>NC_090299.1:151467601-152847601 GCF_039906515.1 Pseudorca crassidens
TAGGAAAAAGTCTTGAAGTGTTCTATTTCACAGTTCCTGAAGGCCCCCTGGGGTGATGTGTGTAAGAAGCAGCTTATGTAAGTGTCTTCCTCGAAGTCAGGGGTGAGACCGGAAAACACTGGTGACGTGAGTAGAGCATGTTTAGCTGATACGGTTAATACACTCCTGTATCAGAAGAAGGGCAGGGCCCTTTCCCAGCTGATTTGGGGAGAACGGTTCTGAAAGAACAATGGCTATTCTGGTGCAGATGCTGTGGGGAGTAAGAAAAGGGGCCAATAAAGCCAGATTCAGGAGATTTTATGCCACTTCCCAGTAAAGAAACTTTAGCCTGAAGTTGGTCACTTCTCTTAAATTGAAATATCAGTGATTCCGCTGAGGAACAGCATGACGTGCAGTGTATCACACTTAGCATATAAGAATTGCAGCGCGCACACCTCCTCTGGCACTGAGTCTCAATTTTGATGGCATGCAAATTTTGGGGAGAGGGAGAATGAACTCATGGCTCAAGAATCTGGCAACTGCTTGGATTTCACTGTAAAGAAGCATCATTAAGAAGCTAGGAATCTGAGTCACTTAATATCAGGCTTCAGCTAAATTCTTAAATGGTTACATAACACCACTAATTTTTAAGAACAAGAAAGGGTTTTTTGTTTTTTTTTTCATGTCAGGGCTTTAGGATTTCCTCTGTTTTTCATACTACAAAAATGTCCTGTCTGACCCTTCCATATATGTAGATATTGCTTATTGCTTTTTTTCTTGACGAATGAAAGCTTTCTGCATTTTCAGATACAACCCATCATTAACCTGACTCTCCAAGCTCACGACTTTCTTTAGGTTAAGTAACTCATCTCTCTATGATAATACTTCATGTTTACAAAATCAGGGAAAATATGAAGAATTCCACTGCAATAATTAAAATATCACTGAGATCCCAGTTGGTTCACACACTATCAAATAACTGAATTAACAATTATAAACCACGCCTCAAATCCTGGAAGCTTCACAACACACAGATAACACATCTGAATGAATAACAAAAGTTTTCACTCAAGCTGTGACATGTTGACATGAAGTAGAAATAGATTTTAAATTTTGGAAAATGAATAAAGGAAAATTTTGAAAATTAATTTAAAAAATCTTTTGAACTTCTATACGAATATCTTCTCAAAATTAGCTATAGTAAAATCAGAAAAACAAACATATCAGTTCTATGCTTATTAGTAACCAAAGGCATCCTTTCTGTGAGAACAAGTAACACAAACAACTAACATTAATTTGCTTAGGCTGCAAGAGCTTCTTTTCCCAGAATTTTTAAAAAGATGAAAAAACAAAACAGATAAAAGAAGATATCATAACTTAATACATGACACTGTCTAGAGCAACCAGAGCAAATAACCATGTTCTTCTTACATACTCAGCATTAAATTATCTTTCACAAAGCAAAAGGCATTTTTTGAACCGATAAAGCAATATGTACAGTTAGAGGGATAGAACTCCCACATCCTGGCCTTTAAATTGTTCTTCTTATGAGACAGCAGCATTTATGAGCCCATAATGACTATTTTAAATCCCCTGAATCACATCGCAATAGAAAAACACTGTGTAGCATGCTGTATAATGGCATATTTAAATATGACCCAAAATTCCACACTTGTATAATCTATATTAAGTTGTGAGCAAATACAGGCATTTCTACCTTGATCGTTTCTCTAAGCAAAGGTTAACTAGAAGGGCCAGTCTTAGGAAGAAATAGAATACATACCATGATATAGTCTCTTTCGTTAGAAACGGCAAGAAGAACAGATTTAAATTAAGACTTGGTGTATAAAAGCTGAAAGCATAGAATTTGTATCCACATAATGAACTGATGTCTCCTCTAAAGACGTCAGATTGCTGTTCAGCTAAACTATCTAAAAATACCTCGTTGCAAACACAGACACACACACACACACACACACACGCGTGCGCGCGCGAAATGACTACAAAGACAGGTCTTACTAAGCAGCTCTGCTTGCACAAAATCACTTAATAAGTGGGGAAAATTTTTTAAGTACTTGTGAAAAATTGAACAGGAATTTTTCTTAGCAACGATGATCTTTTATGAGCTATTTTGAAAACCAGTACCAATTTGTAAAAAGTAGTTAATGATGGACCTTAAAGCAAATCATAATTGATCTAAAGATGTCCAACAGAGAATCATGTTCTATGAACTTAAAATTAGATAAGGGAAAATACACGTCTGAATCACTGTCAACATTCTATTTAAAAACCAAAAAAGGGAAATCTTCTGGCTGGAAAAGTGGGAATCTAGTTCATGGATGCCACTGTATGCAAGATCCTGTGCCATATATGGAACCCCCCAGAAGCAACCTATGAGGTAGGCGTCACGAACAGCGCTTTACGGACTAGGAAAATGGTTCAGAACATTCAAGTCATCTGTTCAATGCCAAACAGCTACACAGAGGAGATAGGTCTCTAACCCACAAAGGACTGACCCTGGAGTACTATAATCTAATGTCGATAACTGACACCCACATAGGCTTTAGAGTTTGCAAAAAGACTCTGAAGACATTAACTCTTTTTATATTTTCCTCTTTTAAACCTCAAGTTTTTCATCTGTAAGACTGGGAGAATCTCACTTGGCTCCCAGTATCATTTTGATGATTGAAGAAAATAATATATGTAAAGCACTTAGTAAAATAATGTAGCTATTACCATAATCATTTAAATTCATGCTGTGGGGAGACTGGTATTATAATCATGATCTCCGCTGTGAACTGAGAAAACAGGAACTTCAAGACGTCAGATGACTTGCCTCATGCCGCAGAGCAACTAAGCCCGTGCACCACAACTACTGAGCCCGCACGCCACAACTACTGAGTCCACGCGCCTAGAGCCCGTGCTCCGCAACAAGAGAAGCCACTGCAGTGAGAAGCCCACGCACCGCAGCGAAGAGTAGCCCCCAGTAGCCCCTACTCGCTGCAAACTAGAGAAAGCCCACACGCAGCAACGAAGACCCGATGCAGCCAAAAATAAATAAATACATACATACATACATACATAAAATTTAAAAAAAACGACTTGCCTAGTAGCTGCGCAGCTAGTCAACATCAGAACAAGGATTCAAAGCAAGGTCTCGGTACATATTTTATTGTTCTACTATCCAAAAAGCTAGCTGAAGTAGTTCCTTCCTTCCTAGTACTATGGGGAAAGGCTCACAGTTGAAATGAAGGGGATTTTGCTTTAAATGTCCTCACCAGCACGCCTGACGGTGTCTGGCACTGGGCAGCGGTCATAAGTGAGTTTTGCTGCACGTGACACTTTCGTGTGTATCCCTTTTGCTCTCAAGCTCAGGCTAACACTTCAAAGACACTTGTCAACTTTACTATAAAGCAGTTGTCGGCAATATCTTTTTTCCACAGCATCTTTGGATGACACTTGAAGGAGGGAACAAAATAGAGAGAAGCACTAGTACGTAGTAATGAATATATCCATGGCTAACACAGCCAGTACTTGATACATATGCCTTGAAGGATGCTCTCTAACCCTGCCTGGGATGAGGAAGCCCCGCCCACCCTCCTCCTTACAAAGGATGGCTACTGAATCCAGGGCCAGTAGCAGAGCCAAGACAAACTGTTCTTTTTTTTTGTATTGGAGCACAGTTGATTAACAATGTTGTGTTAGCTTCAGGTGTACAGCAAAGTGATTCAGTTACACATATACACGTATCTATACTTCTTCAGATTCTTTTCCCATATGGGCCAGCACAAAATATTGAGTAGCGTCCCCTGTGCTATACAGTAGGTCCTTGTTGGTTATCTATTTTAGATATAGCAGTGTGCACACGTTAATCCCAAATAAGTAAGTAAGACAAAGACAAGTATCATATGATATCACCTATATGTGTAATCTAAAAAAAGAATGATACAAATGAACTTATTTACAAGACAAGACTGTTCTTTTTTTTTTTTTTTTTTTTGCGGTACGCGGGCCTCTCACTGTTGTGGTCTCTCTCATTGCAGAGCACAGGCTCCGGGCGCGCAGGCTCAGCGGCCATGGCTCACGGGCCCAGCTGCTCCGCGGCACGTGGGATCTTCCTGGACCGGGGCAGGAACCCGTGTCCCCTGCATCGGCAGGCAGACTCTCAACCACTGCACCACCAGGGAAGCCCCAAGACTGTTCTTAATGCAAGGAGAAGCATCATCACTGGATACCAGGTCACTTCATGATGGCCGTGTGAAAGTACAGCCCCCTACAAGTTATAGCTATGTTCCACAGTCCCAAGAATATGTGTTACAGCGATAAAGGCTAAAGAGATGTCAAAACTGTAATAAAGATGGACCTAATTATTATTCACACCTGTACTTTAAATGTCTAAGACAGTGCTGCTAAGTCTGTCTGGCTGAGAAAACTCTTTCATCTGGCTATATGCTAAAATTAGCTCCTTATGAATTACTTATCTACCTGGAAACAAATGAAGACAGCAATCATATCACCCAAACAGTAAGTCAGAAACAGGATTCTTTTCTATAGTCAAGTCTAAAAACAGAGTAATTGTAAAAGACCTCTGGAGAACCACACAGATGGGAAATGTCAGATAAGCATGGTGACCTTCCTGTAAAAAGTTGCATTAACAAGAGAAAACTTTCATGTAAAGAGTTATTCTTCAATACAAAACTGTATTCTTGCCATTCTGGCCAAACTTGAAGGGTTTATTTCCTTCAACATCAAAGCACTCTATATTCTATGGTAAGAATGGTAGTTACTACATCACGCATAAGAAATCCCTTTGAAACTTACACTAAAGAAAATCAACTCGGAATGTAGGGGGAGGAATAACCTGTTCTCAAACTGTCTGATGAGAATTATAATCCACGGGACACACAGAAAACAAGGAATTGGTCCAATCCTTGGCAACGATGTAGGAGAAGCAAATTTAGGTATTTCATGTAGCTTCCAAAAATAGATCTGCATGGGCACACGTGTGTGGGTGTGTGTGTCTGCACGTACAAGGAGAGACTGCCACTGGCTCCACCATGTATTAGCTGTATTACTTTGGGAAAGTTACTTTACCCCTCTATGCCTTAATTTCTTCATATATAAAAAGGGGATATACTTCTATTGTAGAACACCGCCTAAGAACACAGAAAGCCTTCCACTTTAGCTAATGACATTATTGCTACTTTTTTTTTACTCTAATATTGAATAATCAACGGAAGGTTGCTTGCTGAGTATGGAACTGTAGAGAAAACAAAGCGAATCAACTCAAGGACACGTCGTCTAAGCAAAGGGAAAACCTAACACACAGTCTCTGACCCACCTGCGTGACAGATTTAATTCTCCTTACCTTCTGGATAAACAACATCTTTAAAAAACCTAAGAACTGTGCCTGTGATGGGCCATGCGTCGCTCTAAGCCTTTACAGATTTTACCTCTAATCGCCACACAACCATTTATCTCCATGTGACAAAGGAGGATTCCATGTAATAGAAAAGCTAAACACTTACCAGCATCACACAGCGAGTGGCGAAGCCAGAACGTAGACCCGGGCTCCTGGCTCTGCAGCCTCGCTCTGACCATGAGGCTACAGTTCTTATTAATCCCTTCCCTTCGTGTAACGAGGGTTACAGCTGGTCAGATGACAGCCTTCATGATCACAGGTACAAACTATTTCCCACACTGGGTTGTGTGTACAGACAGGTCTCTAGGAGCAGCATCGTCTTCTCACTGAGAACCCCCCCCCCCAACCCAGCCCCTGATAAGTCCTGGGAGGTCCCGCAGATCCCTGGGTAGTTACTGGGTTGGCCAAAAAGTTCGTTCGGGATCCCCCCATAACGGCTGGGGAAACCCGAAGGAACTTTCTGGCCAGCCCCAATACTTCAGTGTATTTCAGGATTCGGGCTCCTCTGGGGTAGGACCAACAGCATTCTATCAATGATGAGAGTGTGGCATTGAACATGAGAGCAGGGCATCTCCAACCCCGCTTTACCTTGGGCTTCTACTCTTCTATCAGGATGACTCTGGTGCTCTACTTAAAACCTCCAAATCCATCTGCCTGAAACGCCCTTGCCCCCCACGTCCAACCTTATGCACCTGGTGGGCTCCAGCTGCCCGGCACATTCCCTGCCCACCCCACCCCCATCCATAAGACTCCGGGCATGTGTCAGCGGGTCTCTCTCTGCTACTAGTCTGTGAGCAGGTCTAAGACAGAAGCCAAGACGTCCTCACAGTCAAATACTTGAGACCAAACACAGAACACAGTTCCCTCAAACAAGTCATCTGGCATATCTAGTTCCACAACTGTAAGCCCACTACTCTTATTGTAATATACAGACACGGCTACCTTAAGCACACCATTATACTAACGTAGCTAATAGTACATTTCACAGATTCTAAGGTGCACAGTTTCTTTTTTAATTTTAACATCTTTGAAACCGGGATCCGTCTTACAGTCAATGAGAAGAAAATCCTGGGTCCTTGAAAGTCAAGTGAACTAACCCCCAGTGCCTTACACTAGCCAACTATGGGCAGATTAACAGAGATGGTGTGACTACCAGCCACCCTAAAGGAAGCCCTAACACAAAGCCCAGACTTCAGAAACCAAAATCGGGAACACGGTTATCCCACATCACACTTCTATTTCCTTACATTTTACTGTGGATGGCTTTCTAACTACTACATAAATCGACAGCATGAGGCCAAAGCTCTCTGACTTGATATTCAAAGCCTCTCCTTCATCAACCTGCATCTCCCAGCTGCCCCTCCATGCCGGCCACGCCAGCTATACCGATCCACTCACTGTTCCTTTCTTAAAAAAAAATAAATTTATTTATTTATTTAGTTTTGGCTGCGTTGGGTCTTCGTTGCTGTGTGCAGGCTTTCTCTAGTTGCGGCAAGCGAGGGCTACTCTTTGTTGTGGTGCACGGGCTTCTCATTGCAGTGGCTTCTCTTGTTGGGAGCTCGGGCTCTAGGCACACGGGCTCAGTAGTTGTGGCACATGGGCTCAGTAGTTGTGGCTCACGGGCTCAGTAGTTGTGGCTTGCGGGCTCTAGAGTGCAGGCTCAGTAGTTGTGGCGCACAGGCTTAGTTGCTTTGCGGCATGTGGTATCTTCCCGGACCAGGGCTCGAACCTGTTTCCCCTGCACTGGCAGGCGGATTCTTAACCACTGCGCCACCAGGGAAGTGCCCCACTCACTGTTCCTTAATTGTACACAGACACTTTCGATTCACTGCTTTAGCTCATTCCTCTTGCCTTGCAAAAAGCCCCGTTTTCTTTTCTCTTTACACCTCGCTTGTCTCCTACCCCTGTTTGTGGCACAGCTCAATTCTTCTTTCCTTCTTCATCTACTTGAGTCACAAATGACATTCCTGCCAGGGGGCTCCTATGTATTTTTTTGGTCCTACTGCTCACCCAGCATTTAAATATATGTTACTTCCAACCAGAGGCAAAATTTTCAAACCATATTTTTAAATCACTTTTATAGAAATCTAGATAAAACCCACAAGAAAACATTCAAAATATATTGTTTCATTATTAATTTTCTCTTTTCAAAAGGCAACAGGTAGAATATATAATTTCAAAATGGACAAAATTAAACTGAGATTAAAAAAGGACAAGAGTAACGTTAATAACTTTCTGTAATTTTTAATTAATTTTACATTAATTTTTAATGTATTTCTTTTAATCCACAGACTTTTCATATCAGTACAGACTTACTTCTTACTAGCTACTAATTTAACAAGTACTCAGTTTATTTTGACACTTTATTCCACTAATATTGAAAGACACTTTTGTTAAATGAGAACTACAGCCTCTATTCTCCTCTTCTATTCAAAGACAGACCTTAAGTAGTTTCTTGCTCTGAGAAAAAACTGAGAGGCATTTAGGTTACCCATAGCTCTTTTTCTAGAACAAAATGAACTTTTCATTTAATATCACTACTATCAACTTCTGTGATGTTTGCTTCTTCAAAGACATTCTTTAAATCTTACTTATATCAGTTTGTTAATTTTTTTCGGGGGGGGGGGAAACGAAAACAGGATATGAAGGGGAAAGAAGTCTGGAAATATGCCCAACTAAGAGGAACACAAAGGATTTCAGTGGTAAAAGACATGCTATCCAGTGGAATGGGAAGAGGAAAGGAATGTTGTCACAGGTGTTTATATCAATATTTTCTTTAGCTAAGCTATTTGAAAGTTCACTTCTTTTTCTTTTGACATTTTAATGTTGACTTTTTGTATCTTAAAATTTTGCATCCACTTCAAGAAAAGCACAATGGTATGACTACAGTAAACTTTATTAAAATCACACTGGATTCTTTCTTTCCCATATTGGAATGGAATTCTAACAGTAACTAAAGAAGGTTTTAAGTAAGTAACTTTTCCCTCAATTTTATGTATATATTATATATACTACATATATCATGTTATATATTAATGTATATTATATGGCAAACTTTAAAACTATAAAGTAGACAAAGCAGTTCATGATAGTTACAACGTGTCTCTTAAATAAGTTGTCCTTAAATATACCTTCTACATATATTTGGGGGTTGGGAGAAATCTAGAACAAATATCAGTGCCAGATTTTATGCTATGGTATAATATAAACAACATTTCTGGGACTTCCCTAGTGGCCCAGGGGTTGGGAGTCCGCCTGCCAATGCAGGGGACACGGGTTCGAGCCCTGGTCCGGGAGGATCCCACATGCCGCGGAGCAGCTGAGCCCGTGTGCCACAACTACTGAGCCTGTGCTCTAGAGCCCATGAGCCACAACTACTGAGCCTGCGAGCCACAACTGCTGAAGCCCACGCGCCTAGAGCCCGTGCTCCGCGACGAGAGAGGCCGCCGCAATGAGAAGCCCATGCACCACAACGAAGACCCAACACAGCCAAAAATAAATTAATTAAATAAATTTAAAAAAAACCATTTCTACAATAAGAGGCTATGTATCAAAATGTTACCAATGGTTTATCTGGGTAGTAAAATTGTGATTCTTTTTCTGTCCTTGTCTTCATCTGTTTTCTAGTTTTTCTTTAATAAACACATGTATAGCTATGTATTTTTTAAAATTATAACTAATGAACAAAACTAATAAGGGACAAACCACAGACCAAACTGACACCTAAACAGCCATAACACAAAACAAGCACTGAAATTTAGCTTAGCTATTCAAAGGGTAACTCTTTAAATAAAATAGTTCTATATTTAGGTAAATGTTATCCCTAAAGCAGTATGATTTTGACATTTGATTGTTTCCACAAGTGGAATGAATTTCAGTAAAAATAGGAGGCCTTATACGTTAATATTAAGGTATTATATTCATATTTTTAAATTGCCATTTAAGATAAGCAAAGTATACTTTTAAGAAAACAAGTAAGTCTAAGATTAATTAGCCATAAAGAAAAAGTTAATTTCATCCTTCACATTCTCAATTACTGGAAATCTGACATGTAAATTGTGCTCATCATTCAACTTCTGCCAACCTCGCTCCATCCCCACCAACCCAGATGCTGTAGGTCCAGTGACCACAGAATCCTTCCAGATCCTTACTGACAACTTGAAGCAATCTTTTTCACCAATATTAAAGGTACTATGAACGTCTCGGTTTCAGAAAATTCAGAAAAACTACATGCCACGACACTCCCACTTAACTCCAAATTTTTCTTAATTACTGAGAAAAGTAAAAAAGAGAGCCCTTTCACTATTAAAACTTAGAGTAAAAATGTCAGGTTGAACCCATTCTTTTTTTCCTAGCAGAACAGAGACAATCAAAGGTTACAATTCCACGCCTTTTTTACAGTCATGTTTCACTGTCTTTTATTATGAAAGGTGTGAAGTTGTGCACTAGAACTTAAAATTAGTGAAATGTTCACCTATCGGAGATAACCCATAATAAGGTGCTCCCTCATAATCTGTATTTTCAAGATCTTTAAATTAGAGCTGTAAGAAAATAAAATGGTTATCAGAGGAGATTACACATATTTTCAGATATCTCTGAAAATTACCCTCTACCAATACATAACAGAATTCTAGCTTTTTCTACATACCTAAATTAGAGATGAGATTCTGGATTAATGTTTACACACACACACACACACATGCATGAAATACATGCATACATAAGGGGGGTATGTTTTATTTTATAATCAAACCAAGTCAATATTATAAACCAGTAATGTACTTCAAAGAGGAATATGTACCTTACTAACTCAGAAGTGTTTTTCAGATTGTCACTTTATTGATCAAAAACTGTAAAGTGAGTCCATGCCTATGATGTCTCTGAGAACAGCCTTTATAATGAGCAGGTAGTGTAAGTGATGAAGAGGATCTGGTATTACTGATATGAAGTGAGGAGATTTGAAGCATGTGGGGAATATCTGTGTAATGACTTTACAGAAGAAACACTGATCGGGGGTTGACCGATACGTTATGCGGATATGGCATTATCACAGACTGTACAAGTAAATAAGATCATTATGTACCATATACACACACGCCATGTGTATATGTGTGTGTGTGTGTGTGTGTGTGTGTGTGTATATATATATATATAGAGAGAGAGAGAGAGAGAGAGAGACAGAGAAACACAGCATAACTAACATAAAAGGCCCATGCTGGAGGTTTGGTCAACAAGAAGAAATGGCGGAGGTTGACAAGTGACCAGTTCTGCGTGGCCAGGGTGTTTCTAGACCAGCAGGAAAGGGAGCGGCAGGGCCCAAGGGCCCAAGAGGCCAGCGTGCGTGCTACACTCTACGTGACGCTTCAGTGCGGGTGCTCTCTTGCATCACCTCTTTACGTGCTTTAGCGTGTACATGTGCGTTTATGGTCTCTTGTATGTTTTTGAACAAGCTTCTTATCTCTGTTCCCCAAAATAGACACTTTTACTTAACTCATTCTGTGTAACACCTAAGATAGTACTAACAGCCCTGGCATTTTAATACCGTACATGGAAACGATCACAAGCATGTGTCAGTCAGACCTCCGAAAGTAAAGACCATTTCTTAATGATGAAGAGAAATGAGGACATCAGAGAAAGCAAAGATCTTAGGACAAGGAAATTGAACAGAGACCTTGAGGAAATTTACTAACTTTCATTTAAATCACACACACACACACACACACACACACACACTTGCACCCCGCTCTCCCTCACGAGTATATCTCTATGTATATAACGGCACTCATTTTCTTTTGTTTAAAAAAAATTTTAAAAGCTCATAACTAAATCATAATCCAAATAAAATATATGGATAAAGATAAAATGGTCATTTGATCTAAGTAGAAAAAATTTTCAGAAGTTTAGAGAAGGGGCTTCCCTGGTGGCGCAGTGGTTGAGAGTCCGCCTGCCGATGCAGGGGACACGGGTTCGTGCCCCGGTCCGGGAAGATCCCACATGCCGTGGAGCGGCTGGGCCTGTGAGCCATGGCCGCTGAGCCTGCGTGTCCGGAGCCTGTGCTCCGCAAGGGGAGAGGCACGAGGCCCGCGTACCACAAAAAAAAAAAAAAAAAAAAAAAAAAAAAGTTTAGAGAAGATTGCTACAGACCTGAAAAAAAAAGTTGCCTTTTTTTTCACTAGGTACATAAAGTAAGCACTAAAAGGTACTTCATTAAGGATTTAAATTAAATAAAAATAATTTTTACATGCTTATTAAGCACAGGAAAAAAGAAGGAAACTCAACCATCACTCTTCAAAGAATTCTTAAACAGATTACCTGAATAAAATATTTAAGAGTATGGTCAGGCCTAAAATCAAGGAAATGGACTAAAGAAATTTCAGTTTATACTTCAGGGATAATTATATCTACATGACCAAATTTACAGAGTATTTATTTTGGTTTAAATTTAACATCAGTATTTCAAACATATAAAGTATGATATTTTAAATGAGAAATAAAACTGTAACTTTAGTCTTCCTATGGTTAAATAGTTAAAGAAGAAATACTTGATATTCTAATAAGATGCATTTTGAGCATTCTTTTTTTAATTGATCATTCTCTTTTCCAACTAATCTTAATTGATTTTATTTTTAGGTAGTCTATATTTAAATCGATCATTACCAAACAATGTTTAAAAGCAAGGATGGAAAGTCTGCTTCTTCTTTTGGCTAAAAGTAAGAATTGTTCTTTAATATGTCCTACAATGAGATAGAGCTTTTTTCAATCTTATACACGCAAGTTGTGTATGCAATGTGTTGGCAAGTTCTTAAAATATATTTCTTTACTTCTAACAGGGTAAAAAGATCTATTATTTGTTGCCAGGGTTTCTTGGCCCAAATCCAAGGCAAGATGACCTTGTCCTTGAATAAAACAATAGGATATTGCTTCCTCTCAGGCCTCTGTTAGCTAGCACAGTGGAAAATCTCCCCAAGAGATAGTAAGAGATAGTTTATTTCATCTCGGGAAATATATCTGTCATAATAGACAAAATAAAGATCAGATAAAGAAGAGGTAGAGTCTTAACCCAAAAGAGGTGTAACTTAACACCTATGATTAATCTTGGTGCTATTTTCTACCCTGCTAAGGAAAATGCGTCAATCAAATTATATTAAAAAGACACTCTACCCAATGTTTACAGACAAGGTCAGATTGTCATGGTAGGATGAAAGCAATTTTTTCAAAATTGAGTTTCCTTGAATCTTTTCTAGTTAAAGACAGGAGGAGGGTGGGAGGGAGAAGGAGGTTACACTCCTTCGCTGGATCTCCATATTATAGTCATTAATTTGTCAAGTGTCCTAACACCTTCCTCTCTGTCACCTGTGTTGACCTACTCTCGCTGACATAATCTATTCCAATAGTGATGATCTCATTACCTTCTAATTCCTTATATCTTTGGACCCTCACTTGCTATTCTTCCATCCTACAAAAGCCTTCTCTATTCTGTACTCTTAACAGTTGATAAAGAGTTCTGAATTCCAACCATATTCTTCACACCTGGTATGAGGAAGGGGGAGAATTCACTCCAGATACGATGTCTCATCTAACCGCAGAGACCAAAGCAATTACAACAATTAATAAAATGAAGAATTACATATTAAGTGGCACTAAATCATTATTCAGAGGAAGCAGAGATAAATATGAACAGAAACAAGGAGCAAATGAAAGTCAAGCACAGAGCACTGCAGGCTGAAAAATCGGAAAAGAAAAGGGGCCCTTAGTATCTGTAATCAGAGCACCTTGTCCTAACTGAAAAAAGCACAGTTGGGAAAAAAATATGCTCCTAAGCGAGAGAATGTAGATGACAGAGGTCCTCGGTGACCAACAGGAAGTCAGACTCATGAAACGATGACTTGTGGCTACAGACGAGCCAGAGCCAGTGTGGACTTCAGAGAGGTGGTCGTGAGCAGAAGTCGGGCTCCATGGCAGATGCAGACTCTACCAAAGCAGAAATGGGGGCGTGGAACAGCCAGGCTCAGGGCTGCCCACGGAGCACAGGTGGCCACGGTCAGGCCGTCTGAAGTTACAAAGGGAGCAGAGGAAGTTGAGGCATCAAGTTTATGCTTAAAGAGTTAAGCAGCAATTAAAAATGAGAAGGTACTGGGCTTCCCTGGTGGCGCAGTGGTTGCGGGTCCGCCTGCCGATGCAGGGTACGCGGGTTCGTGCCCTGGTCCGGGAAGATCCCACGTGCCGCGAAGCGGCTGGGCCCGTGAGCCATGGCCGCTGAGCCTGCGCGTCCGGAGCCTGTGCTCCGCAACGGGATGAGGCCACAACAGTGAGAGACCCACGTACCGTGGGGGAAAAAAAAAAAAAAAAAAAAGGACAGAAGCTTATTGACTGCATCTATCAAATAGTTTTATAAAACTATTTTTTTAAGTTTTTAAAATAATTTTGATCATGATATTGTTGCCCTTTTATATGAACTTGGAATGTCACACATACCAGGAAAAACAAGAGTAGCCAAAGAAAAGCAAGCATGTTTTTCAAGTCGTGTATTCCAATAATTCACAGCAGCCCTGATAAGTATACAATCCAAACACCTGATTTAGACTAAATCTAGCCACAGAAGGAGAAGCAGTACAGGGTGGTGGGCTCCAGTGATGGTTCCACCACTTACAGTCCTGGGAAAAAGGTATTTTTTAATCTCACTAAGCCTCATTTTCATCATCTCTGAAAAGGTGATAATAAATCTTTCTTTAAAGGGTTGCTGTGATAATTCAGATAATATGTAGTACATAGTGCCTGTCATACAATAAGTGCTCAGTAAATGATAGCTATTGCTGTTTATTCCCTGCATTCAAGTAGGCATTTTCTTATATAAACCACTTTTTAAAAATCATCATTTCATCACGACTGAAGTCTCATTTATTGTAAGTACAGCGCACTACATATATCAATAATTTCTATAAAATGTGCAAAGGAAAACTAGATGATCAGTTTGATAATACCAAGTTGATTTATTTTAAGTGATTCATGTAAAAAATTTACAAAGTTTCTAAGTCATCGTATATCGCACAACTTTCAAAGGCACGCTGAAGGCACCCTCCTCCCACCAGTTCATCTGAGGTGGGCAAAAAGGCGGGGGTGGGGGCGGGTAGAACACGGAACAGCTGGTAAATGGAGCAATGGCCCTTTCCTGTCACCCCCAGGTTTTCCACAACTTCTTAAGCCTGTGCAGCTTTTCTTGTGTAACATCTATGAACAGTCTGTGCCACTAGTGTTCCAGAGCAGTCTTTCTGAAATGGAGTTTTAGCATACATTTTTTAACGTTAATAATCTCCTTTTATTGTCGAAAGCCCCCAAATCACAAGGCTCCCCTGGAGACGGACTGAGCGCCAGGCGGCACTGAGAACAGAGCCCAGTGCTGGGGGCCGTCTTGGCGACGCACAGGTGTTCACACCTGGCCAGGTGGAACCGCGACAGGGAGGAGAGGTGACAAAACGTATACAAGGCACTAGTGTAAAGGGTACATGGGGCTTCACTAACCCGAATTCATTCAGATGAGAAAGTCAGCAGTGTTTACTGTGCACCTATTAAGCGCCAGCAGCTGAGAGAACGCACGGCGCCCGACAGGGAAAGAATAAAAGCCCGTGAGATATGAAAGATTCTCACAAAGTAGAAAAACTGAGTTTACCCCTGCTCAATCACAGCTTCAAAAAAAGCCCCCGATTCAATGTTGTTCCTTTTAGTATCTCACTCACTTCTGCAGTCAAAGCCACTTAAAAAGCCACAAACTTCTCCAAGAGGCGAAAATGGAAGTTATCTGTGACGTTGTCAAACTTCACGCATTTAAAATGAGCTCTGACATTTCCCTCGTAAAGCCTCATAGGTCAGAAGAGGGGTGTCCCACTCATGTTTGCTCAACAGCTCTTTACTGAGTCACCTATTATGTGACAGCCGGGACACTGTTCTCCTGTTCACCTCCTGCATGAAATTAAAGTCTTAAAGGTCTGCTCGTTAACCAGCAAAGTCTACATAACCAAAGGCCTCATCAACAAGGACCACGCAGCAAGATCCTGAGGGTACCAACTGACAACCCTGCCCCAGAGGATGATCTGGGCGGCGAACTCCAGGACCTCAATTGAACAGAAATATGGTGGGAGATACCACTGACACGCTTTCTAGATATCACTTGACTCAAAGTTATTTTATGGCTAGGGTTACTTTTGTCAAAGCATTACCCTGGAATTCACTAAAACGTAAAGCACGTGTCAGGAAATAAATACGCTTTACGGGACAGGCATCCACACACTATTTGGTATTACCTGGCCCAACTGCTCCTTTTCATAAATCTAGTCCTACTTTTTCCTCCCCCGCCAGTAAACTATTTTCTTTGTTCATTAAAATTATATTATTATTAATTTCAGTACCCCCCTCCTCCCATTCTGAGAAAGGACATGTGAAAAAGGTAAACCAAGAGCCTGTGATTTGAACTTTGCTTCTAAGGTTCCTCAAGTGCAGTGTAAGTAACACACCTCACTGGTCCCTGAAAAAATCCCGAGTGCAGAGGAGCTTCACGTCAGAGGCCCTGTTACTAAAGTCTAACTAGAGTAGAACTTCTCTATAACGACCTTTCTTATTAGTGAAATTAAGTATAAGGCTGGTCTGCTTTTGGATCTGATCCGAAGAGATTTAATTAGCGAGGTACCACAGGAATCTCATTACGAGGGGGCTGGGCTCCAAGCCCCGCATCATAACACGCCTGCAACACAGCCACTGCCCGGGAACATCCCACCACTCTCTGGGCGTGCAGGGCGATGCCTCATGGGTAGCTTCATCTAAGAAAACCTCTCGGATTTAGTTAACAATTTTGTTCCTGATGGTGAACAAAACCAAATTAGATCCATAAACCTAGGAATCTAAATATTCTAATTCATGTCCTTCTGTCTATAAATTTTCAAAGCCTCAGCGATTTATCTCCATTTTCAAAGTTTAACATCTCAATCTTTTTAGCATACATAAAAGATAATTCCTGTACCCTAACAGAGTACTTGCTAGAGGCCAGAATATAAAAATAGGCATTTAAAAATACTTTAATTACTATATAAGCTGCCTAAATATATGCATTTTCATTTGGGACATTTAAATGTATATATGAGACACACACATATGAATTAGTGTGATGGCAGAAAACTTCCAACATGGTGGTATAAAGGCAGCAAAGTGAGAATTCACATTCCTAGAACAGGAGGCTCGGA
The DNA here is from genome assembly GCF_039906515.1 of Pseudorca crassidens. Taxonomy (NCBI): domain Eukaryota; kingdom Metazoa; phylum Chordata; class Mammalia; order Artiodactyla; family Delphinidae; genus Pseudorca; species Pseudorca crassidens. Next base: position 151,484,234 of record NC_090299.1, read on the forward strand.
CTTGGTATTAACCATAGAAAAGTGTTTCTCACAAACAGCAGTAGCTGCCTGTGGGATTTCAGCGTGACAAATGCAGAGCTGACTCATGGGATCAATTATAAAGAAGCAATACTTGTGGCATGAAACAAACAAAAAAATTCTGTGTTCTCATCACCTGTTAATTCCTGTGAAGAAGTCCGATGAGTCCCACTGATGGTTTTATTACCAAATCAATAACCGAAGCTCTCCTCCCTCCTTCAAGCCTACATGTGAATTCCGTACCACAGACGCCTGTGCCCAATAACCTTTTCATGATCTCTCATTAAATTCAACGATACACATATTTTTACGAGACTATTCAAGTGCTGAGTTAAAGCTGAATTGCCAAGTTTTAATCTCTGATTATAAAAATCAGCCGTCCGGTGTGTCACAATGTTTGTGATCTTGCTTTAAATGGACTGCTGGTCTTGTTGAAAAAAATGGTTAAATCACAACAGAATGGGAAGAACAAGCCAGCTGTAACTTACCCTCCCTCCTCCAAGCAGACTCTCAGACCCTCTAGAAAACATGCCTCCCCTGAAGAGACACAGCGATCATCCCCATTTTAAAGCCGTTCCCTATGACGCAAGGTGGAAGCACAGCGGCATTTGAGGTACTTACTGAGTGTTTCTCCTGCTGGCCCATAACTCCATGGTTAGCTGGGATTGCTAGTGGTTTCATAATGAAGAAACATATGCTGGACTGAACTTACACATCATGTACCAGTCTCTCATGGATGCCAAGTCACCCTTGACAGCACTGAATTAAAAGAAAAACGAAGAAGAAAGAAAGAAAAAAAGAGGAGGAGAGCCAGCTGCAGCTTCAAGTCTCACTACCGGTGAGCTGAAAACCCTCATACTTGTGGACCAGAAAAGGGATCCGCACGACCCTGCCGGTCTCCATTTTTATAACGCTGAAACTCTAGCCATCTCCGGCTACGACGAGACTGAGGAAACCTTATCCAGCTCTCAGTCCTCCCGGAGAACAAGATCATTTCTGAGACCGAAGAACGAGAGGCAAAAGAAAAGGGGGAAAAAAAAAAAGCTAAAATGGCTGACTGCACACAGACTCCCCTCCAAAAGGCTTCCCAGAGAATGATCTCGGTCAGGGTGGTGGAGGAACCGGTCTTCAGCATTCAGCCAAGCATTGTTAATACTCTTGTCTCATTTGCAATCACACATACGGACCCCTTCGACCAAGGAAGAAAGGAGAAAGAGAAAGAAAGAAAGAACCAGGGCAGAGCGTGTGAATCGGGACCTCCTCCCTGGCTGCCAGTGATGCTGACGGAGCGGTGACCAGTCATCTCTGTCCCACTCCACTAACCAAGTTTGCACAATTAATCTCGGCGGCATGACACTGATGGACATTTGATCTAATGATGTCTGTCCCTTACACTCAACACAAGCATGACTGCCAGCAAGAGAGTCACTAACAGAAACACGGCACATGCACACACACAATCTTGAGAAGCACGAGTCTGAATGCAATACACCAATATAATTACATTATTGTGCTTACTTTGGAGGACCATGGCTGCAGGCAGTTGGCATAGCAACGCACAAGGAAAGCCATTTCCTGGGTAGAGAGAAAGCTTCCTTTTCTAAATAAAAAATTCCTCTTAGGAAACAGGCGGCATTGCTGCTTCCTGCAGAAAGCAAGACACTGGAGTCTGTCTCTTAACCTGCAAGGCTCACACTCAATGCAGTTCTAGTGATGTAAGTGGATTTCTCTCTCGCCCTCCCTCTCCCTATATACACTGAAATATTCAGCTCAAACGGTACACACATTCCTTAAGGCTCGCCCCCTCCTCTACTTAACCATTTCACTCATTAAGGTAGCAATGGACAATTCAGATAAAGTAACGAGCTCTTGCCTGTATTTTATCAGCGGCCGTAGGTTAAGCAAGTCTCAGAGGGATGGAATCCATTGATTGCTGACTCCAAATAATATCTCTGAAGACAGGGTGGGAGAGCAGAGCAAGGACTCACTTGAACAGCTTTGAACTAAAATATGATTTTTCACCAAGGGGAAGAAAGAGGGATGGCTGTGACCTCGTCCCCACCCTCGAATATCACCGTGCTGTAGGAAACAAGTACCCACCAGAAATTCACAAAATGCAAGCTTTGTATAAATTTAGAAGGTGTGATTTTTCACAAACACCCATACACACACTCGGGCACACACACACAGCACCTTGCAAATTATATCAAAATAAACCCACTCGGGTTTTTTTTTTAATAAAAACCAAATCAAACTTCTTTTAGAGGTAGAAAGTTGAAATTTAATAAGGTTGTGTAATTCTACCACACTGAATTCCACCCGGGTTAGTAGGTTATTGGAAAAGACAGCATTACTGTTGACATTTTAGCTTGGAAGCCCTGGTCCGGTTCTCATGGTCGCATCTATCTATAAACGGTATCCACGATCGAAAACAGCGATGGAAAATCTAGCTACTTGAGTACCTGACTTCGGAGCTGCCCGTACCCGCTGCTCCCTAAGCTGGCTCCCACACCACCTATTCTCTTTCCTCTCCCTGCACACCTGAAGGCAGCCAGGCCCTCCACTTCTCGATCTGGCATCCTTCTACCCCAGCATGCCCCTTCCACAGACTTCTTATATCATCCACTCAACCTCTCGCCCACAACTAGAGGTTCTCCACTTTCTTTTTTTTTTTGCGGTACGCGGGCCTCTCACTGCTGTGGCCTCTCCCGCTGCGGAGCACAGGCTCCGGACGCGCAGGCTCAGCGGCCATGGCTCACGGGCCCAGCCGCTCCGCGGCATGTGGGATCTTCCCATACTGGGGCACAAACCCATGTCCCCTGCATCGGCAGGCGGACTCGCAACCACTGCGCCACCAGGGAAGCCCTCCACTTTTTAATATGTTCAGGTCTCTCCCGTCTCAGAAACAAAACCAAAACCGGAAACCTTGCCAGGATCCTACATTCTCCCGTGGCCACTGTCTGACCTCTTCCCCACTTCACACCCAAACCTCTGAGGAATCACCTACTTTGGCTCCGTCACTCCCTCACCGCACCGCCCTCTCAAATGAAGGACCACCACGGTTCTGTTATAATGCCTGAGACGTCGACCAGTCACCCTTAACACCCTTGTCCACATCCGATCCGTCACAGTGTCCCACTAATTACATCTCTACCTTCCCTACAATTCAGATTTCTCTCCATCTCCGCTGCTACCATCCCACTCCAATCATTATTTTTTGCCGTGAAAACTGCAAAAGTCTCCTTACTGAACTGTCTGGATTCAGTTCTAACCTCGTCCACTCAACCCATTTGACAGACTGCCTCTGAGATCTCTGAAAAACTAAAATCTGGTCATTTCATCTGAATCCACTGAGCCCCCTTTTCCAACCCAGACACACGCATGGCTTCCCACTGCTCTCAGCGCACAGACTACAACTCTTGTGGTATCTGCAAGACTCACCCCACATTCAGACCCTCAGGTAACCTCAGCGGCTCTTGCTTCCTTGAAGGGGCAAGAGGACCTTTTCACGTGTTATTTCTTCTGCCTTGAACTCGCCCTCACCCTCCCTTTCCTGATCGCTCCTACGCCACCCCTCAAAACCCACTGGTGAAATGCCCTCAAAACTACCATCATGTTGTATATCACTCTCCTGTCATGCCATGAGTTCATGCTTAATCACGAACTTATGTGCAATTAGTGTTTGCTTTTCCCCTGCTACACACCCCTCTCCTTGATGGCTGACACCATGCTTGCCTGCGTGCCACTAGACTTGCAGTGCATAGCACGCTACGTGCTGTATACAATCAACACTTTTTGAATGAATGAAACCCCCAGTGACTGGGAATGGACATTAGCAAGACCATATTTGATCCTGTAAACCAGTCCCTAACAAAAAAAGCCCCAGATATTTTTCTATAACAAATGAATTATTTAAAAGTAAACAGTGCTGTTCTTTGACAAAGGGAAAAAGCAATATAATAGAGCAAAGAGAGTCTCTTCAACAAATGGTGCTGGAACAAATGGACATCCACACGCAAAAAGCATCACATCACCTAGAAACAGGTCTTACGCCACCCACAAAAATTAACTCAAAATGGATCACAGACCTAAATGTAAAACACAAAACTGCAGAACTCCTACAAGATACTAAGAGGAAACGTAGACAACCTTGAGTATGGTGATGCCTTTTTAGATACAACACCAAACATGATGCGTGAAAGAAATAATGGGTAAGTTGGATTCACTAAAATTAAAAACTTCTGCTCTGGGGCTTCCCTGGTGGCGCAGTGGTTGAGAGTCCGCCTGCCGATGCAGGGGACCCGGGTTCGTGCCCCGGTCCGGGAAGATCCCACATGCCGCGGAGCGGCTGGGCCCGTGAGCCATGGCCGCTGAGCCTGCGCTCCGCAACGGGAGAGGCCACAACAGTGAGAGGCCCGCCTACCGAAAAAAAAAAAAAAAAAAAAAGGTAAAAGCTAGAAGCAACTCAAGTGTCCATCTATGAATGAATGCATAAACAAAATGTGGTATATACATATCAATACGATGGGATATTCGGTCTTAAAAAGGAACAAGATTCTCTAACGAGCTACAACAAGGACACGCCTTGAAGACACTGTGCTAAAGTGAAATGGTTCAGTCACAGAAAGACAAACCCTGTACGACTACACTTGTATCAACTTCACAGACAGAAAGGAGAACGGTGGTGGCCAGGGGCTGGGAGAAATGAGGAGTCATGTTTAATGGGTATGGAGTTTCTTCTGGGAAGACGAAAATGTTCTGGAGATGGATGGTGGCGATGGCTGCATAATGAGGTGAATGTACTTAATGCCACTGAACTGGACCCTTAAAAATGGTTAAAATGATCAATTTAAATGTTATGTGTGTTTTACTACACAAGCAAATAGAGCCAATGGCAACTCAAGAACTAAGTGATCAAGCGGCACAACTTTCACCCATCCAGCCCATGCCCCACAGGCCCACGCGACGGAAACCTGTCTCCAAGGTGAAGTCAGGTCACCTCCATGCTGATGGCGGCCGACCTTTTAGGGGAAGATTTCGCGTTGCTTGTCTTCGCAGAAAAACCTGTCACCTCTCTGGAGGAGGAAACTAACCTCATCGGGGACCCTGAGAGATGAGGTCAGAGTCACACATCCTCAGGCACTGATGCTCTTCTGTGCTGAGACTGGTGAGATTTCTCTCCCAACCTGGCTCCCCGCCTACAACCTACACATTTCAAAACTCATGACTGCAGTACTGAAGTTTTACTATCCCTACTACCTTGTACAATGAAATACAATTACACCAGGTTGTAGTATGCCAAACATAAAATACGAACTGACGATTTAAGAGAATCCCATATTACAGATTTTACACAAATAAGAAAAAAATCACCCTTAGGCTGATTTTGGTTCTATTTACCCTATTCCTTAACCATCTAGATTCAGCAAATAGCATTACATAGATCCAGCTAGAAAAAGGACCACGTAACAGCTTTCTGCCTAAGAACTTCCAGTGACTTCTAAATTATCAGCAACAGTGACCCAAAGGATAGATCATAACACAATTCAAGACATTACTTAAGCCTTTCCATGCTAAATTTAAACCCATCATATTCATTTATACTTTTTTCCACCTAAAGTATGCCCGTTTTAATTACTATGAAATTGAGAAAAATGGTCTGTTCTTCTCAGTAATTATCAACCACATTTAGGATTAATACGTGTTTATTTATGTAGAGCATCTATAGTGTTTATCCACAGATCTCCAAGTGCTTTGCAAACATTTAATTAAGCCTGGTCAGCACCCAAGGAAGCAGTAAAATAATGGATTCGTCCTTTCCCAGAAAAATTAAGTGTATGAGATTATAGAGTTAGTAGTTTGGAAGAGCACAAAATAGAACTCCAGGTTTCTCATATAATTTACTTTATCCACTATACGTATGCTGATTGCTTTCCCTCTTCTCCCTTCCCCAGAGGAAAAACTACAGAGGCTGGAGAAAATCTCTTGGAGAGGCAGGAAGAATTTATTCTTCAATATCTGGAAACGTAAAATTTTACAAATTTGAACCCTAATGTTTTATTGTTCATCAAAGAAATGACATTTTGAAGTGCTGTTTTCTACACAACCACACCAAACCCACTGAGCACCAAGCCAATGCAAAACTGTGCAAGGTACGGTCAGAAGTTTCACTTCTCGTTTCCTAAACCCAAAACATCCCATTAGTATTAGGATTTCTTTCTAAACAAAACAAAAAACAAAACAAAAGTTGATTATCTGACAAATTCTTCACACTGTAATTCATCCCTACATTTCACATAATCTGCTTCATCCTCGGGTGAACTTCAGACAGGTCCCCCCACACACCCTCCTCACAGAGGAAATCGGGGCTAGAATTTTTATTTTTTCTACTCTGACCAATAAAAAGGTACTTCAGGTTCTTTATTTAAAATAATTTAATTACGAAATAAAATGAGAGACACCAACACTGTGCCTGATACGTAATAACTGTTGAATACACATCTGAGTTTAATTTAAATGAAGGCTTTAGAAATACTAGGAACCATTACTTGAATTAGCACTTAAAAAGATCGAATTGTGAGTCCAAAAAAGATCACCCAGATATACTCTAAAGATATATTCAAAGAAATCTTTAGGCTATGTCTTTAATTAAAAATACCTGTCTGACAACAAACTGCTTATGTTGCACCTGACTCATAACTGGAGAACTAATGTAACCTGTCTATAATAAATATGCCCACTATTTACGTGGGCCACGTTAGAAGAGAACGATTAAAAGATGGCACGAAATGGGGAGTTCCCTGGCGGCCCAGCGGTTAGGACTTAGCACTTTCACCGTCATGGCCCAGGTTCAATCCTTGGTCACGCCCCCCCCCACCCCCCGCCAAAGTAAAGATGGCATGAAATGGAGACATGCAGAAAAACAAAGAAAAATAAAGAAGGCTGTAAGCGAGTAAGAAATTCCAACATACAGAACGGGGCTTTTCAAAATGCACAGACTTTAACAGCTGATTTCGCAAAGCTTACCTCATTCCCAAGAACCCGTTTTAACGAGACCAGACTTCACCTCAAAATGCTCAGCCTCAGAGGGGAAGTCCTTGTACACTGCTTGCAAATCATTTCACCGCTTTGTCTAAGGACGAGGCCTGAAAGTGGGCTCCTGACTTCAGTATTTCATAGAGTACCACTCCAAATATAAATAGCAATTACTGGGCTTCCCTGGTGGCGCAGTGGTTGGGAGTGCGCCTGCCGATGCAGGGGACGTGGGTTCGTGCCCCGGTCCAGGAAGATCCCACATGCCGCGGAGCGGCTGGGCCCGTGAGCCATGGCCACTGAGCCTGCGCGTCCGGAGCCTGTGCTCCGCAATGGGAGAGACCACAGCGGTGAGAGGCCCGCGTACTGCAAACAAAAAAGCAATTACTATCTTTATTACTAATCTGGCACGTAACCTATTCCCTTATGATTAATATGTTTGCGCGAACACAGTAGTTAATTATCACTCTTATTTTTATTTAACAAAAAGAGAAATACTGACCACAAACTGGAATGTAAATTAGCTGAAAGCAGGGACCATACAACATTTCATCTCATATTGCCAATGATAAAATGTTTTGTCTCTCGTACTTAACACACAGTAATTGCTCAAAGAATAAATGCATAAGTAATTCCACTTACACATTTTCAAGAGTAACCTGTGAAGTAGTATAACACCAGCTTTATTTTAAGCTGAGGAAGCAGACATAGGAGAGTTGTGCAACCATGAAAGATGTCCAATTTGCTTACTGACAAAATGAGGTGTTTTAAATAACGTGACAGGTGAAAAGAGTAGATGAAAACCAGCAAATCTAAATTTAACAGTGTACCATGTGTACCATCAAAGTGTCACTCTTACAAGTACAGGAGAGGGAAGATCAGGCTGGAGGAACAATTCGTAGCGTGGGGGGGGGGGTGGGGGTGGGAGGTGGGAGGGGCTATCTGTAAAAGGGAGCTGGCCAAAAGCTCCAAGGTGACTGAAAACCCTAATAAAATCTCAGGTTACATTATCAGACACATAAGGCCCAGAGGGAGGGGGACAGGAAGCTCTGCTATAGCCTATAGTCTGCATGTGGTTTACAGCAACCCATTCTAGACATCATGACTTAGGACAGATAATGAGTAACTGTAATGTTCAAACAGCAGAAGATCAAGATGATAAGGTGTTCAGAAAAGTTATAAGAAGTTAGGAATGTGTAACCTAGAGAAGAGGCTGAACAGAGCAGGGTCTCATTAAATATCTGAAACACACTTACATGGAAATGGAACACGAATATTCATTTGTGCTGCTTTAAGAGATACCCAGAACCACAGACTAAGATACAGAGAGGCAGATTTCACTAAACATAAGGGAAGTTTCTTAATAATTAGGCCTTTCCTACAAGCAACAATAACTGCTATGATTTACAAAACCCTTTCTTTGTACCAGGCGGTAGGGTACAATTTGGACACACGTTACGTATGGACTGTCTCACAAATATCAGTGCTAAGTGTAACTAAAAATCTTAAAGCAGAGGATGAACGTCAGTGATTACATAGAAAAAAATAAATTTTATTAAGTGGTGTGACTGGCAGATTCCTAAAATCCTTTTACGTTCTTAAAGTTATCTTAACTATATGGCTGGTCCCAAACGTTAGCTAGTAGCAAGATGGGGGTAGAGGGGTAATATTTCCATTCAGATGGTCTATCTTGGGATAAGATTTCCTGGTGGTAACTATCCTTTATTCTGAAATCTTTATCTTCCTACTTTGGCAGCCAGAGAGGAAATATTAAAATGCCCTTACTTTTTAAAAATTATAGTGATAATTGGACAATAGTTTAGAGGTTTTCTTTTTAACATCGCTTACTCTGCAAATTAAATGCTGTCAAACTTAGAAAAAGCTAAGTAAAAGGTGTTTTGCTTTATGGTAGCAATAATTTGAATTATTAAAAGTCCTACATAACTACATCATCAGTTTTACAGAAGGTTTATAAACCCCCTGATATTATTTGATATACATTTTCAATATTCTTAAATACTACCAGAACACTTCCAATGTTTTCTGGTGCAGAAGTTAGTAATTCTGTGGCGGTGTGTTTTTTTTAAAATTTATTTATTTATTTTTGGCTGTGTTGGGTCTTCGTTTCTGTGCAAGGGCTTTCTCTAGTTGCGGTGAGCAGGGGCCACTCTTCATCACGGTGCGCGGGCCTCTCACTGTCGTGGCCTCTCTTGTTGCGGAGCACAGGCTCCAGACGCGCGGGCTCAGTAGTTGTGGTGCACAGGCTTAGTTGCTCCGCGGCATGTGGGATCTTCCCAGACCAGGAGCTCAAACCCGTGTCCCCTGCACTGGCAGGCAGATTCTCAACCACTGCGCCACCAGGGAAGCCCACTGTGGCGGTGTGTTTTTACCTTTAAAAATGATGACTACCTTTAGACAACTGTAAGTTGTTTTAGTTCGTTAAAAAGTCATACTTACAAAAGATCTTCTGGCAAGATTTGGCTTGTTACTTATAATATTAGTGGACCTAACTTTTAAAATACACTAATTACATAGTTATGCTCTGTTGTGAAATAGTACTGATGGCCAGTGAAAACCCATTTCTGCATTGGAATGAGCTAGAAAGGTTATTTAAATGGGGGGGAATGCTGTGCTTTATTGATGAGGGATGCATGGTTCGAGAGGGGAAAACACCCAGTTGCAACAAAAAAGACTGATGAATCAACCAAAGCCTACTAGAATGGACGTTCTGTGCTCTGGCCTCTTTCCTTTAAAGGTATTTAAATTGTAGGCATTTAAAGTGGGTGAATTATATGATATATATTATATTTCTTTTAGATCAAATTTAAAGTTTAAGTAACATAAAAGCAATATATGTTAAATTCATTTTAAAAAATAAATAATGTTCTGTATCAGGGACAGAGAAGACCTATGTCTTTATTTGATTCTGTGACCATGAACATCGAGCACATTACGTGACACCTTTGACCTTAGGAGGCTTATCTCCTAACAGTGGAGATGCCATCACCAAACACTCAACGCTGCAGAAAAGTCTGATTGACGAAATACATGAAAAAGCACGCTGACGACTGGTATATGTCATAAGGATCCAATAAGGGCTGATTTTATTCCTTCCAAGATATTCTAAAAATTCAGCTGCACTCAAGGTTTGGGCAACCCATGAATTAATGTTGTATCGATGTGTTAATGCAGGTGGATCTATGATGCCTCTCCTAGAAATGTTAACTAATGCTAATTCTGGGAGTTTGATGGACACCAGCACGGAACCAGGACACTGCTGAGGACCTACCGTAACAGCATACACACTGTGCAAAAGGTACACAAAGGCATACGTGATACTGTCTGCTTCCAAAGACTCTCCTGACTCTTCAGGAATTTAATTTTAACAAGCATATTTTCATTTTTTAAATCTGAGGTTTTCAAATAAGTATGTATAAATTTTCATAATGGTTCAATAATCTTCACTCTAAACGAAAATAACAGTATTTATAAGCAGCAGCATTCATCAGTGGACTTCACGACCAGGAATAGAACTGTGACTGCCCATCTGATGTAATTAAATATACTCCAGACAGGAAATGCTTCCAAGTAAATTTGCCTGGAAAATAATTAAATATAGAAGAGACTGTCTCAATATAGAAAATATTTTAGATGCCACAGAAATTTTTTAAATGTTCCCTTAGAGAAGAAGCCAGCCTCCCACCATGACCACATGAGTTTAAGATGACAATATTCAATCTTCCTTCTCATAAATAAATGAATAAACAAACAAAGCCCAAACCACCCATCTAATTTCTCCCTCTCCTTAAAAGGCAAACAGAGTATTTCACCCTATTCATATTTTAGTTGCGCTTTGAAATGTTCAATTACTACCATGCTGGTATTTTTAAAGGACAAGACTAGAATATTTAACTGTATGTCTCAGACAATTATAATTGTTAGAACTGCTCACAACTGGCCAGATGAATCACAATCATGGAAGATTATACCTCCTGACTGTGCCACAAAGTAGCAGTTCACTGTATTAACACACAACCATAAATCTATAATGAGACACTAAACAGAATAAGTAGCATTCACTCATTCATTCTACACTTAACCCCCAAGACAAAGTGGGACAGGACAGGAATACAAGAAATACAAGAAATCAGGTATGACCTCCAGAAATCATCCTGGTTAGTTCAATAGTGTGGTGGACATAAGCAAAATGTACTGTGCATCATATGAAATGGTTACTAAAAGGCTGCCTTCGAGCAAATGTATAACGAAACCTATTTTTCTTGATGGCTTGTATTTTATAGGTAATGCTTTTTCAAGGAGGTGAAGCCAAAAAAAAAAAAAAAAATCTGTTGGGCCAAAATTTTACAACATACCATTCAATTCAGTGGACTTTTTAAAAACAAAAACCAAAACTAATAATGCCATTTGCAGCAACATGGATGCAACCAGAGACTATCATACTAAGTGAAGTAAGTCGGAAAGAGAAAGACAAATACCATATGATATCGCTTATATGTGGCATCTAAAATATGCCACAAACGAACCTATCTACGAAACAGAAACAGAATCAGGGACACAGAGAACAGACTGGTGGTTGCCAAGGGGGAGGAGGGTGGGGGAGGGATGGATTAGGAGTTTGGAGTTAGCAGATGCGAACTAATATATATAGACTAGGTAACGCCAAAGTCCTACTGCATAGCACAGGGAACTATATTCAGTATCCTGTGATAAACCATGATGGAAAAGAATATGAAAGAGAATATATATACATATGTATAACTGAATTACTTTGGTGTATAGCAGTAATTAATACAACATTGTAATTCAACTATACTTCAATAAAAAATGAATTAAAAAAATATCATACACACTACCAGAAAGCATGGTATTTACAATAAAGATAAAAATGCAGTAGGGAAGAAAGTGAGACAATCACCTAAAGGGGGAATTTCTCTAAGCGAGAAGGGATGCAGGAATCTATAGTGACCACTGACCTCACAGAATGTACAAGTGGACATTTCAGCTCTTACCAGGGCAAACTTATCATCTCAAAGTTGGGAGCAGAAAAACTTCCAGTCCCTTCCCCAAGGCAGCGCTACGCTTTCAGATATTCTGCTGCAGTAGCTGATTACTGAAGCACACGGAATCTCAGAGCACCATTATGAGAAGTAAACCACACGTTGTGATGACAAAGGAAACCAACCACTAGTGTCTTAACATAAGCAGGACAAGTGGAAAGAGTGAAGGCAGCATATTTATTTAGACCAAAAAGGAAAAAGGGAGCCAGTAAAAAAAGAAAAAAAGATACTCAAACTAGAGGATAACAAAGATATAATTCGAGAAAAATAGTAAAAAGGTTAGAGAAGTTTTAAATACATTGCGAGGTACTGTTTATTTATTTCGCACTATCAAACTGAAACAATTTGTAATACATTACATTATCTTGAATCTAAAGTATTAATCACGCACAGGAGGCTGTTGAAATTACTCCTGGTGAGGATCTTTTTTTGAGGGTATGGGAGTGGGTGAGGACACCAAAAACTAGTCTTATCGGTATTAGCATAAGACCAAAAACTCAGCTTTAAAGGTTGTCTAGGGCTTCCCTGGTGGCGCAGTGGTTGAGAGTCCGCCTGCCGATGCAGGGGACACGGGTTCGTGCCCCAGTCCAGGAAGACCCCACATGCCGTGGAGCGGCTGGGCCCGTGAGCCATGGCCGCTGGGCCTGCGCATCCGGAGCCTGTGCTCCGCAACGGGAGAGGCCACAGCAGTGAGAGGCCCGCGTACCACAAAAAAAAAAAAAAAGTTGTCTAACACACTCTTTACAGTTATGATTAGGTCATACTTTCATATCACACAAATGTTTGCATAAAAAGTTTAAATATTTTATAATTCCACATAATGGCTCATAATTATCTTAATAGGGAAGAGGAGGCAGAGAACTTTCTGGGGGGAAAAGGGGCTCCAAAGATAAAATTCCTAAAGAGAAACACTCTCTAAATGAGAAATGCTAAATAAATTAAGTAAAAATATGTACCTTTAAAGATTACTACAGTAACTCCAAAAAGGACTGCTGGTGACCATCCAAACCAATTAATTAATATATTTAAAACCATTATTTAATATAAAGCATTTTAAAATTCTTCTGATTCCATCCCAAGTTAGCTTGAGGGCTTTCCATTTTCTCCTTGTATCTATGAGGAGATTAAGCAGCAAAAAGGAAAAGGAAGTAAGGGGCAGAATCACACAGGAAACAAGGTCGGGGCAGCCTCCTAGGTTTGCAAGCTCAGCCGTCTACAGGCCCTGCTCTCAGAAGGGTCCTGCACTTGGTTTTTTCATGGAAAGCTATTTCTGTGGGAAAGAACAAAAAATGGACAAATTGTGGTTACTAAGACTAGGGTACTTGGCCGATATTTTCTTGAAAATGGACAAACTGAGCTTGTCACTTCAAGGAAAACAGCTGATAGCACTTTCCCAAGGATAAAATTTTAGCTTTCAAGTAAAAATTAGACATTAGGAAAACATGTCCAATCCCATAAGCTTGACAGCTTCCCAATAATTAAGGCCTTTTGACATGAGACTGGTAGTGATACTAACAAATGTGATTTTTTTTTATACTGTGTAACACGCCAAAATTTGGAAGACCTAAATTCAGTGACGAATGCATGATGTTATAAAATCACACATGAATAGAAAGACCCATTCGGCGTGTAAGTAAGGCGGATGGGTTTTAATAAAAGAAAAATTTTAAAAGCTGACTGACAGAGTGTTATGTCCCTCAACACAACAGCAGGTGTAAGGAACTACCGTTTGTCAAACTTTGGTGCAGTGTATCAGGAAGATTATTTGAAGAAGCTGTTAAAACTCTCCTCCCTTTTCCAACTACCCATCTGTGTGAGGCCATACTTTATATACTTCAGCCAGAAAAGGACATCACAAAAGACTGAATACAGAAGCAGATATGAGAATCCAGCTGCCTTCTACTAGGCCAAACATTAAACATATTTGTAGAACTATAAACCACCACCACCCTTCCTCTCACTTTTTCTGTTTTGAAAATATAGCTACCTCTCACTAAAAAAACCTTTATGTTAATGTATAATGGGTTTATTATGTTTAATTAACCAATGAATACATATTTTTAAGTTTCTCAGTTTCAATTTTTAATATGTCAAGTAATGAGGTAGATAATTCATATAAACAAAAGCTGTTGGAGCCCTCAAAAAGTTCTTTTTCCTTAACAAGTGTATTTATTTTTTTATTTTTATTTTGCGGTACGCGGGCCTCTCACTGTTGTGGCCTCTCCCGGTTGCGGAGCACAGGCTCCAGACGCGCAGCCTCAGCGGCCATGGCTCACGGGCCCAGCCGCTCCGCGGCATGTGGGATCTTCCTGGACCGGGGCACGAACCCGTGTCCCCTGCATCGGCAGGCGGACTCTCAACCACTTCGCCACCAGGGAAGCCCAGTGTATTTATTTCTTTATTTTTGGCTGCATTGGGTCTCTGTTGCTGTGCACGGGCTTTCTCTAGTTGCGGCGAGCGGGGGCTACTCTTCGTTGCGGTGCGCATGCTTCTCACTGCGGTGGCTTCTCTTGTTATGGAGCACGCTCTCTAGGCATGCGGGCTTCAGTAGTTGTGGCACACAGGCTTAGTTGCTCCGCGGCATGTGGGATCCTCCCGGACCAGGGATCAAATCGGTGTCCCCTGCATTGGCAGGTGGATTCTTAACCACTGAGCCACAGGGAAGTCCCTCTCAAAAAGTTTTAAGAGTGTAAACAAGTCCTGAGATGGACAAGTTTGACAGCTGCTGCTCTGAGATGAACCAGAAAACGATCAGCCTCTTGGCTCTTTGTAAAAACCCAGTTGTCGGCTGTCCTTAGATTCCTTTAAGATAAAACCCTGTGAGGTCCTACCTCAGCTGAACCTTCTAACAGCACATCCACTTGCAGGAAGGCTAGCTGCTCACACCTTCCCCATCTAACTAAAGTTAGTACCAAAAGTTAGGCAAACTTTCATGCCGAGGAGGAATAAAAAGACTGCAGTGCTTGTTAAGAATGCCCATGACCGTCAAGGGCATCGAGGACATCAAGGCTATTGCCGAGGCCCAAGTATTCTCTTCGTCACACTTGGTTGGGATGTGCATATTTCATAAAGGAACCAACGGCAAAATGATCTTTTTCTTGAAAACGTTCCTGCGTATTCCAAAATTACTGATGATTCAAACAGGTGTTTGAAGGTTTGGTTTAAAATTTCGGATAAAGAAGTGGACGGAAAGTAGACGCACACGAATAATTAGTGCGAGGGAAACGCTACAACTTACTTTGAGATTTTAACCTTATTTTCTAACACTCCTAATGCCTTCCGGATCGTACCGAAGCCACAGGTGACCAATTATCACTGTTATCCTCCCAGACATCTGAGTAAGAGTCAAGACAGCCTGAATACTTTCTTTTTCATCTTCAAACCTTTCCCTTCGGAATTCCTCCGCCATTTATTCCAATTAGCGATTCATTGCTCAGATCCGGCCCACTCTGTGGTCACATCATTTCTCCTCTAGGCTAGCAGTTCTAGACTCTGCGTCACATCCAACCACCGCCAATATTCCACTTGAAAGTGAGAAAGGAAGACACAGGAAAAAATAAAAGGCTACTGACCCCATACTAAGTTCATAAGAAACTGCTCTAATACAATTGTTCAGTAAGCCTTTTATTTTTTTCAATAGATTCTATAATTATTTTTTTTCCTAACTATCTTAAAGTTATTTTTCAGCTATGTGTAATTTAAACTATCACAAAGGCTGTGAGGTACACCTGTGAACTGGGTATGTTCAAGTCAGTCATTACTACTGACATTCTTACTACTACTGAACTGTATACTTAAAAATGGTTAAGATGGTACATTTAGTGTTACGTATTTTTTAATAAATTTATTTATTTATTATTATTATTATTATTTTTGGCTGCATTGGGTCTTCGTTGCTCCGTGACGGCTTTCTCTATTTGTGGTGAGCGGGGGCTACTCTTCGTTGCGGCGCGCGGGCTTCTCACTGCGGTGGCTTCTCTTGTTGCGGAGCATGGGCTCTAGGTGCAGGCTTCAGTAGCTGTGGCACGCGGGCTCAGTAGTTGTGGCTCATGGGCTCTAGAGCACAGGCTCAGTAGTTGTGGCGCATGGGCTTAGTTGCTCCGCGGCACGTGGGATCTTCCCAGACCAGGGCTCGAACCTGTGTCCTCTGCATTGGCAGGCGGATTCTTAACCACTGTGCCACCAGGGAAGTCTCAGTGTTATATGTTTTTTATAAAAGAAAAGAAGAGTTGAATTATGCACTTTAAATAGGTGAACTGTATGGCATGTGAGTTGTACCTCAATAAACCTGTTATTTTTTTAATCTGTAGTTTGTTCTTAATTAGTTTCTGTAAAAGAAGGGGAAAAAAACTTTCCTACTGAGATACGGATAATGACTAATTTTTTGAGAGGATAAGGAGGAAAATTGATACACAAAAATATGTACAAAATCTAGTAGACATTTAAAAATTATTTTAATATGAATCATTAAAATTTTCCTTTCATGAGTGATGTCAGCCTAACACCCATACATCGAATCACATGCTAGAGTTTCTTCCAGAGGTTGGTCAACAATATCTTCTAGCTAATAGAAAGGTATTTCAAAGTTAATAATGTTTTAACACAGGATTCAAAATCAAAAGAGAACATTTCTAGTCACCCAATGTTTCAAATAGTGAAAACAGACAACTTAGAATGGATCAGTTAATTGTAAAAAAGGTCAGTTCAGCACTGGTAGGAAATAGGTCTGAATATCAAAGTAGATTTTTCCAAAGAAAAGAGACATTTTTCAAATCAGTGTGTAGCACTGCAAAATCTCATGGCAAAAAAAAAAAAAAAAAAAAGAAAAGGAAAAATCACATAAGAAATGAAATGGCTGAAGATGAAAGGATTGTTGCTATTGAGACTAAAAGTTAAATTTTAGCCAAATATATTTAAGACATGAACAGGCACAGCGAGAGCCACCAGTGTTCACAGTTAGAGGCAGGACAAAGTGGCAGTGATCTTTCTGACAAATAAATTGCTTGACATATTGCCATGACATGCTACACAACACCCCGATTACTTTCAATTTCCAAGTGCAACCAAAAGATGGGTCCAATTATGACATCAATACAAGCTTTCTTTCAGAATGGAATGAAAGAACAGTAAATCCCAGTGGCCACGGGAGTTCTGCAGCAGCGATGATGTCATATATAAAAATAGACA
Organism: Pseudorca crassidens; assembly: GCF_039906515.1. Lineage (NCBI taxonomy): Eukaryota > Metazoa > Chordata > Mammalia > Artiodactyla > Delphinidae > Pseudorca > Pseudorca crassidens. The sequence goes on from NC_090299.1 coordinate 151,501,549, forward strand.
TCCTCTAACAGAAGCTGAAACTTGTGTAAACAGCACACTGCACACTATTCTCAACTGCCTTGCATGAATTTGCAATGCATGCTGTTAATAGCACGAGATTAATCATTTCATATTTTACACTATTTCCTGATTTACATTTCAATTTCTAAACAGACTCTATGGTGTAATTTCTCAATCTGTATAAATTAAATCAACATAAATACCTGATTATAACTGCAAGAAAGAGAAATGGTCCCCCCAAAGCAAGGAGACAGAGACCACCGCAGCAGCTCTAACAGGCCGCATTTTGCCAGGAATGCAACGCTCTTATGTCCACCTATTGTTCAAAGACCTTTCCGCAGGAAGCTTTCTGCAGGATTTTAAAATGCAACATGGTCTAGGTGAGGAGGGGCTAGTAAACCTGCTGAGAATAAGCATGAAAAGCAAAGGATACTTTTGCCACTTCTCTTTAAAAGACTCTCTGGTGCAAATATAAAGACTTCGGGGCATGCATACAACAGTATCTACCAAAATGTGGGGAGGGCAGGTTTGTATCTATCACTCCTATCACAGTCTATCCACATCCCCTCTTTCCCTTCTTTACTTCCCAATTCATTTCTTTTTCACATTTCTATTGGGCTTTCTTGGATTAAAGAAGATTTTCCTTTGAGCAAAGACAGTAAGGCCATTCAGGAAGCCACGTCGGATTCCTCAAGATGCCTGGTTTTTGAGCCTCCACGGTACCTGGATTTCCCTCTATCTTAACTGCCGTCGATTTATCTGTATTTTGTGCGAGGCCATAAAGTCAATGAGGGCAGATTCTGTCTGTCCTGTAGACCTTTACAGCCATGGAGTCCGGCACAGCCCTGAAACAAGGTGGGCGCTCAGTAATATTCATTAAAATAATAAAAGCATATAAATGAAAATACTGAGCTTTCCTCTATGATACAAGAAACAGAATACACAGATTTTCTGAAACTCCATCCTATTATAATTCACAGAGAGGGATTGAGGACCACACTGAAGACAACAGCTTTAGATTTAATTAAGCAAACAAACGCCTGATGAAAGATGAAGAATAAAAATATTCAAATAATTAAGAAATTTCCCCATACTTGAATAATTTCTGTATATGCACATAAACAGATTTTAAATATCATCACTGAATAAATTAGTCAAGTGGGATATGAACTGACTGTTATAAGTTAAAATCTTAAGACCTTAATATTCTAGGAAATTTAGTAGACACACAAGTCACTGATACACAACACATGCTCTTACTGTTAAGTAGCATATATTGGATTAAAGTAGGAAGACCTCAGTGAAAAGGTAAAGAATAAGTGACAAAGCAAAGCTGTAACATGAGGGAAAATATTGCCTATTTCTAATGCGAGAACAACAGCTCATGTCAAAAAGTCTAATGTCAAATAAATGTACATAATCACACAAACACTGTAATGTTTTCATGTTTCAATATTTAAATTTTTTTGAAATTAACCTACTAAGAAGTCCTTAACTGAAGATGAAACCAACTTAAATCAAATCCATCACTTAAAAAAAAGTGATAGATTATATTCAGAGATATATACGATATATATAACTTAGGAATGATTACCATTAGAAGAAACAGTACTTGTCTTATATTATGAAGAATAACCTTATTAAAAATAGGACTCATTTTCATACGCCTCATATAAGAATCAACCTTATTACATTGGTGCTACGTTAAAGATATTGTATTATCGCCGACTATAATAAAAAAATTAATTCCATGATGTTTTTGTACTATTACATTGTATTTGACTTAGATTATATTAACTTACTTTTATGCAGTATTTTTATTTCTTTTGTACACCTGCACCAAGAACTTTAAACTAAGCCTGACCTACAGAAAAATTCAATACATAATTATTAAACGGTGCCCTGAAGTGTATATTCCCATTGTAGAAAAGGATTACTAACAGAATGTGTGGGAAATACCTTTTTCTATGACCGATGGGTTCTCCTTATTAAAAGTTTGCACTGATTGGAAACTTTATAAATAAGTTTTATGTTATATTGTGTTTGAATCCTCCTAATTCAAATTTGTGTAAAGTAAAGCCACACTTTGGGGGGTAAGTAGGAGTGGAGGTGGAAAGTCAATCGGAACCTCAAAGAGTGGAGAGCATTTTAATTATGCAACCAGCCCTGGAACGCTGCAACAGTAGGAAACGTCAGTCGGTACACATCACCTCCACAGTTTAGACGGGACAACTTTTCCTCAGTCTTCAGTCTAATATCTCTGTACAATTTTCACACTTTCTAAACGAGGAAGAGAGCAGAGCTGTTTTTTTCTTTTTCCCATAAAAAAAAAAAGGAATAAAAAGATGACAGAACAGGTATGTGCAGGTACGTCCCAGCTTCCCCATCCCGGCATCCAGGTGAAAGTAAGAAGGCCCTTCTTCCCTTTTAAGTCCTCTCCCTCTCCTCTCCATTCTTATTATGGAACTCACATTTCCCTACCCACCCAAACTTCTAGAATAAATTACCCATCAATGCAGACGGGGCCTGTAATTAGGGGTAAAATAAACAGGTTCCCCCCCCCCCACCCTATTCCGAGCCTGTCGACAAGGTAAACCTGTCCAAAGTCCCAAGTCAGTCTAGAAATGACCCCGAATTCCCCAGCCTCCGCCGGGAACCTTATCCAGGACCTGACTCTGCCACCTGCCTCTCCCCACTCAAAGACTGAAAATTCGTGCCGCATCCTGTTTTCTGGCAGTCTTAAACACAGCCTCAACCCAACTCATCAAAATGTAAGGAAATGCTAATGAAAGCCATCTCCAATCTTGCCTTCTCACTGCATTTTAAAATGCTTATTCTCTGCAAACCTCACACACTTGCCTTGAAAAAGTGACCTGAAAGCACTCTGCATGGACTGTGCGAGTATTCGTGTTTCTGAAGAAATTACTATCATCTGTCTTAAACTGCTGCAACACGTCTAATTTTTAAAAGCGTACATAAGGTATACATCATAACCCAGTGCACATTTTAAATTCAATTCCTACTTCTACATGGGAATTAGACTAACCTGTCATTTCTCATACTGAACAAGAGGACTAATTACATACCGGTGTACCTTTTAAAATATTAAAGTTATATACGTTTTAAGTAGACATGTACTAGATAAAAGCTCAAAACACTGGCACAATTTAAAAAATTTTTATACAATTTTACAAGAATCTTATCAAATTTAAAAACTATCAACATTTTTTAGATTTACCACATCACTGAAAAATTAGCAGCGCTTCTAAAGTAAAATACAGCTATTATGTCACCTGTGACATTTTAATATGCGTTATATTGTATAGAACGTAAAGCAATGGCCTTATTTTAATTTGAAAAGTTATACAAATATTTCGTGTTTTCAGGCGAGGTTACTGTAATAGCCAAAGACATTACATTGACAGTAGCCTTCCACTAATGTGAATTAAATTATTCATGATCTTTTTCCTGGGCAATAAGAAGACACAACCATAACATTTCACTAGTTACTTAACCAATTAGTTTCCAGAGATAAATGAGTTTTTCTTCCCTGACTCCAAATTCCCTGATAACCCCAAATTTGACCCCAAATTTCAAACGAGTAATGCTGAAACCGTAAATTAGTCATATATTGGCATGAAACAAATGAGCAAAGATATTATTATAGGCCTCAATTAAAATATAGAATGAAATAAAAGCATGAAATCTGGTTAAAAATCAAGCGCAAATAAGAAAATGCAAGCGAAGTGTAAATTCTTATTTCCTTTTTGAGAAAGCCTTTATTCTGACTAAAATTTTACCAGTGGTCTCCCAAAATGCTCTCACACTGGGATTCCTGAAATTTAAAGCTTTCACCTCTAGCCTTTAAAATGTAGATGTCTAATGGATTTCCCATAAAACTTTCACACAAAAAGCAGTTAAACACCCACGATGCCTATCTGCCTGCCTTTCTCTCTCCATTTCTTTATGCGCCAAGCAGGTTAGGTAAGAACTGTGCTCCACTCATTCTTAAAAATACGTAGTCTGCACTTGTATTCGTTCCTCAAAGAAAGTGAGCAATTTGTCCCTAGGTCTGCACAAATAAAGCAGCCTGTGACATCAACCAAACCACTGACCGTTTCAAAGTTGTAAGGGGTTTTACTAAATCAGGGCAAAATACAAAAGAACAAGACGAAGCAAAACACATCAATGTTATAAACTCATTAGTTACAATGCAAATTCACAGATGCACTGAGGTTAGTATTAGGAGACCACACACAGATTACAATACCTGAGATTTAGTGCATTCCTTTGAGCCAAAATGAAATGAGTGCCATAGAGGAGGAAAGGAGAAGATGACATTATCAGACATGCTACAGTACATCTGCCAAAATGAAGATCATGTTAAATCAGGTTAAGAATGACCATACAGCACTGGCTACATGTATGACGTCCTTTATGTTCCTTAGCCATGCACTTGAAATGCACCTGCAACCATTTAGGTCGCCTGTGAAGTAGGACCATGCACCTTTTCAACCAACTTTGCACCCTGGCTCCCACCTTACTAGGGTTCTTTCAAAAGGAGTATTTCTGCTCAGAATAAGTAAATGTGACTTAGGGCTAATTGTGTTGTTTTCATATGTTAAAATCATGTACTTAGGCAAAATAATAATTATATAAATAAAATTAAAACACAATTTGCATGAAAAGACGGGATTCAATATTTAGAATTATGACACCTGTTGCCCATCTGGACTCACTTAGAAAAATTAATACGACCATGTCACATATTAGCAAACTGGTACCTGATCCATCAGTGAGCAAGTGAAATTTTCCACCCTAGTACTGAATTTTCCCTCATAAAAGTACCTGTTGACCAGGTAAGACATTTTTTAAAACCACTAAAAAAAAAGGAATCTTGAATAATTTTTAAAAACTACACGTTTACAAAAAAATCAGATTAAAAAGGGGGAGTCATGTAGGGGAGGTGGGTGAAGTATTACATAAAGGGGGAAAACATGGGGATAGGAGAGAGAAATAATTACAAAATGACACCCCCCAACTTAAATGGGACAAATATAACTATAAAATCAAACCAATCAGCTTGAACGCTAAATTTTTAGTCACCCACACTGCTGCTAAATATCTTGGTATAGAATTTGATTTGGAAAAATAATTCCAAAGCAGAAAGAGTATTAACAATATTAGTAGGTTGTACTAGTAATGTGTACAACTATTTTTAATCCATAGTTCCTTCTTCCACGATGCAACATCGACACTAAAAATACTACCTTCTTGTGTAGACAATGGTAACAAAAAACCTTTCATAGGTTTTTTTCAAAAAAAATACCAAGGCTCTGCAGCAGGCAAACAATGCTGACTTTATGATGAGCAAAAAGCAACCCTTTGCAAATGAGCTCAATGAAATGATTCAACTATGAAATTCATGTGAAATTAAAATTGTGCGCATGGGCAGTGAGAGGAGCAGGCTGAGAGCTGGTGGCCAAAACTGCTTGAATATTCAAATACAAAGGGCTCTCAGAAATAGAACACATCAAGTGCGGGTATAAGATGCATCCCTCCAAGTTACCAGAAAATTAAGTACATAGTTTTAAGTCTATATACATTTTCCCATGCGGTTTGCATTTATACTTATTTGCAAAAAGAAAGAAGAGGATACGGAAGACAAACAAATAAGAAACGTAAAATAGTTGTCGTTTACCTATTTTTATTTTTTCATATGTTTATTTTAAAATTAATTTCACGAATGAGTGCTCATTTAATGGTATTGTAAGTATAGATGAACCATATTTGACCTTATTATGACATATGGAAGAATTCAAGTTACGTTCTTCTTGAAAACAGAAATCCTCAAATATATTTGCCACTATTCTGGGTGGGCCACCGGGGGACATGGACACAGCACAGCTGAGCAGAGAGAAATGAGTGAGAAAAATAAGGCTCCCAAACTGACTACGCTGGGGTCTTGTACAAATCAATCATTATCTGTGCCTCGGTTTCCTCAAACATAAGAAGTAGTTTCTTCACCTAATATTTACGGAATAAATGACGATCAAGTGGTGAAAGTATTAAAGAGGACCTCTGAACCTGTTAGAAATGCTTCAGACCATCTTTACACTGGGATTTACAGAAGCATCATTTCAAATTATGCTCTCACTTCATCATATTAAAAACAAAAAATTCTCAGATAATATTCTCACAATGGTATGAAGATAATAGGTAATTTTTAAATATCTAACTTTTGAATAAAAAACAGGTATGATACCTGTCACTGGGGACGGTGAGGGAAAGGGCAACATTTTAGATTAAGATCAGAACCTAAAAATATCCCAGTTACAACTGTACATGATGACCACAAAGCTGATCCTCAGAGACCGTGTTAAGAAATAAAAAGGCTAAACAATGCCTTTTGATACCTTATTTCAATGCTCCTTAAACTATTCATATTATGTGTTTCCAGAAAAATCTGCACTTTGAGTAAGTATACCACAGAAAGGAATTATTCATCAAAAATGGAAAATGTATGCCCTTTCACAAAACTCCCACCAAAAAGCTATAAAGATAATTATTATACTTGTGTAACTTACCGTATGATAGCCTCTAGGCAAAGGTGGTTTGCCCACAGGATAAGGATCCACAGTGTCGATAATCGTTTGTCTTTCCCCTTTCTGGTTGATTTTTCTAAATCTCCTTCGAGACTGTCGATGAGAAGCTTGACGCTGAAAATATTCTTCATTTTCATCCATATAGTCTACCTGAAATAAAATCCCCCAAGATTTCATTTCTTCAAACACCATGTTCCATATTAAGATTAGATGCAGAATAAAACTTACGGATAGTCTACATTCATTCACTGTGCAAAGACATTTGTAGACAAACTATCTCGACAGACTTCAGATGTTTCTGAACTTCCCTAGAACTAACTGGTTCTGAGTAACTTTTCTTTATAAAAGAGAAGAGGCATTTTCAGTTCCACTTAGGACAATATGGGTAACTCCTGAATTTCCTGCAGTCTCAAAGGGAAGGATATTTTCAGTAGTCTTTGTTCTGATTTATTAATGAAAGATCTCAGAGGATACATCACCATGCATTATGAAAGCAACTGCCCCATTGTCTTAACTAAAGCACAAAAACTCTCATGAAGTAAATCTGTTTAAAAAGAAAAAAAAAACACACCCAAATCCCAAATGACTCAGACACGGCTACTGGCAGAATGACTTTGGTAGATTACTTAAGAGCTTCTCTTCCTACTTTCATTCTACGGATTCAGTTTCTTTTTTTTTTTATTATAAATAGCATTGTTCTCAAAACATAATTTCCTCATTTTAAACATTTAGAAAGTGATGAATGGACTACCAGAAGAAAAGTTACGTTCGGTTAGTCCTCGTCACACTTACATAATGTATTGCTCACAAAAGCATATTTAGATTCTAAGATGGTTCTCACACTGACAAACCTAGTAGTTAGCATCATATGGACAAGGACAAAATCCTCAAGGAATTTTGGAGATCAAAAATCCTTCAGATCAACACAAAATAGCAGTAACAGAGACCAAAATCTCGAGGGAATATCTAAAATGCTTTTCAAGACCTGTGGCTGGAAAGCCCAACGTATCTGCCTACATTTTTCCACTCCTAAATCTTTACTCACCACCATGCCACTTTCTCACTTAACAGTACATTTTGGGAAATTTTACCAAAAGTTTTCACTAGCTTTGACGAGGAAGTTCCCATTTCTGACAAATTCCTCTCCTCCATCATAGGGAAAAAACCTACATCTCCTCTGAAAATAGATGTATAGGCATTTACCAAATATTTTATTAAATATGAATAAAAAGCCTCCATCATCATCTATTTTAGGCCATCATTTATTCAAAAAGTTTCCTTGCCCAGATAGATGCTGGATGGGAAATATTATGCACATCAGCCAACTGAATGTCTCTACTGGGCACTCCCTCCAATCTTATTTTTGTTGCTGATTTTTTTTTTTTTTTTTTTTTTTGCGGTACGCGGGCCTCTCACTGCTTGTGGCCTCTCCCGCTGCGGAGCACAGGCTCCGGACGCGCAGGCCCAGCGGCCGTGGCCCACAGGCCCAGCCACTCCGCGGCATGCGGGATCCTCCCGGACCGGGACACAAACCGCGTCCCCTGCATCGGCAGGCGGACTCTCAACCACTGCGCCACCAGGGAAGCCCATGTTGCTGATTTTTTTAAGGGGTCCATAGTGTCCCATCTTAAAATCATTTTTATATAGTAAGGAAGAATGTGACAGGCTTTTCTTCAAGCATCAGTAAAAATAATTATGTTGCTAATATCTCTTCTAACGTTATGTTTTTTTGCATATGTCTTACCTCAATATATTTTTTAAATCACACTATTCAATTAAAAAGAGATAAAAATCTCAACAGAGTATTTAACCAGCATAAAAGTCCTCCAAATTTCTTTCAATTAGATAAAGGAAGTGAACTGATTTCCTTATGTCAATTGTTGCCTGAATATATATCACTGTGTCTCATTTAAAGTATCTCACTCATTCCAACCAATATTTGGAGAGCTAAAATCCTGCAATTCCAAGATTCTCTCCAAGTTTAAATTAAATGGCATTTTCATAGACTGATTTATAAAGTTCAAACACCAAACATTTAGGTACGTGACCCTTTTAAACTTTCTTTTTCATTATTTGAATCCCGTAAATAATTATAATGATTATGAATTAAAACTCAAAAAGTTATGAAATAAATATACCTAAAGTTATGAAATATATAATACACTATTATAAGTAGTTTGTGAAAATACTTTTATTTCATAACTTTTTTTAAGGGAAAAAAGTCTTCACAGAAGTATTCTTACCACAATCATTTCAGAAGGCTCTAACACAATGCATTCACAGCCACGCCTAAAGCTTCCTGCAGAACGCTTGCCAAAACTAGAAAGAAAAAAAAGATTTAAGTAATACAAATTATGAATTTAAGCTAACCCTTCAGATGAATAAAAACAAGGAAGAAAACAACTATAAAAAATATATACTGAAGAAAGAGCTATCTCAAACCATTATTTACACAGAATGACAAGGAACCATTCAAATTTTTAAATCTCAGATATATTTTTCTGGAAAATTCCAATATAACGTTTTTGAATTCATAATGTAAGTAATGAAGAACCATTATGAATGTGTTTTGGGTTAGGCTGTTTGAAACCACACCCAGGCAGGTGAAGATTTAGAATATTCTAACAGGGGTGGGAATTGGATCAGTGGCAAACTATAAAAATATCCAAAGTATAAAATGCATATAATCCTCTTTTATAACTTAATTTGCTTAGGTTAAACATTTCTTTCACTTAAAAATGTAGTTATTTTTCAAATCAACTTATTCAAAATCAGTTTAAGGAAAAGGTATTCAACTCAGGGCTTTCAGCTACACAGTGACTTAAGTGGACATGCATTCCCAAAGCCCCTTTCCGCGTGAACACTGCACTGCCGACTGCAGACACGGCACCTCTGCCCCATCTGTGGAAATACCCACTAGAGCAGATTTATTCTCTCTGGCATAGCTATATGCCAACTAGAGCTATGAAGAGTTCTAAGCAGTCATGACTTGTTCTGCTAACGTACCACCTACCTCTGCTCATTCACTACTCCAAAAGGCCTCCCTTCCCTCCAGTCAACATCTTAGTACCCTTTTTTTTTGTGGCCACACCGTGCAGCATGGGGGATCTTAATTTCCCAACCAGGGATCGAACCCGCGGCCCCTGCAGTGGAAACGCGGAGGTACGGAGTCTTAACCACTGGGCTGCCAGGGAAGTCCCAGTACTCATTTTTAATCATTTTTGAGAAAAATATGAGGAAAAAACGCTTCCAAAGAGCTATTTTATCAAGCATTTTTTCCCCAAATCAATTAGACATTTGAGCGGCTCCTATGGACATTCTCATTCCTTTTATAACTCTCTCTACGTCATGGTAGTACACAATGTTTCACATATTAGAACCCAACTTGGATTAGGAAAAAAAAAAAGTCATGTAAGATGAAGAGAACAAGAAAGTCAACGTTCTCAGTCTATCAGCCTGTGACCTCTAGCAAACCAACCTGACCATCCTCATAGTCTAAACTGTACTCATTTTTAAGGTTATCGGGTGAGCCCAGGCCATCACTGAAGTCATTTCTTGCTCCAAAATTGTTTCTATGAAAATCAAAAAGAACCATACTTAGCATATCTGAAAAATCCTTCAAAAAATATTCATACATACATATTCTCACAACCATACATATTGAAGTGCTTTTTTTAAGTGGAAAAAAATCTACCAAGAAAAATAAAATAATCTTATCTTCTTTGTCATGTTATTTCACATGCAATTAAAATGACCTAAATTTTTACATATTCTCCTCTTAGTTTACAATTAAAAACCACTAAAGTTGCGGAAAATTCTCAACACACACAAAAATTTGCTTCTGGTTTTTGAAACTACCTACCTGCAATTTAAGTTTTTACAATGAAGCTTATAATTTAATGATGCACTACAAACTAAGAAATAATCTCAGTGTGTTAGTAAAATATGTAGCAGGTTTCATGCCATCATTGCCCGTTGAACCCTGTTATAGGACTAGGTAAAAACATATACTGTATGTTTAAGTTTTATCACTAAATAAAATAGCATTAAAATCTAAAGAAAATCATGTGACTCTAAGTTTTTTCTTATTTTATTAAATTACAGAACCAGACAAGCTTCATAATCATAATGATCGAGTGGTTTTCCTTTTTTAAAATTTCATGTAGTAAAAAAAAAAAAAAGTCAAACGTCTATAACACATACAATGTTCAGATGACAACTTAAAAGATAAAAACTGCTAGACTTGAGTTGCTCACAAATTTTAGCAACAAAAGTAGTGACATCAATACGAATAAACTATGTGGTATTTGTTTATTTTATGCCTAATTCTAGTACCAACCACTCCGTACTCCAGAATTAAGGCTGTAAAACCCCTTACCCATCAGCCATTAGTTCAACAGAACTTTATGGCTGAGAAGATATTCATGTATTTAGTTGCACTCACACTATTACTCTAGGGATGAAAAGTGTGCATCCCCTAAGATGAGCTACAAAAAATATCTCTATGCCTTTTGCAAAGTGAGCTGCACTAAAACCTAACAAAACTCTCTTTGAAGCCCCAAAAGACTCAGGTTCTACTGACCATCACAAAGATGTGAACCATACGAGAAAAAATAGACTCTTGTCAGGTTAATTCTTTGAATACATTGAGGGGGAAAAGGCAAATGCACAGAGAACCCACTCCAGCAAGGGAGAATAAATTATTTCATTTATCCAAAAATCCATTGTTTCGAACACAGCCAAGAACCCAGAAGGAAAGAGTGGCCTCAGAAGAGCTAAGGCGCAAGTCATGAACGCACTCGCTGGGGCCTAATGACAAGGTCCCTTGGCTCTCAGCTTACAAACCAGAAGCTGTAAGGTCGGAATGGTCAGGGAGGAACGAAAAACGTCACCTAGAAACCCATTCAGCCCACAAAATACTTCTGCTTCTACTCTCTGATTCTTTGAAACAATAAATATAGAAACAAAAGTAAGTAAACACCATTATTTACTAAGTTTTAAAAAATCTCTGACCAAGTTCTATATAAATAAACTGTTTTAAAAATACAGTCCTGGACTCAAGGCTCTGTGGGGACCTAAATGGGAAGGAAATCCAAAAATGAGGGGCTATATGTATACGTATAGCTGATTCACTTTGCTGTACAGTAGAAACTAACACAACACTGTACAGCAACTATACTCCAAGAAAAATAAATAAACACATAAAAAAATTTTAAAAATACAGTCCTGGAAAACTTTAGAGATAAAAAAGGTAAATGGATAGAGACACACAGCAGGTAAGATCTCCCACAGATGATATTAAGACCAAATTTTTAAGATATTTTAGATGATTTAGTAGGAAGAAATGGAGAGAAATCCTCAGGTGTACAAATGACACAGAGACGTTTAGATAGTAAAGCACAAAACAAAGCCAGTAAGAATAAAGTACAAGCCATTTTTATAAAGTTTTATGTGCGTATAAAAAAGCAGGAAGGACCCAACCTGCACAAGGAAATATTCTATGTGAAAAGTGATCAAATGCACAAAGTGTGTAAGATAAGATTAAACAGCAAAGAGTTCTCATGTTTCAATTAAAAGTCAAATGAAAACTAGAAGTCTTTCAAGGCATTAGCACAGTAAACTGCTAACATAATAAATAACAAATAATAAACAGAGATACACCTCAAAAGGATGGACACACTAGGAGAAATTAAAAATGAAAATTACTATACATACCCTTATAGAAAACCACATGAATCTACAATAGAGCACCGCCCCAGAAAAGTTTCTAAGGGGAAAAACACAAAGCTAAAAAGTTTCCACCAAAAAAATTAAGGGTAGCCAAAGGGCTTTCTGTAAAACCAGAGGCACAAATTAAAAGATCACTTCATTCAATCTTATTAACAGCAGCTAAAAGTTGGTATCATTTAAATTTCTAAAACCATGACTTAAGGAATTGTAGAAATGATACAGATTAAATAAGAACTTGGTTAACTTAAAAAGTACACCTACAATCCTTGAGGGTTTTAAGAAAAGTCAGAAATAGATAAAGATTGTTCCAAAGCCATTTGCCTAAATTCTCCTCCAAATGTTCCTTGGTGCCACTGTCAGAAATGAAGTTAGTCCTATCAAATGCATTCTTTTTTATTATTAAGTCTTAGAAGAGACTACAAAAAGTGATCTACAAATTTGATGCAATTCCCATCAAAATACCCCAAAAATAGTTTTTGCAGAAAAGGAAAAACCAATCTTCACATTCATATGAAATTGCAAGGGGCCCTAATTAGCCAAAACAATCTTGAAAAACAACAGTTAGTGAACTCACACTTTTAATTTCAAAACTTACTACAAAGCTGCAGTAATCAAACCAGTGTGGTAGTGGCGTAAGGATAGACACATATGGACCAATGAAATAAAACTGAGAACCCAGAAATAAACCCATATCTATGGCTAATTTTGACAAAGGTCAAGTTCATTCAATGGGGGAAGAACAGTCTCTTTAACAAATGTGCTGAGACAACTGTATTTCCACATGAAAAAGAATGAAGTTGGACCCCCACCTCTCATGACATACTAAAATTAACTGAAAACAGATCACTGACTAAATAAAAGAGCCAAAACCCATAAAACTCTTAGGGGGATAAAAGAAGGGATAAATCACCATTACCTTGGATTTGACAATGGACCCAGAGATGACACCTAAAGCACCAGCAGCAAAAGGAAAAATAAATAAACTGAACTTCATCAAAACTGAAAACTTTGGTGCATTGAAGGACATTATCAAGAAACTGAAAAGATAACCTACAGAACAGGAGAAAATATTTGCAAATCATATATCTGAGAAGGGTTTAATATCCAGAATACATGAAGAACTCCTATAGCTCAACAACAAAAAGACAACCCAATTAAAAAAGAGGCAAAGGACTTGAATAGACCTTTCTCCAAAGAAGATATATGTATCAACATCCTTAGTTATTAGGGAAAAGTAAATCAAAACCACAACGAAGCTACTCACCCAAGTTGCCCACTCTCCCCCCAAGAGTGCTTAATAAATCCTTGCTGTGCTTCCTCAAAATAAAAACAAAACAAACAAAAAGACAACAAAAAACACAACCAGATACCATATCACACCTGATACTAGATGTGAATGAGATATTAGGATGGCTATAATTAAAAAAAAAAAAAAAAACGCAAAGAATGCAAAAAATGTTGAAGCGGATCTAGAGAAGCTGGAACCCTTGAATTTTGCTGTTCAGAATGTAAGATGGTGCCGTCACTGTGGAAAAGAGTTTGGCACGTCCTCAAAAAGTTAAACACAGGATTAATATAAGACCCAGCAATTCTACTCCTAGATAAATACCCAAAAGTATCAAAAACATGGACCCAGACAGATATTTCACTGCAGCATTATTTGCAATAGCCAAAAGGTGAAAACAACACAAGTGTCAACTGATGAGTGGATAAACAAAATGTGATATATACAATGGAATATTATCCAGCAATAAAAAGGACGGAAGTTCTCATATATGTTATAACATGGACAAGCCTTGAAAGCATTATGCTAAGTGCAAGAGCCAGTCACAAAATGACAAATATTGTAAGATACCACTTATGTGAACTATCTAGAATAGGTAGATTCATAAAGACAGAAAGTAGACCTGAGGTTTCCAGGGGTTAGGGAAATGCAAAGTTACAAAGTTTCTGTTTGGAGCTATGCAACGTAAGTTGTGGAAATAGGTAGTGATGATGGTTGCACCACAGTGTGACTGCAATTAATGCCACTGAATCCTACACTTTAAATGGTTAAAGTGGCATATTTTACGTTATGCACACACATGCGCATATCCACATTTTTTTTTAAGTATATAAGAGAAACTTATCAAGAAGATTTGTGTGTTTGTTTTAGTGGTTTTGAGTATTTTGGTAAAATTCAGGACTTGAATAAGAAAAAGGAGTAATTCCACTTTGACCAAACAAGAACCAACCTTAGGGGCAAAGGAAGAGTTAAGTTTGATGACTGAGCTATACCATTGATTAACTTGGAACCAATCTTTTTCTACACTGATTTAGCAATGAAGTGATAGAGGTCATGGGTGAAAGAACTAGGAAGATACAAAGAGATGGTAAACAAGTATTACTGAAATATCTGAAATCAGTTTTTTAAAATTTTTATTTTATATTGGAGTATAGTTGATTTACAATGTTGTGTTAGTTTCAGGTGTACAGCCAAATGATTCAGTCATACATATACATGTATCAATTCTTTTTCAAATTCTTTTCCCATTTAGGTTATTACAGAATATTGACCAGAGTTCCCTGTGCTATACAGTAGGTCCTTGTTGGTTATCTATTTTATACATAGCAGTGTGAATGTGTCAATCCCAAACTCCCAGTCTATCCCTCCCACCCACCCTTCCCCCCTGGTAACCTGAAATCAGTTTTGAAGAGTCAATTATACCTACATTTTCCTCTGATCCAGCATTATCCCATTTTTTATTTTATCCCCGGTCATAAATGAGGGCGTCTCCCTGCCCCGCGTCCACATATATATGGAGAGAGAGGGAGAAAAGAGAGAGAGATGCACACACACATACAATTTTGTTTCCTATCCCTCTTCCAAATACTCACTGGACACGTACTACAGAATCAACATGAACTATGTAATCAATACAGAGCTTACAAGAAGCTCGCTAAATATAGCCCCTATTCTTAAATAGTTTGTATTCCATGGAAGATGACCACACAGAAAGTTGTGATAACAGGCAGAACAGCGAGCGCCAAGAGTTTAATAAAAAGGAATGTCATATTTGCTGCCTACAGTGCATCTCAAAAACAAAATGCAGGCTTCCCTGGTGGCGCAGTGGCTGAGAGTCCACCTGCCGATGCAGGGGACGCGGGTTTATGCCCCGGTCCGGGAAGATCCCACATGCCGCGGAGCGGCTGGGCCCGTGAGCCATGGCCACTGAGCCTGCGCGTCCGGAGCCTGTGCTCCGCAACGGGAGAGGCCACAACAGTGAGAGGCCCGCACACCGCAAAAAACAAAATGCATTTCTTGAATGTCAGAGCTGAGAAAAAACTTGAAAATCATATAGTACAGGGTCTCTTGGCATTTTTTCCTCCAGCTTCTCACCTGAAAGTATGTCAGAGTCCAATGTGCTACATCAAAAGCCCTCAAATATTTCTATTTAGGAAAAGGCCCCCAAGTGCTTATAATATGTATGACCCACCATCCTCCTCTTCCCATGAGAACTGTCCCTCCAGTTCAATTTTCATTGCATAAGTGGAGAAACTAAGCCAATCTACCTAAGAGTAGGTTAAAAGAGATGCCCCAAATCACCATCAGACTCCATCAGCCAGGGTTCTGGGATCCCACACCGACCTGACCCTTCCTCTGACTTTCTGCTATAGCCCTTTTCCACACTCAATAATATAAGAACTCTGGTCTTTGGTAAGCTTGCCATGTACAAGGAATAATTCCCAGACCTCCTCAGGAACATTGCTATAGTGCATCTCTTATACCAGTCAAGCATAAACCCAGTGACAAGTGGGGAACAGAGCTCTGTGGGAAGGTGGATTCTCAGAAGCTTGCTCACTCACTGGCTAGCTGAGTGAAAAAGACAAGTCAGCTGCTGTAATTCAGAAGGCAACTCGAATTCAGCAGAATTACAAATGACCATCAAGAGCCTGAGGGTCACCCTGGGAGACTCAAAGATTTAAATGTCAAATCTATAAAAACCAAGCCTCTTCAGGCAGCTGCCGCCAGAAATTCAACTACTAGCACATCTGCTCCTTTGAAATGGCACTCATAATACGACGTACCAAGATAAACAAAGAGATTTTTAAAATTTAAACTCAATTTTTAAAGTGACACAGCTTTTTTTTAACTTTGAATTTAAACTTAAAAAAAAAATGATCCCTGTCTTCTGGTAATTTCAGTCTTTCTATGTACATGGGCATTTACATATAAGATACAAATATTAAAATACATATATAATAACTGTCTTTCAAAAAAAGATGTAGGTAACAGTTATCAGTGAGACGGTCTGAATACTTAAAAACCTGTTAGCCCTTCCTCTACTTGATGCCAGCCTTTCACAAAAGGCCAGAAAGTTAGAAAGAGATGCGGAGAAATGGAGAAGTACGGTTTGTGTGTTTTAAGAACGCTGACAGGCTTCTGATTCTACAAGGTGTGAACATTTAATGACTATAGTCTTTAAATCCTTCTAAATTGTTTTGTAAAGGTATGGTGTATAGCTTGGCTTTCAACTATTAACCTCAATGCAATTTCAGAATGTCCTGATAATCTTACACTAAACAACCAAAGGTGACAACTAAAAGTGACGCAGACTCACTTTGCATCAAACTATTGGTTCTCTGCGCTATTTAAAAAAAAAAAAAAAAAGGTTAAACTCCCAGCAACTGATTAATGAAAAGACCACCTGCAGCACAACAGAGTATTACTAAATGCTCATATTCCCCCAGTAAAACTAACTGAGGAATGGTTGCTCCAAAGACAGTTTAACAATCCAGATTTTCACTCCCATTAAGTTATTTTAACGGAACAAATTAAAAATTAAGAATTACAAATTGTTCCTAAAAGTGAAATAAACTAAGTTTAATATTTTTACAGGTGCAAAATGGAATGACTTGATAGTACCCACAATATGCAGACAAAAAATTTACTGAAAGTAATTAGTCTTCTACATAATGTAAAATAGAGAAAAACATTAACAGCCTGATAAACTTTCAAGTTCAAGGCTCACAGGAAGACAGCACCAATGCCTGCAAATATAAAATCTTACCTAGTTTTCACAAATACCCACAGGCTGTGATTCACCGGACAGGGTTTTGCAGGCTCCTTCTGAGGGAAGGCCACCCTGTCCTGCGTTCCTGTGACCACATTTTCCCCATCCAAGTTGAGTCATGAGCACTTGCTGTGAGTGTGAGTTTCCACGAAAGGCAGTCGCTGAGCACGGAAGCCTCTTCCGTCAGTGGCCCTAAGCTTGCCCTTTGTATGGGCCTCCGCATTCCTGTGGTACGTCAGAACTGCCCAGTGGAATGCAACTCCTCAGTATTGGAATGTAAACTTTTTCATGTCAGGCTACATCCAGAGAGGGAATACACAGCAATCACACCGTGACTACACTGGTAGGCAATCCTAATTTACAAAATGATTGAAAACGTGATTCTCCGAGATATCCATTTTTCATATCTTCATTTCTAGGAAATGATAAGCAGTTACTAAAACCTAAAAAATGTCTGGCCTGATGCTCCTAAACCAAAACCAATTCATTTATTTAGGACTTACAAAAAATACTCACATGCCCCTGTCTTCAGATAGCAGAATAGCAATACACATTAAGAAAAAAAAAAATCTAACGAGTAACTGCTGATGCAATCGATTCCATTCTCAAAAATCAGTGGACTCCACAGGAATACATTTAACAGAAGAGGACAGTGGCTTTAAAGACATCATAAAAATGCATTTAATCTTTTAAAAATATGTTGTCCTCACTCATTAGTTTAACAAGCAAAAAAAAAGTAACAGCTATTTAAAACAAAAACATACACACACCAAGTACACACAGAAGCTGTGTGTGTGAACAGGCTATTTCAGAACTAGTTGGGAGAACTGAACAGACAGTTTCTTTCAAGGCTCATTTAGAAGTATTCTAACAGTCATCACCCTGCACAGACGAACAGAGATTGGCTCCTCTACACAGCGAATCTCCACATTTTAACCTTCGCTTATAAAAACAGAGCGCAGGAAAAAAAAATGACAAGCGAAGCCTCAGAGCTATGTTTTCTCCCCCTCTGTTCATTCCTCAGTAGCCTGTGATCTAAGTAACTACAGAAGTACTAGCCATCTGATACTTATGCTGTTAACATTTCAATCCCTTAAAACAAATCTAACCTGCACTGGCTTCCATATCTTTGAAGCAGCGGCAACAGTGCTGCCTCGCTGTAGAGGAGTTGGGTGTCTGCAGCCTCGAGCCCGCCCCATGGCCCCTGTGTTTTCTCCGGCTGAGTCCACGCGGCTGCAGCCTGTGCTCGGAGCCTGCATTCCGCCTGATGGCCAATTTCCTGCTCCGGTGACCCACCCACCCTCCGGGCTGCAGTTCTGAGTTACGCGTGTCGTGCGGGCACTGTTTCCGCATACCAGCCTCATGACCTCAGCGGCAGCCTGACAGACACTCTTTATCAATTTCTATTCATTACCCACTCTCCGAAGCCAAGGGCACGTAGGGAAATCTGCCATGTCTGCTCTCCTCTGAGCCTTCAAGGTCAAACGCCTAGGTGGGCTCGGCAATGCAATTTTGTTATTAAAATGTACCCGAGCTCTACTACACACACGGCTCTCCACCACCAGAGGGATGCTGAACTGTGCACCTGGCTGGAATGATTACCGTGGAGAAGACGAGCATAAATTTATATCAAAGCAACATGGGAAAAGTTGAAAGAGGCTGCTTTTGCTCTTATTTTTCCCTTCTAGAGAAAAAAGGTGGCTCTTACCTCAGCTGTACCGGGGTGAAGGGAGCAAGCAGTTTTTGTCTCTTGCCACAATCTAAGCAGCAAAGGCCAGTGGTGTGGTGATGACTACACTTTGGTGGTGTCTATGTCCTCGTGACCAACTGCTGGGGAACAGCTCAGCTAAACTGATGTGCTGCTATCAGTCTACTCAGTGGCACAAACAGGCCTCTCTGCTGATGACAGTGCTTTGTACACAGATGGCAGCTGATCAGTTTGCAGAAAAGTTATGGTCCATAACAGCTTTCCCATCAGCTTCTGGACACATGCCTTATCCAAAATGCCTTTGTTAAATCTTCCCCGTTTCATTGTGCAAAGCACACTGTGGATGAGCTGAAGAGGCGAGGAAGCTCAGCTCTGAGGTCTTATTTTAAAATAACCTGATTTTTGGACTTCCCTGGTGGCGCAGTGGTTAAGAATCCACCTGCCAATGTAGGGGACACGGGTTCAAGCCCTGCTCCGGGAAGATCCCACATGCCGCAGAGCAACTAAGCCCGTGCACCACAACTACTGAGCCTGTGCTCTAGAGCCCAGAGGCCACAACTACTGAGCCTGCATGACACAACTGCTGAGCCCGTGCTCCACAACAAGAGAAGCCACCGCAGTGAGAAGCCCATGCACTGCAATGAAGAGCAGCCCCCGCTCACCGCAGCTAGAGAAAGCCCGTGCACAGCAACAAAGACCCAACGCAGCCAAAAATAAAATAAACACATTTATATAAAAAATAATAATACAATAAAAGAAAATAACTTGACTTCTGTAAAATTCATTAGAGGTAAAATAAACAATTACATGAAGAAATAACTGAACAGACCTATGTAACTTGTTAGTGAGAAAAATGGTAGATGAATTCATATGAATAGTTCAGATTCATCCTAACCAGTAAAAACCTGAATTGATCTCAAGAATCAAACATTCAAATAATGGCAACAGAAACATCTGATATTCTTTAAAGGCTTATACGAATGGCACCCAAACCCAGCCACCAGCCTCCCCCAAATCCGGTATATGTCATAAAAGATGTTGAAATAGCACACATGTCTTTATAAAATAGGACCTAAACAATAATTCAGGTCACTTGAATTAATACTGCATTCACAAAATTCTTGGAAGTTAAAAGAACACATTTCCAAGAAAGGAAAAGCATAAATTCACACATATGTGTGATTTCTTACGAAGATATCAAGTAATAAAATGTCAATTTATTGAATTCAACTGCATGGAATGTGGACATTTTTCACAAACCAAACTTATCTTGTTTCCCCTTGTTTTGTAAATAACCGTTCCTTCTAATTCTACCAACAGTAACCCTGGCAATATTGTTTAACCTGTTTCAGATATGTTCTTATAGACTGAGGTAGTTAAAAACCTAGTATGTATCATCAAAAAATATTTAGGAATATAGTTAATGAAGGCTGTGTATGACCTGTAAAACTACAAAACTACAAAACTACTAAAAACTACAAAAGGGGATGCAATCCTACAAAGGAAAATAATAGAAGATCTAAATAAATTATGAGCTATACCATGTTCATGGTTTGGAAGGCTCAATATTAAGGTAGTAAACCTTCCCAAACTGATCTACAGATTCAATACAATTCCAGTCAAACCCTAACACTGACAAGCAGATTTCAGAATTTATATGGAAAAGCAAAGACATAGAAGAGCTAAATAATTTTGATATAGAACAAAAGTGAGGGATTTATACTACAGGATTTTTACTATAAAGCTACACAAATAAAGATAATGTGGTATTGGTATAAGAACTGACATGTATCGATAGATCAATAGAAGAAAAGAAAGAGTCCAGAAACAGACCTGAAACAAATTTGGTCTACTGATTTTTAATAAATGTGCCAAGGCAACTTAATGCATAAAAAATGTTCTTTTCAATAAATAGTTCTGGAACAGACGAATATCTGTATCAAGAAACATAAGCCAAACCTCAACCCTTACCTACACCATACACAAAAATTAAATCAAAATGGATCCCAGGCCTAAATGGAAGAGCTAAAATTATTAAATTTCTAGAAGAAAAACATGAGAAAACCTTTCTGACATCAAGTGAAGAAGAGATTTCTTAAACAGGATACCAAAAGTACAAACTATAAAAGAAAACACTGACTTAAATGGACTTCATTAAGGTGGAAAGTTTTTGCTTTTAAAAGACACAGTTAAGAAAAAGGCAAGCCACAGATTGGAAGAAAATTTTTGCTAAATATATCTAAAGAAGGAATTGTACCCAGAATACATAAAGAACACACTCAAAAATAAGACAGTCAATTCAATATTTTTTTAATGGGCAAAATCCAATTTTTTAAAAAAACTGTTTGAAACGGGTAAACTAACGCTTCAAAGAAGATATGTGAATGGCCAATAAACACATTAAAAAATTCTCAACAACACTAGTCTTCAGAGAAACACATAATAAAACCACAGTGAGATGACCATCACATATATGCTAGAGTGGCTAAAATTAAAAAGACGGACAATACCAAGTGTTGGAGAAGACGTGGAGCAACCAGAACTCTCAAAAACTGCTAGTGGGAAGGGCAAAATGTTACAGCCACTATGGAAAACAGTGTGACAGCTTCTTATAAAGTTAAACATCCATTTACCACATAACCGAGCAATTCCACTCCTAGGTATGTATTCAAGAAGTCATGAAAACATACGTCCACACAAACAGAAGCCCAAAACTGGAAGCAACCCAAACCATCAGTTTCAAACTACGTTCTGTAAAAATTAATACTAACTCACTTACAAAATTCAATAGGATTTATAATATCTGGCATCCCCTTTATATAAGAATTGGCAATATATTGCATGACTTGCTTCAAAATAGGACTGGAATGGGCAGTAAAGCACAAGTTTAGTTGTCAAAGTCTGTCCCTATAGCCTTCTGACATGATAAGCATCTCTTTTTTTGCCTCTGTATTCCCCCTATTTACCTGCCCCTCCACCCTCCCCTCCCCTGCCCTCCCCTTCCCCCAAAGCTTTTCAGGTGACTCAATGCCCAGATCATGTCTTCATATTCCCTGCAGCTCCCCTGTCTGTCAAAGCACGAACCATAACCTGCCCTAAAATCAAAAATACTCATTTCACCTCTAATATCCACCCACCTCAACCCTCTGGATTAGGCTGTAGCTGTCAAATGCATCACACTGCCAGACACGCAAGTTCAAAGCATCTTTTAGTCAATTCTCTCCCTTATCTATAATTTCAGTCACTAAATTCCATCATCAGTCCTCCTCAACTACTCTCACATCGAATTCTACTTCCATGAAAACACTGGTCAGGCCCTTGACCTTGGCTAACCAAGGCCACAGAGATGGGGTTCCTATCTCCAGTCCCAGCTATATGGCATCTTCCAGGGTCCCCTCATTCACTCATCTTAAAACTCCAGTGCTTACACATTGGTTCCATGGTCATTAGCCCAGCTGCTCAGTTCAGATCTGACTGACCAACTGCTTGTAAGCTTTGAAAACAGGAGTATAAAGTCCAGCCCAGATCGTAGTGACTGAAAACCTCCAGAGCCTGGACCTCAGTGCCGTACCCATTCTAAGCCAGGTGAATCCAGTAACAGGCCCAGTTCAGTCAAACCTTTCATGTTATCTCCCAAACATCTTTATTGCCAAATACAAGGACTCTAAACAAGGTTTTTTCTACGTTTTGTTCCACAAGCACATTCTTAGAAAAGTTAAAAAATACTTCTCAGGCTTGAGAGGTTATCAGGCAGCTCTTCTCCATTTACTCGAAGGACAATAACTACTCTGTACTCTGACATAAATAACCAAAAAAAAAAATCTCTGCTTTTAGCCACAATGATGCTTCCATACACAAAATTAACTATATATATATATATAAATAACTATATATAATATAAACTACATATAACTATATAAATTAACTATATACAAAATTAACATACAAAAGTTTACTTAATATATGTCAATATTACCTCAATTCTTTTTAAAGTTCACTTAAATAGGATAATGATTATAAAACCTTGAAGATCCTATGCATTCTCTGTTTCCAAAATTATATATTAGTTAAAATCCAAGATGAGGTGACAAAGTGGTAAATTGAAATGGTCTCAAAATTCTGAATAAGAATTAATTATTATTATTATAGACTATAAAAACTACCATGGCAGCAGAAAATCTCTGATACACATATATACATACTTATATACATTCTGGATATGATTTAGACTGATGAAAGAAAATAGTTTTCCTATTTGTAAAACTGAATTAAGTATGAATACTTAATGGTGGTTTTCTAACTGCACCCTAATGAACCAAAATATAATAATAAAAAAAAAATACAGGAAAGTGTTGGACAGATTTTGGCCATGGCCCTAATTTTAAAAATTATCTGAAAATGTTTAAGAAATAACAAAGATATCTTAATGAAACCGACACACTAAGCAGTTTACAGAATTAAAACGTAGAGTGAGTCATCAGTAAAAGATAATGTAAAAATTATCCTTAAATGTCTGACTCAAAAAAAAACTTCGAAAAGCAGAACTAAAAAAATCCAGTTATTTGATGTTTATGTAGATCTATATAACACATGAACATTCAATACCAGAAATTATATTTTATATTTAACAGCAAAAGTATCCAACACCTATAAAGCCATAAATGTGTGGCAAAAATATCTAAGGAAATAAATATTTTTAATATTTTGAACTTACAGTTCAATATTCTAATCAGTAATAAATATTAAGCTGGCAGCTTTTAAACCCACATTATATTTAATTAAATTCTAACTTTTATAAAAAAGGCAGTGACATACATGTCTAAGCTATTATTTCACTTTATTTAAAGTATTTCTTAATTCTTGAAGTACTTAAAAAATTTTTTAGTACATCTAAAAAATAAAGTGGGGTTCATAGTACAGAATAAATTCATTTTCTTTAACGTTCAAATATATGACTGGTGTTGTCTATTATATATAACATGTACCTATATATGTAATTTTATAGTCATAATAATTTTATAGTCAATGTAAAATAAAATAGAAGGTCCCTGAACTATGGTTAACTGGAAATTTTATTTTAATAGATATTCCAGTTTTACCAAGTATAATTTGCTTCTTCTATGAATCTCTCTCTTAGCGACAGCCTTACTCTCGTCATTTTCTGTCAGTGTCCCCAATACTGAAAGCATATTTCTTTAAACAAAACCCAATTTAGTTGCTATGTATTTTAAGACACTTTGAATTCATACAGGTGAAACAGTAATTCACACACCCCTCCAAACCAACCCTTCCCCAAAATAAGTGTGCACACACAAGGGTTGGGAGTTCCTTTACGCTTAGCAGCAAACAATTCCAACATTTTACAGAGAAAAACAATACTGTATTTCATTGACGCATGCATGTCAGACTTGAAAACCTTTATGAAATATAATATCTACTTTTGCAAGAGAAATCCAAACATCACTGCAAATACGGACTTCTAGGATGAAATCACACACTCAGTTATACGAGGACCATAGATGACTAAACTCCCCGACTGAAGACTTCAAGCATCAGCTGACCTGTGATACCACATCATCTCTACACACAAACACATCAGAGATCTTCCTTTGAAGGCTACTCACTTTGTTAGGACACCACCAACGCCAGTAGTCCAAGGACCATGGAAGCCTGACTTACATGTACTGCTCACCTGCGAAGCTGTAGTTATAGCAACCAAATTCCCAACTGGACCCAGCCACCGAGCTCCCTCTCTAGAGAACAGTACTGCTCTGAGGATCGGGTATCACATCGGAGTATGGTCTAAATGATGCTAAAATCATGTTAGCTGTCCAAGATGAAGATGCTGTGTACTGGGGCAGAAAGTATAGCTGATACCCAAAGGGGGAATGCTTTGGTATATCCCACTGTATCTTTTAACGTATTTTACCCTATTCCTTTAATTTATACATCTACCTTATTGCAAATTTAACACAGCACATATTTACATCAAGTGCAACTAAACTCTCCCTTCGACAGCGTCAACTCTAGTCCAACCAAGCTCACATTTATTTCAAGACGTATTTGCCTTATTTGGAGCTCCTTCCCGGTGCTTCCTTAAAATCTTTAATATATATGTTTACCTTGTGTGTGTGTGTGTGTGTGTGTGTGTCCTGGGAATACTTGGACTTGAGTCAACCTCAGGTAGGACAAGTGGAAGTTACAGATGATGTAACAGCTGAAGGAGAAAGGTACAGGGCTGAGCAACAGACACGTCTCGTAAAGAAAGGTAACTGACAAACTAAGAGAGTGTGAGGGAGACTAAAGAGGCTGCTGGCTGTCTGTTCCAATATCCATTCTCCTCTTTCTCCTTAGAACGATATTTTTATGTTATTATTTTCAGGGGCATAATTCATCTCAGAATAAAAGACTACATGCCTCAGGCTCCTGGGCGACCAGAAGCGGCCATATGACCACACCTGGACAATGTGATGTGAAGAGAAATGTTGTTTCAAAGATGGAAGTTAACTTTTTTGCTCGTCTGCCTCTCCCCTGCTTCTAGCTCCCACTGCAGACGTGATGGCTGGAGCTTGGCAGCCAGCCTGTGCCCTGAGTGGAAGCTATGAGCCGAGAAGAAGGATGGGGACCTAGGGCTGTCCTGGCCGTGGACCTTCAGGGTTCTCTTACGGGAGAGAAAAAGTAAGTAGCTCCTGCTATGCTCGTACAACTGTTTTATGCAACCAGTATTAATAATTTCACTGTAATTAATACAGACGGCGAACGAACGATACCCAGTAAGATGCCGTCTGCCCTTTCCCCTCTCCCACGCCCTGCACAGATGACGCGGTACCTCCACCCCGGGCTCCCTGGACCCGTCCTTCCGACACACTGCAGCCCTGTTCCCTCCCAACTCTTCTCCTCTATACTAACCTGACTTCCAATAAATCATAGCTTATTACAAGTGATTTCTAAAGGCATTAATTAGCTTAGCATAGTATTGCTAAGCTCCTTTTTAAAGTGATTTTTTTAAAGGGCACGTTAAAAATATAATCCTGAACCAGTACGATTCAACGAATATTTACTGAACGCCTGCTCTGTGCTAGGCACCGGGGAAGCAAAGATGGACAATACAGCCCAGGCCTTTAAAGACTCTCACAGTTGAGAAAGCATGTGGTTTTCACAGGTGAGGAGGGGTGAAGTGGCCGTCCCAGCAGAGGGAGCAGCCTGGCACGTCCTGAGCTGCCCTGCACACCTCGCTGCAGAGGCTGGGTTTTATCTGTTTGGCGGCTGAATGTCACTTAAGCTCCTTAGGCAAGGGATCAACAAGCAAAGCCGTGAGCTTTTAAACGATGATATGGCTTCATACGGAAGCAGTCCTGAGGGCAGGTGGGGAGGTGCTCTGACAACTTAACAAAGGCCCTGGCGGTGGTGACCGAGGCAGGTGACTTGACAGGTACGGTCATTCCTAACTCTGAAGGGTTACTTGCTAAAAGAAAATGAAAAGCAACTGTCAGGAGAGAAAAGAGAGGCCAGAACTGAGACTCAAAAAAATTTCTAGAGTAGGTGACAAGCTGTTTATGAAGCCATCAGAGATGGAATTCCAGACACGTATCCTCAGTCCCAGTGCCTGGGCGCACCCGTAAGCCCTGCTCCCCTGGCCCCGTTACCGCGTCCCTGGCAAAGCACAAAGCCAGCAGTGCCCACACCCACCTGCTCCACACCTGCCCCCAAACACCTGCTGGGCGGTGGGTGGAACATAAACGACCACATCTCAGTGACCACTGGATTAAGTGGGCACTCAACACTCCCTTTGCTTCACCACCTCCCTCTCTGTCAAAACCCCTCAGCGCCCACCACTGGGCTCCCACACCCACCCACGGATCTGTGGCTCTGATCGAGAGCACATGAAAGGGTGCAGCGCTCGCACTCCTTCCAGAGCCAACACCTGCCCCGTTGCAGGCTCCAGCCACTTCTGCAGCAAGGCCCCTCCTTCCTGTGCGAAGCCCTCTTTGCTGGGTCACTGCCATCCACCCACAGACACGCTCTGGCTTCTTCTGAAGAGACAAGTCCCCGTGGACCTACACCTACCACCCTGCTTCCCCGGCTCCTCTCTACAGTGAAATTTCTGGAAATAATGCAACTTCTCTTTCTCCAGTGCTCATCTGCACAACGAGCTCTACCACTTGACTGAGACGGGCTCACTCAGGCCACCTGTGACCTGCAGGTTGTTAAACCCGAAGTCACATCTCCAGTCTCACCCTACTGATGCTCCGTGAAGCAGCAGACGAGCAGATCGCCCCCGCCTCTCTGCGCACAACGCCATTATCCCTCGGCTCTGGGGACCCACAGCAGCGTCTCCGTGTGTCAGCACCACGGTCCAGGCAGGCACGTGGAGGCTCGATTACATTTGTAGGGTGGCTGAGTAACACAGAAGGAGACGCATATAAACACCAGCAGCGGAGCCACTCAGGACAGAGGGCAGGACGGAAAGGCTCACTCGTACTAGCTAAGCATCCAGCTCCCTCAGAGACACAACGAGTAGCCGAGGGTGAGGTTTGATTCTGGACATCAGCTCCAGTCATTTTGCTCTTCGCTATTGATCACCCTCGTGGCAAACATCCTCCTGAGATATGAACGTGTTAGGACACTATCCCTCCTAGGGATTAGGTATAACAGATTAATATTTAAAAGAACAATACAGTCCCCATTTACTCTTGATAACTCTCTGTTTAACTTAATAATTACTTAACCTATGAAGTAGAATGCTTTGGTGATCTGATACAGATATGTCAGCTTAACTGCTGCTGGGCTGGATGTGGAGGAAATAACTGTAGAAGCTTGAGGGAAAACAGTCAAGTCCCAGAGGACCAGCTCGCTCTCACATTCTCTCTCTCTCTCTCTCTCTCTCTCTCACACACACACACACACACACACACACACACACACACACACCCCTTTATGCATGTAGGTGTATATTTTAATCCAATTATACATTCAGCTATACATATGTTTCCATGTGCAGATCAAATCGAACATTTTTAAGTTAGAAGTTAAAATAAAAGTACATTTCTGTGACTCCATGCCTAACCAACTCTTTCATTAACTGGTCAATGACAGGTCCAGTCACCTGCTTCTGCAAAACAATGTGATAACGGACTATACAAAATAATGGCCGAGATAAGTAGCTCCTATTAGCCTTACTCTGCTGTTAATCCACTCACTTTAGGTCACTCCAAATAACCATTAAACAGTCTTATGGTTTCTCTTGGAAGTAAGGGAGGGAAGGAGGGAGGGAGGATGTTTCCAAGAAATACGAGAAACTTCTAACAGCAAAGAAATATAAAGAAAACTAGAAAAGCGTATTATCACCTCATTTAATCCTGTTATAAGTTACTGGTGTCTCCCCATGTGAGAAGGCATCTTTTATCTTATCTCCTCATTAAAACTCAATGAGGCAGTTTTCAGATGATTCCGTTTTCCCTTTGGCTTTCTACTTTTCCCATCCCGTCTTCCATAACCACGCTTTCCCTCTGAGCTTAATCTGTGCCGCCACTGTTGGGATTCTGCCAACACCTGGAGGTAAACCTCACCTGTAATGGACAACTTCCAGAACTGATCCCCGCTTCTCTTCACACCTTCCGGACACATGCTCAATGAGGGCGCCCTTGCATGACAGGCGAGTTGTTTTTAAAACGCCATCGTCCACCTCCCATAAGGCATCACGTGACGAAACGAATTTGTGCCCCTTCCAAGAATACGATATTCTAATCCTATACAGCCCTTTACGTGGAATAAGGAATATTTAATTGTGCCTTCAGTCCCTACCACAGAGACAGAATCATTCTCCCACCGTTTCACCTTCTTTCACTCCTGCGAACAACTAGCGAGTTCTCTGAGCAATCAATTAACCTGCCATGTCGCACGGGCAAGCAGAAAGGAGGCCTGCGATGCTTCATCTCGAGCAGCTCATTGTTTGTCATGTGAGTCAAAATGAGGAGAGTATTTCAGCCTCTCAGAACTGATTAGTTAAATGTCTTGTCTCCCCACTTATCCTCATCATAGCTGCCAGCTCTAATTTAAAATGTGATTATCACGAGTACCGTGACAAAATTTTAATTTTTAAATTGTGGGTGTATTTGGTATCGGCGGCAGAGGAACACTAACCGTAGGGGGACACAGCTACTGCGGTGCAAATCAATGCTGCACGCCCTTCTCCGACGTGTGCCAGTGTTATCGGAGACCTAAGGGACCAGCGGCCCTGGGCTTTCCGGCCACGCGGTGCAGCTTTGTAAACTGGGCTCTCGTGAACGGCACCATCGCTGACGCTTGGCAGCTCTCCACGCCTGGAGCGCACGTCTATCCCAGACAAACAGTCCTCCTCTCGTGGCCCTACTCGAGCTCCTACACATCTTTGCACTGGCGTTCTTGACGCCTACTTCCGTGCTGTCATTCATGCTCTTTACTATGTTCAGATTTCCTTTCCAACCACTGCCCCACAGTCTGAACCATCAACGCAACCCAAAATGCACTTCCTCAACAGCCACCCTCGACTACCATCCACATGCATTAAAATACCCCTGTCTTTGGGGGGATTTTGCCTTCGCTGTGGCCTTTGCTACACCAGTTCACGCTGTACCGTTTAATGACCCCTGGGCAATTTTTTCATGTTGCACATACGACGGCCTCGTCTCCCCAGATCTTCCCCTTCAGCCTCACAGGCCCTACCCTGGTACTGCATTGCTATGAAGGGGAAGAGACTGCATACTGATTGCTCTGAATGTGAAAAATAGAGACAGTTTTTGACTGTCAGAGCAATAAAAATATTATCTACTTATGATTAAATATGGTGTGCACGATCAGTTCTATTAAAAGGCCTTCCTTGGAGGCCTCTATGATAAAATTGATTCTACTGAGAAAATCAGATTCAATGTTTTAGTAGGAGTGTTTTTTTTTTCAAGATTGTGACTAACAAATTCAAGAAGAGTCTGTCTAACAATAATGCTTCACATCTAAAACATCTAGTGTACCCTTTTTTTTGCAAATAAGTATAAAAATGATTGCTATATTGGTAGAAAAAGATTCCAATTCTATGAGTTAATATGCAACCTAGGTAAGGGAATTCCCTGGTGGTCCAGTGGTTAAGACCCTGCGCTTTCACTGCTGAGGGCCTGGGTTCAATCCCTGGTCAGGGAGCTAAGATCCCTCAAGCCGTGTGGTACAGCCAAAAAAAAAAAAAAAACAACACCACACTTAGGGAAGCTATTTCCTTCTCTAATAAACAACCCAAACAGCAAGTTGAAAGTTTAGAAACACAGTCTGGGCCTATCTTTACTACCTAAATTATTGCATAGAATTATCAGCCTTTCAAAGAAGTCAGCAGTCAAAAAATAACATTAATCCAAGTGACTATTCTGTGACTTTGCTATAAATAGGCTTCAGCACTGTAGAGTGGGGCACTTTTGAAAGTGAGAAGATTTAAGAATATAATAATGTCTATTACAGTTCCTTAAATACACTGATTTAGAGCACATTAGGGCAATAAACAGTATTAGTATTTTCCTGCCCATTGTGTACAGAAAACCAAATGTTCTTTTAAAAACGATTTCTAAACCTGCACCTTCAGCTAAGATAATTTTCCTCTATCAGTTCCCAGCCCCAAGGCTGCTGCAAATGATGCCTTTGAAAAACTTCTTCAAGACACTTCGCTACCCTCTGCCCGTCACTGTCTTAAGACACCCATCTACATACCACGACTGTGGACGTGAACAGCAGGGCACAGCCTGGACCACAACTGCTAACTGCTCTGCTTACAGGCTTGGAAAAACACATACCGTTTCTACCATTTCTATGTTCATCTATGGCAAGTGTCCACTCTGGCCTTTTCCTCAATGAGAATAGCCTCTGCTGCACTGCTACCTCACCTTTGCTCACCCGCCTTCTGCTCATGCAAAGACACTGAATTGTAACAACGGCATTATACGCAACACTGTAAGTGACATGACAGCCACCTGTGCAAATATCCATGTTTCACAACTCGGTAAATTTCTAATAGGTTTACAGTAAAACTCATAAAACATCATCTTCTCACTGACATGGCGTGGACCGAGGCAGAGTGAGTAGGTTGTCACTGACAGTCACAAAGGAATTCATAAGCTCCACAAATGTTAAAAATCTCATCAAGGAATAATATTCATGCTTGAATAACCAAAATACAGAACAACCTTTACCTGTCTAAAAATAAAAACAAAACCATAAAATGCTGGCCTAAATGTCAACTGAGGAATTCAATAAAGCTCATGAAATCTGGAAGCCAACCTGCAGCGTACACCACCCTTCCTACTGGATGATATCACATGTCAAGGCAATTTCATGAGAATTAGTCAAAAATGTGAAAATGCTGTCCAAAGTGCTTTGATCCAAAACTAACTGTTCGGGGTGAATTGCCCGTCAAAATGAGTTGAAACTTTCAAGAGAATGGTCAGGTTACTTATTATACATAAGGATAACCAATTTCCAGGCTACCATGGTAAATGGAGAGAGTCATCTGTGAACTAGTTGTTTTATAAAACCAGACTGCTACTAACACCTCGTCCACATGACGCTTCAATCAAATCTCAGTGTTTCCTGGAGGAAAATACGTAAGAATCACTGATGTTAACCTTTCAGGTAGGACCAGCAGAGGGCCCTTCTTACGAAAACAATCTCAGGACTGTCCCTAAGGCAACATCTCCAAAGGAAACAAATAACTCGGACGCAGCAAAGGTCACGAGGCGCAACGTGAAGAAATAACCTATAAATAGCGCTGGCTTGTCATTCAGTCAGAAACACCATCCCTTCTTCACCCCATTACAGCTCTGACTCGCCGGCATTTGACAGACAGCCAGAGAAAGAGTAACGCATGACATCTTTGAAAATAATTAGACGTGGACAGCCAACGTATTCATCAAACAGGCCTGAACTGCAAGTCCTCTTTCTTGTAGAACAGCAGTTTTCTGAACACTGGGTTCCCGTTCCACGAGTTAGGACAAGCTGTCACTTGAAGCTGATGACGGCTGGTAGTCAGGAAAGATGGCCACAGGCTCCTGTGCCGTTCTGGGGACCTGGTCTATAGATTTCATTTGTACAACAGACCTTGTATCACGACGTCGCTAACCTCGGTTCTCTCTAAGATGCATAAACTTCAAATCACATTCCTTATACCATTATTTATAATAAAGAGTATCAAAAACTTACTCTTTACAATTATTAACCAAACTGTGGAAGGTTCAAATAACTGAACATTAAACAGACATCCTAATGTGTAACGAGTAAGCCTTTACAAAGAGTTTTTGACATTAATGAGTCAAGCGAATACATACTCTTTAATTGAAATTAGCAAGACATTAAGTTGTTTATAAAGTATGCTCTTAAGTATGTAGAACACATACATGTAAGGCTAGATAGGAAAAGACTAGACTATTAAAGGATGATTACCTTGGATGACGGACTTCAGAGGGTATTTTTCCTTACCTTTCCCTTTGAGCATTTATATAGCAATTATCATTGCTTTTTACATTAAAATTATATGTAATTTTAAAAACATGCCTATGCTTAAATATTAGCTGCCTCTACCCACCTCCAAGTTTGGAAATAGAGTCAGAGCCCCCAGAAAGAGAGCAAATAGTAGGTCCTGTGTTTGAAGGAAGAGTGTTCTATTCAACTCCTCTGGGAAACAGAATCCCTGAATGACCGGACTCATTCCCAGGGTCACACCAAGCCTCCCGGGCAGAGTTCGAGGATGGAAAACCACCCACCAGCCTACACCTGCCAGAGTTTCCTCTGTTACAAAACGCAGGTAACATCTTGCCAAAAATGCAAAACCTCATTCTAATCATGTGAGCACATCACACAAAACCAAACTGAGGAACATCATAAAAAACACCTGGCTCTTCGAAAATATCAAAGTCCTGAAAGATAAGGAAAAACTGAAGAACTGCCAGAGACTGGAGGGGACTACGGAGCAATAAAAAAGAAATGCAAGGCGGGATCCTACAGAGGAGCTTGGAACAAAGTCGGTGAAATTCAAAGATCTGTAGATTAGTTCACAGTACTGCACCGAAGTGAATTTCCTGGTCTTATTCACTGTATTGTGGTCACACAAGACGTTATAATTTTAGGAGAAGCTGGATGAGGGGGTATATGGGAACTCTACTATTTTTTGGCAATTTTTCTGTAGGTCTAAAATTAGTTCAAAATTAAAAGTTTAAAAAAGAAATGCAGGTAACAATCATACCTACCTCAAACGACAGTCATGAAATTAAATGATTTGTATATAAGTAAAGCTTTTCAAATGATGCCTGGCAGACAGAAAGCACTACCTACCAAACCCTTAGCTACTGTTCTCTCATCATTTTAGTACCACTACAACTACGACTTCTGTTTACAACTACGACCGGGGCTACTGCTACTGCAAGAGCAACAAACAAACAGGCAATGGCTCTTCCCTCCCTCAGGGGGCCATTCTCCAAGCAGAATAATGCTTGCCGAGCTGATCTGGGAGGAGGACGAGAGTGGGGAGGCCTGGGAACCACGCCGGAGGCTTCTCCCATCGGAGACGCCACCTCGGGCCTCCTTCCTGCCACCCGGGCCCATCCTGCACCTCGGCAGACCGATACAAATGACCTCTCCCCGTCTCGCTTACTCTTCTTACAAAAATTTCTAAAACACATTCTTCACATGTCCCTGACCCATTCTGAATGATTTATCAAGAATGTATCTTAATATTTTTATGAGAGAGTTAGGTTATAGAAGGTGGGGAGTGGAGGGGCATAGATTGCTATGCTGTGATAAATTTAGTCAATTTATTTACTCAGTAATTTTAAATAAAGATACTTAATCAGTTAAAATCTTTAAATCTTTAGTCAAAATAAACATACTTAATTGTGAAACACACACAACGAGGGGGAAAAAATCACTCCCGAAACTCAGTGGTTCCAGGGACCCTCAGGAACCCGCACAGAGGCAGCGCGCTGGTGGCAGGGGAGCCCTGACCCTCTCTGGCCACAGCTGCTTGGAACTAGGTAACCGCTGCCCCGGCCCCACCAGACTGTGGCCTGAAGATCCGAAGAAAAGACACGGGCACGGCCGTCAAATGGTGCAAGCTTTAGGGACACAGGCCATAAACCAACAGTCAGCACCCAGGAGCCAAAGTCCCAGGGAGAACGTCCCCAGGGGTGACCTAGTCCCTGGTTTCTGTTTCTAGTCCCACGTGGGCCCAGGGAACCCTCTCGGACTCTCTTTAGACGTGTATGAGAGGCAGTTTTCATTCCCTCTGAACACACGAGTCCTCAACTAGCCGGGTACATCCACGTAACATGTCACCAGCACGTCCTTTGTCCTTGCCCTTCGTTAAAGAGGTTGAATCAGTGTTTACAACATAGAAGAGTCCTTTCTTAAGATTTATATACCAACACCCCAAGGTGCTGCCTTGCTTTGTGTCAGCAGAACAGGAAATCCGACGAGAGAGGAATTCGGGAAGAGAACTCATTCTGCAAAAGGGTTTCAAGCTCCACGGAAACTCTACTCCAGAATGTCTATGCGATACCTGCTTCGTGGCAGAAACATGGATTCCTTGATGAACACGGAACCAGAGAGGAGGATGTACCAGCAGGTCCCAATATCATCAGGACTGAAAAGAAAAGATAATAACATCAGATGATTATCTCCAACAACAAAAATAAAAATCATAACATACAAAGCACACAGTATCCATGTTACTCGTACAATCCTGAAGAACAATGACATGTCACAAAGCACACACCTAAAATACCATCCTTCAACTACTGGAATTAAAAATTATTTTTCACACCTAAATAAGCTAAAGATATTTATCAGCAAACTTAAATGTTTTAAACGTTCATTAGACCTATAGCACCTACCATTCCAAGTTTTGGGTTTTAGTTTCATTT
The DNA here is from genome assembly GCF_039906515.1 of Pseudorca crassidens. Classification (NCBI taxonomy): domain Eukaryota; kingdom Metazoa; phylum Chordata; class Mammalia; order Artiodactyla; family Delphinidae; genus Pseudorca; species Pseudorca crassidens. The sequence continues at coordinate 151,536,572 of NC_090299.1, forward strand.
TTTTGAGCTGAAAATACTTTCCCTTGCTTCACAAAACAAAAATACAAAGAGGCAAACAGCGGACCTGAGCTTTCCCACCCTTTGCCCCGTCTCCCAAGCCCCTACATTTCTCCACCACACTCGCTGGCATCTTTCAGAACTTCCTCATGCACACACAGGGATGGACATACATTCTTACCCCTCCGCCCTCTCCTTTTTACAGAGAAGATGGCACGCGCTACAGAGCTCTTGCCTCTGTGCTAACGCAGAGATCTTTCCATCAGGAGACGGCCGTCTCGTTAGATGTGCCTTATTTGACTTAAGCAAGCCCCCACTGCTGGTCATTTCAGTGGTTTCTCGTGTATGCAGTTATTTTAAAAGAACATGAAAACTGTGATGAGTAAGCTTATAGCTCCAGGAGTAACCTTGACTAGAAAACTAGACCTGCAGCTGCTGAGTCAAAGGGCACAGACGCTGTGACTCTGATAAATAGCGTCGCGGTGGTTAGTTAGTAACTTCTGTGCCTACCACCTTCCCACGGCCTTGCAAGTAGAGTCTGTCTATTTATTTAACAAATGTTTAACAATTTCAGGATGAAGTCTGTTCTAGGTGCTTAGGATACTTCAGGAAACAGCAACAAAGATCCCCACCCTCGTGGAACTTGTATTCTGGTGGGACAGTCCCCATAATAGACAATAAATATAACAGATCAGTAAATTATAAATCCATGCTCTGGGAATGAGTTACCGTAGGGCAAGGAAGATAGGGGTGGGGTGTTATAATTTTAAACATATGGTGGACAAGTCTCGTTGAGAAGAGCAGATGTGAACAAAGGAAGCGAGTAGACAATGGCTCTCGAGGGACGAGGATTCTCGGCCAAGGGAAGGGGGATGCGTGCGGAGGCCACAGGCCAGGCAGCTGGGCAGGGTGGCCAGGGGTGCAGTTGAAGCGAGGGCTGAGGGGTGTTCCTTCCCTGAAGCTGTCTATCACACTTCGGGGTTTTTGCCAATCTGCTCGATGAAAACTGTATTTTAGTGTACTTTTTTTGGGCTGTGTTGGGTCTTCTTTGCTGCACCTGGGCTTTCACTAGTTGCGGTGCGCAGGCTTCTCATCGTGGTGGCTCCTCTTGTCGCGGAGCACGGGGTCTAGGCGTGCGGGCTTCAGTAGTTGTGGCACACAGGCTCAGTAGTTGTGGCTCACAGGCTCAGTAGTTGTGGCTCACGGGCCTAGTTGCTCCGCGGCATGTGGGATCTCCCCGGACCAGGGCTTGAACCCGTGGTCCCCTGCATTGGCAGGTGGATTCTTAACCACTGTGCCACCAGGGAAGCCCTCTTAGTGTTCTTTTATTTTTCTTCTTTATTGTAAAAGCAACTTTTTTCTTATGCTCATGAGGCCTACCTGTTTCTTTTTCTGTGAAATCAGTTCATAACTTTTAACCAATTTTCTATAAATCATGAGACTTTTTCTTATCTAGAAGCACTTTATACAAATTAGCATTTTGAAGCCATGAGCTGTGACAACCTTTTCCCCAGTTCGCTGCTTCTGTTTGAACTTTATCCTGATTTTGCCATGTCTTACGTTGTTTTATTTTATAGAGGCAAGTTTATCAAATTTATTAGTCAGGATACAGGCTCAGCTACTATGAAAACAAAGCAGAAAGCCCGACACAGCAGTGGCCGAACAATGGAGGAGCCCATTTCTCTCACACGTGTAGTGACAGCCTGGTGTCGGGAACCCAGGCTCTCTCCCTGTGTGGCTCGCTCACCCCGGCCCGTGGCCTCCATCTCAGACTCTAAGGGGCAGGTCCTAACCCACACCTGTCCGCATTCTAACCACTAGCAGGAGGCACACAGCCTACCCCACCTCTTCTACGAGGACAGCCTGGAAGCTGCAGCCCAGCAAACCACATGTGCGTTGCAAGGCAGTCTTCCGCAACCTATGCCAAACCTTTTTACTCTCTTTTTTCCTTTTGGCACGTGGATTCCAGAAGTTGCCAAAGACCACCAAGTTGAATTTAAAATTCTGAATAATTAAGTTATTTAACACACTAATCAATATCACCTAATCACTTTCATTGCTATCTGCTTCCAGAGCAAATCAGCAGCAAGTCACTGCTTCCTCCCAAGCCCGTTCTTTACCAATTTCACAACTGCTTAGTCCTCAATAGCAAAGCCTCAAGAAAACATGAAGGAAAATATTGTCAAATAGACTTTAGTTCCAACGAAACCATCAAAGTAAAATGATTTCTCAAATGAAAATGCAAAGTACTTCAAAAAATAATTTATACCCCTTTCTCTCTAGTGCTTAGTCATGAGCTTTTGCAATCAACAATCATTCACCTAGGACTTCCCTGGTGGTGCAGTGGTTAAGAATCCACCTGCCAATGCAGGGGACATGCGTTCGAGTCCTGATCCGGGAAGATCCCACATGCCGCGGAGCAACGAAGCCCGTGCGCCACAACTACTGAGCCCGCATGCCACAACTACTGAAGCCCGCGTGCCTAGAGCCCGTGCTTTGCAACAAGAGAAGCCACCACAATGAGAAGCCCGCACACCGCAACGAAGAGTAGCCCCTGCTCGCCACAACTAGAGGAAGCCCGCGTGCAGAAACAAAGACCCAACACAGCCAAAAATAAATAAATAAATTTAAAACAATCATTCACCTAGCTTAGGGGAAAAAAAGTACTTGTCTTCCTTGACATAAGGTCACAGCGTAATTATTCATTCTGATTTCTGTCAAGTAAAAATGTGTTGTCAGATGCAAAAATAGTTTAAATTTTTTTAACAAGTAATAAAACACTGAAATAAAAAGAAGAAAAAAGGAATTATCTTGTAAACTTTTAATCTACTGTTGCACTTACCATGTTCCCTTTATCACCAAAAGATTGGTCAAGAGAAATGAAATCTAGTAGGAAATCAAGGTTGATCACCACTAACTAGGCATGTGAGCAGAGCTGTACAGAGGCTCAGTAAACACCAATGACCAGCCCGTAGTTGTTATCATGGTAAGAAGCACAATAAATGTCACCATGGTCCAGATGAACTGTGACGCAGAGAACATAACAAACGTTCCCTGGCTTTTTAGTTATTCCACATCTGTCCTTTTTGAAAGTAAAATTACTATGGACAAAATTAACACAATGTTTGTAAACTCAGCTTTCCTGGAGCTGAACAGAAAACACGCGTGAAGTCAAAGGCAACCCATGTCCAAAATGGATAAAACACTTGTGACAGCAAACAGTCTGGCCCCCCGAATACCCACCGATTACCCTACAATTAGGGCTGACTCTTCGTCTCAGGAGAGCCTTGGTAAAGACTTAAGGAAGTGAAGAAAAGAAACTGGTCCCCCATCTCTGTCACTTACTATAATTTCATTTGCCTGTTTCTCTCCCTTTTCCAAAAAATTCAAATCTTAACTCCCAAGAGCTGTGTCTGCTGCTGGAGGCATCTGCAGAGAATGACCATTCGAACGCTGACTGGATCTGGTGAGCGTCTACTACCTGCCATGCCAAATAAAACAGTCACGATGTCTTTATTAGTGAGCTGTCTCTTTTAAAGATTCATGTCTTGCAAAAGCAAACGAATTAGAACTAAGAATACAAAAACAATGAGTCTCACTTTAAAGATGCTCTGGAAACAGCTGTAAGCTAGAGAAACACACCCCCTCACCTTTCACACCCACACCCCACAGGACTCAGGTTTGGTTTCTGTTCTGAAAATTCCTCGTTGTGAGATAACCATCATAAAATCTGTTTAACTCAGTCTTAATCAGCCAGAAAAGTCTCCTGACCTCATCTGAAACCACTGTGCTATCTCATTTAGCCCGTTCTGTGCTTTCCCCTCTCATGTATAATTACACGTCAGGCAGGCAAGTGTTTCAGCATGAGGCACGACCCTTCCCTTCAAGGTCTGCAAATACGCCCCTTCTCACAGGGCACCTGTCACCTGTGGGGCTCTATAGGTGCCAAGCGACGACTGTTTGTTTTTTAAAAGAAAAGATGAAAAAGAAATTACCTAGCAGTAACAGCATCAAACTTGTCTACACTGAGAGGGGACGCAAAATGAATCCGAGATCTTGCTTGCAGACACACTGGCGATGAAGCTGGCTAACGGAAGACTGATTAGTATAATAATTATTATTGTTCCTATTACCTAGGACTAATACTGAGACTTGATTCTGTCTAGTGGTCCTCAAGCTTTAACGTACACATGAGTCCCCTGGAATGCGAAGTAAACATGCATGTTCCCAGGCTCTACCCATCCCGCCAACACCCCAGTACCTGATCAAGGGTGGGAGAACCATCACGATGCCGTCTAAACAAACATTCCAGGGGATTCTTATGCGTGGGGGCTTGTCAAGTTGAAAAACCATGAGAAAAACTGCCTAGAACTCAAGCCCCAACTGGAACAAATGGCAGGGGAAAAAAACCCCAAAAAACGACAACTCTGTCAACTGTCGATACAACTAGTTTCATTCGCTAATGGCATTTAAATTTTTCTCAAATAGTTGTTTTATGTTTTAAAACTATGAGCTAAGGAGCTCCATCAAGGGTTGCTGAGATGATAAAAGGTGAATCTTGGAATAACTCTAACTGACCATTTCCAAGTAACTTTAGTCCTATATCACCAGTAACAGGTAGAGGAGAGAAGCCGAAAGATTAAAGGGGTACATCTAGCAAAACAGGACTTGCCAATCTCTCCCATCACCAAAATGAAACTTAGAGACGACCTGCCAGTGTCAGACGGAGCTAAGAACGCCAATGGACAAATGACTGGACTCCAGCACCTCCCCGTGCTACAGCTGGCAAGATGAAGCCCAGAAGTGCGGCCCTCTGCAAAGCTCCTGTTCTGATTTCATCCACAGGGACGAAATGAATCAAGGCAAACGAAACAAAACAAGCAAACAAAATATAAACAGTCCATCATAAAATGATCGATGCGCCGTGCGATCAGCAAGAAGGACCCTGAAGCCATCGAGACCGTCCAGCCCTGCCGCCCATTCTTCCCAGGCTAAACCAAAACGTCACGTGCAGCCTGGGGACGAGAGGAAGAGGCCTACGTAACCTGCTCCCACGCTCTCCCGCCTGCCTTGCCTCTACTCCTCAGCCCAACCCCCCTCCTGGGCGGCACCTGCCCACCTTCTAAGTCACCCCACACCCCGAAGGAACGGCTCCAACACCACTTCCTCAAAAGGTCTTCTCACTTACTGTTTCCCACACTCCAAAATGCGTGTTCAAATTTAGCCTGTTCTGTGCTTTTTCTCTGTCGATTTCTCATCCCTGAGCTTCCTAGGGGTCTCCCTCCACCTGCACGGGGGGCTGCAGCTCGTGGGAACGGAGACCAAGATACACCTCCACTTATAACCCTCAGTTCCTGGACCAGAGGAAGCCCAGCCCCACTAGCCAGCACCTGGAAGCAGCAGTTTGTTGCCGAGCAAAGAGCAAAGGTTTGGGAACACACGTTCTTTCACACCAGCCGTGCGGTCCTGGTGACGTCAGCCCCTGGGGTTCTGCTTCCCCGACCGTAAAACGGGGATATTAGTCCCTCTTCACAACGTCACTCTGATGTAATGACACGGTACGTATCAAGCACCTTGCAGAGCAGGGACATAAAACACTGCTTCTCTTCCTCTCTTTCCCTCCCTCACAACCCACCCTGCAAGGGTCAGCCTACACCTCTACTCTCTGCTCCGAACCCCAGCAGATCCTGGGCTTCAGACTGCGCCCTGCTCAGCCGTCCTCCCCCTTTTCCTCCACATAGGCCTCAAGGCCTTTGAAAAAACCTGCTGTCCCCACTCCTAAAGGGTACCTTCTGCCTAGGAAACTCATCACTCGCCCTTTGAATTCCAGGTTAACGACCACTTCCTCTGAGAAACGTTTCCGTATCTTCCAAATAAAGTGAGTCCCTCTGTCCTGGGTTCCCAGACACTCTGGATTTGCTCACACGAAGCAGAGCGACATCATCGTTTACCTCGGAAGCCTTCTCCCGTTAGCTCTTAAACTCCTCTAGCGCCCCAGTACCCCCAGCAGACACACTAGATATGGCTCGACTGGCACTCAGACATTTTATTAACCAATGTATTAACAGCTGAATAGACACCAACTCAGATATGGTGTTAAAATGACTGAAAGTCAAAGACGTGAGTTTCAATTTACCAGGGACTGGAGAAATGAAGCGAGGCTTAAAGAACGTCCTCGGCAATACCCTAGACGTGCACAGGGTGGCAGTGTCTCCCCACGAAAGGGCTGCGTGTGCAGCTGCGCGGTCCCCGTTAACGAAGCCGGGGGAGAATGAACACGAGGGACCAAGTCCAAGTTGACAAGGGGGTTGAAAGGATAGTAAGATAATACATCACAAGAAAACAAATTAAGTCAGCAAAGGCGATTATGCGAGCGCAAAAAAGCAACTTGGGAAAAAGCTACTTTATTCAGTTGTTAATACAACGTGAAAACTTAAGTGGAGCCCAGTTGGCTAAAAGGCTGCGGGGGGGTGGGGGGAAAGGCGGGGGAGGGGCTCTGGGCAAGGGCACACGTGTCCTAGTGGACGCGGAGCTGACCCCCACCTCCTGCCAGCCACAAACCGACACCTAACCCACGTCTCTGCGTGTGTGTTTGCAGGGGGGCGGGTGAGTCAGCCAACAGAAACTGAAGGAATGGTCCCCATGCAAGAAAACCCAAACAGTCTGGGACCAGAAATCGGTGCCCAAGGAGGGCGTCGCGGGTACGGGAAGGAGTTCCTCCCGGTGAGCAGATGAGGGGCAGCACGGCACTGGCACGGCACAAGGGCCTGGGGTAGAGAGCACCCTGCGGCGCTGCATATGGGAGACAGCTACGGCGGCAGCAGGGCCCGGAGACGCACGAGGCGGCAACCGCGTGGGAACAACGGCGGGCAATACGGGCGGAAACGCCCAGAAACAGTGGAGAGGACGCCCACTCAGGGAGAGAATGGGGGCACGCAGCCGCGTGTGCCAACACGCGTCAGGACTCGGGGAGTTTTAGAAAGAGAGGCTGCATTCTATTATATATACGACCCAGATGCCACGCCACGTCCAAACGACAAAGCCGGCGGCACCTGGGAGAGATGGGAACGGGATTCTTACCACCCGGGCCTACCGGCTCCACATCTCGAGCTGAGAAGCCAGATGGGCAATAAAACGAGGACCATACAAAGTTCCACGAAGTAAGTGGAGCCCACTAGCAGGGAACCCAGAGGGACAGCCCCCCCGTGACCACGGCTAGGAGAGCACCCGTCTCTTTCCCTGTATCTGCTGTCCCAGCAGCGTCATCCAACGGAAGGATAAAACCAGAAAACACAAAGTCCGCCTAAATTTCTCCCTCCGCACAACCCCCACCCCATTCTGTGGGCTCCGCTCGGAAGCCTCTGCTGAAGTTCACGGCCTCGCTCTTGGCCCCCTACACTGTTACTAGACTCCTCTCACCGGCACAGACTTGTACTCTCAAATGTACAGTTATGCCGATAACCAAAGCAGGAAGAATTTTACCTGTTGACAATAAATCACCCTCTACCCCTTTCCTGGGAATCCAGCAGTTGATTCAGTAGGACGTGGCGAGGCCCTTGGGACAGAAGCCTGTCCAGCCCTCTTCCCACCCTAACGGCTACTGCAATGGATCCGAGCCGGATTTCCTATGAACGAAGTGTTCCAGGGCTTAAAACAGAAGTCCTAACAATGGCCACCTTCCAAGATGCAGACGGCTTTTCAGATACACAATAACTGTACTCTTTTTCACAAATACATGACATCACTTCTGCTACTGGGTTTATCAAAAAGTTTAATAATTGTTTTTCTTGCTCCTCTGATGGGGCGCTAAGCTTTAAGCTCAAAGACAGAACATGTCTTATGTATTTCTGTACGGCCAACAGCACAAAGTAAGCTCACAAGAAAAGTTAATGCAACATGGCAAGTGTGGGCCCTGACAACACCAGGTCACGGCCAAAAGAAAGGTGAAGTGCACACACCAGCAGGATGTACTCAGGCATGAAGTGTAGAACGTATGATAGAAAGAGCTCTATGGAGAGTTAAAATGTACATTTCTGAAGTACAGAATAGCAATACTGTACTGTAAAATTATGCACTTCATAATATTTCATCACAAATTCTCACTTATGAAAACAACACATTTTAAAAGTGGAGGGTAACTTTTTGTTCCATTTCCTGAAAGTTCTAAATTGTAAGGAAGTTACTTCACTTTTATCACTTAAAACTCTGAAGGAGAAAAGCTTCATTTTAACATTAAGTTTTTCAGGAAGTTCTTAGCCTCCTCTCAATAAATTAAATAATAATTATAATAAATAATAAATAATAAAAATAATAATAAATATAAAAATATATAATAAATATATATTTATATAATATATATATTTATATATATAATATATATTATATATATTTATATAATAAATATATTAAATATATAAAATAATAAATATAAAAATAATAAAAATAAATAAAGGGGCTAGACCAACAAACAGGATAAATCAGTAACATCAATAAAAACTCCAAGAACTGATGGAAATACTGAGGCTATTTCAGCTTTATTTTGAAAATATTTTATTTTGAAAATATTAAAGTATTTTGAGAATATTTTTGTTTTGAAAAAATATTTTGAAAATATAGGGGGTAAGTGGACATAATTTTTTTAACTGTGATAATTCACTTAACAAGCAGAGGGAACAATATAAAGAACAATAACTAAAGAATTAGTAAAGCCAAAGATTCTATAGACTCACTGTGCAATCTTTCTTAAATTTATAAAATCCATTTTAAAAATGAAATGAGGGAGTGATGTCTTGGGAGTTATGAAGTTACTCAATAAACTTATTTTTGAATGAAAGAAAAAAACTCACTACAGATTACATACATATGGCAATCCATCAGTCAATGATTCAGCTAGACTGAGGGCAGAGGGCTACACCCAAGGGCTCGACAATTTCTCAAATTTAAGACAGCAGCCAAAATGAACTCTTCTGAAAACTACCAATGGGTCACGAAATTAATTCACAAATCTGCATCTTTCAGTTACACACTGCAGTTTCATTTGCACGACAAACCTGTCCCTCTTCTACAGAAAACTGGCACCCGAATTGCTAAAGAGAACTCAGACATCCAGAGACTGACCAAATTCACACCAAATCCGCCCACCCACTGCCAAGGTCCCGGGTGATGGGAATGGCACTACCAGCTCACAAGCACCGTGACCCGCAATGACTAGAAAGCATAGGGAGAGGGCTACATGTTACTATAAACACCTATAGTTAAGAGGAGTTCAGAGGTTTTTATTCACTAAGTAGTTTCACAGAGAATTGATAGGAAGAACCGAACACCTAACCTGCAGTCGGCTGTTTTACCCAGAAGTCAGGCCATAAAGAAGGTCTCTTCCTGCTGATCTAGCAAAGGAATATATTCCTTGAAATAAATGCAAAAAATGACAACAGAGAACAGACAAGATGCAAATGTCTACGCTAGGCACGGCACATGTAAATCTGAACTAAACACAGTCCCTGCCCTGATGGAGTTTACAGACTAAATACATTTGTTAATGTTTTTATTTTACTACTCTTTCACTCACCACAAAAATAAAACATTTTCATTCAAAGACTAACAGTAAATATAAAAATATCACTATTGGCAAGAAAGCTTCAAGTATCGCCATATGTACGTAAAACAATCTTAAGTCTATTTGTGGGTATGCGCATATCCACGCGTGCCTATTTGAATTGTCATACTTACACAGAGCACACGTGTACATCACAACACACCAAGCTCAGGGCTGAGCACCTTTATCCTACAAGTCTGTGCAAAGGCTAAGTCTTTAGAGTGTCATGCCTTCAAGTCAACGAAAACCTCAGGTTTCACCTTTTCCTTATACACACGCACAAGCACAGTAAACTTATGGAAACATGGACACTCCAAATAGTGGTTACATATTGCTGGGGAAGAAAGGAAGGCAGATTTGAAGTATTTTGTCTCCTGAGGGAAAATAAACAAAAAAAGCAAAGCAACCTAGGTAGTAGATAGTGCTTTTGTAAAAATTTTCTTAAAAGACTACGATGTAGATGGCATCCCTGGTGGTGCAGTGGTTAAGAATCCGCCTGCCAATGCAGGGGACATGGGTTCAAGCCCTGGTCCGGGAAGATCCCACATGCCGTGGAGCAACTAAGCCCATGCGCCACAACTACTGAGCCCGTGAGCCACAGCTACTGAGCCCAGGGGCCTAGAGCCCGTGCTCTGCAACAAGAGAAGCCACCGCAATGAGAAGCCCGCGCACTGCAACCAAGAGTAGCCCTCACTTGCTGCAACCGGAGAAAGCCCGCGCGCGGCAACAAAGACCCAACTCAGCCCAAAATAAATTAAATAAATTAATTAAAAGTAATAAAAATTTTAAAAATTAAGAAAAATTAAAATAAAAAGACTACGATGTAAAAGTAAATAAAAGCTTGGCCACATCCGAAAGGAGAAAGCAGTACAATAACTGGGTATGGGCCAGAGCCCAGGAGAGCTTCCTAAGGACGGAGACACGGCACCTCACCCCGTGTGGGAAACAGGGCGGGACCCAGGGGGTAGGAAGAGCAACACTGCAGGGAGGGCAGCTCTCCCTCCAGGAGGGCAAGGGGACAGGAGCACAGGCAGCTCTGAGCCCAGATGGGCCACTGGAGGAGGAGGGGCACGCGGAGCGGACAGGGCGCGCTGCGGTGGAAACAGGAAACCCAGCCGTGGAGTGAAGAGACCGGTAAGCGCAGGCAGAGGGGCAGCTGGGCCGGAGGTTCGGAGGTTACAGATTTCAGTGAAAATGCCTGAAAAGACTCCACGAGCCTCCACGCAGCTTCCTCTGAAAAAGGAACAATTTCCTCTCCTGCAATAAGGGGAGATAAACCCCGTAACAAAGTGCTCTGAAAACTCTTCTGGAAACCAAAGCATTCAGTCCGACCCGTGCGTGGCAATCGGGCCCACGGTTCAGGGATACCCGTGTTTAGAGAGCGGCTGTGTGTGCAGGCGTAAAAAAGATATATCTGAATGGTCGAATTTCTGATCTAAAGGTTTTTAGCACTTTACATGTAACTATATATTAAACTGAAATGGTGAGGATGGCTGGCCATTAAAGAGAAAGTAAGGAGAACGAACGCACTTGTTTATCTCCTTTCTTAAATTCTCTAAAATAAGTGCCTCAGGTGAAATGAGTATTATCTCACTTAGTATTTCCAAGCTAGCAAAATACCCAGCATCTAACAGATAGCAAATGAAAGAAAGGCAGAAATTACCTGATGTTCCTGTCCACTGTGTAAAGCTCAACTAATCGTACCTAATTAAATGGGCAAGTCTACACTTTAAAAATTCCGTTTTATCAGAACCACAGCTCTCTCCTGAATCACAATATAATTTTAAAGGGCATACTGTTTGTCATACTGTTCCTGTTAAAACAGTAACACCAGGGGAATTAGAACAGTGCTGTCATCATTCCTTCCTAAAGAAAGTTTAAAGCAGCTAAAACACTGGGAGAACAAAACGTAAATTACCAAAACAGTGAATGGAGTGAGAACGCTGCCCGCGGCTGACATTCCTGTGCGCCGACCATGTGCGCCCTGCTCTACCTCCTTCACACCGAGCCCTGCATCTCAGCCTCACGCCAGCCGGAAACACTGAACCCTGTGATCACTGTGTCCCCACTTTACAGGTAATAAAAAGGAGGCACAGAGGTGGATCAGAAGAGTACTGTATTTACCTGGTGAAATTACTGGAATCATAGACTCGGAAGTCACCAGCACGCAAACATAATAAGGAAAATGAATACTCATCTCTTGGTCATAAAAGAAAATTCTGAAAGTCTTTCATATTTCAACTGCACTGTTGTTCTCCAGGCTCAAGCACAGACTCATTCCCCCTAAGAGGTCATGACAACAGGTCCCAAAAAAGAGGGGTGGTATTACTAAGTTATTGCAGATTTATACACACCCCAAATACAAGAGTTCTTTAAGTTTCAAAACCACGCTTACACCGACTGCTCAGAGCAGACAAGTCTGTTCAAGGATCACAGAGGAAAATCCTCCCACTACCCTTCAACACAAGCTTGGTCAAATACTAGGAATCTGACTGAGGGTATCTGCACTTAGTCTCTGAATTTTTGGTCATAGGAAATCATGATCTACCAAATACCCATAGATTCTTCATTGCTTAGGAACACTGCCACCTCATTCTCATTAGTCCAAAACAAACAATTACTACAGTCAACTCTTGCTGCAAACTCCTGAATGCATTCAATTTAGGATTAGCCAAGTCACGGCTTTGCATGATTCGCAGGGCTCCTATTCACCATCTAAACTGACTTTAAAAAGAGAAAGCAAATATGTTTAAAACACTGCAATCTCCCTTCCATTTAAATGAATAATAATTAATAATTGTCAGGAAGCCGGCACAATGTGGGCAGAAGTGCTGGTGGGTTTCAGGGGCCGCCACCACCCCTTGGGGAGGCCACCCCAGGGAGAGATGCAGTCCTCGCGCCTGCATGCACACAGCATCATTTTCTACAGAGGCATGAAGAAGGCTGGGAAATGCTGCTGTGTGGGGGGCAGCTAGGGCTGCAGAGTCACCAGGTCTGGGCACAAGTCCAGATCCCGAGTTGAGCAGTGACACAAGCCTCAGCACCCTCATATCTAAAACGGGGGTGATGAAAGATCTACCTGCAAGACGGCTGCAAGGGAGAATTAAATCAATGCACACAGAGCACGGATTCGAGTGTGTGGGACGGACGAAGGGCTTGTTACACGTTTGCTATTGCCTCATCTTCGACACGGCCCAAACCATGTTTCAGAGGGAAAGGACTAAAATACACGTCAGTAATATTCATCAGAGATTGCCAACCCTGACAGGTGTACACCCGTTAAACGGATAGCTTTTAATTGCTCCTGAAAGAGGACAAATAGTCTTAAGCTATTTACATCATGATTCCTTCAAGGATAAATATGTTAAGGGCATTGGCCCCTGGTGTGAGTTTTCTCATTACCACTTATGTCTGGGTTATTTACTGCTCTTCTCTATTGCATGTATATTCTCTGAAGCCCTAGATGGATATTGACAGCCAAGAACCATCCTGCATCAGATCCACCCATATCTTTTAAAATCCATCCGTGACGGCCCCGTTCCTCCATCTGCCCAAGTTCAAGCACTGTCACCTCAGATGACTGCAATTCTCTCCTAACAGATTTCCCTGCCCGTCCACTCAACCTAATCCACCCTTTGAGGGGATGTGTGGGGCTGGGAGGCAACTGGTCACATCATTTTCCTGCTTGAAAACTGGCCGCCTACCTACAGACTAAAAGAGACTTAAGAAAGATAAACAACCAATAAACAACCTGTACCAAAAACAATTTGAGACAAAGAAATTTGATTATTTTCATGATATGAAAATTATTTCTTAAGGTTTGATGATAATATTGTGGTTAAGTGTTTTTTTTTAAGTCTATCTTTTAAAGATAAAAACACATATCAAAACAATGATGGCTGAATTGATATGTCTGGATTTACTTCAAAATAATCCACCGGAGGTGGAGGAAGAGATGAAACATCATTGCTTGTCAGTCGACAACGTGGCAAGGTGAGTCCACGGGGGCCCGTTTTACTACTGTCGCTAATACTGTGAACATCTGTAATTTTCCAGAATAAAATGTAATTGAGGAGGAAAAGCACTTATTTCCAGTCGTCTGAAGAATCGAGGATGACTTTTTCAACAACACATTCACACGCAAGTGTGACTGTGGCCTGCCCCTTCTCCTGACTCCACACACCCCACGCCATGCGCTCTAAACTGGCCGCACTGTTCAACACGTGACGCCAGGCCCCTCCCGTTCTGTCCCTGTACACACAGTGCCTCCTGCCAAGAAAGTCCCACGAGACCACCAGACATGCTAGGAGATCCAGGGCAAAGGGCCCCTTCTCCGAGACCCTCCCCTGCACCCCTCCTGTACAAACCTATAGTCTCAGCTATTCTGGTGGGTTAGTTTTCATTGTTGTTGCTTTCCTTTTTTCTATTTCTACCTCCCTCAAAAGATTATAGCCACCCTAAGGGCAGAAGCTGTATTTTATTTATTTCATTAAAGATTCCCTATAATATGCATGGAAAATAGTAATTACTGAGTGAGTGCCTTGAAAAACAGGAAGGAAAGTCAACAGCACAACCGTCATTCACAGCAAGCATTAACAAAACGATATGTCTAGTAAATCAGAGCTTAAGTATCCGTAACACACCAATATTTATCTACTGAATGTTTATCACATTGCTTAAAAAATTAGTTGCCATTTTTTCAAGGAGTACGTTACAGATCTTAAAAGGAACATCAATATGATCTAAAGAAGAAACTTCCCTTTGGAAAGACTCTACACTATTTCTCATTTCATAAAAGTCAAAATACTCCATAATGTGAAATACTATCTCCAGCCACACGTGAGTAACATCTAGATGCTGATGTGAACTTATCAGCAAAGGACTGAAATAGTTGAAATGCTTCACATTTCTAAATTATGCAATAAAAGTTAATGCAAAATTAAGGCAGTGCTGACTTGACAAGGTGCCCCTAGTACTTCTTTGATACTTTAAGGACATCATCTAGCCACTGCATTACACATTGTGCAAAGACAAAGGAAACACCTACTAGTATAAAACTTCATTGGCTTCATGTCTTTCATATCTCACAGTTTCACACATTAACCTGTAAAACAAAAAATAAAGACACGAGTTCATCGTTTGTCATGAAAAAACATACTAATAGTTTAAAAACGTAAATGAGACATGTAGAAAATTAACATTACTTTTATGAATTGTCACATTCATTGGCCTCAAGATAAATATTTGTGGTGCCTAGGTTAACAAAATAAAGTGAAATCTGGTAAAGAGATGCTAGAAAAGAAACATTTTGTTAGATGTCAGCTTCACCTAGTTTATTTCATAGGGAACAAAATTGTATGTGTTTTATACTTTGTAAATGACATGCAGACAAATTAATGTTCTCCAAGGTAAACAGAAAATGAGACAGAACCTGAAAATTAGAAAGGAAAACCTACTAACTTAAAAAGTGATAACATAATTCACAGTTTAACATTAATGTTACTTAACAGTATGGAATTTCAGACAAAAGTAGGCTTTTATTAAAGTGTGTATTTTTATGACTAAGGACTAAATGAATGCTTTACAACTTAAAGATTTATTTACTTCAAATGATTCATCCCTGAGGAAAATAAACTATGAAAATGATAGAAAACATGAATAAATGTTTAAATATTCAAAATTACCTCAAGAGCAGCATCTTCAAAAAGCATCTTATTATATTAAGCCCATGTAAAATTTCCCAAAAGTTACAGAAATGCGAAAGAGAAAAGGATTATTTCTTCTTAAGAAGGAACTAGGAAATAGAAAAGGCTGGCTGTAAAAGTGACTGTTTCGGGCTTCCCTGGTGGCACAGTGGTTGAGAGTCCGCCTGCCGATGCAGGGGACATGGGTTCGAGCCCCGGTCCGGGAAGATCCCACATGCCGCAGAGCGGCTGGGCCCGTGAGCCATGGCCGCTAAGCCTGCGCGTCCGGAGCCTGTGCTCCGCAACGGGAGAGGCCACAGCAGTGAGAGGCCCACGTACCGCAAAAAAAAAAAAAAAAAAAAAAAAGTGACTGTTTCAACAGCAGTGCCATTTTGGTCAGCGGGGCTACCAGTCCCCATCTGTGAAAACACTGGGATCAACACACATCCATCTTTCCGCTGTTTGCACGCTCTTGATTTTTCACTTGAAAACGACCCTCCTGGGTTCTCTTTTGCCTTGAGGCAGCACCCTGCTTCAAAGGCCCCCTCAGCCTCTCAATCCCTTACCCGAAACTTCCACTTAACTCCAGAAGGTAGCATCGAACCTTGAATACACATCATTAAACAAAGTTTTAATAGACTGCATCGTACCAATTCTTCCTAGGAAAGGACGAGAGACACAAGGAATGGGTCTAAAAATACAGGGTGTTTAAATTATGTAACCGACTCTGCCCTGTTTCCTGTTACACCCTTTTCACTGGATCCTGGTCCTTCTACGGTTGACCCTGTACTCCTGCAGGCTCACCCCTCCCACACCATCATCCGTTTCCCCCTCTCTCCTAAATCGCTTCCTTAATACACAAACACACCTTATGCGGACCGCCCACTGTGTGGGGAAGGAGACATGCTTGGCCCCATATCCGCCTCCAGCTACCATCCATACTCCGCTTTTCCCGCAACAGAAATTCTCCTTTTAGAGCTGTCTACGGGAATACACCGTCTCCATTCTCTCGCCCTCCTCCCTCTCCTCCATCACTGGGTCCCTGAAACTCAACAAAAAGGGGGGTCGGGGGAGCTGCTGGCGGCCTAGCGTGTAGGACTCCGCGCTTCCACGGACAGGGCCTGGGTTCAATCCCTGGTTGGGGAACTGAGCTCCCACAAGCCGTGCGGCCAAAAAACAAAAACAACTCTGAGAGCTGTCAGCTTCCTCTGTGTTATCTAAATCTTTTCTGACCTTGTATTAATGCCACTTCTCAGCAACACATGATGACTCCCTTTTCCTTACAGCATTTTCTGCTCTAAGTCTCCTGGTTTTCCTCTTATTCGTCATTTTTTCAGTCTCCTTTGGACTCTCTGCCCCTCTCACTCCTCTACCTGACTCGAAATGCATCGCCTCCAGGGGCTGTCCGCCCTCTTCTCCTCTGCACCATGTAACCTCATCCAGTCTGTGATTTTTTTTTTTTTTTTTTTTTTTTTTTTTTGCGGTACGTGGGCCTCTCACTGCTGTGGCCTCTTCCGTTGTGGAGCACAGGCTCCGGACGCGCAGGCTCAGCGGCCATGGCTCACGGGCCCAGCCGCTCCACGGCATGTGGGATCCTCCCGGACAGGGGCACGAACCCGTGTCCCCTGCATTGGCAGGCGGACTCTCAACCACGGCGCCACCAGGGAAGCCCCAGTCTGTGATTTTTAATGTAATCCGTAAGCTGATGCTCCAAAGCCATGCCCCACACCTAACCTCTCACCGTGACACCACGCATCCAAATGCCTACTCGGTGGAATAACCGCTCCATGTTCAAAATGTCCAACAGCTCTTAAATTCCTTCCCCCCAAATCTGCTCTCCCACAGTCAGAACCCAATCGTCTAGGCCAAAACCTTGGAGTCGCCATCCTTGACTCTCCTCCCTCTCCTTCAAATCCCATCTTTCCGCCACGTCCTGTTTCCAAAATCCACCCTCCCAGGCAGACCACGTTCACCACCTGCCGGTGAAAACCCAGTCTCAGCCACCATCCCACTGTCATCTCCTACCAGGACCACACAGGTAGATTCTGAGTCCGTTCTGCACACCTGTTGTCCATTCTCCAGACATGACGTCACATCACCTCGCACCTGCTCTTTTTAAAATTTATTTACTTATTTATTTATCTATCTATTTATGTTGGCTGCATAGGGTCTTAGTCACAGCACGCGGGATCTTTCTTCCTTGTGGTGTGCGGGCTTCTATGTCACACCTGCTCTTAATCTCCACTGCCTTTACATGAAAATCCAAACTCCTATCCTTGAATACGCAGCCCTGCGCTGCTGACTACACTTAGCATCCTATAGTTACTCTCCCACGGCCCCTGCCTGTTCCCACCGTGGGCATCGGGGGCCCAAAGGCACTGCAGGGCTCTCCGCACAGCTGAGCCAACCCAAGTGTTCCCTCCTTTCAGCCACAAAGTCAAAGCAGCCGAGCGTCCATTCTTACCATGCCCGACATGCTAACATCTAAATCCTGTCTGCCCCACTAGGAACAGCAGGGGCTTGGTCTAGTTCACTGCTGTTTCTTCATGGCCTGCCTGGATGTCTAGCAGGTAGTAGGACTGCACTGGATAACTGCTGACTGCATAAAAGAACTAACCTAGCGCCACGAGAAAATCACGATAAAATCGTCTATAGGACAATGTTCTAAATAAATGGCAACAGTACCAAAATGCTTTTTTTTTCTTTAAACATTGTTAAGGAATGTTTCATCAAAAGCATACTGATCTTCTCTGAATTCCTAAAGAATATACTAGCCAGATTTTAGTTGTTCCTTAAGGTCTAAAACTGCCTGTATAATAATAATTACGCTCATCCATAATGCTAAAGAATCTACATGTATACAAACTTACATACATATAACCATATATATGTTATACTGTATATAGGTAGTGTACATATATATACATGTATACGCACATACATATAACCATATATGTTATACTATATATGTGTAGTGTGTATATATATGTATACACACACAACCATATATGTTATACTATATATACGTAGTGTGTATGTATATATACACACATAACCATATGTTATACTGTATATATGTAGTGTGTATATATGTACACACACATAACCATATATAAGTTATAGTATATATACACATGTAGTGTGTATATATGCATATACACATATAACCATATGTTATACTATATATGTAGTGTGTGTATATATACATATACACACAACATATATATACTATATACATAGTGTGTATATATGTATACACACATATAACCATACATGTTATACTATATATATGTAGTGTGTATACATATGTGTACACACACATAACCACACATATGTTATACTATATATGTGTAGTATGTATACACATATAAACACACACACACATAACTCAGCAGGCTCTTGCTTCCCGCACTGAGTGGCCCCAGTCACTCTGCTCTTTACAGATTCTTGGCCTCCACTCCCACTGGACCTTCCTCCTCCCCTCTGCAAATATGCTGCTTCTGACCCACCTGTATGAAGGGAGTAAACCTTAGAAAAAAAATGTTGTGTGGAAAAGACGTACAGTATGTCAGTGAGGACCTGGAAACCTTTCCATTGTATAGAGTGTGTGATCTTACAGCAACACAGGCAATTAACTGCACGTCACCAACTGCTCAGGATCAATGCACTGCTTGCATACGGACAGCCCCGCGGTGCACAAAGTGAGGCTCCCAAAGTGGAAAGCCTCCCCTCCTTCCTAGGAGACCAGTGTTCCACTGCCCAGCACTCAATAAACAGACCTGGACAACCTTGAGGAAGAGCTTTTTTCTTGCTAAAATTGGATAACTGTATTGTGTGGAAGTCTTAACTCTTCTCTATTAATCCCAGGGGTAAAATTTTATTTATAAAATTCAAAGGAAATAACTTCTCTAAATTAAGACAAGACGTACTTTTCCCAGAAAGGGTAGTTATTACAAAGCAGTTTATCCAAGTCATCGAGTTTATCTGTGCTTCTTTTCTTGCTATTATTCATTCTGCTATCCTGATCTTCTTCTAAAAAAGGACTCAAGTTAGTTGATGTCTTGCATAAATATGAGAAACAAACGACTTTTTGACACAAGCAGAACAAGAGACACATCTTAAAGGTGACTCCTTGTAAGTTCATGCCAACAAAGTTGAATAGTCTCCAAAATAGACTTCTTTAAGGTCTAAGTCTGCTAAGCTATACTGTTGAAGTTGTCAGTTGTTTCTAACCAAAATTTACTTGTGAAATAGCAGAAAATGGTTAGTGGGCGTACAGGGCTTTATGGTATTACCTCTACTTTCGTAATCTTAAAAATATTCGTAAGATGTATTAAAATTTTCCTTTTTCTATTGCACCAAATTACTATTACCTAAGTAATTTTATAACTACATATACTATAGACACACATTATATAATTGATATATCTGAATATTATTGAAATATTATCCATGTGTAGTCATATGCATATGGCAATGTGACACTTATATTTTCATATTAATTCATTCATTTGCGTTTGCAGGTTAACTGCATTCAATTAAACAGACAATTGGCACTATAATTTTTTCCTAGGATAGCTGTCATCAAAAAACATAAAATGAAAGTTACATACTTTAGAAATTATCCTTGCTTTAATTTGAGCCATCTTCCAAATTCCCAATGGTTTTGCTCTTCCTAATAAAACTTTAATTTAAATCATTTTCATTACAAATTCAATTTTAGAAGTATTCAATCCTCTTGACACTTTTTTCAATTAACAACTAAATATGAAATTGACATGCTCACAAATTAACTAGTATTTAAAGAGTAAAGGGGAAATACACAGAAAACGTATTCCTTTCATAATTAAAAACTGCTTGTATCAAAAGTAGCTGGAGACAACAAAACTTTCCCATAACGTCCTAGTTGGGGTTTATATGTAATGCGTCTTCCTAAGGTCCTTTATTTTCTATTCCAGTTAATCACTGGATTATACAAGATGTTTCTGATCTTTTAATGTAAGCCCAGATAACCATAAATAAGGTTGCTGTATCACTGCACAAGAGAAGTGGTAAGATTTTTATATGAATGGACTATATAAAAAACAACTATGGTATAAACTGAATTTCCCAGAAAAGGGCAGTCAACTTAATGCAATAAATATGTTATATATAAAGACCTAGAACATACTAAAACAGTGAACTGAATCATTCTTGGAACAGTTAAACACATTCTGGTTTCTTATGTAGCTGAGCGCTAGGAAGCAGATTTTTATTTGCCAGGATGGCAAATAATGCTCCTTCGGTGTATTCACCAAGTGGTGTTTATTACTTCAGGTGGGGAGGGCAGGGAGAGGGACGGGAAGCAGAGAGGTGATCACTACGGCAGAAACGTCGGAAATTATTATATGGATGTAAAACTTACAAGGCCAGATGAGGCAGAGTTTTCACAAGTCAGTCATCTTTAATCCTACTTCTAAACAATAATAATCACATAAAATCCAAGCATGCTACTGTTATTCATATTAAAATGCCTTACCTAAGCTGGTGCTCCCTCAGGTTGGATAAGGCTTCCATACCATGTAAATAGGAGTACACGATTTCCAGATCCTGTTTGAAAAAGAGGACAGAAATTATTAAACTTGTCGGGAAAAGAGGCTTCTAAAATAAGGCATTATATTAACAGACCAAATTTAAAATAGCTTTTTTTTAAATACAAGCTTTTAGACATCAAAAATCACATTATTCAGAGAAATGCTGGACTGCACAAAATGTCATGCATCACAACTGCCTTTGGGATACATAGAAAGGCCATTAAAATATAAACTAAATTGGCTCAAATTTACAAAAATAAATTCCTCATAAATTGTTATCACCTATTTCCCAGCTTTTACATCAAAATATCAAATGTAAAGTTTTAATTTTAAAGTATAAATATTTACCAATTCCATCATTAAATGATTTTCTTAGTCAATATAAAATTAATGCATGTTATTTCATGCCTACACTTAAAAATGAGCATGAATTCAATTGTTTTCTATTCTTACCAAATGACATTTCTTATATGCAGAAATATTTAAATTTAAATAGTCTCTTTTAGAAAAAGAGACATGCCTTGCTTTTCCAGATCATATTACAATACATAAAAAAAAGATTCATAGTTATTCATGAACGTTTAGAACAGGTAAAAATTCAAAATCCTGTTTATATTCATTTATATGCAAGCCAGCAGGGAATTAGTATTTTTTTTAATTAAGGTATAGTTGATGTACAATATTATATAAGTTTTGGATGTACAAAAGTTAGTATTTTAAAACTCCAATGAGGGGGCATCCCTGGTGGCGCAGTGGTTAAGAATCTGCCTGCCAATGCAGGGGACACGGGTTCAAGCCCTGGTCCGGAAAGATCCCACACGCCGCGGAGCAACGAAGCCCGTGCGCCACAACTACTGAGCCTGCGCTCTAGAACCCACGAGCCACAACTACTGAGCCCGAGTGCCACAACTACTGAAGCCCACGCGCCTAGAGCCTGTGCTCCGAAACAAGAGAAGCCACCGCAATGAGAAGCCCGCGCACCGCAAGGAAGAGTAGTCCCCGGCCGCCGCAACTGGAGAAAGTCCACGAGCTGGAACAAAGACCCTATGCAGCCAAATATTAAAAAAAGCAAACTTAAAAAGAAAGACTCCAGTGAATATCTAGCAGTTTCTGATCTCAAGAATACAAATCTACATTTACTCCTCCCCTAAATCTTAGCCAAAATGTAAAACAAATGTATTTTAAGAACTTTGTAAAATTACCCTTTTAAAATAATAGCTCTACTGAGATACAATTCACACATCATTTTCTTTTCTTTTTTTCTTGCAGGGGGCCACAGCCGCACTGTGCACAGGACCCAATCCAGGAAGTGGGCATGACCCTCCCTGGCCCCTGGCTCCACCCGGGCTGCCCCCTCCTCCTAGAGGTGAGCCGCTGTGAGTGGGCCCAGGGCTGCCGGACTCGCCAGAACTCAAGATTTATCACTTGTGAATAATTGCGTGGTTTGTGTTCGTCCATCACCACCGTAACTCCTGAACATTTTTACCACCCAAAAGACAACCCCGCACCCTGTAGCATTCACTCCCCATCCTCCCTTCCCCCAGCTCCTGGCAACTGTTAATCTGCTTTGTGTCTATGGATTTGCCTCCTCTGGACATTTCGTGTAAATGGAATCTCACAAGGGAAACACACGACCTTTTGTGACCGCCTTCTTTCTCTTGGCCTAATAGCTTCAGGGTTCATCTAGGCTGCAGCAGGTAACGAGACGTTCCTTTGTATCACGGAATAGTACTCCATTATAGAGAGATGCCGCAGTTTATCCGCTCATCCACTGACGGACATTTGGGTTCTTCCTACTTTACGGCCGGTACGAATAATGCTCTTGTGAATTCTCATGCATACGTTTTTGTTTGCACACCCGTCTTCAGTCCTGATGGGTATATGTATACCTGCGAGTAGAACTGCTCATTCGCATGGTAACTCTGTGTTTAGCTTTTCAAGGAACTGCCGAATTGTTTACCTAAGTGGCTACATCATTTATAATCCTATCGGCAAGGTCTAAGGACTCTAATTTCTCCACATACATCCTTGTCAACACTAACGTCTGTCTTTTTTATTTTAGCCTTCCCAGGTGTGTTTGAAGGTGTTGATTTGCATTTCACTAATGACAAAGGGTGCTGACCATTTTTCATGTGCTTATTGGCCATTCGTACATCTTTGGGTAAATACCTATTCAATTCTTTGTTCACTTTTCTTTTCCCCCAGGGGTTATTTATTCTTTCTTTTCTTAACACCTTTATTGGAGTATAATTGCTTTACAATCTTGTGTTAGTTTCTGCTGTATAACAAAGTGAATCAGCTGTATGTATACATACATCTCCATATCCTGTCCCTCTTGCGTCTCCCTCCACCCTCCCTATCCCACCCCTCTAGGTGGTCACAAAGCACCGAGCTGATCTCCCTGTTTATGCAGCTGTTTCCCACTAGCTATTTATTTTACATTTGGTAGTGTATACATGTCCATGACACTCTCTCACTTCGTCCCAGCTTACCCTTCCCCCTCCCCGTGTCCTCAAGTCCATTCTCCATGTCTGTGTCTTTATTCCTGTCCTGCCCCTAGGTTCTTCAGAATCTTTTTTTTTTTTTTAGATTCCATATATATGTTAGCATACAGTATTTTTCTCCTTCTGACTTACTTCACTCTGTATGACAGACTCTAGGTCCATCCACCTCACTACCAATAACTCAATTTCATTTCTTTTTATGGCTGAGTAATATTCCATTGTATATATGTGCCACATCTTCTTTATCCATTCATCCATCAATGGACACTTATGTTGCTTCCATGTCCTGGCTATTGTAAATAGGGCTGCAATGAACGCTGTCGTACATGTCCCTTTTTGAATTATGGTTTTCTCCAGGTATATGCCCAGTAGTGGGATTGCTGGGCCATATGGTAGTCCTATTTTTAGTTTTTTAAGGAACCTCTATACTGTTCTCCATAGTGGCTGCACCAATTTACATTCCCACCAACAGTGCAAGAGGGTTCCCTTTTCTCCACACCCTCTCCAGCATTTACTGTTTGTAGACTTTTGAATGATGGCCATTCTGATCGGTGTGAGGTGATACCTCACTGTAGTTTTGATTTATATTTCTCTAATGATTAGTGATGTTGAGCATTTTTTCACGTGTCTGTTGGCCATCTGTATATCTTCTTTGGAGAAACGTACGTTTAGGTCTTCTGCCCATTTTTGGATTGGGTTGTTTGTTTTTTTGATATTGAGCTGCATGAGGTGCTTGTATATTTTGGAGATGAATCCTTTGTCAGTTGCTGTTCATTTTTTAATTGGGTTATGTATCTTTATTATTGCATTTTAAGAATTCTTTATGTACTCTGGATAGAAGACCCTTACCAGGTACATTATCAGTAAATATTTTCTCCCTTTCTGTGGCCAGTCATTTCACTTGGATGGTGCCCTTTGAAGCACAAAGTTCTTAATTTTGATGAAGTCCAGTTTACCTACTTTTTCTTTTCTGCGTATGCTTTTAGAGTCACATTTAAGAAACCATGATCTAATCCAAGGTCACAACAATTCATTAATATATTTGCTTCTAAGAGCTTCTTCTTCCACAGCTTTAGCTCTTACGTGTAAGTCTACAATCCATTTTTAATTACTTTCATATTCAGTAAGGTAAGGGTCCAAGTTCACTCTTTTGCGTGCAGATATCCAGTTATCCCATCACCCTTTGTTAAAAATACTATTGTTTCCCCAGTGAATTGCACTGGTGCCCTTGCTGAAAATCAGCTGACCATAAATGCCAGTGTTCATTTCTGGACTCAGATCTATTCCATTGGTCTGTATGTCCATCCTCGTTCCACGACCACTGTCTCACTTATGCAGCTTTGGAGCAAGTGTGAAATCAGAAACTGTGAGTGTTCCAACCTTATTCTACTTTTCTGCGTGCCTTGTGTTCACATTTGAATTTTAGAATCAGCTTGTGCATCTCTGCAGAAAAGCCAGCTGGGGTTTTAATAAGGGTTGCACTGAATCTGATGATCAGTTCAGGTAGTACAGCCATCGTAACAGTATCAAGTCTCCCAATCTGTGACATGGGATGTTTTTCCATTGAATTAGGTGTTCCTTAATTCCTTTCAACTATGTTCTCTACTTCTCAGTGTACAAATCTTGCGCTACTCTGGTTAAATTTAATCTTCTCTTTTGATTAAGAAAAAATTTCTGCAACCTTAGGGATACCTTTGAGAATAGTTCACACTATGTGTGCACTTAGATTTCAGGTATCAAGGGCACAGGGAAGGGACAGTGGCTCACAGAATAACTAGGTAAGGAATTCAAAACCTTCCTAAGAGGATTCCAAGAAGGTTTTCAGCCTAAAATATAGTATTGTACACCTTAAAACAATATTATGATGTGTTAAGAGGAAAAAAATACCTCATTTATAATTCTCAATTGTCCCAATTTAAGATTTATTAATACTAGAAGTTTAAAGTGTCGCCCTCTAATGGTCAACTTTCAAATAAGCTGATGGACTTTAATTTTATTCATCTGTAGTTTTGTTATTTCCCGTAAGTCTTTTAAAAGCTATTTATAGATTGAAATCTAAGTCTAGACCTAAAAATGCAATACAAATAAGAAAGCTAAAACGAAACCTTCCCCGCCATCCAGTTACCAGAGTGCATTCCTAAAGCTAATAAATCCCTTCTTTAGACGCAGTCGTACCCCCGTCTTAATATTCTATTTGCAGGTAGGGAAAGCCAACAAAAAGGTCCTAATTAATGAGTTTTCTTTAATACTTATAACAGAAAGTCCTTCTGAATAACGCTAAGGTTCACATTCTCTTTTAGGTATTACAAAGATGTGCTACTGCAGTCCTTACATAGTACAGAAGGCCACCCTCCCATTTCTGAAGAGCTTATCATCTGAATCTAACACGAAAGTCTCACACTTTTTTCACTGAAATACCAATCAGCCCCTTACAAGCTGCCCAAGGCCCACAGTACTTCCATCTAAGCAAGCAGACAAGACGATTATGTTCATTAACCTTCATCGGGCAAATATAACATTTACACTGACCAAAAATGTCTATTTAGGAAAGGAGTAGAAAGAAATAGGGGTTTTCGAAAGCTGGGGAAGGCAGAAGTCTGAAAGAAACCTGCAAGGAACAAGAATCTGGAAGATTCGAGTCAGAGTGGAGCAAAAGAACAGCCCTAACCCTTCAAAGACAACAGGCCTGGACGTAACCGAGTGTCTTCTCCTTCAAGCCGGCAAAGCAGAAGCCAAGTAAAGAGGCGCGTTCCTTGATGCTGCAGCACTTCATTCGTCTGTCGCTCTCTAACGTTATGGGGTTTCCTAGTTGGACGAGGGCACCTTCCTGGATAATTTATGATGTCACGCCCATTACGAGTGTCAGCACTGCACCCATAAACTTAGCAACTTTGAGTATGAATGCATAACCTGCATGATTACACAGAATCTATCTATGAACAATAACTACTACCATTATTTCTTCATCTTAAGACAATATGCGTAACTAAAACCTGCAGATTCCATACGGCTGTTTATTAGTTCATAAAAACGTGCAGGACCACTGCGTGCCCTTACCAATACGGCGCTGACATAAGTGACAGGTCAGGAAGCTGTTTCAGGGCCTGTAATATGCACTGAGCGTGTGCGTTACACCATTACTGCAGGAGCCAATTTAAAATGCAGTTTGTCCTTCTGTCTGTGTGTAGTTGCATAAATAAAACACCTGCACCGCACATAATCCTGATGTTTGGGGGCAGAGTAAGTTTAAACATGTGTCTGTCAAGCAATACAGAACCAAAGAATCTGGTGCAACTGTGTCGCGTATTTTAGATGTGTGGCCAGACCATGAGCTTCTTCAATGAACTCAACGATTACGTCCAGAGTTTCTCTATTACTCTTAGAAGAAGTCATCTCAAAGGAAACTTTTACCTGGTCTATGCCACGAGGAGCCTGGAAACTCGAGGCGCAGACGTCATTATTCTAACACGAAGCCTTCACGCTGAAGGCTGGTTCATCTAGCTGGAATTAGACGACTTTACAAATATATTCCACCTCAACCTGAGATCTCTTCTTTGTAACTAACAGAAGGAACAGTAAGAAACTGACATCTAGACGGCAGGCAACAAACAAGTCCATGCAATGTTTCACTTGGGACCAGCACAGGTTTGGGTAAGTAGGAAAGCTTAGGAAAAAGGCATCGGGAAATCTCTGCTCTCAGACTCCAAGGGATGAAAGACAACTGAGCAGAGATGAGCCGGGGAGATTGCAAACTAAAGGAAGGCCGGCCGTGTAGCCACACTTCCCTGCAACACAGAGCCTGGTGGCCAAATAGCAGGTTTACCAGTGATGAGGGATTGCAGGTGACGTGAACGACACTGGAAGGCAAAAAGGAACACATGTTTTCTTCTTTCCTAGGGGCAAGGTGGATTGGGCGGTATTTTGAAATAGGCAAATATGGCCTTTTGAATCTTCTTATCAATTTTTTTCTACCCTCTCCCCAGGTGTCCAGCGACCTCGCATCATGCCGTCACTCTGGGCGCCCTGCCTTGGTCTAGAAGCTAAAGGGAGATGATGTGAACACAAACGTGAGTGATCCCTAGGGCTTTGCCGCATCTCCCCGGGGACCTGTTGGTCAGCATCTGCATTTCCACAGTCCAAACAAACCTCTAGGTGGTAGGAGATTTCAGAAATGAAATACACCGGGGACGCGAGGAAGGAGACCCGGGGACAGAGGCTCTGCCGGGAGCTGCCTGGCCCCTGCGAGCTCGCCCCTCACGCTTCCTCCACTTTCCACATGGAGGTTTCAACCCTCATCTCCCCTTTGTGGTCGGCCTTTGTTAAAATAACCTAGGAGCTGGTAAGGAACGGCCTTCACCCAGCAAGGGACCAAAAAGGCACAAGGGTGAGTGCTGAGGAGTGCTGCTGCTCAAACCAACCCGGTATCTGCCGCATGGGCAGCATCTCAGAGCAAGCTTCCTCGTAAGGGGAACAGGGAAATGCATGCCCTTCAGGGACTTACGCTCTTGGGTTCTTTTTTTTTTCTCTCTACACAAATGAGACATTCAGAGTGAAGTTATGTTTCAACAAACTTGACTATAGGAAAAAAAAAAAATGCTACAGCACTACATCACCTAAAGCAACAAACTGTGTCACTTCTGTCCAGAAACCATGATCTGCAAACAATTTGCAAACCTCCCCACCGCACCTCCCAGGACAAATAAAACCCATCTATTACTATTTTAAAGGGCCCTCAAAAAATATAAGCTATTTCCCGCCCCCCCCCCCCCAATTCTCTAGTCCTGGATACAAACAGGAACAGATTGCTTTAACCAGGAAGCAGCGTTTTTCAGAACAATAGGCCTTTTCTAGAAAGGACATCCTTTTTTAAAAATAGATGTTATTTGAAGGCAGAGAAAAGTCATAAAACCACTGTAGCCCAGCAGACAAGAACACTGACCGGTCAATTGGAAGGCAGTTTTCCATGAAAAAGACTTTTTTTTTTTTTTAGTCCCAAATGTAAACAATGGTATCGAAACCCAAAAGCATCCTCTAAGTCGTTTGGGAGAGTGACTGTTCACGACCTAAAGGACCATCTTGCCCAGAGCGTGTAAACACAGCCCAGGCTCAACCGGAAGAAGCCAGGCACAGCTCCTACATCTTGGGCACATTCTCCAGCACCTCCTTAGAGGCTCACTCAGGGTATAATCGGCTTCAGAGCAGACTTACAATTCACCGAAAACCAGGTTTTAATTTCCTAGCTTAGCAGCATGGGGATTGGCTAACAACTTACGGTCTATTTTAACACGATCTTTGAAGCGCTGAAAGAGGAGACGCACCCTCCCCCCCCCCCCCACAGACGCATATTTTGCACTGCACTGTGAGAAGGAATATATCCTTTTCCTTTAAAGTGAGTTTCGTTTCACATTATGGAGCTACATGTTTGAACTATAACCAGAAGCGAGGTGGTCAAAGGTACAACCTTCCGGTTACCAATTTTTTAAAACAAAAAACAAGTACGGTTGATTCCTTTAAAAAGACTGTATCTCAGGCTTCCCTGGTGGCGCAGTGGTTGGGAGTCCGCCTGCCGATGCAGGGCACACGGGTTCGTGCCCCGGTCCGGGAGGATCCCACATGCCGCGGAGCGGCTGGGCCCGTGAGCCATGGCCACTGGGCCTGCGCGTCCGGAGCCTGTGCTCCGGAAGGGGAGAGGCCACAGCAGTGAGAGGCCTGCGCACCAAAAAAAAAAAAAACCAAAAAAAACCACTGTATCTCAATCACATAAAAGAAGCGAAGGCCAAGCCCGCGCTAGAGCTTGCAGCCTATGGAGGCCCACGCGGTGAGGGACCTGGGCGCCCTGCCTGCCCCGCCGGGACCAGGAAGCACGCTACTGAGCCAACTGCTCTCCCTCGTCAAGACAAGAAGGTACCGCAGCCTTCCTGGCCAGGGACCACTAGCAAGGAATGAGAGTTAGTTCTGAACGATATTAACAAGGAGGTTAAAAGCTAGACTATCCAAGGCTCGAGCTCAAGGCCACGGCGCACGGGGGAGGGTCAGAAGGGGGAGAGGTCTGCACACTTTGCTGTGTCTACCGACATGGGGGTAAGCTGAAAAGTTTTACCTGGGAGAGGCCATACTTCTTTACGCTGAAACACGTAAAAGCCATCCTCGGACAGAGAGTGGAAAGAACATGAGCGCTGATGTCAAATGGAGCAGAGTCCAGGCCGTCCTCCCCACTGCTGCCCAATGTGAGACCCTGCACGTGCTACCGAGACTCTGTCCGCACACCAGCATGACTCCACCTGCTTGGCTGGGCTGTGTCACCAAAATGACATACAGTTTCATAACGACACACGGCACATACAGACCCCTGAAAAGTGGGGTAGCTGATTTCCTTACCTATGAGATCTGCAGACAGGCACACAGGAACGCCAAGAATTACAAAATTTTAAATATCCCTGAAATTTATATACATCAGATTTTGTATAAATCACTGCATCCTTTTCATATGTATCTCTATCCAAAAAAAAAAAAAAAAGTCAAGTGAATTATTCATGAAACATGTCAAGGGCCCCTGGATGGCCTGCTGTATCAATCCAGCTTTTACATCCGGTGGGACCGGAGGGGGGGGTGCCAGCCGCCCGCAGAGCGCAGACCTGCTCGCACTTCTGAAGCTTGTCGCCGCCTGCCTCCAGGGCTCCCCTGGCTGGCTTCCCAGGAGAGCCCCCCGTCACCGACCCTCGCACCCCTTCCATGCACGCGGCCGGCAGCGCGTGGTGCAGCCCAACACAAAGCCCCTCAAACCCCCTGCCTGCAGGGACCTCCCTCCTGAGCCGTCACAGCCTCCCGGGCTGCAAACCCGCACGGGCACCCCACGTGCCCTCTGTGCAGCCGTTTTACCTTCCGGGGGGCACCTGTTATCTCCTCGGTCAGAGAACAGACACCCCAAAGTCACTGCTTTCTTTCACACCTCTTTCTCATCTCTGCAACAGGGAAAGGTGTTCTCAGCCCCGGTACCCGGACAGACTGAGGCAAGCGTGCACACGGCCACCAGGCGGCAGAGCGGACCGGTGGTCCCTCTAGGCCTGGGTCTCACAAGGCACGCCCACTGCTCGTGCACGTGTAAGTAGGAGACTGGACCTTTACAGCATCCCTGAGGGTGGCTCAGAGACCACGACCGTCCTTTCTCCTCCGCTCCTAATGAAAGGGGACGGGGGACAGGAAACGGGCCCACCAACACTCCCATTAAAGTCACTTCATTTCTACCATCCCGAGCAGGGAGAAATCTTATTTTAAACCGGGTACCGCCCTCAACCCTACACACCCTGGGAAAGAACCAGAGCGTTTAAAACAAAGATGTCCAATCACTCCACTGCTGAGCTGTCTGGGGCCCTCTTGCCTCACACCCCAGGAAATTACATCATCACATAGTTCAGGGAAATGTAAGGAAAAATCCATGGTGGAGTGCATGACTTTCAGTAAAACTTTTTTTTTTTGACGTGTCAGTATCAGTTTATTAAATGTGACAAGTGTACCATCCTTGTAAAATATTAATAATAGGAAAAACTGTGTGGAGGACATACGAGAACTCTCTGTACTATCCTCTCAGTTTTTCTGTAAATCTAAAACTGTCGTAAAAATAAAGTTTTTTTCTTAAGTTTTTATTGGCATATAGTTGATTTACAATGTTGTGTTTTAGTTTCTGCTGTACAGCAAAGTGATTCAGTAAAACTCTTAAGTTTGTTCTTAAACAGCAATTTCAACCCTAAATCATATGAAGGCTGTTTCTGAGCTTACTAATTTATACCCGAAAGGAAGACAGTCCCCCAGAGCTTTGATTTCATTCAAATGCACATATCAAAATGCAGAAAAATAAAAATGTTAAAAAAACAAAAACCGCAGGAAAACCTGGTGATTATATTACTGGTCATCTAGACTCAGTCTGGATACCTTCCTTCAGCCCCAGGCTCTTGAGCGCTGCATCCTTACAAGACAGGTGGATGAGGAATCCCAGGAGTAAAACATACAGGTTCAAGCTATTGTTTGTCCAAAATTTCCTCAGATGTTCCTATATCTTTAAGAAAGAGAGTGTTTGAACAGTTCCTAAACTTGAGACAGGGATAATTATAAGGTAAGTACCTCTTGAATTAGCCATGAAAATTACAAAACAGACCTAGGGGTTAAGCAGAGCACAGGCTGCCATGCCTCCTCTGTTTCTAGCTGGCAGCAGGGAGCCCAGGAGCCTCACACTACAGGGGAGATGAGCTGCAGAGGCAGAGGAGTGCTTCCTACATTCTAAGGAGCAGAGGACGTATCGCACGTAATCCTCACCCTCACTGAAGAAAACGTGAGAGTTAAATGATTCAGCAACAGCAGCCATCCGGTGGCAGCTCTTATGCTCCTAAATGGGCAGCGTTCTGTTTAGCAGCTGAGACACACGTTACGCCCTTGCACTCACCGCCGTGTCCGAGGGGAAAAGAGCAAGTAAGTTTGGTCTGTGAAGGTTAAAATTTCTCATTAGAAAAAAATCAACAATTTCATTGTAACTAAAAACTCATCAGGCGGACAAATAAGAAAAATATCAAGTGTCTAAATCAGTCCACAATTCCTGTTTTCAAGGGTCAGTATGTGTATTTCCACTTCAGAACAATGCCCACGACCAAGCTGACACCTCCCCCGAATCCACATCTGTCTGGCAGCAGGAACAAACATCACAACAGATCTTCACTGCGAAGTATCTACTTTATTTTAATCCCTCAGACTGCAAAACGTGTAGTCAAATTTGAATTGCACGGACACAGATGAACGCACTAGAAAATGATTTGCCGTGAACTGAATGCCAGTCTGGTTTTTGTTCTCCGTGAATAAGTGAGCAGGCAGTGAATGAGCACATTTTAAGTTAACATTTAAACATCTGATTAAGTACAACCGGAAAGGTCAATCAGCTGTATACATACACACATGTGCACACACACACACACACACACACACACACACACACACACACCTTCCGCCCCACCTCCACCCCCAACTAGGATAAAATGATTCCTGGACCATCTTCCCTTTCAGTTTAAAAAAAAGAAAAAAAAAAAAAAAAGCCAAACATGCCCCTTCCACCCAGTTCTCCTCTAAGGACACAGTTACAACCTTGCGCCCAGTGTGGCACTCGTTCCCCAGGGATGGTCTGGCTCGGGTTAAGCCCTGCAGGAACCGAGCGGGTGCGGATGGGTGGAGGGGGCAGAGCCCACCGAAAACCTGGGCAACAAGGGCCCAGGGCTGCAGAACTACCCTCAGGACGCCCCCAGTTCCAAAGACCACCTAACTGCAGAGGCTCCTTGAAAGGTGTGCATTCGGAACCATTCACTGTGCCAGCCTGAGCATCCCTGCAGGACTGGGTTCGCACAGTCCTGGCGTAACAGAAGCAAAGCAGAGCAGGTCACTGAGGACACGGGCTGTCCACAGCCTCTTGGCAGAAAGGAAGCACTCCCGTATGAAAGCAGGTTTTAAATATAGAAAACGGAATTGCTGCTATTTTTCTAGGACAAAAGACAAAAATAATTTGACATATGTTTTTCCCATCTTGAATGTTTTACCGAGGAGTCAACCACCAAGAGCATTACTGATTCTCAAACTTTTTTTATTTCTCAAGCAGACAGGAGAAGCACATGCGAATGTTCTACCTAATCAATGAAAGCCTTCCAACTATGTTCATCAGAAATGAACTAAACGCTAAAGACATTTTAGATACTGTTCGAAATTGGTCTCTTTCAGATCTGTCCATAAATAAATAATTCTAATCAAGTGCTCCACTGGAAAGCACAGCAGGTGGTAGTTTCTGAAGCATCCTACCTTTCAATCATGTTTCAAACTCTCCTTGGAAGTTAACATCTAACATCATTACCTTATAGCTGTCCTACTGCCCCCGACTATACAGGATGTACCACGTGCGTCTGACAGCTTAAATTTGTGGATGTGTATATTTGATCTATACACTGGACTCCATCACATTCATAAATAAATATCATAAATCAAGAGCCCTTTGGCCGGGCTTCCCTGGTGGCGCAGTGGTTGAGAGTCCGCCTGCCGATGCAGGGGACACAGGTTCGTGCCCCGGTCCGGGAAGATCCCACATGCCGCGGAGCGGCTGGGCCCGTGAGCCATGGCCGCTGAGCCTGCGCGTCCAGAGCCTGTGCTCCGCAACGGGAGAGGCCACAATAGTGAGAGGTCCGTGTACCACAAAAAAAAAAAAAAACAAAGAACCCTTTGGCCATCAAAACAGCAATGCTCACACACACACACACACACACACACACACACACACATCCCCGGAGACCTCGAGCATCATACCAAGACCCTCCAGAAATCAGGAGGAGACAAAGAGCCCTCGGTGAAGTCGGTTATGATGGGGGAGCCGTCACAGCCGGAAGGGGGATGAGAAGGAAGGTGGGAAGGCGGCCCCCAGCCCCACGTTTCCTAAACTGCTCAGAACTCAGAACGCCTGGCACTCCAGGGCCAGTGCGATAAAGGGGAGGTGGCTTTGCTGATCAGCTACTTCATCCCAGAACCAGAGGATCCACACAGGAAGAAGGAAAAGGAAGCTGTGAAATTTCCTTTTCCTGGTAAAGGACAAATTTCAAAGAAGCCTCGAGGAGGGGTTCCAAACGTAGGTCCACACGAAGGCCTTCTCTAGCATGTGGCAAAGTGAAAAAACAAGGGTGCTGTACGAGGTTCTGGACGAGCCAGAGGGGCTCAGCTTAAAGAGCTCAGCTTTGGGGATCATCGCCACTTTCACATGCTTCTTTTTGCTTCTATAATGTCATCCTTTGAAACCATATTGATACTAGGTGACGGTAATTCATTGTTCGAATATCATTAGTAGAAGAAGTCTGTTGTAATTGCCCACATTATGTCGGCACCTCAATTTCTGAGCGGTGGTCAGGAGGGTCAAGGGTCTCACTCGATGAAACCTAAGAACCTGGGGCACCCACTTAGGCGAGCCTGCCGCTAACGCGGGGATGAGGGGTGACCGCAAATTCCCCAAACTATTCACCTCTTACTTCCAGCTCTCATTCTCAAAACTTACCGGAGAAAAGCACACTAGGTATTTTGATCCTCCCCCCAAAAAGAGATTTTTCAATAATTTTTATTAAAGAAATCTCTAAACATTATAATCTTCTGGTGGAATGCCGGGCCTTGGAATAGAATGGAAAATTTGCAGAACATGTAGCAAGATGCTCTGGGCAGGGCAGGCGACGGGGGTGCACCCTGCGGGCACCTCTCCTCGGACCCTCGGCTCCCCAGTCCTGGCTCTGCGCTCCCGGCAGCCACTCAGCCTCTCTGTGCCTGTTTGCTCACCTGCAAACTGGAGAGGATGATGGTATCTAAAGGAAGATTCACAAAGCTCCGAGGACAGAGCCTTGGCAAAGAGCAGGCACCTTCTGAGCCCCAGCTACCATATTTATCATCCACTTTTAACAACAACGATGGCAATCTCAGGCGGTCGGGTGCCACAGGGCGAAGGAGGCATCAGGAATTCTCCGGCCACGCTGCAGAGACATCCAGGCGACATACTCGGAACAGCACTGTAGTTTTTCCTTTGTGTCTTCTTAGGCGATTTCGGGTTTTAAAGTACAACACAGTGCTGCAAGAAGTAGCGAACAGCTGGACTCGAAAATAAAGAATCCTAAACACAGCTCGTATTTTTCCTAACACCAATGACAACTGCTATTGAGTCCCAAATTTCAACAGAGAATGTGGGGAGAGAAGAGCCCCAAAATCTGTTTGTTTAGACGTTACCCTTCCCCTGGCTCACAGGGAAAGCCCAGGCATGGAAGACTCGCTGTGCACACAGCCCCGCGCCGGGCGCCGTCCTGGAGACAGTTCAACCAAATGCTGGTCCTCAAAGACACACTACGATATGCAAACAGATAACTAATCAGAACCTAGCGTATAGCACAGGGAACTCTACTGCGATAAACCAGTATCTATATACTGTGGTATATCAATATTCTGTGATAAACCATAACGGAAAAGAATATGAAAAAGAATAGATACATGTATCTGTATAACTGATTCACTTTGCTGTACACCTGAAGGTAACACAACATTGTAAATCTACTATACTCTGAAAAAAAAATTTTTTTTAAAGATAATCAACAAAGAAACAAGAAGGAAAAAGAATGACACTCCATCTGTTAGGACCCATAAACTCCCTCACAGATGACTACAATGTGAGATAGAAACTCAGTTGTAAGCCACAGGCATCAGAAAACAAGTTTTCTAATGCCCAAACTCAACAAATGCTCTCCACCGCTCCATCACCACTGCCAGCTGTTCATCAGAAGGTTTATCTACACCACATCACACACATTCTCCTGGGGGCCCGGGACCCTCACACAAACACAGTGAACTAATGAACCTCACCCTTCACGACTTGCCACTGAGTACCTACCACGCACAGGAACACGTGATTAGACCCTGCGTTTAGCTTCAAGTCCTTTGAGCACTAGAAAAAGCAGTGTCATTCCCAAAGTAGATCTTTATTGAGTTATTTAAATTTATTACAGCTCAATGATAAATTATACAGCAATGCCCTCTGACAAAAAGTCAAATAAATTTGCACGCCTCTGGGGATGAAACCCAGCTTGACAGAACCACCGGCTAGGCTGAACTCGGGGGGCCTGAGCCCCCCACTGCCCTGCATCCAGTCTACTGTCAGAGCCAAGTGTCAACGACAGGATGAACTGGGACCGAGCCAGGCAGAGGAGAAGGGGAGGCGGGGGCATAGCCGCTCCCTCTCTGGTCACAGGCCGTGCACCACCATCCTCAGTCACTCCCAGCAGCTGACCGTCCGCAGAGGTTACATATGCTTGAAGAACATCTGTGTGGCCAACAGGCACATGAAAAGATGCTCAACATCACTAATCACGAGAGAAACGCAAATCAGAACTACAGTGAGGTACCACCTCACACCAGTCAGAATGGCCATTATCAAAAAATCTACAAACAATAAATGCCAGAGAGGGTGTGGAGAAAAGGGGACCCTCTTGCACTGTTGGTGGGAATGTAAATTGGTGCAGCCACTATGGAGAACAGTACGGAGGGTCCTCAGAAAACTAAGAATAGAACTACCATACGACCCAGCAATCCCACTACTGGGCATATAGCCTGACAAAACTATAGTCCAAAAAGATACGTGCACCCCAGTGTGCACAGCAACAGTATTCACCATAGCCAAGACATGGAAACAACCTAAATGTCCACCGACAGATGAGTGGATAAAGAAGATGTGCCATATATACACACACACACACTCACACTCGCTCACACTCACGCTCACACTCACACACACACTCACACAATGGAATATTACTCAGCCACAAAAGAGCAAAATAATGCCATTTGCAGCAACATGGATGAACCTAGAGATTATCATACTAAGGGAAGTAAGTCAGACAAAGACAAATACCATGTGATATCACTTATAGGTGGAATCTAAACTATGACACAAATGAACTTAACTACGAAACAGAAACAGACTCACAGACATAGAGAACAGACTTGTGGTTGCCACGGGGAGGGATGGATTGGGTGTTTGGGATTAGCAGATGCAAACTATTATATACAGGATGGATAAACACCAAGGTCCTACTGTATAGCACAGGGAACTATATTCAGTATCGTGTGATAAACCATAATGGAAAACAACTTGAAAAAGAATGTATACATATATGTATAACTGAGTCACTTTGCTGGACAGCAGAAGTTATTTAACACATTGTAAATCAACTATACTTCAATAAAATTTTTTAAAACCAGAATATCTGAAAACACATTCTTTTTGCATATTATCACTAGCAGTTATTTCTGAGAGCTTTGGCTTTTGAGAACATCCAACGTTCACCCAGAACTAAGCCTAGGGAATGAATTGGCCATGTAAGCTCCAGCGGGATCAAAAATAAAATACAATTACATGAAGTAAAGAGGTACCTTCCCTGTGGGGTTCACTAAGCAACTCTAATAACACCACCATGATATGGTCTAAAAATGTTCCGAGCAACAGCACGGGTTTTCATAAGAACTGTGTCACTTGGAAAGGTGACAAATGTTAAGGATATTATTTAGATATATTAATCCCTGCCTTTTTAAAATTTCACTTCATTACAGCTAAGCCTCATTTTGAGTGGAAAACATTAGTAACTCAAACATTAGATAATTATGGAACTAAATCTACTACATTAGACTACTTGTCCCTGTGTATCATTTTCCCCTCCTTAACCCTAAATTATATGGCAGATAAAGACTACCTGTTACATTTCTTATTCTTCTGGGCCCAAGGCATTGTTTTATTCGGGAAGGTAATTATTAGATGTCACTGAAGTGACCCAAATGTAACCTTTGAAACCCCCTACTTCATAATGCCGCTGGGGATTCCACCAGCTACGCATACAGGTCTTGCCCAAGGGGGCCAATTTTACCTTGTGAGTGAAGCACTGAGTGCACAAATCTGAAACGCAGAAACAGTCTGGTAGCACTGATCACACCCCCAAACACTCATGTCCACCCTGCCATCAGTATTAGCACCCTGAGCGAAAATGAAATGTTTACACATTTTAAAAGAACGGAAAAAAAAAACCCCAGAACGAATACTTTTTCTGCTTCACCACCCCTTGTGTCTTTTCTGAAATGAGTAAGCCGTTCAAACGTCCGTACGGAATCACACAAGCATCAACCACACCCCCAGATTTTTCAGCTCTCAACACTGTGCTCTCCCCACCCCCTCCAATTCTCTTCTTAGAAACGCAGAGGTTTCCCACTGACCCTCCTTCACCTGACCTTCCAAAGTCCTGACAGCAGCAGCTCTGTTTCCCTGCCAAGGTTCTGGAGTGAGAGGTTCATCCCTCTTACCCCTTTTCTCAACTATCCAGTTATTACACAACCTTTTAGAATCTGATCTTTGCCCTTCACTTTGCTGAAATCCCTTTCTCAGAGATCACCAAGGATCTCTTGCAAACAAATTAGCATTGCCTGTTCCACCCCATGCCTAGCACTGCTCTAGACGCTAGGGATTCACCAGTGTACAAACCAGACAAAAGCCCCTGACCTGTGGACATGCGGGTCCAGTGGGAGCAAAGGGACTAAGCAGAGTATCGAAAGTGTTAGATAGTGATAAGCAGTCCGAAGGAAAGACCGCAAAGGGAGGAGAGCACGACACGTCAGGGGCGGGACAGCACTGCCCACCCCTCCCCCTGGGTCTCCCGGGGCCCCTCAAGGGGCTCTGCAGGCTGCACGCATCTCCCCAACTCCAGGACCGGGCTGGTCCTCGAACCTCACTCTCCTGTATACGGCTCCTTTCACTGAGAAACCGTGTCTGCTCTCAGCCCATCTTTACAAGTAACCCCTCGACCCTGACTGCTCTTACAAACCACCAGTCACCCCCCGATCGGTTACCTTCTGAAGCTGCTGGAGCATCACTTCAAATGGTAGCTGAAATCCACATCGTATTCACCCCCAAAGACTAGCTACATCTGATCTCTCCTCTTCTGCCACAAGTTCAAGGGGCCCAGCTCTTCCAGTGAAAACCTGAGAAGCTATCTTCCAACTTGTTGTTGCTCCTTGTAGCGGCTCTTTTCTCTTTTTTCACACATTTAATTAGTTTTTTCAATCCCGTGAAGCTTCCTGTCACTCTTTTTTTCCATTCTATTTCCAATGGCATGGGCAGTTTCAGGGCTTTCTTCCCTTTTATCATGCATAACACAAACAAAATAAGGGGCCCTGGACAGCTTTAGAGAGGCTGTCACCTCCACCAGGGGAACACTTTCCCGGATCGCCGATTTGCATCTTGTCACACAAGCGGGTTGGGTGCCCCCGAGGTCCCACTCCAGCCTCCTCCCACTTCCTCTGCCCCAGCCTCCACTGGAGGCTGCTCTGTCTCCCAGCCTCCTGCCCGCCATCCTGATGGGCACCTCCACTCACACCCTCCAGGAGGCCTGTTCGGGCCACTCTGCTGCACGCTCCCCTCCCCTCTTCTCAGTCATAAGCAACTGACCAGATACGTTCGTTTGTACCATTGGTATTTTTCAACATACACATGAAACACCTGCAGGAACAGGGCAATACGACCAATACTGGGTAAGGCCGTATCCCGGGGAGGGACCCTATCTCGTACCTCCCTCCTACTCGCCTTCGACCCCAGGAAATATCTAGAAGTGCTGGATTCTGGAACCCGAGCAGCAGAAGGCCCCGTGGCCAGCTGCTGGGGTGACGCTGGTCCTGAGGCTCAGATCACTTCACAGCGTGAGGCACCGAGGTCCCGATGCAGGAGGAGGGGCAAAGGCGCGTCTGGTCACTGCTACCTGCACAACGCACGCGCCTCTCCTCCGGGGGCCACCCTGGACCTGTGCACACACCCACCTCCACGTGCCTCCTGCCAGAGCTGCTAAGGCCTCCAGTTCAGGCCTCTGCTCTTTTCCCGACATCCCTGGAGGACTAACCCACGACTGTCCAGCTCCTACTACCAATTTCTTACCTCGCTTTCTTCAATTCTTTTGTTTGTGGCTGCTTTCTCTTATCCCCTGTGATTTTTTTTTTTTTCAAATCTCCCACAATATCCACTGCTTACGCAGTTTGACGGTACAATGGCCAACATGCTAAAAAACAAAAACAAAATACCTGCTTCTATACTCAACCTGACATGAGTTCTTCACTGATGATAACCTGAGTTTGAAAAACTTCAGACAGAGAGCGGATACATTTAATTCTATTCATGTATACATATATAATACAGAGAAAATCACTGCTGAAACAGATCTGAGCCCTACATTTTCCTCTGAGTTAAAAATATACTGACTTTAAAATAACAGCTATATCTGAAATTCACATGTAACCAGGCCTCCTGCAAAAAAAAAACAACAAAAAAAAACAGCTACACCGGAAAGAATTAAAACTTTGCACCAGGTGGTCCATTTTAAATGTTCTATTTGAGGCAACATTAAACAAGACTCCTTCACAATAAGTCATCATTTAATTAATATCCAAATACCTTGAGAGCCAATAATAGTTCAACAAAATAGCTGGAAATCAAATATCAAATATAATTACTCACAGCTGGCTTTATTCAACTGATGTCATATTAAATAAACTTATCCCACAGACCTTCTCCCCTCCCCCCAAAGGGAAACAAATTCCTTCAAGGAACATAGAAGGCTCTTTGTGTTAGATTTTTTTCAAAGTTTGCAGAATATATTCTAGTATTAAAGATTTTCAGCAGGAGTACATAATATTAAAGATTTTCAGCAGGGTACACTTGTTTTCTGTACCATTCTGTGTGTTTGCAATATTTCAGAGCTTTGGAGCCTTGTTTTCCTTAAGACTAATACAAAAATAGCAAACCAGACTAGGTCACAAAACATAATGGACATCTGTATTTTTATGATCTAGCATTCAATTTACTGTTTGGATATTGGCCTGTATTATTTTTGTAGAGATGCCATGTCTCTACAGCTTAGTAATAAAAATTACCAAGAATATTGGTTTCAAACCTATTGTTTCAAGGCATTATTTAAATCATCTGACTGTACCACCCACGTTATATGAAGGGTAACTTATTCCTTACGAACAATAACAACTATCTATTATATGCCAGGCATTGTACTGTATGGTCTACATCTATCATCTCTAATTTCTGTAACAATCCCACATGCAGATACTTTATATCTAACAATTGCCAAAGGAAAAGAAATCAAAGACAGTGTGCAAACTGCTAACCCCACCTCACACATACACACACAAACTCCACAATAAGTGAGATGATTACGTATCTGCTACAGCAGAATTTTCAAATCCCAAACAGATATTCCCATACTCATGCCTCTCATTCAAATTCATTATCATATTCCCAGATTCATTCATATTCTCTCCCCGCTCCCTCTCCCTTTCTTTCCCCTTTAAGAAAGAAAAAAACAGAAAGAAAGAAAATTACTGGGAGTGACACATGGTATGGTTACCTAACCAGCAAACTTAAAACTAAAGGAATACGTACTTTAATGAAAACTTACCATTAGTCCTAGTGTTTCAAACTATGATATAACCTTCCAGAAATCTAAAATTAAGTGCATGCTTGTAGCATTTTGTATTTAGAAATACAAGTCCAATCACAACAGATCACTTTTAAAAAATGTTTGTCACTTTTAAACTACTATATATCTTGATGCAAAGCAAAGTACTATTAATTATACTCAAAGCAAGTGGCACCGTCCAGGGCCTAAGGTTCAAGCTTTGGTCATCTTACGTGTCCTACTGCTGCTTCACACCCGGACGCCCGCGACGGCCTCCACGGTTCTCTGTCCGCTCTTTCCACATCCTCTGACCGTTCAGCACATCCATCTCTACATCTTTTTAAACTACACAGCATTTAGCATCTAATATGCCCTCAATTAAAATGTGTTGAGTCAATGAACAGAATGTTTCTTCCAGTGCACTGAAAAAGGTAATTCTCATTTTCATGCCCACTAAATAATTTCAATAAATTAATTTGAACACCAAATTTCCTTGGATTGCCTTTGACAGTCTCACTGGATTGATTCAACGCATGGATTTTAAGAAGAATGAACGTCACTTTTTAATCAGATATTTCATTTTTGCATGTAAGACCAAACTGTTTTCTGTAACATATAATGTAAAAAATATGGACTTAATGCAGCATTATTCACAATAGCCAAGGTATGGGAACAATCTAAGTGTCTGTGGATGAATGAAAAGATCAAGAAAATGTGAAATAGATATACAGGTGTGTATATATAATCACATTTTATATCTACATATATCTATATCTCTCTCTCACATACGCACATACATATATACATATATATAATGTGAGATTTTATTTATCTATGTGTAATGGAATACTATTCAGCCTTTAAAAAGAAGGAAATCCTGCTATGTGCAACAAGATGGATGAACCTGGAGGGCATCATGCTAACTGAAATGAGCCAGACAGAGAAAGGCAAATACCGCACGGCACAGTATCACTGACATGTAGAAACAGAAAGTGGAAAAGTGGCTGCAGGGGCTACAGGGTGGGGAAAATAGGGAGAGGATGGTAAAGGTCCAAACTTGCAGTTATAAGATGGATAAGGTCTGAGGATCCAACACGGTGGATAATGGTTGGCAACCATAACACGGTCCTAACACGGTGACTATGGCTGACAACACTGCACAGTCATGCTCAGTGGGGGGTTGGCAGGGCGTGGTAGTGGCTCCAGGACCCCCGCAGGTACTAAATCCAGAGATGCTCAAGTCCCTTATATGAAATGGTGCAGCCCAGTTGACCCTGAACAACATGCGCTTTAGCTGCACAGGTGCACTCACACTTGGATTTGGTTCACTAGATCCGTACTACAGGACCACAGGCTCTGAGGCTCGTTGAACCCGAGTACGTGGAGCCACAGGTGTGGGGGGCACCGATGGAGGGTGGGCACCCCTAAACCCCTCATCCTTCAAGGGTCAACTGTATTTGCATACAACCTAAGACTAAGCCATCTCTAGATCACTTTAATACCTAACACGATATAAATGCTATGTAAATAGTGGCCACCACTAGGCAAACTCAAGTGTTGCTGTTTAGAACTATCTGCAATCCTTTTTCTGAATATTTTCTACCCTTATTTGCAGAACCCACAGATACAGAGGGCCGACTGTATGGCATAACTGGAATGTGTTAAGAGTAGAACTTACATATTCTCAAAAACAACAAAAAAGATACAGATGTGAGATGATGGACATGATAATTACCTTATTGGGGGGAATCTTTTAACATACAATGTGTACGTTAATCACCACCATTTCAATTAACATACAATGTGTATGTTAATCACCACCATTTGTTTAAAAAAATTTTTTTAAGATAAAAAAGTAAATTCTAGAAAAAAAGTAACGACCTATATTTTGAATGCTCTTTCACATTTTTATTGAACTTCTACAATCTTTCTTTATTTGCATTATTCTA
The DNA here is from genome assembly GCF_039906515.1 of Pseudorca crassidens. Classification (NCBI taxonomy): domain Eukaryota; kingdom Metazoa; phylum Chordata; class Mammalia; order Artiodactyla; family Delphinidae; genus Pseudorca; species Pseudorca crassidens. The sequence goes on from NC_090299.1 coordinate 151,579,909, forward strand.
TCAACAAACGACCAATCTTACACCCCCAAAATAAAGTAAGCAACCACAAGCGAAAATAACCATCAAGATAAAGCGCTTATTCAATATTCAATGTGTACACTTCACAATAAAATAACATCTCCATGATTAACTCTCATTATATGAGGGACTAACAGGGTGTTATTGGGGTTTTGGGGGAGGGAGAGAGAAATTCCACTACAGTTTTATAAATCTGTAAAATAGATACAGTGATGACGCACAAAATTATCTGAGTAGAAGAAACAGTTTTGCCGTAAATAAAAAATTACGGAACCACTTACTTCAAGCACTCACATCTTCTAGTAATTAACCACCTTTTCTGGAATAATATGGTACAAAATGTTTTAAATTAAAAAGAAATTAACTACTTTACACAGCTCACCGGGTGGTGCACAAATCATCAGAAATGCTTCCTATTTGAGGGGGTCTTGGGGAGGCAGAGGGCAGCAGGGAACAGAAAAGATCAGAGCTCCAGGCCACTGCCTACACGCTGACATTTCAACCATTTCTTCTCTCCCTGAGTCACGTGATGAGACAAAAATATGACAAGGCTAACAGAAGCGTCTGCAGGAATGCGTACTTGAATGTGCCTCGCAGGCTGGCACAGTGGGTGAGAGACGGCCCTGGTGCCAGACTGGTGCAAGCCACAGCTCTGCCCCGCACGTGACTTTAACTGTGGACAAGTTACTTAACCTGAGAAAGAGTTCCATTTGAAAACATGGTGAGAAAGCTAATACGTACTCAACCCACAGGAGTTCTGCGAGGATTAAATGAGACGGTGCCACCCTTAGGTGCTGGGTCCATGGCTGGGAGCACAGTGTACACGTGTGGGCGGGATTTACGCAGGCGCTGGTCCAGGTTCATTCCTCTATACAACCAGCCCGAAATTTAAGGGCAAAGACTTAGGTGTATGCCTCCCTGGAGGTTGAAAATTATCTTCTAGTAACAATTATGATAGTTATCATAGAGGAATTTTTGCAATATACATAAAGAGACCCAGATTTTTCATAAACACTTAAAAATTTGTTGAGACAGCATAAAAAGGAGCAGAACGAAAGGTTTACAGTTGCTTGCATGCTGAGTTCTGAGGGTTTTTCTCTCCAGAATTTTATAACACTTGCTCTAAAAAGATGAGGAAAGCTTAGAACATATCTGGGAGATAATCTGAATTACCATAGCTCTCAAAAAACAAGTCTTAACTGCCTCTATTAAGCAACGATTAGATTCCTGAAACGGATCACCATCCTGATTTATTCATCAAACCTAACCACACACCAGGGATCAAATTTATTATGTACGAGATAAGCTATTATGCAGGGCTATGATTAACGAACTACCACAACCGCCACCACACCTAAATTATTTCTTTCAATCAAAGAACACTTTCACAGAAAGAAAAACTACCAGGGAACTACAAATTCCGTATGATCTGAAAACATAATTTAACTATGTTAAAAGAAAACTACCTTCAAATACAGCTAAGATCTCTTCTAACCACTTGCTTTCTGAAAGCAGTATCGCAGAAGAAATTCATTACAAAATTCAGTTTTTCTAACGGAATCTTTAATTCATATTAAGTAGTCAATCCCTGAAAACAATTGAAAAAAAAATCTATCTCAAAATGTTTAAAATGCTACACAACAATCCATTTTTTAAGTTTACCCCCAAGATTTGTTTAAACCATATACTTAAAAGAATGTCCTCACACAAATGGCTATCCTTTTTTCCTCTTCACTTCCTTTCTCCCCACATAATTTATATATTATCTTTGGGGGGAAAAAAGCATTTATGCATTCAAAACCTATAGCTTTAAAGAACTTTGATTTCCAACTAGTTCCAAATATGTGATCACAAGGAATCAGCAGAAGACTAAAAATGTAGCATAGGACAAACTATAGAAGAAACTGTTGCACTATTTTTACCTTTTAAACCTCAATATGGATAAGTAAAACCAACTTGAATATAAATTCCTGCCTTGTACTCAAAAAGTTTCATTGTTAAAGAGAAAAAGATGATTTACAGGATTATGTAGACAGAGCCTACATTCCAACTTCACTCAAACCAAGTCCACTTCCTTTTGGAGTCACTGCTTTAAAGCACAAAATAGCAGATGTTCACCCAGACAGCTTGCTACCTATAGAAACAGATACATTACACACATATTAAGGATATGCACCTGCCTCTAGTCTAAGCTCTGTGGGCTGCATTGCAGTCCACTGAAGCAGACTTTCTTCACGTATGTGCTGTTAGAATAAATGCAATGAACACCTTCCAGCCATAGTCCCAGCACTACAGGGATATCCCTGTGTCATGAATGGGGCTTTAATGACATGGGTTTGAGGCTTGGTTCTACCATTACTAGCTGTGTGACCTTGGGTAAATTCCTCAACTTTCCTCATCTGTAAAATAAGGATAACAGGTATGTCCTTCATTCGGTTTGAAAGAGGGTTAAATCTGCCTAAATATTAGCTATTGCGAACATTTCACATAGCCATGACTATCAGAAATTGATGCGAAATAACAAGGAAGAATCAGTCAGTAAAAGGTACACGTCATAAAATAAGTAACATTTTAAAATGAGGATAGACAGACGTGTCATCTACGGTTTACCTGACACACACACACAAAAAGACTCTTCAAAGTCTGCCCAGCTAGAATACTAAAATAATGTTGACAGTTTCTTCCTGGAAAAATCCTTTTCAATTAAAAAATAATGTAAGTGCACAATTACTACGAATCCAAAGCCACATTTCATACTTAGGTATCAGAGTTAAAAGGGATTCTCCTTAAAAAAAAAAAAAAAAAAGATAATGTCCAAACACCCTATATACAATGGAATATTATTCAGCCGTTAAAAAGAATGAAATAATGCCATTTGCAGCAACATGGATGGACCTAGAGATTGTCCTACTGGGTGAAGTACATCAGACAGAGAAAGAAAAATATTGTATGATATCACTTATATGTGGAATCTAAAAAAAAAAAGATACAAATGAACTTATTTACAAAACTGAAACAGATTCACAGACTTAGAGAATGAACTTATGGATATGGGGGGCAGGGGGGAAGGATGGGGGGAAGGGATAGTTAGGGAGTTTGGAATTGACATGTACACACTGTTATATGTACAACAGATAACCAACAAGGACCTACTGCATAGCACAGAGAACTCTGCTCAATATTCTCTAAAAACCTAATTGGGAAAAGAATTTGAAAAAGAACAGAAACATGCATATGTGTAACTGAATCACTTTACTGTACACCTGAAACTAACACAACATTGTTAATCAACTCTACTCCAATATAAAATAAAAAGTAAAAAAAAAAAAAAGGAGGGGGGATTCTCCTTCTTTGCAGATGGATAAAAGTTTGACCAGAGGGAAATCAATACTACCTGTGTTATCCTTGTCTCACAATTTCCACAGATGCATTCACCTGGGGATCTGAAAACAATGGGGTTCGTTCCTCCTAAATTAAGAAAAAGGAAAAAAAAAAAAAAAAAAGAAAAGAAAAAGGATGCAGCTGCTTCCATCCGGGACTAGGATGCTGCTATACAAGTTCAGAACACCATTGTTCACGCTGTCAACTAAAATGACCCCCATGCTTCTAATGAAGAGTTGAAGTTGTAGAATTTTTATATTCTGCTAATTTTCTTAAAAAGGAGCAAAACTGGGCTTCCCTGGTGGCGCAGTGGTTGAGAGTCCGCCTGCCGATGCAGGGGACGCGGGTTCGTGCCCCGGTCCGGGAAGATCCCACATGCCCGCGGAGTGGCTAGGCCCGTGAGCCATGGCCGCTGAGCCTGCGCGTCCGGAGCCTGTGCTCCGCAACAGGAGAGGTCACAACAGTGAGAGGCCAGCGTACCGCAAAAAAAAAAAAAAAAAAAAAAAGGAGCAAAACTGTTTAAGCCATGAGAAAGTACCTAACAAAAGAGCAAAGTGAACCACAGAAAGCAGTGAAGGGTTGATAAATAAATGGGTTGTTCCACCACGGCCCAGCCAATGCACAGATCCTTTTTAAACAGCAGATCATTAAAAACTCTGAGACTGGAACATGTAATGCCTCAAATTTAATTTGTCATATCACAAACATAAAGAATCTTGCAGTGGTCAAACTTGATTCCGGAATATTGTTTTTAACAGACCCTGGGACAACAAGAACAACACTGTGAGTTCTCTTGGAAATCTCCATAAGGTTGACCCCATTACGAGTCCTGAAATCAAAAGAAAAGAATTTTCCCCACACAGATTCAGGCAACACGTTTTCCCCAAGAGAATAATAATGACGCCACGCCACTTCTGCCATACAGTGGAATCTGAATTTACGAATTCTTGTTTGTCAAACAGAAGGAGGACGGTGCAGAATGGAAACAGCTACATGACCCAGAAGGAAAAAGGCTGAAGGAGACACTGCAAATGACAGAGGTGGCAGAGGGTAACAATTAAGAGGAAGTACCTTGGCATCAGAACCCAGCTGCAGTCCTGGGACTTACCCAACTGGTAAGACTTACCCAACAACTCTAAGCTGAAGTTTCTGTAAACTGAAGATAATACCTACTTGACAGTGCAACTGTGAAGATGAAATAAGTTATATAAAGCACTTACACGTTGGCTATCTTATAGCTGTTGCCACTGTTTCAAATTTAAGGGAAAAAAGGATTAGACAGACTCCACAGTGCCAAATAAGACTGAAACCTTCCAGCAAGATGCCCAATGACAATTTCTGGTTCCTTTAAGATCCCAGGTCCAATTTAGCAAATACTGCTAATAAAATTTCATCCTTCTCGGACTTTCCTGGTGGCGCAGTGGTTAAGAATCCACCTGCCAATGCAGGGGACACGGGTTCGAGCCCTGGTCCGGGAAGATCCCACATGCCGTGAAGCAACTAAGCCTGCGAGCCACAACTACTGAGCCCACACGCCACAATTACTGAAGCCCACGCGCCTAGAGCCCGTGCTCTGCAACAAGAGAAGCCACCGCAATGAGAAGCCCGCACACCGCAACGAAGAGTAGCCCCCGCTCACCGCAACGAAGAGTAGCCCCCGCTCGTCGCAACAAAGACCCAATGCAGCCAAAAATAAAACACTAAATTTTAAAGAAAAATTTCATCCTTCTCGGTAAGATTAAAATTGTACATAATGAGCAAACTGAAAAGACTAAGTTTTGTGTGCTTTTCAAGCTACTTTTGATGCTCACGTGAATGACCAGTAATCTCTGCTTTTTGTTTTTTTGCAACCACCAAGGGTTGCCATCAGTACTTACTTACCATTCCCTCTCCACAAAGAAGAGAACGTTTGCACAAAGTGTCCAATAAAGAACTGTGTAAACGACAGGTGTCCTGTACTTAAAAGTAGAGGGATTTAGGTAGGAAATTGTCGGATACCCCTGACAACCTTTTAAGTGCTTTCTTAAAAAGCAAATGACAAGGTAAAGGTGTCATTTTATTGACATAAAAGGTAAAGGTAAAAGGTAAAAAAGATGGTTTAGGTACTGCCCTCATGGAAGTGTGGAGGTTCACTAGATAGTCTTTTTTTTTTTTTAATATTTATTTATTTGCCTGCACCAGGTCTTAGTTGCAGCACGCAGGATCTAGTTCCCTGATCACGGATCGAATCTGGGCTCTCTGCCTTGGAGGCGTGGAGTCTTAACCCCTGGACCACCAGGGAAATCCCCACTAGATAGTCTTCAAGACTTGCAGCTTCAGGGCACAAGAAAGAGAACCAAAGGACAGTTAACATGCTTCCCTTAGCTTCTTGTCCAAATATACTCTGTATCTGTGTCTGTATTTACACCTAAGTAATAATGTTTTCCCAGAAAGGAGAACAATGAGAGAGAAAAGAGAACTGAATTGCAGCTCCTAGAAAGTTTTGTTGGGTGGGGAGTGAAGGGAGCAGAGGATAAACAGGAACTTTCCCTCTACCCCCTTTTGGCAAAAATGCAACACAGACACTCCTAAGAATAAAAATTATAAAGACTTTCTGTTTTACATGTATCTCTTTTAAGAAGAAAACATTACGCACGTTCAGTATAACTCTGAAACGCTGGATAAACAAACTGGGCGAACAATCACTTGGGAGAATCAACTTTCTAAATGCAACGACTACACGTACTCTTTGCTATTTTTACTACAGAATTTCATTATGCTCTGCTGTCACTGCCCCTGCCTCTTTCCACACCCCAACTCCTCCAAACCCCAGGTTCCCTACCCTACCCTTCTCACCACTGCCACTGACACAAGGAGGAAAGGAAAAACGGGGTGAAATGGCTTCAACTGCCTAAGGGATTGTCCTAAGAAAGGATTCCTTTCTTAGATAAATGCATCTCTAGCAGTAGACATATGTGGGAGGGTCTTTTAAAAATTCCAGATGGAAAAGTTGACATTTGAATGGACAGGGAAAGCCACTGCAATACAGAAATTTAAATTATTTCTTAAGTTTCCCCTCCATCCTAAAAAACGGACTTGGTGAAAAATTCCTTTTCACAAGTAGATTACAGACACCAAGCGCAACAAAACTGGTAGTCTTGTAAAACCTGTTCTTCCAAAAAGCCATTCATTCGTCTTGGTTAACAGGTACAGTCAAGTTAAGTCAAAGGCATGACTCTGAAACCCTAGAAACCACTTTAAAGGGTCATCGGCTTGCGATTCCCAAACTGGAAAGTAAAGAATACAAGAAACACATAATTCAGCAATAAAAGGAGTATCGGCCATCACAGACGAAAAACAGGAATGCTGTCTCTCTCCCAGGTGCTCAGGCACCACCCCTGCACTGGAACACCCTCCAGGCCAGCATTCTTCTCGCTATTACATCCTGGTCTCATTCAGGCTCACTCAGCTACAACCATCAGAGGTCCTGACGAGAACGGGGGAGCTGCAGTCCTCACCTCATGGTTCATGGAGTCTGCAGAGCTCGCCGACATTTACAGATCATGAAGTTCCTCATGAAGATGTCTTTCCCTCACCTTGAATGGACAACGCAAGAATCTTAACCGGCCAAATAAGGTGAACAGCCAATGAACCAAGCTACATGCCGAGTGGGAAAGATGGTTCCTAAACTAACTGATCATCCATCAGAGTGAGCTTCTTAAATAATACATACACGTGCCTGAGCCCCTCTCCAGCTGCGCTAAATCACGGACTCCAGAGAAATAGGGACCCATTCTTCCCACAAGCACAATGTGTCTCCCCCAGCCACCCCGTCAAGGAATTCTTGTCATCAGATGAGTTTGGGAAAAACAGAAGTAAGGGAACACCTGAAGGATCACTGGCTTCCTATTATGTGCAGTTGGGTTCCTTGTCAAAAGCACCTAATTATCACTGTCCTTGATAATCTTATGGTGTTGGATGGCATTGTGAGGGCAGAATTTTCATCTTCCAAACAGGGTATAAAAATCATGGTTTTTGTTTATGGTAAGTTAGTTTAATAGCTATAATACAGCAACATAAATAACCAAAGATGCCATAAACCAGTTAAACAGAAAAAGCGTAAAACATCTTAAGGGTTATAGCGAGCTCCTGCCTAAATTTCTGGAATTAATGTATGTGAGTATTTGTCAGTCCTTCAGGAGAACAGATACACAGCATCTTAGAGCATGGTAACAGTAGCCTGACTTGAGAATCTGAAAGCCGGGATTTCAATCTCAGCTTTCCTACAAAGAAGCAAATTACCAAACTTCTCTTGAGTCTCCTTTATAAAAAGGGGTAATAATGATTTCAGAGTTTTACCGTTACAATTAAGTAAGAAATAGGTGTACCATTAATAAAAAATGACTAACATATTTGAGCACTTACCTTATACTAGACACTATTCTAAGCTATTCCAACTACTGTTTTAAGCAATCAAAAATGTGTACCATTAACTTGAATTATTTGTTTATAATTTCTCCTCAGCTCTACCCAGGTCTTCGCAAGATAAAATGCAGCCATCATCCAAACTCAACACTGCATTCGACAGCGTCAAAAATCATAAAAGCCACCTGTTTGAAAAGGATCATTTTCAATCTTCAGAGCAGTCTTAGGAGGTAGGTTCTTCCATTATCCCCTATTTTACAAATAAGGAAGTTCAGACAGGTTAAGTAACTTGCTGAAGATCACAGAGCTTGTAATCTAGCGTCCTTAACCACTATGATAAATTAAATCTCTCCAGCATACAACACTCAGAATAGATTTTAGTCCTTTCTCCCAACCTCCACTGATTCAGGATCCTGGGTGGTAAAAACAGATCTCATGCTTCCAATTAGGTTTAATACACATATTTCTTCCCCGGAACATTCAATGGAATTGTCTCCTTAAGCCATTTACCCTCCCCAGCTGGTTGAGCAAGGATACCCGGTGTCTCTTTTTAAGTCTATGTAAGCCTGAACTGCAAGCTTAGGATGCTTTCTGCCAGTGTTTACTTACCCTTTATTATTAATAATTATAATTTATATTTGTAATTAACATAATCACCATTTCGGCTGGACTACACTCCACTAACGTTATACGAAGACAGTAGTAACAACCTAAGAGCAAAGCACGATTACTCTGCCTACTTCTGCAATGTTTACAGTGCTTTAGATGACAGCAATTCTCAACAGGTGAGTTTGATGCTATTGAATCCAAAAAGTGAATTTGGATGATGGCTTCACTGTAGGCTATAGAATCTTGGGAAGAGTTGAGTAGACCTGCAAAGGGGAAATTATAAACAAAAAAGAATTCAACTTGATAATATAAATTTTCAATTGCCTGAAAAAAAATGCGAACGTATGTTTTAATGAAGCAGACCCTTCTCAAAGGTTTCAGAGTGAGGAAGTTAGAAAGTGACCGTTTTCAAAGTAACTATTTAGCTCATCGTCACTTTGTAACACGGTACGTGACAAGGAAAATATTTATTGTTTTTCAAGATCAATCATATTGCTCTTACTTTTAAAAATGACTCAACCTTGAAGTATAAGGATGCCTTTACTAATTGAATGTCAGGTCTGCCAAGACACAGAACAGTGCTCTTTTATTCCTTGAGAAGGAATCAAAAGACGTACTTGAGAATTGTCACATCTTCTGCAGTACTGCTCAAACTAATTCCAGGAGCTTCTGCTGTTCTAAAGAGAGTCAATTCAGGTGGGGAACAACAGAATACTGCCCAGTAAGAGCCCTACTAGAGAAACAGATAACATCACCCGTGTTCCGCTACCTGGAAACATCTCACAAAGAAGCCCATTATCTTTTTTCCATTAAATATACTTCTTCTCAAGATGGAATTATATTACTGAACACTCCTACCCTTGTTCAAGGCCAAAGGGAAGAAGAAATGTCTTAACATTTAATTTTCTAGTCCTCTTAGATCTTGTCAAAACAAGGAAGAGGAAATAAAAAAGGTGCAAGAGGTTGATTGTCCGTCAAAATGGAAAATTAAAACTGCTCAGCTGGAATTCCATATTGGCTTTAAGTGCCAAGTTTCTCAACTTTTCCCCACGCATCTACACTTCTGGAAAACTTAAAAATCTCGCTGACTCCCCTACTATATAGTTTAAGATTGTCCCCTATTTCCAATTTGAGAACCACTGTAGCCACAGTTTCCCCGTGTTAATTTCTGCAGTTTATGTTACGGAAGTTATAGGATTATTGGAATTCCAAATATCAATTTTTTAAATAATGCTGAGTATTTCACCCCTAAAAATTATTGCTTTAAATAAATATGTAGGCTACTGAAAAGCAGTGTGTACCATATACTTATAATAGATCATACAAGTGGCTGGCTCTCTAGGCAGGCAGAACTGTAACTATGGCATGTGGATTATCCTCATACATTACTATCAAAACTGAACATCGCCGTCTTGGTCTAACATAGAATTCTTGTGAAGCAGTGTGGTGACTTGCAAAGGAATCTGACTGAGATCCAGAATCAAATCTGAGATCCTGAGCAAGTCTTCAATTCCCTCTGGTCTCCGATTCCAAACGTGTCTTTCATAGATGGTTAAACCAAGCGTCTCTAAATTCCAAACTCTCCTTAATCACGAACTCAGCCTCCTACCCATCTCCAGAACGCTTACTGTACAAATTATCAAGTACATTAACATAGCCAAACATCAATCACTGGATCTTTCTTAAATGCCACATGCTGTCATCACTTTCTGAAGCAATATGAATTAGCAACAAAGAAAAAACAAGAAACAAAGGTAACGCGAGTGCAATCAGCGATTACATAAGAACGTGATGGTAACCTGAGTTCAAGGACACGAGGACACTGCATTCTCCAAAGCGCGAAGACAACTCTATGAGTGAAAAGATTTCAAAAGATGGAGACGCAGACAGGACGGTACCGGTTAGGCAATACTATAAGGTGCCTTCTTTACCTGTGAGGAGTACTCAGGGGTCAGGTAGGGAGAGAATGGGCCTCTACTGCTGTCCTTTCCAGACCCCACTGCTGCCTTTGCACCAGGGTACTGAAGCCCACTGGCATTTCTCGTGCTAACTCTAGGGGGCAACCCGCTAACCAGCTGCTAAGACAAACTCTCCTCTGGGCTTCCAGGAGACAAAATGCCACTTACTTACAATTATAGCACCATGTGTTCATGGTTACAGAATCATAAAATACTAGAATCTCTCCAGCTCCTCATTTGATAAGCAAACTAAAGCTTAAAGACATTCAACAACTTACTGAACACGGATTCCTTACCTAGCCGGCCAATCAAGGCAAATATCCTTACTGGCTACAGTATTATGCACTCAGAGGCAGAAACATGTTTAAAAATTAAAACACACACATACAAATTAAGCGTCTACTGTATACCATGCCAAGCACTGAGATTTATGTGTTTCTTTCCAATCTAAGGTTAACTAATTCACAGTTTCATTTAAAACATCCATTACAAATTTGCACAGTACCCCTTCCTTGAACAGCCTACAAGAATTATAGAAATAATTTCCATGGAATGGACATTTTCTCAAAAAAGAGCAAAGATCCGATTTCAGTAAGTTTAAAGGAAAAAAAAAATGCAAGGGCAGAGAACGAAATGCTACACATGCCAGAGAAAATCTAGCCACTCCTGTGCTGATGTGGAAGCCCTCACCGTAGAAAACTGTGAAGAGTTCAGCTGAAAGAAGAAATGAGACCCCCTATTTTTGCTACACTTCTAAATTATTAAAGCCACCAATATGGACATCTACTTTAAGACTCATGCTGGGACTTCCCTGGTGGCACAGTGGTTGGGAATCCACCTGCCAATGCAGGGGACACGGGTTCGATCCCTGGTCTGGGAAGATCCCACATGCCCCAGAGCAAGTAAGCCTGTGCGCCACGACTACTGAGCCTGCGCTCTAGAGCCCACGAGCCACAACTACTGAGCCCACGAGCCACAACTACTGAGCCCGCAAGCCACAACTACTGAGCCCGTGCGCCTAGAGCGCGTGCTCCGCAGCAAGAGAAGCCACCGCAGTGAGAAGCCCACGCACCGCAGCGAAGAGTAGCCCCCGCTGGCCGCAACTAGAGAAAGCCCATGCACAGCAACAAAGACCCAACGCAGCCAAAAATAAATATATTTAAAAAAAAACTCATGCTAAATGCACCAATTTCATTCATGATTTTGGATCCTCAAAGCAGAATCACCTGGTAAGTCTGGGTCTTACTGTATCTTGTTCACAGAATGAGGAACTGTAACAGTAGTTCTCCAACCTGTCCACACATTAGAATCACCTGGGGAAACTTTTAAAAATCCGGTGCCAACCTAAGGCAGTGTGTCAGGATGGACCGGGTTGTCACTATTCTTTCATGTCAGCGGGAAGATCTGTGATGGGCACCTGGCGCCTGGTTTGTAGCTGCTTGATCGACCCTCTTCAGAACTCTTGATTCCAAACTCCAGCCGGCTTCCCTGGGTGGAGACATCTGACACATGTCTCTGTAGTTTGCAGCTGGAGAGAAATGCATGTTCGTGGGACTCATGCAAGGAGGGGTGACTTGGAAGCCTGAACCCCAGCTCTCTAGCCCTTGCCTACGGATACCTCTCCTGCTTTCCCTCAGTATGTCCTTTGCTGTAATAAACATTCACCATGATGATTAAAAAAAAAAAAAAAAATTTGGTGCCGAGGCCACACTCCAAATCAATTAAATCAGAATCTCTGGGGGGGGCTTCCAGTAGTTTTTAAAATCTCCCCCAGATGTTTCCAATGTACAGTCAAAAGAACCAGATGATGGCTAGGGTCAATCTAGCTCCAAAATTCTACATCTAAGTCAACTCTGATAATTCTAATGCTAATAAAGGCTAGTTGCCGTAATTAAATCAGCTGTTAAAGACAGATAAAAGATTACTGAAAAGCTATAGTAACTCACCAACATAAAAGTGTAAACAATCAAAGTGAATGGCATATAACAAGCATTCAAATATTCACTAACCACCTAGATAGCAAAACCTAAAATTAGAAAGTGAAAATAGAAGACAGTTTGAGACAAGAGCACATTTAAGATATATAACACTTATGAAACTTGATTATAAATACATGAGTCCAATGGTAATTTCCCTAAGTTTCCCTAATCAATAAATACTGTCATAAGACCTTAAAAAGACATACCAAAGAATCTTTCTCTCAATAATCTCCTACCATAGTTGATGTTGAAAATAAAAGTCTTAGAGATGAAATTCTGTGCCTCCTTACCAACATAAAAGTTATACAAAAGCCCTAGTGTTGGGCTTAACTTTTCTCATCTTCTTTATGGGTTTTCATTGTTAATTCATGCTACTCTGTAATTTGTCCCTCATATCCCCCAAAAAGGAATAAGAACAGCAACAAGAAAATTGAAACGATGATGTATGGTTGACATGTTTTATTCTGGTTGATCTTTTCTTGAGCACTAGGTCAGAAAAAATATAAAATGTATTCTATCGTAATGCTTCCTAATCATAAGCATTAATACCTGCTTTTGCAAAATGAGACACATTATGTTCAGTAACTGAATTATTTTAAAATGAAATAAAATAATTTATTAAATAAATAAATAAAATAAAATAAACCAGACGACTGCACTATGATAGTGTGTGTGTGTGTGTGTGTGTGTGTGTGTGTGTGTGTGTGAAGAACTAGAATAAAAGCCAGGCTGTCTAGATGGTTTGTGGTCCTGATCGAATCCATTAACTATTCTGGGGAACATGGACAGGACACTTAACTTACATTGAGCTAAATTTTCTTACCTGAAAAATTAAATAGAATAATACAACTTCTTAGCTCCTCTGTCACACATAAAATTTAAGCAATGCATAAACTATGTCAGAAAGCCTGGGCAATTTTACTTAAATGGTCACCTTGAGGAACAGAAGCTAAATAACTCCTCTATTGCATTCTACCTTTGCCATTTCTTGTCACAGGGCTGAAAATATTCCTATTAAATCCACAGGTCCCAGAGATGGTGTTTACTGCTTGGGTTTAGGACCACCTGGTAATTAAGATGGGAAACAGAAAGAGAAATAACCTTGGGATCATTTCCCTATTTTTATTATAAAAACATCATATAAATAATACTTACACTAATAGTAGTTTTATTTAAAGGAAGAAAACCTACAAGGTCCTTCATCGCAGTTCACACTGAGCTTGTTTGTGGTTTCCCACATCTATGACAATAAGATAATCAAAGTAATTCTAATAACACAGTAAATAACTTTCAAAACTAGTTCCTTGAAAACTTACATCAAATACTATTACATTGTTAGAAAACTGCCTTACGCTAGAAATTAAAGTTCTCTATTTTTATTTAGAAAAACATTAACAGGGTATCTTACGGTCCAGAAGTGATGATTAACTCTTCAGTTTAAATATCTCTTCTTCTGAAAAATTATTAATATTGTGAGTGCAAAGGCCAATGTGGAAATCCATGCATGTGAACTCCCCTTTCATAATAAATTAAAGAGCAAAAGAAAATTACCCCAGCTTGTAACTTATTAAACCCCAAATGACAGATATTCAAACATCTCTTCATGCATGAAAAAAAAATAACTATTCTTTAGGGCAGCAAAAAGGTGGGCCTAAATTTTCATACCAGGAGAGTTAACAGTAATAAACATAATAACTTTATATGTTTGTAAGAAAGAGGAGACTTTGGGGCATGCACCTTGTCTAATCTACCTACACAATTTACAGACACTCACGTCTGCGCCTAGAGAGACACCAATTTGCCTGAGGAGCATACCTTTAACATCAAAATTTTAAGCTTCACACACAAGAACATTAAATCTTTTGATACAACACAAAGCTATACCTATGTACATCAGTACGCATACACAGGTATTTATATCCCAGCTCTGTCCGTGAGAGGACCTAGAGGAAACACCCCAGAAGCAAGGAGCACACCCAGCACCCAGATCTTAGTTTCTCCAATAAAAGGAACCAAGGGTCCTCAAAGAAATGGCTGATTCTAAGACGGTGGGGAAAACACAGGATGCACCTGGAGCGTTCATAAGTACCAGAAAGTAAGAAAGCACTCAAGAAAAAAAGAAGATGAAGTCATGGCAAATGAGCACAAGCGCTTCAATGCCGAGCAAGAAAATAATATACTATTAAATTATAACCCGAAGTATAAAATCAATATCCCTGAATCCATACTGACATAAATAAAGGAAAAAAGAAATATAAACGAGGGAGAAGAGGTAATCTTCCTTAAAGAAGAATTCCAAATTATTTACTTAGATGCTTCCTCCATGGGCGGGAAATGGGGGGGGACAGTTAACAGCAGAGAAATCTGAGGCATCACCCCAGCCAGGTTATCAAGGTCAGCATCAACTGTGACAGGTCACGTGGACAGGACGTACTCTTTTTTTTTTAAACATGTTTATTGGGGTATAATTGCTTTACAATGGTGTGTTAGTTTCTGCTTTATAACAAAGTGAATCAGTTATACATATACATATGTTCCCATATCTCTTCCCTCTTGCGTCTCCCTCCCTCCCACCCTCCCTATCCCACCCCACTAGGTGGTCACAAAGCACCAAGCTGATCTCCCTGTGCTATGCGGCTCCTTCCCACTAGCTATCTACCTTACTTTTGGTAGTGTATATATGTCCATGCCTCTCTCTCGCTTTGTCACAGATCACCCTTCCCCCTCCCCATATCCTCAAGTCCGTTCTCTAGTAGGTCTGTGCAGGACGTACTCTTGATATCACGTGAAGAAACAGCGCTTTTCCTCCGTGGTCTTCCTCCCAGAAACTCAACATCCACAGTCCAGTCACGAGAAAAACATCAGACAAGCCCAACTGAGGGACATTCTACCAAACAACTGACCATTAGTCCTCAAAAGGATCAAAGTCATGAGGAACCAGGAAAGAGCGAGAAACACAGGTCAGAAGGGGCTGAACCCCGAGTGGGGACTGAGTGCAGTCTGACGTCCTGGCTGGTCCTGGAACTGGAGTGGCATTCGTGGGAAAGTAGGAGAACGCGAACGAAGTGGAGAGCTGACAGTAATGCCCCAGTGCCGGTGCTTCGGTTTCACAAATGAATCACAGTAACCAAGAGGTGACAAAAGAAGAAACCCAGTGCGGCATACACAAGGGCTTGCTGCACCGCCTCTGCAACTCTTCTGTAAACCAAAGTTATTCCAGGATGAAGAGGTTACTTCTGAAACAACTGTATCCATGTGGACAGATGGATCCAAAAACTACTTCATGACGCAGCTAAAGAGATACAACAACGCAAAAGGACTTCGTAGGTTCAGGCCATGGACACCTGGCCTCGGAATCTTTGCTTCTGGACTCTAGTTTGGGAACGATTTACAGACTAGAAAGAAACAGTCATCATTTCAGAGACCTAAAAAGTTACACCACAGACCCTCTCCTTTCATCTTAACCACATCAGGGATGGAGACCTGGTGATTCCTCACCCTCAACAAGGCCTCTTCCATGCCTTTAGGGGCAGAAACTTGTTTCCTAAGTTAGTCTTTTCCCACCCTGTCAATTTCACACAACTGCTATATCTCTGAAACACAAAACCTGAAAACCTCTGATAACACCCTACTTTAAACAGACACCACACACACACACACACACACACACACACACACACACACAGTAATAGCACAGAGTAATAACTGACCTTTACTTACCTCACACCTTCCCCAAGCATCTTAACTCTCTACCCAAAATAATGTTTCCCAAAGTCCACAATACTTTGGGGGTTGTTTTCTTTGTTTTTTCAATACTTTTTATCCTGCATGGGATTGTGAGCTCCCCCAAAAAACAGGAAAGAGCAGTTCTTATTTATTCAGATTCATCCTCCACCGTCTAGCCGTGAACTTTATGGATAACAGATACCTAAAACGTCCTTTAATTTTCTTTAAAAAAACAAGTTTCCACATTAAATCAGTTTGAAAATCTCAACAACAACAAAAAAAAAACTTCTCAACAATCAGTTAACACGTGCTCTGTTCAGACCGCATTCAAATCATCTTTTCAACTTCATATCAAATCAGATGAGCAGCACCAAACTGAACGAGACGCTGTAGGCAAGCCAGTATCTCCGACTGCAGCTGTGAGCAACTGCAGGGCCACAGGGAAAAAAAGGAGCCAAACAGCCACATGGTAGAACTGAGAGCGCTCTACAGCTGTCATGGTGTGGTCGACCTCTGGAAGCAGTATTTATGCTCCATCATAAAGACGCTCACACCCAAGGACAGGGAACGGGAAAAGAAAGCACGGGCTAGATCGCTGATTTATCTTCCAACTGTTGGCAAAATCAGGAGCAAAGCCAAGGCGTAGTTCCACTGCCTGCTCAGATTTCATTACTTGACGATCACACCCTGTTTTTCTTGCCTACCAGAGTGGCAGCAGCCAGCCCACACCTGACAGCAACCTGCCAAGGACCACAGCACCAAAGGAGGAAAGGACGGGACGGGACGGGCAGTCAGCTGCACAGCAGCCCAGCAGACCTGGCCCTGAGCTCCGGGGCCAGCACCAGATTCCAAAGCAACCCGCACACCCTTGACCTTCATTACTGGGGGGTCCACGTGTGTAAAGTCGCCTAACTGCTAACTTTTATCTGTAACCCCAAATTCAGTACCCGAGGCCCCTTCACGGTCATTCAGGTAGGTACACGTGCAGGGCAGTGAGAAACGTGAGTCATCCTCTGTGCCGGGGGGGGGGGGGGGGGGGGGAAGAAGGCAATGCTCCCCGCCTTCTCGCGGCAGCTCCTGTGCTGTGCACAAGAGTCCTTGACGAGGTATGTCTTCTGCCACGGTTTTCCAATTTTTGTGCCGTTCCTATTGGTGATTTCACAGTTTACAGGCCCCCAAGCAGGATGCTGAACTGCTATCTGGTGATCCCAAGTGTAAGAGAGCTGTGACATGTCTCAGGGAGAAAATATACGTGTCAGGTGAGTTTCGCTCAGGTACGGGTGCCTGCAGTTCACTGCTCATGAAGCAACAAATTTATATCGAGTGAGGAGTCTTTAAACAGAAACACACACAAAAAAGGTCAAACACTGATCAGTTGACGGAAAGGTGACCAGAGGCTTGCAAGAAGCTAGCCGTGTATCTACTCCGGGAGCAGCAGTTCAGTACTGGCCAAGTCAGTGTTCTCTACGGAGTCTAGCTCCCGTGAACACCAGATACATAAATACTACCAATAACAGTAACAATATAACTAGTAACAGTAAAACCAAATGACAACAAAGAATTAGTGCTACCTGAGGAACCTGCTCCTAGGATTTGCAAAATCCAGGGCAAAAACAAATAAAAGATTCTAAGTAAAAGGACTAGGATTACAGGGGCAATTTTCTAGATCCAAATAACACCTCCCCAACTGCTTTTAGAATAGCATTCATTTTATAAAGTTTTAAAGTTATGTTCTAAGTGACACCTGTTTGCGATAACAATTCTCCTATGAACTTCTATTATGGCTCTAAAACAAAAAGGGGCAAACGTACCAGATCCTAAACAATTCTGTTCTATTAAGGGTTTCCACAAAATTAGACAGTCTAACACTTAAAGCAAGTTTTGAGCACTCATATTACCCATACACATAGAAATGACCTGTTTAGGGGAAAAAATATAATTCTCTAGTTCTTTTTCATAATTTACATAAAACAAGTCTCTTATTTTTTTAAAAAAATGAGAGAAAAGAGGGACAGATGGTAGAGGGAAGAAGAAAAACTACAGCTGAAATTTTAACTAAATTTGCATTTTTTTCTTTTTTTTATTTCTTTGTGGTAGGTGGGCCTCTCACTGTTGTGGCCTCTCCCGTTGCGGAGCACAGGCTCCAGACGCACAGGCTCAGCGGCCATGGCTCACGGGCCCAGCCGCTCCGCGGCATGTGGGATCCTCCCGGACCGGGACATGAACCCGTGTCCCCTGCATCGGCAGGCGGACTCTCAACCACTGCGCCACCAGGGAAGCCCTAAATTTGCTATTTTTTAAATGTCCACAATACAGTTTTAAGAGCCAATTTTACTTTATTCAATGGGTAAGTATTCCAGCTCTTTTTTCCCTCCTCTGCTCTCCGTATTTGTCCCAGAGTGTGTTCCACAATGCTTTGCAAAGGGGTTCCTAGTCACGTAAGTTTAGGGAACACGTACTCTACCCTCTCCCATGGTAGAGAGGCAGGATGCAGACTTGAAAATCAAGGGCTCCAAAAATGCTGCAGGAAATAAATTTGTTTAATCCAAGTTTAATTCGGATCCAAAAAATAACTTGATCACAACACCCTCTTTTTAAGAAACACAGTAACAAATGTCTTAAAATGTCAACATTTGATAAAATAGACTATAGGGAAAATTATATAAAATAAAACAGTATGTTCTTTGAATTAGGTTTACTTTTGTTTCTTCTGCACTTGTTCTTGACAGTCCGACAGAATACAACCAGTAAACGGAAAGATGCTCATTCCACTACCGAGAAAATCCAATATGGAAGCCAGGTTCATTCCTGTACCCAATGCCCAAGTACAATCAAACCCAGGAATGGTTTACAAGAGAACCATGAAAAACTACAGTGAAATTTCATTTTAACTGGAAAGAGTAGGCATTCAATAGGTAGTTATTAAACATGGACCCCCATATGTTTATTAGTTGCTTCAAAGTCTTTAGAGGCAAAATGGAAATAAAATCAGGAAAAATAACTGGAAGCAGCATTCATTATAAGTAACCCCCCAAATTAGTAAATCATCTGATAGTTTGACTTTCTCTTTATTAAAATATAAGGATGATTAAGACTAAAAACTTCCCTGAATGTAAGTATAAGAAACGAGCATTTACAGTTTTTAACATCTATTCTTTATTGAACCTCACCTAACCACCTACTCTAAAATTAAAGAATAAGCTCTAGGATTCAATAAAATCTACTATGATTATAAATACTATTAAATGTAAATGCGGTTTAATGGCTGTTTTTCAACACTAAATGAGTGATTCTCTAAATTTTCCAATTCGGTAAGCAATGTAACATTTTCTGATATACATCTCATCTAACACCTATCTTTTCTGTCTTTAAAATTTTGTAAATTAAGCATTTCTAACCTTTTTTTTTCAATTCACAAAACACGTCTATTGTAGAAAAATGTATATAAGGATAGGAAAAAATAAGAAAGTTTAAATTATCTGTAATCCCTTCATCCAGTAATAAGATTTTTTAAGGACTTCTGAGGGGCATTTATCAGGTACACATGCCAGGCACTGCAAAGAACTCTCTGCTTTTCATGTAGTTCAATCATCCAATTACCTGTAAATTGGCAACGGAATGTCTGTAAACAAAACTGAGGCAGGAAGAGGTTAGGTGTCTTGACTAAAGTGACACACCAGCGAGGAGCAAAGCACAAACTTGAACACAAGTCTGCCGAGGTGATTTCTACTCCCGTGTACACATGAGCGTGTGAGTGTATTTTTAAACAAAAATTCGAGTACAATACACCTTCTGTTTTGTAATCAGCTTTCATCACTGACATCTACTATAAATATCTCAGGAGGTAAAAGACCACAAGATCATCTTTCACTCCAAACTCTCTATTCCCTCCATCAAGCCACTCATTTCAGTTACTTAAGCACCTGCTGTCTTCTTGACTTTAAGCAATTCTGCAATATTCATCTGCCACTTGATAACATGTGACCAGGAGCAAATTAGCTGACCTTTCTGAGCCTCTTAAGGGTGCTCTGAAAATTACGTAAATTTAAAGCAGTAGCTGGTGTATAAATTAACCCCTAAATGGCTGCTTGTTCAAATATCCTTAACTGCTATCTTACGATAAATGTCCAGAAAGAAAAAAGTTCTTGAGTCAAAGGCCTGTATATGTTTAAGGCTTTTAGTGCATATTAACCAAGGACCCTCCAAAAACATAAAATTGACAAGCCAACCATCGCTATAGAAAGTACCTATTCCTTAAAACCTCCAAGAAAACTGGGTATTATCCTTTTTCCAACTTTTTCCCAATTTCATGAACAACAACAAAAAAATGCTATTTCATGCAAATTGCATCTTTAATTTCTAGTGAAAATCATTTTTTCATATATTTTAGGCCATCCTTATTTCTTCTTTTGGTATTTTTCCTTTTCTTTCATTCACTATTGACGGGTCTGCCTTTCTCATTGAGTTCTTTAAGGACAGTATCCTTCATCTTGCAAATAATACTCCCCAATGATGCTTACGCACTAATCTTTAGTTTCAGATATAAAGAGTCTGGTTAACAGCCCAGTAATGTGGAAAAGAAGAAAAAAGAAAAAAATTCAGATTAATGTTGTAAATGGTGAGTCTTTAAAAAAAAAAACAAAACACTTTACTTTGGAACAGTTTTGGCAGTTTTTGGAAAAGCTGCTATAAACATACACGTGCAGGTTTTTGTGTGGACATAAGTTTTCAGCTCCATTAGACAAATACCAAGGAATACAACTGCTGGATCGCATGGCAGGAGTATATGAGTTTTGTGAGAAAACGCCAAACAGCCTTCCACACCAGCTGCACCACTATGCTTTCCCACCAGCAACAAACGAGAGTTCCCGTTGCCCCTCATCCCTGTCAGCACTGGACGTTCTCAGTGTTCTGGACTTTGGCCACTCTAACAGGTGCATCGTGGCATCTCACTGTTCTAATTTACATTACCCTGATGACACTGATGTGGAACATCTTTCCATATGCTTATTTGCCGTCTGTGTATCTTCTCTGCAGACTAATACTTCTTAAACTTGTATGTTCTATACTTGCACTATGCAATATGGTAGTCACTGGCCACATGTGGCCACGGAACGCCTGAGATGTAGCTAGTCCCAGCGGAAATACACTGTCAGTGTAAAACGCACGCTGGCTTTCTAGGAGTTGCCATGAAAAGAAGTGAAATCTCTCGATTTCTCCATTGCTTACATGCTGAGATGACAACATTTTTGGATACACTGCTTAAGTCACATTTATGGCACCTGATCTGTTTTGAAGTTTTTAATGTGGCTACTAGAAAGTTTAAAGCTACACGTGTGGCTTACCCATCAGACAGCACTGGTCTACATATACACTGTACTCTGACAACTGTATTAGGCAAACACTGAGTCCCTCAGCAGTACTTTCTGAATAGTATTACAATAATAAGGAAACAAGAAAACAAGTTGTTATCACTAATTATTAGAGAAATGCAAATCAAAACTACAATGAGGTATCACCTCACACCGGTTAGAATGGCCATCATCATCAGATCTACAGACAACAAATGCTGGAGAGGGTGTGGGGAAAAGGGAACCCTCTTGCACTGTTGGTGGGAATGTAAATTGATACAGCCACATGGAGAACAGTATGGAGGTTCCTTAAAGAACTAAAAATAGAATTACCATATGACCCAGCAATCCCACTACTGGGCATATACCCAGAGAAAACCATAATTCAAAAAGACACATGCGGTCTTCCCTGGTGGTGCAGTGGTTGAGAGTCTGCCTGCCGATGCAGGGGACATGGGTTTGTGCCCTGGTCTGGGAAGATCCCACATGCTGCAGAGCGGCTAGGCCCGTTAGCCATGGCTGCTGAGCCTGCGCTCCGCAACGGGAGAGGCCACAACAGTGAGAAGCTCACGTACCACAAAAAAAGACAAAAAAAACAGACACATGCACCCCAACGTTCATTGCAGCACTATTTACAATAGTCAGGTCATGGAAGCAACCTAAATGCCCATTGACAGACAAATGGATAAAGATGTGGTACATACATACAATGGAATATTACTCAGCCATAAAAAGGAACGAAATTGGGTCATTTGCTGAGACGTGGATGGATCTAGAGACTGGATGGATCTAGAGTGAAGTAAGTCAGAAAGAGAAAAACAAATATCACATATTAACACACATATGTGGAACCTAGAAAAATGGTACAGATGAACTGGTTTGCAGGGCAGAAATAGAGACACAGATGTAGAGAACAAACGTATGGACACCAAGGGGGGAAAGCAGCGGGTGGTGGTGGTGGTGGTATGAACTGGGAGATTGGGATTGACATGTATATACTAACGTATTAAATGGATGACTAATAAGAAAATAAATAAATAAATAAGAAAACAAGTTGTTTAACTAAGTAAAACCACCAGTGAAACTTGAACAAAAGTATTTAAAAGGTTACAGTTTTGCTTTCTCTATAAATCCTAGACCCGCCAAGATGTTACAAGCAGTTTCTTGCAATAGCCACGCTGTTACTGATAATCTTCTGCAAAGATCAAGAACGTCCTGGAATCTGGCCAAGCTACAAGTAGCTGGGTAAGATGTATCACAGGTCAGTTTCACTAGGTTGAAGAGCTGAAGAAAGAAATGACTGGAGGGTAACTAAAACAATTTTTTAAAATTTTAATTTAATAATAAGATGAACTGAGTCTATTAGAGAGAACCAGAGAACAGATTAATGACAGCATGAGACCTAGCTTTAGCCAAGTCGAAATTAAATCAAGCAAGTATTTATTGAGTTCCTCAATAAATACTCAACACTCAACAACGTGGCAAATGAAGAGTTACAGAGAAATAAAACAGAAGAACATGCTAAGCATCCACTGCTAAGGAACTAGATTAACGATGCTACAACGGAACTCTAGACACCAACTCAAATAAATGAACCAGATATACGTCCACATGAAGAGACGCAAAAACTACGGCTGAGAAAAAGGCAAGTCGCAAAAGGATGTGTGGACAAAACACCAAATCACAGCTTGTAGAGATACACATGGAGCAAAAGAAGAAAAACGTGGGCTCAAGGACAAATTCTCAGCAGTGTTGGGTCCTCTTCTGAGAGAAAGGAATATGAGACCAGAGAAGGAAAATAGGGTCTTTCCCTACGCTGTTCCACTGCTTCTATACATGTCAGACACACACACACACACACACACACACACACACACAGGAAAAAAGAACTCAAAGGAAAGAAGGCTGCAGAAGAGGCCCACGGGCTTCTGACTACTGTAAAACAGTTTCCTTGAACAGACTCTACACATCTGGACCGCCCTCTGCTCCCACAGCCCCCCGCACACAACCCAAGGCCACATTCTCCGCTGGAACTGGAGGCTGCATTTATAGTGTCTAAAGGTCTCCATGGCAACAACACGGTCTGTCAAAAAGGGACGCATTTGTTCAGAGTCAGAGAAAATACTTCCCCCCCAAAGCACCCTGCCCATCCAAAAAAAAAAAACCCAGAAACACCAGCTCCATATAACTCACCCCCATCAAATACTAACTTGAAAGCAATCATGTAAGATGTGATGGAGCGCTACGTATTATACGTATATCCCTGCAGCTGTAAAAAATTTATAAAATTAGATCTGAGCCCTGAGTCAAGATAAACCACTATATCATATGGTTCTTACAAATCCCCCTTTTATTAATCAACTAGTTATAGGCCCAGTGGAGTATTTTGTGCCAGAAAGTATATTCTCCATGAGTACACTGTAAGATGGAAAAAATAGACATTCCAAACATCTATTTTTTAAGTCTCTCTCACTTTTATGGGTTTCCATTTAGTGTGGGAGTCCTCACATAATCTTTGGGGCCCGAACAAGGGAAAATTAAGATCTGAACCTAGAGCAGCACAAATACCAACACTTTTCACCAACAAAATTAGAAGAAATGGGTATTTATTGCAGAAAGAACAAATGTCTTCTTAATCCTTGAAAAGCACTCAAGGAAAACTGTTTAACATTTTAAAACAAACAGGTATTTATTTTAAATTCACAAATTACATATACTCCTCATGATGACTAACTTGGATACAGCCTAACACAGTGTTTGAGAGTGTAAGTTCTAGAACCAGAGTCCCTGGATTCCAACACCAGCCCCATCACCTACAGTGTACACAGCCCTGACAAGTCACTGCACTTCCAAAGCCTCTTCCCATAATGTGTCCTTTACATAATGTAGGTGACGTGTTTTACACAGGAAGAATTCAATAAATGTTTGCTATCAGTTATTACTACTTCTAAGCTACAAGACTTTTTAGAACTAACCATTGTTTTCTGTAATTTAAAATACTGAGACACTGAAAACCAAAAACAGGGGCTCTTTTTAAGAATCTATGTTTTAAGTGATTTTTTTATTTATTAGCAGTAAGCTCGCTTGGTTTACCCTTTTATGGCCACAAAAATTTCATATTCTTTTTCTTTTTTTTGGTATAAACCATGAAGTATTCTGATAAATCAACCCTTCCTCCACAACAGCTGTTGTGTGAAACCGACTCATGAAATGCAGGCACAAAAATGAAATATCTGATCATCTGGGTCCATCCACTTGCCAATGTACCAGGAGGATTTTTCCATGCTACAACTTGTCTTCAAATACTGCAAATAAATTACTTATTGGTTTTGTTAGAAATCATTCATTACGTATGAGAAAAATGTTCCTCATTTTGTAAAAACTGTAAATCCATTAAACATCTGATTATAACAAAAAGGAAAGAATACAAGATACTACCATGATTTTTAATGTTCTGAATGGCGTTAAGGCATCTCTTTTTGCTTTTCAAAGAGAAAAATAAATATCCAAATTAAGTCATATACTTCAATTGTTCTAGATAATGTTTTTTGTTTTAAAATAAGAATGCAACTGCTATTCCTATAATCTTAGATGTACAGTGTGGAAAAATGCTTGATCACATATATTCAGAAGTTTACAGAAAATTCTTTCTGTCTTCCATTCTGCACATATACCCTAACAACACTGATACAAGCACTTCTCTTACGTTACATTTTTATGCTATGTTATATTGTCATGTTAGCATTTCTCCTATGAGGTGCTGGCTGGGCTTTCAGGATCCCATAGTTTATTGAGCCTGTCTCCCCTTAGTAGTAAGCGTTTCTTATTGACATACAGGTAAAACTGATTAAAATTACTTTCCAATACTAGCCAGCAAGCACACACAAAAAAGTTCAACTTCACAGAATTAAAGAAATGTTGTCTAAACACTACAATACAAGTTTTCACTTCTCAGATTGGCAAAATTGGAAAAGTTTAATGGAACTCCATTGCTGGCATGGATTTTTATACACCGTAGTGGAAATATAAACTGGTGCAGCTTTTTCAATGAACCATTTGGCAATATCTATCAAAACGTTAAGTAACATATACTTGGACTCCGTAAACCACTACCAGGAATCTAATCTAACGTATCTACTCAAAAAAGTATCCACAAACACATATACGCACAGACATAGGGATGTTCGCCACAGCACTATTTGTAAGGGGACATGCAAACTGGAAACACTGTGAATGTCCAACCTGGGGGAACTAGGACATAACTGAGGATGCACAGGGGCATCTGTGCATCCCCTGAGCAGGAAACATTGTTTAAAAGAAAAGGCAAGAACTGTGTGTACAGACGACTCCACTTGCTTAAATTAAATCTTTTAAATCAAAATATGCTGTGGGATCATAAAGCTTTTTTTTCCAAGTACATAAAAACTTATTAGAGACTTTGGGACGGTGGTATCCAGGAGGGAGACAATTTTACTTATATCGTTTTAAATTAGGGTCTAGGGTGTTTGCATTTTTTTTTAATTAAACAAAAATGCTTCCAGGGAAAATAAATCTGAGGTACAAAATTTATCCTGCATCACTGCTTACAAGATCTTCCATTAGGTGTTACACTGGCATTATCCATGTTAGATTTTCTCCTCCCAGCCCCCATCTGCTATCCACCACGCTGGTTTTGATTTCGTTTTCTCCTTATCTGCTACAGAATCAACACAGAGCCCATCCTCATATGGACACACACACACACACCCCACCCCGCACCCCGCAATGAGACGAGTCCTCCACAGCACTCCCTGGCCATCCAGTTCTCCACTGTCCCAGCCCACAGCCAATCCTGAATCCTCTGATATTGTTCACACTTAAAGCTGTCACTGCACGACGTAACATTTAGCAATTACAAAAGAAACATCCCCCCAATATTTTAAGAAATAGCAATATTACTGGAATTAATACGTAGCTTCCAAAAACAAGTGTCTTAAAAGAGAAAGGTAAATTCAGGTTTGCGTGCTCTGTACCTGCTGGATTTCCAGGGGCGGGGGGCCCTTTTTAAATATAACAGCTGGCATTTTCCTCACTTTCTTGAATATATATAAATATAAAAACATGTGGTATACTTGACTCTATGAAAGTATACTAACCATTCTAAATTATACCAGAACTATCTCTGCCTAAAATGAAAAAATATCTCCTTGCAGCATAAAGTGTTGAAAACATGGCTGAACACCCCAATGGATTTCATCAGCGAAAATCCAACTGAATTAACTTTCAAACCTTTGATCTGCAACATGCAATCCTAGCAAAGATTTATCATCATAGTAGTGAGGAAGAAAAGACCACCTGACACTGTCAGATCCATAGTTCGCAAAAAGATCCTCCTAATGGTGAAATACCCCGTTGAAATTTGCAGAGCATGGGCCTCCATTTCCCTTTCAAAAAACCTGCATGCATTTCCTGTTTACTGGATTTCATTCTTCCTGTTTAATGACTCCCCCCCACCCCTGGTGTGACAAAACCAAAAACCTGAAGGAATCTATTTTTAGCACGGACATTCACTTAGGTATTTTCTATGTGATCAACAGGATGCAAAGCTGTTTATGCCTGACAAAAATCTGCCTGCTTTGTTCACTATCCACGTGCTGATACTGAACAAAGGAAAATCTTTCAACAAATCTCATTGAACAAAAGATAACTTGAGAATAATTTTGAGCTTAATATCCCTCCAGTGTTATAATTCGGAATTTTAAATTACCGGAATAGCCTGTAAGGAAAAAATTACAAGTGCTCTGTGTATATTGGGCATATATGACAGTTCAGGAAACACTGCTCAAAATGCTTAGTAACTTCTTTCGTCATTCTATGCTCTAAATGTATGTACGCTTTACACTGGGTAAGATGCTCTCTCAAAGCCCTAAATACTACAGGATTAACTCTGAAACAAGATTGTAGTAAATGTATACAAGAGGCCACTTTCGATAGAATCCTTTCGATAGAAGGAACTCTGGAGTCTGTGATGGGATACCTGCCCGTTCAAGTTCCTTCTCTCTTTTCCACGCCACCTCATCACCAGACCCCCAGCCTGTCGTACGAATTCTCCTCCTATGGGCAACCACCCTCCTTGGGCCGTGAGCGCCCCGCACTATGTCTCGTGCATCTGCGTATCCCGACGCGCCTAGCGGCACAGTGCCACGCACACACATGTGTGCTCTACACCTGGCATGTGACAGGGTGCCTGGAATGCACAAGTGTGCGCCTCGCAGAACTTTACGGTTACGACTTATGATACATTCAACAAAAATGCTGCTCGTCCAGGTGCACCAAACCGCTTGAGACTCAACGTCCTGGAAACTGACAAGGCTCCTCCGCCACACCTACTTCATCGCATGCTTCTCTGGAAATCCCCTTCGGGTGGGCGTTCTGTCGGGCGTCCTTGCAATGGAAAATACATGGACTCCCCAACGTAGGACCAGATGACTGGTACCCTGGTCCGGTTATCTTTGGTTCAAATGGTCTCAGAGAACAGTAACAAAGGGATGAAGATACAGCTTGAGAGTATTACACTGCTTTTCCTAACACTTTCAATCAACCAAGTCAAAACATAAATTCAGAATCCTCTTACCTTCATCATTTAAAACACATATAAAGCTGAGAGGAAATTTTCCCCCAAAATGGAAATTCTATTCCTTCACATGCATCTTTCCACTTCCCACATATTGTTAACGAACCCACCACAAGGGGAGTGAGTCCCTTTACTCTCACTGGCATCCTAGAGTCTTTATTCAACTCCAGATTTGAACAGAGTGGAATTTTAACAACAAAATTTGGCTACATCCTAAGGTATGAACTTACTCTTACTTCTCCCCCATACCTGCCTATACTTCAAAAGCTGAGAAGAGACAAAATTTTATTCCATGCAGCAGTAAAGGGACTTCCCCATGGTCCAGTGGGTAAGACTCCACGCTTAAATACTCTAGAATGTAAGCACTTCAGAAATTTAAACTACCCTTCCCAGTAAACCTAGATCTTTGCATTTGTTTTTCACAAATTCATTCTCCTTTTCTAGAACGACGCCTCAGGTACAAATACCTTTAAAAGGTGTGTTTTTTGTTTTTTCCACACACAAGGGAAATGCAGTGTAACCCCAGTATTTAGAGAGGCAACCATGGTAAACGTCATGAACTGAGCTGTGTTCCCCCAAAATCCATATGATGAAGCCCTAACTCCACTGTGATGGTATCTGAAGATGCGGTCTTCAGGGGGTAATTAGAGTGAGATGAGGTCATGAGGGTGGAGCCTTGGTCCAATGGGACAGGTGTCCTTATCGGTGAGGGAGAGACACCAGAGCTATCTCTTGCTTTCTCTTTCTCTTCCCCGCCCCCACGCCCACTCCCAGCCTGCGTCCCCACAGAGGAAAGCCCATGGAGGACACAGCAAGACGACAGCCCTCACCAGAAACCCAATCAGCCGGGCCCTTGATCTTAAACCTTCAGCCTCCAGAACTATGAGAAAACGAATTCCTGTTGTTTAAGCCACTCAGTCTATGTTATCTTGGTGTGCCAGCCTGAGCTGACTAATACAGTAAGTTTCTTAAATCCAGCAAAGTCAAGCCACAGTAAGTTTCAAAAGCACATGAAAAAAATAATATATTTGAACAGAACAGAGCCAAAATAGTTACTACAAAAACCCTCACTTTTTCCAATTGCAAATGACTTATGATGCATATACAGTTAGCTTCTTCCACCGTCTAAGATTAGAAACCAGCGGCCATCAGGGACCAGAAGCTGGAGTTGAGGTCAGCACTTTGGATGCTGGCCAGGAACTGAGGTCGTGAGAGGCAGCATGGACACCCCTGGCTCAGCTGCACGCTCTCCCCTTTAATGCTACTTAGCCCCAGAGACCACTGCATAGGAAGGGTTATCAAACCTCCTCATGGGGCTTCCCTGGTGGCCCAGTGGTTGAGAGTCCACCTGCCGATGCAGGGGACGCGGGTTCGTGCCTCGGTCCGGGAAGATCCCACATGCCGCGGAGCGGCTGGGCCCGTGAGCCATGGCCGCTGAGCCTGCGCGTCCGGAGCCTGTGCTCCGCAACGGGAGAGGCCACAGCAGTGAGAGGCCCGCGTACCGCAAAAACAAAACAAAACAAAACTTCCTCATGACTTGATAAAGTTACACTATTATATTAAAGTTCATTTGAAAGAAAATAATGTACACTTCAGATCCCAGAAACGATTATTACAGTCAAACCTGTCACTAGAGAAAGCAGCACTGAGATCTGCACCCCAAATCTACTCACCGGGTATTTATGAAACACACTCCCCAACGTGTGCTACGCACTCTTGTCACTAAGAAAGGACGAAGATTTTTCTAATGACAAAGATGTCAGGTGTGAGTCAAACAACATCAGAGCCTTAAATCTCCAGCCCTGTGAACTCCAAACTACTTCCTTGACGACAACTCTGGGTCACAAACACGCATCCCCAACTCTACTCGTGCCCAAACCGAGCTCCTGATCACTATCTCCTCAATCAACCTGACCTTCCCCAAGTCCTCTTCGCCAATAACCATCATCCCCATCCCCCCAGGAGATCCGAAGTCAGGTGTGAGGCCCCTCGCTCTCCATCCAAATCTAACAGCCCTGGTCTGCCCTACTTTCGTCGTACACACACCGTGGCCGCAAGACCACTTCTGCCTCCCACCACCTGCAGCGACGGCGTGAGCCCCGGACTGGCCTCCCTGTGCCCACTGCCTCCCCTCCGCTGGCCTCCGCCCCCCACCCCGCGCCCAGGCGGACCCCACCACGCCTCTACCCAACGCCCTCCCGCAGCCCCAACAAGCTCAGAAGGAGCCCAGAGTTCCTGCACAAGCCGGCCTCCTCGCCAACCTGACGTCAACACCTTCCGCGTGTCACTACCTCCCGGCTGCAGCCCCGAAGTCCCCACCCTCGCCCACGAGATGCCCCCTAGAAGGTCTCTGACGTTTCCCCTCTCTGCCCCACAAGGCCGACTCCGACTCCGTCCTGCCACTCAGGCCCTCCTCTTCAAACAGCGCTTCGTCATCGGTGAAGCCTTCCACACGTGGCCGCGCTCACCCTAATTTTTCCCTATGATACTTAGCAACACCGCACCTACTGTACATACAGTCTCTGGTTTGCGAGCCTCCCCTCACTGGCGCGCGAGCTCCGTGTACCAAGCAGAAAGGTTTTTCTGTTCCCAGCAGCATCCTCGATGCCTGAGACAGCGAGTGGAACACAGCAGAGCCCTGACAGACATGTGCTGAATTAATTCATTTCTATTACAAGGACTCATAGGAGTAGTGGATGTTTACTGGTATCTGTTAAGGTAAAAATATTTCTGCAGTGGGTTCACTGTAAAAGGAAAAAACTAAAATTTAAAAAAAACCTGCCTCAATGCAAAAGGTTCCTGGGCCAGACCTCCTGCCCTTTCCAGGCTTTCTGTGTTGCCACATCCTGGTGTTGCAAAGGGCCTTTCCCTAAGTTTGTCAGAAAAATCACATTACACAGGGAGCATTTCAGCAATAACAACATATTTTTCTGAGAACATATCTGCAAAACTATAGTGGAATCTGGGGAAAATACAACCTTCTCACACTTCTTAGAACATATCCATTTGTTACATAAATGGGGAAACTACAGCCCTCTAATGTTATATAAATTAAATCAGCATTTAAAAATATACTGATTTGCATTTAGCCAAAACATTAAAACGAGGAATGACTCTGCTACAAATAAAAATCATTTAGGAGAACTTTGCAAAGGTACAGAGTGGCATTCAATCTGATAAAGAACTTGTATCCAGAATACAGAACTCTCACAACTCCAGGAAAAACACCTAATTTTTCACAACGATAAATGCAATATGGTATCCAAGATTGGATCCTGAACAGAAAAAAGACATTAGTGCAAAAACTGGTAAAGCACAAAATAAAGTCCATAGTTTAGTGAACAGTGTTTTTCCAGTATTAATTTCTTAGTTTTGACAAATATCCCATGGTTCTAAAAGGTGTAAACAGTAGAACCTGAATGACAGGTATACAGGAACTCTCTACTATTTTGGTAAATTTTATGTAAATCTAAAATTATTTCAAAATAAAAAGTTAAAATGGGGTGGGCAAAATATTTGCAAAGACTTACCAAAGAGATGTGGATGGCAAATAAGTAAATGAAAAGATTCTCATCATTAAGGAAATGCAAGCTTGTACATGAATGTTTATAGCAGCAGTACTCAAAACTGTACTTAGAAACAACCCAAATGCCCATCGCCTGATGAATGGATTAACAGAATGTAGTATGATGCACTATGATTTGGCCAAAAAAAGGAATGGAATGTTGGATACATACTACAACATGCATTAACCTTGAAAACATCACGCTACATTAAAGAACCCAGTCACAAACGCGGAGTAACTAAGCCCGTGCACCATGACTACTGAGCCTGAGCTCTAGAGCCCACAAGCCACAACTATTGAGCCCACGTGTCACAACTACTGAAGCCTGCATGCCTAGAGCCCGTGCTCCACAACAAGAGAAGCCACCACAATGAGAAGCCCACGCACCGCAACAAGAGTGGCCCCTGCTTGCCGCAACTAGAGGAAACCCGTGGGCAGCAACGATGACCCAACGCAGCCAAAACTCAATAACTAAAATAAATTAAAAAAAAAAAAAAAGAAAAACCTACCAAATAAAGAAGCCAGGCACAAAAAATTACATATTATTCCATTCATACGAAATATCCAGAATAGGAAAATCTATAGAGACATAAAGTAGATTCACGGTTACTTAGAACAGCGCACAGTAAACCAGGGATGACAGCTAAAGGGCACAGGGGCTTTCTTTCTCAGGTGATGAAAATGTTCTAAAATTGTGATGACAGTTGCACATACCTGTAAATATACTAAAAACCACTGACTGTATACTTTAAATGAGTGAATAGTATGGTATGTGAATTATGACTCAATAAAGCTGTTTTTTAAAAAACATAAGATACCACTACATACCTATTAGATGGCTTAAAAAAATAAAATCGACAAATCTAAGTGCTGACTAGGATGTAGAACAACTGGAACTTTCATGCACTGTGGATGGAAATACAATACCACACAGCTGCTTTGAAAACAAGAGTTTGTCCGTATGGACACCAAGGGAGGAAAGTGGTGGGGGGGTGGTGCACCAAGGGAGGAAAGTGGTGGGGGGGTGGTGGTGGGATGAACTGGGAGATTGGGATTGACATGTATACACTGATGTGTACAAAACAGATAACTAATAAGAGCCTGCTGTATAAAAATAAATTAATTAAATTAAATTTTAAAAAAAGAAAAAGAAAACAGAGTTTGTCAGTTTCTCATAAAGTTAAACAAACATCATATACCCCAGGAATCCCACACTTAGGTATTTGCCAAGAAAGATAAAATGTATGCCCACATAAATACTTACACATGACTGCTTATAGCAGCTTTATTCATAACTATCAAAAACTGGAAGCAACTCAAATATCAACTGGGGATAAACAAATTTTGGTACATCCATACAATGAAATACTACTCAGCAATAGAAGAAGAAACTATTGATACATGCCACAGCATGGCTGAATTTCAAAAGCATTCTGAGTAATGAAGAAGCCATACAAAAAGATGACCCACTATATGATTCCACGTACGTGACGTTCTGGGAAAGCAAAACTGCAGGGAGAGACATCAGACGAATGCTTGCTGGAGACAAGGCTGGTCAGAGGGGACCGAGTACAGATGGAACGAGGGAACTCTGCAGGGTGATGGAAATGTCTTTACGTTGACTGTGGTGGTAGTGGTGTGATGACACACGCGTTCAAACTCTTTACACTCGAAAAGGTTAAACCTTACTATCGATAAATGATATCTGACTTTTGTAAAAGCTGCATCCAACTTAATTGCAAGTTTTTTTTTTTTAATTCCTAATATAATGCTGGCAGGAGTGTAAACTGCTACTACAGTAATTATCAAAATTAGAAAACGCAGTAACCCTTTGGCTCAGCAGAAATTTACCATGTCACATATGTAAGGAATATTTGTCACAGCACTGGGAATACTCTGTACCGGTTAAACACACACACAGACACACATACTCACCCTCCAAGGGAGCTCTTCATGTACTGTTCTAGAAAGATCCCCAAATTATACTATACTTTAAGTAAATAGGCAAGGGACAGTGTGTACGTATAATTTGGGGGTTGGAGGAATATATTTTGTATGGGTTTGTATATGGAGCTCTAAAAAGAAAACTTTGGAAGAATAAACAACTAAAATCACCCACTATCATTAGGGATTAGGAATCAGGCAGATGTGGAACAGAGGAGGGAGTTAAGACTCTCCACTGTATACCTTTTTATAATATTTGATGTGTGAACTATGCAGAAAACTAAGTAAATAATAGTTAAAACACTGATTTTTAAATATATAATTTAAGTACAAATTATGAACACTTCTGGAATGCCGAAAACATCCCAGAGACAGAACATGTTACCACGTCCACTTACAATGCAAGTTAAATTTCAATCACCAGAAGAAAATGAACAATCCACTAGGAGACTGTGCACTTAACCTTTCTTTCTGACCCCCGTACCTCTCAAAAATAGAAGAAAATGAGGAGTCTAAGAAACAGTAAAGGATGTTTTGGAAGGAAAAGATATGATTTTTTTTTAAAGGAGCTGTAAATGAGAAAACTCAGATTAAAAACAAAAACAAAAACCAAGAACTTGTTATACCTTTGAAAACCTCCTACCTTTCTGCCCTAGAGTGCTGTGCTCTTCCATCCTTAAAGTAAGGGTATTTCCTACATTTTGTAAAGACAAAGGGGAACAAGCGGGGCTTACTGCCACAGACACAAAGTGACCAGTCTCTGCAACTGAATGACTCCAAGACATATTTTAACACAGATGCACTCCCAGCACCACCAGAGCATCTGGATTTTAGCATTTCAGAAGCACTTAAGACTCCATAAGATCTCACATTCCAGAATCTATCAATCTGTCTTTCATTATATAGTCGAGACCATGAAGTACAATCATAAAATGGTGTTAGATGTCAGAGAAGGTAAGTAGTATCTCTGTGCAAGATACAGGCTTATGAATTAGTTCTTAGCATATCTGGATAATTTCTGAATGTTTCTCAATTCTGATCAAATTCCAGTTTGATTAGCCCCTTTCTGAAATAGTGTAGCCAGAC
This sequence comes from Pseudorca crassidens, assembly GCF_039906515.1. NCBI lineage: Eukaryota > Metazoa > Chordata > Mammalia > Artiodactyla > Delphinidae > Pseudorca > Pseudorca crassidens. The sequence continues at coordinate 151,614,543 of NC_090299.1, forward strand.
AACAAAACTCGCTTATGAGCTAAGACATCCTCACGGCAAGTTAGAGAAGCAGACGTACCAGGAATGTTTTAACCTTCAACTTGCTAGTTCTGAGGACTGTAACCCATTCAAACCCTGTCCCTGGTAGCAAGCGCCCAAACCTTTCCCCTACCTTTGCCAGCCAGCACTGAAAACCAAGGCTCCCAGCTACGCTCCCAGACAGAAAGGCTATGTAGTAACGTAATTCCGTGTGGAAACTTCATGAGCGATGGAAATAAGAGGTATGTCAAGTCTGTGTTTCTGACAAACCAGTAGACGCCTGGCTGTGCTACTGCTGAGAAAAACTGGTTTCTCCTCCCTTCCCCACCCCAGTACAGAACAACTTGAAAGGCATCAAGCTAGCCCACACCAAAGCATTCCTCATCAACTGGCAAAAATCCTAAATAATGTAGTTGATTATTAAAAACAAAACGAAAAAACGGACCAAAAAAACTAAGAACCAAACACCCACAGCAACTAATCAGAAGAAGATATCAAGATAATATGTTTATCATGCTATTATGTCACATGTTATATAAACTGGATGGAGTACTGAAAACGAAGAAAAAAGATAATACATTTACATCCTTAACACAGTGTCCAGTGACAAAACTGTCAATAAATATTAGATGCTATTAAAACCATCATATGAAATTCTGTATTATTTCAGATGAACCTGGCGATTAAGACAAGCTACTTAAAAGAAAGAGTTAACATAACAATAGCTAACATTTACTGAGACTTATCTATTTGCCAAGTACCTGGATCTGAGTTAAAAGTAGACCTGCCAGCCCCACCCTACTAATTCCAATTATTTTAAAAATTAAAATTATCTACTTTTTTTTTTGGCTGCACTTCACAGCTTGCGGGTTCTCAGTTCCCCAACCAGGGATCGAACACGTGCCCCCTGCAGTGGACGTGTGGAGTCTTAACCGCTGGACCACCAGGGAAGTCCCAAAGTTTTAATAAAATTAGATTTTAGACCTGAAGCTCAAATCTGAAGTACAACTAACCAATTCAAGCATTTTGAATAAAGAGAAAGACCTTAAGCAAATCGCAATTTCACTTCGTAACAGTCCTTACTGACGACAGTACAGACACTGACACCCAATCTTACTGCAGGAGTCTGGTAGAGAGGAAAAGTATGGACTTTGAGATCAGACAGTTATGTGTCCTTAAGCAAATGACTTAACCTCTCTGTATCTCAGCTGCTTCTTCACTGGTAAGTTGAGGACAGCATCTCCTGCTTAATTGGGTTGATGTAAAAACTAACTAAAAAAGTGAGAAAAAACCTAGCTGACTTTCTGGCACATAATAAAGACTTAATAAATGTCAATTGCTTTTACATATCTTCCCTCAGTTGTTCTTTCTGAGTTACATTCTCCCTAAATATAAATGAAGAGCAAACAACACACCTCAAAGTATTATGTATTACTACACTGATGACAACTTGAAGTCACTAACATGGGACTTTCAAAGGGGCTGCATTACAAAAGTAACTCTTAATTAAGGATAACCAGAAGTGTAAAGATCCATTCACTGTTGCACCTTTCAATGGGGAACATTTATATTATGAAAGTAATTCCAATTCCTCTTCGAATTCTTCAAAAACAGTCATGATATTTCTAGTCCATATTCTTATACTTGTTAACACTCTTATGCAAGTTTCTGGCTATAAGTCTAAGTTCACAGAGCATTCAAATGTAAATACACAATGATGACAAACTTCAATAATCAGAAAAGAAAAGAAAATCGTATCCATTCATAGCACTTAATTATAAAGCTTTTATTCCAAAAATATGTATTCTGATAAACACTCTTAGAAGAGAATATATATACATGTTCCACATATGGAAAGATTTTGCCACTTTTGAGTACTTTTGAAAGTGAAAAATTTTCAGTTCAGCTTTTTTACTCAACATAAAACAATCAGAACGACTTGAGATACATTGGTGTAGATGAGTTGTTACACAATGGTTCTTTGAAGTCTGAAAATGGTTCAACAAAGAAAAGCTCTTTAGAAAACTCAACATGAAGCCTATGCTTCTAAAATGATCCAGATAACTATTAACCTGGACAACCAAATAAAGAAATAATTTGAAAACATGGTTTTACTGCCTCACTCACACCAAAAAGAGGCATACTTCTATAAATACTACTAGCCAAATAGCAAAAGGATCTTAGTCTATTAGCTTTAAAGATGACTCACAATTTCCACTGACACTAATACTTTTGTTGTGTCAGTGATTGTAATGTCTTACACATTACTGTAGACTTCTCCATTTGAGAGGCACTTTCCTCACATCTTATGCTCATTTAACCCTTAACAGACATCCTGGAAAAGAGGTAAGGCAAAATAGCGTGCTCTGTTTTACAGACCAGAAAAATGAGGCCCAATGAAAGTTGCCAAGGTCGCTCATAGAATAAAGGGTATCACACCAGCCCTCTCTCCCAGCCAGTCTTCCTCATTTGTTTTTTCCCCTCTTGGATCTTACAAGAGATTAAATATACAAGTTAAAATACTGTCGGGGGGCTTCCCTGGTGGTGCAGTGGTTGAGAGTCCGCCTGCCGATGCAGGGGACGCGGGTTCGTGCCCCGGTCCGGGAAGATCCCACATGCCGCGGAGCGGCTGGGCCGGTGAGCCATGGCCGCTGAGCCTGCGCGTCCGGAGCCTGTGCTCCGCGACGGGAGAGGCCACAACAGTGACAGGCCCGCGTACCGCAAAAAAAAACACAAAACAAACAAACAAAAAAAAACTGTCAGATCTGACTTAAGAAAGGTTACCAGGTTACAAAAAGTTCAGAATCCAGTAACAGCAAATGCATACATACTCCAATAAAATCCAAGGCAACAAATTGAAGTCCAAGGCTTAGGAATTCATAATGTCATGTCTAGAATTCAGGTTTTTACTTTTGACTTGCTTCTGTGAATGACCAAAGTCATCGTGACTAAGTAAAATTTGAATCACTATTACCTAACCAAGCAATTCTAAGAATGAACTGTGGCTCTGTCTTAAAATAATCACAATCCTAAATTACGTTATGCTCAAATAGTAAAAAATAACTTCCTAGGAGCTAAATTTTAAAATTGTACCAAATTGTGTTGTGCCCCATCAGTACTGCTTATTGAATTATAATAAGAACGTCTGACACGCACTTCATATATTTAACTATTTACGGAATGTTAAGGTATTATAAAACACCTTGGAAACACAAATGTCAATAAGATAGTTTCACCTTCAAGGAATTCTGCAGTTTAAAATAGGGGACAAGGTACACTGAAAACTAAAAACACTGATGAAAGAAACTGAAGACACTTATAAATAAAATGGAAAGATATTCCACACTCATGGATTGGAAGAATTAATGTTGTTAAAATGACCATATTATCCAAAGCAATCCACAGATTCAATGAAATCCCTATCAAAATTCCAATGACATTTTTCACAGAACTAGTACAAATAATTCTAAAATTTGTATGGAACCACAAAAGAGCCCAACTAGCCAAAGCAATCTTGAGAAAGAAGAACAAAGCTGGAAGTATCACATTCCCTGATTTCAAACTATATTACAATGCTACAGTCATCAAAACAATATGGCATTGGTATAAAAACAGACACACAGATCAATGGAACAGAATAAGATGACAAAAATAAAACCACACATACATGGACAATTAACTTATACCAAAGGAGCCAAGAACATACAATGAAGAAAAGACAGTCTCTTCAATAAATGGTGCTGGGAAAGCTGGACAACCACATGCAAAAAAATGAAACAAGACCATTATCTTTCACCACACACAAAAATTAACTAAAAATAGACTAAAGACTTGAATGTAAGACCTAAAAACCATAAATTCCTAGAAAGAAACACAGGCGGCAACCTCCCTGACACTGGTCTTAGTGATGTTTTTGGATCTGACTCCAAAGGCAAAGGAAACAAAAGGAAAAATTAAAAAATGGGACTACATCAAACTAAAACTTCTGCAGTGAAGGAAATCATCAACAAAATGAAAAGGAAACCTACTGAATGCTAAAAGATGTTTACAAATCATGTATCTGACAAAATATACAAAGAAATCATACAACTCAACATCAAAAACAACAACAACAAAAACTCACAACCTGATTGAAAAATCAGCAGAGGATTGAACAGACCTTTCTCCAAAAAAGACAAACAGACGGCCAACAGGCATGTGAAAAGATAATCAACAACACTAATCATCAGGGAAATGCAAATCAAAACCACAATGAGATACCACCTCACATGGGTCAGAATGGCTTTCATCAAAAAGACAGCAAATAAGTGTCAGCAAGGATGTGGAGAAAAGGGAACCCTCATGCACTGTTAATGGGAATGTAGATTGGTACAGCCACTGTGGAGAACAATATGGAGATTCATGGAAAAATTCAGATTGGAACTACCATATGATCCAGCTATTCCACTCCTGGGTATTTATCTGAAGAATATAAAAACACTAATTTGAAAAGATACATGCACCCCTGTGTTCACTGCAGCGCTATTTACAATAGCCAAGATGCGGAAACAACCTAAGTGTCCACCAATGGATGAATGGATAAAGAAGATGTCGTGTGTGTGTGTGTGTGTGTGTGTGTGTGTGTGTGTGTGTACACTATACAAACTATATACACTATAGAATATTACTCAGCCATAACAAAGAATGAAATCTTGCTATTTGTGACAACACAGACGGACCATGAGGGTATCATACTAACTGCAATAAGTCAGATGAAGAAAGACAAACACTGTATGATTTCACTTATATGTAAAATCTTAAAAAAATGAGCAAATAAAACAAAACAAAGACAAACTCACAGATACAGAGAACAGACTGGTGGTTACCAGAGTGGAAGGGAGGTTGGCGGGTGGAGGGGGAATGGGTGAAGGGGGTCAACTATATGGTGATGGATGGTAACTAGACTTATAGTGGTGATCGTTTTGTGTGTAAACAAATATCAAATTATAATGTTGTACACCTGAAATTTATACAATGTTATATCCAATTTTACCTCAATAAAAAAATAAATAAAATAGGAGATAAGATGTGTATTCCTAATAATTATGAAATAATTACCAGAGGATAAATGCCTTACAGAGAAGTGCAAGTTAAAATCAGTAAAAATCTCATAAAGAAAAATTCAATCTCTAGCTCAAGTGACCAGAAAAAATCTTTACGGAGGAGGAAACATTCAAGTTAGTCCTTTTAAAATACCCAGGATAGGTCTGAAAGGAAGGAGAACAGTGTGGAATAAAGTGTGACTAGCCTGGGTAAAAAGGAAGGAATCCAAAGCTTTGCTTGTGGGACACAGACAAGGGCCTGAGAATGAGGGCAGTGAGAATGAAAAGAAGATCTATGAAGAAAAATAAACGAATGTTTTCTTTCCCAAACTCCATGCTTAGCTTTTTACAAAATTAGTTCAAAACACAGGAGCAGTTTACCCAGAAGATATTGCAAGATTACTGTTCTTTGTGGTTACAAGTATCACTCTTGGAAATTACCATCCATATGAATGGGTTCTACTTGATGATGAGAAATGAGGCCTTAGGTTATTTTCCTCTGACATACCACCCCTAAATAAATAGGTCCACAGCAGCATTTCTTTTCCTGTACTCTTGATCTTCTAATCAACTGAGAAAAGTAAAAATGAAGGGAAACGTATATTAGGGCCTAGCGCAAAAGCAGAGGGGAAGGTTAAGCATGGGTTCCTATTAACATTTTTTAATGTGCTCATTTTCACAGTCAGCAGAGGGGTGTGTTTGTCTAATAAATTAAGAAAATTCTGAGAAATTCTTATAATCTTCTGAAAGAGTTGATAGAGAGTAGCCACTTTTTTTTTTAATCCTTGGACAAGAGAGAGTAAATGACATTTTACAATAAAAGTCATTTAACCAGGACTCCCCTGGTGGCGCAGTGGATAAGACTCCAAGCTCTCAATGCAGGGGGCCCAGGTTCAATCCCTGGTCAGGGAACTAGATCCCACACACATGCTGCAACTAAGAGTTCGCATACCACAACTAAGGAGCCCACGTGCTGCAACTAAGGAGCTTGTGAGCCACAACTAAGGAGCCCAGGAGCCACAACTAAGGAGGCTGCCTGCCTCAACTAAGACCCGGCCCAACCAACCAAATAAATAAATTTTTTTTAAGTCATTTAACCTATTGAAAATATAAAGAAAACTGTAAGATATACAAAAGGCCAGATTTTAAGTTATGGATGAGCTCTTTCTTCTTTCTTCGAAAAAATTTCACCCAGCTTGATGAGAAGTATGGTGTGCTTTCTACTAGACTTTCAAAGATATCTAGGAGATGCTAGTTTCTTTTCTCTTTTCCCCATGCTATTTTGTATTTTCTTGCAACCAATTTGAAGGTAAGTATTGTTTTCCTAAAAATTGATTCAATATGTTTAACATCTACTCTCTTCCTTAAAAAAAATCACAAATAGAAATATTCAAAATACTGTACAATATGCCTGAAGTTTTAAATTAGTTTTCAGTCCTTTCCAGAAGACCACATTAACTGTTTTCATAGACAACTAAGGTGACATCTGACAGTACGAAAATCGATTATCTTCTAAGGATAAGGAAGGAAGGAGAGTAAACACTAGGAACATTTCTATTTGGGAGTGAGGAGTTCTGATACTGTATATGTTGATACACTGTAATAAGGTTTTCATTAGCATTTTCTACAAAGTTTCGCTGAACACTGGCAAGACTGTTGCAGTTTTGGAGCAGTCAGTGTTTCTCTCTTGAACCATGATGAAAGCACATCCTTTCAACTAAGTAATTTCACTTCTAACCCCCGAAGTCTCACTGGAATAGTCTCTTTTCTTTACTCACATTGATATAATTAATTACCATAGATGTACAGGTTATCATCTGTTAACTAATTGTTATTTTGTAGCAGTAATATCATTCTTGATTGCAAACTCAATGGAAATGAGGGTATCTTTGAGCACAATGCAAAGTTGATTAATTAAGCAGAGCACCCAGCGTGTGCCAGGGACTGGGGACCTGGTGTATCTGATGGGCTTAAATAATTCAGTTTTGTTTTATTTTAATAACAAAAGCCTAACTCAGGAAGAGGAGTTTTCTTAAAACTTCTCATCTAACTCCAGATTTCTTGAAAACCTAGAAAAAGATCACAGACACAGTTTCAATAAAGTCAGGCTGGAAAACTGATGACAACAACCTATACAATAATATGTCCTTCCTGGGAGCAAAGTTGTGTGACTCAGAAAAACAATATTGGATGAATATTAACAGATGAACAATAATAAAGAATTATACGCAGTGCCTTTAAGACTCTTTATGAATAGTTATGTTAACGCTATTGTGGAATTCTTTCAGAGTGTATTTGTAAACAGCACCAGTAGATAACTTTATTAGAATGACTAAAAGTCCTAGTTCTTCTCTGGCTACAGCTAGAAGGAAAAAAAAAATAATTGAAATGGACAAAACAGCTTTGTTTTTGCAGCATTTAAATAACAGTGAAACTAGGCTGAGGTGAGTCCCCTCCACTTCATTCCTTTCTGTGTAAAGATACCTCCTCAGTGAAATGATTACAGACTTGCAATTATAAAAGGCGGATTAAATCCTTGAGCCCTGAAATCAGTTGGAAGCTCTCAGAAATGAGAGTCTAAGGCAAAGGACAAACTTGCTGTAAAGACCCAGACAGCAAATGTTTTAGGCTCTGCAGGCCATACTCAGCCTCTGTAGCATGAAAGCAGCCACAGACAACTCGTAAAGAATGAGCTTGGCTGTGTCCCAATAAAACTTTATATACAAAACCTGGCTATGGGCTGGATTTGGCCCAAGGGCTACAGTTTGCTCACCCCTGATCTCGGGGATTAAATTTTCAGCAGTTTGCTGGCTCTGTCCCTGTTGCATGGGGAAATTCACCAACTACTCTTGGTATGTATTTCCTCTACTCAGGAGTCTCAAACTAGATCAGGAATTTTCAACATTTTTTTTAGTAGTAAATCTCCTTTTTCTAATAAAAATTAATGGTGGAGGCTAGGCTAGATTTCCAGGACTTCCCAAAGGCCCCTGAAAAGTCTCCAGGTCTGTGAGACAACGACAAAACCACCGGTCTCACCTGATTCTAAGGTTCCACTCGGCACCGAGAACCAATACTGACCAATCTGTTTTCCTCAAGGTCTCTCCCTTCAGGCATCAACGGGTGAGGGAAGCAGTCTATGAATTACAGGCCTTTCAGAGGCTCCACAAATCACACTATTCCCTTCCATAAAGAAGAACGTTACATGACAAAATTAAAAATTACAAAGTACGGGTGAAAAGCAGAAAACAATGAAGTTAGATTCTACTCTATACATGTATTTAATTAAGATGTCTTTTCCTACAAATCTGTAAAAATTTTACCCAGAATGAATTTTATTACAGCTTACTCTTTTCTAAAGTTTTATCTATAACCAATAAGTAAGATTTCAGTGGAGTATATTTAACCTGTTTCAGAAACCACCCCTCAAGAAGTTACTATATTTGCATGTAAATCATTCTACAATCTATATAGTCATGTCTATTGAAATGGGTCTAGGCTAACATCTCTACTTGGTAACAGTTAATCAGAAAATTAGTTCTAAATACTAGAATTCAATTTAATTTTATAATTTAAGTCTGTCATCAATTTAAACTGCTGTCCCTCACCATAGTCAAAAATCTCAAAGTTAAAAAAAAAAAAAAAAAAAGGTACTGCAGGGACTTCCCTGGTGGTCCAGCGCTTAATAATCCACCTTCCAATGTAGGGGACGCGGGTTCGAGTCCTGGTCGGGGAACTGAGATCCCACATGCCGTGGAGTAACTAAGTCCATGTGCCACAACTAGAGAGAAGCCCGTGTGCTGCAACTAGAAGAGCCTGCACATCACAACTAAGACCTGACACAGCCATAAATAGATAGATAAATTTAAAAAAAAAATTTTTTTTTAAAGGTACTGCGTAGTAGAACAAAGGTGTCACAGGAGCTCAGAGGAAGAATTTATACTCTGTTAAATGACAGTGAAATATCACATAAGTAACTGTTCAAAATACCAGCACCAAAGTGATTAAACTTATGGGGAGGTAACTGTCTGATACTCAAGAAAAAACAACTTTGTTCCACAAAGTTACAAGTTTCTATAAAGGAGGACTTCAGTGTGACAGAAACTGAACCAAAAATTACCGCTCCTTTCAGCTTTTATCCAATTAGCTATTAATGTGGAAGTATATAATTACTTTTTCTGCTGTATCTCAAATTCTCAGGAAAAAAAAAAAAAGATCTAGTCATTAACCAACATTTATTAGCTCCAGTTCTGTGCTATGCTGTGCGCCAAGTCAAAGATGAATAGCAAGTCCCAGCCCAGTAAGCTCTCTAGTGAGGCAGACAGACACCTCGCAAGTTAATCCATTTTAAATGAAATCGAGGTCCTAACTTAAGACTCCAAATTCAGGCATATTTTAGCCCCCAGCATCCCCCCCAAAATACATCCTACAAAAAAACACAGAATGTTTTAAAATGACAAATACCCTGACTCTTTCCAATAACATTTCTAGCCATCAGTTTCTGACAGTAAATTGTTTAACTGACCCCACTACACATAAGAGCAGTTTATCTACGTAAATCTTGACTGCTATCATAAAAAGCCCATAATTAAACATAACGAATGCTCTAAGGCAGGACACAGGGCATACTTAAAGTTTTAATATCAAAGCTAGCCTTGTATAACATTCAATATGAAACCACTTTTCTCAAAGACATAAGTTTATGATACAAGTATGAATGCAACTAATTACAGAAAACTCTAAACAGCTATCGTTCACAAATACTTTACATACAAAAGTATATTTACTTATAAAATGATGATGGTTCAGCCTGTGGGAGGAATGACAGTTAAATTGAAAACTTAAACGTCCCAGAAAAATGACAAAGTATTACTACACACAGTAATATCAGAACACAAAACTGGAGCACATAAGAAATGAAATAAAATTTTAAAATAGAATAAAACTGAAGCAAAAAGAATTTATAAAATATAAACCTATGTTTTACTTTAAATCAATAGTTACCATTTAGAAATATTTATATTTAAAAGTTACACTGTTATATTTATATATAATGTTCATGCAATGCTATTTTTACCTCTATTTTCAAAGGAGACTGTGCTTCAGAAAATTAATAGTCATACATCTAATAAGTGAACTAAGAAGTTGAATATATCTATATGACTCCAAAACTGTAGCTACAGTAATGTAGCTCTATACATTACTGCAAGACCTCTGAAAGTAAGACTTCCAAAGAGGTCTCCTGAGAATCGCCACATACACTTATTACAATCATCTGTTCCCTATGCAAAGTAAGTTGGACAAATACTATGGGCTCACAGCACTTATTCATCCTCATCTTCTTTCCTGCCTTTCTGCAATATCGAGGCTTAAAAGCAAAATCCTCACATTTCCAGCCTCTTTTGCAACTAGGAGTAGCCAGGTGACCAAGCTCTGGCCAAGGACAAGTACCTGGAGAGGGCTTTCCTCCAACAGAACCAACTCTTACCGAGAAAAGCACTCTCTGCCTCCTCCCTTCTCTCCTGCTTGGGGTGCAGCCATCATCTTGGGACTTTGAAAACCAAAATCACTTGCCAAGTAGAATGAGCTAGTTTCCTTAACGACATCCTTGAACCTCTGTATCAAGCCTGCACTGCCTAACTTCAGATTTCTTATTATGTGAGAAAAATAAGCCCACCGTTAAGCCTCCATGTGTGCAGTTTTTGACAACCTTCAGACTAATGCAACCCCCGCACAATCAAGTCTATCAAATACTTATATGTAAACCACTTTGGTGAATTCATCATAAGATATACGAATGATGAAATATTACCTAAGGGATAAATGAATACCAACTGCTGAAAAATAATAATTTAATAACAAATATTAAACACTCCAGCCAGAGACTGTTACAGAACTTAAATGTACAAGAACATATTTAACCTTTACAACCATTTGAGGTTGGTAACGTTACCACAGTCATCCACGGTAAAATTTTAAGAATCCTTGACAAAAACAGAACAAAACAGAGCTAAATTTATTTATTCTGAGATTGTGACCTAATTTTATGATATTAAAATGTCCTTTCTTTTATGAAATGAGAATAGTAGAGAGTTTACATTCCTTTTACATTTACATTACATTCATTTTAACATGCTGACTTGGCAAAATAGGTGACAAATCAGTATCAGGACCCCAGAGTTTTATGATTTTTAAAAGTCCCTGAAATCCAAAAGCCTGAGACCCACTGAAGTTAAGTAACCTGCCCAGGAGCACAAAGCAGTCTGTGGTCTGGACACCAAAGTCCAGGGTCGTAACCACCAGGTTAGATAAAGGAAATGCACTAAGTAAACTCAGACTTAAAGATACAAATGTATAACTACAGAGAAAAAACAGCCATCCCACAATAAATCAAGTGGGAACGAGGACTTTTAAAGTGAAATGATTTTACCATGCTGCCTCTCCCCACCACAGACACAGAGTTTCCTCTAACTGATGGAGATTTAAACCACACCAGAGAAAACGGAATCAAGATAGGAATTCTCACCCATTCCAACTTAGATGACGTTAGGTTTGGAGATTCATATTTGGGGATAAAGAACTTGTGGGTCGGGACTTCCCTGGTAGTGCAGTGGTTAAGAATCCGCCTGCCAATGCAGGGGACACGGGTTCGAGCCCTGGTCCGGGAAGATCCCACGTGCCGCGGAGCAGCTAAGCCCATGCGCCACAACTACTGAGCCTGCGCTCTAGAGACCGCAAACCACAACTACTGAGCCCACGAGCCACAACTACTGAAGCCTGTGTGCCTAGAGCCCGTGCTCCGCAACAAGAGAAGCCACAGTAGTGAGAAGCCCGCGCACCACGACGAAGAGTAGCCCCCGCTCGCCGCAACTAGAGAAAGCCTGTGTGCAGCAAGGAAGACCCAACGCAACCAAAATAAATTAAAAAAAAAAAAAAAGAACTTGTGGGTCTCTGCATACACTGCCTGCCTCTAAAGAAGTCTTGTGTTTTCCCAAATTGAAGGCGCAGGGCAACGCGTGATAACATCTGCCCCTAAAGCTAGCTTGCCCCTTGGTTTATTCCAGCTCTTACAAACGTAAGGGGAGCCGACACGAATGAAGACTAGAAAAAACTGAAATGCAGTCAAATTCTTCTTCACCTCAATTCTTGGCATTTCATGCTACTGTGTTTCAATTTCTTTAACTCATGAGTTTTCAAAATCCATCTCTAGTTGTTTGCAATTGTATAAATGTGATCAAGCAGTTTCTTAATACCATAACTAAATAATGTTACTTAGCCAAATATTTCCAACAATTTGACCAAGAATTTTCTAAAATATTTGAGTGTGCTTAAAAGAAAATGGAGTTTGCAAGGCTACATAATGTAGCTTACGGAAGAAATCAGAAAGGTATTGCCTTGAAGACTTCAAATAGTTACTTATATACAGAACAACTGGACAGATGTTAAAGTGTTAATAGACACCTACACGTTTTCACGTTTTCTATTTTATAAGATTTTAGTTACTTCAAAGCCTGGCCAGCTCTTTTCTTTTCCACTTGTGCCGCAAATGCAATTTATTACTGAAAACATCAAACAGAAAAAAAATACATTAAAATATAGAAAACAAATGGTTTTTATCTTTATAATTGAAAATAGTAAATACCTCCCAGCTTACATTTTATTTGTTGTTATCTCAAATGTTAGGGCCCATAGTTTTTAATCCAATCTTCCGGTACCAATTTCAGTTACAGGGGAAAAAAGTACACACTATACAGAAACAACATGCATTCTTCAGAATTTACCACACACAAAAAAAGAACGGTAGGTGGCTATGGGAGGAGTCGGGCGGGCACCTGGCTTTATAATTGAAATGCAAAGGCATTTATATATATACATGGAAAAAAAGTTTGTAGAGATATTTCTACCTTGAACTGCTTTTAATGAAATGCTGCACACACAGCTTAGGTCTCCCCATCTGCAGCTGTAATAGTGCCTCCGACCAGCCTCCTTCAACACACCCTGCCATCCCCTTCCCTCCCTTCCACCCCCTCACTCCTACCAAAAGTAACAACTGAAAGATTTGTTAAGTTCACAGAAAAGGAAAAGGAGGGAGACTCTACAAACTTGATTTGACCTAGACTGACTTCCTTAAACTACTATCACAATTTCTTTCCTACTGTGCTTCATTGTATCTCCTACACATTTTTTTCTTATACCAAATATTCCCATTCACTTACATTCAGGATCATGAAACCGTCACATCTGGTAAAATACACTGCATTTTTATGTGAATATCTACAAGATTCAGGTAGGAAAAAAGGTGAGTTAAATGTTATTATTTTAGCTCTTCTTGTCCATTTATTTATAAGCTTGTGTGTGTATGTAAGTTTCCTCTAATATATTGCTTCAGCCATGTCACTAATGGTCCAACATACGCAAAATATTTAGCTGAAAGGTACTGAGCTCTTCATTAAGATTAAATCAGGAAAAAGATTATTTTCAAAAATATCTTAATTTGGTGGCCCCTTGTCAGAGTCACAATAAAATTCCAAAAGCTGGGTTTGTTTGTTTTTTTACTTTTAATTTTGAAATAACTTTAGACTAAAAGAAGTTATTAAAAAAAAAATAGTTCAGAGATCCCACAGACTCTTCATCCAACCTACAATTAATTCATCATCCTGCAGTAAAACTATCTATTCAAATTCACCAGCTGTCCCACCGTTTATTTTCTGGTCCAGGTCCTAATCCAGAATCTCACAGCTCATTTGGTTATCATGCTTCCTTAGTCTCCTCCAATCTGCTCTTTCAGCACTTCATCCTTTCATAAGGTGAGCACTTCTGAGTACTAGCCATTTTGCAGAGTGTCCTAAAATTACGTTTGTCTAGTGTTTCCTGACACTTCAGTTGAAGGGTTTTTTAGTGAGAATACCACCTCAGATGCGCCCTTCTCAGTGCATCATGATGTTGATATGTCTTGTGACATAACTTTGATCATCTAGTTAAGTTGGTGTCTGCTAGTTTTCTTCACTTTAAAAGTACTGATTCCCCCCTTTGTAATTAATTACTTAATCTGCTGGGGGAGACACTCTGAGACTATGCAAATATTCTGATATCTGACATATACATTTCTCATCATACTCTCACGCACTAAGTCTGGCACCTACTGATTCTTGTTTGCAACAATTAACACTGTGAGGTTTGCCTACTGGTGATTTTCCATTTCCATCATATCTTCTACATTTTTTATTGGAATTCTACCATAACGAAGAGCTGTCTCTTCTCCCCTATTTATTTACTGGATAATTTACTTATATTGGCATGAGCTCATGGATATTTTTTCCCCTAGAGGCTGTAATCCGTCTTTATTTTGTTGTTCAAATTGTTCCACTGGGACTCCTTTGTAAATACACTCACTAGACTTCCTTCTGAATTGTAAAACGCCACTTCAGTTGGGGAAGATCAGGTAGTTTCTTTGAATGAGGGATGATCGATGGTAAGACTACCTTTACCACTTACATCATGAACAACAACAACAAAATCTATGGAAGAAAACTGTATATACTGACATATCCCCAGTGTGTTACACCCTCACAACTCTTGCTCATCCAAGACCTAATGATCTTTGGTCTTTATTTTACACATATTACTACGGAATTTTCTCATCATTGTCACTGTTTAAAACCACCTAACCTTGTGCCATCCCCAATCCCAAATAATTTTGGTATTTCAAGAACACAACCCAGGGCTTCCCTGGTGGCGCAGTGGTTGAGATGCAGGGGACACGGGTTCGTGCCCCGGTCCGGGAAGATCCCACATGCTGCGGAGCGGCTGGGCCCAAGAGCCACGGCCGCTGAGCCTGCGCGTCCGGAGCCTGTGCTCCGCAACGGGAGAGGCCACAACAGTGAGAGGCCCGCGTACGGCAAAAGAACACAGCCCAAACCACTCAGAGACAACAGTAGCTACATTCATTTTAGCCAAAAGGTAAGAAGCCATAATTATGCCGAGTGAAAAAAGCCAATCCAAAAGATCAAATAGCGTACGATTCCATTTACGTAACATTTTTGAAATAACAAAACTGTAGCAATGGAGAAGAGATTAGTCCTCCCCAGAGGCAGAGTTGGGGAGTAACTGTGTCTATAAAAAGGCAACAAGAGGAATTCTTGTGGTGATGGAATTCTTCTGCATCTAGACTTTATCAATGTCAATATCCTCATTGTGATATTACGCTACAGTTTTGCAAGATATTTGTAATGGAAAAAACTGGGTAAAAGGTTCACAGGATCTCTGCATTATTTCTTACAATTGCGTGTGAATCGACAATTATCTCAAACTAAAAAAAGTTTTTTAAAAAAGATAATGCGTTTCAACTCTAGCATGAATACTCAGAAGAGATAAGATCATCACCATCGTGCCCTAACCCTTCAGATCCACCGATTGCTAGCTGGCTTCTAGGAAAGTGACTTCCAGGCCTCCCTAGAATAACCAGCCAACAGCTAATTCTCCTTCAGGGTCTCTTCTTTTCCGATTAGCTTTTATGTTGGGAGGGACAAATACCACCAGCTGGAGAAGAACACAAAGTTGCCAAGGGCCAGTAACTGTTGGTTTGTCAACTGAACTACCAGCAGTTAACAGGGTCAACATGTAAAATCGGATTTCAATGCATTTAGCTCATATTCAATACTTGAGAAGTTCTAGATCACTTTCAATGTGTAGGAGGCGAGCAATGAGAACTGCGGGAAGAGGGTTTTAGTTCCAACAACAAAACAAGGTCCTTTTTCAAGTCACACCAACCCCTCCAAAACACTTTTTACTGCCTAATGGGGGTGAAGGCACAAAAATAAATGGCGATACCAAGAGAATCTAAAATGCACTAAACCTCCGGCTCTACAAAAACTAACCCGGCCACCACCGACCACCCCAACTGACTGAAGAAGAAAACACCTGAATACAGCAGGAAACATACTTCATAACAGTGCAGTAAGTCCTAGTTAGTTAGCAAGTGAGACCAGAGGCGTTCTTTTCCTGAAAAGATAAACATTCTAACAGTCAAAATAACGTGCCACACATGTGTACATGCACACACGTGTACACAGGATATATGTTTCCTGAAATCCACCGAATCCTGCTTAAACCATTGACTAAAACTTGAATTCAAATTAGTTGTCCTAATGCTAATGAGATTTCTGGTGAATCACAAATAGTTTGAAGCAAGCCTGTGTTCCTTTGTAGCCACCAGTCTTTGATTAGTAAAAGGAGGTAGCTATGCTTTCTGATTCCCCAGTTCTTTGCTATTTAGAGTGCTGTACCTCTGTTGTAGAGTACAGCTTGGTTCCCTAGATTGAAAAACTTTTTATACACTAGCTCTTTTACATAAAAGGCAGAGACAGTCATCCTAACAGATGTGGTTCTGATATTTTTCTGTACAAATTTCACATGTTGAAACACTGTTACGCTTTCATATAAATGTGTGCTCTATGCAATAAACTTTGCAGGTAAAGCAAACAAGAAAATAATAATAATGAGCCAATCAGCTTACTTTCCCCCCACGAAGGCTGACATTATAACCACTGAACATATTTTTACTGACTGTATATATTCCAGCTCTGACAAAGCTACAAAAGACCAATTACATGTACCACAAATTGCTTCTCCTTCCTCATTTCAACATTTAATTTATGTAAACAAAAAACGATGTAGGGGAATAAGGAACTGCCCTCACAGACTCGCTACAATCGTTACCTCGTGCCACCACAAGTCAACTGTGAGCTTCAATTCAGATGTTCCTGGACTCCTGCAAAGGATGGAATGCTGGAAATCCCATTATCATCACAGATTAAGAAATACTAATACACTTAGCATAATGATATGAGAAATTAGCTATTTCATATTAGATTCCAGAATGGACATGGAAAAGACATCAAAGTTTAAGGAAAAATAGTGTAAGTTGAAAAAATCTTGAAAATCAAGTAAATTATGGGGACTTCCCTGGTGGCACCGTGGTTAAGAATCTGCCTGCCAATGCAGGGGACATGGGACCGAGCCCCGGTCTGGGAAGATCCCACAGGCCGCGGAGCAACTAAGCCCATGTGCCACAACTACTGAGCCTGCGCTCTAGAGCCCGTGAGCCACAACTACTGAAGCCCGTGCTGCGCAACAAGAGAAGCCCGCGCAAGGCAAGGAAGAGCAGCCCCTGCTCGCCGCAACTACAGAAAGCGCATGCGCAGCAACAAAGACCCAACACAGCCAAATATAAATAAATAAATAAATTTATACAGAAAATTATGTTCAACAACTTGGACTTTTCTCCTATGAACTAAGAAATGGCCATCTCCGCCAACTGCCGTGACTAGGCTGCACTGGCGTAAACGTGTGCACGGCATGACACGATGAGCAGCTGACATGAACGTGCACACGTGCAGCCGGCCTGTCCAGCAGAGTGGATATCTCCGCTGTGTAGCTCGGGCTCTTGACCATCTCCACCCTGGAGGTCAGACCTCTGCTTTAACAGAACTCCAGTCTCCTCCCACTCTCCACAAATCGCAAGCTTCCACGGGACACGTAGCGTCACTTTCCATCCCCCACTCAACCCCTTGGCTCCAGGCGCACTGAACAAAGGTCCACACTTATTTCCTTACAACCACCTGTGCAGCTTCTATGACCTTGGGTTCGCCTGGAAAATCCTTCATAGCCTCCTGGTCCACTGGTGGGTGAATTTCTACTCCCCTAAGACTTAATACACACCCACCTAGGAAGTCCCCAGACTCAATACACACCCATCTAGGAAGTCCCCAACCTCAGCAGTGCTGGCCTAGGACAGCTGTCGCAGCACTAATGAATCACTTCTTACTTATGACATGATAGATTGGTGAGCTGCTTGAGGGACAAACGTCTCAATGAACCCCCAAGGCCTGGTAAGTAATACGTATTTCATTAAAATGTGATAACAAGAACTATTATTAGGCACTGCACTCAACAGTAAATGTACGTTCTTCCATTTCATCCACAAAACAACTTCAAGAAGCTATTACCCACATTTTACAGATGAGGAAACTGTTAACCAAAAATGGGGTGAGAAGGAACAGCCCATATAATACAGAACTATCACCAGCGGCCACATTTCCATAACTCTACACTAGTCTAGATCAAAGTTCTTTGAGGCAATTACAATTCCTTTTCACTACATATAAAACTTACAAAATATGTAACAAAGCTAAAAAAAAAAGTTTTCAAATGAGTCAAGAAGGCATAGTCTTTCTGTGTTTTGAAAAGGTTACTGTAACTTTATTTCAAATAGCTCATTTAGGTTGGAAGCATATGCCACTATTACTTTACATAATATGACTTTATAAGACTTGAATTTCAAACATCACCCAAGGCAGACCTTATTGTGTTCATTTAACTCCCCCCAAAATCCACCTGGATAAAGTTTTTTCAGGGCAACAGTAAATTTTTTAAAAAAAGAACAGACTTGTTTCAAGGTGGAGGGGGTAGGGGAGGGATGGATTGGGCATTTGGGGTTAGCAGATGCAAACCACAGAGAACGGACAAACAAGGTCCTCCTCTATAGCACAGGGAACTCTATTCAACATCCTATGATAAATCATAATGGAAAAGAATTTTTAAAAAAGAATTTATATATATGTTTAACTGAATCACTTTGCTGTACAGCAGAAGTTAACACAACATTGTAAATCAACTGTACTTCAATTAAAAGAAAAAAGAAGCATGGCGAGTCTTCATAAATAAGCTAAAATGACAGTGCTAGGAGGTTATAGCTGGTTTTGTTTTTATTTTACGTCCTTTTTCGAGAGGAAGAAAACCGCCACAAGTTGGCAACCAGGAAGTCCTCTTAATTTTTTTTTAATTTTTGTTTTTTTGGGTTTTTTTGAGTGTCTGTGAAAGCCCGGGGTGGGGTCTGGGAAGGACTGTGTTAAACACCAACCTCACGAAGCACTGCAGTTGGAGAGATTCATTTTGACCCTCAGCCAAGATACGCAAAGCTAATTATGGAACCGTTAATTACTAAATGTTTAAAAGGTTATTTGAAGGTGACTAAGTTTCCACCGATATTGCAAAAGAATGTTAATAATTTTTACCATAAATTCAAGTCCTCGCTTGTTCAGAGCCACATGCTAATACAGTTTGAAATTGGTTTTTCAGTCATAAATGTGTATTTTTTTAACCTCCAAACTCAAATATCATTGTTACGAAAGCTAAATGCGTGTGGCCAGTCATTACTATGCGAGCCATGCTTTTCAAAAGTGCACCCAGACCATTCAGTTGTGTTTTACGAACAAAAACTACTTAAGGAACAAATTATTTATTATTAGAGCCCCCAAATGAGCCAAAATATAATCAAACTGTAAGTTGTCAGATGAAAATACAAGACTGCTCATAAACTATGATAAAAAAGAGATGGAAAATTTATGTCATAGACACAATTCTTCCACTGGATTTGAAAGTTAAATATTCATCAGAGATACTCTTTTGTGCAGATTCTCATAACTTAAAGTTCTCTGGGCTAAAGGCACTTTTTCAGCCCTCTCATTATGACTCAAGACACATGCTACTGAGTGACTTTTGCAAAGAACTACGTCTTGCACTGTTAAGAGCTCTCCAATGACAAATTCATGATTTAGCAACTAAATCACAAGGTGTAATAGCCAAAAAAAAATTTCAGTAGTGAAGAACAAAGTAATATTACTAGGAAGGGATGAGGCAGCAGATTTTACACAAGCCATTTTAAAAAGTAACTTTTACAACTAGCTAAAAACACATCATAGTAAATCTTTGCAGTAGAAGAATATTCTGCAATAGATGTTTCACCTGAAAAACTAAAAACAGGCATTTATACACTCGACCTAAGCAATCTGAAAGGGTCTGAATCCAATAAGTTAACAATATGGTTTAGAAAAATCATTTTATTGTTTAAAGACTTGGGGGGAAAGCTGTTTGTAATTTATTTACATCTTTCACTTCACTTAATTGCTTAGGTGACCAAGCTTCCCATTTAAGTGATTAAAGACACAAACCCCAACAGTTTAATAAAGCAGTTACTTAAGAGTCCTGTTTTTCAACAGAGGTGCACTGAAAAGTATTAATAGAACATTTAGTGCTCCTTATTTTCAAGGAGGTTTGTTATTGAGAATACAGTGCCCCACTGACTAGAACTTAGCCACTTTCCAGACACACAATATGGGACACACATTGGATTAAAGATGGCTTTTCTTGTCCTCTCAGAATATCAGGTGAAATAGTGACAGCCCCTGAAATATGAATATGTGAGATTTAGCTAAAAATTCAAGTGACAATTTTGTTTCTCCTTGCCATTCCCCCTCTAGTGACGTGCCTAAATAAACGGGAAAATGGGTTTCCATTTTCCAGGTGGGCATGAAAAGCTTCCTAATTTCATAACACTCTTCAAAGTTCCTGTGTTTGCACTGAGGCTCTCCCCACCCCCCAGATTCTCTTGGAGCTAACCTCTTAGGTTACACGAGTGACAGCACGATTACTTCTAGGCAACTGAGTGACCTTGTACAAAACCACATCTTCACAGGGTTTGGGAGACAAACTGGGTTGGTAGGGTTAAAAAAAAGAAAAAATAAAAAAGGAAGAAAATGAATTTAACAAAGAATATTTATACATTTTCCTCTTTTAAGGCACCTTTCTCTTGCCTGCCGTAAGAATCGTACAAACTCCTTCACCATATCTATCCTGAGAAACAGAAGGAAGCATGACGGCAAAACTTCCCTAATTCGTATCGGTCTGTCTGTATCAAGTTTATTTCATAACTTGGCTTTTATATTACAAACTTCTAACCCTCGAGCACTCAAGAGAAAAGACAGGGCAGAAAAACTTCCGGCCCTTGCATTCACAAAGCACTCAACAGAAAAGGCACCTGCTACCAAAACATTTTTTTTTTAACTTTTGAGTAAATTTCAAACTTTCAGAAAAGTAATTATTTTTGACAAGCCAGGTGAAGGTGGAAAACATTCACATTTCCATCTACTTTCTCTTTAAAATAATAAATAAACACGTAGGTCCGCATTAGTAATAACCAAGGGAGCATCAGTGTTAATAGGGTGGGTACTTATGAATGTTCCAAATGTTTGGTAGGCTTCTCTAAGGTGACTTGCTCTGTGAAGGTTTGGTGGGGGAAATGTGCTGCTTTCAGACGGTCAGCGAAGCTTTCACGTTGCGGTGTCAGTAGCAACTGGCCCACTTCTGACTCGGGCCAAGCTCTGTGCTGGTCGGTTTTCACTCTGCTCTCCACAACCGGCGCGTCAACAGGGAAATTTAACAGCACATTTCTCTGGCACAGTCAGCACGCGGTCACAGTGGAGGTTCTGTCTCTTCCAGTTTTGTTGGGGGACACACACCCCTCCACCCACCTGATAGGTTTGGAGTCATTGCTATTCTAATCAACCAACCGGAGATTCCACTTCCCGGCTCTCTAACTTCCACTCAAGGCCTGACATCATTTTCCGACCTGCCTTGCTAGGTTCTAATATTCTCGGCATGTGTGATTTCACTTGGCACTTCAAACACTGAAAGGGATCGAAACATTTCACTGAAATGGGCTCCTCCATCACACTGTGACTGAGAACGTGCGTTTTCAGCTGCAGAAGACTGACTGACAACTTAAAACCGACAGGAGATGCAGAAGGCACATGAGAAGCAGTGCAACAAGAGCAAAAAGCAGGACCTTCCTCGTTTTCAATAAAGTAATCCTTTGGATTAGGAACTTTCTGGAGACACTGTGAAATGAATTTGCCTTGCAAGATTACCACCCATATTCCACAGTCTGGTAAACGAGTGCAATCTACCTACGATCCCCAGATGTGCCGGCTCCATCAGAAAATAAATGAAAAACCAAAAACCGCACCAGGTGCCATTCCTGGGCCTTGTCCAAAGGCAGCCAGTGGAAGCGTCTATTTTATTCTCTTTGCCCCGCATTAAATAATGACAATCAACAGCAGAGGAGGAGAGCCTTTGGCTCTGAACAGATGGCATCCAATACCTAACAAGCGAAGCAACTCTTTCAAGCATTAGATCCTAAATGTCTGATGGTCCCAAGGATCAGGAGGGCTTATTTGTCTTAAGACGGTTGGCAGCAGGATCCCCTGTAGTCACCATCCCGACGCTTAGGAGCATGCGTCATTATCCAGTCAGCAGCTAAAAGCAAAAAAAATCAAACCACCACATTTTTATAAAATTTCCCCCTCTCTAGTCCAACTTGAGACGACCAGATCCACCACCATCAGCAATTCCTCTACTTAAAGCCAGAGAAAAATAAGCCTGAAGGTAAACGAACGTATGAAGGTTAACAAACTTATCTAATTTTGACAAGGTTGTGCAACACCAAAAGAATCCGCAGGGTACCCTTCCCGGGGCTGTATCTGAATATGCCTGCTCTGCAGTTCTGTCTGCAGTTGAAACTAAAAGCACTAACCTAGCTATTCAACTTCCCCCCCACCAACCCCTTCCTTGCAAAGCGGCATCACTTTTCCAAATAAAAAAAAAGGAAAAGAAAAATAGTAAACACACAAACATGTCAACCTTTTACTTTAGAAGACCAGCACGGGTTCGCGTTCCGCAGAGCCCTGCAAGTTTCCTCCTACACCTCTGCAAACGCCGAAGAACTCTGAAGGTACCAGGGGCCACAAGCCGGGGGAGGCAGGGCGCCTGCGGCCGGGGTGGGGGTGGGGGGCAGGAGGGGCCGGCCGAGGGGAGGTGACTGCCCCCCGCCCCGAAAGGCTCCCGGGCCCCGCGCTAGGCTGGGCAGAGGGGACGCTCGGGAGAGACCTCCCTGCCCCGCGGGGCAATCGCAGGAGCAGATCGGTACGGGGAGAGCAGCGAAAAGGAGGAGAAGATCCAGGAGGGGGAAATAACGCCAGGACGGCCAGGGGAGACGCGGAGACGCGAAGCCCCTGGAAGCTGGGGACCTGACGCGAGGCGCGGGCGCGCGGGGCGAACGACGTGGGCAGGGAGCGCGCAGCCGACGCGGGGCTCACCTGGGGGGTCCTCTCGGCCGGGTTCTTCATCACCGCCTGGCGGAAGCTGTTATCCACGTAGGACGCCATCTCCCCCCGCAGCCCGGGCCGGGGCCGCTCCGCGCCCTCGGCCGCCGCCTCCCGGCCCAGCGCCGCCGCCGCCGCCGCCTCCGCCCTGCGCGCTCCGCCCGCCTCGGGCCAACCAGCCAAACCGCGGCGGCGGCGGGGCGGGGGGCGCGCGAGGCCCGAGGGTCCCCGCGGCGCCCGGCTGCCGGGAGCTCCCGCTTCCTCCGCCTCCCCCGCGCCGCGCGGCCGGGAAGGCTCCCCACGGGCCCGGGCTCGACACGCCTCCCCGGCTCCTCTCGGGGACGGCGGCGGCTCCTCCCGCCCCCCGCCGGCCTGAGTTATTTTTAGGGAGTTCGAGCGGCGGGGAGGGGTTGGCTGGGGCGCACGGGCCTCGCGCTCCTCCGCGCGCAGGGCCGCCCCCTCCTCTCGGGGGCTCCGGGAAGCACTCGGGGGCGCCGCGGCCGCCGTCCGATGACCGGCTCAGGTCAGGGCACTGCGAAGCCGGGTCGCCTCGGCCGCCGTCCCCGCCGCCGCGCCGCGGTCCGTCTACTGCGCTTGGCCGAGCCCCCCGACGGCTGCTGCATCCCCTCGGGCCGCCCCGCCGCCGCCGTGCGCTCCGCCGCCGCCCCCCATCTGCACGCGCGGAACGGCCAGAGCGCCCCCGGCTGCGCGCTCGGCCCGCTGGCTCTCGGCAACTTTGTTCCCGGGCTGCGGGCGCGGAGGGAAGGGGCCGCGGGCACCGGGTCCGGACTCCTGGCGGCGGGCGTCGCGCACAGCCCCCCGGAGAGTGTTTGGGAAGCGGCGACTCCCCTCCTCTTCCCCGCCTCTTCCTCCTCCTGCGCCCCCGCGCCGCCCCGCCGCGCTCAGGGAGGAAGCGGCCTCCGGGGCCGGGCGCTTTGTGCTGCAACCATGGTGAAGAGCGAGTGACGGGCCGGCGGCCACTGGAAGCGCGCCGCGTCGGCGGGGGCGGGGCTTCCCGGCGCCGGGTCCCGCCCCCGCGCCGCCCGCCCGCCAGCCGGCCGCGCCCTCGCTCCGGAGCTTCACCTTCGGCGGCCCAGGTGAGCCGCGCGCCGGGCGCCCCGGGGTCGCCGCGCCCGGGCCGGGCTGGAGGGGGCCCCGCACCACCTGGCCCCGGGGAGGCGGCGCGCCCTGGCTGCCGGGCGGAGGGCGCAGCTTCCCCTCTGGCGGCTCACGCCGCGCCGCCGGCCCACACCCCACGCGCGTCCCGGGGGACCTGCAGCGTCGCGTCGCGTCGCCCCTCGAGACTGCCCCTGGCGCCACGTCTCGGCCGCCGGGGCGGCACGTCGACCCGGAACAGAAGCCCGGCCCGCAGCTTGGGCCGTCCTGGGCAGTCGTTTTGAACCCAGGGGTTGGCTCCGAGTCGCTCCAGAGGCGATCAGTCCTCTAGGGATTTATTTGGCTTATCCGTAACTTTCTGCAGGGACAGCGTTCCTCTCCTGCCTTCCATGCTCACCAGGGCACCTTCAGACACTTAAATGACCAAGAAAGGAGGGAGATGGAAACGTGCCAGTTCAACCCTAGACCAAACACCACCCCCAGACGGGCGAACACTCCAGATTTAAAGGTGAGACCCGGACAGCAAGTTCTGTGACATAAGCAGAAACACTGGCAGATGTGGCTTGGCACGAGCCGGGTAAACGTCCAGACCCCGGATCCGACCCGGAGTCACTTGGTGCAGAGGCACTAGGACAGAGCCCTTTAAGATGTCACCAGTCCTGCTGTGTCCTCCCCCCTCACACGCCCACCCGCGAGCCAGGTCGAGGTGTGTAAGGCCAGCCAAGCAGCGGGAACAGCTCTGGAGTCCTGGTCCTAGAGCTTGATTTTTTTTTTTTTTTTGGGGGGGGTGGTGGGTACGCGGGCCTCTCACTGCTATGGCCTCTCCCGTCGCGGAGCACAGGCTCCGGACGCGCAGGCTCAGCGGCCATGGCTCACGGGCCCAGCCGCTCCGCGGCATGTGGGATCTTCCCGGACCGGGGCACGAACCCGTGTCCCCTGCATCGGCAGGCGGACCCTCAACCACTGTGCCACCAGGGAAGCCCCTAGAGCTTGATTTTCATCTGGCTCCCCTTCCCCACCCGCATCAAGTTCGTGCTTTGCTGTCTCTATGGAGGCCGCACTCAGAGGAGGATTGCTACTTTGAGAACCTACCACGCTGAACACTTTTCAACTTTTCAAACATAACTTTTTCGACATCGAGTTTATTGTAAACACTTGGAATAGGTTATGAAACGAACGTTTTAGGGTCCCGAAGTCACCTGTGTGGCATTAAACAGATGGTGTGGCTTCCAAGAGACGGGACCGTCCTGGCCGAACCTCCTGAAACAATCTTACAAATTATCTCTCTAGACCCTTGATGTTACCCTGTGTTCCAACTGCTTCCCCATATTTCTCTCGAAGCCCTTAGTTGAAACCCAGCATCCAATTCTTTATGACCTAGACCACCACCACCTTGAATAAGTGTCATTACAGCTCTGTGAAGAGAGAGGAGAAGAAAAGTCAGATCCAATGAAGTGAAAAAACGTACCTGACATCTCCATCTGGTGCCCGGTAGACATCTCAGAATTCACCTGCGCAAACCAGGCTCCAGATCTCCTGCCCCAGACATGCCCCAGCCACAGACTTCCACATTCCTGCTAATGGCATCTACCTCTGTCACCCCTTGCCCAGGTGAAGAGCCTTGGCTTCTTTCTTGACTCTTTCCTTTCTCTTACCAACCCCCCCACCCCGGGTTTCAGTAAACCTGTCAGCTCAACCTTCAGAGTGCCATATCTGGAATCTAACCTCTACCCACCACCTCAACGGCCATGACCTTGGTCCACACCAGCATCAGTTTTTGCCTGAGCTTTGCAGTAACCACTTACCTGGCCTCCCTCTTTCTGCCCTTGCCTCCAGCACCAGGGAGTCGGGGTGAGTCTTTTCACTCCAGCTCATGTCATTCCTCTGCTAAAAACAACAACAAAGGGCTTCCCTCGTGGCGCAGTGGTTGGGAGTCTGCCTGCCGATGCAGGGGACACGGGTTCGTGCCCCGGTCCGGGAAGATCCCACATGCCGCGGAGTGGCTGGGCCCGTGAGCCATGGCCACTGAACCTGCGCGTCCAGAGCCTGTGCTCCACAATGGAAGAGGCCACAACAGTGAGAGGCCCACGTACCAACAAAACAAAACAAAACAAAAAACAACAACAACAAAAAGTCCATTAGCTCCCCACCACTTTTTTTTTTTTCAAGGTCCTTATTTATCATGGCCTAAATGACCTATACAGCTGGTTCTCTTTCCCTCCCCACCCCCGCCCCTTTATCTCTCTGACCTCATCTCCTACTATTCTACCCCCTGCTCATTTCCCAGCCACACTGGCCTTCGTGCTGCTTCTAGAACACAGGAAGCAAGCCACAGTCTCATGGCCTTTCCTTCTGCTGTTCCGCTGCCACCTGAATTAGTGACCCACTCCCCTAGGCCACCAGAAAACCAAACCAAACCAAACCTCGAATGGTGTTCCCTCGCCTCCTTCATGTCTTTATTCAAGTGTCACGTTCCCTGTATCTCCACATGCCCTGGTTCTCTCCCTTGCTTTGCTTACCACCATCTGACATACGACGGATTTTACTTACTTGATTTATTTATTGTGTCCCCCCACCATAACGTAAGCTTCCGACGTCAGTGATTTTTTTGTTCCTTTTGTTCACTGCTGCACCCCCCAACGTGATGTAAATGAATGAATAACTATAGTGCTACCTTGTATGTGTATGGAACTGATACGTACATTATCTCTGTTGGGGAAGGGGAGGCTAGGAGAGAAACGTAACCTCTCTGAGCCTGTTTTCTCTTCTTTTAAAAGCAGATGAAGATGGCCTACCCTGAAGATTTTCGAGGATCCAGGAGAATCCACGCCAAGTGACCGTGACTTGTAAAACGCTTGAACCACGGTGTGTGCTCAACAAATGGTGGTTATTTTTAAGATCGTCCTCATCATCCCAACCCTCTGAGGTTAGTGGAACGGTTATTATCATTCCTGTTTACAGATGAGGTAACTAAGACTAAAATAGGTTATGTGACTTGCCCTAGTTCCAGGCCTGCCTGGAAGTTTGGAAGGGCCCAGGGCAAGCTAATGTAGACCCCATCGTAAATGCCTAAAGCTATAAATTAACTGGAACACCGTGTGGCAGTGACTACTGGCTTCCGGCCTGAAACGCACACCCCATTTTCTTCCCATCTCTGCTCCATCATGTATTACAACAAGGCTCATACACGCGAGGACACCCTAGCCTGCGCACCATACCCCTCACAAAAGCTACCCCCTGGCGATTCCTCCAGCCTTGGACAGTCAGGCCTGGAAGTGGCAGGGCAGTAAGTTCCAGGGCCTAAGGTGTTCAGAAAGCATGGAATTCCTTGTCCCATGGGGAGGGTGAAGCCGGAGCAGGGCCCCTCAAAGCCTAGGCAGTGGGCAAGAACTCAACTCACCCAGGCCGCACAGCCAGAAAGCTGTGACTTACAGATGCAAACCCAGCTCTTTTTGTTCTGAGTGCTCTGCTGTGATACTGAATTGCCCCAGTGACCTCAGGTGAGGCCTAATATTATGTCTTGTCCACCAACAAAATGACTAACTCGCTGTCAACCTCTAAGCTATCATTTAATTTCAGTTAAAGTTAATTTTCCCGCTACTTATAATTACTTATGTAAGTACGTTAATAATGCCATTCGGCATCTAGGACACCTGGTACTTGGCATGCATTGCTTTGTTTTATATATTTTATATAATATATTTTATATAATAAAATATATAGGCTAGGTGTTTACAGTCATCTTTTAAAGTGAGTAGATTTTTTTTTAATTTGTTATTTTTTTATTAACATTTGAGCACCAACAGTATGCTGTGTATACCATGGGTGACAGAATTAGACACAGACCTGCCAGTTTGCCAGTTAGCGTAAACCAAACTGCTCCGGTAACCATAAAGTAAGCCATTTATTATGCTGCTTCATAAAGGCACGTATAAAGATGATAGCTTCTTTGTTCTGTTTCTACAACCATCATATTATCTAGAAAGTCCTTAGGGGATAGAGAGACAGAACACTGTGTTTTAAGTCTAGAAATGCATTTCAAGTTCTGGCCTTAATACCATTCGACTTGTAACTTCAAAAAGCCTTGATGATTCCAACAGTAAAACCTAATATTAATACATCTCTAAATATATTATATAGGTTAGGTGTTTACAGTTATCTTTTAAAGTGAGCAGATTTTTTTTTTAATTCCTATGGGTCCAGCTACAACATAACAGTAATACTGATACATCTACATCTATCTATCTATAGGCATTTTGTTCAAAAAAACGCCTTGAGCGTTCACTGTTCCGTCAATAAATATTGATATGTATTGCATGCTGTCTACTAGGTACTGATCTCTATGCTTGGAGTACCAATGGTGGATAAGACAAGCGTGCTCCGTTTCCTGGCCTTGTGGGAGCTGACTCTGTGTGGCAGGGATTTGCCTCATTTACTCACCTCATCTAGGAGAATGGCCAGGGCACTAGGATCTCTTGACTGAGAACAATCTGCCCTGTTCTAAGACAAGAGATCCCTCTCGTTACCATCTTGTCCAGCTGTTACAACTGTCTGAAAGCAAGGTTTAGAGCTGAGAGGGGTGGAGTTCTAGTAAAGGTGTTCCTCCCATGAATCGGGCTCCTCCCAGACAATTTTTATTCACATTGTTTTGCAGTTACTTGAATCTCAGGAGAGTGGAGGGCTATAGTTTAGACACTGTATCGCTTTCAACAGAGCACACTCCACTAGGAAATATTGTATCTACCTGCAAATAGCATTCCAGAGTCCCTGGTAGAGGATACAGTTACAGAGCCCAGGGAGAGACAGTGAATACATAGCAGAGAGCTCATGAAACAAGTTAGATGAAGTGTATCGAATACACAATTAGACTCAGACTCTTAGGTTTGATTTTATAGGAATCCTAATAAATTCAGAGCTGAGGATGTTGTCACATGAGTAAGAACGATGCTAAATCTCGATGTGTAGGTATTTTGGACTTGATTCTAAAAGAAGAAACCATTTTTTCCTAATCTATCAATATTATGACCTTGGTTCTGCCTTGGCCACAAAATTAAATAAAAATATAAGTCAGAAATATATATTTGAGCTAACAAATAAAACTGTTTTATCCGGTTACACGATTGCATCCTGCACCCTGACAGAACCACTTTCTTCTGCTGATGTGTTTGCATTTGAACTATTGGACCAGTGGGAAAGCACAGCCTTCTTTAGTTCCTGATTGTGAGAAAGCTGATGCGACATTTCTTAAAGGAAATGCGTTGTTAAACTTTTGATCCGCTGTCAATTCCTTCTGTTGTTGCCTAGTGTTTGGCATTTATTTTTATGAATCGCCCTGTGGAACTGTAGTGCAAAATCAGTCTGCCAATTTTAAGGAGACCTCTAAAAGGGTTTAGGTAAAGTATGCAGATTCAGGGTTTTTTTGTTTGTTTTGTTTGTTTTTTTTAAGCCTGAAAATAGGTAAAATTAAGGACTTCAGTTCAAAACCTAACGATGTAATTGCCACTACACAGTCAATGGGTGTTTAATGCATAGATTTTAAAAGCCCATGCTGGATATCATGAATGCTTAAATTAATTATGCAGAGAGAAAAAAAAAACCCTTCCATTTCAAACATGCACAATGGAACATTGTATAAAATTGTATCTGGGTTTCTCCAGTTATGTTAAGGTGGTTGCATACAACTGAAATTACATCCACAAGCGCACTGGTATGCAGTGCAGAATTTGTAAATGTGTTCCAATGAAGAAAAGCAGCTACAATTATCACCAGCTCTGGTCTCCAAGTGGTATTCAAGGGGAAAGCAAGTGTGCTATAATACAGCTGTCTGCTGTAAGAGCTACAAAATCAGACAAGGTCTGTGAGGGGGGGGAAAAAAAAGCAGTATTCTTGACCAGCTGTGATTTTTTTAAACACCAATACTAGCAATCATTCTGAAGTCATGATTATTTAATATTTGTTAAACCCAAGACTAGTGCTAGACACCATATGTACGTAAACAAAGACCGAGAGAGTCTGTGTGTTGAGCTTGCAAATCTAAATTAGGCAAAGGAAGTGAAGGGCAAACAAGGGCGTGGGAAACATGCACTAAGGGCCCGTTTGGAAAAGGAGGCTATTTTGTTGCATTGTATGTTAGTTTTAACTATCAGAAGGTGCGTTATTTCGCAGCACAAAAATTTAAAGGAGGGAAGTCCGGAGTGGGGAGCGGGGAGCACATTGCCTTTATGGGGGTTGAAGGAGGAAACCTTCAATATAAAGATATATCAAGTTAGAGACCTGAAAGAGGAAAGCACCAGTAAATGGCAAAAAACAAGACAAAGCTAAAAGCAAAAAAACTCTGACCATTGGCTGGGATCTGATACAAGAAGCAGTAAAGACAATAGGTGAGCTATAGCTCAGAAGAGAACCTTCCGAGCCCTGGAGAGGCACATCACGACGGCCCTGCCCATCCTCAGTGTTCTTATATGAGCATTTTACTTATCACATAAGTATGACCAGTGATAAGTGCTGGTAAGACATTTAAGACTGAGTTTGCTTCCGTCTCATGCTTACCTCACCTACGAGGAATGAGCCTGTGGCATCATAGCTGTCTGTAAGAATCCAAAGGTAATTAAGTCAGGGTAAAGACCGAGTAAACTCACAGTACTCCACCCACACCTGGTTGGGTGCGTCAGGGACGGGGCTGTTGACACAGAAGATAGCATAGAAGTGATTGGACTAACAGAACTTTATCACGTTGCTGCAGGGGGAAAAATGTCATCTTTTTCCCAGTGGAGTCAATAAAATGCAGCTTTATAAGGGCAGAGCGGAATATATGATATAGTGGGAAAACCTTAGAATCTACTATCACACAGCCTTGAATTTGAAAGCCTTTTCTGATAGACATGAGCTCTGTGACCTTGAGGAAAGAGCTTAACCTCTCTGAACGTTAGTTTCTACCTTTGTAAAATATAGTTTAAAAATATCTTTCTTGCTAGATTACTAAGACAATGACTCAAAACAGGATTTATAAAAGTAAATATTCAGGAATTCCCTGGTGGCCCAGTGGTTAGGACTCTGCACTCTCACTGCCGAGGGCCTGGGTTCAATCCCTGGTCGGGGAACTGAGACCCCACGTGCAAGCTGTGCGGTCCAGCCAAAAAACCATTTTTTTTTAATTTAAAAAGTAAATACTCTTTCTCATCTCTCCCTTCCCCTTAAAGGAATAGCTTTAGTCAAAGAATATTTATATGGCCCTTCAAATTTCTAGGAAAGAAAGATTTTAGGTTAAAAATATATTGACCTAATTGACTTTACATACAGAATTTTGAACTTAGAGATAGTTCTTTTATTTAGTCTATTTTAGTAAATAAACTTTAATTACTTATAGCAGGTAGCCCAGAGCCTCAAAGGTAGATAATGTTTTACCTGGGGCAGTGGTTCCTAGCTGGGGATGATCAGTAGTTTCACAAGGCTAAGAGTGCTGGCAGAGCTAGGCAGGGCTGCTGCCTCCAGAAAGAAAGCCTTCCGCGCTCCACAGAGCGGAATAGGAGCTGCTTCTCAGATGCATCAAACCCAAGTCTGATGGCATCTCTGCTTTTATCAAATAAATGAAAAACCAGAATTGACTCTTACAAATATTGAATCTATTGCCAGGTTTATGTCCATCTCAAAAAGCAAGGGATGACTGCCATCTACTAATCTGTGTGTTATTGTCCCATTTTTTTATTGTCCCGTTGTTGTGTCAGAATTATTGATTCCAAATATGAACATGTGAAAATCTGCACCTAGCACTCCAACGACTAAATCTAAAAAATATGTGTAAAAAATTAAATGAACCAGAGATCCCATTTAATTACAGACTAAAATTCACAGTGGTATTTTTTTAATGTATTTTATTGAAGTGTAGTTGATTTACAATGTGTTTATTTCTGCTGTACAGCAAAGTGATTCAGTTATACATATACATATTCTTTTCCACTATGGTTTATCACAGGATATTGAATATAGTTCCCTGTGCTATACAGTAGGACCTTGTTGTTTATCCATTCTATATATAATAGTTTACATCTGCTAATCCCAAACTCCAAGTCCCCCACCCCCTCCCCCTTGGCAACCACAAGTCTGTTCTCTACGTCTGAGTCTGTTTTATAGATACGTTCATTTGTGCCTTATTTTAGATTCCACGTATAAGTGATACCATATGGTATTTGTCTTTGTTTGACTTACTTCACTTAGTATGATAATCTCAGGTATCCATGTTGCTGCAAATGGCATTATTTCATTCTTTTTGTGGCTGAGTAATATCCCATTGTATATATGTACCACATCTTCTTTATGCATTCATCTGTTGATGGGCATTTAGTTTGCTTCCATGTCTTGGCTATTGTGAATAGTTCTGCTATAAGTATTGGGGTGCATGTTTCTTTTTGAATTATAGTTTTCTCCTGATATATTCCCAGGAGTAGGATTGCAGTATCATATGGTAGCTCTATTATTAGTTTTTTTAATATATAAATTTATTTATTTTCGGCTGTGTTGGGTCTTCCTTGCTGCGCGCAGGCTTTCTCTAGTTGCAGCGAGCGGGGGCTACTCTTCATTGCGGTGCATGGGCTTTTCATTGCAGTGTCTTCTCTTGTTGCGGAGCACAGGCTCTAGGTGCGTGGGCTTCAGTAGTTGCGGCATGCGGGCTCAGTAGTTGTGGCTCGTGGGCTCTAGAGCACAGGCTCTGTAGTTGTGGTGCATGGGCTTAGTCGCTCCGCAGCACGTGGGATCTTCCCGGACCAGGGCTCAAACCCGTGTCCCCTGCATTGGCAGGCGGATTCTTAACCACTGCGCCACCAGGGAAACCCCTATTATTATTTTTTTAAGGAACCTCCATACTGTTTTCCATAGTGACTCCACCAATTTACATTCCCAAGTGGTATGTTTGTGACAGTTGCAATTCGCATATTTTTAACAAATTTTCAGATCAAATCAATCTGTGCCTTACCTGGCCCATCATGGGCCAAAGAACGATGCTCCAGGAGCTCTCCATGGTCTCTGCCCAAGGTTAGCGGCAGGGTTACAAGCTGGTTACCGAGTAGAATCTGTGCAAACTTAACTTGAAGCATTTCTTCCACCCATTTATCTTTATAGTGATTTTAAACACACACACACACACACACACACACACACACATCAACATCTATGGCAATTTGTGAACACAAAAGCACTGCAGAATTTTCAGAACAGATGCTAGCAGCAGCACTGACCCTGGGTCCTAGGCCAATTGGTTTTCTCCCGACTATAATACTACAAGAGATCTCAGCAGAGCACCTGTTTAGCTCTTTGTGTGATGAAAGCATCTGCGGTCTACGCTACTATGTCAGATGCAAATTTCTCTGTGAGTCTCTTTCCTGGGACCTGTCAATATTAGAGTGCATTCCTTTTGCTGGCCAAGATATTCCTTTGACCTTTCTTTAAACACAATGAAATGGGAATTGGAGAAAATAAAAACTTTCTGAAAGGGTTTCAATTCTTCCTCCCCACCCCTACCCCTGGTCAAACAAAGTGCCAAACAATGTCCAGACCATCCCGTTGTCACTACACGATTTCTGTCCTTGCCGAGAAGTGGGATTCTTTTGAAGGATTCTGGGTCCAGGGTTGGGCCAACTCATGCAAAGCTGGAGACAGACTAAACCGGGTCAGTGACCTCTGTGAACGAGGCTAGGCAACCACTGGTGGTAGGGAGGGATAGGAAGCAGGGTATGAGTGCCGACCACCTTCCTCGTCTTCTTTCAGAAAGAAATTGCGAGTCCATGGCGATATCCAGTCACAACTCTCATGCTTAATTTGGGAAATGTTGGAAACACGAATCAAAAGGCACTAGCAGCCCTGGTTTCTAAACAAAGAGCTTTTCAGCAGGGAATTTCAGATGCTATATATTCTTTCTCATATGCAGTTCACCCTCTGGAGGGGGGCACTGAGTCCTGGGCGTATATTGTGCAAGAAAAATTAACACAAGCAGTGAATCCCATCTTTTCTTGTGAAGATCAATAGTCATTACCGAACAATGCCAGGACTCTCAAAGACCATTAAGTTTTTTCCGAGGGATTTCCCCAGATGGGCTCCTGGCAATTCACTTATGTAACTAATTACAGTGGCTGACAGGTATTGAGTGCTCGCCATGCCAAGCACTGTTCTGTGTCCTCCGGATGCACCGTCGTAATCGATTTTCCAATGACCCTATGAGGTGGCCACTGTTACCGTACAGGCGTTACAATTAGGTGGAGCTGAGACTTGAGGTCCCCGAGCCAGGAGCTGAACACATGCTCTCGGGTGCCGAAGCACACGTGTTCAGCCCTCATTGTGGGGTTCTCAGGTCTTCCTTGGTTTACTTCTTAAACTTAGAGCAAGAACCAGAATTAACCATTTGATGGTAATTAAGATGACTTTTAATCCTCAGCCCTATTTTCTTCTGTCCCTGGGAAATGTGACATTCATGACAAATGTGATGATACCAAACCTGAATTCCAGCCCAGACAATGCCCCAGACCTCCAGGCTTGCCCACAGGACATCTGCATAAAGATGTACACAGATACCTCAGAATAGGCATGGCCAATAAAAACAAATGAAGTACTTAGGGCTACATAGCAGAGCTGTATGCAGAAAACTGCAAAAACTCTGATACAAGAAATCGAAAATGTCTAAGTAAAATAGGGAGGAATACCATGTTCATAAATCAGAAGACTCAATCTTAAGATGTCAGTGTTTCCCCACTTATTTTATTGAATCCGTGCAATGCCAGTCAAAATCTCAGAAAACTTTTATGTAGGTATTGACAGTCTGATTCCAAAATTCACATGGAAAAGCCAAACACTTCTTTGGTCATAAAAAATGACCAAAGTTGAAGGACTCACCTTACCCAGTTTTAAGACTTACTATAAAACAACATTCATCAAGGTGAAGGATAGGCACATAGACCAATGGAACACAATAGAAAAACCGGAAATTGACCTGCAAAAATATAATCAACTGATTTTTGACAAAGGAGCAAAGGTAATTCCATGGGGAAAGGGGCCTTTTCAACAACTTGGGCACCCATGTGCAAAATCGACACGTTCAAATTCAAACTCAATATCTTTCCTCTGAAATCTCTCTCCAGGTGTATCCGTATCTTGGAGGATGACATAACCTTACACCTAGTTGCTCAGGCAAAACCAGGCATCATCTTTGACTCACTTTCTGACTTTCAGTCCCTGAGTTCAATCCTTAAAATTATGTTGAATCAGGGAATTCCCTGGCAGTCGAGTGGTTAGGACTCCATGCTTTCACTGCTAAGCAGTGGGTTCTATCCCTGGTCGGGGAACTAAGATCCCACAAGCCGCATGGTGTGGCCAAAAAAAATGTCGACTCACTCATTAAATTATGTGGAATCGCAATGCAATCCTCCCTGCCCCTCTACTGCCATTGACCTAGTCTGGGCACTCTTTCCCCTGAGCCTTATCTCCTGTCTCTGATTCCTCCCCCCGCTGCACACACACACACACACACACACACACACACACACGCATACACACGCAAACACACAATGCCTCTGAAGGAGCAGCATGGGAATTTCGGAGTATTCCCACGCAATTAGCAGAGGAATCTATTGCTTTCCTAGCACCATTTGCAAAAGTGATACCTATTCAACATTTTTTAAAAGAACATGTTGCCATGATGCTTTTTATGAGAAAGATGAAAAGACATGACAATTAGTCATGTTGAAAGAAGGACCGTAAGTTGTATAGAGAAGTCAGGCAAGGGTAGGACCCCTTTACCCTGCAGCTGCCTCCGAAGTGCAGGCCCCATCTTTCGGTGGGTACCCAGCCAGTGCCTGGCTCTTCCCCCTGGCTTGCTCCCCTCCTGTTAGAAACTGCCTGGGCCTTTGCACAGACGGATCTTTGAAAAAGGCAAATCGATCGTATAATCCCAAAGCTGAAAGCCCTTCCTTCAGTGGCTTTCTAACACTTACTCCATAAGATATAAGTCCCTTGTTTCTTATTCCAGAGCCCTGTCAGGTTTTCTCCTCCACCACTTTCCACCCACATAACTTCTATTCCAATCATTGCTAACAATAGGGTCTACAAGGATTTGCCAAACTCTCTTAATTCCTCAATGCCTTGTGTATTCACCTCTTGCCCAGAAGTCTCTTCCCTACAAGGTTCACCTGCAAAATTCTTACTCCTCTTCAAGGCCTTCCTAAGCAAAGGTCTGTGGGCAGGTGACGTTACATAGCAAGATGGAACAAGTGTCCAAGACGCATGAGTCCTAACCTAGATTCTGTCTTGCTACATACCAGCTGCTTGTCCAGAGGCAACTCACATGCCTCCCATGAGCCTCAGGGCCTATTTAAATGGAGACAATATTAGCTAGATAACATGAGCCAAGCACCTGGGAAGGGAGTTTATGGGCATGGCAAAATGTTTCAGCCGGGCAGACCTGTTAAAATATTTTCCCTGAGATTTGTATTGATATGTCCAGGCACCTTTCCTACTAGTAATTTGTTTGACTTCTGCCAAATCCACCGTCCTTTACCCCTGCTTAAGTATAGCTGTTGTAGTTAGGACTTTCCTGGTCTAGGACCACTATTGTTCTTGTTGCTGTGACCATCATTGTTTATTATTGTATCATTATCCCCTGATTCCTCACCGTTCCTCCGCACACACACCAGGTAGTGTAGGGCTTCTCACTCTGTGCTCCCAAAGCAGCTTATATGTACCATACTTACAATACATTTTTTTTTTTTTTTTTTTTTGGCGGTACGCGGGCCTCTCACTGTTGTGGCCTCTCCCGCTGTGGAGCACAGGCTCCGGACGTGCAGGCTCAGCGGCCATGGCTCACGGGCCCAGCCGCTCTGCGGCATGTGGGATCTTCCCAGACCGGGGCACGAACCCGCGTCCCCTGCATCGGCAGGCGGACTCTTAACCACTGCGCCACCAGGGAAGCCCACAATACTTTTTACATTATTCTATAATCATGTGTTATACAACTGCCTCTCCAGGTGACCCTGAACTCCTTGAGGACAGAGCCCATGTATTTTGTGTGTGTTCTGAGAACACTGGACCTGGCTCAGAGTACGCTGTCACTAAATTTTTAGTAATTGGATGAATAAAGGAAGAAACTATATTTTATTGATTGGGAGAGAATAAGAAATATTGCTTTATTGATTCCTAGCAGTTTCTGAGCTCCTAGAAAGCTGATGTCATAGAAGAAATTCATCAAAAGAAACCAGTTAGCTGGCTTTTAAAGGGCTGGACTTCCTCAGAAAGCAATGGGCATTTGGCCAGTGCCTTCCAGGGCTGACTGAACTCAGGTCTTCATGTGTGTGTGTGCCTAAATCCGTTTATCTAAATGATCTAAAATGACTGAAATGATCTTTAAAGCTTACATTTCTTTGATGAATCTAATGAATTAAAGCTATAGTCCTCCAACTATCTTACAGACTATGGAAAAACCCCAAATCCTAGCTCCGTATAATATCAACTGTGTTTCTTTTGATTCTTGGCATTCTAGTTTGAGTGATTATGTCGTTTCTCCCGTATGGAAAAGTTGAAAAAACAGTACGTATTCTACCACATTTTTGTCACATTTTGAATTTTCTCTCTAGCTCTAGCTCTGTCTTTGTCTCTCTCTGTCTCTCTCTCCCTCCCTCCCTCTCTCTCTCTCTCTCTCTCTCTCTCTCTCTCTCTATATATATATATATATATACACGTTACACACACTTTTTTTTTTTTTGCTGAACAATTTGCAAGTTACAGACATCATGACAGTAAACCCCTAAATATTTCAGCATACACTTCCTATTGATGAGAACATTTCCTATGAAATCACAATACCAGTACAATTCCTAAGAAATTTAATTTGATTATATCTAAAATTTGGTCTCTATATTCAAAGTCTTTCGATTGCCCCTAAGATACCTTTTTATTGTTGCCAATGCTTCCAACCATTATGCATTTCATTTGGTTTCTTTTCCCTTTTGAAGGAAGACTAAAGGAGCGGCAGTGGACGCATCTTCATGTTTTGAGTAAGCAGAGACATTTAGACATATTATTGTTATTTATACTAGAGATGGTTTGTAGGGGCTCCAGCAAACTGAGGACATTTAGAGGTGTGTCCATTACTAGGGAGTGTTGAGTAACAGAATAGACAGACTTAACAAGTACATATTTAGGGCACCAGCATAGCAGGGACATTTTAAAATATATATTTTGAAAGAATTCAAGAGAAAGAAAGGGGAAAATAAAGGA
Source organism: Pseudorca crassidens (assembly GCF_039906515.1). NCBI lineage: Eukaryota > Metazoa > Chordata > Mammalia > Artiodactyla > Delphinidae > Pseudorca > Pseudorca crassidens. The sequence goes on from NC_090299.1 coordinate 151,653,007, forward strand.
AGGAAGGGAGGGAGGGAGACAGGAGAGAAGAAAGGAAAAAGTGTCAGAAGGAAAATCAGAATTTGTTGGACTCTATCCTATAAATTAGTGGTTTTTTATTGTTACTGTTGTTTAGAATCACATGTGGGGATGAGGCACTGTGGGTTTTTTTCAGTGTTTAGGATTTTCTTTTTTTTTAATTTAATTTTTATTTGATATTGGGGTATAGTTAACTTACAATGTTGTGTTAGTTTCAAGTGTACAGCAAAGTGATTCAGTTATACATGTGCATATATCCATTCTTTTTCAGATTTTTCCCTTATAGGTTATTACAAGATATTGAATATAGTCCCCTGTGCTGTACAAGATTATTTTATATATAGTAGTGTGTATCTGTTAATCCCAAACTCCTAATTTATCCCTCCCCCCGACCTTTCCCCTTTGGTAATCATAAGTTTGTTTTCTCTGTCTGTGAGTCTATTTCTGCTTTGTAAATAAGTTTATTTGTATCATCTTTTTACATTCTGCATGTAAGTGATATCATATGATATTTGTCTTTCTCTGTCTGGCTTACTTCATTTACTACGATAATCTCTGGGTCCATCCATGTTGCCGCAAATGGCATTATTTCATTCTTTTTTATGGCTGAGTAATATTCCACTGTGTGTATATACCACATCTTGTTTATCCATTCCTGGTGTTTAGGATTTCTAAGGGTCTGTGACCGGGGTCTGTGAAAAGACAGCCCAGCATGATCTGGGGGCACCTGACCTAACCAGGAACAATGATGTGTGGTGACCACATTGGGAAGGTGATATCAGCCAAAAAAGTGTCTAAGTTCAAATATGCTTTTAAAAAAACAAAATATAATTTCTTATACGACAGGATGAGTGGTAGGTTGTCTTCAGGTAGATGCAGGGTGAGTTCAACCCTGTTTAACCTCAGGTGTCAAGCATTGTTCTGGTTTCTATGAGTAAGTTTCGTAACACAAAATCCATTTGATAGCTTTGCCCTGCATATATCCAAACTATAAGATTGCTCCACCCCCTATAGAAATAGCGCATAGGGCTTCCCTGGTGGCGCAGTGGTTAAGAATCCACCTGCTAGTGCAGGGGACACGGGTTTGAGCCCTGGTCTGGGAAGATCCCACATGGTGTGGAGCAACTAAGCCCGTGCACCACAACTACTGAGCCTGTGCTCTAGAGCCCTCAAGCCACAACTACTGAGCTCGTATGCCACAACTACTGAGCCTGTGCGCCTAGAGCCTGTGCTCCACGACGGGAGAAGCCACCACAATGAGAAGCCCATGCACCGCAACGAAGAGTAGCCCCCACTCGCCGCAACTAGAGAAAGCCCGCACGCAGCAATGAAGACCCAATGCAGCCAAAAATAAATTAATTAATTAAAAATAAATTAAAAAGGGAGATAACCTTCTAAAAAAAACAAAAGTGTACAAACTTTTGTAATTGAACCTCTCCTCTAAGCATACCTCTTCATTCCACACAAAAAGATAATTCATCCTCACTTGTTTTCTTAAATTTGTAGGTAGCTAACTAGTTCATAAAACACAGCATATTGACAGGACCTAATCCTTAGTTTTTTGACCAAGCAGCTTTGAGTAACTTCAACGAGTTCCTTAAATCAAAATACCAGATTTCCCTTGCGGTCCAGTGGTTAAGATTCTGCACTTCCACTGCAGGGGGGCAGGTTCGATACCTGGTCAGGGAAATAAGATCCCACATGGTGTGGCCAAAAAAATTAAAAATCAAAATACCATAGTAACATTTACTGCACTTACTGTATGTGTTAAACTGTGTAGTTAAACTGGGGAATGTTGTCCCCTGTGGTTCCAGAAGCACTTTAAACGTAATGGAAATTACAGTGCACTCTGGAGAGATTGATGAGAATGTTAATTAAAATCAACTTGTCCTAGTATTCATTTTTCCAGAATTGAAAAGGATGATGAGTATGGGAAACTGACATGTTTTCAAAATATGACTGCTTCTCAAAGCTATGCTTTTAAACAAAGTCTAATGAACCTTCAGAAAAGATGATTTCTCTGAGAACATCACATTTTTACCTCAAAAAAATTACGTGATCATTTATACTTAGCATACATGAGGGTCTCCGCTGAATTAATGAAACGTGAAAGAAAGAAGGCAATTTCTGACAGTATCTGTGAAATCCATAGGATTTCATCTCCCAAGGCATGGCCTAGTCACAGTTTTACTTTGATGTGCACACACAATATGTATTAACATTGACAGGAGTTAAGCACACAATTTAAAGGAGAAAATTGTACCATTTTGAATCCATCTCCCAGATGATTAAAAAGCATCAAAGAACTACATTTAAATAGAAATATGAATATAACTTAAAATACCAGGAGCCAAGAAATTCAGCTCTGATGATGCTGTCAGGAAGCGGGTGGGGTCACGGAGATTCACAAGTTTCATGTCATAGCTAGTAAGCGCTTGAACTGTGAAATTGCATCAGTTATTTACCTGCCAATTCACAGCCAGAATTGTTCCTGAAACCTAGTTTTCCTTACGAGCAGATTAATTTCATTTAGGAAAATGTAGTTGAAATTGGTTTTACTAAAATTATATGTATTTTATTTGAAGATAATATTTCAGCACTTCACCAAATACCATTCTTTTTTTTAACCTGTTAATTGTTTTATTCATTAATATACATGAATTATATAAATGCATTATTAAATAAAATAAATTGAAAAGTAATTGCACAGATAATTCAAAGAGGAGAAAGCACATATAGCTGAAAAATAATTGTAAAAATTTTCAGCCAACAGCATATATAGTTCGTCCTTCCAAATTTGCCCTGTCTTGCTGCAAATACTAGAATCCGAGGATGCCCAAGTTCCTTATATAAAAGGGTGTAGTATTTGCATAAAACCTAGGCACACCCTCCCTGATACTTTATATATATATATATATATATATATATATATTTTTTTTTTTTTTTTTTCAAATACCGTTCTTAACTTCCCAGTCCCGGTCCTGAGACCCTTCATCTTTTCTGAACTCGTATTTGGTCAGCCCTCCCCCCATAAGGTCCAAATACAAAACAAAGCAAAACACACACACACACACACACACACACACACACACACACAGAGGAAAGGTGAATTGTCAGATTTACATTCTCCTTCCTTCTGCTCGATTTTTTTCTTCAGGGTTTTTTCTCCTCAATTAGAGTAGAACAATTTTTCAAGTGTGCTCGTGTAAGCCAGGTGCATTACTTGTCTGTGTCGTGTCTCAATGGGGACATGACGGGAGGAGATGGGAAAGTCAAGATTCTAGCATGCTGTACACTTAGAATCCCAGGTGCTTCTTGACTCATCATTTCATTTCCAGAAATTGATTATTAGGAAATAATCACGATGAATTGGGCGATTGGGATTGACGTGTATACACTGATGTGTATAAAATGGATGACTAGTAAGAACCTGCTGTATAAAAACATAAATAAACTAAAATTCAAGAAAAAAAAGAAATAATCAAGAGTTATTTGCAGCACTGTTTACAATAGTAATAAAAAAGTGATAACAGGGAATTCCCTGGTGGTCCAGTGGTTAGGACTCGGGCTCTCACTGGGGGGGAAGGGGAGGTGGAGTGGCCAGATTCAATGCCTGGTCTGGGAACTAAGATGCCACAAGCGGTGCAGCACGGCCAAAAAAAAAAAAAAAAAAGTGATACCAATCTAAGTATTCAGCAATAAAGGGCTTATTAAATAAATTATGCCAAAGCAATACAATAGAATACTATGCAGCTATTAAAATCAGATTTTCAAGGTTTATTAACATGAGTATATGCTCACATTGTATTTAGTGAGAATAAAAAAGTAGGCTCCAAACCTAAATTTACAATGATCTCCCAATTTTTAAAAAGGGATAGATAGATAGAGACATAGAAATAGAAACAGGGGCAACTTTCAGGCACTTCCTTATATAGAACATCAAATGAAAGCAGAGCCTAAAATGAAATTCAGTATTCCCAAAAGTGTGCTTTAAATGCACGTAGAGCCCTGGCTGGTAAAACCAACCAATTTACCAACCAAAGGGCAACCACAAAAATTCCAAGTCTTCTTGACGAAAAATCAATGTTTTAATGCATCCATTTGGCTTTTAGATGACAAATTGGTTTATCCGTTGGAAATATTGATCTAGTAACGAGGTCCTGTGTGAATTGTGTTGTGACCGGCTCTGTCCCCGCAGGGAATGTGAGGGGTTTGTCTTTTTACTGCCAGCCTCTCCCGTGGTGTCCTACCCATGGATCCCTCACGCTTTCTTCACCTCTTCATCCCCATCCGTCCTCTGCTAAAAATTGCCAGGCTTGGAAAGGTTCTCGAAAATTCATTCAGCCTAAGATAAAGTGCTGACCAGCTTAAGTACCTTCATGGCAGGTATTTGCATTTAGTAGGGGAAGAGCCCTGAATCCCTCAAAGTTTCTCCACTGGGGCACTATTTGCATTTTGGGGCGGGGCTATTGGAGGGCCAGTGTGAACGCCCCACCCCATCACCCTGAAAACCACAAAGTTCATGTAGGTCCAGGATCATCGTGTTCTATTCCGGACACTGGCTGATTGCTCAGGAGTTCATTTGTGTAAAGAATATGTACTGGGGACCCACTCCAGGCCAGACACCGTTCTGGGATTTCAGAGCGTCCTCTGGGCCTCACGATTCCTGCACAGGAATCATGAAATAAAACACATAAGACACTGAAGACTTCATTTAACAGAAATGATTCATACGCTGTTCATTCTAGTTTTTTTTCCTCTCTAATTTTTTGAAGCAAAAATTAAAAACAAAGGTTAGATTTAACTTGGAAAGCTCCATCTCACCAGGCTTCTGCTTTCGTTCACATTTAAAATAATATTTTTAGAGATACCTTGACCTTTGTGCTTTGTCATTTACCTGTGGACTTGAGACTCCCGATCACACCCCCGCTGTAAAATGAACAAGGAAATTAAAGCGCCACCTGCTTGCCACCACAATAGATCATCTGCGTATCTCGGTTTCAGTAGTGCATTTGAGAGGATGACGCTTTGTTCCATTAAATTGGAGCCTCTGTTTTTTTTTTTTTTTCTTTCTCCCAGATGTTAATAACCACCACTCTGTTACTCAAGAGGTTTTGTCTAGGTAATTAAAGATCTCTTCACATCATGGTTGAATATAAAGTCCTAAATGAGTCATGCAGTGAACTTGGGTCTTTTGAGTTTAATGAGGTCAGTTTTAATGAGGAAATTATTTTTTTGATAAATTTTAAAACTGTAAAAGAAAAATTCAATTATACATTCCTAGTATAGCCACTTAAAATAGAATTTAAGCTTATTCAGTAATGAGAATAATTTGTAAAAACTATTACAAACCTCAAACTTCATGTTAAAAAACAAAGAAGAATCCCCCTAGAAACACTCTCCTGAGAGAAAAACTCATTAAAGGAAAACTGTTTATTTATTATTGTTTATATGTTATCTTTTAAAAAAATGGACATCTGGATTTCACCCCAATTTTTTTGTTTTAAATAGTGAAGTGTATTCAATTTGGGGATGAAAATAATGTTTATTTTATTTTTATTTTTTAATTAATTAATTAATTTGGCGGCATTGGGTGTTTGTTGCTGCGCACGGGCTTTGTCTAGTTGCGGCGAGTGGTGTCTGCGCTTTGCAGTGCGCGGGCTTCTCATTGCGGTGGCTTCTCTTGTTGCGGAGCGCGGGCTGTAGGTGCACAGGCTTCAGTAGCTGTGGCTCGTGGGCTCTAGAGCACAAGCTCAGTAGTTGTGGTGCTGAGCTTAGTTGCTCCGTGACAGGTGAGATCTTCCTGAACCAGGGCTCAAACCCGTGTCCCCTGAATTGGCAGGCGGATTTTTAACCACTGTGTCACCAGGGAAGTCCAATAATGTTTATTTTAACGGGAACTTGTTTTCTTAATATAATGGTTGTTCCATTAATATTCTAGCGATGACACATTACATGCATCTTTCAACTAATAGAAATAAGAACAATTACAAAAATAATCCAAAGTAACTGAAATCAATTACAGCCTGCTGTAAGCTGTATAATAATAACATAAACATATTCATCCAGAATTAAAACAGTAGGTCAGAAGAGCGATCTATTGGGAGTCAATATTCTATAATCATCAGGACAAAGTTCGGAAGCAGATGGGCCGGAATTTGAAAACGGGCTTAAACATTTATTAGAAGTGTGACCTTGTTTTAATAATCCTGTCTGAGCTGCAGGTTGTTCACTTGTTCACTTGTAAAATGGGGGCAATAGTACCTAATCTTTGAATCCAGTTGTTGTGAAGAATTCAGTGATGCTGGCAAGAAATGCACTAGAAAAGTCCCGATCCATCCGTATATGTGAGAAAATCGATGGAACTTTTCATCATCAGAAAAGCCTCTATTGAAATTCAGTATATGCCCTGGGACGTATTTTGGACAAGTTCTTAGTCCAGATCATTTCCCAGAGGGGAAAATGATTGGATTGGGAGACAGCGTATGGCAATGGGCTGTGCAAAGAGGGGAGAGCTTTCCTTCTCATTTTTAAATTAGCAAGTGTGGTTAGGTATCAATGACTAATAGTGATGTTTTGGGTTTAATGCTCATTGTGGAACTTCACTTATTTAATTTTTTGGTTGAGAGAGCCCGAACGAATGTTAAGTAGAATAATAGAAGAAAATTTATTTTTCCTAAACATAGTACTTCAAGAAAAATACAGAGGCAGCACAAGAGACAAAAGGGGCATTTGTTCCATCATAAGAGCATCCCACCTGCCGCCCCCTTTGCTCTGTGTTAATAGTATTTCCCTGGCAGCACCGTTGTGAGGCTAACTAACAAAGCCCTTGGAAAGATAGGAAGTGGTGTGTAGCCATTAATAACAGTTTGTTTTCCTACATTTAGAAGTAGTAAGCCAACACAACTCACCGCTTTTCATTGTAATTATCAAAGGACCTCTTTTCAGTAAAATTCTAAGTGTAGTTTTAGAGCATTTATATCATTATTGATGAAGTGGTTCTCTGGAGAACTTGGGACACGGAGTTTATAGGATTAACAGTGAGCATCATTAAAACACCGTAACAGAAGACAAGATCGAGAAATAACTACAAAGGAGGGTTGGGGAACATTGGGAAAATATTCCCCAAGGAGAGGATGGGCAAGGGAGACATCCAAATCCAAGTTGTCCTCAATCTACCAACTGCTGTTTTTACTCTTGAAATGGGTACTTGTGAATTCACTTGGAATTTACAAGAAAATATTCCTAGGGAACCAACGTTGAAAATGGTGGTTAGGTCTCTCGCAGGCCTTGTGAAACCACTAACCCCCATGTAGCTGCACCAAAGAACACTACTTCCCTGCTGTTCCTGAGGGCTAAACAGCGACATTCCAACCTGCTGCCAGGATGCTGGAATATCTCCCAAGCTGCCAACCCCATAACCCCCCTAAAGTAGTTTCCTCCAGTCTCCTCTCCTACTGGGCCAACACAGAAGAAGAAGTCTTTGGAATTCCCTGTCGGTCCAGTGGTTAGGACTTGGTGCTTTCACTTCGGGGGCCCAGGTTTGATCCCTGGTCGGGGAGCTAAGCTCCTGCATGCCACGTGGTGTGACCACATTTAAAAAAAAAACAGAATTCTTTCCCTCGTGATGACAAAAGAAGAAAGAATTCTCAGGCAGCCAGTGTTAACAGGAAGGGGTAGTGACTGACATTTTAGGGATGTTCAAAGTTTGTTTTCAGGGCTTCGGAAAGGCCCACACCAGGGACTTGCTTCACTTTCTTTTACAATAAGTGTGTCATTGCTGCCCTGTGTTTGGTTGAGTTTATGGAAATAGCTGCGTTGCTTGTTGATCGTGAGAGGTGGGCACATGATAGCATCTATAAATCCCAGGCTACCCCTCTGCCCAGCCCTCTGTCCTCTGCAGAGCCTCAAGGGGAAGGTCACCCTGGACCACTTGAACTGAGGTGTCAGAAACCACAGAGAGGTCCCACCAGCCACCTCACAAGATCCTCTGATGACACAGCCTAACACAACCTCCTTTACAGTATTCCAACAACAACCGCAGTCAGAAATAACTCGGACATAACGCTAAAAAATAAAGTAAGCCTCAAAAGCTTTTCTTTTTCTCCCCTCAAAACATTAGCATGCAAATGAGTTAGCTAGTAGTCACTAGTAGCTTTTTCCTTGCAAAATTATTGGCTAATTATACCAATTATTACATTCTCAGCCTATCAGGCCATGCTGTGTTCATCGAGAGGCAAAAATGTTCCCTGGAGCCGATCCACAGGGCAACAAACGAAGTCTGTTTGGGTGGTTCTTTCTTGCCAGGCGTGCTCATGGTCCGTGCTGACCACGGAGGCCTGGCCTCAGTCCACAGTGAATGGTTACAGCTCATCACTCAGGGTTCTTCAGAGATGAGTCCTCACTTGGCATCTCTCCCTTCTGAAACATCCATAAAAGGGAGCCATTGCCACATAAACGTGGACTCCGACGCACAGAAGGATCACCCTTATCTTTCAGGATGCTGGAAACCCTGATTGCATGGGTATGGACACATTTAAGTGATCGAGCATCCTTCCCTATACACTGTACTGCATTACATACAGTCATACTGAGGACAGTCTAACCAGATTAATGTCTTCAAAGTTAGCAAAATGCTCACACATCTGTCATTTGGTTGATATGAATAATGTCCAGGCATTAAAACTTAATCCCCATTCAGAAAAGTTTACTCCATATAGATCAAAGCTTAGTGAACTATTAAAGCTTTTTTAAACATAAGTTTAGGGTGGAATTGTCAAGATTCTACCAGACAATATGATGGGACTATTAGAGTGAATTTCAAAAAAATAACAAGACATATTTACATTTTATCATTTGCCAGTGTCTATATTATTTTAGAATCAATTAAACACTTGATGACTTTTGATGTTCGTTATGCCCAAAGTTTTCCTGACTCCTCTGTATTCACTGTATTATAAGTGTAGTCATCATTACATTGTGGGTTTTTTTTTTTTTTTTTTTTTTTTTTTTTTGGTGGTACGCGGGCCTCTCACTGTTGTGGCCTCTCCCGTTGCGGAGCACAGGCTCCGGATGCACAGGCTCAGCGGCCATGGCTCATGGGCCCAGCCGCTCCACGGCATGTGGGATCTTCCCGGACCGGAACACGAACCCATGTCCCCTGCGTCGGCAGGCGGACTCTCAACCACTGCGCCACCAGGGAAGCCCTACATTGTGGTTTTAAACCATTTGATAGCACAACACACTGTAGATTTTTATCTCTGATTTTCTTCCTCTCTCACAGTTTTGGTACAAATGTTCTGTTTATGGTCGGGCATGGTAATTCAGTTTTGAGGCAGGTTGTAACAAGAACCATCTGTCCTTTTCCCCTATCTGAGTCCTTCTGTCATGATTAATTGTTGTTACCAAAAAAAAAGTACCACCTCTTTGCTGGAGTTTTGCAAGAGGCTGCAGCCACTGCCTCTCTTTAGAGTAATGGAGCTTAAAATATGACATGCTTTGTTCCCTGTGGCCTTAAACACCCAGTCTCTGCTATCGTGGTTCCCAAGGCTTCCAGTAGATTGAGAGACGAGAGACGGGTGGAAACCACTCTTGGTAACATCAGACAATAACAAGATGGAGACAAAATTGAAATCGTTACTCAAGGATGTTCCACTTTGTATTAGGCATTTTGGGTGTCTGCCTCTTAGGGAATAAAAAACAACGGAAGAAAGTAATATACATATCATGTTCACACTGATACAAATGAGCTCCTGAAGAGGATGAGAAAATGCTGATACGAAGTGCAGCATGGTATGTCAAGGTTTGGTAGAACTTAAGTTAAAAACACAAATCCACGTTTCCTAAAGACCTCTGTTGTTGCCTAATTTCAAAAGCATCTGAAGAGAAAGAGAAAGGGGCCAGAACTAGGATTTAACTTTTATGAGAAGGAAATGCGCTCTAGGAGGGACCAATGTGGGAGGAACCAAGGAAGAGAAAGGTCTGCTCAGAGGTGTTGCGTCATTAGCCCTGCAGCTCCCACTGCAGTTCGAGTGGAAGAGTACTGAGTTGTGGTACAAATTCTCAGAAATGCTGCCCATTTCCTAATTCAACCAGCATTTATCCAACCAGGATTGGATCTAGAGAAGGGGGAAGAAGATGCAAAAGGGATGGAGGATGTTGTTGCTTTTGTGTTCAGTCATCAAGGAACTTTAAACAAGTTGGGAGACAGACGTGAAACCTAGGACAACCATCTCAGCCTCTAGTGATGTGCTTTGCTGGACCACAAGGCTCCCTCCCTCTTTCCCAGAAATCCCCTTTCCTTAGTCTGCCCATCTTTCTGAAGTCCTCCCTGTTAGAGCCATCGTTCCTACTCAGGCTTTCTATGTAGGAAAAGATGTAGAACACACACACACACACACACTGAATCCCTATAAAGGCCCTCTTACAATATAAATATGTTACTCACAAGGGCTCATACAGTTCCAAACATTTCAGTCTTGGTGTAATGCCAAACAAGGTTCTCAGGAAATGAGACACAAGACGTGAAACAAAAATATAGGTAAAGAAGGAAAACCGGGCTTCCCTGGTGGCGCAGTGGTTGAGAGTCCGCCTGCCGATGCAGAGGACACGGGTTCGTGCCCTGGTCCGGGAAGATCCCACATGCCGCGGAGCGGCTGGGCCCGTGAGCCATGGCCGCTGAGCCTGCGCGTCCGGAGCCTGTGCTCCGCAACGGGAGAGGCCGCATCAGTGAGAGGCCTGCGTACCGCAAAAAATAAAAAAATAAAAAAACCTACAGGTCCAGTATACAGGAGCATTTCAGTGCCAATGTGATAAAGCTGGACTTTGGCTTATGAAGGGTGAAAAGACAAAGGAGGCGATTACCAAGAAGAGAGTGTTAAGAACCTGGCAGTCACCTTCAGACTGGATCAGAAGAGGTGGAGACTGCGATTAGAGAAGTCAGTGAGGAGGCTGTTGACTTCTTCAGGAATAGAGAGACAAAAATACCTGCATTAAGTGATGTTATCATAAGAATAAATTAATATTTTGAATAAGTGTAATATGCTGCAGGGACAGATTGGATATGAGAATTGAGGTTTCCCCTTGGGCAATGATTCCCAAGTTTTAATGTTAGGTATCTGTGAACTGGTGATGGTGTTGAAAGATACAGGACACTGGAAGAGATACCTAATTTGGTCAGTGGTGGCAGCATGGTGAGATGTTACCTTCCTTTCTAATTACTTTTTTTTTCCGCTTTTGTTGAGATGTAGTTGATATACAGCACTGTATAGGTTTAAGGTATACAGCATAATGACTTGATTTACATAGATTGTAAAGTGATTACCACAGTAACTTTACTTAACATCCATCATCTCATATAGATACAAAAGAAAAAAGAAAAAGAAAAGTTTTTTCCCTGTGATGGGATCTCTTAGCATCTACTCCTGAAAACTTTCATATGTAACACACAGCAGTGTTAATTATAGCGATCATGCTGTACATTACATCCCCAGGACTTATGTATCTCGTAACGGGAAGTTTGTACCTTTTGACACCTTCATCTAATTCCCCCTCCCTCTCCCCTCCACCTCTGGTAACCACACATCTCATCTCTTTTTCTGTGAGGCAGTTTTCTTGTTGTGCTTTTTGGATTCCACATATAAGTGAGATCATGCAGTATTTGTCTTTTTCTGGCGAATGTTACTTGAAACACTTTTAGTCACATAAGCAGCTGGACATTTCCTGTTGCCTTAGGACCCAGGACTGAGTTTTCAGTGAGATATGGAGCAAAAGAAACATGAATCTGCAAGTCACAGAGATTTGAAGCCTTGAGAGTAAATGACCAGCAAGACCAGAGAGCCGAGGACAAGTTTCCTTGGAATGTTCATGGGAAAGGACTGAGTCATCATAACTGAGGGGAAATGGATAATCAGGGAGATGGAAGGAAAGTGAGAGCAAGAGCTTTAAGTAGGGTAAGATGATCAGTGGTATGAAAGGCTCGTCTAAAACAGTAACTTTTTTCTCACCCTATAATCGTTGTCTCCAGAATGTAGAATTCTGACAGATGGTCTCTTAGTACTTTGAAGTTATTCCACTGTCTTTGTCTTCCATTGTTACTGTTAAGAAGTCCTGTGTCATTCTATCCATCACTTCTTTGCGGGTAATTTGTCTTTTTCACTGATTTCTTTTAAACTATTCTCTTTGTTTTTATTCTGAAATTTCACTGAAATATATTTTTACTTATCCTGCTTGGGACTCACTGTGAATTGTGAATATGAGAATTATGTCTTTAGCGATTCTAAAAGTTTTTCAGATATTATCTCTTTAAGTATTACGTGTCTCCCATTCTCTTGATTCTCTCTTTTAAGAGATGCACATGTTTTCTAAGGGTAGTTGTGAGTTAGGCCTTATCATTTTCCTCTTCATCCCACTTTCTGTCTCTTCATCTCTGCACGGTAGAATGTGGGTCACTTCCTCAGACCTGACTGAGAGTTTACCAAGTCTCAGTTATGGTCTTTCACTTTCCCATTGGTATTTCATTTCAGTTCCTTTTGTTTTTCATATTCATAGAGGCTGTATTTAATTATTTCTTTCCAATCTATGTGTTGGATTTTCATAGACTCTTATTATTTTCTCATATTTTAGAGTCTTTCTTTTATGCTCTTAATCACATTATGTCTATATTTTTGTCCCTATTTAATAGTTCTATGTTAGCTGATGGTCTTAGGAAACTGAATCCTTCTACTTGTTGTGTCTGCTGACTCTCAAACTTGGTGAGCTGTTTCCTTGTGTGCACTGTATTCAAGAACCTGTGTTCACCTTCAGCAGGGGAATCCCTCACATCCTGAGCGAACAAGCTGTCCCTTCCAAACAGCTTTATGTTTGTTTCTTCCAGGAGCCTTAGGTGGCCCTGTCCAGTGGAGCCTATCACTGAAGAGGACCAATTTTTACATCAATTTTTCAACTTACAAATACTTGGCCCAGGCTGATGGTATATTGGCATTCAACAAACTACCATCTCTTTTTGTAAATAAAGTTTTATTGAAATGCACACATGCCCATTTGTTGACATATTGTCAACAACAGCTTTTCTTCTCCAAGGGCAGAGTTGAAGAGCTGCAGCAGAGACTGTATGGCCTACAAGTTGATAATTTACTATCTGGCCCTGTACAGAGAATACTTGTCAACCTCTGGTATAAATTCAAATCCTAAACCAGAGTAAGAGCAGGTAGAAGGTTACAGAGTCTCAGGGGAGAGACTAATTTTTTCCACTCAGAGTCCAAGCTGACGAGTTTCTTTGTTCACTCCATGTGCTAGTTGGGAGGTTGCCTTTGTTTTTGTTTTTACAGTCCATACTTTCTCTAAGAACATAGCTTTTCAAGGTCCTGAACTCATGCAGATTTATTGATTCTAACTCTCTCTCTTGTATGAGTCTAGAGCCTAAGGGCCTCATATCCTGAGGACATTTAAATCCAAATTCCTAGATCCGGGACAGCACATTTTCCTGCCACACCAACGCCCCTCCACAGCACTGCTCCACTCACAACTCCTATCCTAACTGCTCAGTTTTGACTCCTACAGATATTACTTATAGATCAGCTCTGTATTAGGGGTTTTTTTTTTCCAGCAGTTATGGGTGTTTTATAGCAAAATATTTCTCAAATTATATAACAGGTCATATTTCTGAGAAATAAAAGTTGTGTAAAATGTAACTGGAATCTTGGAGGACTGAAAATTTTTAAACTTTACTAAAAAATTTAGAATACTGAATAAGACTATTTCTGTGGAATCATAAAGGTGAAAGCCATTTAGGAAAACTGAGAAAGGAGTGAGCAGTGAAATAGGCACCTTGCCACGAGGATCGGAGGCCACATGGCAGAGGGGACCCTGATATCAGACTTGCCCCAATTTGAATCCTACCCACGTAACCCTTAGAAGAGGTATTTAACTTCTCATAGCCTCACTTTCTTTATCTGTAAAATCAAGATAATAAAGTCTATAGCAAACTATCAATATATGACCCTTGCAATGAATGTGAGTGTGTTACAAAGTCTTTAGAATATTAGTCACTCTTCAGAATACCCCTCTCCGGCTTCAAAGGAAAGAAAGAACCATGTGGCGTATGTAACAGCAAGTATTTCGAGCTGAATTTAGCCACTGTCATTTCCATGGCAACTACTCTGAGAAGAGGGGCAAAATACATAAAGATGCTATCGAAGATTTATAGTCACTTATCTGGAGTGAGCTTCGTAATTCTCAGGGCTCTGAGGGAAGGCATTATCTCAAACGTGTGGTAGTAAAAACTTATAGTTATCAGTTCTTTCCCTTGGAAAGCTACTTAGTAACTTCCAATTGTTTAGCAATCTGGCCTCATTTTTTAAAAACTTAATTATTTATTTTTGGCTGTGTTGGATCTTCGTTGCTGCGCATGGGCTTTCTCTGGTTGCGGCGAGCAGGGGCTACTCTTTGTTGCGGTGCGCGGGCTTATCTTGTTGTGGAGCACGGGCTCTAGGTGCACAGACTTCAGTAGTTGTGGCTTGTGGGCTCAGTAGTTGTGGTTCGCAAGCCCGAGAGCACAGGCTCAGTAGTTGTGGCACACGGGCTTCGTTGCTCCGCGGCATGTGGGATCTTCCCGGACCAGGGCTCGAACCCGTGTCCCCTGCATTGGCAGGCGGATTCTTAACCACTGCGCCACCAGGGAAGTCCCTGGCCTCATTTTTTAATCATGCCTATGCTACTGTCTTAGAAGGGTATCGGATTGGTATAAGTAATCTGTCTGAGTCTACTCATTAGGTGGGCAACGGGAAGGGAAACTTAGCCAGAAAATACAGGGTGAGGACGGAGGAGATGTTAGGGCTTGAGCAAGGAAGGCAGGGTGCTGGTTCAGACTGTGGTGGTTGGGAAGTGTGGTCCAGCCTAGAAGGAGTAGCATAACGGGGGGGAGGGAGAAGAGGAGACCCTTTGTCCTGTGCACAATGCAGCCCAGTGCTATTCTGATCGTACGAGGGGTGCAGAGCCAGTGTGCGCGCTTTGTTTGCATCTTATTTATCCAGATGGAGCATTTTTCTCTCAGTAAAGAAAGCGGTGACTCATTTCTCCAATAAATTCTTTAGCTCAACTTTGTTTTCAGGCAATCTTTTCTGATACGATTTTTCGTGGTGTGATGCAACTCACAGAAGACACCACAAATCATTTTCCCAAATGAGTTTTCTCTATCTTGCAGTAAGTTAATCAATCAGTAGTTCTGTTTTTTAAACCTTAGACTTGTTTTCAGTTAGAACCTATTCAATTATAATGAACACAAGGATACAAATCCCCTTTGGTTATATATTTTGTCATTTCTAAACACATAATTAACATGGTGTAATTTCACTTCCAACCATGCCAAGAGAAACAGGAAAGCAATATAGTGCTTGAATACTTTGTCTATAAAATACAAATACCCTCAATCGTTATGAAGCTTTTGTTCTGTAGAGAAAAATGCCTTTCAAGAAATGGACTACATGAATAAATTAATTAAGAATATCAATTTTATTTACTATGAAAAGATATTCTTCCTCATGGTAGGAAATGTAGGTTATGATGAACTTATCTAGAAACGTCCAAGACATCTACACAGAAGGTAGAGAGTAACTTCCACCCACCCCACCCCCCTGTTTTGTTTTTTTTGTTTTTTTGTGGTACGTGGGCCTCTCACTGTCGTGGCCTCTCTCATTGCGGAGCACAGGCTCCGGACACGCAGGCTCAGCGGCCATGGCTCACGGGCCCAGCCGCTCCGCGGCATGTGGGATCTTCCCAGACCGGGGCACAAAGCCGTGTCCCCTGCATCGGCAGGCGGACTCTCAACCACTGTGCCACCAGGGAAGCCCCTCACCCCCTTGTTTAAAACAGGTGCTGCCGCTGGGTCTCTACTCAGTGTCAGATACTCAGAATCAGCTCTGTTTGCTGCAGACTGAACGCTTGTGCACCCTCACCCTAATTCATATGTTGAAACCCAATCCCCAATTCGAGAGTATTAGGAGGAGGAGCCTTTGGGAGGTGATGAGGTCTTGAGGGTGGAGCCCTCAAGAATGGGATTAGCACCCTTATAAGAGGAGATGACAATCTATGAACCAGGAAGCAGGCCCTCCTCAGAAACTCAATCTGCCCACTTATCTTGGACTTCGCGGCCTCCAGCATTGTGGGTGATAAGTGTCTGTTGTTGATGAGCCATGCAGTCTATGGTGTTTTGTTATAATGACCTGAAAAGATTAAGACAGAGTTCTAAAAGGAAATCTGCTTAGTGAGGAACCAGCAAGACACCTTTGTCAACTGGCTCAGCGCTCTGTACTAGAGAGCAGGTGAGTGCAGGGGTGGCCTCCGTTTACATGAGCAGGTATAAACTGAAACACTCTCAAAGGGCCCCTGACCAAGTACACCTTCCCGAGAAGGTAAACTTCTTTTTGCAAATAGCTGCATGCATTATTAATGCAAAGATACAGAACCAAATAGGAAACACCATGTTGTGTTACATTAATGTAATTTGAGAGGTAATCAGTGCTTCCTTTTATACCCTCGGTACAGATGTGTATCTCTTCCACGTGTAGGACTTGATTTGAAAAATCTATACAACTTCACAGGTGAAAGAGAGTTATCTCAATGGAATTAGACTAAGACATTTTAATGAAAAGAGCTTTAAAGCAATATACATGTCTAAACATTTAATGTAGTTTTCGTAAATTTGGAGGTAGTTTAATTTTTTCAATATGTTTAAATAACAGAATTTGGGGGAGGAATCCCTAAACATTATAAATGTTAGAGAAAAGGTTAACATTGTTTCTTTGTTTTTTTTTTTTTTTCTTTTTTTGTTTTGCGGTACGCGGGCCCCTCACCGCCGCGGCCCCTCCCGTTGTGGAGCACAGGCTCCAGACACACAGGCCCAGCGGCCATGGCTCACAGGCCCAGCCGCTCCGCAGCACGTGGGATCTTCCCGGACCGGGGCACGAACCCGTGTCCCCTGCATCGGCAGGCGGACCCTCAACCACTGCACCAGCAGGGAAGACCCTAACATTGTTTTTAAAACAATCCTGCCAGTAACCATATTTGAGTAAGATAAGAGGGAAACTATTCATCTGTGTTTCAAACAAGAAACAGTGAAGAATTTCAAGAAGATCACTGACACCAGAAGTAGAATTTTCCTTAGTAATTATTTTCTAGCTTACGTCTGTCATTTTTCTGAATAAAATAGAAGACCTGCACTTCCCTGGTGGCGCAGTGGTTGAGAGTCCACCTGCCGATGCAGGGGACACGGGTTCGTGCCCCGGTCCGGGAAGATCCCACGTGCCGCGGAGCGGCTGGGCCCGTGAGCCATGGCCGCTGAGCCTGCGCGTCCGGAGCCTGTGCTCCGCAATGGGAGAGGCCACAACAGTGAGAGGCCAGCGTACCGCAAAAAAAAAAAAAGAAGACGTAATGGAGAAATTTCTTTTAAACACTAAATGAGCATTGAGCTAGAATAGCATGAAGCTACTTTTGTTTCCATAGGCATTTCTGTCTTTGAAATTTTAGAGACAATTTACTTGAAATGTTTTAAAATGTTCTAATATATTTTTCTGTTTCCACATGGTGTTTTTGCCTTGGCAAAATTTGAAGGACGCAAACCCCTGACACATTAAGCATCAATCACTCTCTCCTAACCATTTCTCAAACCAATTTTGTTGATTCGAAAATATTCACTGTTCATCTTGGTATTCATTATTTATTCACCAACTCTTATTAATAATACACAGTCATAAATGACAAATATCCAAGTTAACGCTCTTACGGCTGTCTTTTGACATTATCCCTGTAAGCACCTAAGTAAACACCTAACAGCTAAAGCTTAAGGAATAAACTTCAATGAAAAAAGGCAAGGAAAATGCCACCCTCCTAAAGACAAGTTTATTTATTTTTAGAGTACGATGAAGCTGAATAACTACTACCCTCACACCTTTTTTTTTAATATAAAAATATGTATATATATAACAAAACACAACTAATCTGGAAAATGGTGAATAATTTACATAATAATTTGTAAACATTTTCCACATACAATTGTATGAGATAAAGGGTAGACTTTGAAAAAAACAATCACTCATATCAATGTTAATAAGCTACAAATAGGATTAAACTCTTTTCATCATAAAACAGTTGTTGAACCAACAATTTGAGCAGTTTATTCCTTAGGTATCTTTTGGGTAAACTGTATTTTTTTTTCCCCCCAATGATTTTTTTTTAACATCTTTATTGGAGTTTGATTGCTTTACAATGATGTGTTAGTTTCTGCTTTATAACAAAGTGAATCAGTTATACATATACATATGTTCCCATATCTCTTCCCTCTTGCGTCTCTCTCCCACCCTCTCTATCCCACCCCTCTAGGTGGTCACAGAGCACCGAGCTGATGTCCCTGTTCTATGCCTACCCTCACATCTTATGCTGCAATTATCTTTGTGGGGTTGAGTCATAAATAGGTAAACTTAAACCAAATGGTAATTCTTCCTACATTTTTATCAACTTTGGGGGGAACAGACTATTTAAAATGCAATCGGTCTGAATGAACTGAACATAAATGGATCAATAACAGATGGTGAATCAGTTTTCAAGACTAGTCAAGACAGTGCCCTGAGGTACAGAGTTTACCGGGGAGAAGTTAAAGGAGAGGGTAGTGGGGGAAAGGGGTTCGGGAAAAAGGCACCAGACATGAGTTTGAGTCTCAGTTCATCTGCATGTCAATTTCCTTGCCTAAAAAAGGGGGATAGTTAAATCTTTTGTGCGTGTATAAATGGCCTGTGTATCATAATGACTAGCATGGAACAGGTGTTTTAAAATAGTGGCTAATGCGCTATGGAAAACAATCTGGGGTTTCCTTAAAACATTAAAAATAGAGCTACCATATGATCCAGCAATCCCACTCCTGGACATATAGCCAGAAGAGAGGAAAATTCTAACTGGAAAAGATACGTGCACCCCCGCGTTCATAGCAGCACTGTTTATGATAGCCAGGACATGGAAGCCATCGGCAGATGAATGGATAAAGAAGATGTGGTATATAGATATGTGTACACACGATGGAATATTCCTCAGCCATAAAAAAGAATGAAATAATGCCATTTGCAGCAACATGGATGGAGCTGGAGAGTATCATGCTAAGTGAAGTAAGCCAGACAGAGACAGATATCATATGATACCACTTATATGTGGAATCTAAAAAAGAAAAAATGATACAAATAAACTTATTTACAAAATAGAAATAGACTCACAGACGTTTGGGATTAACATATACACACTACAAGGTATAAAACAGATAACTAACAAGGACCTACTGTGTAGCACAGAGAACTATATTCAATATCTTAGCCTATAATGGAAAAGAATCAGAAAAATATATATGTATGTGTAACTGAATCACTTTGCTGTACACCTGAAACTAACACAATATTGTAAGTCAACTATACTTCAATTTTTAAAAAAACAGTGACATTATTAATAAGAAAACATATAACAATTGAAATTGCTTTTGCAACTAAAGCCTATTATCTTGGTTTCAAATCCGTGTAACCCAAGCTTTCTAGGCCAGAGCAGCCCGGCAGGGGACAGTCAAGGGATAACTACTGCAGAGGTAATAAAATAGCGTCGTGTTTGCCATTCCTCGCACTGCAGCCACCGCGCCTGTTTCTCTGCTCTGGCAGGACCGCTGGGCGGCCCCGTCTCTCCTTGGCAGGCAGCTGTGGGCCTACTCTCTGCACATACACCTGCGTGGGTACTGCCCCGGTGCCCCTGCTGATGCGTTCTGTGCTTCCCCACTGTTGCTGGGCTCTCTGGTCATGCCAGCCCCTGTGCCGTCGCGTGTCTGCTGACGTTGGGTCCCCTGCTCTCCATGCTGCCATGCTCCCCCCATCAGTCATAGACAGTCACCATTTCCCAGAGGAAAGGCCTCAGTTTCCGTGGGGCTCCTGGTGTTCGTGCTCAGTCTTTTAAGCGTTCAGTTCTCTTACAAGCCTGTCATCCTGTTCAAAGGATTCACGGAGGACCCACATCTCTCCCTGCCCACCATGAACGGGGCGTCTCGGGATCCAGCCTAGGGCCAGCTGTGGCCCGGGTGTCAGGGTGAGGCAAGTCGCGCCTGAGGGTCTGGAGGGGAAGGGGCAGAGCCGCTCGGGCCTGGGGCTTGGGCGGTGGTGGGATCCGCCCAGCAGAGGCCAAACTCCCCGGCCCTGCCTCTGGTCTGTGGTTCTCCGGCTGCATGCCTTTCCCCCCAGCTTGCCCTGTGTTGTCAGCGTACTCAGATACCTTACATGTACTCAATACTACTCCGCGAGGGGAAGTTTGGGGGCGGGACTTACATCCGGCCAAGGCATCTCACGCCTGAAGCTTATGTTAGTTGGTTTGCTTTGCGCGGGATGTAACCGCAGGATAACCTGCACCTGCCGCCCCAAAGTCCCTCCGGTTTGGAACTGTTAACAGCCCCGTCCAGACACAACTGTTCAGAAAATGCTTGTCTTCCTGGTCTACGTTTTCTTAGCCTCTCTTCCTTGTTCCAGCTGCCATTGTTGTTCGTTGTTTTCCCGCAGCGTCTGGGGCATAATCTCTTCCCTGTTTGGTGCCGGGCTCTAAACCCTGGGCTTTGGGTTCTGGCTCTGTCCGTCTTTGTCCCACCCTGACACTGGACTCCTCCCTGAAGGTCAGCCCAAGTCCATTTCCCTCTCTGACCTGGCTGGCAAAGTTGGAAGTCTGTGTTAATCCCTTTTACGGCAGCTTCGGAACGTACTCGATTCCTCCTGGACAGTAGCTTGGCCCGCCCAGGGCCTGGCGCCCTGTGCAACAGTCAGGCCTGGCAGGGTTCACTGTGCCGTGCCCTGCACGCCTGGGGGGCCCTGAACCCCACCTTGGTTCTGCGTGGGCCTCGAAACCACTGGAGAGGATGCTCATGCTTGGTGCCCGTGCTGCCTCGCATCCCAAAGGCGGAGGTCGGCCCCTACAGTCAGGCACTTGCACACCTCCCATGGGGAGGGACGCTGCCCCTCCAGTCCCCACCCCGTCTTCTGGAAGCCGTCAGCTCTGTCTCCTCAGTGACCCCTGTGATGGTCGCCCCTCCCAGCTCTGACGTTATCTCCCCACGGATGCCTTCACAAAACTCATCTGCCTTTTAAAATCAACTCTTAACCTTCACAGTTTGATTTGACCCCATATTTTGTCAGCCTAGATTCACAGTCATTCTTTAGGATGTGGAGCCTCAGGAAAGCTTGCTCTCTGGGGTCTGTGACAAAGAATAGACTTGGCCCTCAGACTCTCAGAGGATTCCAGTGCCCAGGGAAGTGTCACCCTGTATTGTGTATCGTGCAGACTCATATGTGTATCTACTGGCAGCTCTCTTACCCCTGCCGTTGTCTTTTCTCTCTGTTCTCCTTGTGCTGAGCTGTCCGAGGATCTATGTCTACATTCACGTTACCCCTTTCAGAACATAAACGCTCACAGATTAGGTCTATGTTCAAGATGTTTTAGGCTATACATTTGCAGCAACATGGATAGACCTAGAGATGATCATACTAAGTGAAGTAAGTCAGACAGAGAAAGACAAATACCATATGACATCACTTACATGTGGAATCTAAACTATGACACAAATGAACTTATCTACAAAACAGAAACAGACTCACAGACATAGAGAACAGACTTGTGGTTGCCAAGGGGGAGGGGAGGAGGGAGGGATGGATTGGAGTCTGGGGTTAGCAGATGCAAACTATTACATATAGAATGGATAAACAACAAGGTCCTACTGTAGAGCACAGGGAACTATGTTCAGTATCCTTGTGATAAACCATAATGGAAAGAATATGAAAAAGAATGTATGTATACACACACACACACACACACGCACACACACATAATTGAATCCCTTGGCTGTGCAGCAGAAATTAACACAACATTGTAAATCAACTAGACTCCAATAAAATAAATTTTTAAAAGATGTATTAAGCTATAGCGCATCCATCACAATGACATTTACACTTAGATTTTTAAAAACTGCCGTATATTCATTATAATCACTATCCTAAAATCAAATTGGGAGGCAAACTAAAGGTATGATTAGCCATTTGTGGGTCAGTATTTTACTTTACATAAAACTATGAAGATAATGGGTAGGAGCGTGCTTTGTAAAACACTGTTCAAGTTATTCAGTCATTCCTATACCATTGTTTTTTCACAAATGTGCCAGTTAAAATGAAAAAGTATACTATCCTCTTTGTTATAATTATGCTTTTAACCAGAAATAAGCCACTCTTAGCCATGTTTTCACTATTTTCTTTATAGCTGTTTGTTTTCTTTATCCTGTAATAGCTCTGGTTCTGCAATGATAGTCATAGAATCACACGCCTGAAAGAGAGTTTAAAGTTCTTACCCTTTTCTCTAAGCTTAGGCAGAGCTGCCCTTAAACCTATTCAGAAAGAAGAAGGTATACACCGTTGAAAAAAAATGTAAAGTACATGTTTTCCTGCTTATAAGTATGAGGCATACATTTTTAAAAAGAAGTTCTAAAAAATAAAAAATAAAAATAAATTAAAAGAAGTTCTATACCTTCCCTTCATTCAATACCAGACATTTCTGGTTTAACAGTATAAACAAGGATCAAAGAAAACAAAACAAACAGAAACTGTATTTCTTTTGCTTGTTCTTAGCAGAAGAAGCGCTGATTGTGGTTTGACACAACACTCTTAGCAACCAGTCTGGTTTTCTGTCCCCTTTCACCCTAGTTACCTGTGGCTACAACCGTGACATTTAGAAAATAATACCATTAGAAGATGTGTGCAAAACAATAAAACAAGAGTTATAAAGAAAAAAAGCCCAAGGCAATACAATGACCCTTTCCATATTATTCTCCTATACTTACTAATTGAACTAGTTACTTAAAAAACTAATTACTAGTTACTTAAAAATTATAATGATATACTCAGCTTTTTTCCATATAACATTGCGTCATAAATATTTCCATATTCTGACATGGCACTGGTATCTTTCATTTTAATATTAACACAGTTTGCTTCAATTGAAGTAGCATCTTTTTAAAATTTATTATTTATTTCTGTTTTATTATTATTTTGGCTGTGCTGGGTCTTCCTTGTGGTGTGTGGGCCTTTTGTTGTGGGCTTCTATAGTTGAGGTGCGTGGGCTTCTCTCTAGTTGCAGTGCACGGGTTGAGTTGTCCCGCGGCATGTGGGATCTTAGTTCCCGGGGATTGAACACATGTCCCCTGCATTGGAAGGCAGATTCTTTACCGCTGGACCACCAGGGAAGTCCCTGAAGTAGCATCTTAATCTGAGTTTCCAAAAATGAACATTTTCAGGACTAGGTCTGTCATTTCAAATTGCTTTTCTAAATGATTCTCCTAGTTTCTCTACCCTCAGTCAAGCACAAGTGCTCCAGCACTGAATGTTTCAGTGAGTTTCATTTGCACTAAGTTTGGAATAGGTGTCTCTGATGTGATTAATCTTTCGGAAACCAAATAAGAGGGAGGAAAATGTCACCTCAGCTGCTGTACACATCAGATTATTTTAAAACTCAGATTAATTTCAGACTATTAGAGAATGATGTAAAATCTTTTATGAGATTATCAGTTATCAGATGTCGTAAAGGGCAGTTAGGAAATGAGAACACTGCTCCTTGCCTGCTCACGGCCCCGTCTGAAAACTTTTCTCCGGAGGCCCTTTGATAAACATAAGAACTGAACACCCTAAAGGTTATTCTGTCTTTTCTGATGATTGTATTTCTCCCTTGTTGAAAAAACCTTCAATGGCTCCAACTGTCCATGGATAAATTCCAGATCCTGAGACCTGGTTCCGAGGCAACAGAAAGGACACAGAGACCGTGGAATCCCCAAAGGAGCACAGGCCACAGACTCAGAGGACCCAGATTCACGTCCCACCCCTGTGCTAATACTTAACCTTGCAATTTACTCATCTGCACAGTGAGAATAATAGTATCTATTTTACAAGGCTCTGTAGAAGATGAGATGAGAATTCATTTGAAGGACCTGGAATGAAGGGCCTCCTGGACGGACATGAATTCCTTGCTTTCTTTCCTCTCCAGTCTGGGCTCAGCCTTCTTTATCCCACCCACGGTGGATCCCCGAGCCCACCTGTTCCTTTGCTGCTTCTATACATCTGCTTTTCCTCATAGTTTCTCCATCCAATGCTTGTTCCTCAGATCTCTACAATCCTACTTAAGACCCATGTAGGAAGTCTTCCCAGGCTTATCTACCCAACTGAAATGGACTTGTCTCCTGTAACAGCGTCTGCCTCCTAGCGTTTATCAAGTTGCTGTGTGATGACTGTACACAGGGCTACACGTGCCCCTTGGAAATGGAGCCTGTGTCTCAGACCGCGATACCTGTGTATCCCTTCATCACCTTGCATAGTGCCTGGTAAATAGGTGTCTGTTTACTGTTGGCTTTATTTACTTCTATCCTGTTATATTCCATGCCTTTTTCCCCTGCCCTCCCGTCTCTGCCTTTACTCCTTATATTTCATATGCAGGGACATTCATCCCAATAAGCAAATGAAATGACGGTTTTAAGAAAGGGAGGGAAAAGGATACGAGCCTTGTCAAAGAAGCAACTTTTACACGCCTAAACCTGTCTGCTTTGAGATGGGAGCCAAAGTCAGGGTGCCCAAGACTGTTCCAGTTCTTTTTCATTTATTTATTTTCTTATTAGTCATCCATTTTACACACATCAGTGTATACATGTCAATCCCAATCTCCCAATTCATCACACCACCACCCGCCCCCCGTGTTCCCCCCTTGGTGTCCATACGTTTTTTTCTCTACTACTGTGTCTCAATTTCTACTCTGCACACCGGTTCATCTGTACCGTTTTCTAGGTTCCACATATATGCGTTAATATACGATATTTGTTTTTCTCTTTCTGACTTACTTCACTCTGTATGACAGTCTCTAGATGCATCCACAGCTCTACAAATGACCCAATTTCATTCCTTTTTATGGCTGAGTAATATTTCATTGTATATATGTGCCACATCTTCTTTATCCATTCGTCTGTCGATGGGCATTTAGGTTGCTTCCATGACCTGGCTATTGTAAATAGCGCCGGAATGAACATTGGGGGGCATGTGTCTTTTTGAATTATGGTTTTCTCTGGGTATATGACCAAGAGTGGGATTGCTGGGTCATATGGTAATTCTATTTTTAGTTCTTTAAGGAACCTCCATACTGTTCTCCATAGTGGCTGTATCAATCTACATTCCCACCAACAGTGCAAGAGGGTTCCCTTTTCTCCACACCCTCTCCAGCATTTGTTGTTTGTAGATTTTCTGATGATGCCCATTCTAACTGGTGTGAGGTGATACCTCACTGTAGTTTTGATTTGCATTTCTCTAATCATTAGTGATGTTAAGCAGCTTTTCATGTGCCTCTTGGCCATCTGTATGTCTTCTTTGGAGAAATGTCTGTTTAGGCCTTTTGCCCATTTTTAGATTGGTTGTTATATATATAAGCAGCTACATGAGCTGCTTATATATTTTGGAGATTAATCCTTTGTCAGTTGATTCATCTGCAAATATTTTCTCCCATTCTGATGGTTGTCTTTTCGTCTTGTTTATAGTTTCCTTTGCTGTGCAAAAGCTTTTAAGTTTCATTAGGTCGCATTTGTTTATTTTTGTTTTTATTTCCATTACTCTAGGAGGTGGATCAAAAAAGATCTTGCTGTGATTTATGTCAAAGAGTGTTCTTCCTATGTTTTCCTTTAAGAGTTTTATAGTGTCCGGTCTTTCTTACATTTGGGTCTCGAATCCATTTTGAGTTTATTTTTGTGTATGGTGTTAGGGAGTGTTCTAATTTCATTCTTTTACATGTAGCTGGCCAGTTTTCCCAGCACCACTTATTGAAGAGACTGTCTTTTCTCCATTGTATATCCTTGCCTCCTTTGTCATAGATTAGTTGACCATAGGTGTGTGGGTTTATCTCTGGGCTTTCTATCCTGTTCCATTGATCTATATTTCTGTTTTTGTGCCAGTACCATATTGTCTTGATTACTGTAGCTTTGTAGTATAGTCTGAAGTCAGGGAGTGTGATTCCTCTAGCTCCGTTTTTTTCCCTCAAGACTGCTTTGGCTATTAGGGGTCTTTTGTGTCTCCATACAAATTTTAAGATTTTTTTGTTCTAGTTCTGTAAAAAATGCCATTGGTAATTTGATAGGGATTGCATTGAATCTGTAGATTGCTTTGGGTAGTATAGTCATTTTCACAATGTTCATTCTTCCAATCCAAGAACATGGTATATCTCTCCATCTGTTGGTATCATCTTTAATTTCTTTCATCAGTGTCTTTTAGTTTTCTGCATACACGTCTTTTGTCTCCCTAGGTAGGTTTATTCCTAGGTATTTTATTCTTTTTGTTGCAATGGTAAATGGGAGTGTTTTCTTAATTTCTCTTTCAGATTTTTCATCATTAGTGTATAGGAATGCAAGAGACTTCAGTGCATTAATTTTGTATCCTGCAACTTTACCAGATTCATTGATTAGCTCTAGTAGTTTTCTGGTAGCATCTTTAGGATTCTCTATATATAGTATCACGTCATCTGCAAACAGTGACAGTTTTACTTCTTCTTTTGCAATTTTTATTCCTTTTATTTCTTTTTCTTCTCTGATTGCTGTGGCTAGGACTTCCAAAACTATGTTGAATAATAGTGGTGAGAGTGGACATCCTTGTCTTGTTCCTGATCTTAGAGGAAATGCTTTCAGTTTTTCACCATTGAGAATGATGTTCACTGTGGGTTTGTCGTATATGGCCTTTATTATGTTGAAATAGGTTCCCTCTATGCCCACTTTCTGGAGAGTTTTTATCATAAATGGGTGTTGAATTTTGTCAAAAGCTTTTTCTGCATCTGTTGAGATGATCATATGGTTTTTGTTCTTCAGTTTGTTAATATGGTGTATCACATTGATTGATTTACATATATTGAAGAATCCTTGCATCCCTGGGATAAATCCCACTTGATCATGGTGTATGATCCTTTTAATGTGTTGGTGGATTCTGTTTGGTAGTATTTTGTTGAGGATTTTTGCCTCTATATTCATCAGTGATATTGGTCTGTAATTTTCTTTTTTGCAGTATCTTTGTCTGGTTTTGGTATCAGGGTGATGGTGGCCTCATAGAATGAGTTTGGGAGTTTTCCTCCCTCTGCAATTTTTTGGAAGAGTTTGAGAAGGATGGGTGTTAGCTCTTCTCTAAATGTTTGATACTATTCACCTGTGAAGCTATCTGGTCCTGGACTTTTGTTTGTTGGAAGATTTTTAATCACACTTTCAATTTCATTACTTGTGATTGGTTTGTTCATATTTTCTATTTCTTCCTGGTTCAGTCTTGGAACGTTGTGCATTTCTAAGAATTTGTCCATTTCTTCCAGGTTGTCCATTTTATTGGCATACAGTTGTTTGTGGTAATCTCTCATGATCCTTTGTATTTCTGCAGTGTCTGTTGTAACTTCTTTTTCATTTCTAATTTTACTGATTTGAGTCTTCTCCCTCTTTTTCAGTCTGGCAAATGGTTTATCAATTTTGTTTATCTTCTCAAAGAACCAGCTTTTATTTTTATTGATCTTTGCTATTGTTTTCTTTGTTTCTGTTTCATTTATTTCTGCTCTGATCTTTATGCTTTCTTTCCTTCTGCTAACTTTGGGTTTTGTTTGTTCTTCTTCCTCTAGTTCCTTTAGGTATAAGGTTAGATTGTTTATTTGAGATGCTTCTTGTTTCTTGAGGTAGGCTTGTATAGCTATAAACTTCCCTCTTAGAACTGCTTTTGCTGCATCCCATAGGTTTTGTATTGTCGTGTTTTCATTGTCATTTGTCTCTAGGTATTTTTTGATTTCCTCTTTGATTTCTTCAATGATCTCTTGGTTACTTAGTAACGTACTGTTTAGCCTCCATGTGTTTGTGTTTTTTACGTTTTTTCCCCCTGTAATTGATTTCTAATCTCATAGCGTTGTGGTCAGAAAAAATGCTTGATATGATTTCAATTTTCTTAAATTTACTGAGGCTTGATTTGTGACCCAAGATGTGATCTATCCTGGAGAATGTTCTGTGTGCAATTGAGAAGAAAGTGGAATCTGCTGTTTTTGGATGGAATGTCCTATAAATATCAATTAAATCTATCTGGTCTATTGTGTCATTTAAAGCTTGTGTTTCCTTATTAATTTTCTTTTTGGATGATCTGTCCATTGGTGTAAGTGAGGTGTTAAAGTCCCCCACTATTATTGTGTTACTGTCGATTTCCTCTTTTATAGCTATTAGCAGTTACCTTATGTATTGAGGTGCTCGTATGTTAGGTGCATATATATGTATAATTGTTATATCTTCTTCTTGGTTTGATCCCTTGATCATTACGTAGTGTCCTTCCCTGTCTCTTGTAAACTTCTTTATCTTAAAGTCTATTTTATCTGATATGAGTATTGCTACTCCAGCTTTCTTTTGATTTCCATTTGCAGGGAATATCTTTTTCCATCCCCTCACGTTCAGTCTGTATGTGTCCCTAGGTCTGTAGTGGGTCTCTTGTAGACAGCATATATATGGGTCTTGTTTTTGTATCCATTCAGCAAGCCTGTCTTTTGGTTGGAGCATTTAATCCATTCACATTTAAGGTAATTATCGATATGTGTGTTCCTATGACCATTTTCTTAATTGTTTTGGGTTTGTTTTTGTAGGTCCTCTTCTTCTCTTGTGTTTCCCACTTAGAGAAGTTCCTTTAGCATTTGTTGTAGAGCTGGTTTGGTGGTGCTGAATTCTCTTAGCTTTTGCTTGTCTGTAAAGCTTTTGATTTCTCCATCGAATCTGAATGAGATCCTTCCTGGGTGGAGTAATCTTGGTTGTAGTTTCTTCCCTTTCATCACTTTAAGCATATCATGCCACTCCCTTGTGGCTTGTGGAGTTTCTGCTGAGAAATCAGCTGTTCACCTTATGGGAGTTCCCTTGTATGTTATTTGTCGTTTTTCCCTTGCTGCTTTCAATTATTTTTCTTTGTCTTTAAGTTTTGCCAGTTTGATTGCTATGTGTCTTGGCATGTTTCTCCTTGGGTTTATCCTGTATGGGACTCTGTGCTTCCTGGACTTGGGTGGCTATTTCCTTTCCCGTGTTAGGGAAGTTTTCGAGTCTAATCTCTTCAAATATTTTCTTGGGTCCTTTCTCTCTCTCTTCTCCTTCTGAGACCCCTATAATGAGAATGTTGTTGCATTTAATGTTGTCCCAGAGGTCTCTTAGGCTGTCTTCATTTCTTTTTATTCTTTTTTCTTTATTCTGTTCCACAGCAGTGAATTCCACCATTCTGTCTTCCGGGTCACTTATCCATTCTTCTGCCTCAGTTATTCTGCCATTGATTCCTTCTAGTGTAGTTTTCATTTCAGTTATTGTATTGTTCATCTCTGTTTGTTCTTTAATTCTTCTAGGTCTTTGTTAAACATTTCTTGCATCTTCTCAATCTTTGCCTCCATTCTTTTTCCAAGGTCCTGGATCATCTTCACTATCATTGTTCTGAATTCTTTTTCTGGAAGATTGCCTATCTCCACTTCATTTACTTGTTTTTCTGGGGTTTTATCTGTTCCTTCATCTGGTACATAGCCCTCTGCCTTTTCATCTTGTCTGTCTTTCTTTGAATGTGGTTTTTGTTCCACAGGCTGCAGGATTGTCGTTCTTCTTGCTTCTGCTGTCTGCCCTCTGGTGGATGAGGCTATCCAAGAGGCTTGTGGAAGTTTCCTGATGGGAGGGACTGGTCCAAAATTTATCTTTGATGCTACAAGTCAGGGTATTGGTTACGCTTGGAAGCAGGGCAGTGCATGGAAGGGGACAGAAGGAGCTTCTGGAGTGCTGGCGACATTCTACTTCAGATGTCTTCACTATATTCCCCACAATCCTGCAGCCAGTCTTCAGTCTTGTTGATTGGATTCCCTAGAAAAGCCAGACCTCAGATCACCGTGGAAATTCAACTGTTCCAGTTCTATCGCATTCCATTTATTATTTATACGGTGCATATTGCTGCAGTCTCTAAGTGCTTTACAATGAAATACAACATACCTCTGGGAGGGAAAAAGGAAGTGAGGAAGGGGGAGGGGGAGGTGCTGGAACATGGGTTATCTCTGTGAGCTGGAGAGATCTAAGCTGACACGAGCGGGCCCTCCCTGTGACACAGGTGTGAGCAGTGCATTGGTCACCGTCAGTGGCATAAACTCGCATCGGGAGCTGGAAGCTAGCCTCTGCAGAGCAAGCTTTCTTTATCCTTGGCTTGAAAAATGCTCGGTGCTCAGGAAGGGAGAGACCCCTCCTTCCCGGGTACCCACCTGAACTTCTGAATCTGGTCAGAACACAGTTGACACTGACGCGTACCGTATAAAGCTTACCCTCCGAGAATTGTTTTTATTCCTTGTGGCAACAGAAACTACAAGGACGAAAGCTTTCTTCATACGGTGCAGTTTCGCGTGGCCTTTGGAAGTCCTCAAAGGGAAGAAGGGAGGGGGTCAGGTGGTGGCACCAAACATCACGGACACCCACATCTTGTCATTCCTCCTGCCAGCACACGCACCTCGGGGCTCTAACGCTTGTCTCCCCACTGAATCCTTCACGAACTCCTGGTGATGCGCCCTTCCTTAAGGAGGTCGAAGGGCATTGCTCCTGAAGTAGGAAAGCATTCAGACGCTTTGACCCCAGAGCCCCACGCTTCTGATGGCTTTAAATGTGGCCATCCGGCAAACTCAAACTCTGTGGGGTGGGAGAGGCTTCGATAGGCCTTTTCAGTCCTGCAGATTTCCTTGGGGAAGCCTTGGACCTGGGGAAGAAGTTAAATCGC
Source organism: Pseudorca crassidens (assembly GCF_039906515.1). Classification (NCBI taxonomy): domain Eukaryota; kingdom Metazoa; phylum Chordata; class Mammalia; order Artiodactyla; family Delphinidae; genus Pseudorca; species Pseudorca crassidens. The sequence continues at coordinate 151,683,864 of NC_090299.1, forward strand.
GATGGTTGGTGCAGGGTGTCCAGTATCGTCTCGAAGGATTAAAAATGCTGACTCCATTGCTGGCAGAGCAGCTGCTGTAGAGATTATGGTGTGAAGCGTTTTCTGGAGGAGTGATGAGGGCAGGGTGGGAGGGGCCAGGGAACCAGACCAGGAAAGACGTCAGGGCCTCCAGTGAGAAGCCAGGAGGGTCTGGGGATTCAGCCACTCAGCTGGACAAGGACAGAGGCGGGCGGGCGCAGCGCTGAGAAGTGGGCGGCCTCTGTGCTCCACATACCAGGTTTTCAGAACCCAAGTCTCCAGTGGTTTCCCACGATGTATGTAAGGTCCCTCTGTAACTGCCTACCTTTCAGTAAAGAATGTCAAACACGCTGCTTTCTGTTCGCAGTGCATGCAGGCAGGTTAGGGGAGAAGGCGTCTGTGTGTGGGGAAGTGGACTGGAGAGAGAGGGGTGTCAGCAGAAGAGGAACAGGCTGCTTGTGGTCCGGAGTGAGGGGACAGTGCCAGCCAGACGGGCCTGTGGAGCCTGGAAACAGGATCCTGGGGTCTCGAGATTGTCAGGAGTTAGGGCTGCATTTCCGCATCCCTGTGAGATGGGGGAGGGATGGGAGTGAGTGAGAGTGGATCATTATTATACAAATTTTAGAGTAGGAGTTGAGCGGACATGGTGATAAACTGGAATCAGAATGGCTACAGTATGGATCTGTTTCAAATCAAAGAAAAGAAAGAAAAGAGGAAGGAGGGAAGGAAGGGAGGGAGGGGGGTAAACCTCTGCTGGCTTTGCTCCTGTACCATGCACGGCTTTAGTCTGTTGAGAACGAGCCCGGGGCAGGGAGAGCCTGTCCAGGTCTCCCAGGAAAGGCTCTAAGCGGTGGGGAGTGGAGAGGAACTCAGAAACAAAGCACACCTGGAGCTTTCGGGAACGATGCTAGATCCCTGGAGGGAACCTGAAGGGGGACGTGTGGGCCAGGTGAACCCACGGATGCGCAGTGCTGGGTCCCGGGTCCTGGCCATCCTCGTGTCCTTCTAGGTGCTATTACGAACTCGGAAATCAATATATTAATGATCCATCCATGTCTGTTTTTATTTTTAAAAGAGGGAGCGTACAGCAGATAACACTTAACACCACAGAATGACCAACAAAATGTTTGGGCAGCCACGCAGTTCTGCCGTTCTGCATGGACTCGGTACCTTCACTCGAATAGTTAAAAAACAAATGATCCTCATGACAGCCCTGTGGGGACGGACGGCAACATCACCCAACCCACACCAAACGAAGGTCGAGGCTTACATCTGCAAGGTTACACGTTTAGAAAGTGGAGGAGCCCAGTCCTCAGCCCCAACCTTCTCTCCATTTCAGTCTGCTTTACCCTTACAAATGCATACTTACAGTCTGTGGCACTGGGTAGATAGATCCTTTATTATGTGCAAAAGATGTGTGTGTATGTATGTGTGTGTGCATGTACACACGAATGCATGTGTGCACATGTTCATGTGTGTTTGTCTGCATGTGTTTTCATGTGTGCACGTGCATATGTGTGTACATGTGTGTATGCCTGTGTGTGCGTATGTATGTGCGTGTGCACGCGTGTACACGTGTGCATGCATATGTGTGCATGCTGTGTTTACGCATGTATGCGTGTGTGCATGTGTGCATATGTATGTCTGTGCATGTGTACGTGTATGTACGTGAGTGTTTGTGCGTACTCCCCTGGGAGGCTTCTGCCTTCAGTCTGTGTCCCTGGCCCCTCCCGGAGTTCCTCCTGGTAAAGGGGATTAAGGTGATGCCCCGAGTCTGCACCCCCTGCCCACGCCTTTCTCTCCAGTGGACTCACCTAGTCAGGATGTTTGCCCCGGATTCCTCCTCTCTTTTGCCTCTCTCCCTCCACCTGAGTTATTTTCAGTCTTTGGGGGAAACGCTGGGAACTCAGGTGGAGGCCAGGGAGGCTTTAACATCCTGATTGGGGGGGTGAGCTGGGTAGCAGGTAGTTAGAGGGGGTGGAGCAGGGAAGGAGGAGGAAGGGTGAGGAAGCTCCCGGCAAAGCATCGCCCCTGAGACAGGAAATGAAAGGATGGAGCTGACACACTCAGTACATATCAAACAGCAATGAAATAGCGAGGAAGAGGCCACAAAGACGTGGCGAGAAGCGCTCGGTGGTCTGCTGTCTTCTGGCACACAGCGGGGGGCTAGGGCTTAACACACCTCTGCCGACACTGCCTACGGCTTTGCTTGGCTGGGAGAACAACCTGCGTAATGAATCCAAGGCCGATGTTCTTGCTGTTATGGAAGCAAACAAATGGTGGAATAAAAATGACAATAAAAGAAAGATATTCTCTTTGCATCATTCTAAATAGATGTTACATCTCATGGCAGATAAGATTTCATTAATTAGCAGCAATAGATTTTGGAAATAGCCACGGTGTAAATGGTCTCTGCTCTGCATTTGGTAATGAATGTGTTTTTGAATGTGACACTTTAGTCATTCAGGCAACAATATTTCTTAGCTCCTATTGTGTACCCTTGGGGGGAAGCAGGGAAATGGTAGAGGTAATCTTTTTTTTTTTTGAGCAGCTTATAGTCTACTGGTATTAGATGTGCAAGGACAAAGCTCCCCCCCACAAAAGCCCATCTCAAATCTAACAGTTTCAAGCAAAAAAAAAAAAGCCTTTTCCAGAAAACATAGTACTTTGCATTCATCCGAACATAATTCAAGCTACATTTACTAAAACTCTTGCTACCCTGTTATACAGCCAGTTGGTCTTATGTTTCTGCAAGAAAATTCAAAGAAGAGCATTTTCTTGGAAGCCTCTTTAAGGTTTTAAACAGTAAATTTATACTTACGTGATCTTAAGGCTGAGTCTAGGCTGGAGGTTTCAATGACTTATACACAGTGATCCTTGCTCCTAACTCACATGTCTCTTTTCACCACCCATCTTTGTTCTGATTATTGTCCTCACACTACCATGAATTGCAAACATATTTTATCTATTAAAAATGCGATCACTTCTCTCTCCCACTCACCAGGCCAACACTTAAGTTAGGTAGTCACACCTGTCTGCCACTTCTCAAGCCTGCCGGGGTTACCAGTAAGCACAGATGGTCAAAACATAAAACAGAGCAATGGTAGCACTAACCCAGTAAGAAGAATGAAATCCAGATGCTGCCAAAATTAAGAGAAGTTTAAAAAAAAAAATAGGCTTGATTAATGCCACTGTTAACTTTATTTTCACTGCCTTCCCAGCTGAGTCAAAAAAAGCTGATGTGCTGATACCAAGGGACATCTTTCAGCAAGGCACAATTTTTAAAATAACGTCTACGTTAATTGATGTGTTATCAAAGGACTGTCTTCTTTCACCAAGAAGCTTTAATCCTAGGAGTCAGAAGTAGCCTATACCCCAATGCACATTTCCTACCAAGGTTTCTCCGACGTTAAATCTACTTTTGTCTCTTCTGTGACAGCTAAAATAACAGGGCTGTAATGCAGTATATATTTGCGATCTCCAGGGCATCTGTGGAAGTCAGACCCTATTTTCCAGACAGACACAAAATTCATGTGGCTTTTAACTCATTTTTAAGTAGATCCTGACCTAATATAAAAAATTGAGAACAGGTGACCAATATTCCCAAAGAATCATAAAAATTCAAAACATTCTAAAGAATAAATACCTTCAAAGAAAGTTGACTGAAAATCCTAAGTTGGGATCAAATTTAGTGACTGTTTAAAATCACTTGGTCTGCATTCCATTCTTTAATCAATCTCTCTGAATCTCGATATTATCTATACATTTTCAAGCTTCTTTCTTACATCATCTCAGCGATTTTCAAAGCTATTTATTGTGGTGCTTTCAGGAAATCAAAAATGCCCGAGACTTTTGTGTGTAGTGAAAGAAAACACAGAAACAAAAAGCTTAACAGGTCCAGCTGTACCTTCTTGTTTTTTGTTTTTTAAAGCTAATCTGTGTTGAATGTAGACTCCATTGAGATATGACAAATTGATGTTACTTTATCTTTCTTGACAGTGTTTTTTTTCAGAAATCCTTATCATTTTAAAAAAGTTACATTAGAAAACTGTTGTATTTTCTTTCTGTGAAAATTCGTGATGGATAATTTTTGTTTGTTTGTTTTTGTTTGGTTGTTTTGTTTTTTGCGGTACACGGGCCTCTCACTATTGTGGCCTCTCCCGTTGCGGAGCACAGGCTCCGGACGCGCAGGCTCAGCGGCCATGGCTCACGGGCCCAGCCACTCCGCGGCATGTGGGATCCTCCCGGACCAGGGCATGAACCCGTGTCCCCTGCATCGGCAGGCGGACTCTCAACCACTGCGCCACCAGGGAAGCCCGGATAATTTTTTATAAGTATAATGAGCAGTAAACTTTTGACATCTATATTTTAAGGAATTCAAATCTTGTATTTCAACCTAAAAGCTTATATTATATATTCTGACGTTAAATAATGTCTTGAACTCTTTATCATCTGGTAAATTATCTCAGTTCTTTTTTTAATTGAAGTATAGTTGATTTACAATGTTGTGTTAGTTTCGGGTGTGATTGTCTCAGTTCTTAAAACTATTAGTTATCACTGTAAGCAAACTTCTTTGACAGTGTCCTCATAAGCAAACCTAAGGCATTCTCAGTGAGGGTCCTTCTGCAGGTTTAATTGCGGGGGAGGCTGGGGGCGCCCCCTGCCCTTGTCCGCCTGAACGTGGCTCAGAAATGCCTGCGGAAGGGAAGCCGGCTCTGAGCTTGGTTAAGGACAAGAAGACAAAGCCCAACACTGCGGATGGAACTCCTCTAGGACCCTCTCCAGGGAACGGGGCGTTTGGGATGCCCTGCGTAGGAAGCCCGCTCTGGAGGAGCAGTGCAAGGACGCGCTGCCCTGAACTTGCACTTGGGCATCTGCTGGCGCCCGCGCTCACCGGGGAGCATCCCTCCCGCCCCTTCGGGCTCAGATGGGACGGGCATCTCTCCCGTCTGAGACAGAGGCCGGGTCTGTCCTCCAACACCACGCTCTGGCGGATGGAGGAGGATGTCCGAGGGTGACCTGAGCCAGTTCAGGGTCGGGGTTGGGGGGGCAGGGAGTGGAAGAGAAGGCACAGCAGTTCCTCTCTGGACCACAAACATCAGTTTAAGAAGAACAAGCGTCTGTGCTGCAAGGTAAGCACGCCAACGGGTAAGCAGCATCTTGCCCACGTGTTGGGAGTTGCAGGACTTTTACTTTTCCTCTTTGTTCGTTTCTCTATGACGTGCTGTCACATCATGTTTCTCACGTGTGAAACCCTCTCTTGTACGTTTTAACTTATTTCGGATCATGCAAACCTCAAAAAAAGGAGGACAAAAATCACAGAACATCCCGTAGCAGGGCGGGCACACTGTGCTTTAAACACCCTTCCTGTCCACGTGGGCTCCACCCTGGTTTTTCCTGCAGGGCTTGTCTGGCAGATACAGGGACTTCTACTCACCAGGATTTTTAGTTATCTAGGAGCATCTTGGTATTTTTCAGATTACCAAGAGTCTGTTGTAATGTGACTCTGTGACATGTTAAAGAGACCAAGACAGATCGCTGATGGAGGCTGCCTAGGAATGGATGATAAACATTGGCAGATAAAAATGCAATGTGTCAAGTCCTGGAACAAGGCAGGAATCAGAAGAATGCTTTTCAATTTTAAAGTCTAGTGTAAATTTTGCTTTTAACAAAATTGGAGAAGATCAGAAGGAATTTTTTTTTTTTTTTTGCGGTACGCGGGCCTCTCACTGTTGTGGCCTCTCCCGTTGCGGAGCACAGGCTCCGGACGCGCAGGCTCAGCGGCCATGGCTCACGGGCCCAGCCGCTCGGCGGCACGTGGGATCTTCCCGGACCGGGGCACGAACCCGTGTCCCCTGCATCGGCAGGCGGACTCTCAACCACTGCGCCACCAGGGAAGCCCAGGAATTTTTAAACTATACAGTTAAGGAAGAAAAATATTGCTTAAATAGATGAGCAAATGGTTTTAGACATAAATACGTGCATGTATGTATCTATATATTGGGGGAGGTTCCTTCCTTATTAGAATTAAATCACTTTTAGTGTGTATTTGGAGTTATTTAGGAGTTGATTACTTAGTTGGTCAATAGTAACAACCTACTTTTTATAGCTCTTAAAAAATTACTTGAGCTGTACACCTGAAACTAACACAACATTGTAAATCAACTATACTCCAATAAAGTTAAACAATTTTAAATTAAAATGTACAAGAATTGATGCTTGCTTTAGAAAAACATGAGTGATATTGCTAGCATTTCTAAATGGCAGGTTCCAGAATACTGGTGGTCTAACAGGACTGATAGGATCCCGGTCACTAAACGTGGAAGGCTCCAGAAGGCCCCAGAAAGTACAGGAACGAAAGAGTGAGACAAGCAAGTATCCAAGTCTGGATAACTTTCAACTCTCTACCCACCAACCCCTGCCCTCCCACGCCCACCTCACCCCGCCTCTTCAGTGGTGAGTCAGTCTCCCAGCCCTTGGTATTCGTACCCTTGTGGAGTGCCCTACCCTTCAGGGTGGCTGGGCTTAGTGACCCGTTTCTAGCAGATAGAATGTGGCAGAGGGATGGGATGTCACCTATAAGAGTGGGTGGCACAGTGGCTGTGGTCCCTGTCTTGTGGTCCATCTGGAAAGAGCCAACTGCCACGTGAAGAGGCAACAAACACGGCCCCGGAGCCCTTGAGGAACCAAATCCTGCCCTCAACCGTACTCTTAACACCAAGTCTTCACCTGAGACCTCAGCCTCAGCTGACACCTTCATGGCAACCTCCTGGGAGACCTTGAACCAGAGGCACCCAGCCAGGCAGCTCCCAGGTTCCTGACCACAGAAACAGCAAGATACTAAATAGTTGTTGCTTTAAGCCATTAAGTTTTGGGGTCGTTTGTTATGCAGCATCAGAGCTAATAGCCTGTTTGTCCCTATCCAGCTTCCACCTTCTCTAGCCCACGTCTCTCCCCCCACCTCCCGCCCTGTCCCTTTTTGGGCTCCCCTCACACATTCCTTTACTTCTTTTGTGGGACAGTTTAAACCATCTCTGCTTCATACACCCCTTCGGGCCTCACCCTCAGGACTTCCCTTTCCTCACCTGAAATGGCCCCAAAATTATAAAGTACGGGAGACTCTAGTGCAGGCTGCTGTAAGCACGGTTTTCAGCTTATGTATTTCTTTTTTTTTCAAATTGTTTATTTATTTTTTTGGCCATGACACGTGGCACGCAGGATCTTAGTTCCCCGACCAGGGATTGAACCCACGCCCCCTGCAGTGGAAGCGCAGAGTCTTAACCACTGGACCACCAGGGAAGCCCCCAGCTTATGGATTTTTTTAAAATTTTATTTTACTTTATTTTTTTATTGAAGTATAATTGATTTCAGCTTATATTAAGAAACTGTGAACCACGCAAAATAAATAATGTATCTGTGATTTCATCAACTTAAAAATACTCTCGCTTTGGTACATTTTATAAAGTTGAGATTAAAACACCTGATGACTAAATAATCAATTCCCTGATTACTTAAACTTTTTATAGTAATAAAACAAATTATTTTAAAATATGTTAGTTATTTTTGGCCTGCAATTTGATTTGGGTCATTGCTACATGTTACTATATGGTGTCTGTACCCCAAATCCTCAGGCTTGTCAGCCTTCTGGGCTCAGCGGTTACTTCAGTACCCCCAGTAAAATGTCTTTAAATACGTAAAATAAAAGGGCTTTATTTAAATAAATTAATGTTATTTATCATAAATTATAAGTTTTAATTTATAAATTAAAATAAAATTAATTTATTAAAATTATAAATTACGAATTGAATAAATTAATACAATAAAATATTTCAATAAAATAAAATGCCCCAATAAAACCCCTTTCCCTCAGGTTGTGGACATCCTTCTCTCAAGATTTCAGAGGACACCCTGAAGGTTTACTTTCCCATTTGCCTTGTCTCTCTGGAATTACCCCTCCTCTGCAGCCTGAGGTGCATTTCCTGCTTAGTTTTGCTCTACAAAGGGCCCTGTCCTGCTTTCTTCAACTTCCCCCAAAGGCCACCAACACAGGCTGCCGAATGGAACTACAGCCAAGCACAGATAATAAACAACTTAAAATTGAAACGAGTCATTTGCTGAAATCAGACTTCGCCAGTTTCTCGAACAGCCAAGCACGTGGAAGCATCACCACCGCCCTTGTGGGCGCGTGCGCCCAGCCCTCACTGGCCTCCCAGACTAAAAAGCCTTCTCTTCCAGCTTGTTGTTTTTTCCTCTAGTCCAAGAGCCCCCAGACCCACTCCTCACCACAACTTTCATTTTCCTTGACACAGGGCATTTGAGCTTGGTGTTGTTTCAGCTTCTCCCATCTAGGTTGTGTGGGAGCAAATTTGGGGTTGGGTTCAGCTTCTACCACAAGGAGTTCCCAAACCCACCACGTGTCCTTTCCTAGATGCTGTCATCCTTCTCCGCTCAAACTGTTCCTAGACATTTTAAACAACATTTTTAAGTGTTACATTAGAGTTTAATAAAAAGATTAAGCTAAAAATCCTAATAAAATATATAAGAAGAAAAGTTATTTTCCCATTGACATCTAAATGGGATTTGCTAAAAAATGAAGTTTTTCAAAGACTATACCAAACACTTGTACTATAAACCAGTGTATAATCCATTTCAAGTGAGAGATAACAGCTGTTTTTATTATTAAAAAACTTTTTTTATTGAAGTATATTTGATTTATACAGTGTTTCAAGTGTACAGCAAAGTGAGTCAGTTACACATATATATGTTCTTTTTTATATTCTTTTCCATTATGGTTTATTACAGGATATTAAATATCGTTCTCTGTGCTATACTGTAGGTCCCTGTTGTTTATCTATTTTGTATATAGTAGCATGTATCTGTTAATCCCAATCTCCTAATTTATCACTTCCCCCATGGTTCCCCGTTGGTAACCATACATTTCCTTTCTATGTCTGTGAGTCTGTTTCTGTTTTGTAAATAAGTTCAATTGAATCTTTTTTTTTTTTAGATTCCACGTATAAGTGATATCATAGGATATTTGTCTTTGTCTGGCTTACTTCACTCAGTATGATAATATCTATGTCCATCCAGGTTGCTGCAAATGGCATTATTTCATTCTTTTTTATGGCTCAGTAATATGCTATTTTTAGATTGTTTGTAATTATCAGACCCTCTTTGAGGATCCATACATTTGAATGCTCTTTCTATGTCATGGCAAATACTAAGAAGCTACGTCGACTTTTGCAACATCAAAGGTCAGACATTGGGGCTTCCCTGGTGGCGCAGTGGTTGAGAGTCCGCCTGCCGAGGCAGGGGACGCGGGTTCGTGCCCTGGTCCGGGAAGATCCCACATGCCGCGGAGCGGCTGGGCCCGTGAGCCACGGCCGCTGAGCCTGCGCGTCCGGAGCCTGTGCTCTGCAACGGGAGAGGCCACAACAGTGAGAGGCCCGCATACCACAAAAAAAAAAAAAAAAAAAAAAAGTTCAGACATTGAAACGAATCTTGGATTGTAGAACTGCTGTAAATGATGCTTAGTCTCCGGAAACTAGATGAAAATAAGACGCTGAGCTTCAGACATTTGTCCGGGTTTAGAAGAACCTGTGGAAGCACACATACTCTCGATGATATTTAATTGCTTTCCCCCCAGTAAGTATAAGTACTTATAGTCCATTATAGAAATACATTTGCTCAGAAAGAAAGGTTGGTTCCTGGCTGAGCTCTGCGGAAACCACCCTCTGCTGCTGCCTTGTCATTGCGTTCAGTGTTTTCAAAGGGAGCTGCGACTTTCTCAGGAAAATAACTGGCGAACTGGATGAAGGATAGGAGAAATGGAGCTGGGTGGAGGGAGGGTGCTGATGGAGGGAATTTTCTACAGTAGATTTGTCCCGGCAGGAGGAAAGATTAAGTACGGCACGATGCCCTGGATTCGACAAAAGACCAGGGGGACTGGAGGAGTCTCCAAATCACAGTGCCGCCCCCCCAAAACCCACCCAGTCAGTAGTGTGCTCTGAAGTCATCAGAAGAGCTGTCATCCCAGATTGTGTTGCTCTTTGGGGCCCAGGAAAGTCTGTTGGCGGCCTTCCAAGGGAGCATGTCATAGAGGAAGGGACTTGTTTCCTTCCCGCTGCATCCAGGAGTCTGGGTCTGAGTGGCGGTACAGAGAATGGCATGGCAGCCAGGAGCCCACCAGTGGTTGACGTTGCTGGGGAAAGAAGAGCAGAATCCCACTTTGGCCGGGGCCACTGTGGAGAGGGACGCCTGCTTGCACAAAAATGATCTGCACAACAGCCAAGGTAAAACGTAAAGCCTGTAGGAGCGCAGAGAAGGAAGTGTGGGCATTTGAGGACCTCTGGAGATCTGTGCTGGTGGAAGGGGAAGAAGAGAAATTTGGAAGGGGGTTGATTTTCTTAAAGGCAAAGATGGGAAGGGTTATTTGCCAGGAACATTTAGGAGGGAATGCTACTATTCCAGGCTGAGAAGCTGCAGTAGCACCCAGATGGGAGAATTTCACTCATATTCAAAGTAACCATATTCAAATTTTGATAAATATGTTTATTTATTTTTCATTTGAAATCCTTATATTATGCTTTTTAAAAAAATTTTATTGAAGTATAGGTGATTTACAATGTTGTGTTAATTTCTGCTGTACAGCGACGTGATTCAGTGGTACCTATATATACATTCTTTTTCATATTCTTTTCCATTATGGTTTATCACGGGAGACAAATATGTCTATTGAAGATCAAAATTAGATTTCATTTCTACAACTCAGAAATAATTAACCAGATTTGGAACCCCACATTCTCTGTTATGCACAATGAGACCAGACTTTGACACTAAACTCTCTGGAACACACCGACCTCCACAATAAACCAGGGATAATAATTTTGTGTCATAGCACTGTTGTGCAGACAGTGAAAAAACTTTGGAGTGAGAGAGAGGCATGGACATATATACGCTACCAAATGTAAAATAGCTAGCTAGTGGGAAACAGCTGCATAGCACAGGGAGATCAGCTCGGTGCTTTGTGACCACCTAGAGGGGTGGGATAGGGAGGGTGGGAGGGAGACCCAAGAGGGAGGGGATATGGGGACATATGTATATGTACAGCTGATTCACTTTGTTATACAGCAGAAACTAACACACCATTGTAAAGCAATTATACTCCAATAAAGATGTTAAAAAAAAACAACTTTGGAGAAAGTGTTTTGCACAGTATCTGGCATGCAGTAAGTGTCCAGTGATATTTGTTCACTGCTCAGTGAAAAAGTCTTCACCAGAAAGTTGAACTAGTGGCAGAAGGAAGACCGCATAAACCATTAGAGCAGAACTGCAAGGGCTGTTGACATCCACAGTGCCACGCACGAGAAAAAGAGACGATAGATTCTTGTACGAGATGGAGCAGGGAGAAGAGCGCCCTGAATTGAAGACCAGGCGGGTGGATTCGTCCTGGCTCTTCCTCCGGCTCCCCTGCGCCGTGGCTTAGCCCCTCAGCTGGCCTCTCCCACGATCAGACTGCTCGAGCGGACGCCGAGGGGCTCTGTCTCAGGAGTAGCTACGGTCCCTTATCACAATAACAGTTCACACATTTGTAAGGTATCACCCTATGGTTGCTAAAGCACTTGCTTTAATTATTTATTGTTTCTCCATGTAGAGTATAGCAGTTAGGGGATGGCAATTCTAATGTGTTGTGGTTTTAATTTTCTAAACGGTGTTTTTATAAAAAAGGCATGTATACTCTAATCCCTAATTATATTAACTACAACTGTGGGAGGTCAGGTTGATTGGACGGGCAGGGAATAGCATCTCTGGTGCCAACTTACCCGAATTCTAGCTACATGAGTAAGATGAAGAATACAGACACTTTCGTGAGCTGGTCTTGAAAGCCCAAATATAAAAAGAAAGGTTATGATGGTCACACTTTATTGTTTTATTTACTTATTTTCATTATTTATTTATTTTATTGAAGTATGGGGTTTTTTTTAAACATCTCTATTGGAATATAATTGCTTTACAATGGTGTGTTACTTTCTGCTGTATAACAAAGTGAATCAGCTACGCATATACATACACTTATAATGTGTTAGTTTCAAGTGTACAGCAGTGATTGAGTTATGCATTTATATATATATAATATATATTCTTTTTCAGATTCTTTTCCATTATAGGTTATTACATGATATTGAGTAGAGTTCCCTGTGCTATACAGTAGGACCTTATTGTTTACCTATTTTATATATAGTAGTTTGTATCTGTTAATTCCAAACTCCTAATTTATCCCTCCCCCCTTCCCCCCACCCCTACTATCCCCTTTTGTTTGTTTTCTATGTCTGTGAGTCTTTTTCTGTTTTGTAAATAAGTTCATTTGTGTCATCTTTTAAGAGTCTGCGTATAAGTGATATCATATGATATTTGTCTTTTTCTGTCTGACTTATTTCACTTAATATGATAATCTTGAGATCCATGATGGTCACACTTTAAATGTATATTAGTCACATGTATTTTCTAAGGGAAGAACGGGGAGAGGCCAAGGTAAGGGGGAGGTGATGAGACTAATATTACAGAGAATATTTACTGCATACATACTACATAGTGTGTCAGGTATTGTGACAAGCATTTTATATACGTTATTCCCTTTGCCCTATAGGGAGGGAGGCACAATTATTCTCATTTTACAGAAAATCAACTTGCCAGTGTTACACAGAAGACTGTTGGGATTTGAAGCCAGGTCTGTATCTCTATTCCGTGAGTTTTCCAGATTGTTGCCTAAAAACAGGAATGTAGGGAAAGGACCTAAAATTATTTGGCGCTTAAAAGTATAAAGAAAGATTTACCGGTATAGGGGTGGCAAAGCTCCCCAGTTTGCAAAGTGTGCTTAGTAATAGGGTATTTGAGCATTAATTTTAGCAAGTACTGACCCTATATTCACCTGGAGATAGGTTCCGTTGCTGCATCATGGGAGTTTCTAGTTTGTATCACTTTCCATCATTAACTGTGTAGCTGGATGCGTTCCCAAACACTGGAACAGGCGTTTTTGCAGCGCCTGAGCACTGGACACTGGCCTGCACAGCTGCACCGTGAAGCAGTTTTCAACTCTCAAGTAACTGTTACATTAGCAAAGCAAGACAATAGCCAACGTTTCATTTGTGCCGAGCAGTAAACCCTGAGCTTCATCAACGGAGGTTGCAGCTGATTCATAAACAATAGGGATTTTTCTCTAATTGAAGAGCATCTGCTGGCCACAGGAGACCGTCGTTAATCCCCTCTAATGAGTTCAGAAGCTGTCGCAACTTCTGATGACAATATGGGCTTCATTTTAACTGCTTGGTTATCCTGTCAGCTCCACACCGAGTTAACACCATCGCTTTACCTCCTGGCCTTGGTTTTCTCTCTTTGTCTTGTTTTCCGTGTTTTATTTTGTGACCCTACTACTCACGGTCACCCAGGCTGGATAACCGGGGTCCTCCTGATTCCTTACCACCTAGATTCAGCGTGTTTCCCGAATGCATCTCTTCTCCGCTCCCATCACCTCTGCCTTGGCCTCACCTGTACTTGCCTGGACCCCCGTCCCCAGGCTCTTCTCCTCAATTCGGTCTCCACCCAGCCAGGCATCTTCCATTTAAACCCAAGACTGACCAGTCTCTGCCTGTTTGAACCTTCAGGGGTCCCCGATGCCTACAGAATAGAGTCCCTGCTCCTGGCATGCCTGGACGAGCCCCTTAGGCCTCCTCTCCCCTCTCCCCTCTTAGCCATGACCGTCAGCAATGCTGAACTTGTCTTTCTGCCATGTACAGTTCTGTGGGCTGTGTCTCCCCTCTGGGCCGTTTGCTCAAGCTGTCCTCTTTGTTCCAAATGCCCTTTCCGCCCACGCCATCCCCCAACCTCCCATCCCTTGCCTGGGTCCTCATCATTCTTTGAGACACAGTTCAGACGAGAGCCTCGCCTCTGTCCCAGGAACGGCAGGTGACCCTCCCCTCTGTCCCCATGTCTCCAGGAACAAACTAGGTGTTAAATGTATTCCCGTAGCCATCACTGCCCTTCTGACACTTTCCTGTGATTCTCTGTTGGTGTGTCTGTTGTCCTTCTTTGGAATGTTAGCTCATTCTTGTAGAAGTAGACAGAGCTCGGCTCCTGGTAGTAAATTACACAAGAGGGATGACCAGGAGGTCTTAGAAAATCATGCAAATAGCTCCTAAATACACGAAAGGATGTTCCGTCTCGCTGATAGGAGAGGAATGCCGATTACTGTTTGACCAGTTCTTACCTGTCGTAAATCCAGAAGTTTGACAACATACTCTGTGGGTGGGGTCATGTGGAAATAGGCATTCTCTGACATTGCTGGTTGGACAACAAAATGGTACAGCCCTATGGCGGGGGGGAATTTGGCAGTATCAAGCTAACGTATATATGCCTTACCCTCTGGTCCAGGAATGACACTTCTAGGAATCTATCCCAAAGATGTACTGCAAAATAAATGAGAACATGTTTGCAGAAACCTATATTTTATAGTACATTTTATAAGAGCAAAAGATTGGAAACAGCCCATATAACCATTAATAGAGGTCTCGTTGAATAAAGGGAAGGTGGAAGAACACGTGTTTAGTTTGCTACTCTTTTTCTGAGAAAGGGGAGGATATGATTATAAATATATTTTTCTTTTAGTTTTTACAAGTTTTCCTATAAGGAGAAAGAAGTAACAAGATGTAGATGACAAAGATAAAAGCTAGACTTCTGTAAATATCCCTTATTTTAAGAATTTTACTTTGAAACCATGTAAATATTTTACTTAATTACACAAGAATTTTTTAATCCCTAAAAAATGAAACAAAACTAAACAAATGAACCTAAACATGTACTGAGTCGGTGGAAAGATGTCCCAAAGAACTAACTCTGATTTTTTCTCCTCTATTTTTCCCTTCCCTCCAGCCTTTTGCCATCAGAATCACTGACCCTAAGCCCACAACAGATTGAAAAGTTTGTAACAGTCTCTGAGGCAAAGTGGAAGCCTGCGTTCCTCAGGATGGGTTAAGCGGAGGTCCTGGGCGAAAAGCGAGATCTTTATTTCCTGCTTATTTTACTAAAGAATTTCTTTTTGTCACTCAGGTTCCTCCTTCCTTCTCTCTCCGCATCACAAAAACTGCAGTGAGAAACCAAAGGGGCGGGCCCCTGACTTCCAGTAGGAGGTTTCACACTTGGAAAGTGGTAGTTCTGAGGACACAAATAGGGAAATTTCAGAGAGAAGCCTAAGGCTGGGGCTGGAGAGCCCTCGACCATAGTAACAAGAACTGGTTAACCCCAGAAAGGGTAGGAAAGCTTCTGACACTGCAGAGGTAAAGAAGAGTGCCATGCAGGGCAGATCAAAGAAGACCAGTAGACTTGCCCATGCTGGGGGAGTAGAATCAGCTTCTGGTTAGAGGGTTGAGGGGTAAAACAAGAAGCCTTCCTGTGTAACACGTTTGCGACTGGACATGTTACCCAGTCCAAGGTCGTACCGCTCGCCACACAACAGGCCAAGAAATCGGGACACAAGGTGTTGGGGCAAGGAATAGAGATTTTGTTCAGGAAGCCAGAGAAGATGGGGGACTAGTGTCCCCAAGAACCACCTGCCCCAACTTAGCAGTCAGGCTGCTTTTATACTAAAATGGGAGTGGGCGTGGCTGATTGTTGGAAACGTCTTGGTGCCGGAATCCTTTGTTCACAACTGTTATTCTCTGTTCTGCAACATTTTATCTCTGTATGAATGGAAAAGTGTTTTACCCTTAAAGGTCAGAGCCTTCAGAATAGGCTCTCCTGTATATTTCAGGCTAGAGGCAACATTGTTTCACAAGGTGCAGAGCCCCGCAGGACTCAGCACAGGCAACAGAGCACAAGGCTTAGAGCTACAGGGATAGACCTGATGCGGAAGCAGGTTTGCTCTTCCCTGTTACACATCTGTGCTGTCTGGCCGCCACAAGTCATGCCCTCCAGGAGTTGGTGGGGGGCAAGATGGTTATTTGGGATCTATGCCTGTGAACAGAAAGAGACTGAAGCAGGATTGGGCAGAGGAAGAAGCCGAACTGTGGTGAGGGCTCAACAAAGCCTCCGCTCACCGGGTGAAAAATGGTCCCATGGCAGGTGGAAACATCTGGACTTTATCCCCTCACCTTACTGAGTCTTCTGACCATGCTGCCCCGAGAGGACTTGCCTCAGAGAGAGACACCACGAGAGGGACACAGCCCGCTGCAGCTAAAGCAGCCCCTGAAGGAGCTGACAGCTGCAGGCTGTCTACTGATGGTATTTCCTGCAGCTGGGGCACAAGTCTTTCCTTGGAGGGGGACTTGGGGGTTATATCCCTTTGCCACCAGGCTAGCAACCCTCTTCATAGTTAATGTAGAGTGTTTTTACTGTAATTTCTCTCAACAAACAAAAGGCATTACATTTTCAGTAAAGAACTCCATATATTTAAGGTTGAATTCAAAATTGCTGTTAGAATTTATATTCCATGGATTATCAGGTGGTCAATATTATATTTCTGGGCAGGCTGGAATTAGCTGTTAGTTCATTTATTCATCTCACAAACATTTCTTAAGCATCTATTGCATGACAGTCTCTGGAAATTGAAATATGAATAAAGATGCTTTTCCCCTGAACTGGGAGTGAGATTCTAGTAGGGAGGCAGACAAAAGAGACAATTGAAACAACGTGGTAGCAGTTTAACAGGTAGGTATAAACAAGACGCCGTAGAAGTTAAAGGGGCGTGAAGGAGCCAGTGGTCAGCTGTGTCTGCAGGCAGCCTCCTGGCAGAGGAGGCACGGGCTCTGACTCTCAGAGGACAGAAATATTCACGTTAAGAACATTATCGGAAGAGCAAATGAATGGGTAAAGGCTCAGAGGAACGAAAGAGCATCACACATGATGGGAACCACAGACAGATTAATATGACCAAGGTACAGATTGTGTTTAAGGACGTGTTGAAATACGGGGCTGGGAAAAATGCATAAACGATGATCTTATTCATTTAAAATATAATTTCTAATTGTATTTTATCTAGCCAGGGCTTCTCAAATGCCTCTAACCGTGGTTTGTGATTTTTGTCTGTTCGGTTTGTGCAGTGACAGCCCTCTGCAGAACATTCCTTGGGATATGTTGGAAGACAGTGTTGACTGAGGCTGCCAGGTCTTTGGGGACGTAAGGCTGCTCGAGATCTAGAACCTGAACAGGTCTCTTCTGGACTTGATGTTGACAGGTAAGGAAAAGACTGGATGCCGCTCCTGGGGATGCTACAGCTGTGTCTTGTCTGTTCCTGGAGGCTGGAACACTGAGCTCTTAGAAGGAACACCCTGCCTTCCTGTCATAAAGAGTCCCTAGCAACCACCTAGTTCGGGTCACAGACAGGGAGAGGAGAGACAGCAGAGTCTTTGGCTGTTTCTGGTGCAGATAAACTGGTGTGAGGAAGCTGAGAAAGAAAATCCAGTAGCACAGCTACAACCATGGCAGGTGTATCCTTTCAAGAGCCAGTACCGACCACAGTGGGGAGGCGGATGGTTTTTACAGGTAAAGGGCTTTTGAGTATCTTTCACAAGGAGAGTTAAGCTTTCTTTACCCCTCACCTATATGATGCTCACGTGACAATGGACATGCGAACGAAAGAAACATGTTATTTTACACGATTCTGTTACTCTTATGCACTCAGTCTGGGCGTCGACACCAAGCTGCCGTGAACAGCTGTTCCCGTTCTCACGACATCTGAGCTAACTTCCACAAAGGAATATTTTTGTATCATAAAGTTTATGTTTTGTGTAATGGGGGCTGCTCCGATGTTGATAAAAAGTATACTTGTGATCAAATTTTCATTATTACTGATTTAAGTTTCTTGCATTTTTATACGCTTTGACATATTTGGTTGATAAAAATTTGAGCAGGACGTGTAGTAAGCTCAGTAAAATTGTCGGCTGGCATCTTGTTCCTTCAGCGTGCTTTAAGTGATTTGGGTGGTGTGTGTGTGTGTGTGCAATTATGTGTGTGTATGACTGAATCCCTTTGCTGTATACCTGAAACTAACACAACATTGTAAATCAACTATACTTCAGTTTAAAAAAGTGTAGTTAAATAGAATATGACTAATTGTGATGTCTGTAAGAAATAAACCACGTTTAATCTTATTTCCTTTATATTTTCAAATCACAAGCCTATTTTTAAGCATGCCGCTTGCTCATCTGTAAATTCCCCTCCAATCATGAGAAGCCTGGCCCCCACCCGTTGCCATCCGTTCACTTAATTGTTTAATTTTCAGTGTATGTATATACACGTATCAGAATTGTTAACCAGTTCTCCAGGGGAGAAAACCTTATCAACCAGAGTACGGTGCTTCCTTGACGTTCTCTTGCCCTTGGGCTTACAGGCTCTGCTCGTTAACAAAGTTATTGGGTCGGGACCTTTCCCCAGCCCCTCCAGTGAGGCTGCTTCATACACCTGTCATGCAGTTAGATTCTCCTGTCACTGTCTGAATTGTCCTGGAGGTCCCTAAACTCCTAAATGATTGTTTTAAAATTTATTTTATTGAAGTATAGTTGATCTACAATGTTGTGTTGATTTTTGCTTTACAGCAAAGTGATTCAGTTATACATATGCATATATATTCTTTTTTATATTCTTTTCCATGATGGTTCATCACAGGGTATTGAATATAGTTCCCTGTGCTCTACGGCAGGTCCTTGTTGTTGACCCGTCCTGTATGTAATAGTTTGCACCTGCTGACCCCACCCTCCCAGTCCAATCCTCCCCTCTCCCCCCTCCCCCTTGGCAGCCACCAGTCTGTTCTCTATGTCTGTGAGTCTGTGTCTGTTTCCTAGATAAGTTCCCTAAATGATTTTTTGAAATTGTATACATCAGGGTTTCCTCTTTGTGCTGTGAAGTCTACAGGCTTCGACAACTTGGTAAGGCCGTGTACCCACATGACAGTATCATACAGAACAGGTTCACCCCTCTAAATGTCCCTGTGCTTCACCGACACACTCCCCACTTTTCTCTCCCTGAGACCCTGGCACCACTGATCTCTTACTGTCTCCGTAGTTGTGCCTTCTCCTGAAAGGCCTAGAGCTGGAACCACACAGTGTGTTGCCTTTGCAGACTGGCTTCTTTCACGTGTCAGTAGGCACTGAGGGTTCCTCCATGTCGTTGCATGGCTTGGAGTGCTCATTTATTTTATCACTGAATAACCTTCCGTCGTATGGTTGGATCGTAACTGTTTACCTAATCATCTTAGTGTCTTGCGGTTTTTGGCAATTCTGAAAAAAAAACTTCTATAAGGCTTTTGCATGGGTATGTTTTCGACTCAATTTGGTAAACACTTACTTAGCAATGGGATTGCTGGATCACCTGGTGAGACTCTGTTTAGCTTTGTAAGAAACTGCCAGACTGTCTTCCAAAGCAGCTGCACCACTTTGTGTTCCCACCAGCAAGCAGAGAGCGAGAATCCCTGTTGCTTTGCACCCTTGTCAGCATTTGGTGTTTCTTATTTTTTACCTGTAGCCAGTCTAACTGGATGTAATTACATCTCACTGTTGTTTTAATTCCCTAATGACCAATGATCATATACTTACTTGCCATCTGTATATCTTCTTTGATGAGATGTCTGTTCACAATGTTTGCCTATTTTATAATTTTTTTTCTTCTTGTTGAGTTTTAACAGTTCTGTATATATTTTAGATACAGGTCCTTTATCAGATAAGTGTTTTGCAAATGTTTTCTCCTGGTCTGTGGCTTGTCGTTTCATTTTCTTAACATAGACTTGGATAGAGCACAAGTTTTTAGTTTTAGTAAAGCACAAGGAATCAATTTCTTCTTTCATGGATTGTGCTTTTGATGTTGTATCTAAAAATTCAAAACCAATTCCAGGGTCCCCTAGAGTTTTCTCCTTGTTTTCTTCTAAAAGTTTTTACTGGTTTGTGTTTTCATTATATCTATGATCCATCAAGGTGATTTTTGTGTCTTTTATCTTAATTTTTTATACTATTTATTTATTTATTTGGTTGCTCTGGGTCTTATTTGAGCAGGAGGGCTCCTTAGTTGCAGCTTGCGGGCTCCTGAGTCATGGCATATGAACTCTTAGTTGCGGCATGCATGTGGGATCTGGTTCCCTGACCAGGGATTGAACCTGGGCCCCCTGCATGGGGAATGTGGAGTCTTATTCACTGTGCCACCAAGGAAGTCCCCTTTGTCTTTTAAAGTTTTCGTTTCCGCCAGCTAATTGATTTCCTTTTAGCTTTAAGCCAGTTTGGGTTGGCTTTTCTGTCACTTCCAACTGTGAAAGAGTCTTAATTGATACTTGAAATTTCTTCTAATCTATGTCAGTGTGTACTTAGTTTCATGTATTTACGTAGCTCAAATTCTTGTCACCTTTGATAGGTTTAAGGTTTTTCATTATATTGATACAAAATAATTAACTTCATATTCTCCTGAATTTTATATTTAATCTCCAAATTTTCTCTTATAGTAAAGCTACATGAAAACTTTTGGGTAAATTATTTTTCCCTTTCTGTTATTTTTTTGTGGTATATTTACAAAGAGTGGAATTAGGTGGTGAAAGTTACGGACTCCTGTTGAGGCCACGAACTTCAGAGGATTGTATAAAATACTATGAAAAATGTATTTGTATTTAAAGCCTGCAAGTAGTTTTAAAAATTACTTTTACTTATTTATTTTTTAAATATTTATTTATTTGGCTGCATTGGGTCTTAGTTGCAGCGTGTGGGCTTCTCTCTAATTGTGGCATGCAGGCTCCAGAGCGCGTGGGATCAGTAGTTGTGGCGTGCGGGCTTAGTTGCCCTGCGGCATGTGGCATCTTAGTTCCCTGACCAGGGTTTGAACCGGTGTCCCCTGCATTGGAAGGCGGATTCTTTTTTTTTTTTTTTTTTGTCTTTTTTGCTGTACGCGGGCCTCTCACTTCCGTGGCCTCTCCCTCTGCGGAGCACAGGCTCCGGACGCGCAGGCTCAGCGGCCATGGCTCACGGGCCCAGCCGCTCTGCGGCATGTGCGATCCTCCCGGACCGGGGCACGAACCCGTGTCCCCTGCATCGGCAGGCGGACTCTCAACCACTGCGCCACCAGGGAAGCCCTGGAAGGCGGATTCTTAACCAATGGACCACCAGGGAAGTTCCCCATTTTTATTTATTTTTGATAATGGAGAGGTATATATCAATCTTTTTTTGATAACAACTTTTAAAAAGTTTGTTATGGGGCTTCCTTGGTGGCGCAGTGGTTGAGAGTCCGCCTGCCAATGCAGGGGACACGGGTTCGTGCCCCGGTCCGGGAAGATCCCACATGCCGCGGAGTGGTTGGGCCCGTGAGCCATGGCCGCTGAGCCTGCGCGTCCGGAGCCTGTGCTCTGCAACGGAGAGGCCACAACAGTGAGAGGCCCGCATACCGTAAAAAAAAAAAAAAAAAAAGTTTGTTATGACTATTTTAAAATATATCCCACTTACCTGTTACTTATATTCAACAATTTATCAAAATGTTTCCACATTTGATCACATAGCTTTTTTCTTTTTCATTTGCTGAACTATTTAAAAGTGAATTCCAGATATTCTATTGATATTATTTCACTCCTATATGTTTCACTGTGCATCTCTTAAAAAAAAGAACATATTCTTACATAGCCACATTGATATTATCATACCTAACAAAATTAACACCTATCCTGTGACATTATGTAATAACTAGTCAATGGTAATATTTCCCTCATTGCCTCTAAAATGCATTTTTATGATTGATCGTGAAAATACAGATTCAAGCTAGGTCCACACATTCATTGCATTTGGTTGTGTTGTCTCTTTTGGTGTCTTGTAAGCTGGTATAGACTTCTTTCTTTTTCTTGTTGCAGAAATTGTGTCAGTCATCCAGTAGAAATACCCAACATTCTGGATGTGGCTACTGTCATGTCATTTAACGTGTTTCTCTGTCCTCTGTATTTTCTGAACATTGAATTTGGCTGTTGAGTCTTGATTTTAGTAGGTTCAACCCTTTAGGGAAGCTTGTTTCTTGAATGCTGCTGTGGTCAACACATCACACATTAACTTTTACGCAGGTCAGATGTTACAACGTCAATTTCTCTAAGGCCCATCACTTAGGACCTTTCTAAGTTATTGGAACTTAGCCTCTTTTCCCTCCAAGTTTGGAACTGATCTCAATGGAAGGTCCATGTTCTTATAAAAGTGTTGGCCAATGCGGGTATGTACCCTGGTTAGGCAAATGAAAAGTGGATTTGCTGCATATTTTACGTCAAATATTGCATAGTTGCAATAAAAACAGAGAAAATATTTTGTCACTATTAATAACTAATGTAAAAACAATAAAATATCATGAGAAATAGCTTAAACAGTTACCTCAAATGCTGATATGTAAGGAAAAACTAACCAGCTTATAAGAGGATGAGAAAATAGCTGAGAAATTTTGCAGCAACTTTGAGGGTGATTTCAGAGCACTTTTAAGAGTTTTATAGTGTTTTTGTTAATGTCTAATTTAATTTAAAAATCAAATTTTCCCTTTCTTGCCATAAGTGTAACACTCCTCATACTTATCATTGGTAGCTATAATTGTTTTAATTTCAATTTCTTTCATTTCTAGTGAGATTCCATTATTCCGTGAGACAATTCACACTGTATATTTACTTAGTGTACTGTGACTACCGAACTAATCTGACCACTCATCAAGTTTTATTTTTCTACCTAATTTTAATGTTTTTCCTTTTAAAACATATTTCAGAAAAAAATTTGATTCTAAATTTTTATCATAGAGATTTGAAATCCAATGTAACAAATAGAAATTGAATCCCTATTGAATACTAAAAAGTTGTCCACAAGCTTTGGAGGATACAAAAATGAACAGGAATAAGATGTTTTCTGTCTTCTAGAAGCATGTAGAACATTATAGGTTATCCTGTTATCTTATTTAATCTAAATATCCATCACAGGTGTCCCTAGAGTGTAGTGTGACATTGAAAGGAAACACAAACCCAATTCCAAAGGCCTTGAGTCAAGTAGAAGAAGTGGGAATGGAGGACCATTACCTCACTGGACGCTCCACAAGCTACGCCCTGTGCTTTGTTTTCTTTTGTCTCCTACTCATTTCTTTTGACTGTCATAATTAGAGCACAGATTGTCTCCTCCATGATGGATGGATCTTAGATTTTATTTATTTTGCAACTAATAAAGGGATAGAGATTCAAATGTCAGTGGGTCCGACTTTGAAAACTTTTTAAAAAGTTGATATGTAACATATACTCTAGTAAGTATGTTCGTCTAGTGTTCAGCTTGATAATATTTTACAAAGTGAAACACTGATGCATTTACTTTTTAGATCAAGATCGTGAATATTTTCATCATCCTAAACTGTTCCTTTATGTCACTTCCCAGCCAATCCCACCAAACTCAAACTGTTTTTATTTTTATAATCCATATGTTTTTGATAACTATGAGTTTAATCTGATAAGGTAAATTATTGTCTGTATTTTTAAAACATTTTATTTGCTGGCTTATTCTTTCATGTAAGTTTTATTATCACTTTGCTAAGTTTTATTACATAGTGAAGAGATTTTATAGATAATGTTATTTTGGCATTACAAAGGTCTTACTATGAAAACTAATATCATAAACAAAATTCTGAAGAGATTTTAAAGTATTTTAGAGCATGGTTATGTATTTTTACAACATCTGTTTGCAAACAAATGATACTGCTTACCCAATTCCAGGTCCCATGCTGCTTTAAAGTTACAAAATTACATTTAAAAAATACATTTTTTCATTCAGACTTTTAAATGAATTCCCACTTGGTCCAAATTGAGAGATTGATGGGATTATTACTATGGGATGTTAAATTAAAAAGGCACGTTCCTAGAGGGGTGGGATAGGGAGGGTGGGAGGGAGATGCAAGAGGGAGGGGATATGGGGATATATGTATATGTATAGCTGATTCACTTTGCTATACAGCAGAAACTAACACACCATTGTAAAGCAATTATACTCCAATAAAGGTGTTAAAAACAAAATGGCACCATAACAGATAATCTAATTTAACCCATCATTTTTCAGATGACAATACTGAGGTTCAGAGAGCTAAGTGACCTGCTCGAGATCACACAGCTTTAACCTTAAGGTCACACAGCCTTGATCAGAAGGACGGAAGCCTCTGCCTGCTTCTTGTTTATATGGTGTATTTATGTGTGTTATATCCAGATTACTGACTAAATAAATATATTAATGTATTTTTTCAGCCATCATAGATCTACTAGAAAATCTGCGTATGTAAACCAGGAATATTGCAGAATTCCACCTTATAAAGGAGTGATCACAACATGGGACTTCTGTTAGAAATATATTAGAATTGGAAATACTGTCTAGGAAATGGCCAAAAACCAATATGATGAATGAAGCTTTAGTGATGGGAGAAGTACATAAACATGTATGTGATTATGAACAGCTCACTCCATTAGTCTGGGTTTCAGACCCATTTATTCATCTTGGTTTTTGCCTTGTGAAACGGTCACACTCATAGTCATGTCTCAAATTAAATTATTTTAAAAATAGAAAATGACTTCACACAGAAATGCCAGTGGTTTCCTATTTGAAGAAAGAATCAAATAGTCCTGCAAATTCAGCTTAAGTCTCATCACTATAATTCAGGAAGCAAATACGTCCCGTTTTAAAAAACTAATTCATGACAAAAGCTTACACATTTTAATGGGCCTGACACACTTGGCTAATCTGCCTTTTATTCTATAGTCATAGTGTGTGATTTGCCTGAATCATAACTTATCTACAAGTGAAAGCAGTTTCAAGTCAATCCTACCTTAAATTACTGATCATGTGAATCATCACCAATGTGACTCGCAGGAAAAAAATATTAGTTGCTGGCATCACTTTGAAAAGCATCTAAACCAACCCATTAGAAGAGGACTTCTAAGGACAAGCTTTGTCTCATACTCTATTTTTCTGTTTTGGGGTTTTTTAAGACAATATACACCTTTATTGCATGAAGTAAGAGTGAAAGGAGAAGAATTGATTAGACTTTCTGGGCTTTGATTTGATTTTCCAAAGTTGACACTTTGTAGGTTACATTAGTATCGCTTCCTTAAATCAGGGAGAAATGCTCAGGATTAAGCAAAAAATGTTTTTTGCTTTTGAGACAGGGCTTGAAAAAATTATTTTGTCAAAGATTAGTGGATAGTTCTGTGTGCTAATGTGCTACCTGTGAGGAAATCAACATGAGAAGCCTGCTTCAGGAAGCAGGGCTGTCAGGTTAGCTGTCATCTCAGCTGCTTCTCCTAACCTTTTTTCTTACTTTCTTTTTATTGGAGTGTAGTTGATTAACAATGGTGTGTTAGTTTCAATTGTACAGCAAAGTCGTTCAGTTATACATACATATATATTCCTTTACAGATTCTTTTGCCATATAGGTCATTACTAAATGTTGAGTAGAGTTGCCTGTGCTATACAGTAGGTCCTTGTTGGTTATCTATTTTATATATAGTAGTGCGTATCTGTTAATCCCAAACTCCTAAATTTTTCTTGCCCCTACTTTCCCTTTGGTAATCATAGGTTTGTTTTCTGTGCCTGTTTGTTTCTGTTTTGTAAATAAGCTCATTTGTACCATATTTTTAGGCTCCACATGTAAGTGTTATCATATGATATTTGTCTTTCTATGTCTGACTTACTTCACTTAGTATGATAATCTCTAGGTCCATCCACATTGCCGCAAATGGCATTATTTCGTTCTTTTTTATGGCTGAGTAATATTCCACCGTATATATGTACCACATCTTCTTTATCCATTCATCTGTCAATGGACATTTAGGTGGCTTTCATATCTCGGCTGTTCTAAATAGTGCTGCAGTGAACATTGGGGTGCATGTATCTTTTCGAATTAGACGTTTCGTCTTTTCCAGATATATGCCCAAGAGTAGGATTGCTGGATCATATGGTAACTCTATTTTTAGTTTTTTAAGGAACCTCCATACTGTTCTCCATAGTGGCTGCACCAATTTACATTCCCACCAACAGTGTAGGAGGGTTCCCTTTTCTCCACACTTTCTCCAGCATTTAATGTTTGTAGACTTTTTTTTTTTTTTTGGCTGTGTTGGGTTTTCGTTGCTGTGCGTGGGCTTTCTCTAGTTGCGGTGAGCGGGGGCTACTCTTTGTTGCAGCGCTAGGGCTTATTGCAGTGGCTTCTCTTGTGGTGGAGAATGGGCTCTAGGTGCGTGGGCTTCAGTAGTTGCGGCACACAGGCTTAGTAGTTGTGGCTCGCGGGCGCTAGAGCACAGGCTCAGTAGTTGTGGTGCACGGGCTTAGTTGCTCCGCGGCCTGTGGGATCTTCCCGGACCAGGGCTCGAACCCGTGTCCTCTGCATTGGCAGGCGATTCTTAAGCACTGTGCCAACAGGGAAGTCCTCGTAGACTTTCTAATGCTGGCCATCCTGACAGGTGTGAGGTGATACCTCATTGACGTTTTGATTTGCATTTCTCTAATAATTAGTGATGTTCAGCATCTTTTCATGTGCTCATTGGCCTTCTGTATTTCTTCTTTGGAGAAATGTCTATTTAGGTCTTCTGCCCATTTTTTGATTTTTTTTCTTTTTTTTTTTGATATTGACTTGTATGAGCTGTTTTGTGTATTGTTGGTTGCATAGTTTGCAAAAACTTTCTCCCAGTCCATGCATTGTCTTTTCCTCTTAACCCTTGTGACCGCGGTCTTCTTATCGGTAATTTGAGGCTAGTAGTGCCTGTTTCATAGCATATTCTATGATGATCTAATGAAGTGCTTGCATATAGTAAGAATTCAGTGACTTTTTAAAAAACTAATTTATCCTATTTATTTTCTTGAGAAGCTGATTATCTGAAGGGGGTAGGAGCTAGGAGAGGACACAAACATCATCTTAGAATCCTATTTTTTTTTGTAACAAACCAGCCAAGTACACATTATTTCCTAAAGTCTTAAGCCATAGGTGGGTTTTTAATGGGCACAGAGAGAAATAATCGAAGACTATCTAAGCCGTGGTTTCTAAACTTCAACGTGCATGCGGATCGCGTGGGGAGTCTTGTTAAAATGCAGATTCCGAGTCCAAAGGTCTGGGTGGGCCTGAGAGTCTGCATTTCTGCCAAGCTCTCAGGTGATGCCTGTGCTGCAGGAACCATACCTTGAGTGGTGAGGGTCTGAACTCTTCTGGCTCTTACTGTTGTGACTTTGGACTAGCTGTTGGACTAGGACCTTGGACTCTGCGCCAGTTACACGGTCTATAAAATGGCAATATTAGTATCTACTTCACAGGGTTGCTGGGAGTTTTAAGTGAGTCAGTGCGCACAGAGTACTTAGACCAGTGTCTGGCACGTGGTATGCTCCGTATCTGCATTAACTATTATCATGTGACATAGATCACTAGCAATCTAAACTAGTAAACTGCTGGCTATGGGTCCAGAACACAAAATATATTTTTTAAGCTGCCAACGATTGGCCTTTGGGATTTTCCTATAAACCTGATGTAAATAATACTAAGGAAAACAAGTTCCATTAAAACAATGTTGTGATAGAATGGCAGGTTTTAAAAAAATGAATTAGTTCATTAATTTTACTGAAGCATAGTTGATTTACAATGTTGTGTAATATAGAATGGCAGATTTTGGAATACTACCTTAAACCACATGAATTCACGGGATCTTGGTTTGGAAAACAACCCAGCATCCTGTCCTCAGGAAGGATAGAAAGGTCCCCTTCGGGGCCCTGGGTGGGAAGTCTTACCCTTTGTCTGTCTCCCTTGGGTCTGTCCCCCTCCCCTTTCCTGTCTGCTGCAGGAGGAGAGGCAAAAGCACCTTCCGAGCCACCTGCCCTGTGTGATCCTAGTTGATTTCACTCACAGACAGTGAGAAAGGGTAAAGTTCCTGCTGTCTAGCTGACCCCAGCTGCCAGCAATTATCTCAAAAACGGTGAAACCTACCAAACGGCCGGTCTGACCACAGATACCATCTTTGAGAAAAATACAGGCCAGGGAGGAGTCTGAGACAGATTGAAGATTTTCCAGGCTTTTAAGAATAATAGCACTGAAAGAGGCCTCAAAACGTTTCTGTGGTCGCATCATTTCTTTGGGGCAGCACTTTCTAAAATAAAGGAAATAATTTCTGGAAGCTCCAGAATTGCAGGCGGGGCAGTCATTTGAGAAGAGGAAGTTCTGTATCTGGGGTTGAACTCGACAGACCTGGCAAGGAGCCCCAGCACCCCACTTCCAAGCGGGGGGCTAGCAGGACTGACCTTCCCAGACAAGGACCTAGAGCAGCCTGAGGAAAGCTTCTGGTGGAGGCAAGGCGAGCTCTGGTTTCTTTCCAAGGCCTTATTCTTGTCAATCAAGGGAACTGCACTGGGGATGGAGGCGGGGAACCCCGAGTGGCTGGAATGAGTGCAGCACCTCCCAGGTTTGCTAAACAATGATCAAAACTCACCAGCCCGTAATTGGTGGAGGGAGGGGGCTACTGAGGAACGGGAAGAAACAGTGCGCCTGGAAATAGGAAGCAAATCCGCTTTCTGCCAGCGATACTAAGACCTCCCCGCTGAGGACTCTGAACTAACCAGTCCCAGATCTAGGGCACCGATTCTCAAAATGTAATGTGCAGAAGAACCGCTTATGGAGACGTTTAAGGATGCAGAATGCCCCAAATTCTGAGTTAGTTTCTCTGGGGCCTTGGAACTTGCACTTAAAGAAGCACGTGGAGAGACTAAGATGCAGGTGGTCCACGTGACACTTTGTGGAAACACGTAGACCCTTGGGCAGCAGGCACTGTACCTGTTCTACCCCAGGAAGGTCACAGGTCCTCCAAGACTGGAAGGTCTAACTGGACTCTAGTCAGCACAGAAGACTCAGCTCACGAACATTGTTGTGTTCTTTTGTTTTTGTTTTATTATATTGGAGTGTAGTTAGTTGATTTACCAGGTTGTGTTAGTCTCAGGTGTACAGCAGCAGAGTGATTCAGTCACATATCCATATATCTACTCTCAGATAATATGTTTTTACAATGTAATCTAAAAGTTTTTCAATGTAATTTAAAGGCTCATAATTTTTTTTAAAAAGCTTGGGAACATTTGTATAATTCAAATTCGTGTGTGTTATATCATTCTGTAAATGATCGTATAAAACAAAATACGTCTTTCAGCCCAGTGGATTATGGCACTGATGACAGGATAATTAGGAATCTGAGTAGTCAAAACTTATCCAAGCAAAGCTATCTGAGGTCAAGATTGTTGATGGCAATCAGGTTAGATGAATTCTTTGTTCATAGCAAGGAAATAATACCTCCCATGTCTCTTCCTTTTAGAGATATCAGACTGTTTCAAACTTCCATTCACAAGCTGAGTAGCCACCCTCTTTTCATAATATGGAAGCAGAATGAAGTAGGCGTGCTAATCACGTGGGCTACATAAAGATGTTAAAAAGCACAGCCTTTGATTCTGCAATCCTAGGGACTGACGCGGTAGATCTCGTTCATTTCCTTTCCTGGGGATTGTGCAGCTGCTTAGGACGCGGGCTCCACTGCTGGACCACACTCCCTCCCCATCACCTCCTCTGGGAACACGTGGGGGCTGGGTGCACACCGACATCCCCACACACGTTCTCAGCAGAAATCACCCGAGGACTGTCAACCCCTCTTATCTGCAGGGATTAAACAAAAGTTACCAGTTCCAGCTCACAGCGATTTCTTCCTTTCTTTTCTCAATTCCAATGTCTTAGATTTCCTTGAAATGCCCCCCCCCAAAAAAATGATAGCTTATCATTGACCTTGGCATATAATTAATTACTCAGAAGAAAAGATTGAAATGACAGTTTGTGGTAAATCCCCAACTTTGTTGGAGGAGAAGTGCTGTGGAAATACCGTCTAATTGTATGGATTTCTGGGCTTCCCTGGTGGCGCAGTGGTTGAGAGTCCGCCTGCCAATGCAGGGGACACGGGTTCGTGCCCCGGTCTGGGAAGATCCCACATGCCGCGGAGCGGCTGGGCCCGTGAGCCATGGCTGCTGAGCCTGCGCATCCGGAGCCTGTGCTCCGCAACGGGAGAGGCCACAGCAGTGAGAGGCCTGCGTACCGCAAAAAAAAAAAAAAAAAAAAAAAATTGGTGTAATTGTATGGATTTCTGGTGTAAGGACTATAAAGTAGGAAGTTATTTACACTAGTCTATATATTGGTCAAGAACCCCATTAATCATTGTGGTATTTTTAAGAATATTTTTTATAAATTTATTTATTTTATTTATATATATATATATATATATATATGTATATAGGCTGCGTTGGGTCCTCGTTGCTGCATGTGGGCTCAGTAGTTGTGGCTCGTGGGCTCTAGAGCGCAGGCTCAGTAGCTGTGGCGCACGGGCTTAGCTGCTCTGCAGCATGTGGGATCTTCCCGGACCAGGGCTCGAACCCATGTCCCCTGCTTTGGCAGGCGGATTCTTAACCACTGCACCACCAGGGAAGTCCTAATCATTGTTAAATAAATAGTTCCTGCTGCTCCCCACCCAGAGGGCTCTGAGGATGCAGCTCGTCCACAATCAATGCGGGAGATTGAAAGACTCTGCCTTTGTGATTTGGGGTCTGAGCATCTTCATATGGCTTTCTTCAACTGAGAGTCACATGCCTCTTGTTACACTCTTGTCTTAGTGGCCTTGGAGGATGGCTTTGGAAGACTCAGATATTGATACACAACAACCAGCCTTTAAGTCTAACTATCTTTAAACATTATCTCCAAATTTGGGTGGGAGTTTTTCCAGCCATTTTTGTGTGATGATATAATGTAGACAAAAACTGTATGTGTAAACATTCACTTCATCACTGTGAATCACCTAAAAAAAAAAAAAGGAGGGTGCCTAGCTAAAATATTTGGAAGTTGAAACGTATATTTGGGACTGAGATTGGGCCCAAAGGCTGAGGTTGTACAAAAAGTTAGGACCATGTATTTAAGCAGAAAGTTCAGGGTTCACAGAATGTGGGATAGGGTAGACACACCGATAAATGGAAAGGAAAGGACCCCCATCCCACCTGGCACAAAGGCAGAGGGTCCAAGGTCGAGGACACTTATCTTCTCACCTCTTGACCAGACACAGTTGAGAAGATAAAATTCTGAGCAAGCGACTTGAATATAAGGAGGCTTCAAAGACAACTTCTTCCATGATGGCTATTCCTGTAGTCTGTTTATCAGAAGGGATCACAAACATTGGGACCTTCTGTCAACTCCCACCTTCATCCAATGACTGGTATACCCTAAACCCCCATCTTCTTCCCTTCTGCAGTTACAAGGAGATGGAAGAAAGAAGAGCAAAAAAAGCTGCACAGAGATTATCACAAACCCTAGCTGGTCTCTGTTTACATTTGTCAAATTCCTGCAGAAGGACATTCAGGGACTCTTGACTAGAGCTTTGAATTTCAGCCCCGGTACAGACCTGATTTACTGTAGCTCCCACCCCAGCAGGCAAATCCAACAGCCAGGTGGCTGGCGCCCCCCTCCTTGATATGTCCTCTGCCCTCTGGCTTTAGTTTCTCCTGTTGTCCAGGCTGAGACCTTGTTCTAGCCACACCGCACTCTGTCTTAGGATGACCAGCTGCCCCAGTTTACCCACGAGGAGGGGTTTCTTGGGACACTGGATTTTCAGTGCTAAAACTGGGTGACTTGGTCACCCTAATTCCAGCCCTATAACTGCTGCCCTATCCCAGCCTCAACACATTTACTTGAATTCATTATCTGAATTTTGCACGAAGCAGAGTGGGGAAATGTTGGTGCAGTCAAAGCACCCGGCAGGAGTTCCCTCATACGTAAGCCTTTACTACCTTCCTCCCTGGCACTCAGAGGAAAATAAACAGGCCCAGTGGCTGCCACGGCGATTCGGTAGATGCACCCCTCTGCTCCGAGGACATCTTGCCCAGTTCTAGACACGTGTGTTCACTGGCCTCTCTGCCTCTGTCTGATCTGGGGCTGCTACTTCTCTTGACTAAAAACCACTTGTTTTGTATGTCTGTGGGTCTATTTCTGTTTTTGTAAATTCAGTTGAATCTTTTTTTTTTTTCAGATTCCACATGTAAGTGATATATGTTTGTCTTTCTCTTTCTGACTTGCTTTACTTAGTATGATCATCCGTCCATGCTGCTGCGTATGGCATAATTTCATTCTCTTTTTCATGGCTGAGTAATAGTCCATCGTATATATGTACCACCCCTTCTTTAGGGGAAGGCAAGGGGAGGGATAAATTAGGAGGTTGGGGTTGACATAGACACACTACTATATATAAAATAGATAACCCAACAAGGACCTACTGTGTAGCACAGGGAACTATACTTGATATTTTATAATAACCTATAAGGGAAAAGAATCTGAAAAAGAATATATATATGTAACGGAATCACTGTGCTGTACACCTGAAACTAACATGACATTGTAAATCAACTATACTTCAATAAAAAAATAATAGATTTTTAAAAGGTTTTTAAAAAGTTATTTATGAAAACATAGGAGTAGAGAGTAGTTAGACATGATACCAAAAGCACAATCCATGAAAGAAAAATCTGCTGCATTGGACTTGGAAAAATTAAAAACTTTTGCTCTGCAAAGGTCCTGTTGAGAGAAAAACATAAAATAGAATAAAATAAAATAAAATAAGGACCACTTGTATCAGACCATCTATTGAGTTCATCACAAACCCAGGAGACCCCGAATCTATCCTAAATTGTTTCCAGTAATCCGAGGGGGCCTCAAATTTTACAAGAGGGGCAAGACAGGATTCTGGGCCATCACATTTGCTTAGAGGCAAAAAAAAATCAATAAAATCTTTTTTCCCTTTTTATGTTTTGGATTTTTTTTTTTTTTTTTTGCCTTGGTCTCAACAATCAGCTGTCCGTGTATTTGAGTGGTTTCTGTCATCAGTGGGAATGAGGGTCGCATAAATCATGTGAAGTGCAAGTCAGAGGGACAGCACAGCCCGTGCGCTATCCTGAACTTGCTGCGGCCTAAATGAGCTGGGTCTGTGCCTTGTCGACTTAGGGAAGCTGGCACTGCATTTCCCAGAACCTCCTCCTCTGCACAGTTTTGGGCCAGTCGGGGCCAGGGAGCCATTGGCGTGAGATTGGAAGGCAGAAGGGAAGTAGACAGTATGTCTGTGCCGCCGGGTGCTGCTGCGGCTACTGACGGTTGGCGGCAGCTTCCGTGACCCCTCCAGCCTCTCTGACTCCTGGGCCAGGTGAGAGACCCACTGGGGTCCAGCCAGCTCTGTCAGGTTCCAGTTTATCCTGCAACAGGAAAGCCCACTCTAAGCGGTCGCGAGCATCCCCGAAGCGCACCTGGGCACGGTGGCCAGCATCCTGGATCTGCGTGACTCATACCTGTGTGAGCCCGGCGGCTCACTCTGCCTGGCTTCCCTGTGTGTCTTCTGGCCCCAAGACTCCCTCTTTACTGTTTTCAAAGCCACACTGGCTTGACCACAGCCTCTGATCTACTGCTTGTCTCCCAGCATCTGAATCACTTTCCCGACCCTCCACTGTGGGTGTGTCACACACAGAATTATTTTCTTGTGGAGCTGGGGGACCAGGACTTCTGGGACTCACCTTCTTTCTGGTTCCGGCTTCAGAGAATAAGCAGACAGGACATTGTCTTAGCACCAAGGGCAGCCTAATGCAGAGTATGCTGTCAAAAAAGCTTCTAGAAGGAAGACGTGAATGAACTGATGAGCTGACAGATCGTTGAGAAGTTTACAGTCTGGCATTTTCCTTTATCACATTATTCCCAGGCACTAACTTACACGTTTGACCAATCGTTCTCCTATCTAGAGAGTCATTCTGAATGTCTTTTTAATCCCTTAAGGGGGTCAAAAATGATCTCAGCATTAAAGGACGAGACAGAGGGAACACATCGCTGTCTCCTCTCTGTGCTCCCTTCTTTGCCGGGAGTAGACGTGTGCTTGTAGAAAGCACAGGAGTCCTCCGCGGTATCTCCTACCTCTCTCATCCAGAATGTCTCTAACTCTCCTTTCTCCGTGATTTATATGATTTGGTCCCTAATCAGGCACTGCTGAAAAACATCAGATTTCAGACAAGGAGTTTCCACCTGCTCCCGTCAATGTACACGCTGGTCACCCATCACCTCCACCCCTAGACCTTTCCAGGGTGGTGGTTACGTCTGTTCATGCTCCTTTGGAGAGAGAGATTGGCTTTTTAGTGGAAATGGAAAAGTTAAGGTACTGCAGATGCACTGTGGCCAGTAACGGGAAGAAATCACACAACTTCAAAGGCAACAAACGCGTTTAAGCCCCTCTTCTTACCAGTGGCCCAGCTGCTTCTCACCCGGTGTCTCCTTGTGAGGAGCGGGGCTGTTATAAAAATGAGAAATTGGGAGCCCAGTAGGACTCCCTACTTCAGCTTTTTAAACTGACAAACAAGCACGAAGTAGCTAGGCTGCAACCTCAAGGGGTTCCTAAAGAAAAGGTAGGAAAATAAACCAGAAAAGATGGCAATCTAGAAAGCCTCCCTAAACAAAAGAAAAAAAGAATAACAGAATGAATCCCCTCCCCTCTTCTGTTAACTAGAAAATTGGAAACTGGAAAAAAGAGCTGTCATTTTAAAATTATTGCATTTCCCCCATTAATAATTAACATGAAAAAGTAACACCTGATGGTGCAAAAGTAATGTTATTTTGTAATTTGAACACTGCAGTGACAAATGGACTAAAGGGAGTTCAGCTAACTGGTCCATGGTTATCGATGTAATTTCTTCATCTGCTGGAGGGAATAGCCAGGGTTTGCCGAGGGTGGAAAACTCCGAGGTGCTTCTGTATGAACCTGTTCGTGTTGTAGTGGTCTGGTTAATGGAGGTGATTGGCAGTGATGCTGGAAATCCGCTTTCCATCCCATTTCTCTTACACAGGCAGCAGGAACATTGAACGAATTCCCATCCCCACACTCATCGTGTATTTGATTGTATACATATATTTTAAAAAGTTACAAATTCTAATTTTTCAAACTTTTATGTTGACTCCATCAACCTGTCCAAGTTCTGTTCAAGACGCACATTTCCCCTGACTGAAACCTCACTCCTTCTTGGATGGGACTTGAACCCAACCAGAACTCAGACTGGGGCTTGAACCCACGATCCCTGACTTAGGAGGGGACTCGAACCCACTATCTTTTAATTGAAACCGCTCACCTGGTGTCAGGACTTACTGAAGCTCAGATTCTTTTGTCTCGATGCAGAAAGAATTCAGCGTGAGGCAAAGTGATAGGTAAAGAGTGAGTTTATTAGCATAGGATGCTTGTGAGAGGTACAAGCAGACAGGCAAGAGGTCGCAGCCCTGAGAACAAAGGGGGCTACATTTTCATAATCAAAGAAGAAGTGGGGAGGGGAGAAGACCACCTTCTTCCTCATTCTTGGGTAGACGTCAAGGCTTACATCATTAGTTCCTCCGTTGGCCCTATATGGTTTAACTGGGACTGTCATGGCACTATTTAAATCATATGTATATTAGCAGAAGGATGGTGACAGACTAAAATATGGTAATTCATCTCAGGTTTCCGTGTAATGTCCAGTTTCACCTAGTTTCTTTCCCCTTTCACCTGTATTCCTTTCTTGGCTACATGCAGAAATGCTACTCTTCAAGGACCATAACTTCCTGACTTCATGTAACAAGATTCAGACCCCACGTCTACTGTCTTGTGTTTTAACTCTCAGGGTTTGTGGCTTGAGTGTGCCTGGTGGTTGAATGCACTTGGTCTTCCTTCAAGGTAGAGTTGCTACGTTACTGGATTCTTTCCTAGAGTGGTCATTAGCTTACAACAGTCTCCCAAACTCCCTTAAAATTCCCTTTCTGTCTTTAATCCCTTAGTGGGATTTCTAAACTAACTAATTATCCTGCTCTATCCCTATCATGACTACTTCTCACCGCTCCTGCCCTGTCTCTGAATTTCTCTTTCACTGCAAGGCAGCATCACCCGGCTTCGCTCTGGTTGTTCACTGGGTACCACTCCTTTCTTAGATTATAAGCTCTCTGAGGGCTGGGCTGAACCTTAGCCTTTTGCCTTCCCCTCATCAGACAACGTAACACTGCACACGTAGTAAGCACTCAATAGAATTTTTAAACATTAATCTAATCACACAAAATTGTAGGTTTTTATCTTTTGTCAGCATTCTAATATACATTATTCATATTTATATGTAAATTACAATGCAAAGCATTACAAAAAGCTAAGTTTCTTTGTTCCAATTCTTTTCTTTCTAATAGATTATTTCTCTTCCCTTAGTCTAGCAAAACTTGGAAATTTTGTATTACAGTATCTGCAAAGACTTTAAGACACATACCCAGAAGTGGCACCAGTGTTCTTGGCTCTGGCTTTATGAAAGGGACTACGTGATACTGAACTAAATTTCATTTCTAAAAGCTTTGCTACACTTGAAAAAAAAATTCTTTCTAAATGGAAAATTATCAGCTGTATTTTACAATAAAAATTGCATTATTTCAGCAAGAGTGTGATACTATTTCAAAATATGTTGCTCTGGAGTCCGCACCTCAGTGGTTTGCAAGAGACGTTGGATTTCTCCCTTCCTTCAGTAAGGGAGTTCTTTCTGTAACCTGCATATCACACACTGTTCATTTAGTCCACAAATATTTACTGTAAGTCAGGAACCAGGCGTTCTCTGCATTTGTATATTGGTTGAGGAAGGGAAAGGGACCAAGTGCAAAACAAGCCTGGGACTTTCCAATTCTTCTAGTTTACAGTCAACTAACATCAAAGAATATTGTTAAATTATTTACATTCTTGTAGGGCTTGGAAGTCCCCAAACTGAGTTTCCCATAATTCAGTAAATATATCATTTTATTACCATCATTGTGATGCCAACACTTGAGAAAAACTAAGTCACAATTCATACTAAAAATATAGAGATTTTATGGAGAGGTCGACATAGAGATGAAATGCCCGTCCTCTACATTTGAAGACAATGTGGAAAAAAAGCGTAAACAAATGATTAGACCACTAGCTGATAGACTGAAGACACATCATGGCAACATAGTAAGTGTGTGTGTTTCAGGACAAAGAGACCCACCGAGAGTGAGTGCCGTTTGGGGTCACACACTAAAGCATGAATGTTTGAGTACTTTTCTCATTTTTTTATTTTTAAAAAATTGTGATAAAATGACCATAACGTAAAATGGTACCCTTAAAATTTTAAAAAAAAAAGGTAACTATTTTAAATGTACATTTCTGCAGCATTAAGTACCTTTACACTGTTGTGCAGTGGTCACCCTCATCCATTTTCAGACTGTTTTCATCTTGCAAAATTGGAAGTCTGTACCCACGAAACACTCGCTCTGTTTCCCCCTCCCCAGCCCTTGGCAACCACCATCCTCCTTTCTATTTCAATGAATTTGACCACTTTAGTAATCGCATATAACTGGCATGAGATGGTATCTGTCTTTTTCCGACTGGCCTATTGCACTTTGCGTAATGTCCTCAAGGTTCACCCATATAGTAGCTTCTGTCAGGATTTCCCCTTTTTAAAAGGTTGAATAATAACCTTTTGTGTGTCATTAGAGACTGGACTGTTCCGCCACCAAATTCATTTGTTGAAGCCCCACTCCCCAATGAGCCTTCTCTGGAGACAGGTCCTTTATGAAGGTAACTAAGGTTAAGTGAGGTTGTAGGGTGGGACCCTAATCCCGTGGAAGTGGTGTCCTTATAAGAAGAGGGACACCAGAGCTCTCTCTGTGTGTGCAGAGGAAAGACCACATGAGGACACACAGAGAAAGGGGCCTTGCAAACCAAGGAGGGAGATCTCACCAGAAACCCACCCTGAGGGCACCTTGACCTTGGACTTCCAGCCTCCAGAACTGTGAGAAAACACATTTCTATTGGTTAAGCCACCTAGCCTGTGGTATTTTGTTATGGTAGCCCTGGCAGGCTACACACACACACACACACACACACACACAGACACACCACATTTTGTCCATCTGTCCAGCCGCTGATGGACACTTAAGCTACGTTACCTTTTGGCTGTTGTGAATAACGCTGTTATGAACACGGGTGTACAAACACCTGTTATGGTCCCTCCTTTCACTTCTGGTATACACCCAGAAGTTGAATTGCTCTGTTGAATTTTTTTTTAATTTATTTATTTATTTTTGGCTGTGTTGGGTCTTCGTTTCTGTGCGGGGGCTTTCTCTAGTTGCGGCGAGTGGGTGCTACTCTTCATCGCGGTGCACGGGCCTCTTGCTATCACGGCCTCTCTTGTTGTGGAGCACAGGCTCCAGATGTGCAGGCTCAGTAGTTGTGGTGCACGGGCCTAGTTGCTCCACGGCATGTGGGATCTTCCCAGACCAGGGCTCGAACCCATGTCCCCTGCACTGGCAGGCGGACTCTCAACCACTGCGCCACCAGGGAAGCCCTATGTTGAATTTTTTGAGGAATCATCATACTGTTGTCTACAGCAGCTTCACCATTTTACATTCCCACTAGCAATACACAGTGTTCTAATTTCTCTGTATCTTTCATTTTTAAAACATCTAAGTATGATATTTTGGTTACTGGGAAGAAGCCGTGACCACTAAGTAATAATCATAGGCCTGGGACCACTGACCACCTATTCAAATGTGTCGGTTAATTTGCTTTCCTGGAAGAAGTAATGCAACAGTACACAGTATTACTTTCGAGGGAGGGTTCGAAATAAACGGGAACATATGGTGCCATGTTACGTCAGCATTGCTTCATCAAAAACTGTTGTAAAATTCTGCGGTGCTGTAGATTCCCCAGGGTCGTTCGTGTTAAAAATAAAAAAGTCACACACACCCCCCTTCCCCAGCAGTGGCTTCATCTGTGTCAACAGAAACCTATTTTCTAATCTTTCCTCTCCGGGTGGTCTAAAGGTATCCGATCAGATACCATCTGGGACTTCCCTGGCAGTCCAGTGGTTAGGACTCCGCACTTCCACTGGAGGGGGCGTGGGTTCAGTCCCTGGTGGGGGAACTGAGATCTCGCATGGCGTGGCCGAAAAAAAAAAGCTCAGATATCATTTCAGAAACCATCCCCCGAACGGAATGATGGTGTTTGTGATCCTGATAATCTCTGCTTTCAGCGTCACATTTCCCATGATTATGCAGCTCATAAACAGAATTTAGGAATATGTTTCTTCATATAGCCCGTAAACTCCTCTATGCCGAGTAGAACGTCTTTATAAAATCTTTCTTTATCATTTTCAATTTTCATAGATCTAAGTGGCCACTGGAGGAGTAATTTTCACAAACACAAAAGTAATTAACTCGTAGGAAATGGAAAGAACCAAAACTTTGTAGTCATGTGTTCCAGTATAGTATCAATACCCACTAAATCCTTCAGCGAATCTGGGATCACGATTAAAGCTTTTAATTATTCTA
This sequence comes from Pseudorca crassidens, assembly GCF_039906515.1. Taxonomy (NCBI): domain Eukaryota; kingdom Metazoa; phylum Chordata; class Mammalia; order Artiodactyla; family Delphinidae; genus Pseudorca; species Pseudorca crassidens. The sequence continues at coordinate 151,723,290 of NC_090299.1, forward strand.
TACCGTTCCTAAACTGCCTTTTTCTGCACCCATTGAAGAATGTGGGTATGTATTTCAAATATTTAATAGCTACCGGGGAGTCTGAACGTTCCCTAGGAATTATTTACAGTGACTGCAGCATCTTTATTTCTCAGGCTACTTCAGCTGAAACGCACTGAGGTAAAACTGGTGAGCGAGAGTCAATATTTAACTGACACTTCACTTGGACATTTTATTCTAGTTTCAAGCTTTGATGTTTAATAATTGATTGAGGGAGGGGGGTAGGGGTTAGCTCATTCTGTTCAACAGTTTTCTGAGTGATTTAAATAGAGGAAGAGCACACTGTTAGGTTTGCAGAAGGCATCAACCTCGGGAAAGAGAGAGAGAGTGAAAATTCGATGACAGTTTGGGTTGTAAACGATAATATTTTAGAATTAGGGCTGAAATGAACAAGACTGTAATTTGACAGGAAGACATATGAACCTTGCACTTTGGGTTAAAAATTCCGTAACACAGGTAAAGACTCGGTAAATCGTGGTGTGATTGGTTGGTGCGGAGTTTGTAGCTGACTGTAAACTCAGGGTGAGCCCGGAGGTGAGCCCAGAGGTGAGCCTGGTTGCCGACGAAGCTCGCGTTATCACGGAGGTCTCTGTTCCACAGACAAGGGGGTCACACGTAGCCTCATTTTCAGTGATGAGGACCACGTTTTAAGGCAGACGCTGATGAATGGGGCGGGGGGCGGGGAGGCATCTGAGCGTCATGTCACGCGAACAACACCGGAAGGAACTGGGGAGCCCGATTTGCAAAAGAACCTAGTACGAGCCTTTTCCCGTGTCCGACAGATGGTCCCCTGAGAGAGGGATTAGTAACTGAGATTCAGATTTCAGACCAATGTGAGACTGTTACAGAAAGGCAGATTTCAGCTCAACAGAAGAAAGAATAATTAGACCCGTCCAAAAATAGAATGTGCTTCTGCTGCTGGGACAATTCTGGCAGTTGGATGAATGCCAGCAGTGGGAGGGAGCTCTACCTAAGGATACAAGGTTATACCTGCTGACCAGTCCCAAGCCCCAGAACTCTCTGGAAATGTGTGCCTCTCGGCCAGTACTGTGGGTGCCGTAGCTGGCTCTAGGGCTGTAGTAATGGGACTGCCAAAGCTACGGGCAACCCAAGTGGATTGATATGTGCACTAATGCAACAGAACATCTCTTTATTTTACACGGGAATGTTGCTCTGGTCTCCACGGCAGAAGCCACCAGAAATCACAACCAGTAGCACTTAACGATTCATTCTCAGAGCCTCTGAACAGCAGCTGAAACATGGAAATATTGGAAGATGGGTTACCTTTCCCATCTTCCCATGGGAGTAGTAGCTTGGGGTCCTTTCTTGATTCCAGGAATATATGTTACAAGCCCACAGGCTCTTAGATGGCCTTAAGAATCAAAACACCATGTTGCTGCAATGGCATCATTTCATTCTTTTTTATGGCTGAGTAATATTCCATTGTATATATGTACCACATCTTTTTGTTGTTGTTGTTAGTTTCTGCTTTGTAACAAAGTGAATGGACCTGGAGATGATCATACTAAGTGAAGTAAGTCAGACAGAGAAAGATAAATATCATATGATATCGCTTATGTGTGGAATCTAATCTTAAAAAATGATACAAATGAACTTATTTACAAAACAGAAACAGACTTACAGATATCAAAAACAAACCTATGGGGCTTCCCTGGTGGCGCAGTGGTTGAGAGTCCGCCTGCCGATGCAGGGGACGCGGGTTCGTGCCCCGGTCCGGGAAGATCCCACATGCTGCAGAGCGGCTGGGCCCGTGAGCCATGGCCGCGGAGCCTGCGTGTCCGGAGCCTGTGCTCCGCAACGAGAGAGGCCACAACAGTGAGAAGCCCGCGTACCGCAAAAAAAAAAAAAAAAAAAGAATCAAAATACCAATATTGTTAGTGTCAGCACACTAGCTAATATATGTTAGAAGTTACTGAGCTCCTCTGCTTCTTCAGAAACAACAGCCTGGTGTAAGGCAGTGGTTCTCAAAGCCCAGCAGGCGTCAGACTGGCTTGGAGGGGTTGCTAGGACACAGAGAGCTTGGCACCACCTTCGGAGTTTCTGTTTCAGACCATGTGAGGCGGGGCCTGAGATTTTGCATTTTTACTAAGTCCACAGGTGATGCTGCTGTTCTTTCCAGCTCTGCATTCATTGACCTCAGATTGGTAGTTTGAAATTGGCCACAGTGGCAATATTTACACCACGGGAATTGGTATAAATTCTGAGAGCTGGTAGTTCAACGTTTACCAGTAAACCATCTCTGTAGACTTAGAGCAGACAGAAATTATAGGATGATCGAATGTCTAATGCAACACTGCTCAATTCACTTCATTCATGGATTTAATGAAGGTTCCCTGAGCCCTGCCTACGTAACCAGAGCAATATTTTTTTAAGCAATATTGTTTCAATTATAATGCGTTGCAAGGATTTACCAAGAATGGAGTTCATGAAATAAAGCGTACTCTTGGATTAAAACAATAAAATATGGTTCCATATATTAATTACTTGCTGTAAGAAAAAGTCAACATTTGATCCATTTCATAAACGTGTATTAAAATTATAAGTGAAAATGAACATAGACTAGTGATTCTTAAATGTACATATCGATTCACCATTATCATCACCATCTAACACTCACTGACTCGGACTCATAACCTGCTCTAAGTTTATGATGATCTCATTTAATTCTCATAAAAATCTGTCATGTAGATACTGTTACACCCGCCGCACAGATGAAAACCCGAGTCACACAACAGGCCCATGATGCTTGTGTGTCAGTGCGTGTGGAGCCTCAGGCAGTCGTGGGTCAGGTGATCTCACGTGGAAAGTCCTGGAAATCTCAGATACAGCGTTTCTTGTGTGTGTGACTTAATGAAATTTTTTAAGTTTTATTTTATTGAGGTATAGTTGATTTACAATGTTGTGTTAATTTCTGCTGTACAGCAAAGTGATTCAGTTATATATGTATATCTATTCTTTTTCAGATTCTTTTCCATGATGGTTTATCACAGGATATTGAATATAGTTCCCTGTGCCATGCGGTAGGACCTTGGTGTTCCTCCATCCTATACGCAATAGTTTGCCTCCGCTGACCCCAAACTCCCACTCCATCCCTCCCACCCCCGCCTTGGCAACCACCAGTCTGTTCTCTGTGTCTGTGAGTCTATCAAATACAGTTTACTGATGACAACTATATTTTTATTATACAATCACTATATTTTTAATACATTTTAGAAGAAAACATTGCTAGCATCAGCGCTGCCACAACACACTCCTAGAACACTGGCATTGCAGGGGAAGCTATGTAAACATGGGCTAAATGGCATTAAACCATAATAGCCTGACCATCCTACGTCTCCTCTTTAGAGCTGTACCTCCCAAGAGGAGACCCCTCAGCCCTCTTCTGTGGTGCGTGGGCATCATCAAAGTGTGCCACTCTGACTCCTGTATCTCTATGCTACCAGGAGGTTGACCTGCTGTGCTTGACACATTTTTTATTTCTACATCCTTCTGAGGTTATTATCAGTCTCTGATAATCGACTGACGTTACCATATCAGGCTGACTTCAAAACCTTCTGTCTTTAAGATCCTTTTGTGTCTGTTTGATCCCAGCGACTGCAGATCCTGGGGATTTCTGTTTGTCACCACCTAGATTGGCTACAATCCGTCCGTCATGCTCACTGCTTCGTTCAGAGGCATCATGTGACCTAACCCAAGTATTATGTGGAGTGAAAACCTAGATGCTCTCAGGCCGTGAGCATGTACAACATGTCCTGTCGGGAGTGTAATCTCACTTTAAAAGGATCCAACTGTGAGCAGTCAGCCACAGAAACCTGGGCGACAGGTTTGAGGGATGAGCAAACAAGTCTAACTGTAGTTGCAGGGACAGGGCGTGGTCACATAGCCGCGCAGCCAAGCCACTAGCCCTTCCCCTGCAGAAACACGGTTGCTCACTGCAGTCTCCTTTTGGTCATCTGAACAGACGCTTCGGGACCACGTGTGTCTGACTCTTCAGCCAGTTATGTGCCCTGAAGACCTCGCCCTCCCTAACAAACATTGCAACAATTTCCCCAGTCGCCACGCTTACAATGATCCACCAGCTTACATACCATAGAATTTCACAGGTTTCCAGACTCCACACCAGCACTGTTCAGTAAGAATCAAATGCAAACCACATACGTAATTCAAAATGTCCCAGTAGCCACAATTTTGTTTTTGTTTTTTTAATTGGGGTGTAGTTGATTCACAATGTTGTGTTAGTTTCAGGGGTACAGCAACGTGATTCAGTTATACACACACATATATATCTGTTCTTTTTCAGATTCTTTTTCCTTATAGGTTATTACAAGATATTGAGTACAGTCCCCTGTGCTGTACAGTAGGTCCTTGTTGATTATCTGTTTTGTATATAGTTGTGTGTATCTGTTGATCCCAAACTCCTAATTTATCCCTCCCCCCATGTTCTCTTTAGAGAGGAGTATTTTTCTGTCCACCTTGACAATGGGAAGAAGATTGTAAGGTCTCTTTTGTAGAAGAAGAGTCTTTTTCGTTTTTAGAGTAAGATTAAATCTGATGTCCATCTGTTTGGCACCATGATACTTCCTGTGTAATGTCATTAATCATTTCTCAGTATATTAGTTCAGGGCATCACATTTCGTTATCTCAGGCCTAATCTTGTATATTAGCATTAGCAGAGAGGAAGATAGGGCAGGGCAGAAGGTGATGGAAATAGCAGAAATGGGTAGAAGGTAGATAATATGATAATAGCCAACCGCCAGACATCTGCTATGTGCCAGGTTCATGTATAGACACGGCTGACCTAGCCTACGTACAATAGCTCCAAATTCTTACAACAACTGCACGAAGTCGTTAGACGTAGTTTCATTTTTCAGATAAAGAAACTGAGCCTGAGAAGCAGTCTTTTGAAGAAAGTGACGAACCTAGTCTGAAATAGAATCCAGATCAAGTGTGGCCCGTTCTCTTCTCCCCACACCATGATGCCTCCCAATAAAATAAAACAAATGAAAGAGGAAATGGTTTGCTGTTAACCAACTGCAAACCATAAGACATTGAATGAAAGGGCAGAGTGTGAATGACACAGAGCGTGATGTAAACTTGGTGGGGAGAAATAAAGCGTTTCATCACTTTCCTGAACGACAGAGACGAGGGAACAATTGAAGAGGCAGTGAAAGCAGTGGTGTCCTGAGGTGATGACAAATACGCTTCCACAGAAAATGAAGTTTCAGAGGAACAGTGAAAATGGAAGAAGTAGGAAGGACTGAATGTGTACAAGTGAGAAGTATGATTAAGAGACCAAAGCAGACAGAAAAAAGTAATTCGGGTGACCATTACATCAGTGGCATTCGAAGTTTTCTGACTGCAGCCCAGAGTAAGAAATATATTTCACATAGGGACCCAGTTAACTAACACTGTGTGTGTGTGTGTGTGTGTGTGTGTGTGTGTGTGTACCACTAAAACACAGGTGCAAAGGGAATTCAGTGGAGAAAGGAGAGTCTTTTATTTTTTTTATTACAAATATTTTTTTAAAGTTTTTTTGTTTTTGTAAAATAAGTTTTTACATTCTTTTAAAAAATACTTATTTAATTAACTTTATTGGCCGCATGGGGTCTTAGTTGTGGCACACTGGGTCTTCGCTGAGATGCCGGGCTTCTCTCTAGTTGTGGGGCGCGGGGTCCAGAGCACGCGGGCTCTGCAGTTTGAGGCACGCAGGTTATCTCGTTGAGCTTAGTAGTTGTGGCGAGCGGGCTTAGTTGCCCCGCAGCATGTGGGATCTTAATTCCCCAACCAAGGATGGAACCTGCGTCCCCTGCATTGGAAGGCAGATTCTTGACCACTGGACCACCAGGGAAGTCCCCCATTTCAAATATTAAAAAAAAAAAAATTTATTTTATATTGGACTGTGGTTGATTTATAATGTTGTGTCAGTTTCAGGTGTACAGCAAAGTGGTTCAGTTATACATATACATGTATCTATTCTTTTTCAAATTCTTTTCCCATTTAGGTTATGACAGAATATTGAGCAGAGTTCCCTGTGCTGTACAGTAGGTCCTTGTTGGTTATCTATTTTATATACAGTAGTGTGTAACTGTTAATCCCAAACTCCCAATTTATCCCTCCTGCCCACCTTTCCCCTTTGGTAACCATAAGTTTGTTTTCTATATTTGTGAGTCTGTTTCTGTTTTGTAAATAAGTTCATTTGTATCATTTTCTTTTTAGATTCCACATATAAGCGATATCATGACACAGTTAGGAGGATAAAAATCCAGTGACAGACTAGAAGAAAATATTTGCAAAGTGCATATTGATAAATGACTTGTATCCATAATATGTAAATAACTCTCAAAACTCTCCGTAAGAAAACAACCCAATTAAAAAATGGGCAAAAGACTTGGACCCTTCATCCGAGAAGATGTACAGATGGCAAATCAGCACAAGATGCTCAACGTTATTAGTCGTAAGAGAAGTGCAGGTTAAAATCGCAATGAGATAACCACCACCCACTTATTAGAAGGGCAGAAATTAAGACCACCTCTATCAGGTTTGGGCATGGATGTGGAGAAAGCTCTCGGAACACTGCTGATGGGAATGTAGAATGACGTGACCACTGAGGGGAGGAGTGTGGTAGTTTCCTAGGTTGACGCACCTACTGCATATGATCCAGCTGTTCCACTCCTAGGTGTTTACCTAAGAGAAATGAAAGCATATGTCCACCCAAAGATCTGTACACAGATGTTTATAGCAGCTTTATTTGTAACCACCCCAAACTGAAAACAACCCAAAAGTCCATCACCAGGAAAATGAATAAACTAACTACTGCATATCCATACAAGAAGATACTATTCAGCAGTAAAAAAAGAATGAACTATTGGTACATGTTATAATAATACGGATGATCTCAAAATAATTATGCTTAGCGTCAGTAGCCAGACAAAAGAGAGTGCATGCTGTTAGGCAAAACATTCTCTGACATAAATCGTACCAATGTTTCCTTAGGTCAGTCTCCCGAGGCAATAGAAATAAAAATGAAAATAAACAAATAGGACCTAATCAAATTTACAGACTTTTGCACGGCAAAGGAAACCATAAACAAAATGAAAAGACCACCTATAGAATGGGAGAAAATATTTGCAAATGAAGCAACTGACAAAGGATTAATCTCCAAAATATACAAACAGTTCATACAATTCAACAACAACAACAAAAGAACCCAATAGAAAAATGGGCAGAAGACCTTAATAGACATTTCTCCAAAGAAGACATACAGATGGCCAACAGGCACATGAAAAGATGCTCAAAATCACTAATTATTAGAGAAATGCAAATCAAAACTACGATGAGGTATCACCTCACACCAGTCAGAATGGCCATCATTAAAAAGTCTACAAATAACAAATGCTGGAGAGGGTGTGGAGAAAAGGGAACCCTCCTGCACTGTTGGTGGGAATGTACGTTGGTGCAGCCACTATGGAGAACAGTATGGAGGTTCCTTAAAAAACTAAAAATAGAATTACCACATGACCCAGCAATCCCACTCCTGGGAATATACTCAGACAAAACTATAATTCAAAAAGATACATGCACCTCTATGTTCATAGCTGCACTGTTCACAATAGCCAAGACATGGAAACAACCTAAGTGTCCATCAACAGAGGAATGGTTAAAGAAGATGTGGTACATATATACAATGGAATATTACTCAGCCATAAAAAAGAATGAAATAATGCCATTTGTAGCAACATGGTTGCAACTAGAGATTATAATACTAAGTGAAGTAAGTCAGAAAGAGAAAGACAAATACCATATGATATCACTTATATGTGAACTCTGAAATACGGCACAAATGAACTTATCTATTGTACGAAACAGACACAGACATAGAGGACAGACTTGTGGTTACCAAGGGCAGGGGAGGGTATGACTGGGAGTTTGGGATTAGCAGATGCAAACTATTACATATAGAATGGATAAACAACAAGGACCTACCATATAGCACAGAGAACTATATTCAATATCCTGTGATAAACCATCATGGAAAAGAATATAAAAAAAGGATGTATATATGTGTATAACTGAGTCACTTTGCTGTACAGCAGAGACTGGCACAATGTTGTAAATCAACTATACTTCAATAAAAAAATTTTTTTAAGAGAGTGCATGGTATATGATGCCATTTATATAAAATTGTAGAAAATCCAAGTTAATTTACAGGAACTGAACGCAGATAAGTGGCTGCCTGGGTGTAGCAAAGGGCAGGGAGTGGGAAAAGGTAGAATTTCCAAAGGCAGGTGAGAAAATTTGGGGGTGATGGATACGCTTTTTGTCTTGATTGTGGTGATATTTCGTGGATAGGGCTGCCAGATTTAGCACGTGAAAATATAAGGCACCAGCTAAGTTTGAATTTCGGATAAAGAATATTTTTAGTATAAGTATGTACCGTGCAATGTTTGGAACATACTTACACTAAAAAAAAACCCTTAGTGTTTATCTGAAATTCAAACCTAACTGGGTGTTCTGTATTTATTTGGCACCCTGCTCATGTGTGTACATGTTTGTAAGACGTAAACTGCACACTTTAAATACATGCAGTTTATTGTATGTCAGTTGCACTTCAACAAAGTTGTTAAAAGAAGAAGAAATTGTATTCGCCGAGGAAGATGTGAGGATTTCCCTGGGTCCTCTCGGCGTGGCAGCCATGCCAGGACCAAAATCCCAATGTCACTGTCCTCCTGTCCAAGGGCTCTCCTTGCTGCACCAAGTTGATTCGAGAAGAAAAGGTTTGCTCTCAGGGAGGGGAGAGTAGATCCCCAAAGTAAGGGCATGCAGATATGGACTGATAAGGAAATTTAACTTAGTTTTTTTTTTTTTTTTAATTTATTTATTTATGGCTGTGTTGGGTCTTCGTTTCTGTGCGCGGGCTTTCTCCAGTTGCGGCGAGCGGGGGCCACTCTTCATCGCGGTGCGCGGGCCTCTCACTATCGCGGCCTCACTTGTTGTGGAGCACAGGCTCCAGACACGCAGGCTCAGTAGTTGTGGCGCACGGGCTTAGTTGCTGCGCGGCATGTGGGATCTTCCCAGACCAGGGCTCGAACCCGTGTCCCCTGCATCGGCAGGCGGACTCTCAACCACAGCGCCACCAGGGAAGCCCCTTAACTTAGTTTTTAATGTATAATCTCTGCTCTCACATGGCTTTGTGAGTCTAGTATTTCACCTGTTCACAGACCCATTTTAAAAGCAAAGTGCCACAATGTAGTGAATCTGTTCTTGGAATAAACGAGGACTTGTTTCATTTCAATCCCCTTAACTAGTATCTGGGAACACTGCCAGTTTCCTGGCTGGCTGAGTAGAAAAGGGTAAAGGTATAATAAAAAAGATACAAAAATGTATAGAACGGGTAACTAACAAGGCCCTACTGTATAGCACAGAGAGTTATATTCAATATCCTGGGAAAAACCATAATGGAAAAGAATATAAAAAAGAATGTGTTTATATGTATAACTGAGTCACTTTGCTGTGCAGCAGAAATTAACACATGTAAATCAACTATACTTCAATACAAATTGTTTTAAAAGATACAAAAGTGTAAAGAGTACTTATCTGTAGATTACTGCTTACCTGCTTTTTTACAATTAAACATTTCTCAATAATCCCAATAGCGAGTTCCCATGTTTTTCTTACATCCTACTCTCAGCCCCTTTAAAGCCATTTTTACTCACTTATTATATAATTTACAAGGTGGAGAAACACCACTTACTAGTCTGAATTGCCCTGGTCTAAACTGAAGTCACTTACTGCCATCTAGAAATAAACAATCCTTTCCTGCTGTCCTGTTTATCCAGGGGATAGAGAAGGAAATGGCCATATTTCATGAAGGCTAAGAAGTGTTATTTTCATAAATTACATGTTAACTTGTCTGTGATGTGCCTTGCTGTCAATGCCTACATTTAAAGTAGTAAGTTTCTTTTCTTTTCTCTTTTCGAAGCAAACCTAGTATTAAGTCGATGGTACATTTTACAATCCATAGCAGCTGTTTCCACCCAGCCCAGAGTTAGTTAAGCTCTTCTCTCTGGATTAGGTGGTAATCACCATCATTACTCAGAGCACGAACAGAGCAACGCATACCTGTTTAGCAGTAAACCAGTGTCATTCTTACCTCGTGTTTTTTTTTGTTTTTTTTTTTTTCCTGCGGTACGCGGGCCTCTAGCTATTGTGGCCTCTCCCGTTGCGGAGCACAGGCTCCGGACGTGCAGGCTCAGCGGCCATGGCTCACGGGCCCAGCCGCTCCGCGGCATGTGGGATCTTCCTGGACCGGGGCACGAACCCGTGTCCCCTGCATCGGCAGGCGGACTCTCAACCACTGCGCCACCAGGGAAGCCCTCTTACCTCGTGTTTTAATTTCCAGTTTATCTGTATCATTTATCATCCCACCCACTTTTCTATTTTTTATCTGCACTGGCAGGTTAACTATATTTGCATCTCCTCACTGGTCACTTACACAACTCTAATAATATGAAAATCAGTGATCACAGAGTCAGAAATGAGATGGGCCCAATTAACACCAGCAGAGTAGAATAAAGCAACGCTTTCTCTGGGACCTTTTGTACAAATAAAAGCTAGGCTTTTTGATGCAAAATAGTGCATTTCAATGAAATACTAATTTTTGCAGTGATGTACTCAACTCTTTGACTCTAACAAACGGAGAAGCTTTCTGTCTAAAATACGCATGGAGAAAGTGTCAAATAAAAGGCAAATATGAGACACACTCCAGATCAGAGGATAGTCAACTATGCCCCGTGGCATGCAGGGTCTTAGTTCCCCGACCAGGGATCGAACCCATGCCCCCTGCAGTGGAAGCGCAGAGTCCTCACCACTGGACCACCCGGGAAGTCCCTATGGCTCGTTTTTGTGCTGCAAAGACAGCTGAGTTGTGGTGACAGACAGGCTAAGGCCCCAGAGTCTGAAACGTTTACTCGCTGGCCCTTCGTAGCACAGTTTGCCCACCTCTGCTCTCGCTCAGAGGGCTTGAGAGCAACACGGCCCTCTCTCCCTTGCATTTTGTGAAGGTGAGTTCTGACGGGGCCCCTGGCTGGCCTCCATTTCTCTGTTTCCGTGTAAAGTCACATCCTCATGCGTGAGAGCATAAACACCAAATGAATTATAATTCAGCATGTGATCAAGAACCAGATGGTAGTGACTTCAAATCATTGTATGTGGTATTAAAAGTAGATTGTAAAGCAGTAAAAAAAAGTCGCGTTGGGTGTGTGGTTTCCTTTTTTTCTGTGAGGAGTTTCCCTACGTGCTCTGTGTCAGACAAGTCAGGGGCCTCACATCCCACTCCTTTCCAGGGAGCCACCGTCTTGTTTGGTTGCATAATTGGGCCTCATATGACTCAGGGTTAAACCCTGAGTCATTCATGCCAGGCTCTGAAACCCCAGTCCTCTTCCAGTGCTTGGTTTTAGGAAGAGATAAATGACTCAGTTCTGACCAATAAAATGAGAGACGAATTCACCTGTTGTTTTGGAGGAAGGGCTTCTCCACTGGTGAAACACACACAACCCCTCTTGGGCATTATGGTACCTGCATTATGATACCTGGAGCTGTGACAGCCTCCTTGGAGCCTCAAGGGGAGCGTGCCTGAAGGCGACCTGGTACCCTGAGGATGCAGAGCACAGACCTGGGAAGAGTCTATTCTTCTGAGGACATCGCTGGGCATTAAGCAAGCCCAGATTCCTCAGACCTCAGATCTTACAATATGACACAATGGTTTTTCTTATTATTTAATTCATTTGTGATGACTTCCTGTTACTTGCAGTGCTCTGGTGGGTTTTTATTAGTTTTACATACGTACATCTTAATATCTTTTCTCATGGGAACGTCTGAGGACTGTCTCCATGAATGGTAAAGAGTTCCTTATAATAAATTGACTATTTTACACACATTTATACAGGAAAATTCCAAGTCAAAACCAAACCAAAACAATGAAACCTATTTATTATTATTTTTTTGTAAATTTATGTATTTATTTATCTTTGCCTGCACTGGGTCCTCGTTGCTGCGCGCGGGCTTCCTCTAGTTGTGGCGAGCGGGGGCTACTCTTTGTTGCAGTGCACGGGCTTCTCATTGCAGTGTCTTCTCTTGTTGCGGAGCAGGGGTTCTAGGCACGTGGGCTTCAGTAGTTGTGGCATGCGGGCTCGGTAGTTGTGCCTCGTGGGTTCTAGAGCGCAGGCTCAGTAGTTGTGGCCCACGGGCTTAGTTGCTCTGCGGCATGTGGGATCTTCCGGGACCGGGGCTCGAACCTGTGTCCCCTGCGTTGGCAGGCGGATTCTTAACCACTGCGCCACCAGGGAATTCTGAAACCTATTTATTATTATCTACTTAGATTTTGTCTTCAGGTGAGATAAACATGTAGAGAATCACCTGGTTGCAGTTTTGTCAAGATGAGTCTGTCAGCTTTACTTTTCAAGTAAAAGTCCAGAGATGTTTACAAAACTTTTTGATCCTGCCTTTTTTCTGTGTTCCCATGGAAAAGTACGGAATTTTATACTTTTGGATTACATCAGCAACTTAATGTTAAAGTAGTCGATCTTTCAACGAATATTACCAAGCCTTTGCTTAGTGCACTGCACCGCCCAGGATGCTTTGGAAGCTTGAAGCAAATAGAAGACAGTTTGAGTCTCTAAGGGACCTAACCCGGGGCTGCTTGACAAGCAGAGAGACAAGACACGCTCCTAAAATAGCTGGGGACCCTGACCTCACACATGAAACACGGACCAAGCTGTACTTCACCGCTTCAGGGAATAATAATGTCTGTCCCGAGAGCAGACAATGCTGCTGGAGGAGGAGAAGGAGGTCTCTTTAGACTGTATGGTGCACCTGTCTATTTGGGATTATCCTCTCATCTAGGGGTCACCCACCTGGGGATGCTGTGTCTCCTTCCTTTCTATCCGTCTGATTGAGATTCCTTCTTTACATCTTTAGTCGTAGACGATCTTTCCTGCTAGCCTTCTGGTCTTTTGCCTCCATAGTTGCTCTGTAAATAGTGGTGATTTTGGCGTGCTGGTGGTGGGGGGAGGGTAATGAGATCAGGGCCTCCCTACTCCGCCATCTTCCAAACGCATATCGACAAACTAAGTCTTCCAGGTCATCCGATGGTTAGACCTATTGAATAATTGCACGAATTGCATTGAAATACGGAGTTTAGAACTGTTCCTGTCCATGAGTCCACTGTGTGCCAGTTCTTAGAAATGGAGAGTCCGTGCACATTAGCAGTTATAACAATTATCATCTCCTCTACTTTCCCCACGTGCATATGTCAGATGTGTCCCTTAGAGTTTGTTTCGTATTTCACATCCCTCCCTCTGACCTTTGCCTTGTCTGCTTCCCCCGACTAACCCTGTTGTTCTGCATGGCACGTCTGTAATGGCCAATTTATACCCGTATTGTCAACATGTTTTCAAATAAACGTGTTAAAACACTCACTGCCGTGTTCCACTCGAGGCCTGTCGATTTATTTCCTTGGTGTGTTTCATTTGGGTCACTGAAGTGGAGAATTGACTCATGAGGCCGTATTATGGGACGAAGTGATATCGCCGTGAGCACTCATCCTTCTCTGTGCCGCCAACTATTCAGAATAAATGTTGTGAAAAGCAGCCCTTTCTCTGACCTTACCCTGAACTGTCGAATCATGAAGTCCAGACTAGGAGGGTCTAAGGCAGCTCTGGAAATGAGGTTGCCTATAGATATTTAAAGAACTGCTCGTTTCTCCCTCAGCATGGCTTTATGTACTTTCCATCTTATGATGGAGTTCTTTAATTCACTTATTCAACAAACAGTTCTCTTCAGCATTCATCACATGCTTCTTGAGGACCTACTACGTTCCAAGCACTGTGCTGACAGTTAAGACTTTACAGAGATGACATGTGTGTATATCTCGTATCTACATATACAATTCAACCATGAGAAAGAGGACAGCTGCCGTTTGTGACCACACGGATGGACCTTGAGGACATCATGCTTAGTGAAATAAGTCAGACAGAGAAAGACAAATACTGTATGATCTCAGTTATACATAGAATCTAAAAAAGCCACACACTTAAAGTGTAGAATGGTGGTCACCAGGGGCTGGGAATTGGTGGCATAGGACAAATGTTGTCTAAAGGTACAAACTTGCAAAGAGTAGCAGATAAGCCTAGAGCTCTAATGCACCTCATAGTGAGTGTGGACAACAATATGGTATTACTATCATCAGACTTGCTAAGAGACTAGTTGTAATTAGTCCAACCACTAAAAAGAAATGATAGATGTGCTAATTTTCACTACAATGGCGATCATACTAGAATATATAAATGTATCAGATCAACATGTTGTATACCTTAAATGTACACAATGTTATATGTCAAATCTATTTCAATTAAAAAAATTTTTTTAGGTGTTCACAGAGATAAATAAAATATACCCTTTACCCTCTAGGAGGTTACAAATGGAATAGATCCAATAGGTATGATATTTTTAAAGATGAAATAGACTCCTGTGAACGCAGCATGCTGAATGTCTAATTTTTTTTTTTAATGTTTTTTTTTGTTTTTTGGGGTTTTTTTTTGAGGTACGCGGGCCTCTCACTGTTGCGGCCTCTCCCGTCACGGAGCACAGGCTCCGGACGCGCAGGCTCAGTGGCCACGGCTCACAGGCCCAGCCACTCTGCGGCACGTGGGATCCCCCCAGACCGGGGCACAAACCCGCGTCCCCCGCATCGGCAGGCGGACTCCCAACCACTGCGCCACCAGGGAAGCCCGAGAGTCTAATTTTGACTTGGCATTAGGGATGTTTTCCAGAAGAGGCGGCACTCACAATAAGCCTTGAAAGATGGGTTCTGATCGTAAGGAAAGGTGAAGGAAGGTAAGACGCCATCACTAGGCTTGGCTCAGTTTATGAAGACACTAGTCAGAAATCCTAGGAGATCTGGATGAAAACAATTACAGGCACCATTATAGAAAACCATTTCATGATTTTTAGGAGAAGAGATATGTTCTTTTACCTCCGTTTTAGATTCCTCCCGGCAGCTGCGTGGAGGATGGATTGGATAGGAGAGAAGCTAGAGCTAAGAGTAGTTAGGAGGTTACTGTGAGAAGCCAGATGAAAGATGCTGAGGGACCGTTTACAAGTATCACCGGCCTCTCAAACACAGGAGAAGCTCCTTGAAGGCAGGGTCTCGGCTTTGTCCGCTGCTCTACGCCCAGCACTTGGAACGGTGCCTGGCGTACAGTTCAATAACTATTTGTTGAAGGAATGAATCAATCGGTGAGAGAATAAAGGAATGAGTTCGTTAATTAATTGAAACACTGCAAATGCAGAGGAGAGAAGTCAGAAAGAGACATCTGCCTCAGGATGGAACTTTGTTTCTCTATTGACACATGCCGTGGCCCGGCCTTTCCGAGTGTTGGCAACAGGTGACGCTTGTTGGGAAGCCGCCAGGATTCGCCGGTCTGGCCTCTTCCCACCCTCCGTGGCATCTGCTGCCTTTCTGTCCACCATCATCAGAGGTTGGCAAACTATGGCTCCTGGATCAAATTTGTCCTGCCCCCTGTGAGCAAAGAATGGTTTTTACTCTTTCAAATGGTTGGGGGGAAAAGCAAAAGAAGGATAATAGTTTGTAACATGTGAAAATTACATGAAATTAAAATTTCAGTGTCTATAAATAAACTTTTATTGGAACCCAGCCACGCCCATTTGTTTACATAGGGTCCATGACTGCTCTTGCCCTAAAGGGCAGAGCTGAGTAGTTGAGACAGAGGCTGTATGCCCTGCATGCAAAGCCACAAATATTTCCTCTCTGGTCTTTTACAGGAAAAGTTTGCCAACCCCTGATCTAGAAGAGCTCTCAGGAAAGGCTTGGAAGTTTATTCACAATAAGAAATAAATTGTTTATCAGTGAAAGCTCCTAAAATATATTTTAAAAAATGTAACCGGTAAGACAAAGCATCAAATTAAAACAAGAAGCGAACAGACAAGAAAGAGGAAGAGACACGAATAATAATATTGCTGCATCTTATGTGCCAGATGCTCAGATAAGCACTTCTTTCAATAAAATTATTTCCTCTCCTTCCAGCAAGGCTACCAGACAGGCATCACTATTCTTTTTTTTTTTTTAACCATTTAAAAAAATTGAAGTATAGGTAATTTACAGTGTTGTGTTACTTTCAGGTGTACAGCAACGTGATTCAGTTATACATACACACACACATATGTATATATTCTTTTTCAGATTATTTTTCGTTATAGGTTATTAGAAAATATTGACTGTAGTTCCCTGTGCTCTACAGTAGGTCATTTTTGGTTATCTATTTTATATATAGTGGTGTGTATCTGTTAATCCTATACTCTTAATTTATCCCCCCCCCTTTCCCATTTGGTAACCATAAGTTTGTTTTCTATGTCTGTGAGTCTATTTCTGTTTTGTAAATAAGTTCATGTGTATCATATTTTAGATTCCACATATAAGTGATATCATATGATATTTGTCTTTCTCTGTCTGACTTACTTCACTTAGTATGATAATCTCTAGGTCCATCCATGTTGCAGCAAATGTCATTATTTTGTTTTCCTTATGGCTAACATTCCATTGTATGTATATAATACATCTTCTTTATCCATTCCTCTGTCGATGGGCATTTAGGTGGCTTCCATGTCCTGGCAGTTGTGAACAGTGCTGCTATGAACACTGGGGTGCATGTGTCTTTTTTCATTTTAGAGATGAGAAGCTTAAACTCAGAGGCCGAATGATGTTCCCTGGGTCACAAAGCACAAGACAAAGCCAGGATTTGACCCTACGGTAGTTTAGCTTCAAAACCACATCTTCGACCGTAACTTGAGAATTTCAGACACTGATGAACAAGCCACGCTGGGCACGTACAGGGGAGACAGGATCTACCCGCTGGCCGTGAGATCACAGTTTCTCCAGGGCAGGAAGATGCAGAAATGAGGACCCGTGAAGCCTGGCACAGATGTAAATGGAAGCACCTCTCCTTCCCCCATCGTGACGTGGCTCCCCTGGCAGTAGACCAGTGCTGGGCAGCTCTGTTTCAGGATTACAGCTGCGGGGTGTCCCCTTGGAGCTGGTCTTCAGGTGTTGACAAGAACTCCAAAGCAGATGGGCACATGAGGGTTTTATTAACCCAGGAGCTGTCAACTTCATGGCTGGCAAATGGGGGCCGGGGTTTTGGGGAAAACAATGAACGACCCAAGAAAACGTGCCATAAGATGAAAAACAGCTAGGAACACCCTAAGGGACGTAGCAACAGTCGTCGAACAGAGATGATAGCCGTTAAAGGAAAAACAAAGTGACCGTGGATTGGACAGGAGTTGGAAGTTTGACCTTGAAGCAGGGAATCGGATCCAGCAGAGAGTCTCGGCTCTGGAGGATGAGGGTTAGGGGAGGGAAACATGGGTCATTTAAAGCCAGACACCCGTGGAACTGCCCATCAGGGAAACCCCACGTCTGCATTGCTGCCTGCGTGGTGAGAGTGGATTTTTTGGTTAGGTGAGCATCAGGCCAGCTCCAGGGGACGGCTGTGAACCTGGCCCACTGCAGACAGTGACTCTCAGCTGCCTCTGCTGTATAGGCGGGTGCCTGCGTCAGCTATGCAGCCAGGGAGGGATGTCCCAGAACTTCCTGTGCCATTCACGCTGCATCATGCTATTTCTAAAGCACACAGGAGTACATGGGGTTTCAGGAAAGTCCAGTGACTCAACTGAAATGCCACAGGGAAGCTAGATTCTCTGGGGAGCTCCTCTCCCCACCCTCGGCTTGTAAAGCACGTTCACTTTCTACGATTCTGTCTAAAACGAAGTGTTTAGACTCAGCTGTCAAGTAATTGCTCTTTTAAAAAATGTGGTCTGCAGAGTGACAAGGAATAACTATAGATATACGTCTGCTCTCACTTTTGCAATAGTGTGAGGTGACGACAGAATTTTAGCAACAACCGAAAATTACATGGAGGATCAATATTTTCCCAAATCTGCTGGTATCTGCAGGATGCATACAGGTGACCCAACGAGGAAAAGGATCCATGTTTAGATAAGTTTGGGAAACGCTGGATTACATAATTGCAAACAGGTTAATTTACCGCAGGATTTCTCAGAACTTTTTTTTAAAAAATAAATTTATTATTTATTTTTGGCTGTGTTAGGTCTTCACTGCCGCGCGTGGGCTTTCTCTAGTTGTGGCTGAGCGGAGGCTACTCTTCGTTGCGGTGCGTGGGCTTCTCATTGTGGTGGCTTCTCTTTGTTTTGGAGCACGGGCTCGAGGCGCGCGGGCTTCAGTAGTTGTGACACATGGGCTCAGTAGTTGTGGCTCGTGGGCTCAGTAGTTGTGGCACGTGGATTCAGTAGTTGTGGCACGCGGACTCAGTAGTTGTGGTGCATGGGCCTAGAGCACAGGCTCAGTAGTTGTGGCTCATGGGCTCAGTAGTTGTGGCTCATGGGCTCTAGAGCGCAGGCTCAGTAGCTATGGTGCATGGGCTTAGTTGCTCCGCAGCATGTGGGATCTTCCCGGACTAGGGCTCGAACCCGTGTCCCCTGCATTGGCAGGCGGATTCTTAACCACTGAGCCACCAGGGAAGCCCGGATTTCTCAGAACTTTTAACACACTTTCATGTGCTGGGACTCTCTCAACGGCAAACGGATAGTGTTCTCAAGTGTATTTGACAATAGAGAACCCCCAGTTCACGCCTAGGCTTTGTCATGGTCACTCATGGGAGCAATATTAGGGGAACATTTGGGAAAACACCAGCCTCAAAATACCCTGAACTTCCAGCAAGACTAATACAGTTGTAATTTCGTGCTGTTTGGAGGAGATTGCAAAATTTTCCTTATGGCAGCAGTTTTGTAGGTGAGCCCTCAACACCCGTCACATTGGGAGAGAAAACAGTTTTTCATGCTTGGGCCATCCTGTACTTTACCTGAGTGAGAACCTGGGGCCACGATGGGTCCGTCACGGGAAATGAGGCACAGTGAACACGCAGGCGTCATGGGAGCCGCGGTGACTGGGAAGCTGGGGCAACATCTGCCCCAAGCCTGTGTCTGGGGAGCGATTTCTCACATTTTCAGCTCCCTTGGAAAGCTTGGATGATGTCTCCAGGCACAGACTTGTAACCACACCGACCACTGCATCGGAGCATGTGGTCAACCCCCCGCCCACCTGTGCTCCCTGCAAACCCTGAGCTCCACGACCCAAGACAAAATGAGAGGGGCCACAGGGTCAGGAAGGGCCAGGTGACACCGTGACCACAGCACAGCCTCCACTTCCAAGGTCTGGGGTTCACCTTGGGTAAGAGGAGTGACGTTTCTTCTTTGTGTTACCCAACGTGCCCAGACAATCCTGCAGCCACTTTGGTTCCGGGACTTCCGAAACTCTTCCTGGGCCAGCAGATCACTGTCTGTTCTAATCAGGACCATTCTGGCTCCTCTTCACATGTTCACGTCATCAGCTCTCAACACCAAGCATATGGAAGCCATCTTTTCCCACACCTCCTGTTATTTTTGCTTCACCCACTTCCACAATTCATTGATTCCTTTGTTCATTGTCTTACATTTAAAATACCGATGTTTATTAAATGCCCCTGCCTTTGGGCATCATCCGTTATGAGCTGTCCTCATCTGACAATTCTCTCCATCTTCCCATGGCTTCTAATACATTTGGGGAATTTTCTAATCCTCATTTCAGGATTTTATCTCTCTAGATAAAATATCTCGATGTCTAAAGACCAACATCCTGCAAATGTGGTATTAGTGAGGAGTTTTAGTTTAAAGACTGTGTCTCCTATTCGACAGCCAAGACATGGAAACAACCTAAATGTCCATTGACAGATGAATGCATAAAGAAGATGTGGTACATATATACAATGGAATAGTACTCAGCCATAAAAAAGAACAAAATAATGCCATTTGCAGCAACATGGTTGAACTTAGAGATTATCATACGAAGTGAAGTCAGTCAGACAAAGACAAATACCATATGATATCACTTATATGTGGAATCTAAAATATGATACAAATGATAAACTTATTTACAAAACAGAAACAGACTCACAGACATAGAGGACAGACTTGTGGTTGCCAAGGGCGAGGAGGTTGGGGGGGATGGATTGGGAGTTTGGGATTAGCAGATGCAAACTATTACATAGAGAATGGATAAACAACCAAGTCCTACTGTATAGCACAGGGAACTATATTCAATATCCTGTGATAAACCATCATGGAAAAGAATCTGAAAAAGAATGTGTATATATATATATATATATATATATGTGTGTATGTATAAGTGAATCATTTTGCTGTACTGCAGAAATTAACACAACATTGTAAATCAACTATACTTCAATAAAATAAATTTTAAAAAAGAACGTGTCTGTATTAAGTTGGTTATAAAGAAAACCGTGAGACAGCCTGTAGGCTCATTAGCTGTGACTCTGGACAAGTAACCAATCCTTCTGGGCCTTGTTTTCCCCACGTATAAACTGGGGGAAATAATACGCCCAACTTCACTTGGTTAATACAAGGAGTAATTGAATTAACATATCTAAAAGGCTTATGAGAGCACCTAGAATATAGTCAATGACATACAAGCATTAGTTGTTATTATTTCCACCATTTAGAATAAAGCATCTTAGAATAAAGTGTGGAGATTTTTTCAAAGTGTTTTTTTCTTTCTGTTTTAAGGCCCAGATTATGTAAAGGACCATCTCCCTAAAGTTGCTCAGCATACTTCCTATATAGGAGAAAAGCGTCCTGCATTAGAAAAAACGGGAGATCTCAGATATTTACAGAGGCCTGCCTCAAAGAGAAGCTTGCCGGCCAAATATAAACCTGAGTATGTTGGTGAAATTGGTTGGGGAATACCAGTGTATGATTTTATCAACAAAACCAGGCTTCAGACTGGCTTTCACGTTAAGGTATTTTTCTTAAATCTATGCTCCTCCTTGCACATTGTTTTCTGGTTTGAAAGCTTTCTGAGTTTGCTTCCGTAGGAAACGTCATGTTCTCGACCTGTCCTTGAGAAGCAATGGCATTGGAGTTTTTGCAGAAAAATGAGTGTGTGGATAAATGTACTTGCTGCTATCACTCCCTTCGTCCCTTAGTACCGGCAAGGAGAGGTGTGAAGGGAATGAAGCCGAGGGCACTCCAAGAGCATTTGCACTTGGCTTTGGAATGCATCCAGATTCCCATCTACGCTGTGACATTCACACAGGCTCCCCCATCCTTGCGAGGCGTGGTGAGTGGGTGGTGGTAAAGCAGCAGCCTGTGCTGCACTTCATCCACCAACCTAGAAACCAGCCCCAGGGCTTTAAAACCCGCTGTGTGGCTCATGCCTTTAAATCAGACCATCCAGGGCACGTAGTCAGAGGGCTCTTAGAAAACCTGTCTGTCTCCGTTTGGTGATGTGGATGTGACCCCACACGTTCTCCTCTGAAACAGGAGAGAGCACGGATGATTTTAGAAGCAAAATCTGAGAATTCAGACTTTATTCCCAGGTGAGACTTGGCCTGAAAATATGTATCAACGATGCAGTAACTGGATTTCTTAAGGCAATATAGTACAGCCTCATATAGTAAAGGTTAATAAAGGAAAAAGCCTTTTTCTGGCCAACCCTCGGCAAGTACAGGAGAGCAGCTGAGAGCTCAGTCTTTGAGGTCAAGAAGGGTTCCACTCCTGCCTCTGAGTCAGGTCCAACTCTGCGACCCTGGGCTTGAGTTCATCTCCCTGGGTCTCCATGCCTCCTCTGCCCTGTGGCAGTGTTCGAGTGCCCACTTCCTAAGACCACCTGAATTCCTATCCCACTCCTGCCACCTGCTAGCTGTGAGTGGCCTTGGCCAGTTCCTTGACCTCTGTGCCTCTTCATCATGAATCTGAGCATTTGCTTTATCAGGCTGTCGTAAAGAAACATTTGTAAAGTGCTGGGCACCGTGCCTGGGACACATCAAGGCTCTATGTCTTTTATGTTTCTTAACTTCCCAGCATAAGGTTTTCCTAGTTACGTACAAAACCCAGAAAGTGAAAACCCTTTTAGGTTAAGTTAGGAATAAAAGAGAACTTTCCTAATCTGACAACCTACAAAAAAACAAAAAAAGCCTATAACAATAGCAATACTGAATGATAAAACATTGAAAGCATTTCTCTTTAAGATCCGGAACAAGACACAGATTCCCCAAATCATGATTTTTCCATTCAGCTTTGTACTGGTGGTCTTAACCATGGCAGTAAGGGGGAAAAAAAGTATAAAATGTGTAAGGATTGAAATGGAAGGAGCAAAGCTATCATTATTTGCTAATAATATGCTTGACCATGTAGAACACCTCAAAGTATAAGAGAATTTGGTAGTCAACAGGATACAAAATCCAGGTATGAAAATCAATTTTATTTTTATATATGAGAAACAGAAAATGCAATAAAACAGGATACTACTTACAGTGTCATCAACAGATACAAAGTATGTAGGAATAGATCTTAAAAAAGGATATGCTGGCACAACATTGTAAATCGACTATACTTCAATAAAAAAAAGAGATGTTCAACACACGGAGAAAAATGATAAAACTATTGAAACAAGATCTAAATAAATGGAAAGATATATCATGTTTATGAATTGGAAGATTCAATATCATAAAGATGTCAAATCTATCAGATTGATAAAAGTAATTCCCATGCAATTACAATAAAAATCCCAATTTTTTTCTTCTGAAAAAAAAAGACTCTGTCTTAGCATGATTCTTGTTATGTCGTGACTTCTAAATACAAGGGCATGAGGAACACGCTCTGCATGGTGCCCGGCACGCAGTTGACACCCCGATTTCAATGACTGGGACTGTGGTTTTGTACTTAACGTCACTCAGGGCCAGTGACACAGAATGAGGGCTCAGGTTCCTAAACTGGGTCTTACTCCACTCAGGCGATAAAGATGAAGATCAGAAACTTGATTCGATATCAAAAGTGGCCACCAGTGAGAAGAGGACAAACGCAAAGCGAGGCAGCCAGTTTGAACGGAGTCCAGAACATCTGTTGCCTTGTTGCTTCTCTCCAGTGACGCCGGGCTTTTGTGCACAGCCCTTGATCTGTTGCCCATCTTGAGTGTGTGCAGCTGTGAATGCAAGAGTCCCATCAGCCTCGACTTAGCCTTCCAGGAAGGGATTTATTCGGTTTCTTTTGATGGAATTTCACAGACGGCTCTAAACCCCTGCTCTGCGTGGTAGCACGGTCCTCTTAACCCTGGTGGGACTGCGTGTGAGGCATACAGAGACCTCCACCCCGCCACCCAACCCCGTGGCTCACACAGAAGCTGGTCTTGTTTGGCATGGGCTCTGAGGACTTGTCATCTGTGCATTTGCTTGGCCCCAGCATTTTGACAGTAATTGTTTTCAAAGATGTACTTATCTCAGGTAACGATCTTAAACAAATCTTAAAGGATTCCTTGGACTTAGAACTTTATCATGAGAGCAAAAAGATGCACTGAGAATGACTGTACATACAGGTCAAGAACCACATATGATTTACCCACCAGCTAAGGCCTAGGATTTGTCACCAAGACTGCTAACCTCCCCCAACCCTGCACCCAGGGCCCGCTTCCATCCCCTGCCCGTCAAGGTCAGCTTCTGAGTCAAGCCCCAGACTTGGATACCTTATCAACGCAGAGCTCCAGGCAGCCCCTTCCAATCAATGAGACTTGGCTGGAAGTGACGTTTGAGCTGATAGAGACACAGACACTCCATGCCTTGAAACAAGCCCTAATCACAAATAACACGTGAGCACCTGTGCCATGAATTCACACCTCCTCGATAGGGAGCTGGTCCATTCCTCAGTGCGATGTAACCCAGGGCGACGTCTGCATCCGCGTCCTTTTCTGTCTCTGGCTTCTTGTCCTTGGTAGCCCTCGATGCCATCCCCGTGACGTCTGTGCCTGTAAGAGTCCCACCAACGTGGCACTTTGTTTCTGTCTAAGCTCAGAGATTCCCCGGTGGCTCCCACCGCGATAACTCAGAACTTTGATTTTAAGCACAAACCTTCACCTAGTGGATTATTATAGCCAGAACAGCTGCTCTTCCTAATTTCCTGCTCTAGGTTCCAGTAAGACCGGCAGCTAAGGAAGCTCGGGCACCTGCAGTAGACTCTCGGTAACATGCCTGGGGCAGCTGCTTCCTGCCCGGGAATGGTCTCTCCTCTCTGGGGCACTGGGAAGGGGTCTATAGATCATCTGGATTTGGGTAGAAAGATAGTAACTTCCAGGCTGAGTGACACCTGAAAAAGTTCCCACATTGCAGTGGACAGTGAAAATGACAACATCGGGTCTCTCTTCTGGGTCTTTCTGTGTTTGGCTATTTCCTGCTCGGATGTGGGGCTGCCGTGCAATGATGATACACGCGTAATGAACCAGTAAAGATCACTGCTTTTGTTACTGTCTCAGATTTAAGAGCAGTACATTCTTCTTTTTCTTTTTTTTCATGGATTTGGTCTCTGCCAAACTATGTGTGTTGTTTCTGCAACAGTATATGGAGACCAGTGAAACGATTCCTTTGGTTTCAAACTGAGGAGCGTGTCTAAGTGGTTCGTAGCTGGGTTCATAGTGGTTTGTAGCTAAGTGGTTCGTGTCTCCCTCCCCTGGCCTTTCTTTAACCCAGGTCCCCCAATGCCTGTTTTCTACTCCTGCATCTGACCTCAGGACCAGATGATTTGACACTTGGTTTTCCCACAAAAACAATGCGATACTGGACTTGAGGACTGACTCTTCATAGGTGTGGTCCCAAAGACAATATTAAATCAGTGAATCATAACAGCTATTACCACCAATATATCACACGGTATAACACCTTGAGTGATGTGCAGAAGATAATGAAGAGAACCGTGGGGACGCGCCAATAATATATTTATATGGGATACAGTGTCATATCATAAAAAGGAAAGTTTTCAAGGCTTTGAAACTCCTGCCTCCTGTTTATCTGCCCCAAATTCCCATGTTATGAACACAGAGGGCTTCTCTGAGTTTCATGGACATGGGAACAGACTTCCTGATGGATGTCGAATAAATCAATCCAAGGTCGGTGGCTTTATGAGACATTTTTCTCACTGCGAATTTTTTTAGAGAAAGTAAACATAAAAAGAGCTCTTGCTGTGGGAATGTAAATTGGTGCAGCCACTATGGGAAACAGTATGGAGGTTCCTCAAAAACTGAAAATACAGCTACCGTATGATCCTGCAATCCCACTCCTGGGCATATATCCAGACAAAACCATAATTCAAAAAGATACATGCTCTGTATAGCTGATTCACTTTGTTATACAGAAGAAACTAACACACCATTGTAAAGCAATTATACTCCAGTAAAGATGTTAAAAAAAAAAAAGATACATGCAATGTTCATAGCAGCACTATTCACAACAGCCAAGACATGGAAACAACGTAAGTGTCCATTGGCAGAGGAATGGATAAAGAAGGTGCACGTATATGCAATGGAATATTAGGCATAAAAAGAATGAAATAATGCCATTTGCAGCAACATGGATGGACCTAGAGATTGTCCTACTGAGTGAAGTATGCCAGACAGAGAAAGACAAATATCATATGATATCACTTATACGTGGAATCCAAAATATGGCAGAGAGACTTCCCTGGCGGTCCAGTGGTTGAGACTTGGTGCTTCCACTGCAGGGGGCATGGGTTCGATCCCTGGTGTGGGAACTAACATCCCGCATGTCGTGCAGTGCGGCCAAAAAATAAAATAAAATATGACAGAAACGAGCTTATTTATGAAGCAGAAACAGACCCACAGACATAGAAAACAAACTTTTGGTTACCAAAGGGGAAAGGGGGAGGGGGAGGGATAAATTAGGAGCTTGGGATTAACATGTACACACTACTATGTATAAAACATAAACAACAGGGTCCTACTGTATAGCACAGGGACCTATATTCAATATCTTAATAATAAACCATAATGGAAAAGAATATGAAAAAATATACATAACTAAATCATTTTGCTGTACACCAGAAACCAACACAAGTGTATATCAACTATACTCCAATAAAATAATTTTTTTTTAAAAAGAGCTCCCGTTGACTATTTACTATGTGAGGGAGGCACTGCGATCGGTTTCATCTTACAGAGGAGGGGTCGGAGATATTGACAGCTGAGGCCCCTTGCCTGAGGCCGTACAGCTGGTCAGGGATGGAGCTGGGATCTCAGCCCAGGCCTGGAGCTCAGGGACTTCGTGGGAGCCCAGCGTGTGTGAGAGGAAGTGACAGGAAACGAAGTTGGAACACGGGGCTGGAGCCGCTGGGTGAGGCGCTCATCAGGGCGAGCGCTTTTCCGCGAGGCAGTGTCCGCCCGGGTCAGTCCCGGTTGCCTTGTCTCCTAAGGGCCCGTCCTTTCTTCACGGGGCCTCAAGCCTCTCCCTGATCCCCACCACTCTGCGTCGTTTGCACACAGATGCTGCATTCATCATAGTAAAATGAATCATCAGTAGTGGATATATCCACATATTTGACATAATAAGAAAGGGCTTAGTAATAGTTATTTTCTTTTTTGTTTCTTTATTAAATCTTAAAATTTTGGGGGGAGTATAGTTGATTTACAATCTTGTGTTAGTTTCAAGTGTACAGCAGAGTGATTCAGTTATACATACATATATATCTATTTTTTCCAGATCCTTTTCCCTTATAGGTTATTACAAAATATTGAGTGAAGGTCCCTGTGCTATACAGTAGGTCCTTGTTGTTTATCTATCTTATATTTAGTAGTGTGTATATGTTAATCCCAAACTCCTAATTTATCCCTCCCCTCCCCTTTCCCCTTTGGTAACGATAAGTTTGTTTTCTACGTCTGTGAATCTATTTCTGTTTTGTATATAAGTTCATTTGTAATTTTTTTAAAGATTTCACATATAAGTGATATCATATGATATTTGTATTTCTCTGTCTGATGTACTTCACTTAGTATCATAATCTCTAGGTCCATCCATGTTGCTCCAAATGGCATTATTTCATTCTTTTTACGGCTGAGTAATATACCATTGTATAAATGTGCCACATCTTCTTTATCCATTCGTCAATGGACATTTAGATTGTTTCCATGTCTTGGCTACTGTAAATAGTGCTGCAGTGAACATTGGGGTGCATGTGTCTTTTCAAATTATGGTTTTCTCTGGATATATGCCCAGGAGTGGGATTGCTGGGTCATATGGTAGCTCTATTTTTAGTTTTATTATTTTCCAGTTTCTGTGTAATAAGCACTCTAGAGTGCTTCAAAACGTATCATTGAGTATTATCTTTGGCATTCTGGAAAAAGAAGAGAAGACAGTGAAGTTCCCCCCCTAAACTGTACCTTCTTTCCAGCCCCACCCTGTGCATTCTCCCAAACCCACTTCCACACGACAGCGTCCCAGAAAATTTTCAAAATCACCTAGAAAAGAGAAGTATTGTTGGTGTGGAGTTGATCAGTATGTAGACCACCAATCACACATTTTAGAACTTCTGGGTGTTTTTCCCCCCAAGCTTCTCATTTACCTTTGGGTTCGTTTGGGCGAATCACAAACAGTCTCATTAAAATTCCTAAGATCTCACACTCCTAATCTCCAGATGTTATTATCAATATAGAAGACTTTTGAAAGATAATAAAGCTTCCTTTTCCAACCAACTTATAGGAGCAAAATAGAAAATAGCTTTCTTAACATCAGGAGCGCCTTGGGGTGGCTGCTGTTTCTTTCCCAGACGGGTGTGTGTTTATCTCTCACTTTATATTTCTTAGAGTTATTTGCATCCTAACAGTTTGTCATTTAATATAAAAATAATTACATTAGCACCTTTCATCCTTAAGTGCTGTGTAAAGTAATGGCTTTCCTGGTACCACGGGAAGCCTCTAGTAGGGGAGGGCCACATGCTGACCGTCTATGAAGGAGAAGAAACCTTGGCTACAGAAGCCAAGTAACCCTCCTTTTTCTTGAAAATAATATATTAACGTCATCAACCCCCTTGTATGCAGGTGTTATATCTTCTCCATTTTATAAAACCTGGCTTTATATAGGATTCCTCAGATAAATGGAAGGAACTTACTTGTATCCGAACTCCCGGAAAATAAGTTTTTAAGTTTGATGCCTCCTTTCTGGAACAGACCATGAAAACAACAAGCGAGGCACGTATCACTGAGATGCACTCTCCGTGCTGTGTTCAAAGCCATTGCGTGAAGAATAGCGGGTTTGGAGGGAGAAGCATCTCTGCTGATAGCTGGGGACACTGCCACTCCACATGTCACCAGGCATCCCAGCCCCAGCCAGATGTGGGCTTCCTCCTTGTGGCTGTGAGTTTGTGGATGATTATTGGTGAATTGGAAAAAAAGACATCCTAATGTTCACATCTTTTGTTAGGATGTGGAAATGTGAAAAGAAAGAGAGAGAGAGAGGGAGAGGGAAGGACGGAGGGAGGGAGGAAAGGAGGGAGGGAGGGAGGAAGAAAGGAACTCAGTGTAATTTAGAGTCTAGTGAGTGATTTTATTCCTAATTAAGGAAGGCTGAAAATACACCATGGTGGTTACTAGCTCTTGTAAGTCTTGACATGCATCTTGAGTTTGCATCTCAATGTAAACATCACCTTTTTAAAAAATTACACTTCTTAAAGTTAGTATTAAGCATATGCCATAGGTTTTCAGCGAATAGTATTTGATGATGATAGGGAGATAGAAAGCTAAGAAAAAGTTGTATAAATTAGAATGGGGTCTAGTAAACCTGACGTTGGCTCCACAGCCAGGGTCCTTTAAATTTACTGTCAACAATTTGGAAACTTGCGCGTGATCTAATATCCCAAGCACAGTTGGCTAAAATACCAGGACGTATGTTTTCTAAATCTTGGCTTTTTAAGATCTTTGGAGGAAACTCTAATAGCATTATAAATTTAGGATTATACTTTTCCCTGCTATTCATGTACACCACTTCCGGGGTACCTCCGCTGCTTTGACAAAAACGCATAGAATGCATAGCAGTCTGGAGATATCTGTTCTCTTCCCAGGACTGAACCTAGGATCCAAGAAATCTTAATTGAGCAAATTGAAAACAACCCATTCAATAGAGGGGCCCCTGGTATGTGGTCCCCCTGTCTCTGGACACAAAGAAAATGGCATTGAAAATAAGTGCTTTGCAAGCCTTGTGGGCTCCTGCAGCTGGGGAGGAATTCGTAGGAAGTTTCTTCGTGCTGTGATCGTTGTTGGAGTTTTTGGTGAGACAGTTGGTCTCCACAGTGCCAGCCACATCCCAAACGGCTGTAAGCACCTTCAGGTCTGAGGGCTGTGTCTTATTTGGCTTTATACTGACAGCATCCACAGCCCTCCGTGCAGTGCTTAGCACAGGGTACATGATCATCAAGAAATGATGGGAGACGGAGGCTACCACCCCCAGTGTAATTCTGTGTTGTAGAGCTAATTGGACAGTTAACTTGGGACACTCTTCCTAACCTTTGAATTAACAACAGTGCCAACACATTAGGAAACTCCAAGGGTAAGAACGGTCACCAACCAGGCACTTGATTGTATTTCAGAAACTGTGTACTGGGCACAAGCAGAGACTCGGGAAGCTCCCATGTCACTTTTCTGTAGGTTGAAGAGTTGAATCCACTCGTATTTCAGACCCTGGTAGGGACCTTCTGCTAACTCTGGATAAAGGGCTAGTAGCAGAATGATTGGTTACTCATCACATATCCTAACAATTCCCAACAGAATAACTTCTAGTCTTGCTTTAAAATGAAATTCTAGTGTATCTTGAATTATCACGTGAATAAGGAAAACATGAATCTCTCTGGGGAAGTGCAGAAAAAATAGTAGAAATGTGCCTTCTCTCTGAGAGTAAATGAGGCAGCGAGGATTCATAGTGCTTTTCAGGGCAAATCTATGCCCTAATGAAAAACTGAATATGCAGAAGTAGCCAGTTGAAGAAATTTTCACCTTCCCTCTTTTCTTTCTTTGCATGCTAGTCTGCCTACTATTCTTTATAATGTCTCAGTTTTTACACCTATAAAACGGGCATTGCATTAGTTTTCTGTTGAGCATAACCCAATACCACATAGCATCTTAAAGCAACACCATTTATTTGCTCACAGTTCTATAGGTCAGAAGTCCCGGGAAGGCCTGGCTGGGTTCTCTGCTCAGCACTCACTAGGCTGGATGCAAGGTGTTGGCTTGTGATCTCACCTGAGGCTTGGAGGCTCTTCCGAGTTCATGGGGTTGTGGCAGCTTTCAGTTCCTTGTGGTTGTAGGACTGAGGTCCCATCTCTCTGCTGGCTGTCAGCCAGGGACCAGTCTCAGCCTCGAGAATCTGCCCACATACCATAGCTGTGGTGCCCTCCATCTTTAAAGCCAGCAACAGACATTCTCCCTCACGTCCAAATCCCTGTCATGCTTCAAATCCCCTTTGCCTGGAAGAGCCCAGATCCTTTCAAGAGCTCACCTGGTGAAGTTTGGGCCACTGAGGATAATCTCCCTTTCTTGCAGGCAACTGATTTGGGATCTTAATTACATCTGCAAAATCCCTTCACAGCAGTACCTAGTATTTGGTTGAATATCTGGGAGAAGGTGGATATACCAAGGAGTGAGAATCTTGGGGGTCTTTAGAATTCTGTCTTCCACAGGGATAATAACAATAACTTAGAGTGTTGTTAAATGGATTAGGTGAGATGTGTGTAAAGCGCTTAGCCTAGTATCTAGTACAGACTCTAGTACAGTCTCAAGAAATGGGATCTAGTATTATTAATGTCTCTATATACTGTATTTTCTTGCCTAATGGATTTTTTTTTAGCTCACTTTATTGTTTTTTTATTTTTTGGCTGCGTTGGGTCTTCGTTGCTGCACACGGGCTTTCTCTCTAGTTGCAGTGAGTGGGGGGGGACTCTTCACTGCGGTGCATAGGCTTCTCATTGGTGGCTTCTCGTTGCGGAGCACGGGCTCTAGGCACGTGGGCTTCAGTAGTTGCAGCATGCGGGCTCAGTAGTTGTGGCTCACAAGCTCTAGAGCCCAGGCTCAGCAGTTGTGGCGCACGGGCTTCATTGCTCCGCGGCATGTGGGATCTTCCCGGACCAGGGCTTGTACCCGTGTCCCCTGCATTGGCAGGCGGATTCTTAACCACTGTGCCACCACGGAAGTCCTGGATTTTTAAATTATGTTATGATAAGCACATTAGAAACATAATGGAATATGTTTCTCATTATCTGGAGACTCCACAGAAAACATACTGGGGCCAGAGTCAAGGAACTCATGAAACTTAATGTTTAGTCTGTTTGCTGAAAGTTGACGTACTAATTCAAGTTAAATAAACAGTGCAGTAAAAAAAAAAAAAAAAAAGGGAGACCAGGATATAGTTCACGTTGGTACTCAACTCAGGCTCACATACAATGCGGCATAAAATGAAGTATGAGCCACTGCCTTGTTCAATTTTTGTTTTTTAGTGAGAAAAATGCATCACAGAATCCATGCCTTGAGCACTGACATTTTTCAGAGAACTGTTTTGTTTCTACTCCTACTCTGAATATAAAATGAATGCTTCAAATGCGCCATGTACACAAAGGCTTGAAGCCCCCCTTTCTCCCTTCAATAGTTCCAGTCTAGAATGGGCAGCATTATGCAATTTGGCGACCCAACGCCAGCAATGAGAATGCTTCTCACTGGCTGTGGGAAGAAAGACACCTAAGCGGTTAACAGTAATATTTTGCAAATGGAAGCAAGTGAAGAAAAAATGACATTAGCATAAGAAAAGGTAGCCTTAGGGGATTTTCCACTCCAATGTTTGGTACTAAGAGCTCTATGTTACAAAGGAGGAGGATGGCGAAGAGAAACTCTAGTGTCCACACATTCTTGAAACGCATTGCCATTGTACTCATTCTGCTGGCGAGAAAGACCTCATCGTTACAGAGATGGAAAACGGTCCTTTCTAGTAAGGAAAGTCAAATTGGATATATTAGGGAAAACTTCCTGAGCTAAGTATAGCAAGAAAGCAAGAGGATTCCTCAGTGATGGGAGTTCTAGACTAGAGGTGATTTGGGATTAAAAATGACATTTTTAAGCAATGATTTGCATTGTTAACTAGAATGGGCCCCAATGTCTGTGATTAATTTAACTCAAATTTAACAGCTCATTTCAGAAATTGTGTCACATTCACAGTACCTGAATGTAATTACCAGACATATACCTTTAAATTAATACCTAGACTTATTTAAAGGTTGCTTAATGGGGAATATCCAATTTCAAGTTATGATTATTTTCGCAAGTTGAAAACAATCTTTTTTTTTTTTTTCAGATTCCACATGTAAGTGATCTCATATAATATTTGTCTTTCTCTGTCTGGCTTACTTCACTTAGTATGATAATCTCTAGGTCCATCTTTATTGCTGCAAATGGCATTATTTCATTATGGTTGAGTACTATTCCTTTGTATATATACACCACATCTTCTTTATCATCTGTCAGTGGTCACTTAGGGGGTTTCCATGTCTTGGCTACTGTGAATAGTGCTGCTATGAACACTGGGGTGCGTTTATCTTTTCGAATTATGTTTTTCTCCAGATATATGCCCAGGAGTGCGATTGCTGGGTCATATGGTAACTCTATTTTCAGTTTTTTAAGGAACCTCCATACTGTTCTCCATAGTGGCTGTATCAATTTACATTCCCACCAACAGTGCAGGAGGTTCCCTTTTCTCCACACCCTCTCCAGCATTCGTTATTTGTAGACTTTTTAATAATGGCCATTCTGACTGGTGTGAGGTGATACCTCATTGTAGTTTTGATTTATATTTCTCTAATAATTAGTGATTTTGAGCATCTTTTCATGTGCCTGTTGGCCATCTGTATGTCTTCTTTGGATAAATGTTTATTTAGGTCTTCTGCCCATTTTTCTATTGGGTTGGTTGTTTTTTTGATATTGAGCTATATGAGCTGTTTGTATATTTTGGAAATTTATCCCTTGTCAGTTGCCTCATTTGAGTTTGCTACTTTTTGATGTTACGAATATAGCATCCTGCATCAATGTAAAAATGCATTCCAAAACTGAAGTGAAGGGCTTCCCTGGTGGCGCAGTGGTTGAGAATCTGCCTGCTAATGCAGGGGACGCGGGTTCGAGCCCTGGTCTGGGAGGATCCCAGATGCCGCGGAGCAACTAGGCCTGTGAGCCACAACTACTGAGCCTGCGCCTCTGGAGCCTGTGCTCCACAACAAGAGAGGCCGCGATAGTGAGAGGCCGGCGCACCGCAATGAAGAGGGGCCCCCGCTTGCCGCAACTAGAGAAAGCCCTCACACAGAAATGAAGACCCAACACAGCCAAAAATAAATTAATTAATTAATTTTAAAAAAATAGACAAAACTGAAGTACTTTCGATAATCCTTATCACTGTTTCCCAACCCTAGTATGGAAAATCGAGAAATGATTAAGGCCCCAAACCCTTTTCAGTATAAATTTGACACCCCCATTTCCCATGTTTATGCATAAAATGTGTCCTCCATTGACAGTTCCTGGGGAAAAGAGGCCAGTTTATAGTCATCTATTCAGTTATGAGAGAGAATTTCTATGCACAGGGAAGGGCACGGGGATATGTTTTCATGTGAGAACGAGTTCTAAGCAACCAAGTATTTTATCGATGTTCTGTGATGCTTTCTGAAAGGAACATTCAGAGCTAGACTGCACCACAGGCTGTCTGTCACCCGGCTCTTTCCTGTGCTGTAGCCACCACATTTCCTAATTCTGTGAGGGCAAGGTGAAGTGGAAAGAGCTGAGCTGTTTGAATCTAAATGCTAAACTGTGGTTTTGCATGCCTGCTGGTGTAGACACAGAATCATTAGCTTAGCGACTGGGGATGACACTCTTCTTGGGACCCAGCACCTGTCCTTTGACAGAGAGGGAAGGGAAAGCACAGAGGCTCGGAGTTATTTTACCTCTTATGCCTTTTCCTCTCAGTTCAAAAATCAAAAGACCATCTTCTTTCAACTGAACTTAGCATTTCCTGTTTAATTGCTCAACCTGACCTTTTTGACCAGGAACCCAGACTCTCAGACATGTTTGTACCCAGTGACATTGGAATCAGGGGACTTAATTCATGTTCTTCCTTTTACAGTATGAAGAGTTCAGTCAAGCTGCTGTTGAGAAACTAAGCCACAGATACCAGAACCCATGGTAAGCACATACTAATACATTTTACATCAATTAATTAATGTTTCCTTCCTAAATTAGGAACAGGGTTAATATTTTAAAACTTTTTATGTCCTATAGGTTTCTTTGTATAATTATGAATTTGTATTCCTCATAAACAAAATGTTCACTATCTACTAGGTTTTCATTAAGGGGAGGAAAGAGGTGGGGCAAGCATGGTGAGAGCACAGTGGAGAAAAAGGAAACAGCCTGTTAAGAACAGCCACTGGACGGGTCCGGTAGCTTTAACTATATAAATCTTTTTGTGGAAGAACAAGAATATAATTTTTTTGGTTAAAAAAAACCCTTATGAGGGCTTCCCTGGTGGCGCAGTGGTTGAGAGTCCACCTGCCGATGGGGGGGACACGGGTTCGTGCCCCGGTCTGGGAGGATCCCACATGCCGCGGAGCGGCTGGGCCCGTGAGCCATGGCTGCTGAGCCTGTGCGTCCGGAGCCCGTGCTCTGCAACGGGAGAGGCCACAACAGTGAGAGGCCTGCGTACCGCAAAAACAAAACAAACAAACAAACAAACAAACAAAAAAACCCTTATGAGACTTCCCTGTTGGCACAGTGGTTAAGAATCCGCCTGCCAATGCAGGGAACATGGGTTCGAGCCCTGGTCTGGGAAGATCCCACATGCCACGGAGGAACTAAGCCCGTGTACCATAACTACTGAGCCCACGCGCCACAACTACTGAAACTTGAGCACCTAGAGCCCATGCTCTGCAACAAGAAGCCCACGCGCCGCAACGAAGAGTAGCCTCTGCTCGCCACAACTAAAGAAAGCCCATGCGCAGCAACAAAGACCCAACGCAGCCACAAATAAATAAAAATAATTTAAAAAGTAAATAAAAAAATAAAAATTAAAAAACCCTCATTTCATGCTGTTGGCCTAGAAACCATCATAACGGGTCATGCTGGTTAATAAACGTAGCCCTACTGAAGTCACAGCATGGCTTGAATTGACACTCTCTTAAAGCAGCTGGTAACCTAAATTAAACATGCCTAGTGCAAGGTATGTTCAATTACGGGAAAAGCAAAACCTAGGCGTGTCATCTAGATGGAACATATAATTCAGATTTCTAAGAAAGGGATCAATCAGCATTGCTCTTAAAGACTGCAGATTCAATAATGTCTTTGTTCTCCTTAGACTTTTGCAGGTCAGGGTTTCTGGAGCCGACTTCACCTCCTTTTTAATCATTGAAGATTCCCGTTATTAGCATGGACAAACTTAGTGGCTTTTAGTCTGTTTCTGCTATATCACCACAACATAAGCTGCATCAAAAAGAGACAAGACCATAAACCCCATGTCAAATGTCTATTAGTTACTATGATATGATCCAGGACAACAAAAGATATCATTGAACAATTCCTACAACTTACAAAGCATGTCCTATGTTTAAAGCCATGGAGAAATAGTTACAATTACTGCATGCAAAGCACATGTTCTCATTTAAATATTCCATTTCATTTGTTCAAATAACATTGCAAGCACCTATTTACAAATACCCTATCAAATATTTCTAAGCAAAAACAACAAAAATAATGAAAGGCCATTGAAAATCACAGTAACTTCAACAAGCATTGGTGATACAAGTGTGAACATCTGCTCGACTTATTTAAACATAAAAAACTTGTTGGAAAGAATCTGAGGAATATTGACACTTTGAGCATTTTCCTTGGATGAAAGAATGTTGGCTACATTCACTTGTAGGGAATATGACATGGATTGTACCAAGTCGTGAGGATGCAAAATGTTTATGAGAAAGACCTTGTACCGAGGGAATTGTGGATTCAGTTGGGAAACTGTAGATAAATATATAGATCAAAATTATGAAACCAAGCTGCATATGGTGAGTACTAAATTCCTAATGAAGTTAATTATAATTAGAAAATTATAACTAGAAAAGTTTTAAAAATTTAAATGTAATTAGAAAATGATAAGTAGAAAAGTTTAAAAAATTAAATACAATCAGAAAAGTTACAAATTTTTAAATATAAAAAATTTAAATATAAAGTTAAAAATCAGATTTGCCCACAGCCTCTGGCTCGGGTCCTGTTTCTAACTAGTCAGGTGCCAGTAACCTGAACGCTGCCCTCTCGAGACTAAGCACAACTGCTGCTTAAAAGCCTTCCAGGCCCCACCTTCAGGCTGGGGAGAGGCTCTGGAAGAGAATGCTGACTCTGACAGGCCCAGGTGTGCCCACCTGCTTGCGTTCTCTCAGCTGGACCGAGGGCCATCTCCATCCTGGGCAAGTTTCGTGCTTAGCCTCCCCGACGGTTTTCATGTTCTGTCCTCTCAGTCAACTGCATTGACTCTATAAATCTAGCGCCTCCTGTGTTCAAAGCACTGCTAGATCCTGCAGCCACAGTGCTGAACAAGACAAGCCCGGTATATGCCCTTCTTGGAATTTGTATTCTAGGGAAGGGGAGAGACATTGTACAACTATGTCATACTGTCTTTCATGCTTTTAAATAATTTTTTAAATGACAGATATAATGCATGCTTATGGCAACAAATAAAACAATATAGTGGTATATTAAAGAAAAGTTAATATCCTGCCCTATTCCGTCCAGTTCATGATAAAACATTTCATTACAAAGAGTGTTTATGGGATGGAAAGAGAAGGTTTTACCAGGGACATCGACCTGGACTGAAGGTCAGAGAAGTGTTCACCCAAGAAGTAATTATTAAGTTGGCTTGGGAAGGTGAATATAAGATCATTCCTGGCCCAGGGAACGGCCTGAACAGGGCTCAGAGGATGGAAAGAATGTATCTAGTTAGGACCAGGGTGGCAATGGGAGGGGAGCAAGATGAAGGTCAGATTTTGTAGAACCTTGTGGCCAGGTTAGAAGGTTTGAATTTTAACCTGAGAACAAAGAGAATTCATTGGAAGATTTAAAATAGAAAGCAACGTAATCCAATTTCTTTAAAAAGATCCCTTGGAATGTTGGAGTGCTGTGTGGAGAAAACAATTGAAAAGTGACAAGACAGTTGTAGGAAGCTGAGCCAGGAGACAGTTTCATTGTCAACAGGTCCCTCTTGAGTTTTCAGTGTGCTTTGTAAACAATCCAGAATAAATTGTGATGATGGAGTCTGTGAGAAGGGAAGGATTTGAGCTGAGCTTTCAAAGACATGCAGGCTTTAAATAAAGAGAAAGGAGATGATGTTTGCTGTGACGATGGGGAGCAAGAATGTACTCGGCGATGGGATGCAGCGGATTTCAGCATTAGCGTGATTGTACAGGTGAAGGAATTGAGCTTCGGAGGCTAAGGTGCATGAAAAACAGAGCTGATATATCGGTCCAGCTGGACTGATGCTGTGGATCTGGGTTGGGACCTGGGCTTGGACCTTTTCCAAGGGCTCCCCAAGCCCTTGATTCTGATGATCAGCCAGGGCTGAGCACCACTCATGAGGACCGAGAGAGGAAGGGGAGGAGCCTGGGGGGCCGGGGCGCCCACACAGAGGACAAGGTGATGAAGGACCACAGAGCCTCAGAGGCAGGACCCTGAGGACAGCAGGAGGCTGGAAAAGCCAGCGAAGAATTCAGAGGAGGGTTCCATACGAGGAAATGGAAATCCCAGAAAACAATAACAGACAAATATTTGGAAGTTATCAGCGGTCTCAGAAAAAGCACTGGAGGAAGAGGAGGATGAGTTGAGTCAGTACAACCAACACTAAAGAATTTTTGTCCATTGACTTAATAGAGGCAAGAGTGCACCCTGTTTTCAAGACCAGAAGTCCAGTCAAAGACAATGACAGGATTTCCTCCATTCTGGGGCATACTTTTAAAATTTAACTTTCTTGAAATCAGGATGTGTTTTATAATAATTGTTTATAGATGTAGGTAGGGCCTCTTTTTCTCTTCCCATGTAAAGCTGTTATTAAATCAGTGGTGTGTTCTCCTGTTTATTGCATCTTAAAGACCAGTAAAGATATACTTCAACAGACTTGAGATGAAGACCTTAATTAATAAACAGGGTCCTTGCTGTCAAGTAGCTGACAGACTCTCAAGACAGAGAGATGTAAACAGATTTCAATGCAGTATCCATTGATGGAGAATGATTGCAGTAACTGGGTGTGGGTTTTCTTCTGAATTAAAGGAAACATTCTCTTGCTTTAAATACAGAAGTTTCTCTAGACACGGGACCTGATGATTAACTCATTTTTACGTGGTCTCTTCTGTGTGCAGTTGGGTGTTTTCCAATATATACAAACAGTATGCTTAATTTCAATAAGAAGAATAAAAAGCACAGATAGGAGATGGCAGAACAGTTCACAGTCAAATTAAAAGAGTCAAATTATAAGAGAACGCACTGCACATAGTGAATGGGCAGGGCTTTTTGTTTTGTTTAAGGAGTAAGTGAAATCTGTAAGGATTTATTGCCCCACAATTATTGAAAATTGTGGGGCATGGAAATATCTTACTTTCCTTTTCTCTTCCTTACATTTAACACAGAGTGTGGCATACACGGGTACTCAGTACATATTTGCTGAATCGGTGTAAAAGACAGATCCCAGTTCTTCTTGTACCCGAATGGCACAGATTGGTATAGCTCAGGCTGGAAAAGCTGGATAACTTCAAGTCATGAGGACTTCCTGAGAGAGATGAAATGTAAGCTGGATTTAGAAGGAGCATTTTAGGAAAATCGATGGCTGCCTACCTGGGTAACCTTGTTATCCATGCAAATGAAAGTCTTGCTGAGATTATAAAATCAACAATCATTCACAGGCAAACCTCCTTCCAGAAAGGAGCTGCCGATATGACTCTGCCCTAATGTCACTACAAAGTTGCCTCTTTGCCACTCATTTGCCGATGTATAGATTTGTCTTGGGACTAACGTCTTAAGGACTGGTTCAGGTTCCCATGGACAGCCGTTGTCAGCAGATGGTGGGGGTCAGGGTGTGGGTGTCAAGGAGGCTGCAGATTCTAAGGTGACAGTGATCAGACTAGGTGTCAGCCGTGCAGAGGAGAGCACTACGAGTTTTAAAAATCAGAATGAACTACAGCCTCCCCTGACTTTTCATTGACTTGGGGATCACAGCTCTTTTCAGAGTGTTGGCTCTCCTAGTCCGCTTTCTTGTTTTCTGCCTTTTCATAATCAAGTGGTTTGTTAGCCAGTTCCTATCCTCAGGAGGTGCACAGCACGGCACAGTCTAAAGAGTGTGAATTGAGAATCAAGACAGCTGGTTTCACTAGGAATTTATCCTCCAGGAAAATAATGAAGGAGGTAAAGAAAGGTTTACCTAGAAAGGAGTCCCAAAAGTGTTTGCAGTAATGCAAATTCAGAAATAACCTAATATCTCCCAAATAAGGGAGTGTAAGCAGTGATGAAGTGGGATCTATAGTGGTTAAGAGATGTGGTACATATATACAATAGAATATAACTCAGCCATAAAAAAAGAATGAAATAATGCCATTTGAAGCAACGTGCGTGAACCTAGAGATTATTATACTAAGTGAATTAAGCCAGACAAAGACAAATATCCTATGATATCACTTATATGTGGGATCTAAAAAAAATGATACAAACGAACTTATATACAAAACAGAAATAGACTCACAAACATAGAAAACAAACTTATGGTTACCAAAGGGGGAAGTGGGGGAGGGATATATTAGTAGGTTAGGATTAACAGATACACACTACTATATATACAATAGAAAACCAACAGGAACCGACTCTACAGCACAGGGAACTATACTCAATATTATGTAATAACCTATAAGGGAAAAGAATCTGGAAAAGAATATAAATATATATGTATACATACATATATGTATAAAACTGTGCTGTACACCTGAAACTAACATATTATAAATCAACCATACCTCAATAATAAATAAATAAATACAAATATTAAACAAACAAACAAATATAGTTGATAAAGAAAAAAAAAGTGCAAGGCTCTGAAGCAGACTTCCCGCATTCAAGTCCCCACTTTACCACCTGGTAGCTGTGACACCTTGGATGAGTTACTTAAAGGATTTATGCCTCAGGTTCCCAATCTGTAAAATGATTAGAATCTACTCCGCCTGGTTGTTGTACAGATGTGTTGTTACACATACAGCACTTAGAACAGCACTTGGTACAAACTAAGTGCTCAGTAAATAGTGTGACCATATATTTTATCACCCAAAATAGGACACTTTTGAGAGTGAAACAGGAAGCTAATGGAACTGATCACTTGGACAAGAGGCTAACCTGAAGGTATCTTGACCAAATCAGGCCACTCTGTTAATAAACATTATCAATTAGTTAAATAAATGAAGTACATTGAAATAATGTAACAAAATGCATTTATTACAATTCCTATTATATTGTTAGCAAAACAATCAGTATAGAGATTCAGTATAGGAGAGAAATTTCATGCTATGTAGTTGAGTTAATCTTACAAAAGTAGAACAAAAAGTCCAAGAGACAGAAAAGAAGAAAGTGAAAAAGAGTAAAGTAAGAAATCAATTAAAATTAAATTAGTCTAATATCTGACTAATAGGAGACCTCAAAAGAGATCAGAGAAAACAGAAGAAAGAAAATCAATGAGAAAATTTCTCAGAAGGGAATAACATGAATTTCCAGATTGGAAGTCTCCACCAAAGCAAAATGACCACAACAACAAAACAACTGTGTCAAGGCATGTCACTGTGAAATTTCACTGCTGGGATGAAGCCTACTGTTAAGCCCTCCAGAGGAAAACTAGGACATATATAAAGGATCCAGGGTCAATAAGGCATCACACTTCTTGACAGCAATACTGGGCTCTGGAAGACACTGGCCAATGACCTCCCTGTCTGCCAGAAAGTGACTTTCAACCCGGAATTCTATACCCAACCCAACTATCAAGTGGGAAGGTTGAAAAGAGACATTTTCATGTATGTATGTACTCAAAAAAATGCATTTTTTCCTAAGAAGCAACTGGAGAATATTATCTAGCAAGACAATAGGGGGAAATCCGGGAAAGAGAAAGGAATATGATCCAAGAAACAAGAGAACTAACAAAGGTGACAGGCAAAGGGGATTCCCAAAATGGTAATGGAGAGAACCAGGAATGTGGCTGTACAGGGGCCCAGAGGAGGAACAGGGCAAGTGGGATCTCTCCAGGGGGCATTTACTGTGTACAGATATTGGGTGA
The DNA here is from genome assembly GCF_039906515.1 of Pseudorca crassidens. Taxonomy (NCBI): domain Eukaryota; kingdom Metazoa; phylum Chordata; class Mammalia; order Artiodactyla; family Delphinidae; genus Pseudorca; species Pseudorca crassidens. Next base: position 151,764,677 of record NC_090299.1, read on the forward strand.
AGTTCCAGAAGAAGCAAATGAGCTAAAAGTGGGTACTTTGGAGAAGAGAATGTTGGGACAGGGAGCAGGGAGAGACAGGGAGTATTTTTAATTATAAGCATTTTAGTACTATTTATTTATTTATTATTTATATATTTTGTTGAAGTATAGTTGCTGTACAATATTATATGTTACAGGTGTACTTATATAGAGTAATCTTCACAGTATTCACTTTAGTACTAGTTATATGTACATGTACCTAAATGATTGCATTAAAATGGAAAAAAATTTTTACTACATTATGTACAAGCATTTTATCTTGATAAAATTGAAAATTAATTATAAAGTGGGAGAAATAGAAACTCAGTCAACTAGAGTTTTCGTAGTTAGGGTCCTAAGTTGAAAATATTTCTAAAACTAGGGCTTTCAATACTAAAGAAATAAGCACTGACCTGAATAAACTGGGCTTTCTGTTTATTCAGAAAGGTAGAAGGTGTGCCTGTATTTGGCATTAGTTAAGGGTTGTGTAGAAATTGCCTGTTTTATTTCATAATGAAATACTGCCAAAGCCAGTTGTTGAACTAGCACAGACTTAATGACAGCCACTATTTAAGAATCTATTGGTACATAAATGCTTGCTTTTTTCTTGGAGTTGTTTTCCTCAAAACGTCCATAAATCTTGACAACTTTCTATTTTTAAGGCTATCGGTGACTGGCACATTGGGGGGATTTCAGTGAACCTTAAGGAGCAAAATGTTACAATTTTTTCAGAAATTTATTTTATTGAAGTATAGTTGATTTAGAATGTTGTGGTAGTTTCTGCTCTACAGCAAAGTGATTCAGTTATACACATATATACATTCTTTTTCATATTCTTTTCTATTATGTTTTATCACAGGGTATTGAATATAGTTCCCTGTGCTGTAGAGTAGGACCTTGTTGTTTATCCATTCTCTATACAATAGTTTACAACTGCTAACCCCAAACTCCCAGGCCATCCCTCCCCTACCTACCTCCCTCTTGGCAAACAGAAGTCCATTCTCTATGTCTGTGAGTCTGTTTCTGTTTTGTAGATAAGTTCGTTTGTGTCATATTTTATTATTTTTTATTATTATTATTATTTTTGGTACGTGGCCTCTCACTGTTTTGGCCTCTCCCGTTGCGGAGCACAGGCTCCGGACGCGCAGGCTCAGCGGCCGTGGCTCATGGGCCCAGCTGCTCCGCGGCATGTGGGACTTTCCTGGACCAGGGCATGAACCCGTGTCCCCTGCATCGGCAGGCGGACTCTCAACCACTGCGCCACCAGGGAAGCCCTGTGCCGTATTTCAGATTCCACATATAAGTGATATCATATGGTATATGTCTTTCTCTGTCTGACTTACTTCACTTAGTATGATAATCTCTGCAATTGGCGTAATTGCTGCAAATGGCATTATATCACTCTTTTTAATGGCTGGGTAGTATTCCGTTGTATTTTTTGAGATCATCAGCACCTGTTCCTCCTTTTGGCTAGTTACCTAAAAACTGCCTTCGTACTTCCTCCCCTGGACCCACCCACCCCCAGCCTCCTTCCCCAGCCACCTCTCCATCATTGTAGTGTCGGGCGAGGGCTCTCAGGAAGCTCAGGTGCAGGAGGGTCAGCGCAGAGCTCCCGTGCTGGTCACTGTTGCGGTGCCACACAGATAGCGGAGGCCCATTTATTCTTTCAGTAAATATCCAACTGCCAGCTGCATGCCAGGCACCGTGCTAGGCCCAGGGATTCAGGAGTGAACAAGACAGATAATTCCTGCCTTCCTCATATTCCATCAGGAGAGACAGGACAGAAACAGCCTAACGTCTGACTGATCATTTCATTGTAGGGGGTACCACATGGAGAAACACAGGCTGCGCGTAAATGTTTCTTGTTGATTGAGTAGATATTCCTCATCCCAGGGTGGAGCATTTATAGCAGAAGGATACGATGCAGCTGTTATTGAAAGGAAAGCCAGGGAAAGAAGAGTCAGTGCTGTTATTCTTGAGAAGAAAACTTCCTGGTCAATCACTTGATGTCCAGGTGGGGAAAATTCAGTTCATGTCAGAACGGGGCCCTTCGCGGCAAAGTACCCTCTGTGGAACTTCCGAAAACTACCGAAGCCTGAAGTGTGTAAGAAAGAGGCACTCGCAACTCACTGGCCAATGACCTTCCCTTTCTCAGCACCTCGGATGTCAGAGGGTAGCTCTTAGGGCCCGTTTCAGGAGACAGGGTCTCCGAAGGAACAGCTGCTGGTCCTAAAGGAACAGGTTATGGTTTTGAAATCCAAGCACGGCCTGCAATCCAATACAGATGTTAGGCCCAGGCAAAGGCAGTTTATGTGCTGCGAAGACTGCAGAAAAACAAGGACAAGATGTGTTACAGGTGTTTGGAATGTTTTATTTCGCTATCTTAGATTCAGTTTTTCAAAGCCATAAACATGCCCCAACCGTGGTCGTTTTGAACATGCTTATATTACTGTTTTTGGTGAAACTCGGTCCTCGTCTTCTCTGAAGAAAGAGTTCGACAAAGACACCAAGATTGCAAAGCAGGCCCAGCATTTATCAGAAGCACAGTACGTGTGGGAGAGCACAGGGACAAACTTGCAGAGTGAGGTGCACCTCATAGGGGCAGCTTAGGTTGTTAATATGGGGTTTAGATGAGGGTGACTCCCCTTTCCTTCCCCTATGATCACATCATCTGCAATTCCTTATTTGGGCTTCTACCAGGCACCGTTTTGAATCTCTCCCGTGAGCGTCCAAGTGAAACCCATGGGGGGAGGGGGTCAAAACCGCAATGCTAATGGTATTATAATGATATTACAACGCAGCCCGGATTACTAGAGGATGACTTGGGACCCCTTCTGCGCATGTGTCAGGCTGGGAAGTCCTCTTGACCACAAGAATGAGGAGACTGCGGTGGGCTGCTTTGTCTTTCACCCCATCAGGGCGTGTCGTTCCTGTTGATAGTTTATCTCAAAGGGTCAGCATGAAACTGGCCGCAGCAGGTTAACCCGAGGCCCCTGTATCTCTTACCTCATTACCAACATCTATGGAAGTGGTTTACAAAAGATCAGTGATATCATGTGGCCTCCATCTGTCCACATGACCAGATGAAGCAAAGAACAATAACCACACAGTCCATTTGATGTGCACTATTTACCATTCTCTCTGCTTTTCACTGTTTCTTTCACTTGTTCTTTTAAGCCTGCTCATAATGCCAGGTTTTCTGCAGCTGACAGAGTTGGGCAGAATTCCTCCATCTTGTGAAACGTAGATGCTCTCGGACTCAGTTCGCGTAAGGGGAAACAGTAACACCTGTCTCGTGGGGCTGTCTTGAGGATGAAGTGTGAGCGTGTAAGGCATCCGGAATGGATCTGACACACAGGAGGGTAGCTTCTTTCCCCAGTTTAAGGAAGTCTCAAAATGACTGTAGGATGCGCCACAACATGTATAGAATATGCTGCAGCGGTCACATTATGTTTTACGCTCTGAGGGTACAGAGGTCAGACGGTAGCGTTCAGCGGCGTTGGGAGTTTACGAGGATGCTATCCATCACTTTCAAAGGTGGCCTCGTCCTTATAATATGATCCTCAAGAGGATACTGGCTTTAGCCTCTATTATTCTAATTCTGTGTCCAATAGTATCTCTTCTGTTCTTTATTCCATCCAAACTGTGAACAAGTGTGGCCCCGAGGAACGAAGACACAGTTCCTGCCCTCAGAAAGCTTATCGAATAGCTGGGGGAAAGAGACACCTAAATGAATAATCATACTAGAGTATATTTGGATGCAGTGATAGAGATATTAAATTGTGCCTGGCACCATGCTTTGTGTTTTAGATACTTAAAGTGTAACAACTAAGTGCAATGCCTGTTACAACAGGAGTATTCTAGTGGGTGTCATGGAAACAGATGTTGGGGATCTGAACTTTGGGGCAACATCAGGAAGGCGCCATAAGGTCCCCTGAGCTTGAAGGATGGGTGGGAGTTGGCTTCTAGAACAGTTATATTAATTAATTAATTTTGTTTCCATTAAAACTCCTGTATTTTATTTTAAAAAATACACTTATCTTTCTTTTTTTACACTATGCTTTATTGTTTTATTGAAGTACAGTTGATATACAGTATTACATTAGTTTCAGGTGTATAGCAAAGTAATTCAAAATTTTATTGATTATACTCCATTTAAAGCTATTACAAGATAATGGCTGAATTTCCCTGTGCTGTACAATACATCCTTGTCGCTTATCTATTTTAGATAATACTGCTATATTTAGATTCCAAGATGTTATCACGAGATGGAACTTCACAGATCCAGACGAACTGCTTTGAAGTGCATAACCATATATTTGACAAAACCTTCTCATTTCTAGCCTGTACGGCAAAGTAGAAAGATGGCCGAGTTTAAACAGAACACAGCGGCTGTTTTCTGTCTCGCAGCCTAAAGGCTAACGCATTAAAATTCAAAGAAGAATTACATGGTGGGTGGCAGAACAAATGTTTTCTTCCCTAAGGCCTTCGAGACAGATTCTCGCAGAATCGGAGTCACTCTTTACAGCTGTTCAGTAAGACACGATTCAGGCATCACCTCCTCCTCCAAATCCGCCACCACACAAAGCCAGCCCTTCCTCTGGCTTAGACACACAGGGCGACGAGAGAAACAGGAGAGCACTGCTGACGCCACGCTTGGTTTGGCTTTGAAACCATGTGCGTGTCTCACCTTACGTAAGACATACAAGACGTGCACCTCATATCTGAGTTCTTATTTATAAAATAAATGTATTTAAATATAAAATGAAAAACAAAAAACCCTAAATATGTACCCAGTTGATGGTTTAACCCACAGGGAGGAAATATTCCCAGGGATTGTAAAGCACAGTGCTTTGAGTACAAATCTAAGGACAGAAAGAGCTGCAGAAAGCTTGGTGGGCGTGTTAGCTGTGCGAGTCTGACTCTGCTGTGCGTGCGTCGTGTGTGAAAGCAAATGGACAGCAACGTGGGGTTCTTATTTAATCATTCCTGCTGTGGTTGAGGCCAGGATTCTTGGAGTGGGAAAGAGGAAAGACAGATGTTAAGATAAAGCAAACCCTGAATTTGATTGGGATTATATATGTACACATATGTATGATGCTGAATGTTTACGTACATCTGGTTCATAGTTCGACTCACTAGAAAGGCCTAGATGTAGAAATCAACTCAGTAGCCGTGAGCTCCCCTAGTGCTCAGATTCTGCTCTTCAAGCACCTTTTCCACTAAAAGGAACCGGAGCTTCTCGGATATGGAGAGGAAATGGAAAACATGAGCCTGGTACATCATGCCGTACCAGATAAGGGAGCTCTCCAGGACTACCGCAGTCCTGTCTGAGGGACTTGCAAGCCAAGCTCGCAGAGACTCCCACTGGCCAAACATAGGACAACTTGACGGAAAGGTAATAACTGCAGTGGATTAATATATATCACACCTTCATACACACAGACGTGAACATCCGTGAGTTCACAGTGTCAGTTAAAAAGCCTCAACAAACTGATCACATTGGAGGATTCCAATGAACCAACCTATTATTTTGAAAATGAGTAAATAAACGAAAAGGATCAAATATTAATTCTGCCTTTCTAATACAAACTGTACCACTGCAAACCAAAGAGAAGATGAATCAACTTAAAAAAAAAGAAAAAAAAAAAGGAATCTAGCTAATACATAAAGAAGTAACAACAGAATTAGGCTATCACCACTTTGCAAACTCAAGTGAATGAATCTAGATATTGATCATGAGCGACTGCCAAACCCACAAAAAGACAAACGATCCGATATTGTATATACGTCTTGATGGAAGGGCACACAACTACCTGGAAAGTTATTATGGACTGACTTGTTCACTCCCGAAATTCCTGTGTTGAAGTCCTAACCCCCCAGTACCTCAGAATGTGACTGCATTTGGAGAAAGTGTCTTCAGAGAGGTGATTAAATTAAAATGAGGTCATTAGGTTGGCCCTAATCCAATCTGACTGGTGTCTTTATAAGAAGAGGAGGTTTGAACACAGACACACACAGAGAAAAGACCATGTGAAGACACAGGGAGAAGACAGCCGTCCACACACCAAGGAGAGCGGCCTCGGGAGAAACCAGCCCTGCTGACCCCTAGATCTCGGACTTCCAGCCTCTGTAATGGTGGATACTACATTTCTGCTCTTCAGCCGCCTGTCTGCAGCACTGCGTGATGGCAACCCTAGCAAACTAACGTGGTGGTCTTGCCCCCAAAACCCAGCCTGACTTAGATCAAGCCTCTAAATCCAGCCAACACTGTATAGGAAATAAGATGATGGCGGAAAATGTTAAATGACGACTTGGAGAGGTCAGATGTGGGAAATTTCATAGGACAAATGGAAACACCATTTTTTATAGAAATTGTGTTTCTTCAACAAATAATGAGAAGGAGAAAGACAAGGAGGAAGAGGAGGGGGAGGTAGAGGAGAATAGAGATGGAGAGAACCTATGAACTAAAGGAAACGTGAAAGCCTTAAGCAATTACAGGTGTGAAGCTTACAAGTCTTCTGTTTCTAACAAACAGGCTGATTAAAAAGTCGTAACACTGATGAGCTAGCCAGAATCTTGAATGCTGAATATTTGGTGAAAGTATTAAAATTTTAGGAGAAATAATGGCATTGTGATGATGTTAGCAAGAAGAGTTTTTATATCTTTGAGAGTCGATGTCTTGGCGGAGGGAGGATTAGTAAGTAAGTAAGATAGAGATTCAATAAGACTGGCTATAAATTGATAGCGTTTGAAGATGGTGATGGGTCCTTGAGGCTCTTTTAACCATTTTGTCTAATTTTCTATATCCTTAGATTCCAAAGGAACTAAGATGAAATTCTATCAACTTTATCCTTAGTTAATGAAGGTCAGGCTTCACCATCTGGATAGATAAGCATGTCCAAGACTAAATTGAGTCAATACTGTTATATTCTCCCTACCAGCCTTCCCCAGGATTGCTGCCACACAGCTGAAGTACATGTTGCTGCCCTTTCTTCCCCTTGTGGTTTTCTGATCTGGATGCAAAAAAAAAACAAGTGTCACCCAGGAAGCACCAGCATGGAGAGACGCCCCATGCTGCTGAAACTGGCAGGACTTCCTGGATGTCCTACAGAAAATCGCCCACATCTCCAGCAACATCAGGAATTCCATTCAACATTCCTCACAGGTGACCCCAGACAGTCTAACACGCTGCATTGCTGAAAGCTTTTGGACAGCTGCCTCTGAGTGAGCACAAGTGATAGTCATTTCATATAAATCATTTAAAATACTGAACGAAAATCAGTAAACTCCTCTGTGTAGGTCCACGTTGTGGAACAACTCTTGGCAACATGAACGTTGTGGAGTGTGTTATTAGGCACAGGAAGACAGCATGTTTGATTTTGACGGCATGGCCCGGGTGACTGGAAGCCCAGCTGACATCCACAAGTGCAACCAGCCGTGAGCTCCACATTCTGGAGCTCGGGGAAGACAAGCTGGCAAAGCAATGAAGAAGTGTTTGTCCGCTGAGGGTCATGCAAGACCTCTCTTGTTCCAATAAATTCTTTACTCCAGCCAAGTGGTAGGATATTTAACAAGTCTTTCAAATAAAGTGGTTGTGTTTCCTATGGAGTAAAAGCAATAAATCAAATCAAAATAATCACAATTTGGGGTCTGAAGCATATGGTGTGTGTAATTTTACAGAACTGCACAAGCCTTAGATGCTCTCCTCCTTGAAGAGAGCCCAAGAGAGTGGGTTTTTTCCTACTTAAAGGAAAAATAAATATTCTTACATTTAGTTATCTCTTTCTGTCTTTTAAAAATAGCATTCAAGCAATGTTCTTATGTCTGAAATAGTTAATGGTGGACGGTGGCAATTTGGGGATGCATCTCTTGTGTTTTCCCCAACATTTCTTTGGGGAGCAATTTCATCTTCATCCTTGAGGTGGTATGTTTCATGCTAATGTGAATCACACAGTTTTGTTTATAAATATAAATAATTCTATCTACTTTGCAAAATAGTTTGTGCCCATAGATATGCAGACCCATTTAATAAGTTTGTTTTCGAATTGTTAATGGTGTAAAACTGATCGTAGGCATTTTTGTTATTTGGGCAAGGAGAGAACTACTAAACAAGATTAAAGATTCAAACAGGCATAAAAATGTTCTTCTGGGCTTCCCTGGTGGCACAGTGGTTGAGAGTCTGCCTGCCGATGCAGGGGACACGGGTTCGTGCCCCGGTCTGGGAAGATCCCACATGCCGCGGAGCGGCTGGGCCCGTGAGCCGTGGCCGCTGAGCCTGCGCGTCCGGAGCCTGTGCTCCGCAACGGGAGAGGCCACAGCGGTGAGAGGCTCGCATACCGCAAAAAAAAAAAAAAAAAAAAAAATGTTCTTCTGCATTTCATCATGAATGATTAACATTGGAAGTGTATTGCAATCAAATAACTTCTTAGTAGCTGTTGACAGGTACAGAGGTAAATAAGCAATTGTGGATTCATGCACTGGTGTTTTGGTCCCGTGCCATGTGTCTATCTTACATATGCTGTTAGCCTTCTGCGTGGTCTCCAGGGACCTGGGACACGGATGAACACATACTAATCTCTGTTCAAAAAACTCGGGTTCAGACTCTTGTTGTCTGAAGACTTGACCAGTCATGCAGGCGGCTTCTGCATCTTTGAGGCTGTACATCTCCACACATTGTCCTAATCACTCAGTTACATTTAACCTTGGACCTTTATTGTAAACTGGTTATCACTCAGAGGTAGAACCTTGATTTTCCCAGCATCTTGAAGACTGCACATTACAGAAGGAAGGTCAGCATCTTGTAGACAAGTCTTTATAGGCAGCTTTGGGTATGAATTACTAAGAATTAGCTTTTCTTTTTTTTTTTTTGCTGTATGCGGGCTTCTCACTGTTGCGGCCTCTCCCGTTGCGGAGCACAGGCTCCGGACGCGCAGGCTCAGCGGCCATGGCTCACGGGCCCAGCCGCTCCACGGCATGTAGGATCTTCCTGGACCGGGGCACGAACCTGTGTCCCCTGCATCGGCAGGCGGACTCGCAACCACTGCGCCACCAGAGAAGCCCAAGAATTAGCTTTTTAAATAAGTCTCTTTCTCTTTCCGCTCAACAAGAATCTCTTGGGCAACAAACAACCTAGGATAAATTCCAGTTGCATTAAAACTTATATTTTAAAAATTGCTAAATATAGTCGTGCACTCACTTTGTCCAAACATGAAACATCAAGATAATTTCATGCTTTTTAATCATCTCCATGACAGCTGCTGATCCAGGATCAAGTCATTGTTACCCGAGGATTAAGACGGTGTCTTTTGAAAGTGAGATGCAACGTCCTCACGCATGATTCTCTAGGGCATCACGTATGATTCTCTAGGGCAGGGAGAGAAGGAAGGTAAATGGGTAAGAAATGAGGTCTGACGTAACTGAATGATGACACAGCTAACACCGACCTGCAACCGCCCCAGTCTCCCCAGGTCCGCCTCTGTGGCCCCGCCCCTCCAAGATAAGTTCTCTTGAGAAGGCTCCGGGGATGATGCTTTATATGACCTCTCCCGACTGTGTGCTCGGGAGGAACCCTGGTCTCTGGCTGTTGTCTGTCTCTGAAATCATTGGACATATGTGGCTGCCAGTGTCAGCAGTAACACCCACTCCATCAATGCAGAAGGCCAGTTCAGAAGAGAAAAACTGTTTTAAGCATCATGAAAGCCCTAATTGTATCCTTGGCGGATTCTGACTTTAGGTGTGGACTATACCGTAAATGCAGAGATCTTTAAAAAATTGGGGTCTTATTTTCCTGCAAATGTTCTATAGAAGGCCTGTTCTCCAAGAAAGCAAGGATCCTGCCAAATGGTTTCGGAATGTGTTTCTCAGAAGTTTCCATTGAGCCATCAATGGCTTTTGAGTACTTCCGGAAATGGAAAGAGCAGAAATCAATGACCCTGCAAGAAAGCAAACATTTAGGGGAACTAGCTTGCTGGGGAAATAAGTAGTGGTGCTTTTAAGTCGCTATACGGATACAGCCCCAGGCCTCTTCACAGGCTCGAAATGCACAGGGTTACATCACTTTACGATGCTGCAAGGAGAATGCTGAGCCCAGCAGGGAAGTTTCCACATCTTTCTCTATTGAAACTCTAGTGAATAACTGTCGCCCGGTATGTATAAGGCAACCAGACCGACTCACTGGGGCTTAGTTAGCGATTTGTTTGTTTCCTTAACTTTGGAATCCAAAAGACAGTAATTTTACCACTTATTAGAACAATCTTCACTCAACCAGAGGGAACCCAGATGTCCAAACAGTAGAAAAAGCTTTGCTCCTGGACAAGACTGTTGGGTCGTGAATCCAGGTGGCTGCCCTGGAGTCTCCTGCGGGCCCAGCTCACACAAAAAGGTGGGAACCCGGAAGACCAAGCAGAGCACTGCCCTGGAAGGGCTGCTCTTCAGCCACCCAGAGTATGTTTTCTGGCACAAGTGTCAACATCAAAGCTCAGTTTGTCCCATCGCTTTTAGACAGTTATATAAGCAAGTCCCAGCCAGTCAGTTCCTAACTCGGTGCTGGAGTCTGTTTTATCTTCTGACCCTATTTCTGTGTTGTCCGGTCTGCTAGGAAAATTTTGATCATTCTCCAAACAACCAACAGTTTTTAAGCAACATTTAGACATCTTTTATTATAAAAAAAAAAAATTACAAGCTCACAGTTTAAAAAATTCAACTAGCAAAAGAGAGTGTGAACTTGAACTCAATCCCACCTCTCTGCAAACCCTCCAACCCATGCAGTCACAGGCTCTCTGCATTGAGGTAACAACTGACCATCTTTGGGTACCTTGAGAGAAGCAAGCAAACTCGACTGGAAACGTGTTCTATGTCAGGAACTCTGCTAGACACTGAAGACCCAAAAAAGCACGACAGGGTTCCTTCCCTTTCAGGAAGACGCCAAGTAAAGTAGGAGTGAACAATGTGTAAACCGTGTTGAAGGTCAGATAGCCAATCAGGAATGTTCTGTAGGAGGGGTAGCTTGAGCTGCATTTTTAAGGCTGGGTGGGAAATCAAAAGGTGAGCCTGGAGGTGGAACCAGGGAAGCGATCCCATCCATAAGGAAGAGTCTGTCCTACAGAGTGAAGTAAGAAAGAAAAAAACAAATACCGTATGCTAACACACATATATATGGAATCAAAAAAGGCTCGGAGGAGTGAGCCTTTCTGGTGTGCAGAGGGAAGCCCGCCGCGCGGCTGAAGCACTGGGCGCTGGTTTGGGGTGTGACAGGAGGTGAGACTGGGATGCAGTACAGGGGCCGGGTGGTGCAGCGTTTCGAATTCCCGACGAAGGTTTTGTGCTTAGTTCTGTAGGCGACGAAGCGTTGTTTCCAATTGTTAAGTAAGGAAGCGATATAATTAAATCTCTGTGATAGAAAGAATGCATGGCACGTAATAGCTGTTGAAAACTGTTCGCTGAGCGGGCAGAGCAGAGAAAGGAGAGCCCGAAGAAGAAAGGCACGTTAAGTAAAACTGGAATAATCACACCGATGGGCGCCCGAGTGAGAGACGGGGATGGTGAGGTCGTTTAGAGAACGGTTCCACGAGGCTTGGCAACCAACAGAATGTGGGTGGAGGAGATGTGAAAGCCCAAGGCAGCTCTGATGTGCCCCTCTGGGGGTGGCTGGGGAAACGGTTATGGCAGTGAACGAAAAAGGGAACGCAGGAAGAAGAGGGTCTATTTGGGGGAAGAGAGAAAACAGGGAGATGGCAAGATGAGCTGAGAGGCAGCATCCTGTAATTAAAATACAAATGGCCAACATTTTATTGAATTTTTACTATGGGCCAGATACTAAGTGCTTTCTAGGTATTGACTCATTTAGTCCTTATGAAGAGTAGGTATTGTAATATGATCCCCATTTTACAGCTGAGGTAATTATATACGTTTAGAGTCAGACAACTCTGAGTGCAGATCCCAGCTCTACTGCTTTTTAACTGTTTGATCTTTTAGATCTGTTTGATCTGTTAGACTAAATTACTTAGTCTACCTTCAGAGGTAAAAAGCAGGAAATGACGTCTATCACGTTGGACTGTAATAAAGATTAGAGAGAGGTAATACACATCGAGCATCTAGCAGAGTGTCTGGAACCTCGTGTATCTCAGTGAATGCTAGAAACAGTCATCATTGTTAGTAATGAGATTTCCGGCACTAGGTTCAGTGAGAAGCTGGGGATCTGCACTTAGATTTTTAGAGCTGAAAGTAAAAAATTTACACATAAGTATACTGACGTTGGTTGGATCATCAGCTAGAAAGGCTATTTCCCGATTTGGAGATGGGTGGTTGTATATTGGGAGATGAGAATCAAGGATGGAATCCTGGGGAATACCAGTGATAAAGGAGCCAAAAGAATAAAAGATTATTCCAGAGGAAAAGTAGAGGAAGTAATATGAGAAGTAAGAGGAGAGACAGAAAGAAAAGAGCTTTGAAAGCCCAGTAGAAAGCCAGGAGGAGGACAGTGTCCACAATCACGAATGCTTCTTGGAAGTCTTACTAGAAAGTCTGAAAAGAGGTGATGATCTCAGGAAGAAGGCTGCTGTCAGCTGGGGTCAGAACCATCACGATGAAGTAAAAGCAACACCAAGCAGCATTTGGAGCAGGGGCAAATGAGTGGAAACAGAAGGCACAGACGATTCTTCCTTAAATAGTGAGTCTTTGTTTCATTTTAAAATAATTCAGTTTGGAAACCACTTCAGGAATGGTGCAGTAAGGACCTCCAAAAACATACTTCCTCCATAAAAGAAATAAGAACGGTGGCAAAAATTGTCAAAATCACCTTTTTCAAAACATTGGAAACGAATGAACAAATGCTTGCAGTAATCCATGGAGCACGTATTTAAGAAAAATGGCTAAATCTTAGAAACACGATCTTTGTGACATTTTACATTTAAATTAAAATTGCTCTATTCCCATCCTCTCTTTCCAGCTCAAGGTAGCCTTGAAAAAACCAATAGCCTCACAACCATGGTAGCTGTGAAAACTAGCAGCTCACCAGTCACTGAAGGGGAAACACGAGTTTGAAGCGCCTTGAAAAGCTTCCTACTCAGAGGAGCGTTATATTTGATTTGGTGTCTGTGTGTGTGTAACTGGTTGGGTTCAAATCCCAACTCCAGCTCTTTATTTTTTTAATTTTTAAATTTTTTATACAATTTAAATTAAATTAAATTTTTAATTTTTAAATTTTTTATACAATTTAAAAAGTTAATTTCCATTTATAGTTATTACAAAATATTGGCCATATTCTCCGTGGTGAACGTACACCCTTGAGCCCACCTTACACCTAATAGTTTGTACCTCCCACTCCCCCCTGACCTCTGTATTGCCTCTTCCCTTTCTCCCCACTGGTAACCACTAGTTTGTTCTCTATATCTGTGAGTCTCCTTCTTTTTTGTTATATTCACTAATTTCTTGTATTTTTTTAGATTCCACATATAAGTGATATCAGATAGTATTTGTCTTTGTCTGACTTATTTCACTGAGCATAATGCCCCCCAAGTCCATCCATGTTGTCACAAATGGCAAAATTTCGTTCTTTTTTATGGCTGAGTAATATTCCATTGTATATATACACCACATCTTAATCCATTCATCTATCAATGGACACTTAGGTTGCTTCCATACCTTGACTATTGTAAACAATGCTGCTATGAACATTGGGGTGCATGTATCTTTTTGAATCATAGTTTTCTCCAGATATATGCCCAGGAGTGGAATTGCTGAGTCCTATGGTAGCTCTATTTTTAGTTTTTTGAGGAACCTCCATACTGTTTTGCATAGTGGCTGCACCAATTTACATTCCCACCAACAGTGTACCAGTGTTCCCTTTGCTCCACATCCTTGCCAACATTTGTTATTTGTGTTCTTTTTTTAACATCTTTATTAGCGTGTTCTTTTTAATCATGGCCATTCTGACAGGTGTGAGGTGACAGTTCATTGTAGTTTTGATTTGCATTTCCCTGATGATTAGAGATGTTGACCATATTTTCATATATCTTTTGACCATCTGCATTTCCTCTTTAGAAAAATGTCTATTCAGGTCTTCTGCCCATTTTTTAATCAGGTTGTTTGTTTTTTAATGTTGAGTTGTATGAGCTGTTTATATATGAGGGATATTAATCCCTTATTGGTCATATCATGTGCAGATATTTTCTCCCATTCAGTAGATTATCTTTTTGTTTTGTTTCATTATTCGATCTGTCTTGAAAATCCCTGGAAAATCTCCATGCTCAGGGCTTGTCATTATTTGACCTGACTCTGTATGAACATCTCTATCTCACAAGCAGCCGTCAAAAACAACAATCATTTAATATCACAGTCACCTGGGGGGAGGAGGGCAATACAAGTTGGGGCAAACAAGAAGCTGACCAAAAATCTTTAAGGAAAAAACTGGGAAATGACATATCTCTAGAGGATTTCAAAAAGCTCTAACATATGCCTAGAAATCTAGAAGGCTGTGCACACGTGCAGTGCTGTGCACATGCCCAGGCAAGGCCCCGGAAGGTCCTAATCTCTGACCTTTGGCTAACCTTGAAGCTCCATGAAAGCAGGAAACGAAGGCTAAGGCAGAGTTGTAAACTGTCTGCTGGGGCATTGAAGGTATGCCTAGACACAAACAAAGACCAGAAGACACATGGATTTGAGGCATTTAAGGAGATTTCTGTCCAATCATTAGCTGACCACTAAGCTAACCAAGCAGAAAATTCAGGGGGCACACATGACAGACTTTAAACAATTAGTCCAGGAAAGTAAACAACAGCAACATCACCACCACCACCGAGAACAAACAAACAAAAAGCAACAAAAACAACAACAAAGAGAAAAAAACCGAAACAAGCAGGAACAACAAGCCCTGGGGAGAGGGAGAAAATCTCATTTCCAGAATTGGCACAGTATATTATTTCAAATGTCAATTTATCAACAGAAAAATTATGAGGAACAGGAACAGGAAAGTGTGGCTGATACACAGGGAAAGAAAGCGATCAACAGAAACTGTCTCGAAGGAAGCACGGCTATATTTAGCTGACAGAGGCTTTAAGTCAGCTATTTCAAATAGGCTCAAGACACTAAGGGAGACGGCTTCCACAGGTGGTTAGGCTGTGCCAGAGGATAGAGTAGAATAGAACAGAACATGAGTGTGGCCAGAGCTAACAGGCAGGTGCGTGCCAGCCAGGGAAGAGGCCAGTGCACGACTCAAGGTCACTGAGAGCAGACAACAGGCATGCAGGCTCAAATGGTACATTGTGTACCTACCCCAAGAGGAGAGAGTACACGAGATCCACCTCCTTGCGGCGTGGCAGACCCCCATGGCTCGCAGTGGGCAGTGTGACTGCATTCGCCTCACTTTGTGCCGTGGTAGAAGGACCCCAACCCTTACCCCTTAGAGTCTGAAATACACAAAGTTGGGGGTGTACCTGTGGGCCATTTACGCATGCATAGCTAAGCAGTTCTGAGAAAGTTTACACGTGCTCCAGATAAAGGGAACAGGTACGTACTGACTGTGCTCTTAGCTCTTTTCATGCAGTGCGACTTGTGAGCTTGTCAGCATGTCCCGTACTGAGCACAGAGAGCTTCTTGGGAACAGAAGGGAAGGCATGGACTGAACTTGGACCCTCCCCTCACAGAAACCATGTCTAAAATGTTAAAGGAAAGTATGAGAACAAGGTCTTGACAAACAGAATATCAATTAAGAGATAGAAATCATACATATAAAAAAATAGAAATTCTGGAGTTGAAAAGTACAATAACTGAAATGAAAAACTCACAATGGGAGCTTAATAGCAGGTTTGAGCTATCAGAAAAGAATCAGTGTACTTAAGTATAGATCAACTGAGATTATACATTCTGAGAAATGGAAAGAAAAAAGAATTTTTAAAAAATGCACAAGGAACAGAGCTCTGAGACTGTGTACCAACATAGCATAATGGGAATCCTAGAAGGAAAAGAGGAAGAGAGGAAGGAGCAGAAGGGATATTTGAAATAATGGCCGGAAGCATCCCAAATTTGATGAAAAACAGTAACTGACACATTCAAGAAGCTCAACAAACTCCAAGTAAGATAAACTCAGAGACCCACACTTAGATACATCATAGTCAGACTGTCAAATGGCAAAGACAAAGAGAGAATCTTGAAAGTAGCAGAAGAAAAATGAGTCATTGTATACAAGGGATCTTCAAGATGAACAGCTAAATTCTCAGCAGAAATAATGAAAGCCAGAAAGCAGTGGAATGATATATTCAATGTGCTGAAAGAAAAACAAGTTAGCCAAAAAGTTCTATATCCAGCAAAACTATCCTTCAAAAATGAAGGAGAAATTAAGACATTACAGATAAAAACTGAGAGAATTTTGTCCCTAGCAGACCTACCCTACATTAAATGCTAAAGGGAGTCCTTCAGGTTGAAACAAAAGGACAACAAACAGTAACTCAAATGCACAAAATAATTAACAAGCCAGTGGTGAAGGTAACTGCATAGGTAAATGTAAAAGTCAGCATTAATGGGGCTTCCTTGGTGGCGCAGTGGTTGAGAGTCCGCCTGCCGATGCAGGGGACACGGGTTCGTGCCCCGGTCTGGGAACATCCCACATGCTGCGGAGCGGCTGGGCCCGTGAGCCATGGCCGCTGGGCCTGCGCGTCCGGAGCCTGTGCTCCGCAACGGGAGAGGCCACAACAGTGAGAGGCCCGCGTACCGCAAAAAAAAACCAAAAAAATAGTCAGCATTAATGTATTTTGGTTTTTAACTCTTTTTTTCCTATATGATTTAAAAGACAACTGCATAAAATTACGCAGCAAAAGATATGAATAGACAGCTTTCCAAAAAAGATGCACAAGTGGTCAATAAACCCATGAAAAGATGTTTAACATAATTAGTTATGAGAGAAATGCAAATGAAAACCACATGAGATACTACTTCACACTTGGATGGTAAAATAAAAAAGGCAATAACAAGCGTTGATGAGGATGTGTAGAAATTAGAACCCTCCTACGCTGCTGGTGTTAGTGTAAAATGGTGAAGCTGTTATGGAAAACAGTTTAGTGGTTTCTCAAAAAGCTAAGCATAGAATTACCATACAACCCCACAATTCTAGTCCTAGGTAGAAAAAAAGGTGGAACCAACCCAAACATCCATCCACTGGTGAATAGATAAACAAGATGGAATATTACTTGGCCATAAAACAGAATGAAGGTCTGCTTCTTACGTGAAGGTAAGAAGGTAAGAAGCCCCACGAGCTCTCTTGGGTGACAACAGCCTTCCAAAAGACATGGCAATCCTTATCCTACGATCCTTCTTGTCCTTTCCCCCAGACCTGGCCCTTTACGATGGGGAAGCAGTCCTCAGATAATATTCTAATTAAGGGGAGTTGGAACGGAGACCGTGATTTCACTGGGGAAAGAGAGTGAAGCCTGGATCTTTCCTCCCACGCACTGTCCAAAGTCAGATTCTGTCATCGCCAAGCTGGCTTTTCCCTGAATCCCCCGAAGTCTCAAACCCGACAGGCGTGTCCTGCAGGAGAACTCAAGGCCTCAGGCTGCCCCCAAATTCCCAGCATCTTGCCTACTCGGCTCTAAAGGATGCCAGGAGCAGTCGTGGTACCAGGGTGATGTCATCAACAAGCTTCCTGGATAAGTGTCCGCCTGTGCAGGTAGTTCCCTGCATCTCCAGCAGCTGGATGTCTAGGGAAGTGGAGGGGCAGAGTTCAGAAGCTTCTCAGGACACTGGCTGAGGGCTCAGGGCCTTAGCTTTCCCAAGCTCCATGGCTAGAAGTCATCACAATCACAACAGATGCAGACAAATCTCAACTATCTGAAAACTGGTGGCCTTATTTCTAACGATTTTCCAATTTGAGAACCAACCGATTTGTTCCTATTTCAGGCAACCGACTCCTTCTGTTATGGACGCAGAAGGGAGCTTCAGTCGTGGTTTCATTGCCTGGCATATGGGTGATTATGAGGACACCAACCAAAGGAACTCCAAACGGGCCGTCCTCCTCCGGCAGAGCCAGGTAGCACTGCCAAGAGTTTCCAGACCACCTAAGCTGTCAAAGCTACCAAAAGAGCAGGAGGTACGATCATTTGCTTTTCGGAATCGTAGAAAAGGTCAAGCTGTCTTAACGTGTGCATTAGAGAACGCTATTTAATAGCAATACTATGAATAATCAGTTTTATAGCTCCTTTCAACCTATCAGAACGTTTTGTAATTCATAATGGATTTCCACAGTGATGTCCGTATAGTGACTGGGTGGGTATTATTCCCATTTTATAGCTACAGAAAACAGGAGGTGAGGGGCTCAGTCCTTAGAACTGCTTATTTACCACATGGTTTAACCTGGAGAGCACAGCCATCTGCTCAGTTTCCAAAACCTGAGAAAACTCAGTCTGTGAGATGGAGGTAACTCTATAACGCTTCTTAAAACCCCACAGACTGGGCTTCCCTGGTGGCGCAGTGGTTAAGAATCTGCCCACCAATGCAGGGGACACGGGTTGGAGCCCTGGTCCGGGAAGATCCCACATGCCACGAAGCAACTAAGCCCGTGTGCCACAACTGCTGAGCCTGTGCTCTAGAGTCCACGAACCACAACTACTGAGCCCACAAGCCACAACTACTGAGGCTGCGGGTCACAACTACTGACCCCATGTGCCACAACTACTGAGGCCCACGCACCTAGAGCCCCTGCTCTGCAACGAGAAGCCACCGCAGTGAGAAGCCCACACACCACAACAAAGAGCAGCCCCCGCTCGCCGCAACTAGAGAGCCCGTGCGCAGCAATGAAGACCCAACACAGCCACAAATATAAATAAATAAGTAAATAAATGTATTAAAAAAAAAAACACCCCACAGACTGCCTAGCAGAGTAAGAATATACCAGTTCAAATTCAAGGTTTTTTTCCCCATTACTATCTATGGAATCTTGAACAAGTTGCATATTTCCCGATGTGGGTTTTTTCATTAGTAAAATGGGGATGTTAGTATCTGTCCTGAATATTTTGTAGAGTTATCATGAGACTCAAGTAAAGAGTGTGTAAGCATGTATTCAAATGAACAACTATTTCCTGAGGTCCTTCTGCATAATACCACAGCGAATCCACTCTGTAGTCATCCAGCGTTTCAATATTGAGTGTGACAACAAGCTTCCAGGATAGAAAAGGGAATACACTCAGAGACTCCTGTTCCCTACATGGAGAGAGGCTTCTTGCTCCGCTGGAGAATCTTGCCACTGCCCTAGAATATTGCTTACCCTCTGTCGCCAGAGATCTGTTCATCAGGAGATGTCTGACAGTTAACTGTATATCCATCTGAAACACTCTGCGAGGAGCCGTGGACGTCCTCCGTGGTAGGTCCTGCCCCAGGGATGCTCTGTATTGAAGAAGGTAGCGTTCAGCTGCTGACATTCCTATGTGGTCTGAATTTTGAGCTGGGTCCACGTGAGATTTATTGCAGTGTGTGTGAAGGAGTCTTGGATTAGTTATTTTCCACTTGAACTAATTTTGTGTAGGATCAGAGAGATCATGGATTAAACCGTCCCAAATTCCTCCTACTATCTATCATTCACTAAATCCAATTGAGATGTCTTTGTGCATTAAAAAAAATCTGTTAAAAGGCTGATTCTGAAATGATTTCAAATTTACAGGAGCACAAGAACAGTACTAAGTGAACTGATAGACTCCTCACTCAGAATCATCAGTTGTTCATTTTATCCTAATGCGTTCTTTCTACACACACACACACACATGCGCGTGTGCATGCGCGCGTGCACACACACACAGACACACACTGGTTTTTACTGAACCATTTGAAGGTAAGTTGCAGGCGTGGTTTTGCTTTACCCCTAAATATTCATGGTGCATTGCCTAAGAACAAGGACGTTCTCGCACCTAACCATGGTACAATGATAAGATCCAGGAAATTTAGCACTGATACAATATTACCTTATCTATAGTTTATAAGCAAATTTTATTAATTGACCCAACGATGTCCTTTGTCATTTTCCCTGATCCAGGATCCTATCCAGGACCAGGTATTACGTTTAGTCCTCAAACCTCACTAGTCTCCTTTAATTAGGAACAGCTCCTCAGTCCTGGTCTTTCATGACACTGACATTCTTGAACAATTCAGACCAGTTCTGTAGAATACCTCTTAATTCAGGCTTACCTGCTATTTCCTCGGGTGATGTGTTTTGGGCAGGAATCCCAAGGTGAGTGATGCCGTGTCATCCTCAGGGTATCCCATCAAAGAGGCACTTGACGTGAGTTTAACTCATCATTGGTGGGGGTAACTGATCACTTGGTTACACCTCTTCCCTTTCAGAGATAAACAAAATACTGTATCATTCAAAATAAACTTTTTTATCAGCTTAGGCTTTCTTTTCTTTCTTTTTTTTTTTTAAACCGAGGAGCTCTAGCGCCGCACGGCAGCCTCGCGCGAGCACGTACCGGCCGGTGAGGGAGTGCGAGGGCGGGGCGCGCGACCGAAGCCTAGCAACCCCCTGCCACGCGAGTGCCGCAGCAGCCAGTCCCGCTGCCCGCTCCCCGCGACGCCCGCTTCTGCCTGCGTCGGCCGCCCCGCAGCGCGCCGCACCCGTGCACCGGCTTTCTAATTCCAGAGATACCTTAGAAACTTGTTCCCCAAGTCCATCCTTTGGATCATCCCACAGGGTTCTCGTGGCTGACACTTCACTAAGTACTCAAGCCCTCCCCCCTACTTTACATAAATTCTCTTCGGGGAAGATAACTCGGAGCAAATGATAAATTCAAGCTTCCAGCATGAGCGTCACACCGGCCACCTATGCGTGGCTGTTACTGTACTCACCTGAGATGCAGCCCAAATGCCGTCCTCATGCTGCGAGAATCAGAACCATGCACTGGAAGCAGCCTTGGAAAAACAAAACTTTGCCAATGGTATTGGGGGGGTTGGGGAAAATTTTAAACACATAAACCAACCCACAATATCGCAATGCTTTCTCATCAACATAGATAGTTGAAAATGGGGATATTTTATATTCACGTTGTTGAGTTTGGATTTATTCTTATAAACCTAAGTTTAGAGATTAATTTCTAAAAGTTTCTAAAACTTTCTAGAAGTGCAATTTATGGTATTTAACAGTATGTATAATTCTTGTATACATTACCCAAAATGCTCTTAGAAATGTTTTTGGAAATCAGTTGGGCAAATTTCTAAACTGTTTTTCTACATTTCCCCAAATTTCTTCCTTTAAGTCACAAAATGTCTCTGAAGTTCTATCTTCTATTACATTTGTTCTCCCTTCTTTTGGTTGACCTTTTTTCTCCACATAAATAATAGCTACTTAAGTGTTGTGAAATTTATGTGCATGTGAGACAGTTTCAACATCGTGATCCGTTTCTATTTCATTTCTTTGCTTGCAGATATCTTCATTGCCCCCCTTGCTTCCAAAACATGGACATAATCTCAGTAATTGATATGTTCTTTCCCTCACCCACTCACTCACACTGGGTGTGGGAGTAGTGATTCTCAAGGTTTTAGTGTGCATATGTGTCATCTGGGGATCGTATTAAGGTGAGATCCTGGTTCAGTCGGTCTGGGACAGGGTTTGAGATTCTGCACATCCGTCAAGCTCCCGGGTGAGGCAGCTCTGGTCGATCCAGGGATGCCGAGTAGCAAGGCGCTGGCGGATTTGCCCCGAGCTGCATTTTGAGCCAGGACGGGGGGGGCCTTGATGGAGCAAAAGGGAGTGGGAAACCAGGACGAAGGACTGACAGGGCGCAGGCAGTGATCAGCTCGCGCCTTTAGGTAACCAGCAGCCTGCAGAGGTGGGCGTCCGGTGCTGAGGCCAGAGGAGGGGGCTCAGGTGCCGAGGGCCAACTTTTAAACAAAAGTGACAGGATTAAACTTTCATTTTGGGAAGGTTGGTTAGACATCAGCCTGGAGGAAGATTGGTGAGAAGTGCTGCTACAAAAGGGAGGTGAGTTTGGAGGGCATTTTGGTAACTCGGGTGAGAGTGAGGAAGGACTGCAAGAAGGAAAGAGCAAGGAGAGCAGGTGATGCACTCGGCACCCAAAGAGTGCAAGTTCAGCAGCTCTGGGTCCCGACTGGATGTGGGGAAAGACCTCAGTAACCATGGGAGGAGCCAGGGGAGGCTGACAGACATGACCTTGTGAGGTGAGGGGTGGAGGCAGGGGCCTAGGAGGAAGGTTGGTAGACTGAGTGCTTGAAGGTGAGAGAAAGGGATGATGACTGCTGGCCTGAGGTCCCCAAGAACACAGAGGGCAAGGCACAGCAGTGGGGATTAATCTCCTCTCTCCCACCACGAATGAGCTGGTACCTCCTCCTCTGTTGTCTCAGAGGTTGTCCTAATTTAGGCTCTTCCTGTTCTCCAGCACCCCCTTTGCATCCCATGTTCAGAGACTATGTGACTTATCTAAGCAGAAACTATGAAGTCTGTACTCTCTCTATGTTAAAGATCTTTGCTTCAAAGTCAACCTCCAATAACCTGGTGTGACAATATTCTGACTCCCAACTGCTTTGTTGGGTCCTCATGGATGTCACTGGACCGATATCTTAAGTACCTATGTTAGTCAGGGTTCTCCAGGGAAACAGAACCGACAGAATGGATGGATGGATGGATGGAAAGACAGACAGATAGATAGATGAATGGATAAAGGGACAAATGGATGGGTAAAGGGACAGATGGATGGATGGATGGATGGAGAGATAGATGAAATGGATAAAGGGACAAATGGATGGGTGGGTGGATTGATGTAGAGGTAGACATGAATGAATGAAGGGACAAATGCATGGATGGATGGGTGGTGGATGGATGGACAGATGCACAGCGACAGACAGATGGATAGCTTTCTCTTCAGGAATTGGCTCACATGATTGGGGAGGCTGGCAGACCCCAAATCTGCACATAGGCCAGCAGGCTGGAGACCCAGGCAAGAGTGCGGAGGCCGTGGGGAGGCCGAATTCCCTCTTCTTCAGGGGATCTCAGTCTGTTTTCTCTGAAGTCCTTCAACTGACCGGGGAGACGCCCCACCGTACGGAGGGTAACCTGCTTTGCTCAAAGCCGACTCCTCTGTGTTGCTGTCCTCTAAAAAGCCTTCACGGCAACATCACACGGGCGTTAGGCCAGGTATCTGGGTACCGTGGCCTAACCAAGGTGACACATAAGATTAGCTATCATACTACCCACCTCATCCAGGTGTGAGGATCAAATGAGGTGACGTATATCAGGCATCCAACAGAAGCAAGGAGCAATGTGGTGTGTATGTGTGTGTCAGGGCTTTCTCAAAGGCGTGGTTTTAAAGGGAATGTGAAAAACACTTGAAATTTACCTTTAATCCAAAAAGGATTTAGCAATACCTAATATTACTCCTTCGCGTAGTCTGCAAACAACAGGATTCGGTATGGGCTCATGTAGCTACAAAAGTTACACCTCAGCGTGTGTCCCTGCGGCCGCGTGTATCGGTGATACAGTTCATAGCGAGTATTTTCTAACGCCCTTTATTTTCCTAAAATAAAGTTCACGAGATTCATCAACAGAGTAACCTCACACACAACTTATAACAAACCACTATAATGCCCTAGTTGTACTATTTGACAACTTATGTTAACATATACTTTAATACACAGACATTGGGGCACTAGTAGATTAGAAAATATAATGAACGAAGCAGACACTCACTCCTGGATGGAACCTCCACGAAAGGCCACCGCTACAAGCAGAGATGATACAGAACGCTGTGCTGGTGACAGACGTCATGAGGAGCACAGCTGCGGGTAATAGGGTTTTCCAAATGGATGGCAGTTCTTGCTGAAATCCTCAACCTTCCGAAGTAAAATCTTGCCGCAGTTTATACACAACAGTGGCATTCCTGGAAAATTCAGCGTGTAGTAAGCTCACGAGAGAAGTGCCTTGTGCTTGTATGTAACGCAAAATGAAATTCTCAGCTTAGATCATTATAAACTAAGGCTTTCACCCACCTGAATGTCAGCAGGATATTTGCGAGTCGCACAGGAGGTGGGATAACTCCTCATTCCGGGGTGCCCTGCATGTGACAAGATGTTCTCCTATCCCCCTCAGCCCCTGCCCACCCTGTGCCAGGAGCCCTCGCCCATCACCGTGCTCACCAAAGAGGCCCTACGTTTCCCAGACAGCCCCGCTGAGAGTCACTGACATATACAGTGGGCTCGTGTCAGCATGAATTACCGGAAATGAGACGTCTAAGTCTGATTAAACGTAACAAACGAATCACAGGCAGTACCAGGAAAATGTTCAAGATAAATTCAGAAGGTTTATTGCACCAAATGCCACAGAAGAATGGATCAAAATGATACGTGAACAAGTTTGAAGAAAACAATTTCCATACATTGCCATTGATACCTATTTAACTGATCGAAAACATCAAGTCCTACCAATTTGTCTTCATGGAACTTCAGTAGTAACAAATCAATCCCAGAATTTTCTCTTGTAAACCACTTAAACTTAAGCACGTTGCAATCTTGCTTTCAAGATATACGGTTCACCAAAGATGGACATTTAAAAATTAACATTCAGAGGGGGCTGCTTGATTTAGGCAAACAGTATATTAAAAGGTCCCCTCCCCCAAAGCACAAGAGAAAACAAATGGTTCACATTTACCGAGAAGCTAAAGGCTTTTTCAGTTTATTGGTGAAAGTATGCATGAACAAAATACTTTCAAAAGTATGTGTTAGTGGAAAAATCCAGATATTTAAAAGAACCGTGGGGTCACTTTATATTCTTTATTTTTATGTACAACCAACTCTAGTGAGGAACCTAAAAAGCTACAGGCTGAATTTTATAAAATCTCAGGACCTAATTAGAAGGGCCGAAACAACAGTTTAGTATCGTTTAGCAGGCAGGGATTTTCCTCCCTCGAAAAAAGTTAACTTTGAAAAATACGGAAAGTTTAAAAAGTTGCGATGTGTAAACGGCAGTTCCGTGGGATGTGAAAAGTTTGGAGTTACTTTCATTAAAAAACAGCACACTTCAGAAAAATGGATTGAAGCCTATACAAAAAGCTATTTAACACTGATAAAAATAAAATACTTTGGAATTATGCACAAGTATGGAAGCTACATTTTAAGTTTTCATTGTCATGTTTAAACGTACACAACGGTCTTTACATTCATATCACCCGTCAGTCTATGAAAAATGAAACCGCGACATGCTAGAGAGAGGCCCATCACGGTCACGCGGGCACACACCGCTCTGTCCTGCCTCCCAGCTTGCGTGGAAAAGCAAGATGCTACAAAAGGTGCACTCAACAGGTAAGACGTCGAAGTTGAAGAAACCCTAAAGGTGGAATCCTGTCAACTGAGGTAGTTTTCTCTATTTGTACTTTTTTTTTTTTTTAACTTTTGTTTCTTTTCTTGAGGTGGGCGAGGGTGGGTCCCTTCCTTGCCTCTTGGGCTAAGACAGACCCAAGCCACCAGGTGGGGTCCGGTGTGTGTCTCAACACAGTTCCATGAGATTCTTTTCCGCTTTTGGGAGGAGCTTGAGTTTAGGAGCGAGCACAGGTGGGTGTCCTCCAGGGGAGGGTTTATGAACGAGCAGCAACACATCCCTGGTCTGCTGTGCAGGCGGCAGCCGTGAGGGTCGGGGCTGCCCAGGGTCCTGAGCGCTCTCTCTCCGTCACCTTCTCCCGGGAGAGGCGGGGGACAGGAGATGCGGAGGCAAGGCCAGTTTCCTCAGCTTCCAGAGGCTGGGCCGCATCTGTAATGCGTGGAGTTTAGAATCGGCCGTTTGAAGCTCAGCGTCCCCCGGGCCGGGTCTACTGCTCACCGGCCGCTACGTGCACTGATTTTGTTCCTAGTTATTGTCTGTGAAGCCCTGGAAGGTCGGGGGAGGAGGGAGGGGAAGCGCCCAGAACGTGTCAGCGAGGAGAAGGGAACCGAGACTGCGGGTGCTCGAAGCCGGTGCGGAGGGGACACTGTGGCCTCACTCAGCACGGACGGGGAGAGGGTGGCCACGGGCGAGGTCCACGACAACCGCCACGATGCCACGGAGCCAAGGACTCGGCACACCCGTCTCGTGCCAGACATCAGGCAAGAGGAGACAGAAAATGTAGAAGAATGGACAACGTCACTTTTATGAGAGAAAGGCATACGATACAAATCCAAGATCTTAAGCGCCTCAACACGCCTCTCTGCATTTCACACCGTAAAAAGAAAAGGGGGGCGGAATTCCCTGGGGTCCAGGGGTTAGGGCTCGGTGCTCTCTCCCTGCGGAGGGCCTGAGTTCAGTCCCTGGTCGGGGAACGAAGATGCTACAAGCTGCCTGGAGCAGTCAAAAGAAAGAAAGAAGATTTATTAAAAAAGAGAGGGGAAGGCTGCAGTTCTGACCTATTCCTAAGAAAGGAAGAACACACCTGTGTTTCTCCATTGGTCCTGCCACTCTCCTCTTTCAAACAAATAACTCGCGTGCAATTGTCAGAGAGTAAAGACACAGATGAATGTAACTTGGATTTTGGGATCAGGATTTTATCAAGTAGAAAATACGAAGTCATCTTAACTCCTGAAAGGGAAGTCGTTTCATATTCTTAAGTGCAAAGGCTACATGGAAAGGACCGGCATCAATTCATAAAAGAGAAGGAAATCAGAGCCTGGTTGTAACGAACCGACCTCAAGATCCGCAGGTGTAACAGTTCTGCTGTACTGGGTTAGCCCCCTGCCTTTCAACCCTCCATTTACCTAAGAGGCTTTTCCTTTACCCTGGATGACGGTCAGTAAACTAAAGTTAACGTCAACAGAAAAGTAAGGATTTGTAAAAAGCACACGATGCTCATAAACAAACAGTGCTTCATTTTGGCAGGTTTTACACTACGGGGCAGTGAAGTTCTGGGAAGCTGTTTTGAAAAGGACACAGGGATTGGAAGGCACAGAGATGATAGTGTAAAAATTCAGCTCATATCTGGATTGTTTACAAACGTTCAAACCAATTCATGAGTCATCCTGCACTCTTGCAGCTTTCACTTCCCTACCGGACAGCTGCGCCTTTTAAAGTATAAATAGTCATTTGTATTAACTAGGATAGGAGGAAGGTGGCTTCCGCGGGAGGAGTTCAGCCACAGAACCACTCGCCAGCTTACAGAACCAACTTTGGTGAGCGGCCCCGCTTGAAGGGCTGCCGAGAGCTGCGAAGCGTCTGGAGAAGCCGGGCGGGGTCGGGCCGAGCTCGCCGCTGCCACGGAACCACACGGGGCCGGGCTGAGCACGCCGCGCCGATTCCTGCCTTGATCGCACCAACGACCTGTCCCTGACCTACCCGTGGCTGCATCTCGAACACGGTAAACTGGGACAAGATGGGGAAGCAGCGGGTCCCTGGAGCTCCCGGCCCCCCGTGCTTTGCGCCAGACGGTGACGGTGACGCCGCAGCCACTGGAGCGGAGGGTGGCACGCGCGGGCTTCACTCGGCCGCTGACCCGGGGTCCCCGCGCTGACCGTCTTCTCAGGACGGTGGGACCCCTCTCCCCAGCTTGGGGAGCTCGCGCTGGAACTCGGAGATGTCTCAGCCCCGCTTCTGGGCCCCGACGTGCTCACACCACCTCCTGGCCCGGCCCAGCGCGGCAGGACCGGCTCCGTCTGCCCTGCCCGGGCCTCGCGGTCCTGGGGAGCGGCCGTCTGTCCTCCCTCCTTCGGCTGAGCGGCTGATCCTTCTTCCACGGAGCAGCTGTCCTGAGCGTCAGCTTATAAGAGTATCTGAGCGACGTACGGAGAGTGAGTGCTGGCGACAGCCGTCAGCAGGGGCAGGTCGTTAGACTCGATCCTGAAGGCGGAGAAAGGAGGGGACGTTGCTTTAAAGCAGCAGGACTTACGGGAAGGGCCCCGGCGCCGGACCCCAGGGCTGGCCGGTCAGTGCCCAGAACCGATGACGGAGTGAACGAGGTGGGGACACGGGAGCCTGTCCCTGTGACTCTACGTTCCTCGCATCCCTGCACGGCCTCTGTGCGAGTCCCCCTCCGGCCAGCCCTCCCGGCCTGCACCCCGAGTCTGCACCGGCTTCACGTTCGTCTCTGGGAACGCATGACGGTGGCAGCGTCTCCAGAACCCCGGAGATTTCTTCAAGGCTGACACGCCCGAGACCCCCAAAGAGCACGTGCCCAACAGTCACAGGTGGGCATGGGCAGAAGGCCCCGCGTCCTGGAGAAGTCAGGACAGTCTCGGTCCTTGAAATATGTCCTAATGCTCTCCCTTGATTTCCGAAACCAAAAATTAAAAATATAACCTAAAAAGGCAGCTGGCATGAGCTCGTGGAGTTTTCCATGCCTTCTCCAGTAATGCTCCCTCCGGATCTCATTTCAGGGCAGACAGGGAGCTCCCAGCACCTTAGTGCTGCTGGCCTGACCACGGGAGGGGCTAAGGAGGGGCTGGAGGGACCCCCACTAACAAGGCGCTGAGGGGCCTGGCGACGAGGAGGTAAATCCCCCCTCACCATCCTTCTCGGGGTGCTCATGGTGGGCACCTGTCAGTCAGGGGCCAGGCAAGCGTCCTGGAAATAAAAGCTGCACATCCTGCCTCGGAAACCGGATGGGGTGTGGGGTAGGACTACAGTGAGGCTGGTGAAGAGGTCTAAGTAAAAAGTGCAAAAGCAAACGCCTCAAAAGGGGAGAATATTGGGCTTCCCTGGTGGCGCAGTGGTTGAGAGTCCGCCTGCCGACGCAGGGGACATGGGTCCCTGTTCCGGTCTGGGAAGATCCCACATGCCGCGGAGCGGCTGGGCCCGTGAGCCATGGCCGCTGAGCCTGCGCGTCTCGAGCCTGTGCTCCGCAATGGGAGAGGCCACAACAGTGAGAGGCCCGCGTACCGCAAAAAAAAAAAAAAAAAAAAAAAAAAGGTGGGGGGGAGAATATTTTTTAAATGATGTAAGAAAAAAAAAAAGTGACAGGAAACGCTAAGAGCCAAACAATACAGTATAAGTCATATCCTGGGTGTGAAAGATGAAAAGTCCAACAGGAATGCAGAGGCCTGAGCCTTGAAATAATACTTTGATTGGCAGGCTTAACAGAGAATTTCAGGGTTGACGCTTTATACACGGTATTTCCTTGCCCCAAAGTAGTGGCGGGGGGGGGGGGAGGTCATCATCACAGGTAAGGGAGACAATGCCTCATCTACACAATGTCTTTTTGTTACTTCTCTGTGGAAAATTAAGCAGAGAGTAAAACACAAGTCAGAATGTCTTCCCCCAGAGAAGTTAGGGCAAAGCCCCTGGAAAATGATATACGTTATCGATAACATGCACGCCTCCTCTTCTGATGGGCTCATAATAAAAGGGAGGAGAGTACGGTCACCCCAGGACGTGCAGATGGGCCCCCAAGTCCAGGGGAACGGCCTTCCCCGCCTCCTCCAGAAAAAGCAAGGAAAACACAGCTGCCGCCGCGCGTGTGACAGCTCGTGACTCTCACATCTTACTGAAATGACGAGAAATGGGCAGATGGAGTAGGATTACGCTTTTCACTTTCAAGGATAAGATAATCCAGGGGGAAGACTCACGAGGCACCACTAGCTTCAAGGTCTGCATGTGTTTCCGGGTGTGACACTCCAGTATCAGATACAAGAAACATGCCGTTCACTGGGGAGCCCCAGAGGCTGGACAGGTCAGTGGGTAGAGCGCAGGGGACAGCCCCCCGCAGGGGGATGCTGGCACTCCCCAGAACTCACCCCAGAACGACACTTAATTCCTTCACGTGCACGCGCGTGTGTCCACGAAGGTACTCAGACAGCATCTTACTCTTCAGGTACATCTCCTGTAGTCTGTCTTCCAGGTGCATGACGCACTGCAAAGCCAATCACGCTCACGGTGAGGGCGAGAACTCGGACCTCTGCCAACGTCTAAGAGCCACAATTCCCTCAATCCATTTCTAAGTGCGCTACTGTCATCTCACCTCTTTAACTTATACTTCAAGAATTACAACCCAGCTCAAACCCTACCATGAGCAGGGATGAGAACAGGTTTTTGTCATCAACAAGGACCTACCGAAAAGCACAGGGAACTCTACTCAGTACTCTGATAACCTATATGGAAAAGAATCTGAAAAAGAATAGATACGTGTGTGTACCACCGAATCACTTTGCTGTACACCTGAAATTAACACAACATTGTAAATCAACTGTACTCCAATATAAAATTTAAAAAAATAAAAAAAGAATAGGTTTTTGTAAAACAATAAAGTTTAATTTTTCCAGTGACTGTTAAGATCTTCATATATATTTTCTGGTCTTTCTAAAAAAGTATTTGTTTCTACATAGTTAAAATCATTCTATAAGTATACTTATTTCTTTCAAAAAACTTTCTAATACTTTTTTTCCCATGTTATTAAAAATTCTTTTATAATTTTTGACTGATTTTTCAGAATGTGAATTTACCATTACTAAAATCACATAGCCATCTGCATTTTTGTTATTATACATAATTTTGTAACGAGCACCTTTCTTGTTGTTTTCCTATATCTCAGATTATTTTGGTGCAATTCATTCCCAGAAGAATGACCGGAACAAGGTTATTCTGAACCATTTTTTTTTTTTTTGCTCTCAAGAGTGTATTTTAACCAGGTCTCTAGTAACAATGAAGAAAGGGCAATTTTGTTCAGAACATCTCTACCCTTGGAACTGTGTCCAGCTTCGTTTTTAGGGAACAGCAGTCACTCGTGTCTTGCACCAGAGGCAAATGCTTTTGCATTTGGCAGGGAGACCGATCCAGGCAGCTCAGTAAGTCACCTGATGGCGCTGGCAAGGGTCACTCCATCAGACATGATTTTCTTCTAGACCATTATGCCTGCTATCTTCAAGGTAAAAAGATTAACAGATGCACTTGAAAATGTTGATCTCGACCACCCGGGCTGATCAGTGACATGGAAAAAGTATCCATTCGAGATGCAATCTTTTCCATTTTTCCTCGGCTTAAAATCTTAAGTGCATCGTGTTGTGTGGCCGAAACACAACTGGTAAGTGAGTAAGAGTAATAATCAAAGCAAGGAGGATTTCGCCAATTCTCCTGGGGGAAAATGTTCCCCCAGGAAAACAGAGTTAAGTGTGGAAAGGTCTCCTGTTCAGTGTCAGTTCCTTGTGGAGCAAATACAAAGTTTTAGTAAGAGTGTTGTAAAATATTAAAAAGAACACTGACATTACGTTGAATCCTTTATGTTTTAAAATAGTGAATTTACTGTGTTTTCATAGTCCCCAGGAAAACTGTGTGTTGCAGTGCGGAAGTAAACAGAACATTGGTTCATGTGGAATGTGCACGGGGCTTGCAATCAGAGCACTTAGAAAGCTTTTTCAAAGCCTGACTATGAAATTGAACTGTTTCGGGATTCCTCTCCCTCCTTTCTGAGATGGATTTCTTCAACTTTAACTTCTGAAATTTTAAATACCTACTTTCTCTTTTCGTACTGAAGGTCCTAACAGGCCTTTAATCACGTGTTTCGTTCGAGTGACTCTTAAGGAGAATTTTAAACTGCAGATGAAACGTTCTTTGATCCTGATTTTGTCAGGTCATTCATATTATTAAGTGGTTATATGTAACTTATGTCTAAATGAAGTAAAAAGAATTATTAACCGTGGTAATTTACTGCTAGGATAACTAAGACATCAAACGTAGCAAGAGATATGGATTATAGAATACAATATAAAAGTTTGGTAAATATAACAGTAAAAAACTGTAAAATCAAATATCTCTCTTCCCTTACAGAAAAGCAGACTTCGGTCTCTAAATCAGCACGATGCAAGTTGCTACTAGAAGGAAAAACTGCCTAAAAATGTAGGACAAGCATCAGGTTGTAACATGCCACAGGTGGTGTCTTCTGTGTTACCCCTGAGAACAGGGCGCCTACAGTTTAAAGCCCAAATAAAGGTTTCAGTGAAAAGGTGGTGTCAGTCTTTAAAGCCATGAACACTGTTCACGCAACTGGTTCTCACTAAGTTACACTAATAGTAGCCGTTTCCTGAGTGTGTGTAACATCCAACACTACTTCAAGTGCTCTACCTGAATTATCTCACTTAATTTTTATAACCAGACAGGATAGGTTCTGCTGTGCCCCAGCTTCGACAAGGCACACGATTCAGAAGCAGAGAAGCCTGGGTCTGAGTCCAGGCCACTGAAAGCCCACGGACTGGCCACCACTGTCCACTGGCTGCCAGGGCATCTCATCTCGCCTGAGCTTGGACAAGTAGAAAGCAGCACTTGGAGAATCCTCACACGTGCCCGTTGCCTAGGCACCACCTGCACTTTGCAGAGGAGAAAGAGATGCCCGACGAACCAACGGCAAAGCCCGGACGCAACCCCCATGATGTCCCGTGGCGCCTCGTGATGCTGTGCTGCCACCTGAGGTGACAGCCAGTGTTTCAAAGCACCTCCTCCAAGGACAAAGGAGTCCTGACCTTCCGAGGTGTGGTGCACCTGCAGATCTGGTCACGAGAGCTCAGGGGAAACCCTCCATGAGCAACCAGGGAGGTGGCTCATAGTCAGCCTCCTACTTGGTTGTCAATAGCCCTGCATCTTTTGCAGAGGCCGGAGGCTGCAAGGGAGATGCTGTTTGGTTTGGGGCTGACGGAGGGGGAGTCCAGAAAGCTGGTGAGCTCATCCCAGCTGCAGCCCCGCCAACTCGGGGGCTCTGCCCTGTACGTGCCCTTCAGCTGCGCTTCTGCTCTGGAAACCTTGCTCCCTTCCTTGCTAAATGTATTTTCTCTAGATCTCTCTGCACACAGACACACAGACACACACACACAGGAATTGGTTTTGCATCTTATTCCATGGACTCAGGGAGAGCTGCTGATCATTTTCTTGGAGTTTAGGGGGTCTGTCTACTGTTTGTACTTAATGTAACGTTATCAAAGTGATTTGAAAATCCCATTCGAAAAGGAACAGTTGACACCATCCCCTATGGCTATGGTGCTTCAGCATTTCAAGTGTTTACACGAACGATATTCTATTTATCCATAACAACTTTGGGAGGATGGTCTCTGAACAGATGGAACTAGTCCCTTCGGAAGCTGGCTGGCTTGTATTTGACCTGAGGACGGGAAAACCAATCAGTCCCCCAAAGGAGGATTTTAAATTTCCCTTTATGCTCGATCCCTGCCCCCATACCTTACCTGTTTCTCCACGTAACTTGTTCAAAAGGACCGTGTCACTCTGTGCTGTCTCCAGAAGGACTATTGCTACTGAATCCAGCCCGTGTGCTGGTTTTGTGTCACACGCTCTGTTTTCACTGATGCTAACATCCAGTTAGACTAAAATCAATACACGGGAATTCGTGACTTTCTAACCACGATGCTGCGGAAAATGCTTTTTTAGCTCATTTCTCTGATGGTCTGAGAACGATACTTACAAAGTCGGCGGGGAGGTGAAGCCTGTAAAGCTGGAGGATGGACTGAAGCAAGCTGGACACCTGGCTTGAGACCAGGACGTCCTGGCCGAGTTTTGTGCTGTCTACCGCCTTCCTCTGACTCGTGGCCACCTGGACGCTCCACTTGTCCGTGTCTGCAATGATGCACACGGCCTCAGCGATGGGCTCATCGAGCACGGGGTGCTGCGGGACAGACACACACGGGGTCAACTCTTCACCATGCTTCCGGTGACATCGGAACGTCCAGAACTTTCTGTGCGGAGTCAGACTCAGGGGCAGAGGTGATGGCGGGAGCCCCGAGCCCTACAGGGACCCGAGCTGGGGTGTCATCCCATAGTTGTTTAAATGTTAACTTGACAAAACTGCACCCAGTCATTTCCTTCCTGCGCCCAGGGGGCACACTATAAGCGTCATCAAACATGCAGAGGTAAGCAAAAAGGCCTGTGATCTCCCTACATCCCAGGACATTAAAGCCCGTTTCCTTCTGGAAGACTGCACTCTCCTTTTATGCTTTTTGTTTTTATTTATTTCTTTTTTTCCCACGAGTCTTGTGGGATCCTAGCTCCCTGAACTGGGATGGAACCCGGGCCCCCTGCAGTGGAAGCGTGGAGTCTTAATTACTGGACCGCCAGGGAAGTCTCTGCACTCTCCTTTTAACGTGGAGACGGTCAGAAAAAGGTGTAGGAGTCTCCTGCCATTCTTCCCATCACAAGGTTTGGCAGGGTAACTTAACAGTCCCTGAAAGGTATAGCTTTAATCACGAGGCAATATTTATTCAGAAACCGTGAGCTACGTGCATAAACCAACTCCAGGACAACCAAAATCAGACGGGGCTAGAGAGCTGTGTATCAAGATGAGGCCAAAAGACACAAGTGTGGCTACCGATGAACATACTTCAAATCCCAAATCCTCAGTAACCGGGCAGTGACGGACGGAGCACATAGGAAATGTGCCACGGGGCAAACAGGGCGAACACGAACGCAGTCCAGGAAAACGGCCTACAAGAGGCACGTGAAAAGACGCTCAACATCACTAATTATTAGAGAAATGCAAGTCAAGATTACAATGAGGTATCACCTCACACCGGTCAGAATGGCCATCATTAAAAAGTCTACAAACGATAAACACTGGAGAGGGTGTGGAGGAAAGGGAACCCTGCTGCACTGTTGGTGGGAATGTACATTGATACAGCCACTATGGAGAACAGTACAGAGGTTCCTTAAAAGACTAAAAACAGAGCTACCATATGACCCAGCAATCCCACTCTTGGGCATATATCCAGAGAAAACCATAATTCGAAAGGATGCATGCACCTTGATGTTCACTGCAGCACTATTTACAATAGCCAGGACATGGAAGCAACCTAAGTGTCCATCGACAGAGGAATGAATAAAGAAGATGTGGTACATATATACAATGGAATATTACTCAGCCATAAAAAAAGAATGAAATAATGCCATTTTCAGAAACATGGATGGACCCAGAGATTGTCATACAGAGTGAAGTAAGTCAGAGAGAGAAAGACAAATATTGTATGATATCGCTTACATGTGGAATAGAAAAAAACGGTACAAATGAACCTATTTACAAAACAGAAATAGAGTCACAGATGTAGAAAACAAACTTATGGTTACGGCGGGGGGGGAGGGGGGAGGGATACATTGGGAGATTGGGGTACATATACACACTGCTACATATAAAACAGATAACTAATAAGTACCTACAGCACAGGGAACTCTATTCAATGCTCTGTAATGATCTGTATGGGAAAAGAATCTAAGAAAGATTGGATCTATGTATACGTATAACTGATTCACTTTGCTGCACAGCAGAAACTAACACAACACTGTAAATCAACTATACTCCCAAAAACTTAATGAAAAAAAGAAAAACGGCCTAAAACACTGAATTTCTCAAAACTGATCACAGTATAACTGCTTCACCACCAGCTCCTCTGACACACGTGTTCAGGATCCCACACGTGTGCAAATCAAGGGCACAACAGGACTGCCCTCCAGCCCCAACCTAGGAGAGAGGAGGGGGTGGGCAGGTATGCAGTGAGCCGGAGACAGACGCAACGCGCCTCGAAGCCGGCGTCCGCGAGCCCACCTTTCTGAGCCTGTCACTGAAGGCACAGCGGGCGTGGCCTCCTCCTGTCACGCAGCTCCTTCCGCTGCCCTGTGGTGGCCCTTCGCTGCTTTGGCTGCTGGGCCAAAGTTCCTCGCGCTAGGTTCGTCCTGATTCCCCTCTGGAGAAGGACCTTTCCCGGGAAAATCCTGGAGGCCCCTCCCTGCGTCACAGGGTGGGAACAGGGCCCAAGCTGGGTCAGTGAGACTCTCCCTCCCGGCCGCCTGCCTGGAGCAGGCGGCCAGGAGGCCGGGAGCAGCTGGGGTCACCGCACTCCTGCTCGACAGAAGCCGCCACGAATACCCACAGCGATTCTTGGTTCCTGCACTTCCACAGGTGCCTCGTTTCCTGCCGGCCCCAACCCTAGTTCTTCGGTCTCCTGACCATTTCTAAGAACCCCTAACATCCCTCCAGTGAAGTCCCTTCCGGCTAAATTAGCAAGAGTCGGTTTCTGCCGCTTGCAGCAAAGAACCCACACAGGTACATGACCTTGTCTCGGGTGACCGAGACCCGAGATTTTTGAGACCTAACACTAGTAGTGGGAAGGCCGATGGTAGAAACCCAGATGTTTGCTGTCACGCTGTCCTTTCACCAGGCGATCTGGCTCCCTCGTTTGGGGCTTTTCCACTCAGTCTTTGTGTTCTTTGTCACAGATGGGGAAGAGACTGAATGAGAACTTTGGTGAGACCAACATTTTTTTCCTCAACTATATCCAGGATGGAAACTTTCACGTTTTAGAATATTTTTCCCATTGAAAAGAATAGCAAATCAGGCGAAGTCTAGCGGCCCAACATTTATTTAAGCACAGGTTAAGCGTGAGAAATAAAGAACATGGCGAAGCAGATTCCTGAATGAATGAAGCCCAGTTTCCCGAGGATGGCTCTCATTCTTTAAGACTTGCTACCAAACAGTCGAAATGCTCACACACACAACGACCCTAAATTCCCACTCTCACCCACAGGTTTTTGTGACCCCCCAGTCCTACCCTTCTCGCACACTCTCCAAAGCAGAAAGTAAAGACCGGGCTGCAATGACTTCCCTTTACAAGTTCTTGCAAGTCCTTGCTCAATCCGTATGTCATAAATTCACAGCAAGAGGACGATGACTTGCCATCGGTGTACCTGGTCCTTATGAGCAAAGGAAATGGAAATTTGGAAATTTAAAAGATTTTTATTTTGAGCTCAAGTTCCTTCAATGCTTTGCATTTATCAGAAATTCACAGTGTGCTGGCTATAGCACACAACGGATCTATAGTGAGACGTTTTCTTCAAGGGACTTACGTTCCGAAAGTATATATATAATCATTAAAGACCAGAGGCCAACGTACGTATGGTGAGTGGAATGCATGCCAATCCCCTTTCACCCGGATTTCACTCACCTCCCTCTAGCAAGGTGTGGTAAAAGGACCCAAGCCAGGCCAATCAGATGCGCCTCCCCTGAGATTTCCCTGTGAGCAGGGGGCCAGGAGGCTGAGAAGGGTTGGGGTAAAAATCTAGCTTTTGTTGGATTGTTTGCAGTAGATAATTTGGGCCCTAGTTTCCAACTCAGCACAATTTCCTAAATGATTTCCCCAGCATCGTGACAGGGAAGGGAGCAGTATGTGGACCCGAGGAAAGCACACAGACAGCAGCTTAT
This sequence comes from Pseudorca crassidens, assembly GCF_039906515.1. Lineage (NCBI taxonomy): Eukaryota > Metazoa > Chordata > Mammalia > Artiodactyla > Delphinidae > Pseudorca > Pseudorca crassidens. Next base: position 151,801,816 of record NC_090299.1, read on the forward strand.
GGGGCCCCGTAACCACACACAGAGCTCCGCCTTCGGAAGTGAGCCGCTGGCACAAGGGCAGCGAGGCTCACTGGGGAGGCGATGCGTGGAAGGCTGCCCAGGTCCCGGTGAGCCCAGGAGGCTGCAGACCCAGGGGTAGTAACAGCAGAGGAGGGACAGAGGGGTTGGCTCAGGTATCTTACGAGGAAGAACGAAATGGGTCAGAGAACTGTAAAGAAAGGAAGTGAGCGTAAGCCATTTTTAAATCACTGGTGGCAACCTGAGCGCAGACCTAGCACACAGGAAGGCTCGGTCTGAAGGTTGGGACAAACGGACAGGAGGTCCAGAGCCCATCCCCTGAAGGAGGGGCTGACTCTTCTCTCCCTGGACTCTCAGCTCCTAGCCCAGGACCAGGCCCTCAAGAAAGGGGACAAACTTAAGATGGACCAGGTCAAGCACAGCGGTGACAGGGCAGGGAAGCACGTGCAGCCCGAACACAGCATGGTGCCCCCACGTGTGCAGGCTCCAGGGACACAGAAACCACGGAGAGCTGTCAGGGGCGCACCTTAAAAAGGAATTACACAGGGCACGAAACTCAGTATCCTGTGACAAACCACAATGGACGCGAGTATGAAAAAGAATATATGTGTGCAGCTGACCGTATCATGGTGTGGCTGATTAGCCAATGTCTAAGCTTTTAGAATTTAAAGAACTCCATGATCCAGAAGACCATGCCTGGATTATCAAAGGAACACTAACCCACACACGCCCTCCGCCCTGCCTGGTATTCAATGGAAAATTCCTCTTAGAAAGGGCTCTACTTTTAAAAATAAATTTATTTATTTTATTTTTACTTTTGGCTGCATTGGGTCTTCGTTGCTGCACGTGGGCTTTCTCTAGTTGTGGCGAGCGGGGGCTACTCTTTGTTGCGGTGCGCGGGCTTCTCACTGTGGTGGCTTCTCTTGTTGCGAAGCACGGGCTCTAGGCGTGTGGGCTTCAGTAGTTGTGGCATGTGGGCTCAGCAGTTGTGGCTCACGGGCTCTAGAGCGCAGGCTTAGCGGCCATGGCGCACGGGCCTAGTTGCTCCGCGGCATGTGGGATCTTCCCGGACCAGGGCTCGAACCCGTGTCCCCTGCATTGGCAGGCGGATTCTTAACCACTGGGCCACCAGGGGTCCAAAGGCTCTTTAAGGCATATAGAGAACCACAATAAACAAAGGAAACACTGAATTACATGATGCTTCTTATTACTTTTCCTTATGAGCCATATCTTAACTGTAGAAGTAATTAACAGTGAAATCTGTCAGGCGGGTCTCTTAAGTTCATGATTTTATCAACTTCACGTACACACCAGGGTACACACAAATACAGACACTTATCAGCAACAACATACATGGCGCAGTGCTTTTGAGAAATTAAGTACTTTACCAAATGCTGTAAAACGTTAAGACTGAATGATTCAAACGCCTACTAGAAGCCCAATCCCTCCAGCTCCATCCTTAGAGCTTGGATCTGATATTTCACCAAGGAGCCAAGGCTCCGAAGTTGGACACGATTGGGCTTAACTGTCACCTCCATCACTTACTAGTCCTGGGGCCTCAGGGTCTACGTCTGCAAAGTGTGATCGTACTTGGTTGAGAGTTTCTGTGAGAAAAATGAGCGTGGAACACGAAGTGCAGCGCCCACCGCTTGTCGGGGGCCTCCTGCTGCTTCCCTACACCACCACCTCCATGTAACCACGTCCCCCAAACCCTCGCAGCACCACTTCCCTCACCAACCCAGAACCCTACTCCAGCACAGACACCCCAACGCCCAGGCTCAGACTTGTCTCTTTCCATCCTGGAAGCTCCCGTCTGGGCCCACCGGCACGTGCACACGCTCCCCTCCAGGGCACCCTCAGAAGAACTCCCTGCTCTGGGCAGGCAGGTCGCCCACCTGTTACTCGGGCTGTGCCCAGAATATCTTCCGGGCTGCCTGCTAAGTCTTCCAGTTCTTCAGGGGCCCAGCCTGGGTCCTCACGCCCCTGCACCCCTCAACAGGACTCCCCGCGTCCACTCTCTGGCATTAAATCACACGGTCTTAACTTGCTCTGGATTTCACATCTGTTTGTCTACTCAGTGATTTCATAAGTAACTCAAGGAGAGAAATCACATTTTTCTTCCATAGTCTCGGAAATGAGCAAAACAAAAGGCAAGGCATGTGCTAAATATCTAACGCATGCCGGCTCTGTTGAACAATTCTCTATTTCTTTATTTTTAGATTCAATCCAGTTCCTATTAAGTCATCCACACAACTACTAACATACTTCTTTTCCACGTATTGCACTTAAATGACTAACATTTCACATGGTTACCTTTTTCCTTTTTAAAAATTTTTATTGAAATATACTTGATTTACAATGTTGCACTAGTTTCAGGTATACAGTAAATTGACCCATTTATACATATATATATACAAATATATATATATTTTTTACATTCTCTCCCATTATAGGTTATTACAAGATCTTGAATATAGTTCCCTGTGCTATACAGTAGGTCCTTGTTGCCTATCTATCTTATATACAGTAGTGTGTATATTTTAATCCCAAACTCCTAATTTATCCCTCTCCCCTTCCCTTTGGTAACCATAAGTTTGTTCTCTATGTCTGTGAGTCTATTTCTATTTTGTAAATAAGTTCATCTGTATCCTTTTTTTAGATTCCACATATATGATATCATATGGTATTTCTCTGCCTGACTTACTTCACTTTGCATGATAATCTCTAGGTCCGTCCACGTTGCTGCAAATGGCCCTAATTCGTTCCTTTTTATGGCTGAGTAATATTCCACTGTATACATGTACCACATCTTCTTTGTCCATTCCTTTGTCGATGGACATTTAGGTTGCCCCATGTCTTGCCTATTGTAAATGGTGCTGCAGTGAACATTGGGGTGCATGTATCTTTTCAAATTGTTTTTCTCCAGGTATAGTCCCAGGAGTGGGATTGCTGGATCATATGGTAGTTCTATTTTTAGATTTTTAAGGAACCTCCATACTGTTCTCCATAGTGGCTGCATCAATTTACATTCCCACCACCAGTGTAGGAGGGTTCCCTTTTCTCCACACCCTCTCCAGCATTTATTATTTGTAGACTTTTTGATGATGACCATTCTGACCAGTGTGAGATGATACCTCATTGTAATTCTGATTTGCATTTCTCTAATAATTAGTGATGTTAAGCATCTTTTCATGTGCTTCTTGGCCATCCGTATGTCTTCTTTGGAGAGACGTCTATTTAGGTCTTCTGCCCATTTTTTGACTGGGTGGTAGTTACCTATTTCTAACCCAAGAGTAGGAAAGTACCAGCTCCCATGTATGCTTCCTTCAACTACTGATGAGTTCATCAAACCTTTCTTGCCATGAGTACACAGGATGCAGTCCTGCTCTATAGAGAGGAACGTGAGGACAAGAAGTACAAGAGCTCATGAAGTATCTTGGCACGTCAGAAAGAGAATCTAGGAACTCATTCAAGTGCTTCTGACTTGTAGCTCAATGAGCCTGCCAAGCCCTCTACTTTGAAACCCTAGGAGCTTGTCAGGGTGGAAATCCCTCGGAAGACAAGATTGCAACAACTGGGAATGACACTTGCAACATAATGACAAGAGGAGAAAACACGGTCACCTCTATTATGACTTTGCTAAGAAACTTCCCATCTTTATGCTGCTGGTATTGCCCAATACATACTCTAAAAGTCCCTTTGGGACTTCCCTGGTGGCGCAGTGGTTAAGAACCCACCTGCCAATGCAGGGGACACGGGTTTGATCCCTGGTCCAGGAAGATCCCACGTGCCAAAGAGCAATGAAGCCAGTGCGCCACAACTACTAAGCCTCAGCTCTAGAGCCCACGAGCCACAACTACTGAGCCCACGTGCCACAACTACTGAAGCCCACGTGCCTAGAGCCCGTGCTCCGCAACTATAGAAGCCGCTGCAGTGAGAAGCCCGCACACCGCAACAAAGAGTAGCCCCCGCTTGCCGCAACTAGAGAAAGCCCATGCGCCCATGGCCCATGTGCAGCAACGAAGACCCAACGCAGCCAAAAATAAAAATAAATTAATTAAAAAAATAAGCCGATCCTTCGTGAATCCTCAAAGATGCCAGCCCACATGTGGCTCACAGGTAACAGGTGTGCAGACGGACGCCGGTACTCACAGCCAGCTCTACAATCTGCTCACTGATGACAGCAGTGCAGATTGAGCAACCAGGACGAGCCACCGGGTGGCCTGTTTCACACACAAAGGGAGCAGGTGATTTACGACTCAGGTAATGGGAAGAACCTCTCTGTTTCTTTTTCTCTGAAACATTCTGAATTATAAAACATGCGATTCTTGGGTATCATCTGAGTGTCAATTTGCTCATCACTTCCTAGAAGATATTTCTGTCAAGTTCTACAACTTTATTAAACTGAACTTGAGTCAGAGAACGCGACATGACAAAACACCTTTCAAAGAAATCCCCCCCCCCCCGTTATGTTACAGCCCCACGACTTAACAACAGCAGCTCTTACGTGGCTTCAAGTCAAGCCTTGGGTTGCTCACAGAGAGAAAATGGACGATCAGTGCCCTGAGGGCCACAGTCTCAGCACCTGCTCTTGGTTAAACGTCATCGGATCCCGTTTATTCTTCTACCTCCGTAGGGGCCAATCCCCCTCCATGTCCTTGGAACCGAGGACTTAAGCGACCCGAGCCAGTCCTTAGCCAGTCCACCCACTTCCGGGCGGCCGAGGGCGCCTACAGGACGCAGACACGTGTGGATGGCTGGCCAGTTTTTATTAAAAACCTTCAGTCTCACATCCACGCAGAGAACAGGAACCTGATTACCACTCGCCGTTCTCCAACACTTCCTCCAGCCTACAAAGTCATCCAGGATACTAAACACTAAATGCTCAGCATGCAGGCTCTCCCGACAGCAGTTACAGAGACAGACAGACAGACAGAAGCTCCCGTGGCGGCAGAGCTGGCTCCGCCTGTGGTTAGTCTGTAGCCCCTGGGGGAGCCCGGCCCCCTCGCCCTCTCTCTGCTCATCCCCACTGTAGACGTCGCCTCCTCCAGGAAGCCCCCAGGCTGTCCCGTGCCTCCCTGCCCCCCCCTCCCCCCACGCTGTGGGCTCTGCTTTCACTGCTTATGTCTTTAATCACCTGTTGGAGTTCAACCTCCTGAAGGACAGGGGCCATGCCTCCTCTCTGGCTGTTGACAAGGGTCCTTTGTCTTTGATGTCCTGCCGCTCAGCGAGGGTTTGTTTATATCTACCCTACTTGGGAGTCAGTGGGCTCACTTCATCTGAAAGATCGCAGCTGTTCTTCCTTCAAAGGCTGTTTCTCTTTCCCGCCTTCCGTATGCGCGACAGAACCTTCTCACTCAAGCCTCCAGGTCTCTTACTTGCTCTTCCACATTTTTTCACGCGCCTCTGTCTCTGAGCTACAGTCAAAGCGGTAGTTCTGCATCTAGTCACTCTTTCACAAACGCTAATCCTCTCTGGCTGTATTTAATCTGCTCTGCTCTTTAACCCACCCCCGAGTTTTAATTTCCATGACTGCATTTTTCCATTTTAGCATCTCTCTTCAGCTCTTTTACAAATCTGAATAGTCGTGTGTCATAACAGACGGTCTTTTTAAAGATTCCAATTCCTTCTTTTATCACCGTAACCATCTTAAACATACCTACTCAACAGTTACTCTGGACTGTTGGAGGAGGGCTAACGCCCCTGCCTGGACTGGTCACTCTCCCTCACCCTGACCACGAGCCCATCGTGTTGGAGCTGTTTTGTTTCATGTGCTGTATGTGTCTCTCGGAAACAGGCTCCATGTCGGTCTCTAAAGGCTTCCGAGTTGTGATAAGGTAGAGAAGGAGAGCGAATCGATCATTCTGGACCACGGGCACTGTTGAGGGGTCCTGGGAGGTGAGGACGTCAGGACCTGGGGCAGCGGGAGCGGGGAGGGTCCGGCGGGGGGGCAGGGTCCAGAGGAAACCCCTGACCTTCTGTGTGTCTGTGCCTGCGGACTTGTGGACACAGGGCGCAGCCTCGGGGATGCCTTAAACGTCAGGACGGTCACATGCTGAGGAAGGAAAGAGTTTAAAGTCGAGGAGCGGTGCTCAAGGTCAAAAAGGGTCATCAGAACAGTTATGGGAGGATGTGCATGACGCCAAAATACAACGTAAGAAGGCTGGTACATAGATTCTCTGCAGAGAATGGCAGAGACGTCCAAATATTTTGCATGTAATGAAAAAAATTGGGGAAAACATAAAATTAGCCATGCGCCTGATATTTACAAGATGCAAGAGAAATGATGGCTTTGAGACACATAATAAGCATTTTATTCTCCTTTAGGTAAAGAAAAAGAACACAAAGGGCCCCAGGCGGCATGTCCAGAGAACTCTTCCCCTTTATGTCTTAAAGGCAGACTCTCCGCCGCGTCTCTCTACTTTAGAAGGAGGGTCACGCTCAGGGGCACAGCTTCATCTGCAGGAACACACGCTCCTCCGCCCAGCGCAGGGGGACCGTGCAGCGTCCCTGGGCACCGGGCCAGGCGCTGGACGGAGAGACGCCCGCAGGCCTGGTGGAAGGAAGATGCTGGAGGCATATCCAAGCACCGCGTGCAAAGGGCCTGGGGCAGGTTCAGAGAAGGGGCAACGTTGGGACGGGGCCTGCAAAAGGCACTGGGGCTGCTTCAACAGCGTCTGAGGCAGAGGGAGCAACGCACGTGGCAAGGAGGTGAGAGAGAGGGCGGGCCGTTACAGGCTGGCGCATGGTGTGGCCGAGCCGCACGGGAGAGCAGGGCTGCACGTGTGCGTATGTGTCTGAAACACATATAGGGGGCACTTCCAGCCAAGGAGCCTAGATTTCACTCTAAAGAAACAGGCCCCTGTGAGAGCAGAAGAGTGACCGACAGAAGCCACGTTTGAGAAGGAGCCCTCCGTGGCCACGTGCAAGGCTGGAAGGTGGAGGGCAGCTTAGGAGGAGAGGGGTCACCAAGATCTCAGACCGGGGTCGGCGATACCCAGAGATTGGTAGTTTTTTCAGATATTTTTAAAACCCCCATCTGCGGTCAGAAACGCGTTTTAACGGCGTAACCCAGGGATACAGGTGCACCCACACATACAGCCCCCAAGAGCCAGACGGTGCTGAAGGCCCGCGCCCTGCTGTGCACGCCACCTCGTGCCGGGACGTGTTCCGTCTCACCAGCAGGTCTGCCCCACAGCGCTACGGACCTAAGGCTGCTGCTGACTCCGGCCACCCCAGCGCTGCCCGCGTTGCTAAAGTGATGCCCTTCGGTCGCTGTGACTCGCTGTCCTTGCGTCGGCTCCCTGGCTGACTGTGCTGCACGGGCAATCAGGTGCTCACGGCACGCGTCCCAGCCAAGCCGTCGGCAGAGCTGCTCTGCTGCGCTGCTGATTTCTGCATGTTTCTGCAGTCTGTTGCTACTCTTAAAAAGAAACGGAAGAGGCTGCCGTATCCAGCCGGTGCCTCGTTTCACAGAGCATTCTGAAGACGCCCAGAGCCCTGGAGCACAGTTTTTGTTAAAAGAAACACTGATACATGATGTTAATCTTGGTCTCGATGACCCGACCCTACAGAGCTGGAGCGGCCTGGCCGCTCCTCGCCAAGCCACCAGGGGAGGGAAAGCAGCCGCCGTTAGCGTTGAAATGAATGTGTCCCGCTTCTGTTCCACCACCCCCAGCAGGAGCATCTTGGGAAACTCATTTACAAAGTGCGTGCACGGGTGTCATTGTAACAGCTATCGTCTGTCGGGCGTTCAGTGGACGCTGTGTTCAACACTGGATGTGCATCATCTCACAGTCTTCAAGCAGACCTCTAACTGCTGTCATTTTCTAGAAAATGAAACTGATGCTTAGACGATTAAAGAATCCTGCGCCAGGCCACGAAGCCACGAGGGGTGAACCACGGGTCAATCTCAGGTTTGCCTGCCTTTAGAAGCCAAACTCTTAACTGCTGGGTTACGTTTTATCTGTTCCTCTAAATACATTTTTCTGAGGCTTAGCGAAGCCAATGGATTTAACTGACGACCAGCGAACAAGTGGTAACACCAAAGCGTCAGTGTCAAGTCGGTCTCCTCCACCACCTCCACTGCCCCGTAACGTAATACCTGCCCCAGCCCCCATCAGCAGTACCCGCAGGCGGACAAGACACATGAGAAAAGAAGAGAGAAAAAGCTCCTTGAGAGTCACAGGTGCAGAGTGAAGCTGGCTCTCTCACCCTCTCTCTCCTACCTCACCATTTAAAGCCAAAAGGAAAACAGAAGAAAGAATTCGCGTTTAGATGCGGCAGGAAAAGAATGAAACTAAATACGACTTCAGCCTAATTGAAGGCAGCTGTGTAATCTTTATGTTAGAAGGCAAAGAAACAGTTCCAGTGACGGAACAGAGGTAGTATGTGGATTAAACAAGAACACGTGTTTAAATATTTAAAGACCATCAGAACCTTACCACGTGGAAGCCAGTAATAAAAATCAAAATGAGTGAAATAAAGTTGATACAGCTTCCTTTCATAAGAGACTAGGATAAGGAAATGCACAAAAAGAAACTCTTAGTATCGGAAGCTCCAGATGCAATGCCTCAGTGAGAGAAGAATCTCCACAAGCTGGTCCACCGACGCTGCACAAGGACGCATTTACGTAAGACAGATGTTACAATCCAATCGTGCACAGGCCTAGAGAGCAGATCAGCAATGTAGATCAACTGCTTTTAAACAGTTACTAAAATTCCTTCTCCAAAAACAATTATGAATCTCAAAGCTGGATGAAGTCTGGCATGAACACTAGAAATTATTAACGTCCGAAAAACAGGTTTTCGAAAGCAAATTACAGTAAAGCAATGTATCCCGAGCCCCTCTTCCTCAGCAAGCTGTTATTTCAGCCCTGACTCGGCTCATGTACTTGTTCTTGGGCCTTTGTGTCTTCCTCTGATAACACACTCAAGAATTTAAATAATTAGTAGGCTTTAGGGGCAGTAAATTCAATATAACGCACCCCCCCACCCTCCTAATTTACTTTTCCACAAATATTCGTCAACGGCAATTTTTATTTAAGCTCTGCCACAGAGCAGAGCCCCAGTCTGAGAAGCAGTTTAAATGGAACGCTTACTTCAAAAGCCAAATCCATTAAGACGAACGTGACGAAGTGACATGAGAACTCTGCTAATGCTAGCCGGACACATCCTGAATGCAGTACACTTCTGAACACAGTTTATGCCCCTTCACAGTTTCCTCTTAACACCCAAGCCGGCTGCACGGGGCGTGTTCCCACCATCTGACACAATACAGGTTTTTATGGTCAGCGACTTTCCATCTCTCAGGCTGACTGCATAGTCTACAGAGGTGAGAACAGCTGCAGTGTGAAAACACTACTGCAAGGAAGAAGAGAAGATGAGAGATGACAAGTCTTTAAGAGTTACAAACAGAGGAAACAGGATTTTGTTTTCTTAAATGTAAGAATTATAGCGCTAGATGGTCACCATGGAAACCTAATACACAAACCTCTGAACTTGTCAGCCTGTGGAACATATAAAAAGTGTCATGTATGGTTTTGCAGATAATAAGGGCAAGACGGGCTATCAGTCAATAGATGCGTGTCCACAGCGGGGCGGGCACTGAACATATTTCTCTGAGGTCACCAACGTGCGGGCCTCTGAGGTGACAGGCAAGGACACAGTGCTCTTGACGGCTACGAAGACAGAATATTAACGGCACTGCTTCCTTCCAGGGCCAGCCTGGGGAGGGTGGTAGCCAAGCACAAAGCAGGGCGGGTCAGGATCGTGGTACCAACGACCACACCGGGCGGGCCCGCAGCCTCAGGCCGCCCTCTCCCCATCTCCCTCCCTCCCTGTTCAGGGGGGTGAGCACATCTGCTTCACCACCGGGCTTTTCTTCCCATTTCACAGCAACACCTCCAGCCTGCCTGGCCTGTGCCTGATGGACGTTTGGTCTTCACAGAGGAGAAGCTCAAGGTCAAAGGCGGCACGCACTGCCGTCTGTCCACCTCTCCAAAAGGATTTGCTGGGCGAGGAGGAAGGCAGCTAGCCAAGTTCCAATTTTCCTAATGCGCTGAGAACTTTCCCTATTGCACAAGATACAGTATGTTTCCAATGCAAAACAGCTATTTTTGCACATCTGTCCAAGAGCACCTCAACTGAAAACAGGCCTGTCAGATTGACAGCATTTCCATCGCCGCTCAGTTCCTGTCGCGCAGCAGAGAGCGGAGAAGCGCTTAGCAGCAGCCACAAGAAAATCTTGCAGGAAGACTTGTTAATCTCTACACAGTCATTCTCATGCAGCCATCAAAGCGAACTTAATGACACATCAGTTAAAATAAATTACCGTTAGGATCTTGCAAGGAGCGGCTAAGAGGCAAACCATATGTGACATCCTTTCGGCCCTCCCCGTGAAGGCACACAGTTGTCACCATCTGTGCTGACTGCTCTGTCTGCTCCACCCACCCGCCCCCAGCCCCACCCTTCACTCGGGTGGCTCGGGAGGTGACCTCTGTGGGCCCTGGGACCGCGTCTGCATCAGCTACCACCTTGCTCTGTGGCTTCTGGCTGGGCTCAGCCAACGGGGGGCACCGAGAGAGCTCAGACGCTGGAGGAGAGCGAGGTGAGGTCCCCGCCCCTGCCGTGCTCCTGCAGCCAGGCGGGCCCCCACCGCCTCCCCCACTGCTGCCCGCCCGGTGTGCTCACAGCCTCCAGCTGTTGCTAATCCCCAGGTGGCTCACCAGCCTCGCCGGTTCCTGCAACCCTGCCCGCATCTCCAGCGACAATCCCTCGATCGCACCTGTTGCCAGGCACACCCCTGGCCGCCCCCCCCCCCCCGCCCTGGTCAGCAGCCCGAGGCGACCAGCTGGCATCGCTTACCTGGACCGTGTGGACCAGGTCGGCGGCCAGGCACTGCTTCAGCTTCTCATCGCTGCCGGTCCCGTGAAGCACCAGGTCTGGCATGTACGTGGGGCAGTAACCCGCCAGGAGGGAGCGGCCGAAGTTTCTCACGTTCGGGGTGCTGACGCTCTGAGACCTAAGATGATATCGGCCATCAGAACCCACAGCGAAAACGCGCTCCCTTCTTGCACTGCAGCTGAAACAAAGCCCCAGTGGCACAGGTGAGAAAAACAGATTCGGGGTGGTTCGGATCACAAGTCCTCCAGGAAGTGGGTCAGTGGTGCAGGAAAAGGAAGGGAGTTGAAGGGAAAAAGGAGTTTTCCTAACGGGGAAGGGCAGGAAAAACTGAGTATTCTGACGGCTGGCTGCGTGCCTGGGCCTGCACCTCACACAGAGCATCCTCCAGCCACCGTGTGGAGAGAGGAAAGGTGGAGTCTGAGCGTGCCGAGGGGATCCTGGCGAAGCCTGGCTTGAGGAACTCGGCACACCTGCTCAGGGTGCAGCCAGGACAGCGAAAGGCCAGCAGGCATCTCTAGTTACTGCTTCACGCACCAAACCTCAACTGACGGAGCCTCAGGAAGAGGGGCTTTTCCTGACGCATCAGGCTGCTCTCACCGGCAGGCAGGAGAGACCCGCAGGATGTCACCCACCACCTCCCAGGCTCGGTGTCCGCGGCCACAGATCTGCCGCGGGGACGACGGAAGATGACACCCCTGCTCCCCACTGCCCCCGCGCCCCTTAGCGTCCCCCAGTGTCCCCAAAGCTGCAAAGCCGCCGCCAGCTCCCGGCTCAGAGCTGGGCTGAGGAAGGGCAGGCCGGTCTGGGGACACTAATGCTTGGAGAGAATAATCCTGCCCTGTAGCAGCCCACAGCAGCGGTGCCGGTGGGTGCCGGCTGGACGCACATCATCTCCCCAGCCCGGCCCGCCGCCGGCCTTACCTGGGCAGCGGCAGCTCCACCTCCGGCGACCCTTCGGGCCGGTCATGCTCACTGTCACCGTCACTGCCAGGACCCAGGTCCGGCGAGGCCGGCGCACACGGGTCGTCGTCACTGTCGCCGAGGGCGCTGTCCGAGCTTTCGTTCCTGGGGAGGCCTCCTTCCCGCCTGAAGCCGGCGTCCTCGCGCGGCACTGCGGCCGCGCACCCGCTCGGCGCAGGCCCGTCCGCGTTCTCCCCGCCCCGACCCCACGGCTTCACTGGCGCGTGCGCGGGGTCGACAGGTGCGCCCCGGGCGGCAGGTGCGCCGGGCGTCTCCGCAGCCTCCTTGGCGGCCCCGGTCCTGACGCCGCGGGCCCCCGCAGATGCCTCGGGGGCCCGGGAGCACCTCGGAGCCCGCCAGTCCCGGGCCTCCCGGGCCGCGTCGGGCCCAGCCGGGGGTCGGCGCGCTGGCTCCGCACACCTGCAGGCCCGCAGCCGCTCCTCCATCGCTTTGGTGCGACTTTCAAAGTCCGAGTCCGGAGACACGGAGCTCCCGATGTGGAAGGTGACCTTCTCCCAGGGACGCCCCTCAGGGCACGGCCTGGCCGCCGAGCGGTCGGGCAGCTTCTTGGGCATCTCCCCTCCCGACCCTTCCCCGCCGGCCGGCCCCGCGCACGCACCTGCGCCGCTGGGGAGTCTCGCGGAGCCGCCGCGGGTCGCCTCCTCCGTACTCTCCTCGTCCCCACACGACGCGCCCCGAGGTCTCCGGGTGCCGCGGGGAACGGGGCTCTGCTCCGGCCCCCGGCCTCCTCGTCCGGCGAGGTGGGGACAGAGGTCTCCGGTGTCAGTGTGCGGCGGCAGAAGGGCGGGCTCGCTCCTCACCGTGACCACCACGTACTCGGACTCCTCCACCTCGCCCCTCTCCAGGGCCGTGATGATGCTGCCCCCCGCCAGCGCCTGCTCGTCTGGCCCCCAGGCCCCGCTGCACGTCAGCTGGTTCTCCTGCAGCTCCGAGCACCGCAGGAAGTAGGTCAGCACGTACAGTATGCGCTGCACCAGGTCCTTCTGCTTCCCCAGCACCACCGTGCGGGTCAGTCGCACCGGAGAGCCGATGGCCCCGTAAAGGTCGCCTAGAGGCAAAGTGGACGGAAAGACAAGTCATCTGGGGGAGCGTGTCAAGGGTACGTCAGCCCGAACAGGAGAGATGCAAATGACTTACTCCCAGGCCAGCATCGCTTCTTCACACGCCTGACTGAGGCACAAAGGTAATTCCTAGAAGGACCACCTTTCAGTTTTCCTCTGCAATGTAAAGTCGGCCTGGAAGGCCTGCCAGGATCAGCCCTGTTCTGGGTGCTCAGGTGCAGTGCCCGTGTGTATCAGGTGCAGTGCACTGACAGTGCAGTGCTGGTGTATACTGGGGGCAGTGCGGGTGTATACTGGGGGCAGCGCGGTGCCAGTGCACAGAGGGTGCAGTGCTGTGTGCACAGTCCCTCGAGGTGCTTGCTGGGCCTTTCCAGGCAGCTCAGTGGGCTGGCTGATCCCATCTCCCCAAGGTAAGGCTACAGCCAGAGCCCTGAATATGTGACCAAACCAAATAATTTATCTTGGAAACCAGAATGATGAGATCTTTTTGAAGAATCCCAGGACAATAGGCCCTGGGGTGAAATTCCGGGATCTCTGAACAGAAAGTGCAAGTGAATCAATTCAAAACGCTTAATGAGATGGTCCGCTCAGTACACACAGGCACCAGGAAGAATCAATTTGATTAACAAGAAGAAAATCACCTGCTCAGGAATAATGAGTCTCATTTTTTTCCTATTACTTCACATGAAAATTCTACTGGAGAAAAATGTCCCATAACTTATATCCTGACACACTGATTAAATGCCGGCTAATGAAGCATGAACATTTGGCTTAAAGGTGGAAGAAGAAAGGCAAACCTGTCAACGAACCATCCGTGCAGGTTCCTCATCACAAGTGTCTGTCCAGTGCCTATTAAAATTATGGCATGTAATAAAACCTGACGATTACACTTGGTAAGTCGCACCTTCCATATTCTGATAATAATATTATTGACAATTACAGCAAAAAGCCAACACTTCCTGACTGTGCAAGCACAGTGCTGAGTGTTTTACATGGCTTTATCTCATTTACATATCTGTATAAGCAACCCTAAGTCAGAAAGCATTGCAGGAAAAATCAGAATGTTGGAATAAATTAAAATGCGAAAAGATCCTAAATAAAGGAGAGGAGATGCATGGTTAGCAGCTATAAATAAGAACTCAGGAAGTCGGACTCCATCTGGCGGGAGGAGGAGAGGCATCTGTTAGATAAAACTAATCACACTGTTAAGGTTTAAGACTGATGGAAAAGGGACAGCACGCATCAGAGGTGCCCCCTCTAGAGAGGGTTTCCAGGGTAAGCCTCCTGAGAACAGGTAAAGGGCAGGATAGAAGTGATTTCACACAATCTTCTCTATAAAAGGACTAGGTGGGGCTTCCCTGGTGGCGCAGTGGTTGAGAATCTGCCTGCCAGTGCAGGGGACACAGGTTCGAGCCCTGGTCTGGGAGGATCCCACATGCCGCGGAGCAACTAGGCCCGTGAGCCACAAGTACTGAGCCTGCGCGTCTGGAGCCTGTGCTCCGCAACAAGAGAGGCCGCGATAGTGAGAGGCCCGCGCACCGCGATTTAGAGTGGCCCCCGCTCGCCGCAACTAGAGAAAGCCCTCGCACAGAAACGAAGACCCAACACAGCCAAAAATAAATACATACATACATACATACATACATACATACATAAAAGGGCTAGGTGAAGGCTTAGTAGAATGTTATCTCTGAGGCTTTTGCAACTGACTGAGAAACCATGCAAGATTTCAGAAAAACAACTCAGAACTGCAGTCTGATGCCAGCACAAGCACTTCTGTTTGAGGAAACTTTCTTGACTAAGAGCGTGTTACTGTTACTTCCCGTGATCACAGCTGCCCGTGGCTGCGGGCTGTCACGGCCACATCAGGACTTCATGAGACACTCCTGTTAAACCAGCCCCCGTGTTAATAAAGACGACGGGATTACATACCCAAAATCTGGCACAAAACACTTTGGAAAGTCCCCTCAGAATGGCAGTTTTTAGCAATGCATTTAACTTTTGGTGTTGTGCATTATAATAACTAAGTCATAAATGGGAAAAAGTGAAAACAAAGAAGGCTATTAAAATACAACTGACAACAGTTTAACCTGTATGAAGTGGAGAGCTGTGTATGGAAACAGTGCTGCTACTTCAGAGCCCAACTCCACAGAACGATGCGTCGCTAAGATAACAGACTTAATGGACCTCGACCTTGAAGGCAACTTTTTGAGTCCAGGACTGATGAAGCTACTGATTTGAGAGTGGATGCCTTTGTTTTGCACGGGTATAATTTTACAGAATGAAGGAGAGTGGGCACAACGTGAACAGACCTAACGCTCTGAACTGCACACTTAGAAATGGCTGCGATGATAAATGTTAGGGTCTGTGGCTTTTTTTTAACCATATTACCTCCCGTATCTCATGACCCCGGGCACAGGGAAAGACAGTCTGTGATACAGTGAGGACGCAGTACCAGGGTTAGAATGAGAGTCTAATTAATTAATACGTGCAGAAAGCACCCAGAACAGTGCTTGGCCCACGGTGGCAGCTTTCACTACTATTACAACACGCTGTTTCCCGAGATTGCCGTGCTTTTCCCCGGTCTGCTGTTATTTTCTGGAAAATGCTGCCCTTATACCGATTCCTCAAGTGTGTCTTCCTTGAAGGCCCCCTCCCCCCATGCCCCCCCTCCTGGTGCCTCCCCCGTATCAACATCTGCAACAGCAGTGTCGGTAACAGGGGGCTTCACGTACAAGCAGTGGAACTCCCACGGCAGCCATGAGCCATCACCACCCATGTCACAGAGGGAGAAACGGAGGCACAGAGGGTTAGGGCACTTGCCCAGGAGGCTGGGACCTGGTCCAGCCGTCTGCGCATGTCCTCACCCTCTGCACTGCACTGCATCCCTCGCGGGCTTCTGCTCACCCCAGCAAAGGAGCGATCAGGGTGTTCTGAACACGGCCCTTCTCCTCCACCGGGCAGCAGGCTCCCCAAGGCTGAGCTGCGTGTCACCCGGGCCCTGGGTCCCACAGAGGGACGGGGCCTGGGACAGAGCGGATGTGCAGGCCTGACGGGTCACTGCAGACTCGGCCAAGTGACAGGCCCTGGAGCGCGCCTCTCCTATCCCCGAGCCCTGGGCTCGCAAGCGCACACTCCACGAGCAGCCCCGCGGCGCGTCAGGTCCCCGCGCCAGGCCTGAGCACAAAGCTCGGAGGAGGCAGCTAAGGGGGCAACGGAGAGAAAGACAAGGGCTCCGACCTCAGCTCAAACTTCAAAGGCGGCCAAACCCGAGAGTGTGTCACTCTCTTTTCTGTCCGGCTTCCTCCTATCTGGTCCACCCTCTAGGGCAGTGGTCCTCAGCCAGGGGCTCTCCTGTCCCGCTGGGGACATTCAGCACTGTCTGGGGACATTTTTCACCATCACAACTTTGGAAGAGGGGTTTTCACTGGCAGCTGAACAGAGGCCAGTGACGCTGCTAAACGTCTGACCAGGCACGGGGCGGTCCTCTTCCCCCCAACCCAACAAAGAATCTTCTGGCCCAGATGTCAACAGTGCCGAGTTAAGGAGCCCCACTGGAGGAGCAGCTGCGGACCTACGTGGCTTTAAAGAGCAGAACGAGGCTCTGGTGGGGGGAGGGGAGGACGGGGGCTGCTTTACAGGTGGAATCTGTGGGCCAGTCCCCAGTTCCCTGCAGCCCAGTGACAACTGGGAATCGCCGGGCCGGATGGCGGATAGCAACTGAAGAGGCTCCCGTTTTTCCTATTCTGTCCCACATGGTCTCTGTACGGTACTGACCCAGCTGCGCCCAGAGAGGATTGTATGGGTGTGTCTTGGCCAGCGTGTTGACCAGCTGAGAGGTGCGTTTCTCGGAGAAGGCTTTGATGGGAGGGTGGTCAACGGGCATGACGGTGGGCACCCAGGCCAGGTGGTAGGTTAAGACTGCGGTCAGCAAGGCAGCAAAAAACCTTGGAGAAACGGGAGAAAACACAACGGGGTGAGTCAATGCAGGAAGAGGCATGTCACCTACAGCACGTACACCAGCCTCGGAACTGGCATTCGAGGCTCCAGAGCGCCGCCGCTTACTGGTTCTTGTTGATCTGCTCTATCAGGAGCGTAAATTCCTTGAGGAAGCGCTGGCACAGCTGCGTCTTCTCCAAGGTGCTGGACATCATGGCCAGCCACACGGGCTCGGCTATCCTCGGGACGGAGTACAAGCTCCAGATGGTCGCTCTACAGAAGAGAAGGTACAGGGAACTGTCACAGATGTCACGGTGGATGACCTTTGTGTAAAGGAATCTAGAAGAAAACACTCACCTGGATCTAGGGAGCCCCTAAGGCATCCAAAGCAGAATATCAAACAGGGGTCGGTAAACTAGGACACGATGCACAGGCCAAATCTGACCTTTTTTTATAAATAAAGTTTTATTGGCACACAGCCATGCTCAATCATCTCCCTGTTATCTGTCGCTGCGTTTGCACCACAGCAAAGCTGAGCAGCCGTGGGGCACAGACCCTTTACAGGGAAGGTACACTAACCACTGATATAAATAGGCATCCTTAAAAAGACCTATTTGCACGATGCCTTGTGTCAGAATTTATGCCAATTTTCATAGGAAAAAAATAAAGGAAGAAAGAATAAACATGCTAGACTGAAAATGTGACCAGAGGGAACTCAAGTCGCCCAATTTCTGGTTAGTGCTTTTGTTCTTTGAACCAAAGCACCCTATTCACTTTAGATGAAAAAAGAACACAAATAAATTGCTCTTCTTCAGCTCTTCTTCACCATATTATATACTAGATTGTTACACGGGCTAATAGAATCAAATTCTTAGGACTGTAAGCTGTTAGGGAAAGTGACGAGTCTGGCCGTGTCACTTTACGGCTTAGGAAACTGGAGGTGTAAAGGAATTCCTTGCGGGAGACACACATGCACTGAATGACAAGGTCCGGATGAGAGCGCCTCGTGCCGGGGACTCTGCTCCAGGCCGCGTGGCTCGTGGCGGTCCTTCCAGGGAGCGCACCAACGAGCCTAGGATCTCCACTGGCACCTCTGCGTCTAGGAGACACCCCGCTTCCCGGATGGGGGTACACGAGGCCTATTCTGACCTGAGTTTCCAGCCGTGTGCATCAAGGAGCTGGGACACACAGGACCCTGCCCTGGCACGAGGCAGAGCACCTGCTGAGCAGCCAGCAGTGACAAGTGACAGCTACGTGGACCTGGGCTTCGCTTACTGACACCAAGGTTTCCAACGCTAACACGTGATCCTGTCGCTGTTTCTGGAGCAGCAGGTCGCTGAGGTAAGGATGAGACCCGTCTATCCACAGTGAGGCCTCAGGTCCTGCCCGTTCAGATTCCGGACCTTCTACTAAATGAGTGTCCAGACCCTCCAGCACAAGCCAGCTTCGAGCCTGACCACAGCCCGCCCGGCGCTGCCCACACAAACCACAGAAGGCTCGCTAGTCACCACACTGCCATCGAAACACACAGCTTCACACGATTTCTCAAACGTGCGACGTGGGTCTGAATGATCCCCAGATAAGGACTAAGGTGCTACTCGAGTCCTTTACACATAA
Organism: Pseudorca crassidens; assembly: GCF_039906515.1. NCBI lineage: Eukaryota > Metazoa > Chordata > Mammalia > Artiodactyla > Delphinidae > Pseudorca > Pseudorca crassidens. The sequence continues at coordinate 151,820,336 of NC_090299.1, forward strand.
CCCAGGGTTCAGCTAAGGCTGGGTGGGGATTTTGCTCCAAGCAGCATTAGAGTTCACCAGCCTCTACCTTAAGCATCACAAAAACGTTCTAACACTCTAAGAATCGTAAACATTTTTATCCCTGGGCTAGAGAGGAACGGCTGGACTCTTAATTAGCTCGTGACGGCTCTGAAGTGCGATTCCATTCCGCACCCAGAAACTGGCCCTAAGAAGCGCTGCAACGGCCCCGCTCGGCATGGTGACCACGGATCCCAGCTACAGCCCAGACACGAGGGGCAAGACCTCCAGAAAACCCGTCTCCGGGGTACAAATATCAACAGTTAGGAGCTGACAGTGAGGACATGCTAGGGTGACCATACAACTTACTGTCCTGACCAGGACACCCATGGGAAGACACCGGGTGTACACAGGGCTGTCCTGGCAAACTGGAGTGTAACCTCCCTGACGTGCACACTCTCCCCACTTATGCTGTGGACAAGCATCTCAACCTCCAGTTTCCACATCTGTAAAATGGGCTAGGAGTGCTTACTCTTAGGGCTTTTGGGAGATGACACGAGACGTATGAATATTAGTTTTCTCCATTCACTCTGTTAGGAACAGTCACGTCAGGGACCGTCTCTCTGGCAGCCGTGAGGATTACTCAGTGCTGGTGGCTTACACTTTTTGCTCCACTGGGCCTTAGCTTCAAAGGAAGGAGCTGCTACCCCCCACACTCCCAAGCTGTGGTCTCCACGCATCCCGAGATCCACGGCCGCTGCTACCGCTGCTCACCAATTTCCCCTGCTGGGGCTGCCAAACCTTGCCAGTTTACCTGAACTCCCCCAGAGCTTCCATCAGACGGCTGACATAAAACTGGACACGGAGACTTGACTCCGCGATCTTCCTGCACGAGATCATGGCCTTCGGTGGAAAGAAAACAAGTCACGTTATGTGGAGAAGAAATCCCTTCGTAACCATCTACTGGGCTTTATTAATAAGAGACGACGTTAGAGCCCACACTCAAGCTATCATGACCGAAGTCGTCGGGGGCAGTAATTCCCTTTCCCAAAGGAATCAGGATCTGGTACCTGACTTCAGTGTGCCTAGGGAACGTCCTACCACTGCTGCAGCCGATCTACATGCCCTGGGAAAGCGAGCGGGTATAGAGAGCCCTCGACCCTTACAGCCCCGTGTGACAATGGATTGCATTCTCAGTACCTTTTCAATTGCACTCTTCAGCCTGTTCATGTGAGACTCAAACAGGGGGAAATGAGAAAAAAAGAAGTCCTGGAAGTTCCTCTGGGCTTCCTCCGTCTCGCACAGGGAAAAGATGAGGCTTATGGCAATCTTCTTCCTCCGAGCTATGGCCGGGTTGGAACTGCAAGTTTCTTCAGCCAAGCTGAACGTCTCATCCGTTGACCTGGAAGGAGAAGGGGTTTTGGGAGTCATGCTGCATCAGTGAACCACACCGAGGACGAACCGTAAAGCCAGGGCGACACCCTGGTGGCCGATCCGGGCACGCGGTCCTAACTGAGAGTGTGTCTACCGCCAGGTTGTCCTCCTGCATCAGACTCCGTCGCGAAAATGAAAACCTCTGCCTGACACTCAGTGTTAGCCTAACACAAAAAGAAACTTAAGTGAGAACTGAAAGTAATTTCAAACGTCCCCTTGTTAGACTCTTAGCCCTTTTCCCTTGGACTATGTTACATCAGATTGGCCGCATTTAGAAAGGGGTGTGAAGCATCCGTTGGCTCAAAACACAGGCCCTTTGTTTTGGCTGATAGATACCGATGGATAAGAACATCTGAGGAGAGATGGTCCTCTGTGGTATTCTGTGTGACCCAGGCATCACGTTTGGACGTTTACTAGTAGCTGAAGCTTACTTTCCCAAGGTTATTAAAACCATTAGATGAAGTTACTCCCGTAAATGCTGAGATTAAGCCATGCGACTGGTGATATTCTCTGGGAAACCCCCCGAGCAGAAAGACCCACCTCTCTTTTGCTACAGTCAGATCCTCGACCAACTTAAGATTCTTTGCAGAGACTCTGCTTCTAGGATAAAAGAAGCCAATAAACTCTGAATATGTATTCAATTTGTCATAAGGGGTAAGCCTCACAAACATGGCCAATCCATATCTCTACTTTAGTCTGAAAAACCAGCATGTGACCACATAGCTGCTAACGGCAAGAGTGAAAAAAAGTTTTTTAATTAGTTTGTTTTTTTCTACAAAGACACCAAAGCAAAGGACATCACACTGCAAATGAAAGCGCCTAGCCTGGCACATGGTAGGCGTGCAGGGAGCCTTCTCTTTCTCACGGGCTCCACCATTCAGCCTTGTCTGTCACCAAGCTTGGGACACCACCTCCTTTACTACAAGCTACACCCGAACGGTCACGTCTGCTCACGGGGCTTGAGGCAGCCATCCTCCTTCTTGGTCTTTTTTTTCTTTTTCTTTTTTTAACCGATACGCAGGCCTCTCACTGCTGTGGCCTCTCCCGTTGCGGAGCACAGGCTCCGGACGCGCAGGCTCAGCGGCCATGGCTCACGGGCCCAGCCGCTCTGCGGCATGTGGGATCTTCCCGGACCCGGGCACGAACCCGTGTCCCCTGCATCGGCAGGCGGACTCTCAACCACTGCGCCACCAGGGAAGCCCCCTTCTTGGTCTTTAACTTGTTCTGTAGTGCCCTGCTCACAGCCTGTAATGTTCCCGTGATTTCCAACATACCCACGTCTTAAAAACATACACACATCAGAAGATTTATGGTCAGGAAAGCTATCTTATTTTTAAAGGAAAGGAGAAGACATCTTGCCCTAACCTCAGAGGGATATGTCATTGTTTTGCTCCACTTTAAGCAAGATGCCGGAGACTTAGGTGTGGCTGGTAAATCAGTAAAAGTCCTCGCCGACAGACATGGCGCGGGAAGGACATGGTTTCCAGATGCTCTTGTAAATGCTGCCCGTTAAAATAAACCAGCATTGCTTTCTCTGAGAAATCCCTAGATCCTAATCATCTGCTCGTCAGAAAGAAATTCTCGAGGCGCTCTTACCATTTTACTTAACTTCAAACAATGCTCCCTCTTCTTCTCCAGAGTGCTCGTCCTATAACTCTGCTTTTCTGCACCAGTTTACTCCTATTCTGTAGAGGAAATTCTGAGCTTATGCGACACCCATTCTTTCTTCCAACCCTTTCTTCTTCGTTATCTCCTATTTCCTCCCTTTTGCAAAAGTAAAATGACTCCATCAGTCCACTCATCTTTGGCCACTGTGGTCCTTAATAATCAGACTGCAGTGACCACTGAGCCCTCTGCAGATGTGTGTCGGCTTCAGCTCCACCCTAGAAACAGTAGCCAACTGCACCTAGCACGGCGGACGGTGCCGTCTGCCGAATTTCTGAGAAACACCCGCAGCTTTAATAGCGTGCGTGCCTCTTACCCGCTTCCCTATGTCTCTCTGCTGAATTCTAAAGCAACTGAGCTGCATTCAATCTGTCGTCCTGGATCAACCACGCAAACCGGGATAAATCAGGTCATGCGGAATTTGTAAATATACTTTTAAGATCAATCTACAATGAAAACATGTTTCAGAACGTCTTAAAAAATTTAAGTATGCACACAACTACTTCATCCTAGCTTTACCCTCAAGGCAACAGGCAGGATACACGGACCATTCTGCAAATGTGAAAACTGGGGCAGAGTGACTAACCAACCTGCTTCAAAACAGAAAGCTTTTCAGTGACCACGCCGGAGTCACAGCCCAGGGGTTCTGTCTGCTAGCCCTGGCTCGCTGCTCGGACACTGGGAGTGACCAGGGGCTCTGGTGCCACGTCTGACCCATCCACTGGGGGGACGGGCTGGGAGCGGTCACACCAGCTGACAGGACTTCAAGTCAAGGGAAGACCACGCTACACACTGGATTTTTCAAGTAGAATTTTGTTGACACATGAATGAGCGTTTACATACCTTGTAAATACTTCAAGATCCCAAACTGACTATTTAAATACATCTCAGTGACTTGTAATGGGCCTCAGGACTGCTCAGTCTGACTGGTTATGTCAGCTCTGAATGGAGGCGGAATCTATGGGTTATGTTGGTACATATGAAACCGCCATTTCTGCAGGTCAAGGAACATCTCATCAGCGACTCTTTCTGGTTACTCATTTTACAATTCCGGGCCAAAGCCTTTCTGGGACGTCATACCTGCTTCTTTAGGGTTTCACCAGCCGCACTAAGGCGGGAATCCGCAGCTTCTCTCCTCCACGGACAGCACCTCTGCGCCAGCGGGTAAACTGCCCCCCGCCGACTCCCCCCACCCGCCGGTCGCCCGAAGCTCCCCACGTGGCACGGGGGTCAGCGAGCAACCAACCGTAAGACTGTGAAGATCCTCCCTGGCCGCCCTGCACTCTCTCAGGAACCAGGTCCCTGAGTGCGGTGACTTCCTCTCAGAGCCGGAGGCGATAGCATCCCTGGTACCCAGTGTTCTCCGGTCCCGCGTCAGAAACTAATCCCCGCCCACACACCTGCCACAAGGGAGAGACGGGCGGCGACCCCGGTAATCGAAGGGTCTTCGCGAGCACAGTGACCGAAGCTGAGCGCCCGCGGCTCTTCCGTCCTGGGCGTCAGGCAAGGGCGAGTCCAGGACCATCTGCGCACAGCCTGCGCCCCCCCCGCCCCGCCCCACCTTGCGGGGCTGCTCTCAGGAGGGCCCAGGCTCGCGGTGACGTTCTCCGGGTGCTACCTTGATTCTTAACCGTGTCACCTTTAACTTGTGCTCTGGAAGTGAAGTCTGATGGGGTGATGACGCATGGGCGTGGGCAGGGCAGACGCCAGGCAGCCGAGCACACGGCGCGGGGTCGGAAGCTGGGTCGCTGGCCTGGGGTCAGGCACACACCCCCGAGTCCAGAACCAAGGCGGTGCCACAAGGCCCCAAGGCTGGGACCTGGGCCCAGATAGGCGGCGGCGGCGGCGGCAGACGGCACGGCCATGGGAGGGGGTAAGGGCGGAGGCAAGGCACGGACCGAGGGGGAGGCAGCCTGTCTGTCCATCATCAGAGCCCACCCCTGTGGAGTCTGCACAACACTTAGCTCTTCGTCCTGAGCCCCAGGGCAGTAAACTATCACAAAGGAAGAGCCTACGGTTCACAACACGATAAAGTACATCAGGGAGTTATTAGAATTCTTTAAAGAGTTTGTTAATATCTCGTTTTGAAAACTGCAGCAACATTGCAAAGCAAATATTCACAGGCACAGAAACAGAAATTGAATGTAGAGATTGCTGCATTGGATAGAAAATACCCACAACTTTCATATGAAGCTTCAGAAGAAGAAATTATTAGTAATGAAGCCCCTTTTAAAATTAAATTTCCGTATAATTGACGATGTAGTGACACAGTGCGTAAACAGGCATTCTGAATTATATGCAGCCCATGAAGACGCTTCCAGTTTCTTGTAAGACCTCTGTAAGTCACAGGAAATGGCAGAGGAAACATTAAAATAACCGTGCATAAAGATACATTTAAAATTCAACTCAGACTTACACAAAATGGATGTGTGTGGAGAACTGAATCTTTAGCAAAATGTTCCGTAAGAATCGTCTGATCCAGATGTACTGAAATTTGTTTTTTTCTTTCTTTTTCTTTAACATCTTTATTTCAGTCTAATTGCTTTACAATCCTGCTGTATAACAAAGTGAATCAGCTGTATGTGTACATATATCCCCAGATCCCCTCCCTCTTGCATCTCCCTCCCTATCCCACCCCTCTAGGTGGTCACAAATCACTGAGCTGATCTCCCTGTGCTATGCAGCTGCTTCCCACTAGCTATCTATTTTACATTTGGTAGTGTATATATGTCCATGCCACTCTCTCACTTCGTCCCAGCTTACTCTTATCCCTCACTGTGTCCCCAAGTCCATTCTCTACATCTGCATCTTTATTCCTGTCCTGCCCCTAGGTTCTTCAGAACTTTTTTTTTTTTAAGATTCCACATGTATGTGTTAGCATACGGTATTTGTTTTTCTCTTTCTGACTTACTTCACTCTGTATGACAGACTTAGGTCCATCCACCTTGCTACAAATAACTCAACTTTGTTTCTTTTTATGGCTGAGTAATATTCCATTGTAAATATGTGCCAACACCTTCTTTATCCATTCATCTGTTGATGGACACTTAGGATGCTTCCATGTCCTGGCTATTGTAAACCGTGCTGCAGTGAACATTGTGGTACATGATTCTTTTTGAATTATGGTTTTCTCCGGGTATATGCCCAGTAGTGGGATTCCTGGGTCATATGGTAGTTCTATTTTTAGTTTTCTGAGGAACCTCCATACTGTCCTCCATAGTGGCTGTATCAATTTACATTCCCACCAACAGTGCAAGAGGGCTCTCTTTTCTCCACACCCTCTCCAGCATTTATTGTTTGCAGATTTTTTGATGATGGCCATTCTGACTGGTGTGAGGTGATACCTCATTGTAGTTTTGATTCACATCTCTCTGATGATTAGTGATGTTGAGCATTCTTTCAAGTGTTTGTTGGCAGTCTGTATATCTTCTTGGGAGAAATGTCCGTTTAGGTCTTCTGCCCATTGTTGGATTAGGTTGTTTGTTTTTTGTTATTGAGCTGCATGAGCTGCTTGTAAATTTTGGAGATTAATCCTTTGTCAGTTGCTTCATTTGCAAATATTTTCTCCCATTCTGAGGGTTGTCTTTTGGTCTTGTTTATGGTTTTCTTTGCTGTGCAAAAGCTTTTAAGTTTCCTTAGGTCCCATTTGTTTATTTTTGTTTTTATTTCCATTTCTCTAGCAGGTGGGTCAAAAAGGATCTTGCTGTGATTTATGTCATATAGCGTTCTGCTTATGTTTTCCTCTAAGAGTTTTATAGTGTCTGGCCTTACATTTAGGTCTTTAATCCATATTGAGTTTATTTCTGTGTATGGTGCTAGGGAGTGTTCTAATTTCATTCTTTTACGTGTAGCTGTCTAGTTTTCCCAGCACCACTTATTGAAGAGGCTGTCTTTTTCCATTGTATATTCTAGCCCCCTTTATCAAAGATAACGTGACTGACCATATGTGCTCGGGTTTATCTCTGGGCTTTCTATCCTGTTCCATTGATCTATATTTCTGTTTTTGTGCCAGTACCATACTGCCTTGATTACTGTAGCTTTGTAGTATAGTCTGAAGTCAGGGAGCCTGATTGCTACAGCTCCGTTTTTCTTCCTCAAGATTGCTTTGGCTCTTTGGGATCTTATGTCTTTCCATACATATTGTGAATTTTTTTGCTCTAGTTCTGTGAAAAATGCCAGTGGTAGTTTGACAGGGATTGCATCAAATCTGTAGATTGCTTTGGGTAGTAGAGTCATTTTCACAATGTTGATTCTTCCAATCCAAGAGCATGGTATATCTCTCCATCTATTTGTATCATCTTTAATTTCTTTCATCAGTGTCTTATAGTTTTCTGCATACAGGTCTTTTGTCTCCTTAGGTAGGTTTATTCCTAGGTATTTTATTCTCTTTGTTGCAATGGTAAATGGGAGTGTTTCCTTAATTTCTCTTTCAGATTTTTCATCATTAGTGTATAGGAATGCAACAGATTTCTGTGCATTAATTTTGTATCCTGCTACTTTACCAAATTCATTGATTAGCTCTAGTAGTTTTCTGGTAGCATCTTTAGGATTCTCTATGTATAGTATCACATCATCTGCAAACAGTGACAGTCTTACTTCTTGTTTTCTGATTTGGATTCCTTTTATTTCTTTTTCTTCTCTGATTGCTGTGGTTAAAACTTCCAAAACTATGTTGAATAATAGTGGTGAGAGTGGGCAACCTTGTCTTGTTCCTGATCTTAGTGGAAATGGTTTCAGTTTTTCACCATTGAGGACGACGTTGGCTGTGGGTTTGTCACAGATGGCCTTTATTATGTTGAGGAAAGTTCCCTCTGTGCCTACTTTCTGGAGGGTTTTTATCATAAATCGGTGTTGAATTCTGTCGAGAGCTTTCTCTGCATCTACTGAGATGATCATATGTTTTTTCTCCTTCCATCTGTTAATATGGTTTATCACATTGACTGACTTGCATATATTGAAGGATCCTTGCATTCCTGGGATAAACACCACTTGACCGTGGTGTATGATCCTTTTAATGTGCTGTTGGATTCTGTTTGCTAGTATTTTGTTGAGGATTTTTGCATCTATGTTCATCAGTGATATTGGCCTGTAGTTTTCTTTCTTTGTGACATCTTTGTCTGGTGTTGGTATCAGGGTGATGGTGGCCTCGTAGAATGAGTTTGGGAGTGCTCCTCCCTCTGCTATATTTTGGAAGAGTTTGAGAAGGATAGGTGTTAGCTCTTCTCTAAATGTTTGATAGAATTTGCCTGTGAAGCCATCTGGTCCTGGGCTTTTGTCCATTGGAAGATTTTTAATCACAGTTTCAATTTCAGTGCTTGTGACTGATCTGTTTATATTTTTTATTTCTTCCTGGTACAGTCCTGGAAAGTTGTACTTTTCTAAGAATTTGTCCATTTCTTCCAGGTTGTCCATTTTATTTGCATATAGTTACTTGTAGTAATTAATCTCTCACGATCCTTTGTATTTCTGCAGTGTCAGTTGTTACTTCTTTTTCATTTCTAATTTCATTTCTAGTTCTGTTGATTTGACTCTTCTCCCTTTTTTTCTTGATGAGTCTGGCTAATGGTTTATCAATTTTGTTTATCTTCTCAAAGAGCCAGCTTTTAGTTTTATTGATCTTTGCTATTGTTTCCTTCATTTCTTTTTCATTTATTTCTGCTCTGATCTTTATGTCATCTTTCCTTCTGGTAACTTTGGGATTTTTGTTCTTCTTTCTCTAATTGCTTTAGGTGTAATGTTAGATTGTTTGAGATTTTTCTTGTTTATTGAGGTAGGATTGTATTGCTATAAACTTCCTTCTTAGAACTGCTTTTGCTGCATCCCATAGGTTTTGGATTGTCGTGTTTTCATTGTCATTTGTCTCTAGGTATTTTCTGATTTCCTCTTTGATTTCTTCAGTGATCTCTTGGTTATTTAGTAACGTATTGTTTAGCCTCCACGTGTTCGTGTATTTTTACGTTTTTTTCCCTGTAATTGATTTCTAATCTCATAGCGTTGTGGTTGGAAAAGATGCTTGATATGATTTCAATTTTCTTAAATTTACTGAGGCTTGATTTGTGACCCAAGATGTGATCTATCCTGGAGAGTGTTCCATGAGCACTTGAGAAGAAAGTGTATTCTGTTGGTTTTGGATGGAATGTCCTATAAACATCAATTAAGTCCCCATCTTGTTCAATGTATCATTTAAAGCTTGTGTTTCCTTATTCATTTTCATTTTGGATGATCTGTCCATTGGTGAAATTGGCGTGATAAAGTCCCCTACTATGATTGTGTTACTGTCGATTTCCCCTTTTATGGCTGTTAGTATTTGCCGTATGTATTGAGGTGCTCCTATGTTGGGTGCACAAATATTTACAATTGTTATATCTTCTTCTTGGATTGATCCCTTGATCATTATTTACTGTCCTTCTTTGTCTCTTGTAATACTCTGTTTTAAAGTCTATTTTGTCTGATATGAGAATTGCTACTCCAGCTTTCTACTGATTTCCATTTGCATGGAATATCTTTTTCCATCCCCTCACTTTCAGTCTGCATGTGTCCCTAGGTCTGAAGTGCGTCTCTTGTAGACAGCATGTATACAGGTCTTGTTTTTGTATCCATTCAGTGTTTTGGTTGTAGCATTTAATCCATTTACATTTAAGGTAATTATCGATATGTATGTTCCTATTACCATTTTCTTAATTGTTTTTGGTTTGTTATTGTAGGTCTTTTCCTTGTCTTGTGTTTCCTGCCTAGAGAAGTTCCTTTAGCTTTTGTTGTAAAGCTGGTTTGGTGGTGCTGAATTCTCTTAGCTTTTGCTTGTCTGTAAAGGTTTTATTTTCTCCGTCAAATCTGAATGAGACCCTTGCTGGGTAGAGCAATCTTGGTTGTAGGTTTTTCCCTTTCATCACTTTAAATATGTCCTGTCACTCCCTTCTGGCTTGCAGAGTTTCTGCTGAAAGATCAGCCATTAACCTTATGGGGATTCCCTTGTATGTTATTTGTCGTTTTTCCCTTGCTGTTTTCAATATTTTTTCTTTGTACTTAATTTTTGACAGTTTGATTAATATGTGTCTTGGCATGTTTCTCCTTGGATTTATCCTGTATGGGACTCTCTGTGCTTCCTAGACCTGATTAACTATTTCCTTTCCCATATTAGGGAAGTTTTCAACTATAATCTCTTCAAATATTTTCTCAGTCCCTTTCTTTTTCTCTTCTTCTTCTGGGACCCCTATAATTCGAATGTTGGTGTGTTTAATGTTGTCGCAGAGGTCTCTGAGACTGTCCTCAATTCTTCTCATTCTTTTTTCTTTTTTCTGCTCTGAGGTAGTTATTTCCACTATTTTATCTTTGAGGTCACTTCTCCATTCTTCTGCCTCAGTTATTCTGCTATTGATACCTTCTAGAGAATTAATTTCATTTATTGTGTTGTTCATCTCTGTTTGTTTGCTCTGTAGTTCTTCTAGGTCCTTGTTAAACGTTTCTTGTATTTTCTCCATTCTATTTCCAAGATTTTGGATCATCTTTACTGTCATTGTTCTGAATTCTTTTTCAGGTGGACTGCCTATTTACTCTTCATTTGTTTGGTCTGGTGGGTTTTTACTTTGCTCCTTCATCTGCTGTGTGTTTCTCTGTCTTCTCATTTTGCTTCACTTACTGTGTTTGGGGTCTCCTTTTCACAGGCTGCAGGTTCATAGTTTCTGTAGTTTTTGGTGTCTGTCCCCAGTGGGTAAGTTTGGTTCAGTGGGTTGTGTAGGCTTCCTGGTGGAGGAGACTGGTGCCTGTGTTCTGGTGGATGAGGCTGGATCTTGTGTTTCTGGTGGGCAGGTCCACATCCGGTGGTGTGTTTTGGGGTGTCTGTGAACTTAGTATGATTTTAGGCAGCCTCTGTGGTAATGGATGGCGTTGTATTCCTGTCTTGCTAGTTGTTTGGCATAGGATGTCCAGCACTGTAGCTTGCTGGTTGTTGAGTGGAGCTGTGTCTTAGTGTTGAGATGGAGATCTCTGGGAGAGCTCTCACCCATTGATATTACGTGGAGCCGGGAGGTCTCCGGTGGTCCAGTGTCCTGAATTCGGCTCTCCCACCTCAGAGGCTCAGGCCTGACACCCGGCCAGAGCACCGAGACCCTGTCAGTCCCATGGCTGGCTAGTGTTGGGGGTCTCCTGCAGAGGTGGGGGGTGGCTGTGGCTCACTGCGGGGACAAGGACACTGGCAGCAGAAGTTCTGGGAAGTACTCCTTGGCGTGAGCCCTCCCAGAGTCCGCCATTAGCCTCAAGAAAGAGCCTGTAGCCTCCACTGCTGGATCACCTCAGGCCAAACAACCCAAAGTTTATATTTTAAAGGTTTATTACAAATTTATCTCAATGTTGTTATAACCTATAAAGCTCCAGTAACAGCTTCAATGTGCACAAAGAACTTTCCCAAAATAAAAAAGTTATCAAAAATTATTTATCAGCTTGCATTTGCCAGGAATGACTAATGCTGCTTTCAATTATGTCGACTGACGTACACATTTTGATGACCTGAACAAATGAATGTGCAGAAAAGTGAGCCAGCAAAACCTTATGATGAATGAAGATAGTGACTGAAGTATTACTATTGATTATATTATATAAAATTTTTACACCAAAACATTTTGGTAATTTATAACTTTGTGATAATAGTCACGTATCACTATTATTTCTATTATATTTTGTAAGTAAAATATTTTTAATGTTAAAGCCTTACATTCATTTTATAGATTATTCTGAAAATGCCTGAAGCCCTGGAACATAATGTTTCTTTAAATACAAACAAACAAACAAAACTAACACGTGATGTTAATTTTGGGAGAAGGGGGCCAGCAGCCCGATGCCCTGCACACGCCTCGGCTCCCCCGTTTCTCAGCCTGTGCTTTCAGGTGCCCCCCTTCACGAAGGCTGCCCAAACCCCAAGACCTCCCGCGAGGCTGCGTCCCGCCCCCGAGCCGCACACCCCCATGCCCCTCTGAGCGTTTAGCACTTACCTTCTTCACACCACTGTTTACGTGAGCATCGTCTCTGTGAGCTCCTGAAGTGCAGGCCTGCAGCCAGCTCTTTACCCCTTCTCAGAGCCGACACATGCCGACCTCTATTCACTTACTAAGGTAACCAACTGTCATGTGGGTTTTTCACAGGTAATTAATTCCTTCATTTCTGAATTCCCTTTTAAGTTTTTGGGTTGTAGGAAGAAGAGGTGGGAAGGTACTGATGTAACATCATCATAAGCCAAAAACGTGAGTTTTGCAACATAACTAAACTTTAGATCTGAAAACCAACTGAAATGAAGGCAGAGAATATCTCGATGCTGTCTCTATTCATAATCAGACTGTTGACTGTTTAAGAATTTGTTTCACCAAAAATTAACCATCCTTGAGTTCATATATTTTCAAAGACCACACTGGTGTGAGTCACCGTAAGCCATTCCAGCCTTCTAACTTACAAAGGCTACACCTGGAAGGGACCCAGTGCAAAGAGAGCACACACTCACTTTCAATCAATGTCAAATCTACCCAGGTAGTCCCAGTGTCTTTCCCGGAACCTCTCACCTGTGAACTTCCAGGCTGAGCTGAAGCCGAGTGGAAAGCTCCGGCCCGTTTGTGCCGACAGCAAGTGAGTGCAGTGTCCGCCAGCATCGCTGGGCCGCCCGCCCCAGTGCCCTGCACAGCCAGGGGAACCCAGCTCACCTCCTGGGAATGATGCCGTTTTCCAAGCTCGTGGTCTGGCTCCGAAGCCAGCGGCGCTGGTAACTGCTGGAGGAGGACGTAGAGGAGCTTGGAGACGGGAACGGTGTGATCAGAAGGCTGCTCAGGGAGGCTACGGGAAGAAGATTGGGAAGTTGAGAGCTGGGCTCCAGGAGCCCACGTGCACCTACGTGAAAAATATCTATACAAGCCCTGGGACCTAACCGTACAGGTTCTACCGGCCACAGCCAGCAGGGGGAGCCCTCTCAGGCTGTGGTACAGCCAAGAAAACACCCTTTAAAACGAACAGGGGTCGCAGACACCCCAAGGGCATCGGTGACCAGGCACCAGCCCCACATTCCAAATGTAAACAAACATTACTCATCCAGTCAGAGGGCAGCCTGCAGATTTCGGATACCACGAAGAGTCCACGGAAGTACTGCTACTGCTGCCCGGGAGCCGGTGCCGCACACGGAGCCAGCTCGCGCGCGTGTCCCCCCTTGACTGCTTGGTCCCCCTGTGTCTCGAGGTGGAATCCAGGCAGAAGGGTACTTGCCGCGCAAAGCACCCTCTCCCGCCGCCACCTCCAGATACACGGCACTTCCGGCCCCTCACGACTCCCTCGGCTCTGCAGGAGGCACATCTGCTCCTAGACGTGCTTTCTGCTTGGATGACTCGGCTGCCCTCAGCCGCTCTGCGGCCGCCGTCACAGTGCGTCCCTAGGTGTGGCCGACGCACAGCCCCACCGGTCCCCGTCAGGGCAGGCAAAGGGCTTCTTTCAAACCCCGGCTGCTTGGAGGAGCTCTGTGGGTTTGGAAGAACAGAGGGACGAAACAGATGTTTTCCCCTTTACCCCCCAGGGTCAAGGAATCAGGACACTGAAATGTTACTCAGTCGGGGGCAGAAGGGAGTGGAATGTGCCAGTCGGGCGGATCACAGGGCCCCGGGCCGACTTCAGGAAGTGCAGTATACCATGCTCATGGACACCCCTCGGAAGGCAGCTTCTCCACGTGAACGGTCGCACTTTTATTCACACTCTTACAGGCAGATGGAAAGAAGCTGAGTCCCTGACGTGAGTTCTGAAATCCGACTTGCCTGGCTGCGAGTCAAGTGTCTACAACGTGCCAGGCGCTGTTCAGCGCACAGGGATCCCACACAGAGCTGAAGAGCCGTGAGACCAGGGAACCCCCGGCCACAAGGTGAGATGCTAACAACTCAGGCTTCCTTCTGTCCACCGCAGAGGTGCTGTGAGCATCCACAAGATGCTTTTCTTCTGATCCAGTCAACATGCCCAGGACATGTGTCCAGATTCCCTGTACCCAGGACAGCGCCTGAGACACAACGGACAATTAATAAATGCTGGCTGAGCGTACGGCGTTTCTGCGCTGAAGTGTTACCAGGTGAGGCTGGCTTGGTGTCAGCCTTGAGGCTGGACTTCAACCTCCAAAATCAAATCCTGGTTTCAAGTATCAGCGAGTAGGTAATTTTACTGAGAATTTTGAAGGGAGATAGAAGAGAGTTTTTCCTCAAAGTCACACAGTACTACTTAATAAAAAAAAAAAATCCTAATTAGACATGTCTGCCTCACCCCCAAGTTTTCAAAATCCCTTATAAGACCAGAAGATCCTCACCCCCTAGTCCCAAATCATCAGGGTCCCATCTCTCTCCCGATCTTATGCTGGGTATAACAGCTCCTTCTTGGCAGGTGGAAGACAGAGGTGAGTTACAGCACTTGTATTATAAGTACTTTTTTTTTCCCCTGATCACAGAAGCAAGATGGCGATGACCCTGAGGACCACTTCCTTCTGGAAGTCGTATTGCTGCATGATTCAGTTTAGTAAACCAAGTAAGACCCATGCTCTTGTTCAAATCCCAGCTCCGCCACTCACCGGCTGGGACACTTGGGCAGTCCACTTAACCTGTCAGCTTTCTCATCCGTGAAATGGGGGGCAAAAAAGGACCACACCGCAGTACTTTTTGTGAGACCTGCAACCTGCTAGTGGGCTACGAAGTCTTTAGCGGATCAAAACTGGTATTTTAAAAAAGGAGCAGAAAAGAAAATAGAGTAGGTTGCAGCGTTAACATTAATTGGTGACACTTTTGTTTGTTATATATAAAGATGTTTGTTACTGGATCATGATGATGAAATGCATTAGCATGGGTTGCAGACAAAAGAACACTTTGAAAACCACCGACCTATTTCATATGGTTCCTGTGAGGATTAAACAAATCAATACGTGTAAAACTACGTGTAAAGCACTTACCCCAGCACCCCATACAGTAAATGCTAGCTACTCACTCTCTCTGATAATTCTTGGAAAAGGTGGACTAGGTAAGACGTTTCAGAGTACTGAGAGGTCATTAATTCTGATTAATTATGAAAAGAACCAAGAACTTGTAACAGAGACATGAAAAAGGCAAAAAATTAAAATAATAAAAACCCAAGGAGGATGTTCCCTTTATCCCTACTATAAAATGCGGAATAATAATTTTTACGAAATATAATCTAAAGGACTGGCTTAGTGCTCTCCAGCATTTCCTCAAAAATATTTTAATATCATGTAGTAAGGTTTCTATGTAAAAGTACTGTGGTATATGTCGTCAATCAGATATTCTAGGAAACAATACAGCTACAACTCTCAAATGCAAGAAGAGACCTAATCTTGGCTTGTAACCTATTGCCATTTTCACGAGAAAAGGGTGGATTCAATCACCACTTAGTGCGCGTGACAGGCCTGGGCCGTGGTCTTCAAGGCAGTGCAACGTGGAGTGGTGCTGGGGCCCTGGTGTATGTCCCCGTCGCCAGGGCTGCGTCAAGCGTGCCCAGCTGTTTCCCTACCTTTGCTAAGGGGACTGGTACCTCAGGACACCGAAGCGCTTCTGCATGAGAGTTACGTGGGGTGGGTCCCAGCTTCGTGAGCCAGGTAGAGAAATTCTCCAGCTGGTGCCACAGTTGTAAAATGTGCGGCTTTCAGTTAAATTACACCTCGGCTCAGTTTCAGCTTTGAAAGTGCTACGTCTGACACTCCTTAATATTTTTAGTATCACTTTTCTTTTTAGAATAATTTTACAATTAGAACAAGTGTTAATGCATACAGACTGCAAAGACTTTTGGAGTTTTGTACATTAATAAGAAAATAATTTGAGCTTTCATCCCCACCCTCCTGACTGAGGGGGCTCTTCAGCGAGCATCTATTTATTCCCGCAGAAATTAGCAGTGAGAAAAAGAATAAGTCTAAAGGCTTAAAAGTGCTGATTGCTGGCTCTTCTTGGCCCATGTCATTCAAGTTCAAGATAAATGTTTAACTCTCTCTGGAAATACGTTTGCTGTTTGGAGAGTTTACTAGAAACACCGTACTGATGATCTGACTACAGGATTTGGATTTGAACAAATAGTGCCCTGAAACTCTTAAATCAAACCCATTCCCTCAATACACACTTTCTGAGCACCTACTAAGAGCCTGGTACCACCTAGGCCTGGGGCAGAAAGTTACAGCATAGAGACAGTCTCTGCCCTTAAGAAGCTCACACTTGTGGAATAAGTAAACAAGATGATTTCAGACGGTGATAAGTTCCTGTGATTTTCTTTAAGCAACTAGAGCAAAGGTTTACTCTCTCATCAGCAGTCAGAGAACAGCCTTGTGAAAACGGGACGTTTCAGCTAAGAGTAAAACGCCAGCAAGAGGGATCCATGGAAAGCACATCCCAGATGTTCCCTAGGAAAATAACTAGATCGTCTCCGTAAGTCTTTAAAACAATCCATGTGTACTCCTCCTGGTACACATGGGGGACATATCCCCCCGCCTCACTCAAATATCCACTGAGCATCTCCTATATGCCAGGCGGGATTCACGCTGCTGGGGATGGAGCAGTCAGCGTGGCACGACAGGTGGGTCTCTGCCCTCGGGGAGCTTCTAGGGGAGGAGAAACAAACAAAAATCCCCAAGGAGCAAGCCTGACACTGGAAAAGGAAGTGCGAAAGTCAAGCGCTCAGAAGCTGCTATAATTCCTTCAACGGGAAGAATTCTGAGGTTGGCTTGTTTGTGTATCTGGAAACACTGCCACCAAAATGAAAACAGGCTAATGTGGCCAGGCCCCTATTCCTGCCCAAGCTCATCCGGCACACTCCCCTCACGACATCCAGCCTTCCTCTGTTCCTGGTGCACAACGGTCTTTCTGCGCCCCACACACAAACCTGCAAAGCCTGCTCCCACCCCCGGGCTCTGCCCCAGCGGCCCGCAGGCCTGAGATGCTCTTTGCTCTGGCTTCACCAAGCCAGCTACCAGGGGCACTCAAGTCAGCTGAAATTTCAGCTTCCGGGAGAGGCCTTCCTTGAGCACCCTGGTGGTGATGAGTGCCTGCCTACCTTTTATAGTCTTTCGCTGTGTCCCCTTTATTGAATACAATTCCATGTCTAGTTGATCACTGATCTATCCCCACATCTGACAAAAATGTCTGGCACATAAGACGCTTAAGAAATGTTGCCGTATGAAGAATGAGAAAATGATTATGTGAAGGACAGTGATGCCTGTCTTGATCGGCAAGCATGGCGGAAACAAAGCATTAGAATACAAATTTCTAGAGAGAGTTCAAAGCCTGAATTTATTAAAAAGTTTCCTATGGTCAAAGCTGTATGCAGAGCATTTGGATTTTCTCTCCCCCCCACCCCCCATTAAAAGAAAATCTTTCTTCTGTTTGGTGGTAATGGTGAAGGTGATGGTGGTGGTGATGATGATGGTGGTGGAGGCGGTTATGGTGATGGTGGTGATGATGTTGGTGATGGTGGTGGAGGTGGTCATCGTGATGGAGGTGATGCTGGTGGTGATGATGTTGGTGATGGTGGTGGTGATGAAGGTGATGGTGGTGGCGATGATGGCGGTGGTGGTGGTGATGATGGTGGTGGTGATGGTGATGGTGATGAGGGTGATGGTGGTGGCGATGATGGCGGTGGTGGTGGAGGTGATGGTGGAGGTAATGATGGTGATGGTGGTGGTGATGGTGGTGGTGGTGGAGGCGATGGTGATGGTGAAGGTGGGGATGGTGGGGATGGTGATGGTGGTGGTGATGATGAAGGTGGTGGTGGTGATGATGTTGGTGAAGGTGGTGGTGGTGATGGTGGTGGTGGTGATGATGGTGGTGATGAAGGTGATGGTGGTGGCGATGATGGCGGTGGTGGTGGAGGTGGTGGTGGTGGTGGCGATGATGGCGGTGGTGGTGGAGGTGATGGTGGTGGTGATGGTGGTGGTGATGATGGTGATGGTGGTGGTGATGGTGGTGGTGATGATGGTGATGGTGGTGGTGATGATGGTGGTGGTGGTGATGGTGGTGATGAAGGTGATGGTGGTGGCGATGATGGCGATGGTGGTGGAGGTGGTGATGAAGGTGATGATGGTGGTGATGATGGTGGTGGTGGTGATGGTGGTGGTGATGATGGTGGTGATGGTGGTGGTGCAGGTGGTCATGGTGGTGGTGAAGGTGATGGTGCCCCTCTCCAGAACCAGGGGGACGGAGACCCCCATGCTGGCCCGCCCTGAGCACCACATCCCAGGGCCCTCTCTGTCCCGTCTCTCACAGGCGGCCTCACTCTGTGGGTCATGAATCTCCCTTTGCCCCCACTCCCTGTGTGTGTGCATGTGTGTGCGTGTGTGCATGTGTGTGCGCATGTGTGCGTGTGTGCCACCTGTCTTCACACCCAAACGGCGGAGTGGCCAAAACTCGGGTCCTGTCTGAACACCATGACGACACGTGCTCTTGTCCTGAAGGCTGACCGTAAAGCACTTAATAAACGTGTCTGAACATACGAGCTAGACGTTCTCCTCACACTGATGGTTTTACTACTTTCCAGGGCACAGAGAATGAAGACATTACCTTCCTGCCCGTGATCTGAGTGTGCTGCTGGGGAAGGGAGTCAGCAGCTGGATGGAGGTGATGGCTGACCAGGCTGGGAGGCGGGTCCCAGCCCCAGCTGCCTGGACCTTCCTCTCCCCGTCACCACGACCGCCAGATTGCAGCTTCTGCCCCACCCATGTCCTCTTTCTGAACTACAGCTGACTGCTCATGGCTGGGGCACTTGCGGGCACTTGTGACTGACATACTGGCTCAACAGCCATCTCCCCAGGCGCCTCCTCCCCCGGTATGGGGCATGCCCGCATGCCCCACTCGTCGTCCTGTTAGAAACTGGAGAGTCGCCCTTTGTCCCCCCGCCATGCCCTGTGTCCCATTAGTCCCCGAGCCCCTCCAGGACCACCTTCCAGCACGGCTGAAACCCATCCCTCCTCTCTCCCGAGACCTTACCTGAACATTCCTAAGAGCAGCCACTCAAATAATCTCTTGAGAATGAGTTTATCTTTCTGATTCGTATATGCACAGGGGACACATTCACAGTGTCCAGAAAAGAATGAGAATGCACTCCCTCCAACCCTGTCCCGGGGGGACCCCTTCCAGACACATTCGATGAACACGCTTTTCTATCTTTATATGTGGAGAGAGATCTTGTATATGCCCTTTTGCTCTTGAAACATAAATGACCGTTTACTGCAACTCACTGCTGATCAACTTTTCTTTTTCACTTAGAAATATATCTAAGAGAACTGTTCTATTTCGAGGCCTGCTAGGCTGCCGTGCCCTTCCAACCACCGCGTGGGGCTGCTCTGCGGGACGAACGTGACTTAAGCAGGCCCTGGATGAACATCTAGGTCACCTCCAATGTTCTGCTAGTGACAACAGCTCATCGTGTGAGTTTCCTACTCCTACTTTTCACCCTCCACAAAGACACTAGAAAAATGGTTCTCAAACTTGCTATGAGTAAAGTCTATGAAGATGAACATCAGATTTTATAGATGTCTCCCTCACCTGGCTTCCTTAATACAAAAAAATCAGGAAATAAGGCAAAGACCGTTGAGTAAACTGCTAATACTCTAATGTAAAAAACACTGTGAGCTTGGTATTGAGTTTGTTCCTTTACTGAGGAAGTGTCTTTAAAAAAAATAGGTGGATATAGTCTAACCCATTAAAGCAGTAAATGGGATGTCCTTGTTATCGCTCTATTCCTTATTCTGCGTGTGTGACAAGCTACGTAAAGAGGCACTGGGGCACTTATCGTGAAGGGTAAAATGCATGAAGGCACAGATGAGAGTTAAGATTTGATTTCCTCTCTTATTATAGTAAAGCTACTGAAGAACCCAGAAGAAAAGCTGGCTATTCTTCTCAGGTGCTATTCTAAAAAGGGAAAGAGGGGAAAAAACCCAATGAACTGTTTTTAAAAATTTTATGCTAAATCAGATAATCCTTTTACACTAGCTTTACAAACAGATGCGTGTGCACGCGCGCGCGCGCACACACACACACACACACACACACACACACACAGAGCGGTGAGTTCGGGGGAGAAAAAGTTAATGGGAAAAAAATCTGTCTTCTGCCCACCTCCCTCAGTCCTGTACCCCCTGCCCAGCTGATCTACTTCAGCAGCGAATATACGGGTGCAGTTTTTTCTGGAGCAGTTGGCGAGGCACCAAATAGACCTAAAATATGGAGCCAATCAGGTTCCCCCTTTAGCTGCCCCGAACAAGACTAAGTCCAAGGGCTCACAGGGCGCCGGTGCCTTTTGTGATGAGGCTCGCCCCCCCGCCCCCCAGTCCCTGACGCTGCGGGCACATTTTACCCGGGCAGCCCCAGGACCTACACCCCTGCGCAAACGAGCTTCTGAAATGGCGCTTTTGCTCGACGCTGATGCAGTTCTTTCCTCCCTCCCAGCTGTCGTCCCTCGAACACCCCTGTCCCAGGCGCCACCCCCAGGCCCCCGGCTCCCACAGGGCGGGTGAGGCAGCACTCTTCACCCGCTGTTTTAACTCTGGGTTTACATGGAGCTTCCTGAGGGCGGGTGCTAAGGGTCACTCATCTTCTACATCGCCCCAGTTCCGGCAGAGCCTGCCAGCCTAGGGGGTACAAGATTGTTATTCAATAAATGTAATAAATGTGGCTTCACGGCCTGACTCAGGGCTACCCTGCCAACCCCTTCCCTTCACCTCGACTGTAGCAAACTGGCCCAACTGTGGAAGCCACCACAGTAACTGAGCTCTCCTACAACAGAGGGCCCTCGGGAGTGCAAACCCAGACAGCGATTTGCAGCCCCGGGGCACACGGTGCACGAGGGGCACGCGGTCAGCACCCACAATATTCCTCCCTGACGCGGGCGGAAGACAGGTGTGGGGAAGGGGCTGGCGGAGGGCGACAGAGACCCTCGGTGTCTTGTCTTTCTGCCGGGGAACCGTACTGTGTGCTCTCAGACTCCATCCAGATCGAGTTCCTCTCTGTAGAGGATGATTTAAAAAGCAAAACACAAGCATAGAAGCTTTTCTAAAGTTACTTCTTTACTGAACTACTGGGGAAGAAAAAGACTCTGAGGTCACTCTTCAGATGTGACTTGTGTGTTCAGAGCTTTGGCGCAGCCGCCATGCAGCCTGTTCATCATGAAGATGAACTGGTGTCAGCTGTGACTTCAGAGCTTCTGCTGGCCTGGTACTGACAGCTGCAAACATTCCCCATCTCCAAAGGCGCCAGCCTAGGTAACCTTGGCAACGAGTGACGTCTGCGGGACAAAAGGTCAGAGGAACTGCACACAAGCACTGCTCTCTCGTTTAAAAAAGGCGTTTCCCACAGGAGCACTGGGGTAAGCACCCTGACGCTGCCGTGTGTGCCCTGCGATGAATCCATTACCTAAACGCGCGGCAGGCCGGAGCCGGGTGTCTCGCCACGGGGGGCGGTTTGCAGATAAGCCAGGCAGGGAGGTGGGACGGCCCACGGGCTCACAGATGGCGGGCAACACGGAGAAATCCGCGGCACTCACGCGTCGCTGAACGTAGGTGCGGGCGTCGCCGACAGCAGTACGCACAGAGACACAGACACACAGCCGGCACAAACCCACACTCCTGCTTGCTGGCATCAAGGTGCAACAAGCGTATCTGGGGTCCAGACCCTGGGACCTAATTCCGTCTCCAGTGAAAGGACAGGGCAACACGGAGACACAGCTGATTCTAGGGATGGGGCAGGACATACATGAGGCACGTCTGGAGCATCCTGTAGTGCCAGAAAGCGAGGAAGCGCCCCCCCCCACACACACACACAGAGTGAGAGACGTTAAAGAAACACTGGAGCCAATGGAAAGCGCTCCACGGCTTCCACGGCCAAAGCTGGAGCCACGTGAGCGACAAAATAAAGCAGTACTGGGGTGACCTGAAGGGTAAAGTAAGCACTCTGAGTCCATGTTGATATGAACGACTGACTGGCTGGACGGATGAGGAAGGAGGACAGGCTGCCGCGCAGACGAGCTCCAAGCCGCTGACGCAGGGCCCTGCCCGCAGCAGACGGGGAGAGGCCACACAGACACCGTGCCAGCCAGGTGACCAAGGCAACCGTCAGCGGTCCTAACTTACGCTGACAGCACATACCCTTGGTCGGGGGCAACGAAAGTGTCACCGAACCTCCGTGACCTCTCTTCCAAAACGCGGTCCACTCACGTGCAGAGCATCAAACAAATTACCACAGCTGGCTGCTACTTCCCGAGACTGTCACGGTCGTCACAAAACACAGCGAGTCTGAGGAACTGCCTGAGCCCAGCAGAGTCAAACAGACGTGACAACTGACCGCCCTGTCTCACGGGCTAAGGTGTTAACGACGGGGGGCTGTACCGCAGCTCCCCACGACCGTCTCTATTGCTCTGCAAACCTACCACTGTTCTGAAAAACAAATCTATTGAAGATATTTGCCCCGTCTCTCAACTCTGCAGACAGGAAGTTACAAATTACAAAAAACAGGAATAAACCGTGGCTGTAATTTCTCTCCATCTTCCACTGCGAATTCAGCTCAAACAGTCGGAGTCGCTGCTCTGCTCCAGGACGAGGACCCTGGTCCACACAGTGCGGGCGACGTGAGGAACCAGCCACAGCGGGCGCACGAGCGGCCTTTGGTGGAGGGTGACCCTCCCAGGGCTGACCCGGGGGTTTCAGAGCTGCTCCCGGGACGGAAGGGGAGCAGAAGGCCCCCGGGGGCCCCGTGCAGCCAGCCCCCCATCTGCGTGGACTCCCACCAGGAGGGCGGGAGCCTCAAAGGAGACATGGCGGGTTCAGGGGCCGAGCTGCCAACAAAGCCAAAGTTCACATTTGCATCACGTTCACCTCTGCCCCCTCCTCCTGAGAAAGCGTTCAGATCCGGCTGCTACTGACCTTTCACTTCAATGCCAACGCGGCCCTCAACTGTCCCGCTTCTCAAAGGGCAAGGGACACTCGTCTTAGGAGCAATTTAGAGTGGAACCTGGGACCCTCTGCTGCAGGGCTTGCACCTGGACACACCTCTCCTCCACCCACGGATACAAAGAAACTACAAGGGACTAAAAATAACTGGGGGCACGCGCAGTTGGGGTACATTATGGACAAAAGATACAAAGAGACCAAAAAACCCAACTGCCACTTCTGAAGAGGCTGGAGCAAAGACAGGGGTTCGGGAGCAAAAGCAGGGCACTGCACACGCCATCTGCACTCAGCACCACCTAAGGGGCGGGCAGAACACCTAAGCCGCCCCTCTGGCCTGACCCCTGGACACACCCCTGCCCTCATGCCTTATAAGGAACTAGCTCATCCTTGCTCAGGAAGCGAGCCAGCAAGGGAACCTGTCCTTTGTTCTCCTTCCCTCATGGTGCAGCAGGGGCCCCAATAAAGCCTTGCCTCATTTCTTGTCTGGCCTCTAGTCAATTTCTATTGCTCAAGGAGGCCCAGAGCCCTGGTCAGTCACAACTTGACATGAGGAGAGAAGGGGTACAGGAGACAAAATCTAGAGCATCACGACTCCAGGACAGAAGCAGGTCAGCGGACAGCCCCCATGGTCACAGCCAGAGGGATTCCCATGCACACTGTCCTTCCCCTGGTTGGGTGCTCAGGACCCAGAAGGTCCCAGGGCCACTGGCTCAAGGAGGCTCCCCCCTTTTTAGTGGCACGCTGCTTGACGTACGTTCGTCTCGCAGGAGCCGTCCCTGTGCACGTCACACCCAGATCTCAGAGGGAGGGCTCGCTCCACGGGCGCTGCCGGCAAGAGGAAAGCACGTACCTGAGCGGGCGATGCCGCTGTCCCTGTCTTCGCTCTGCCCTCTGCTCGGCATGTCGACCGGAGTGCTGTGCACTGCAGGAAGCAAGGAGACCTGGTCACGGGGCTCGCAGAGGCGGGCTGCTCAGACCGCCTGCGCTCGCTTTACGCCTGCTGGCGGTGACCGCACGAGGACACACAGGGAGGGACGGGAAAGCAGAATGCAGTTCAGAAAAGACGGGGGAAGGAGGGGGCAGAGGCCAGCGACCACCTGCCCGTGCCTGTCCCCCGGCAGCACTACAGAGGCTCTTCCGAGGGCCTCTCGCCTCTAAAAGAAGCCGAGTCATCAGCTGTGAGGACACTTCATACGACGAGCAGACATCCTCGAGCAGACGCTTTCAGCCATTTTCCTCATTAGTAGTAGTTAAATAGCATTTAAGTATTTCAGTAGTTTCAATGTACTGAAATACTGCAAAATATTAATAAGTACTTTCAAAATGCTTTATAATCAGTTTCAGCAGTAACTACAGGCAACCTCGAGAAGAGAAAGGCTTGAAAACCATTTCAGGAATTTAAAAAACCCTTCTGTGTTTTATAAACCCTCTCTTGGCAGACAGAAACACTTATATTCATTTTCAAATATCTCTTCCTCTGCCTCTTTTCCATATACACCCGTACACAACACTACTGCAGAGGTGCTAGGAAAACACTAAAGGACTGCAGACTTCCAGGAATGCTTTACGTTGGTCTCAACTGTGTACTGTTGAGCTAAACGGTAGCTCCCACGTTGCTACCGTAAGCGTTCTGGCGCACGAGAAGCCCGCCGCTCTGCCTGATTACTACACTTGCCAGCTACTCTGTGAAGCGTGTTTATTTTCACAATTTTAAGGAGAGTATATAAACATGCTATCCTCACCTGGAAGTAGGCAGGAGGCTGTCAGTCAGTTAAACAGGGTGCCTAGCATAGTTCGGCTACGGTGAAAAGCAGAATGCAGAATACCGTCTGCGGTAAACACAACCCCTAACGTTAGCAATGACGGCTCCCACGCTAGTTAATCACGCCAGCCTGCCGCAGACATTCGGCAGCCTGGGCTAGACGGCCAGGCCGGTCTCAGGATGTACCTACCCAGAGATGGAGGTGGCTACACCTGTAAAGAAGCTGGAAAGTACATTTGAACTACTTAAATGCTACGGACAGAGAGAGGGAGAGGGGGAGGGAGAGGCCGGTCTTCCATGCTCTTGTTAGAGTGACTTTTGAAGACACAGTGCAGGTAAGGGTGCAGGTGAAAAATGGATCAAAGATGCCACGGCAAAGAGAAACAGTTCACGGCAGCGGAAGAGGCCGAGGAAAATCGGAAGATGTTATCCTCTTAGAAACACGAAGGGCTCATTTCAGATCCAAACCGGCTTATGCCGCGGGGGTATTAGCAGAGACGTTTCCAACAGGGGCTCTGGGGTGGAGGTTTCAGAACGCCAGGCGCTCAGCAGCATGTGGAACTAAACATCTCACGAGCCCCTTGGATTTCTAGAGAGGCGCCCAACAGATTTGTTTCTAAGAACCTGCCCAGGAGTTACTAACGTGTGCAGGTGGCACCATACTCAGCATTCCACACAAACCTGCAAAGAAAGAGGCACTGCGGCTGAGCCGGAGCGGTCCTCCTTCAGCCGCCCCCGGGGGCAGTTTGCTGCCGCATCCCTGCAGCACACCTGGGGCGGAGACACACACGGGGGTGGACAAAGTACACACACAGAAATAAACGCAGATTAAAGATAATGCCACAGCAAAACACCACCACAAACTCAAAGAAAGCAAAACGGACACCCACGACGGCGGGACCCGGAAAGCAAGGCCCCGCTTACGTGGCGGAGTTTACCTAGGTTACTTCCAGTACGACAGGGACCCAGGTTATTCTGATTTGTGTTCAGTTTCCCCAGGTTAGGATCTTGGTTGATGTATTCGAAGCTGTCTTGCAAGCTAAGTCCAGAGAGGGAAGGAAGGGAGAGAGAGGAGAAAAACATCAAGGGACGAACAAAGCTGTTTGCTAACAGACAACTTTTCTTCATGAATTAATAAAGTCTCACATCTACCGAAGAGACTTAAACTTTAGGGGAATTTGTTGCAGGAAAAGACAAGAGAGGCTTTGGGAGGGAGTTCAACCTATAAAACTAAATGACACATTCCAAACAATTTCACAGTATTATGTAATGAGGGACACCGAATTCTGAAATCTTCCTCTGGTGACTGATACCTAGGATACGGTTGTTCATTTCAAGGGTAATTTTACAGAAACTCTCAAAATGAAATTCATTTTAACTCTTAGTTAACATCCATGAGCAATTCAGCAACCTTTTTCAGGAGGAGCATATAACAGAAATTATGATTCTTACAGGAGTCTGATTTCACAACTTCTTAAAAGTCAGAATTACTCATAAACACACGTGAGAGAAGCAGCTTTTAATAATTTATTGTATTTGTTAACAAATGAAATGAAGATGTCGAGGATAATATAGCATAATGAAGCCAAAATAATTTTTACTTAAATCTGAGCTTGATATTTAATTAGAGGGAGTTAGTATAATAAATGTTCAGGTAATATCAAGGGTCAGAAAAATAATACCTCACAAAAAAATAAATATCAATTCCTATACTGGCTTAAGTCATGACAATCCAGTGTTAAATGCTCAAAAAAGTAAATTCGTTATTCTGTTGAAAAGTAAGCAGACTTACTCAAAGGTACCCAAATTTGAAGAGGAACATACTTCTAATTTCTTAGGATTGTAAAAAATAACAGCCTTCATTTGACCCCTAAGAATACCCCTTTAATTTACAATAAACATTTCTTCCAAACTTACCCAAGTGTAATAAATGTTCTGTTGTTTTACTCAAAAAAGATGTGAAATATTTCTGCTTGAAAAATTCAAAATATACGAACAATTGTGCCAGACTAAGAGTTAAGTTAGACATTTAAGTATTCTTAGTCTACACAGAAGTGTAAAATTAAGAGGGGGAAAAAAACTCGGGAGTGGGCTTCCCTGGTGGCGCAGTGGTTGAGAGTCCGCCTGCCAATGCAGGCGACACGGGTTCGTGCCCCGGTCCGGGAAGATCCCACATGCCGCGGAGCGGCTGGGCCCGTGAGCCATGGCCGCTGAGCCTGCGCGTCCGGAGCCTGTGCTCCGCAACGGGAGAGGCCACAGCAGTGAGAGGCCCGCGTACCGCCAAAAAACCAAAAAACAAACAAACAAAAACTCGGGAGTGAAAATCAAAATATTGCCTGGCCTGAGTCCTCACCGACCACAGAGGTTACACGGATGGCTCAGACAGACGATCCCTCCTGCCATTCAGGTGCCTCTCAGCTTGGGAAACTCACCCTGTGCCTCATTCCTTCAGAAATAAATAAACGAGCAGACTGACAGGTGAGATTTTTTTGTTTAGTTTTGTTATGCTTTGGTTTTGGTTTTGGCCGTGCCACGTGTGGGATCTTAGTTCCCCGACCAGGGATCACACCCGGGCCTCGGCAGTGGAAGCGCAGAGTCCCAACCACTGGACCGCCAGGGAATTCCCGAGATTTTTTTTTTATAAGATGAAATAATATCCTTTTCCCCTTCACTTTTCATTTTCCAGGGAATGAGAACATGGTGACTGGCAGTAGGAAGAGTGGGTTAACAGGTGAAGACCCCCAATGTATGTATGTAGACCATCACTTGTCTTTAAGGCCACCTGCTAAGGTCCAAGGCCTCTTCATACTCACTATGTATTGGACAAAGGCCACCTTGAAAACCCCTTTGTTAATGTGGACTCATCCTGCTTCTAACCTCAAAAAGCCTTATGGCCCTCAAAGAATGACTCTACCCAGAAACAGCCACTTGGAAAATTGGGGGGGATGGGGAGGGGAGGGGGAAAATCCCGCACTTACTTATTTGTACTCCCACAGAAGCTGCCCATTCTGGCGGAGAAGACTTTACTAACCATCAGCTGTGGAGGAGAACTGGAGAAAAAACAGACAGAAGAGGGAGAGATGCATGGGTTTTTTTTTTAACTTTTTCTCAAGCTTTTATTCATTTCTATATCTTATTTTACAGAAAATGAGATGTGCATTTTTCAAATCACTGTATCAATGGGGTGTCTAGATTTTTTTCTAATTTTATCATTTTAAAATCCCAAGAATGTTAAAACCCTGAGAGCGAGCTATGGAGACATTGCCAGGGCCGTTTTCCTTGGGAGTAAATATTTCAGATGTACAAACTTCGCTTCGCAGAAATATTGCAAAGCAGAAGTTTGTTTTTTTCTCAGGGTATATTTTCCACCTGCCATGTGGCACAGATGAACAGACAGAAGGTTGTAAGTGCAGGATTGGGAAAAGGCTTCCTTTCACACATCGTAGAGCTTGTGCTTCCAGCGAGTTAAATTCTATCCTGACATGCAGATAAGGAACGTGTTCTTTAATGTCGTCACATTCTGCTTTTTGCAGAAACTTTTATTCTAGACACCATTCCCTAGAAACAAAAATAAAACTCGGCATGCATTCAATAATTTGAAAAAATATGTATCTCAGTACAAGGAAAAAATCACGACAAACTTTAATCTGAAAATGGAAAATTTGTGAAATTCTGACTTTTTAAACTTAAAATATTTGAATAACTCTGATTAAAAGTATTGCTATTACTAACCTAGCAGATACTCAAAATGCTTTGGGACGCATTTTTCAATTACGGTACTTAGCTAAACCTTAGGATTTTGTCCTGCTAAGCTGATTCAAGGTCAGAGTGATGTAGAAAATGTCAGACTATTTTAACTGCTAAAGATATGGAAAAGGTATCAAGTGCTAACAAATACGAGATGACAAAGTTTAGATTATTATTTTACTGCATAACAGTTTTGCGCATGTTTGAATGGAGTCATCATCCCCAAGCCACGTCTCACGAGCAGTGGACGGAACTCACCGTATGTAGTGAATCTTCAGGGTGGAGCCTTTGTAGCTCATGGCGACCGAGCCGAACATCATCTCCCCAAGCATGTTGACATCAGAGGCGGGGCGCGTGTACTACCAGACGTGCAAGAAACCAAAACCGTGTCGAGTACAACACGATAGAAAATAATGTGCAATTTTGTTGGTAATTAGAACCATTTCTCAAAGCAGCAACTGATTATTTTACAATCTTAATCTACAATGATGACTGCCTACTCTTTTCCCCAAATTATCACTAATGTGCACGATTTCTTCTTTATACACTATATCCTCGTACAGGATGCAAGCGCTTTACCAGAGTTCACTTTTAATCTGGTTATGAGAAACAATGACTTTCATCGTCCCCATTTACAAAGTCTAAATAGAAAGATTAAGTGACGGAAGAGGCAGAGTAACTCCCCTTGATACTAAGAACACATCCTGAAATGAAATATAGCTCAGGGTTATCCAACCAAAATCAACGTGTGGAACAAAAATGCCAATCGGTGTGGGCAGGGTTTCGTGGGTCCAAAAGATAACCGACAGTCTGGTCACCCCGAAGTTTGACTGAAACATTTTTAAATTTTTTGACCCCCTAGCTTCTGACCAGTCTTCGGCGTCCCCTTTATCACCGCAGAGGGTGGACGGCACCTTCCCCCATCCCCCGCTATTCAAACGGCTCCTGTCACAGCCAATGGGCACTTCCCAGTTTGCTCTATTAAACGTCTCACAGTATCTGACGCACATAATTGCTCTCCTTTTTATATTTTTTAAATTACTTTTTTTTTTTTTTAGAAAGGCAGACTGCCACGTGCAGCGCCTCATTTGGATGTGTCTGGAGTCTTGGAAGCTCGACTACCCCACGTTCTCCCATAAATGGACCTTGAGAGCTTGTCTGCAGGTTCTAGCAGGGGAGCGCAGCTACTTGTATACCCCTGACCGAAGAACGGTCCTCCTCTATCGCGGAAGGTCGTCCTCTCTGACCGAGCGCGCAGCTTCGGGAGGGACGCACCTGGAACGGTGAGGGAGGAAGGGGACACCCGCCTAGCCAGCCCGATCGGCCAAATCAACCCTGGCGATCAATGGGGTGACAGATGTCGCAGCCAGATGGCCCTCACATCCTGCTCTCCCTTTTATTTTTTATTTATTTTTTTGCGGTACGCGGGCCTCTCACTGTTGTGGCCTCTCCCGTTGCGGAGCACAGGCTCCGGACGCGCAGGCTCAGCGGCCATGGCTCACGGGCCCAGCCGCTCCGCGGCATGTGGGATCTTCCCGGACCGGGGCACGAACCCGCGTCCCCTGCATCGGCAGGTGGACTCTCAACCACTGCGCCACCAGGGAAGCCCTGCTCTCCTTTTTAAATCTCTACCTTCTCAAGTCATCCCTTGTACAAGGTC
Organism: Pseudorca crassidens; assembly: GCF_039906515.1. Lineage (NCBI taxonomy): Eukaryota > Metazoa > Chordata > Mammalia > Artiodactyla > Delphinidae > Pseudorca > Pseudorca crassidens. Next base: position 151,850,531 of record NC_090299.1, read on the forward strand.
ACTGTCTGCGTTCTCAACCGCTGCTGTGATTCCAGTTATTCCCGACGGGAACCCCCATACCTTCATCTCGGGGCCCGGACTCCCCTGGAGCTCAGGCGGCTGGAAGCCAAACGCCCTCACTCACATGACGTAACACTGTGCGTACTGTGAACATATGATGACACACAGGTGCATGCGTTTGGATACAGGATGCTCAGCTCCCACTGTAAGTGGTGGTGACACACACTGAGGATGGATGTGAGTGTCAACCAAACCAGTGCGCACGACACCCGCACGGCCTGACCGAAACCGTACCTCCATCTCCTGTGACCCAGGCCACTAGCCAGACTCTCTGCTGCCTCGCTTTCTACCCAAGCAAAACCATGGCAATCAGCCTTTCAACTCCAAATCCACACGCATACACGTATATATCCACACACATGGACACACATATACACACCTACTTACACCTGCTTGCAAAGGAGGAAAGAGGAGCAGACATCTGTCCGCCTGATTTAACGAGCCTGCTACCAACCTCTTCTCGCTTCCTGCAGACAGAAACTAACAGGCTTTCACCTTCTTTATGAATAACTTCCACCCATCACCTCCATTTCTGAACCTGCTTTTTCTTGGGGTACAAGGTCCACGTGCCAACTGCAATTCTCAACTCGCTGAAAATTTCACTCTATGCTGTTGTAACCACATACTGCTTTGAGAGCCGGCAGCTCTGTGGAATAAGGGCCGATGCACAGCAGCGATCCCGACCGTGAAACGAACAACGTTCTATACACCCGTGGCTGCTGGTATACACCTCCCTGGCTTTACTGTGTCAGCGACACGGTAGACAAAATTCCTCATAGCTCCGAAAATAAAAATAAACACTCATATATCCTCCATCAGGTAGTACCCTTCTGCTATTCAATATTTATGAAACCTCTTTCCTTGCGCCCAGCTGGCCAACATTTCTCAGTATACCAGCCCTTCACACTTCCCGCTCCAGTTGGGTCTTGCCTTTCCAGCTGCTCCTATACAAGCCTTTCTTCCTTCTACTGGCAAGTGCTGTTTTCTCAGGATGACAATATTCATCCCCAGAATCCTCAGAGCTCTTAGAAAAAAACTGGAAAACACATGTGCACTAATCTGGTTCTGACCACCAAGGAAGCAAAACAGGAGGGTTTACCTCCTTTGCAATATTTCTCTTCATTCGCTGTGTGTTTCACGGGATCACTGCTGCTCCGTTACAGTTTTTATCAAGAGATAAAGCCAAAGTGTGAGCACAGCACTGGCCTGAAACACCTAAGAGCCCGTTTTGGGGGGTTTTTGTTTATTTGTTTGTTCCATTTTTATTGGAGTAGAGTTGATGTACAGTGTTGTGTTAGTTTCTGCTGTACGGCCAAGTGAGTCAGTTACACGTTATACACACATCCCCTCTTTTTAGATTCCCTTCCCATAGAGGCCATCACCGAGTCCTGAGCAGGGTTCTGGATACGTAGTCTCCTATCCCAGGGACGGGGCCCTCAAGCAGCCATTATCCCCGAGGAGAAATGGCAGTAAATGGCTCCAGCCTACGGGGCATTCCGCACGCAAGGGTGGTTGTACCTGGTACTTTGGAAGCTGCTCCTTGGCGTGTGGTAAAGATCCCCCGGAAGAGCCGTGGGAAGAGAGGCTGCCGCTGCCACCGCCTTGACAGCACTTGGCTGGCGTTTTCGTGGGGACGTCCTCCGTTCTCTGGGTGAACAGGGAGAGGAGGGTAAACACACCGCCCCCGCTGAGCGTACCAGCACACGCTCACTGGGGGCCCCTTTCTCACATCGCTCTGTTCTGTTGAGCCTCAGCTGCACAGAAGAACCGGGACGTTGTTGTTTTCTTTTTAACGAGGACAAAAGAGTGGTTCCTGTGAGTCTATAACATTTGGAAGAGGAAGATGCTGAGAAGGGTGACAGAGGTGGTGGGTTATGTATTAAGACTGTTCTCTTTATTTTTTTATTATTATTATTATTATTTTGGCAGCACGGCTTGCAGGATCTTAGTTCCCTGACCGGAAACTGAACCCAGGCACGCTGAACTGGAAGCGTAGAGTCCTAACCACTGGACCACCAGGGAAGTCCCCAAGAACACTTGACGTTTCAATTCATATTCTAAAATCATCGATGAGCTCTGACCTCTGCTCTGGTTGTTAGAGGATTTTTTAGTACTAGGTAGAGTCATAATCTATAAAATTGATGAGGATACAGACATTGCTTCAAAGTTAAATTTTCCCCAAGCAAACGGAATTGAGAAGGCAGAAGTATTTATTCATTTGGAAAGACCAGCATGTGCTTTAATGACACACCTCCCCCCGCACGGCTTTAGAGAAAGTCATGAGGTCAAGCTTGTGAAAGATGAGGACAAAATGCTGGAACGGGGGCTGCTGTGATTACACAGCATGTGAGGCAACACGGCCTTCAAAGGTCACGGCTTGTAGAGGATTAGCTACTACACGTTCCCTTCATGGAGTTCATGGCAGATTTTTATGACAGTGACACAGAGGCATAAGGATACACCTTCACTGACGTTTCCCTTCCTCCTAGGCCAAGATACACTACTCCCTACAGAAGCAGCCTGTACCCTCCGTGATACGTTGTTTCTATCCTGAGTCTTCTTTGCTTTTTTGTGCGTAGATTTGCTTGGAAAAACATGAATGCAAGTGCAGCTTATCTAATCTCCAGTGTGACAGTCACACTGATGGTCGAATGCAAATGCCTGCAGTCACGTGCCTGCTGCTGACTCCTGACACTTCGTGCCTGCCCATGGGGTGGGGGGCTGAAGATGGGGGAAGAACAGAAGGGGAACAGGGAGCCTGCCCCCAGCGGTCGCGGGCGGGATGGCGATCCACGGCCCTGCAGGGCCCGGAGTGACACGCGGTCCACACCCGCCCCACACTGCTGGGCCCACTGGCCGCGCCGTCCACAACTGGCGACAGCTCCCGGTACAGTGAGCAGAGCCCCCGCTGGACTCCCTCTGCAGCCTTGGGCAGTTTCCAAGCCTCCCCGGGCCCAGCTGCCTCTGTGAGGAAATGAGTGTGTCCATCCCGGGAAGCTTCTGTTCCAGACTCCGGGGTCATCATTGCTCCTACAGACAGGATTCCGGTTATTTTTGCAAACCGGTGAGAATTTTTTCCCTCCACCTGCTACCACCATCAGGAACCCTAGTGACGGAGCGTGGGTGTGCAACTATACCATCTGTGCAAGGCCTTGGGGAGACAGGAAGTGATGTGGGAAAACAGGGGGAAGCCGTGTGCGGTCCACCAAACAAAGGGCCGAGTGCTGGCTCACCTGAACTAATACCAATCTACCATGGCAGCCTTCGCTGAATCACCGAGAGACTTCTCATCCCCCCTGCTCCAGCCACCCACCTAACAAGCCCAGCAATGGCTGTAATGATTAGCTACCTGGCCAGCTTCCACGTGAAAGCACCACGGGATCCGCTCAGCTAAACCACCTTTAACCAGACACTTCCTTCCTGCAGAAACAACCGTATCAGAAGCAGGACGAGACCTCAGCCCTGACGAGACCGAGACCCTGACATAAACTATTCAGCTACTTAGCTGCACATTCTCTAAACTGCCAGGATTCGGTCAGTACAGGTATCAGGTTACTGAACATGAAAAGAAGGAACACAAAGGGATTTATTTAAGTTGTAGACATCTGAATAACTGCTGAAAGGTGACAAGTCAGAAGTACACTGGATGGCCACCCTGAAGACTCACAGGGAGGACTAGACCCTGCTCCTGCCTGGACACATCACTCTACCTTCCCCATTCTGGCTCCAAGGGATCAAGAGCTGCTCTGTCCCCACTTTACCCACCCTCAGACCTCCACGCCCCATACCACCACCACCAGCACTACGACCACCACCATCACCTCTGTCACCGCCACCATCACCTCCATCACCATCACCTCCATCACTTCCATCACCATCGCCTCCACCATCACCTCCATCACTATCATCACCTCCATCACCACCAACACCTCCATCACCACCACCATCACTTCCATCACCATCACCTCCACCATCACCTCCATCACTATCATCACCTCCATCACCACCAACACCTCCATCACCATCACCATCACTTCCATCACCATCATCTCCATCACTACCCTCACCTCTACCATCACCACCACTACTACCCCCACACCGCCCTCCGCTATAAAAAGGAAATAAAACTTCCTTGGTCAAACAGGCTTGGGTTGCAGGCCCTTCTGCAGACGACAGTGCATGTTAGCACCCTGCAGCCCCGTGGCCAGGAAAGCGCTCCAGTTCTCTCTAACCCCGTGCTATGTATCACCTCTTACTATCTATGGGTGATACCAGACCTTCCCTTCAGGCGAGCGCTTCATGAATTTTAGCATTCTCAGTCTTCCCATTAACGGCACACACTTGGCATCAAAATCCTACTGGATTGCAACTTACCAGCAAAGTCACTTCTGGTAATGTCTAAAGTACGATGCTTAGCATCTGCACGATGACTTGCTAACAGTCTCACCTGTGTATATTAATAAGAACGCAAATGGGGTGGGCGGAGGGACCTCTGCCCGTGTTTCCTCTGAACCACTGACGGCGCTGTGCAATTCAGCCCAAAGAGCAGGCAATGGACGAACAAACAAAAAGGACGAAAGCGAATCCATAGTTCCTACCTGAGCTGCCGCCTCCTCGATCTTGTGAACAGCTTTAGAGTCAAACAAGACTTGTCTGCCTCTCCTCTCACAGTCCTGGTAAACTATCAGGCGAATCTCGTTCAGGTCCAACTCCGAACAGGACCAACTGTGGATTCACAAGAGAGAAAGAAGTCGTGTTAGCGGCGACGCTCGGGATGGTCGCAGGCAGACAAGTCTCCCAGCCGGTGTCCGCCTGCACACGGAAGCCCCAGTGTGCAGAAGGCGTGATCCCCACAGACCCGGGCACACGGCCCTGTCCGTGGACTCCGATGGGCCAGTGCCCATGACCAAGGCTGGGAAGGCTCCTGAGATGACAAACCACTGGAGAGAAAGCTTCTCCTTCCAAAGCAACTTTGGGCAGAGACATCAGGCAGGAGCGGCCAGGGCTGTGGAGGGAGCTGAACCCGGCGCCTGGGTTCTGGGGGCGTCACAGCTGAGGTCGGAGGCTCTGGAGCGTTCACGCCTCTGCGCCATCGGGCCAGGAACCTGCAGCCTGTCAGGGGAGGCCTCGCTTTTCCTCTCCCACCCACCCAGGCTCAGGACAAACAGAGAGGGCTCACATGTCCTGAAACTTAGCCTTTTCTTGTATCGTGGCTGGTCTGACACAGAAGTTTGGAAAACCAAGTGCATCACGGTACAGCGTCTGAATGGCGGAAAACGACCATCGGCGATAAAGCCAACCCAAAGCCACTGGGACAAAACTGCTCCGAACGCAGGTTCGTTCTCGAGCAACAAGTGAAATCAGAACGCAAGGACTAAGAAAGGGCAACCATCGAGATGCACCGCTTTGGGCATCTTCAGTTACGTGTCTGTTAACCAGTCGACACAGATCTGAGTGCCTGCTGTGTAACCGTCACTGTGCTCGAAGCTAGAGATCGAGCAGCTGTTTAACGAAGCAGACTCTGTCCCTGCCCTCAGGGAGGACACAGTTCAGTGCGGAACACTGGGTGAGTCGTCACGTGTAACTACAGATGTCCAAGTGCAAGAAAGAAAAGGATGTGGTAAGACTCATATTTTCAAGTTTAAGCGGTGCTGGGGAGCGGCAGGGAAGTCCCTAGGATTTAAGGAAGGGACATTTAAGCAGGACTTGAAGAAGCAGGAGTTAAAGAGAGGTAAAGTGTGGGAATGAAGGACACAGCAGGAAGAGGACGGGACGGAGGAGATGCAGGAAAAGACAGGCAGAGGGAGACAGCGAGCTGCGGAGGGCGGTGGGCAGGTGGCAGCAAGGGCCAGCTCATCCCTGAGCGAAGGCGAGCAGGTCGGGGAACTCAGCCTGCACTTTCGAGAGGTCAATTTGCAGCTCTAAGGAAAACAGGGCTGGGGTGGATTAAGACGAGAAGCAGGAGGGCCAGGTAGAATTTACTCTTCAGAGCTTGGGCCCTTCAAATCGAGGTTAGAGAGACGGCAGCCAGGGGGAGGAGAGGGGACGGGTACCGGCGGCAGGTTCAGTGTGGACAGAGGCCGGCGGGCGCCAGGCGCTGCGAGCACAGAAGAGGAAGGTGGTGGCAGACGGAGAGTTAGAGGACAGACAACATCACACTGTAAAACTAAGAGATGGTGTAACAGAGTGAAGTCACACACATGTGGATACAGATACACATCCTCTGAGATCCGTTTCTCCATCAGTGTGACGGACATATTAACGCCAAGCTCACAAAGCTGCCGTAGAAATTAAATGAAAGTGCTTTACACAGCGGCTGACACAGGTAAGCGCTCCGAAATGCTAATAATTACCGAAAGAACCATTCATGCTAACGACTTTTTAGAGACATCGCTACAGCATCTGGTCCCCAACCACGAATTGCGCATCACTGGTCCTCTCCTTTTCAGGCTGTGGTAGTCAACACAGAACACATGCTTTTCGGGGAGCAGATCTGTTGTCTTAAATCCTAGTCTCCAAAACATCAAGTTCTGGTTGCACCTTCTCAACAGCCTGTGCTCTAAGCTGCCAGGCCCAGCAACCTTGGTGCTGTTTTTTTTTTTTTGTTTTTTTTTTTTTGTTTTTTTTTTTGCGGTACGCGGGCCTCTCACTGTTGTGGCCTCTCCCGTTGCGGAGCACACGCTCCGGATGCGCAGGCTCAGCGGCCATGGCTCACGGGCCCAGCCGCTCCGCGGCATGTGGGATCTTCCCGGACCGGGGCACGAACCTGGGTCCCCTGCATTGGCAGGCGCACTCCCAACCACTGCGCCACCAGGGAAGCCCTGGTGCTGGTTTTGATACAACTCGGCAAGTTTGTTTCAGAAGTTGATCGTCTCCTGCTCTCGGTCCAGGCCTGGCTGGTTGGACACGTCCCCCTAACCCACACTGGGCTGCGCAGTCGGGGCCTGTTTTTAGCCGTCGCGAGCTGAGAGCTGACCTGAGGACCGAGTCACCAGAGGAAGCAGAGGGGAGCCGTCAGCCAGCTGTCACCCCAACCCGACAAGTCCCGAAGGAACCATGACATTTCACACCAGGTCATTAAAAACACCCTCTGCAATTACTAAAGCACAGTACACAGGTCGAAGTGATTAACATCGAAAAAGCGACAAAGATTTCATGGCTTTTTGTTTTCATGCTCAATCTGTTTGGCCCCAACAATGACATCTTGTCAAAACAGCGTTATCGTTTACAAAGCAACCTGCTCAGTCCTTATTTCTGAGGGTTGACGGTGACTCACATGTCGGTCGAGCTGAGGACGGCCCCTCTGGAAGAGCTACAATGTAACAATGATCACAACACCCTACAAAACATTTCACGTGATTTTTCAATTTAAAAAGATGAAAAGAAAAGACGTGGGAAAGGAAAACCATGTATGTCAGATGGTCCAACTTTTTGACCATCCGAATACTTTATAAAGCATTTTCTAAAATACGAGGAAAACTCTATTTTTCTTCTTGCACATGAATAGCGTCACTGATTTAACACCTAATCGTAATTCTGGCGTCCCCCGTCTCTGACCTTAGAGGGAGTCACAGTCCAGTCACCCGGGATAGGAAATGCAGGCGGTTAAACGATGCTTCCGAAGGAAGCAAGCTTGGGTCCCCCCTGGGCTCTGGCCTCGCCGCGCGTCACAAGGACGACAGGCGCTCAGGTGCGGCCCCCCAGCACGCCGCGGGCTCCTCCGTGCCACCCTCGAGTCACCCGTGGCCTCAGCCGTACACATTCCCTTCGTGCCCACACTCACCCCAACCCCCAGACACCGTTCCTGGAGCTGTGCTGAGGGCGACTCTCTGCAGGATTGCAAGAGGCTGAAAAATGAGCCTTGGGCCTTTGCCGTAAAATATCTGGCTACAGCTGTAGAGACACTTACTCTCATCAGAAACACCCTGTGTCTTGGCTTTTGTTGAAAGCAAGGGAAGATCACTGCCCCTGGCATCGGGGGACACGGCGTTATTTGTCTACTTTATGGTCACAGCTGTACGACCTGAGGCAGAAGAAAATAAGACGGTTTGTCTACCCTTCCCTACTGTAAAATCTAAACGGAAGTACTTAGACAGACCCTTTCCAGTTTTAAAATTCCACGATGTGAAGATTTGCCCGGTTGGAACTAAACCAGATCTTGTTTCTGGAACTGGTCATCAAGAGAGCAAAGTGAGGGACCAAAGTCTCAATCACTTACCTGAAAGGTGACAAGCAATAATCATTCAAATGATTGTAAGTAGAGAAAACAGAATCGTCTTTAAGGTAGATATAACCATGTGCTGTGGCTGAATTGTGTCCCCCCAAAAGAGATGTCCAGTTCCTAATTCCTGGTACCTGTGAGTATGACTTTGTTTGGAAACAGGGTCTCTGCAGATGTCATCAAGGCGAGGCCATCCTAGATCAGGCTGAGCCCTGATCCAAGGACTGGCGTCTTCTTAAGAGGAGGGAAATCTGGACACAGACACAGGGAAGATGGCTGTGTGATGTCAGGGGCAGAGATCGGAGCTGCGGGCTACAAGCGCAGGAAAGCCAAGGAATGCTGGCCCTCGGGGGGTAGGGGGTGGATACTACAAATAAGAAATGTCCTGATTCCTAAGAACTTGAAGAGGCAGGCACGTCGGTGACCAGAGAAAACAAGAGGACAAGGAACAGGAGACGTGCCCGGGAGAAGCAGCGTCTGGACTGGAAGGAGTGAAGGGTGGCCAGGCTCGGGCGTAGCGGCGAGTGGGAAGTCGCTGCAGGCCGAGGGCAGGGCACAGGCCCACGGTCGAGGGGCACGGCGTCCAGGGCTGGGGCGGCTAGGCTAGGGCTCTTGCAGCAGGACCGCACAGAACTGGGAAGTTCAGGACTTCCGGAGCAGGACCCTGACTGCTACGTCAAGGAACATGTGTCCGCTCCACAAGCGATGGGGTGTGTGCCATTCCAGCCTCCTGAGAGAGCAACTGACACGATCAGACCTGTGCTAGGAGACGACTGAAGCTGCCTGAGAAACCGTCTTCTGGGAAATGGAGAGGGGCCCTGACCTGCGCACCCAGGGGTTCCAGGCCTTGAGCTGGCAAGGACCAGGCCAGGAGGTGTCAGGTTTGCTGCAGTGATTTGTCCCCCGGGACCTGCAGGGTGGGCGTCGGATTCCTCCCCTGAACATTTGCAGGAATCAGGCTGGAAGTGGGCTCAGTACGTCCGGTGGAACCACGGTCTATGAGAGAAGAAGACCTCAAAAATATTCTTCCTCTGGCTCTCATGCAAGGAAACAAAAATCGTCAAAGTCAAGTTCACAGGAGGAGTTGAAAGACCGTCTTGTGATCTGAGAATGTGAATGTTTAAAGAGTCAGGTATGCTAGGGAACTTTAAATGGTCCAAGAAAAAGGAATATGAAACACCACAGAATCAACAAAACCGACAATGACGGTCACAACAAAGACTGGCAAACACCATCCATCCATCTGCCCAGCAGCTCCAGGCCCTGGGTACGGCCACTGCTCCCATGAACTCACTGTGCTCAAGGTGACGTTTTCCCGCCATGAAAATAAAGGATCAGCAGGGTGGAGGAGAAAGGGAAGTTGTGTTTGATGAGATGGCGATCAGAGCTCACCCCGCCAGCACAAACGTGTCAGCACAAATGGGTGCTACTTCCCGCCCAGTAGCAAGCTATTTACTGCAAGAAAAAAAAATTACGTAGATACATGGCAGTAACATATTTGGAATTCTTTGTTTCTTTTTTCCTAGGTTAGTAGCTCAGGAAGATGGCTAGCAGGAAAAGTAATTTGCAAATTAGCTGATTTGTCTTTCTTCCGCTATTTTGCACTGGTACAACTTCAGCTCCACAGACTGCCTGGTTTTTAGTTTCAGAAGACCTACATAAAAATTCGCTTCTGAATTGCTGTCCTGGGGTCAAGAGCATAGTGAAAAAGTACTTAAAGATTCAGATTCTCATCAGGGGCTTTAATACATAATAAGAACCTAAAGGTACAGTTTTTAAACGATTCCAATTAAACGCACCCCGCTGTTATTTTCCCAGAAGAAATTTATATTGGATATTGGCTGCAACTTTTTTTTGTCTTTAAGAAAGCAGGTGATAGGGCTTCCCTGGTGGCGCAGTGGTTGAGAGTCCACCTGCTGATGCAGGGGACACGGGTTCATGCCCTGGTCTGGGAAGATCCCACATGCCGCGGAGCGGCTGGGCCCGTGAGCCATGGCCGCTGAGCCTGCGCATCCGGAGCCTGTGCTCCGCAACGGGAGAGGCCACAACAGTGAGAGGCCCGTGTACCGCAAAAAAAAAAAAAAAAAAGAAAAACAAAGCAGGTGATAAATAAAGGTAAATCCTTTATTGCTTTTGTAAAAGAAACGTGGACTGAAAACATCAATCCCCACTGTAGGCAGCCTGGCTTGGCAAAAGCACTGTAACCTGAGCCCCAGTGACCACGCCTGCATCCGGCCTGACCAGCTGCCATGAAGGACACTGGGGAGCGAAATCAATGAGATCGGTGCCTACCTCAAAATGCTTACAATCCGACATGGAAGGGCCAACGCACAGACCAATCAGTAAATGCTACCGTCACGGGGATGGAGATAAACATCTACAGAAGGAAGGAGAGGTCAAGTCTGCCTAGCGGGGGAGAAGCGTGGGGCGAGGTCACAGACGACGTGACACCTGGAAAATGGGTGACCCTCTAGGGTAGACTGAGCTCCCAGCTCCAGCGCGGCCACTTTCACCCCAGGTGACTCTGGGAAGGCACTGACTCCAAAGCTCAGCTGTCCCCCAATGCAGCCCTTACCTGCCTCACCAGGCTGCTGGGAAAGACAGAGAATAAGGATGAAAGTACTTTCATAACTGTAACGCAGGCCTCAAAGGTGAGTTCAGATACACGGTCCCTTAACTGAGATCCTTGGGTCCAGATGTTTCAGAATTCGGAATTTTTTTTAATTTTAGAAAGAAGCTTATACCACATATTATATAACAGCTCCTTTAAGGGCCTGAGGTGTAATCAAACCCCAACGTCGAATAAATTAGAATCTCACCAGCCCAAGGGATGAATGTTTATGCTAAACGGATTATCAAGAGACTATTATGAATAGGTCAGGTCAGTTTCAACTTTTTTTTCAGAGGTTTTAGGATTTGGGGACTGTAGGATAAGAGGTTGCCGCCCAGTGTCAAGGCCAGAAGTCCCCTCTACATCACCCCAGGTATGAGCGGTCCTAACGAGCTGGCGGTGGAGGCTGACGCGTAGGGAGGCCGCCGGTGGCCGGGAGCACGGTTCCCGCCGAGACAGCGCTATGAATGTCCACGCCGGTCACGAGCTCACACCACACAGCCTTCACGTAATACGTTCACACAGCAAAGAGAGAACATCATGAGTCACCACACAGCCTGAGGTTTGGGAGCTACGAACAGGGAACTGTGAAACACCGAAGAGGAAAGACGGATCCCACCCATCCTTCCTGAGCTCGGGGTGACGTCGACTAGGACTCGGAAGCAGGTGGAGTCTGTGTGGCGCTCCCGGTCCCCACAGCCCCTGGCCGCGGCCAGGCTGCATGCCAGACGCCTGGCCCCCTGCCCGGACGAGCATCTGACCCCAGTGCCCCCTCCTCCGTAAGAGACGGACTGCGGCCAGAATGACCTCCAAGGTCTCAGCCTTCCGACGCTTGATACAAACCATCTACTGGGTGTGCAGAGTACAACTCAGAACAGGTGACCTCAGCCGGGTATGAAGAGGACAGCCACCTTCGTGGACCAACTTCCATCCCTGCGTGGTACCCCTCGCCTTCCTACAGGGAGTCTGCACTGTGATACGGAAGCAGCACAAACGCACCTCGAATCGGCAGAACGTTCAGAGATTGCTGGCAAAGTCTGAAGGGGAAAAGCGCAAGTTCTCTCGAGGCAAGAGTGACGCTGAGTGGGCAGGTGTCCCTGAGGGGCACTGCACCAGCCAGGACGCCGCCCTCGCTGGCTTCCCAGGTTCCGTTGTGGTTATCAACAGGTTCTTCCCTTTCTCCTCTTTAAAAACGTACAGAATTTCTAACTACGGCTCATATTTTCCAAAAGGGTTCCTTGAATTCTTAAAAGAGCACTACTAATTCTTTTCCTGTGTCTAGAAGCTATTTTTTTAAAAAGCAGCTTTGCGATCCACCTCCACGCATGCATTAATTCACTATTCCCTGAGCTAATTCTTTCACACTCTTGTCAGCATAACCCAAACCATCAATATGCATCCCTGTATCCCAGGACGGCTGAGATGTAATTTTCACCTCCGCTCAAAGCTAACTTGCATCAACATGATTCCACAGCTTTTCCTGAAGGGAAGGTTTCCCAGCCTCTCCTCCACCCAGGGAAACTGTCTTACTCATAACAGGTAAGTGAATGAATTTCGAAGTAAACATTCAAGACATAGCCTTATACATGAGTTGATTCTAGATCCATTTAACTTGCACACAGATAAGGTCATGATTCTTTTTCCCTAGAGGTTTCTAGAGGTCAGTTTTTCTAGAGGTTTTCAGAGGTTAAAAGCATGATTCTTTCCATAAGATCTTGTGTTTGCAAAATGGGAAAGTCAAACTAAGTAGAAGCTGTACCTATCTTTGGTCGTAAACTATTATCCCTAGAAGAGATGGGTACAGGCGAGTAGGTGGGGGAGGAGTGGGGAGGCAGTGCTGCAGGGCAGGGGCCAAAATAAGGAAAACAGAGAGAGAGTGGGAGAGAGAGAGAGAGAGGGAGATGGGTACAAACACACATACTCACATACTCTTTGACCCAGCAATTCCACTTCAGGAATTAATCCTACAGATCAACTTACATCGGTCCAAATTGATTACGCACAAAAAGGGATCCACCGCAGCACCGTTTGGAGCAGTAAAGGACTGGAGCTAAGTGTCAGCATGGGATGGTACATCCCTACAATGGGGTGCTACACGGATACAACCCCGAATGGGGAACTCTCCTCATGTGATGACAGAATACGCGCTAGGACATCACTTTAACTGGAAAAAAGAAGTATAAAACGCTGTGTATAGAAAGCTACCATATGTATTTTTGAAAAGGAGACACAAGGAAAAAACTCTGGATTTTATTGTATTTGCACAGAGTGTGTCTAGAAAGACGTGTAGCTGTAAGCCTGGTACCATCTGGAGCGGGGGCTGGGATGTTGGGAGAGAGAAGCAAGTGGGCCCCTCCCTCCAGGGCACAGGGAGAGGGCTTCCTGACACCACCTGATGCACGTCTGCCAGGGCCGCAGAGCAAGGGAGCTGCAGGCTCGGGGCCGGGCAGCCTGCGTTTGCGCCCTGCCTCTTCCCAGCCGTGCGGCCTGGCAAGCACCTCCCTCTGTGCTCCTCGGCAACCCCCCACCTGCAGAACGGGGATGACAGCGGGACCCTCCTCACGAGTGCTGACTTGAGGGTTAACTGCAAAGTGCTTATCTCAGAGCCAGGCCGCTGGTCAGCGTGCTGCAGGGATTCACTGAGCCTCTGCGGCTTTGGGGGCTTCCCTGGCGGTCCAGTGGTTAAGACTCTGAGCTTCCACTGCAGGGGGCGCGGGTTCCATCCCTAGTTGGGGAACTAAGATCCCGCATGCCTCTCGGCACAGCCAAAAAAATAAAAATAAAAAAGTTAAAAAAAAAAAAAAGACACTGTGGCTTTTGAATATTTAACCGTATGACTGTACTCTGTCTGGAAAAATTAAAAATAAATAATGAAACTGAGGAATACAGCAGGAACACTCTTTCTTTAAATCCATCCAAGACTCAAGTATTGCCTTAAGACAGACAAGCTCAATGACAGTTTGCTCCAAGAAGCTTCTGAAGCTGAGGCCTGAGGCAGTGGGTGAAGTCCCTCAGGGAAGCGACCTTAATGGATTCAGGGCCTTCAGATTCCATTTCAAACCCGTAGTTCGGCCTTAGACAGTGACATTTAATGAGCTTCCTTCTCAGCAACCATACGCCACATTCTCCTGCCCCTTTTCACCCCCTGCTTCCCCCAAAGACACGATGACGTTTCTAAGAAAGTGACGCCTCTTCTCATTTATCCAACCTACTTACAGCTTTCAGTTTGTGATTACCATTCCAGGACTGTACTGGATTGATTTCCACCGTATTAAATAACTGTCCATTTTTACTGCATAATCTCAGAGACTAGAGACGCTAGTTCCAGAAGGCCTGACGTCTGGGTGCAGGCTGGGAGGCTGATGGTAAGAGCCACAGGGCGCCCAAGAGATACCCACCTAACTCCTTTCCAGAATGTACCTGAGCTGGCGTCCACAGATGCCCTGTGAGAGGTGGCACTACACCACCTATTCTGTGCAGAAGTGAGGAGACTTTAATAAGGCTGGAACCAGTAAGTGGCAACGGCGGGACTCGAAACAATGTCTCCTGACCCCAAACTCTGCTCTCCCCGCGCTGCTGGGCCATCACCTCCACATCACGAGCAAACCACTCAGCGTCACACGCTCTGCATCCCAAGACCTCACTCTGCATTTCCCTCTCAGGGTCTAAAGAAATGCTACATTTGAAAAAGAAAAATGCTGATGATACAGTGTTAAGACTGAGAAACAGAACACGGGATTATGTATAGAGTATGACCTCAATTGTGTAGAAAAAATGTGATCAAGCACTTTTTGAAAAGTTCACAAAAACGTCAGAGACTCGTATCACAGACAAAGGATTAATCTCCCTAATAGATAAAGAACAACCAGAAATCAATAAAGATTTGCAAACCAATGGAGAGGTGGGCAACGGACACAGACAGTTCACAGAAAAACAAAAATAAGATGGTCCTTAAACACAGGTAAAGATGCTAACTCTCACTCTTGGAAAGAGAAAAGCAAATTAAAGTCATGCCCCTATCAGATTGGCAAAGATCCAAAAGGTAAGACAGCCCACACGAGAGAAATGCAGGCAGAGGCGCAGATCGGTGCAGGTTCAGACGGAGGGTAACTAACTGGTCACAGCTCTGAGAGTCACCAGTGTCGTTAACCTTGGAACTCCGATCCCGCTTCTGGAACTAAACAGACGCAAACGTGTGAGTGTAGCTTGTGTGCTAAAAGCAGAGAACTAGAAACAACTGGAGAGAACACAGGCGGGGCAAATTCAATCCCTCCTGCTGGACGCACCCAGCAGGACACGGTTGGGGTGGGGGTGGGTCCCACGGCCAAGTCCACACAGAGGGAGCAGACCCTGGGGCACACACTCCTCCTCCTGTGGAAGAAGGAAGGATACATATTCGTATTTGCTTACTTCCGCACCAAAGAAATGTAAAAAGATTCCGTTTAAGCAAATTGAGTTTTTAAAAAGTAGGAAGGGGAAGAATAGTTCTGACCTCTGATTGCAAAACTCACTAGAATATTCGGCTGACCCAGGTAAGGAGCAACCTTAGTTTATCAGGAGTGGGTGTTTGTTCCATTGGTTCTGCAAGGGAGTTCCAGACCTTGTGGTCCACGGCCAGCCACGGACAGGAGTGGGAGGAAGCCAACAGAACAAGGCCAGGAGCTGGCCCCACACCTCCTAAGCTTGGTTTTTTAACTGAACGGCCAAGACGGTGGATGAGTTGGCCTGGAACTGCCGTCCCTGGCTGGGTGGAGAAGACAAGCCTCGCAAAAGACAGCACTGGGTCACCGTCCTCCACAGGCCAGCAGTCGGGACCTGAGGCCGGAACACGCGTGATCGCTGTGGAAAGGCCTTGCGGGGGAAGGGGGAGGAAGGGCTCGTGCTCCACGGGGGTCGCCACGAGGTCTCCGTGACTCCACGACGTCGGTGGGGAGGCCCTGAGCCACGCTGGCCAAGGGGGCTGGAGAAATGGCCCCCTGCCGCTTCTCACCCCCCCGCCCGCCTGCACCAGGGGGACGCCTGGGACCTGTGTCTGCTGTTCCCGGCATCCAAACTGTCATCTCTTCATCCAAAAAAAAAAAGTCCGTATAAAATCTGTCCAGGAATCTTTAGAACAGCACCATTCACGAGGCCCAAAACATGGGAAAAACCACACGTCCCTCGCTGGATGAATAAAATCCGGCCTATCCACTCGACAGAATACGATTCAGCACTAGAAGGGAACGAAATGCCATTACGAAATGCCCAGAACACGGGTGAACCTTGAAAACATGACGTAAACGTAAGAAGTCAACCACGAAAGAACATACGACATGATGGACTGTATGCTGCTGCTTACAGGAAACATCCAGAACCAGGCAAGTCTACAGAGACAGACAGTGAATGAGCGGCTGCCTAGAGCTGAGGAGACCAGGGGACGACAGCCAACTTCTGTGGGGGGCGGTTTCTTTCAAGGGCCGTGAAAATGTCCCGAAGTTGATGTGGTGATGAGTGTATAACCCTGAGGACACAGCACATCCACTTAAGTATGGATAGACTTCAAATGGGTGGATTGTAGTAGTGAGTGACATCTCGATAAAGCTGTTTTAGAAGAAAACGAGATTCCACTTACATTCCCCTTTAACCGACCCTGCGCCAAGGGTGGTGTGCAGTGAGGACGACCACGTGCTGCTGGTGGGAAGGGAGTCGGGCACTAACTTCGGAGAATATTGAGTTAAGCCAAAGGGTCACATTTCCTAAAACTTAAACTCCATTTCTTTCACCCTATGAAATCCATGCAGATGTGCAGACAGGGACACATGTGATACTACTATATGCTGCAACATTGTATATAATAGTAAAATTTGTAAAAAAAAAAAAAAAAAAGAAAGAAAGGTTCATTAATAGACTAACAGATACATAATTTGTAGCATATTCACACAGTGGAGTGCTATAGTGAATTTGGAATTAACACACTAGAGTACATGGAGTTATACAAACGGATCTCAAAAACATACAGCTGTATAAAAAAGTAAGCTTCAAAATAATACGTACAGTATGATGTCCACTTTAAAACGTTAAATACGTGTAACCCAGTACGATTTATGGATACATCCCAGCCAGTAAATGACAATATGCAGAGGAATGCGAACTACCTCTGGAAGGAAGGGAGGGAGATGGGGCCCAGGAAAGATGATGCAGGAAGCATCATCTACTTCCCTAATGTTTTGTTCTTTTTTTAAAAAATCATACATGTGAAGCAAAAGTGGCAAAATGTTAAGATTTAAGAAAACTGGGCTGTGGTTACACATATGGTTAATATAGCATAGTCTGCACTTTCGGTATGACGAGTATTTCATAATAAAATGAAAGTGTTACATGGCTTTTAAAATGAGAAAAAAAAGAAATTTATAGCAAACTAATAAAACTGATTACCTGAATGGGATGGGGAAGAAAAAAGAGGTAGGAACAACAAGATTCAGATGGATATTCTTTGTTGTTTAACCAAGTGAATGTATTATGTCTGAAGACACGGAGATAAAATGCTCTTCAAAATGTTAAGGAAAAACGCTCACGTTCATACCCTTTAAGAAGTGACTTAGGAACCTAGAGAAGACGTTAGGGCTGGAGGCCTGCTTATCTTTGCCTCCAGGTTCCCAGCAGAGGCCCAGTTCGGACGAGCGTGCCCACTGGTCTCCCGGGGAAGAGGAATCAATTCTGATAGACAACTTGCCTTCACTCTTTGGCATCCACCTGCCTGCAGAGCACACATGCTGACCTGGTCCTCAACTCCCGGCCTCAGGTGCACGGGGCGCGTCCCGCGTGGCAAGGCCGGGGCGCCCGAGGATGCTGAGAACCAGTGAGCAAGCGGTGCCGACTCCTGAGCGTCGACAGGCCACGGCCCCTTGTAACCCAAGCTGCCTGTTTCCCACCTACCTGACCAATTTCTGTGTCTCAATTTTCAAATTCTGTTGGGGAAGGAAAATGGGTCTCCTTCAGACTTCCTCCAAGGAAAATCTCCAAGGAAAATGCCCTCCCAAGGAGACCATCAGATATTTGAACACAAATAGGGTTGTAACGTCAAAAACTGGAAACCTTCACATCCATTCAGAACATACCCAAGATTTTTGAGGCCATCAATTTCAGATACTACAAAGTCATTAAAAATTGTCTTAAAAATGTTTTATTGGGCTTCCCTGGTGGCGCAGTGGTTGAGAGTCCGCCTGCCGATGCAGGGGACATGCGTTCGTGCCCCGGTCCGGGAAGATCCCACATGCCGCGGAGCGGCTGGGCCCGTGAGCCATGGCCGCTGAGCCTGTGCGTCCGGAGCCCGTGCTCTGCAACGGGAGAGGCCACAGCAGTGAGAGGCCCGCGTACCACAAAAAAAAAAAAAAAAAAAAAAAATGTTTTATTGACATGGGGAAAATGTCGTGGTATAATAGTAAGAAAACAGATTTTATATATATATATATGTATTATATATATATAATACATATATATGTAAAATACATATATATCAATATATGGTTTAGTTAATACAGTGCAGCTTACATCCATGTACCAAAAAGGACTGCAAGGAAATAAATCAAAGTATTAATAGGAGTAAAAAGTTGTGTGATAGCACTGCTAGTAATTTAGGTTTTCATTTTTATATTGGCTTGCATTTTCCAAATGCTTTGTAACAAAATTGTACCATTGTGATAATCAGAAAAAATGCTTAAGAAAAATATTAAAAATAAGTTTAGTAACAATATAAAAGAAAAAGATGGAGGCATTTAAAAAGGAGAATGCAACTAGCCTGACATGAATGCAGCCATGTTCTGAAAAATATACCTGTTAAAATATTTTTTAAATATTTCATATACTGGCAATTAACAAGTGGAATTTAAAATTAAAAACACAATACTACTTATACTAGCATCCCCCCACCAAAAGAAATAGTTAGGTATAAATCTAACACAATGTATACAAGATCTATATGAAGAAAACGACAAAACTCTGATAAAGGAAATCAAAGGAGAACTAAATAAATGGAGAGATATTCCATGTTCACGGGTGGAAGACTCAAGGCGTCAGTTCTTCCCAAGTTGGTCTAAAGATTCAATGAAATCCCAATCAAAATCCCAGTAAGTTACTTTGTGGATATCGACAAACTGGTTCTAAAGTTCACGTGGAAAGGAGGCACAGCACCCAGGACAGCCAACAGGACATTGAAGGAGAAGAACAAAGTCAGAGGAATGACACTACCCAACTTCGGGGCTTACTCCAGTTACAGTAAACAAGACAGCGTGGTCCTGGTGCAAGAACAGACAAATAGATCAACAAAGAAGAGCAGAGGACCCAGACTCAGAGTCACACACACTCAAATGACCTTCGACAAAGGAGCAAAGGCAACACGTTGTAGAAAAGACAGTCTTTCAGCAAACAGTGCTGAAACAAGTGGACACCCACACTCAGAAGAAAGAATCTCGACACAGACCTTAAATCCTTTACAAAGTTTTAACTCAAAATAGATCACAGACCCCAAATGCAAGACTTTAAAACTCCTAGAATAACACAGGAGAAAACAGATGACCTTGAGCATGGTGGTGACCACACAGAAAGGCACGCTCCATGAAAGAAACAGCTGATGTGCCGGACCTCATCAAAATTAAAACCTCTGGTCCGTGAAAGACAACATCAAGAGAAGAAGACAAGCCTCAGACTGGGAGAAAATATTTGCAAAAGACAATTCCGATGAAGGACTGGTATCCGTAATATACAAAAGACTCGTAAAACTCAACAATAAGAAAACAAACAACCCAATTTAAAAACGGGCAAAAGACCTGGACAGCTCACAAAAGATGTACAGATGGCCAATCAGCATATGAAAAAGGTGCTCCACAACATATGTCATTAGAGAAATACACATCAAAACAACGAGATACTACCACAGACCCATCAGAGTGGCCCACATCCAGAACACTGACAACAGCAAGTGCTAAGAGGCTGTGGAGCAACAGGAACTGTCGCTCGCTGCTGGTGGGAACGCAACATGGTGCAGCCACTCCGGAAGTTTGGTGGTTTCTTACAAAACTAAATAAGCTCTCACCTTACAACTCAGGAACCATACTCCTTGACATTTACCCAGAGGAATTAAACTTAGGTCCACACAAAACCCTGCACGTGGATGTCTACAGCAGCCTTAGTCACAACTGCCAAAATGTGGAAGCAACCAAGACGGCCTTCAGTAGATGACTGGATAAATAAACTGGTACCTCCAGATGATGGAACATTATTCAGTGCTGAACAGAAATGAGCTATCGAGCCATGAGAAGACATGGAGAAGACTTTAATGCATATGACTGAGTGAGGGAAGCCAACGTGAAAAGGCTACGAACTGCATGATTCCAACCAAATGACATTCTAGGAAAGGCAAAACTATCGAGACAGTTGAAAAGATCAGGGCTGCCAGGGAGTTAGGGGACGCGTGAACAGGCAGAACACAGAGGATTTTTAGGGCCGTGAAACTACTCTGTATGACACTCTATTGATGGGTACGTTTCATTACACGTTTGTCCAGACCCACAGAATGAACGCCACCAAGAGTGAACCTCAAATGTAAACCGGGGTTTGGGGTGATGATGATATGTCAGTTGCAGGTTCATCCGCTGTAACACATGCTGACGGTAGGGGAGGGGTGAGTGAGGGGCAGGCAGGAGACAGGGGCTCTGAACTTCCTGCTTAACTTTCCAGGGCACCTAAAACTGCTCTAAAACATAGAGTCTATTTTTATAAAAATTCAGTGGTCAAGGGGACTTTTAAAATATAGGAACTGAGTAATAAGCACTGGTTTTAAGTTTGCAATAGGATTATTCTCTGAAGATCATTTAGACTGCTAGAGAATTCCCTGTGAAGACGAGAACCAAGGACACGTTACTTGAGCTTGCATGCGGCCGCCGAAGTCTCTGTCCCTGGTTCAGCAGAAGCGCAGGCCGCCTCCCCTGGGGCCCGTGCGCCCACCTGGGAGGAGGGGGGCCTCGCACCGGGCTCTGCAGAGCCTACCGTGGTCCTCCATCAGCTCTCGTAAAAGCAGTTCACACGAAGGCAGCAGTCACTGCCTGGAGAGAACAATGGTTAGACACAAAGAAACGAGGCTCCGTGGCAGGAATGTTTGTTCTCAAGCAAAGGCCAATGGGCGAGAGGCTGGGGGGCAGGCAAGCTGCGCCTTCCTCTCCCACCGCAGTGCGCAGCTGCAGGCCCGACCGCCCACTCACGGGCCCGCGGAGGACCGCCCACTGGCTGCATCCCTCGGGCATCGCCCAACCGCCCACTCACGGGCCCGCGGAGGACCGCCCACTGGCTGCATCCCTCGGGCATCACTGGTTAGGGTGCACGCCAAGCATGTTCCTGCCTTAGGAGCTCTGCACTTACTCCTCCCTTTCCTGAGAATATGCTTCCTCAAATGCCCACGTGGCTTGCTCCCCAGGTGAGACGGTTATGACTCCCTCGGTTGCCAAGGTCCTCACGTCTGTCTGACATCCCTGGGTCCTGTCGGTTCCTAACAGACAGTCGGCATGTTGGAGCTGGTGGGGCTCAGATACCCCATCTGGTGGTCCCAGACCCGACTCTTCACTAGACCTAACCCCAGAGGCTCTGCGTGTTTGTTTGTAATGAACAAAGCTTCCCAGGCTCCACTTCCAGGAATTTGTCCGGTGGATCTGAAGTGAGGCTCCGGAATCCACATTTTAAGAACACACCTTTGGGGATCACCCGCCCGGTCCACCACTTTAATTTCTTTTAGAAGAGAAAACAGAAAGACAGAGAGATGAGGTGACCACCCAGAAGACACAGCGAGTTCCAGGGGGAGATGAGCCTGAGATGGTGAGATCAAGGCAGAGCAGATCCCAGATCAGAGGAGCTTTCCCTAAACCTGGTGCCACATTCTATGTTCTCACATGTTAGGAGTGAGTTTCTTTAAAAAATCACTAAGTGGAAAAACTAGCTTAGCTCTACCAAGGTTTGGGGTTTTTTTTTTTTTCTTTTGTTTGCCTTTGGGGAGGGGGAGGCATGAAAGTGAAAGAAAATGTCATAGTGAGAAAAAAAAAAAAGACCGCATTTTAATTCACATCTGTCTGTGAAGACCCGAGAGTAGTGTTTTGTGGGTTATTTTTAACCTTTCTGAACTAAGAAAGGTCAGAGAGTAAGAGGAGGAGGAAACCCTTCAAGATGTAAATGTCTGATGGATGCGCAACACTCCATATAAAGCCGGGATCCCACGAAGGGGAGGCGCGTTGCCGGGAATCCCCCGGCTGGGTCCCCCTTGGTGAGGTCTGGCTGGGAGTCTAATGACATCAGGCGGGTCACGGGTTATCGCTCTCACCAGCTCCCACGAGGCCTGCTTCCCCTTGTTCAGCGGTTATTCAGCTTCTGTTACTGTAACAATAAGGCGATAAGGCGAGCCTCAGCCTGACTCACAACAGGACTCACCAGGAGACCCAGGAGCCGTGGCCACGCACCCGGCCAGCAGAGCTTGGGGAAAAGCCTTCGGCTGCCGCCCGGCGCCTGGCTGTGGACCCCACAGCTGGAGGGACCTGCCTTCTGCCTGGAACACTGTCCCTCTCCACACGGTTCTCTACGGTGACGAGTAACAAGGGCTTCACCCTGCCTGTCGTCGATACTTATCAGAATAAGAGCCAGACGGAGTGTCAGCCAGTTGGCAGCTTCCATGCGGCAGCCCCCATACGGAGGCTGCTCTGATTCATCCCTGAGAGATGCGGCCTCAGAGATGAATGTTCTCTGAATCTCAAGCAGCAGGGCTCTGCAGCAACTTCTGCATTCCTGCAGCCATTCACTCATCCTCAGATGACACCTCGAAATCCCATCCACCAACCAGTGCAAACAGACTCTCTTAATGAGGCAGAGAAAACCTCGTGGCACAGGAAGTCAGCGAAAAGGGAAGGCAGGCAGGGAGGTCAGGGAACGTGTGGGGCAATGCCCAGGCATCTGGGAGAGTCCCCCCGCCCGCCCCCGCGTCTGCAGCCCCCTGTGGAGTGGGTCACCAGCACTGGGCTGTCAGCTGGCCCGGGCGGGGCTCTGCCTAGGCCCTGCACTCAACCTGTCCGGCAGCTCCATCTCCTAAGCAGGAAGGTTTTCACGGTGTTTCCAGGTGGAAAGCACAGTGAACACCCCCCGCCCCTCCCCACCCCAGCCTGCCTGACCCTCCCTTTAGTAGCCTTTTACTAAAATCTTCAGAACCCCAAGTACCCTAAACAAAGACGGTGGTGCAGTCACGGGCAGCGTATCTCCGTGAGGCGCGCACCGAGGAAAACACAGCCCGGTTTCTGTATTTGTCTTCTCCGTAAGATCCTTGCACAGACAAGCGAAGGCTCTACCTTTTTCAGTAAAATTAGCTCATCCAAATCGTAGATCAATCAGAGATCTACACTCATTACTTCTGCTCCCTCCGTCCTGGTGACCGTAAAGCAGTACAACGGATCTCTTCTGAATCTAAATGTCAAGATGTGAAACTTCAGGCACCACTGACTCTGAAGGGCTGTTTCAGTTCCTCCTCGGCATGTGTGGGGTACACTTTTCAGGGCCAAGATGTGTCGAATTTTCTCCTGCCATCAGAGAAACAGCAGCTCACGGATAAACATGGCAAATCCTCCCAGAGTCCGCATATAAGCAGCCCTATGGATGTATCTAACTTGCTGGGAAAGCTGGGAAAATCAAGTTATTAGCAGCTTTAAGAAAGCAGATTGGAAGCAATTACATTTGAAGCCCAGCATCGTAGTTCGGAGTTCCCAGGTCTGAAATGTTTCATTCCACAAGAACCACGGAGGGAAGATGGAACGTTTCTCTCTCTGCCCTGCACTGCGCCAGGTTTACACTGTGCCACTGTTAGGTACCTGGCACCTCTCCACCGTGTTTGTGGTATCTTTCTCTTCACCTTTGCCTAAGTGGAAAATCATGAGGAGAGAAGGAAAAAGCGAAAAGAAGAAACTGCTCATCAGTGTGCTCGGCTAAGACGACCACCCGAAACTGTGGATTTAAGGTAACCCAAGAGCAAAGCAGGCGTTGGGAGTCACACCTGGCTGGCTGCCACCTGACCTGGACACACAGACAACTCGTGAGCACTTGGGTGCTCAAGCGCCTAACGATGATTCACTCCATCCTGAGACCAACCCGAGTCCCAGAGAAACTCAGGAAACCAAGCACAGTACTGCACACAACGCACACCTTTTCCAGGCTGTACAAAGGGGAAGAGAAAGTGGGAAAGGGACCAAGACAACTGGTCCAACGAGAGATGAATTCCAACTAAATGACACACACGTCACCACGGTACAGAAGTCTAAAAACGTCTCAGCACCTGAGAAGTAAATCTAAAGGAAATTAAACTAAGGAAAGGAGCTAATGGATGTGAAAACTTCTTGTTAAGTTAAAAGTACTGTTTACATAAAAATGATTAAAATCCTGCCTCAAATAGCAAATTCACTGAAAGTGAGAAGCAGAAGTTCATACCGAAAACTTTAGAAGTTCTGTAAGAATTGGTGTGGCCCTGCACGTCGCCACCTTCTCATGTGGGTGCCACCCCTGGAACCCCAAATACCTACTTGGGGGAATCCAGAATTGCCTGAATAACAGGAATAGGAAGTTCAGAAGGTCCTGATGTTACCCTGTACAATCTCAGAGAAGGAGAAAATTTCAGAAGTAGTCTGAACCAGCTACACAGCTGAACAGTTGAGAGTGAGACCCAGGAAAGGAGGGGACTCGCCAGGGTTACACGGCCTCCGGGCAGCAGAGCTGGGATCAGGATCGGATCCAGGTCAAGACTCGAGATGACTGAGTGTCAACCCACCACCGGCTCCTCCTGCCACTCAGCCGTCCTTTCTAGATGAGAAACAGACACGGAGAGCACACAAGTGAAACTCGTATCTGAACACTCACGCGAATCTCTGTGACCGAGTGGATAGCACGGGATTTTCAATCTATTAGCGCCTACCCTGCGGGGGACTATATACCATTTTACTAAGTTTCCATTGAAGAAATACAACAATTTTTACATGACAGAAATCATATGCTGATTACCTGTCAACCAAGAACGACCTTTATGGGATAAACAGTTTATGAGTCATAGTAATTTTGAGAAAACTTGTACAAGGAAAAAAGCAGAAACATTTAAGCGAATTTAGAAACTTACACTAATCACGAGAATCAGAGCTTACTCTTTGGCCCTCCTCACTGTCTATCTAACTAAAATTTTGGAATGAAATGCACTTCCCAAAGGACTTTTCTGTTTCACTGATATGCACTAAAATTCTTTACAAGTAGTGTTTCAATTAAGAGCTACTACTAATAAAATGAATGAATTCTTCCAAAATGGATGAAATAATCAACCTAAAAGAATACAGCAAGTCATGGAAGCAGCCTAAATGCCCACTGACAGAGGAATGGATAAAGAAGATGTGGCACATATATACAATGGAATATTACTCAGCCATAAAAAAGGAACGAAATTGGGTCATTTGTAGCAATGTGGATGGACCTAGAGATTGTCACACAGAGTGAAGTAAGGAGAAAAACAAATATCGTATATTAACTCACATATGTGGAACCTAGAAAAATGGTACAGATGAATGGGTTTGCAGGGCAGAAATAGAGACACAGATGTACAGAACAAATGTATGGACATCAAGCAGGGAAAGCGGCTGGGGGGTGGTGGTGGGATGACCTGGGAGATTGGGATTGACATGTATACACTAATATGTATAAAATGGATAACTAATAAGAACCTGCTGTATAAAAAATAATAAAATAAATCAACAAAAGTACAGAATGAAAACCAAAATAAATAAATAAGTTATATGGGCAAAAAAAAAAGTATGTAATTACTGATTACCAAAGATAAAAAATAACGTGTTTTTCTTCCCCCAAAAGGTATTATTAAATTTACGGTGAAGTAATTGAGAAATATGTACCACAGAATTAGCAGGAGTTTGGAATAAAGCACTATTTGCACATCAGGAAAAGAGGAGAATACAGCCAGAACAATGCTATTCCTTTGATGGGCTGCATCAGGAGCCCCGGTTCATCCCAGCGCCTTCCTTCCTGCCCGTGGAAAGGATTTTCCAGAAGAGGAAGCCCGGGCTCTCCGTCACCACCCACCTCCAGCTGGAGACGCCCAGCCCTCCACACACCGTCCAGACTGAGAAGTGAGGCCCCTGGCCCCGCGCCCCATCTGTCAGCGTGCTGATCCTTCGGGGCCGCACCTCCTTTCCCCGACAGCCCCTGTGGGACCACTGCTCAAGCTTCCACACAGGACAGGCGGCACCGCTGCTTGCAAGCGGCTCCAGCAGCAGCAAAGGAAGGGTCAGGAGGAAGCACAGGGCAGCAGAATCCAAACAGCCACTAGGAAGTGCCCATCCTCTACTTTTTCCGTAAAGGGAGGACGTGTCTGCACACCTACCAGCCACCCCGTGCCTGTCTGCAAACTCAAGTTTCCCATCAACACGCTTTTATCTCCCTGGTGCCCAGTGAATTACAGAAACATTTCTCTGAGATTCTGAGATAGAACTGAAGTTTCAAACCTGTTGTCGAGTTCCGGGGGATCGGTGACCCTTCCCACCCCGGCGCACTTGCAAATCCTCGAGCGCGCAAGTGTCCCGTGCGTCTGCCCATCGCTCACACCCCCGGCCGCGTCCCGCCGGCCCCCCGGCCGGGCTGTGGTCCTGGCTGAGCAGCCACACATCTCCTCGGCAGGCCAGCCCTCTTCTGGGTGGTCCTGACTCTCCGCGTGGACCTGGAAGGTCCCGTTGTTGGAGGATTTCCTCAGTGACCAGCTGTGCTTTAAATGATCCCTGCGCTCCCCGTACGGATGCGGGAGGTGACACGAGCTCCCCGGCTGCAGCCTACTAATTTCCTCTTCCAGAAGTTACACAAAAACAAAACAGGAACATTCGCTTGTTAGGTAAATTAAGCCCTCCGATGATTTGGGAAGTCAGATGCATCCCTCACACTGTAAAACACGCTCTCAGCAAAGCCATCACAATCTGACAAGTCCAAGTCCCACTTCCTACTTCTGTTCCTGGGTTTGTGCTCCGGTTACAAAGGACAAAAACACTCAACCGGCTGAGCAGCTCGGACTGACTCACTCCATCTGTGGCCCTGCTGGGGATGACGTCGTAGCCAATTAATTCATCACAAGACCTCTGAATATGGCTCACAGGGCTCACAGGGCTGTGAGAGAAATGCAGTGACTCGCCTTCAGCTGCAAGGTTGTTCTGACACTGGCCACCACCCTGTGAATGGCTCTCCTGTGACCAAGTGTCAGCTGACAGGTCCTACTCTGCAACCTTGCAAAACGGCCCAGAGCAAGGGAGAGAGATGGTTACCCTCAGCAGATGGACGTAGGGCTTAATGCACAGGGGGTGACATGGGGGCGGGTGCGCAGGGACGCATTCTGGCTTTAATACCAGTATAGAATTTAATTTATTTATGCAAGAAAAGCAATAATAAGCTGAGAAGCCATAAACCCTCACAACTCTTGCACTGGATTCTTAACTCCTAAGCATATTCAAGCTGAGAGAGCCCTGAACTAGCAGAACCCAAGAACAAAAGCAGTTCAGTTTTGACTTCTGACATGAATATACTTCAACTGTAAAATGAGAATAACACTATGGTATCATATATCAATATGATATATCTGTGATATATTGATATATACTGATATATCACATACTTCAATATTTTATGTGATACATATTTTATATTTTTGTTATATTTTAAGAAATATATTTTATATGATAGTTATATTTTATGCATTTATGATATATTACATATTTCCATATGATTTTTATGATACATATTTTACATTTTTGTTATATGTTGTGATATATATGCTATTTTATGATACACGTTTATATTTTACACATTTTATATGACATATCGATACACATATCAATATGATTTTTCCATAGTATTGTGAATTCATGGAAAAAATAATTTTCTCTTTTAGAAGAAATAAAAAGCACTAGTCCTTAAAACACAGGTCAAGTCTTGATACAAAAAACTACAAGGGTCTGTCCCAACTTGTTTTCCTCTTGTCATCCTGGAATCTGGCTGAAGAAAATATTAACAGAGCCCTAAAATCTGATGAGCCCTCAGCTGGGTCTTTAGTCTGAGTAAATAAAATCCATACTTCATGGCAAGACAAGAAAAATTTAAAGATAAAATGTTCCTCTGCCCGTGTGGGCCTCCTTGCTCCCCGCCGGCAAGCTCCGTGTGTCTGCACTGACCACACCTCCTTAGGAGACTACATTCCTTCTTAATCCTGTGCGGGGTCTGGATGATGCTCTACTAACTCTGCGTGCAGATCTGGGTTGTGTAAACTGTCTATACGTCATCCGACGTGTAACCCTTTGTCTCACAAATGTATCTAACTGTGCCGTGACCTCTAACGGGCGGGGCGGTCCTCACAGCTTTCTGAGAGACCGTCTCCCGGGTTATAATCTTCAGGTTGGCTCGAATAAAATTTTCTCTTTCTTTCTTAGATCGACTATTGATTAATCTTTCATCGACAGGCTTCAGAGGGCTTTTAAGTGCATCGACACACGGCAGCCACATATATTTCATTCTGCAAGCGTGACGAGGTCTAACGGTCTTGTGGCAGAAGTCTCAGTTACCTGAAGACGTTATTGTATATGTGACCCTAAAGTTCCTCTGTAACAAACCCACAGAAGATCTTAACTACACCCTCCTCTGAGAGAGAAAGACTGTAACACACCTACGATGGTGACCGGCTCCTCTGCGGCACAGGCTCAAATGACAGACAGGACCAGGTTGGGAGAAAGTGAATCCATTTCTCCAGGGGGGGAACATTTGGAGCTCAGCGGCCACGGTGAGCTCACGGGTTCCTCTTTTCTTCCTCTGAACTGTCTGGAAAACCACTCTCGCTTTTTTACAAGAGGAACTGAGAGCACCTCAGCAGCTCTAACCTGTCCACCTCAGCCCAGGCAGCCCAGCAAGCAAAGGCCAGAAGGAACCCCCTGCACCATCACGCCCACCTGACAGGAGGCCCAAGCGAGGTCCCAGGCGGATGCCTCCAGCTCACCAGGGCCTGGCTGGCCTTGTCTAAAATCACGGCAGAAATGAAAGCATCGTTCCATGCGGATGGGGGCAGGGCCTTTAAAAATGCCCAAGTAGCTAGATTCTATAAAATCTGTACAGGAAACACTGGGGGAACACATCCCACTTTCTATGTGTAAAAAAACAAATTCACTTTTAAAACTTCAGTCTCTAAAACTTATTTATCCAGGCCCTGATGAAAGGACATAAAGCCTTTCTAAATATGTACTCTGGACATACACCTTCCTAGCAGTTAGCCGCAAAGCCGTTCAATCATTCTAACATTTTACGTCTTCCCAAGGCTTCAAACACTGTTATAAAAATGCAATTGTATCCCCTATCCAGACGATGCGAACACTTTTTTTTTTTTTTTGCAGTACGCGGGCCTCTCACTGCCATGGCCTCTCCCGTTGCGGAGCACAGACTCTGGACGCGCACGCTCAGCGGCCATGGCTCACGGGCCCAGCCACTCCGCGGCACGTGGGATCTTCCCAGACCGGGGCATGAACTCGTGTCCCCTGCATCGGCAGACGGACTCTCAACCACTGCGCCACCAGGGAAGCCCCGATGCGAACACTTTTAAACGACAAGAATAATAAGAAAATGACAACGTGGTTACAAAGGACATTTGGATGAAATAAGGATGGAACGGCATTGGGAAAGAATCCCCTTAAACAGAAACTGAGCTGACTAGCAGGGAAACTGACCCACACTCAGCCTTCACCTAACATGCCAGGATGAGCAACAGAAGGAATCAGCATGGTGCCCTGTAGTCTTTGTATCGAGACTTAAGCTGTGTTTCAGTGACCGGTGCTTTTCCTTTCTCCATCAGTGTTTCTCCCTAACTTCAGCCAGCACAGCTTGAGCCTCCATTTCCCTCGTAGGCGGTGCTCAAACTTCACAGGCTCCTAAATGCCCAGTGATGGGCCAACCCCACCCCCGGTTTCCAATTCAGCAGATCCGGGGTGGAATCTGAGAATGCGGTTCTAACTAGTTCCCAGGAGCTGCCGCTCCTGGCCTGGGAAGCACCTGCTGGAGAACCACTTCCCCAGTGAACAGCCCAGCTTCCCCGTGAAGACGTCCCAGGCTTGAATTCTGCCGTGATCTTCCAAAAACACACTTTTAACACTTAACACATAACTGCTTGGCAGTAGAGAAGTGTCTGCATCTTATGATGCTACCCAGATCATACATTCTTTGAGGATAAAAACTGGGTCTCAAGACCAGTTCCCTCTGTGCAGGTCTCACACATGACCTCTTAATTGGGTTAGCACCACTGAGTATTTACATTAAAACTAGGGCATGAATCCAGCCACAGAAAGCTGCCTGCCTCTTGACAGTGTATTCTGAGCACAGGGCGCCGCCTGCGCTCAAACTCGCCCTCTCTCTCTCCTACTTAGCGCAGCACAAGTTCCTTTAGAAGCTTTAACATCTCGCGTTCACTCCAATCAACACGACTCGTGCTATTTTACCATTTAACGTTTCCATTTAATGTTTCCCCCTTAAGAACCCTAATTCCACAGTCCAAAATCTGATTGTATGTAATAAGGTAGAGATGTGCGTCAAAACCACTACCGCTGTACTCAAAGGGGATGCCACAATATGGCTCTAAACTGCTTTACATTTAAACGGGAGCTTTAAAATTTCTTCAGTAAATGGAAAAACAAGTAATAATGATACTGTCATATCCATTCTTCTGAGACACGAGAGCAGTGCGTGGAGTAGGTGAGAGAAAGGTAACATCCTGTTCAACCTTGACCCCGCCTCCCGTGACCTCCTTCTTCTCTTTCCCAAAACGGAATCCTCTCCTACGGGCTCCATCGCTCGTTACCACGCTGGATCCCCTGCTTTTCCATAGAGGGTAACATGCACGCGACCATTCATCGCGGCCCCTCCTCACGGTCAAGCTCTCCATCTCCCCACACGGCTCAGCCAGGCTCACATGCTGGGAGACGGGTCCCCGGTCACCCGCTGGCCCCAGCAGCCCACCCGCAGCTCTGCACGCTGGCTGGAGCAGCTGCTGCCCTCACGGACACCGCCCCGACGGGCGAGCTGTGTCACAGGCTGGAAGGGAGGATGGAGCAGCGTGGCAGCGTGAACCCATGGGCCAAGTGCGCAGAAGGCAGGCTCCTGGTTCAGGTCTGTGAGCTGCATCTGCCGCGCTTCCAACCTCACAGCCCAGAACTGGACCCAATGGTCCCGGAGAAGAGCAGAAGCACCACTTAGACCACACGAGGCAGGTTCCTGGCACTCAAGATCCCGGTCCAGGCCAGGACCTCTCTCCAGTCCTTCCAGTGTGGCGCTCCGGGGCCACCTCCAGCCCCCAGGACGTGGCGGCTGAGGACGACTCCATCCCCATCCCTGACTCAGAGTTGGGAGAATTAAAGTGTCACCCTTCAGGTGACAAAAAACAGTGATCACTGTGTGTAAAGAAAAATCAACTCAAAAGCCACAGCTGAGACGTGGGTTTGCAGAGAGAAAAAACGAAGGCCTAACACAGTGCCCCCAAAAGTCCAGGCTCATCAGTCTTACCTAATGACTCTCCCTCTGCCTCTTCACACTACCTTGATGAAAAGAAGGGAAGCATAAACGGAGAGGAGGGGTGGCGGGCAGGGTTTAGGACCCACAGCCGCGGCAGCGGACCCTCTGACGGGCTCATCCCCTCCCTCCCTAATGCCTTTCCCACACCTAGGAATGACTGAGAGCAAGCCCTCCTACCAGTGGCTCTCGAAGCGCGGTCCCCAGCAGGAGACACCAAGGAAGTCACAGGATGCTCATAAGCTCTTTCTTGATCTGGGCACTGCTGCTGTGAGCAGGCAGCCAGCAGAACACGTACATTTCCTGTCTGTATATTCTCGCTCAGTGTGAAGTTAAAAACACGCCTCCAACAAACACATTAAAGGACGCTCAGCGTCACTAATCATCAGAGAAATGCAAATCAAAGCCACCATGAGGTACCACTTCGCACCGGTCACAACGGGCATCATCAGAAAACCTACAAACAAGAAATGCTGGAGAGGGGGTAGAGAAAAGGGAACCCTCTTACACTGCTGGTGGGAATGTACACTGGTGCAGTCACTACGGAGAACAGTACGGAGGGTCCTTAAAAAACTACAAATAGAGCTGCCGTATGATCCAGCAATCCCACTCCTGGGCTTATATATCCGGAGAAAACCGTATTCGAAAAGATACATGCACCCCAATGTTCATTGCAGCACTGTTTACAATAGCCAGGACATGGAAGCACCCTAAGTGTCCATCGACAGATGAATGGATAAAGAAGATGTGGTATATATATACAATGGAATATTACTCAGCCATAAAAAAGAATGAAATAATACCATTTGCAACGACGTGGATGGACCTAGAGATTGTCATACAAAGTGAAGTAAATCAAAGACAAATATTATATGATATCACTTATATGTGGAATCTAAAATATGACACAAACGAACTTGTCTACGAAACAGAAACAGACTCACAGACATAGAGGACAAACTTATGGTTACCAAAGGGGAAAGGGGGAGGGGGAGGGATAAATTTAGAGTTTGGGATTAACAGATACACATTACTACATATAAAATAAACAATGAGGACCTACTGAATAGCAGAGGGAACTACAGTCAATATTTTCTAATGACCTATAAGGGAAAAGAATCTGAAAATGAATACATATACGTATGTATAAGTGAATCACTTTGCTGTACACCTGACACTAACACAACATTGTAAATCACCGACACTTCAATGAAATAAGTTAATTAAATTTAATAAAAGTATCACATTTGAAAAAAGAAGGCCTCCTGCTGGGCTAGAGCTATGGACTCAGGCAGGGGGAGGCAGCATGCTTTCGGGGAACGGGCTTGCAGACAGATGCGGGACGAAGACCACGCCTGCCAGGACGTGGCTGCTGGAGCCTCCGCCCACCCTCAGGACGGCAGTCAGTGGGCGGCGCCCACCGGACCTGCGGAAGCCCACCAGACGAGCTCGCACTCGGGAAGCCCGGCAGCGCGCAGCCAGCCACGCGGGCAGTGACAACCCGCTGGCTCGCCGGTCACAGGGAGTGAGCGGCACTGATTTCTGCAGCAGACGGGCCAAGGCGCCAACCGCCATGGGCCGGGCAAGCTGGGACTCGGGGCACCCTTGCCAGTGCCAGGGGAGCCATGCTTCCCCCCGGCCGGCCTCGGTCCTCGGTCCTCAGGGGCGGATGTCCCCTCCTCCATCCAGGAGGAGGCTGAATGTCCCCGGCTCGACAGTCATGTCCGAGTCTCTCTCCTACAACTCTGACCCCGGCCCCGACACGTCCAGATTCTCACTCACTCAGTCCCAGTCTGTGCACTGCGGTGACCAAGTCTCTCGTGGGACACCTCGCCGGCAATGAACCCTGCCCCGAGAACAGTCCCCGCGCAGGAGCACCCCTCCCGGGCACTGCTCCGCCCTCCTCTCCCGACCTACCCAGCTGAGGCTCGCACTCCTAAACGGAGGGACTTTGATCCATACCAAGTTAGACGGAATGGACAATAAAATCAACCGATATGACTGCTTTGATTTAAAATGAGGAGGCAGCGGAGAGAGAACTGAGCTTTCAGATTCAGATCAAAGCTATTTGAAAGTTCACAGCTCTGTGCAGTCCCGATCATGATCCAGATTATTCCCACTCCCGTACCCCCGGACTCTGAGGACAGAGCACACAGCGCCCAGCATGGAAGAGGCTCTCAGCCACTGAAAGAATGAATGCATGTGTCATGCCTTCCTGAAATCTGTGAAACACAGAAAAATTCTGATGTTACAAAGCCGAATAAAAAGAACCGGATACAACACAAAATGGTGGAGGCACTCTGATAACTAGCGTGAGTCCAGAAAACCAAATGCAGAAAAAGGAACCAAAAAGAAACTTCAGAACGGCTGTGCGCAGCGAGACTCAGAATGCTTTTCCTGTTACAATTCTCCATTTTCCATTTTTCAACAACAGCTATGCCTTACTTACAAACTACGGGGAAAACGACTTCACGTTTTTAAACTCTTGCTGCCAAACCAGTAATGATCACTTCACTTCTCTGTTCTATAACAATTCTGAGGGTTTTATTGTAAGGAAATGGTCAGAGTCAAAACAATCTCAGATGGCTGGAAGGAAAAGCAAAGCACGTACACTATGAGACTGCTGTACTACTCACACAGCTTTTCCTTCCGTGTGATTGCTATCAGTAATACTTACATAAGCCAGCAAAGGTAGAGCGCTGCAGCTGTAGACTCCTTTAAAGCACAAAACTCCCCAATTTCCCTTTATTTGGAGACTCAGCTTAGTACCTAGCAGCAGCACAACGTGCATTAACAACGAGAGGATTTCTTTTTTTCTTTTTTTTTTTTTTTTTGCGGTACGCGGGCCTCTCACTGCTGTGGCCTCTCCCATTGCGGAGCACAGGCTCCGGACACGCAGGCTCAGCGGCCATGGCTCACGGGCCCAGCCGCTCCGCGGCATGTGGGATCTTCCCGGACCGGGGCACGAACCTGCATCCCCTGCATCGGCAGGTGGACCCTCAACCACTGCGCCACCAGGGAAGCCCCAACGAGAGGATTTTTAAGCTGCACACAAGGAAAGGAAAGGTGAGACTCCAGGAGGTCCCCAAGCTTGTTAAGTGAACAGGTGGCTCTGAGGAGGCTCGCAGTGAAACTGGGGCTCTAACTGCTTTGTACCTCAACCTTAACAGCAAGGGAGACGGCAGCCAGGCTCGCTAGGGCCGGGTCAGAGGTTCTCTGGGGTGACACTCTCCACCCGCGAGAAGGAGCACTGCTTGTTTTGCCATCGCAGTGAAGTGATTCACTCTTCCTGGAGTCAGCCTGATAACCGGCAATTCAGAGACAAGCTTCCGTCACTTTTTTAGGCCCAGTATCAGACCTCGATCTACAACCCTCCCTCCCTATGACTTTTACAGCCTGGCCCGGCGCCCCCTCCCCCGTTTCTCAGAAATTAACGACAACCAGGATTACTTTTAAGACTTCCAGAAGTTAGAAACACACTGGTGACAACGGATTACACAACTTTTAAAGTTTAACTCTGACTCCGGGCCAGGCTGCCACTAGCGTGTGGACCTGAGCAAAGTGTCAGCGGGCCGGGTCGGGGAAGAGGTTCGGGGCTGAGCTCCAGGGCCGGGGTGTCGGCCCGGGAATCACCCTCTGCAAAGCATGTGACCGGGGCACACGGTGACAGAGTCAGGCGGAAGAGTCAAGTCCTGTCCAGCACAGCGCCTCACTCGACTTATTAGACCTCAAGCAGCTCTGCGGGATGGCCAGGTTTCAGGGGTCCCATCTCTCCTTTCAAAACTGCCTTAATTCTCACCCAAACTGTGTAACTCACGAGAAGTAAGTTTTGAGAAATACCTAGGAAGGGGCTTCCCGTCTGTCTCCGTCTCTCTTCCGTTGAACATATAGCTATAACATCATTAAACTTTTCCGTTGATGCTTTGAAGCAGATGCTGGATTGCTCGGGGTACAACGCAGAGCTGTACGAGCAAAGGCATGTCCTAAGGTGCTGTCCCTATTGAGACACGGCAGCTCACACCCCCAGGCCACAGCCGAAGCTCCAGCCCCCCTGGCTGAGCACACAGACCCCCTTGCAGGAGGCCCTCCCATCGTTCTGGAGCCCCTCACAGGCCTTGTGCTATTCAGGTAAACTACACGCCTGTGTCGCACGCTGGACTGGTCTCTGATCTCCCTGGAGAAGAACTCTGTTGTGAAAAGGACTTTCCCCCCGCCCACTCTCTCTTACATTTATAACATTTTTAAAAATGCTTTGAAGCATTTATAATTTTTTTTAACATTTATAACATGGGGATACAGCTATTTATCTCACAGAGGAATAAAGAATTCAATCAAATTACTGTTAATGGTATCACACCAACAACTATTATTATTCTAACTATTATAGCCATTGGGATAATTTTGTAATTACTAGGAGCTACCAATTAAACCGTGCTGTAATGAAATGAACCACCAAATAAGATGAAAAAAAAATAAAAAGCAATTGACGCTCTTCTACAATTTATCAAGATAATCTCATTGGTTTTGCAGAATAATTGGTGACCTTGCCTTGGAAACACGCTCTCTAACGACGAGGGCTCCATTCATTCACCCCTTCAGACGTTGATGTGCCAGGCCCCGTTCAGGATGCTGACGACACAGAGGAAAGTGGCATGAGTGTGGGAACAGTCTCGAAGCAGGTGTGCGATGGGTGACGGGGCCGTCCGTGTCCTGGGGGGTGGGAGGGGGAGAGAGGGTCTTCCTAGAAGTACCCAGAGTACCCAGGCCCGCTCTCCCCTCCCCACTGGTGATATGGAAGCTAGGGAGGGAGGGAGCTGCACGTGGCGCACGTGGCGCTCCTGGCCCCCTCCTGACGTCGCCCCCTCACCCCCCAACCACGGAGACAGGGCAGCCGCATCACCTCCCCGGCTACACCTCGTCCGAGCCCCGGGCCCACCAGGACTATGGCAACAGCTTTCTTACTGGCAGCCCTCCCATTCTCGGCCGGCTACAAGTCCAGTCAATAGAACAGTCGACGTACACAGCAGGATAAAGGTAATGAGAGTAATTCAAGGAACCCGACTAGAGGTCAGGTTAAGAGTAAAGTTAGTGACAGAAGGTTCTTCTCGCCTGTTCTTCGGTCTGGTTTAACAGAGCCGCAACAGCAATGCCACCGTAACAGAGCTAACTAAAATGCACAGCTTCTCATGTTAAGTTTATCACTGGCTAATTAAATGCACCAGAGTCCCCAAGCGCTCTGAGAGCTGTCGCAGCCACAGGGACTGAGGGGGCTGCTTGGGAGTCGGCAGAAGTCAGTTACACGCAGAGAGAGCTGGGAAAGGGCGTGAGCTCTGATCAGCAGACGTGCTCCTCCCGACTCAGTTCCTCATGACGAGGCTGGGGACCAGGCGGCCCAGCAGCCCGAGGGCCAAGCACGGTCGGTGGGTGTCACATGAGGGGAAGGACCGCGGTCTGGGGGGCCCAGGGCTGTGTCCGGCTCCGGCCCCCTCACTCAGGGGCCACGTGACTCTGAGCCTCCGTCTCCTCAACTGGAAATAAATGGTGATGGTGAAACTCACTCTGCCTTCCAGGAAGGTGGATAAGGCTGCTCGCTGCGAGCGTGCGAAAGCCCCCCTGAGAAACCGTACCGCTCAGACAGATGTGGTGCATCCTCCTTTCTACACGCCCATCCGAAAGCACTCACTGTCCTGTCTGAGTGGCTAAGCTCACGGACGACTGCACTGCATTCATACAACACGAAGCCAAGAGAAATAACTTCGGCCACAATGACATCTGGCAAATCATCATTTTATCCGAGACAGTCGCCTCCCACCCGCCTCCTCAAACAGGGCCAAGTCTCTGGAAGCTGCAGGCGATTAAGCCTTCCAAAGCAAACTCACTGCAGAGCCCCTCGGGAACGATAAGCTCTAGAACAAATTAGTGCAACAGTTGGGAAGTGAAATCTATGAAATCATTAGCTTTCGAGTGAACATAAGGCACTCTTTCTTCCACGGATCAGTTTCTTTTCCAGCTCCTGGGTCCCTTCCACCACCCCGACTGCGCCCCCTAAAACACCCTGTGTGTCTAACTCTCTGAGCCAAAGCCTCCGGGTTCTTCCAGGACCCGAACCCAGGGCCATCTATTCTGTAAACGCTCCCCACAAGGACCCTTCTCCTGAAGATGCTCCAACATCTACAATGGGAAGACTGAACTCACAGACAGACAGAGCCCCCGAAGGAGGCTGGCTGTTTCCAGCAGCTCAGAAGCCCTCCGACGCCCTTGCTGTAACCTCCCCTCGGCCGCACCTTGAGCCACAGCCCCTGCGTCTCACACAGGGCGACGGTCCCGCTGCTGGCCACGCACAACCCCCGAGAGAGAACACACGCGAAAGCGGTGCTTACTCAGAGTGACCCTGAATCTGCACTTGGTAATAAACAGTTGTCAGACTGCAGTGCTTTAGCTGCTCCATGTCAGGTATTAATCTCTCCCCGGCAGCATGTTAGAATGTCCGCTATGAGCTTCTAAACCAGACGATGAGCTTCTTGAGGACGTGAGCGCCACGTCTTTCACTTCTTCTCTGTTTCCCTTGTGTTGCTAAAAGCTAACATCGAGCAGAGAGAAGGCACTCGGAAAGTGGTTCTGAAGTTAGAAATAACCCCTCTTCAGTCATACTCACTAAGGCTGCCTCACACACAGCTTGTTCACCCAGGTTCCGAAAACAGTCACTCAGGGACAGGGAAACCTCATTATGGCTCAAGGCGGCACAGAGTCAAGTGCTCCTGTGAAAAATAATTACGCATTTAAAAATCCGACTGGACTTAGTCCAAAACGTGAGCTAACGCTAACATTTATTTCGGTTACGGTCCCCCCAGTACAGATGAATGTTGCCTGTGACACCGAATTACACAAGAATTTCCACAAGAAAAGAGCAAACTTCTTAGGAGAATTTTTTCTCTGCAGGGAGATTTTTCGTCTTCACGACAGTACTCCTTTTGTTTACAAGAGCTACATTCAGGTACGCAACTTCCGCGGAATTACAAAGACAAGTGGACCTAAGAATCTGGTCTTTAGAAGTAGTACCATGGAACAGCGTTTTCAAATTATTCCTAGAAATTCAAAGGGAGCAATGAAACACTGTCCCGCAGAAATTTACGGGGAGCCACACGTACAATGTAAAATTTTCTAATACTCACATTTGAAAAAACACAAAGACGAAATGGACGAAACGTGAATTTTACCCTCGGAGCACAGCTCCGTTCGGGCTGGCCCCAGGCGGCCGCTGGCCGCGGCCCCAGGCATCCCCGAAGGAGAAGGCCAGCAGCGTGGACGTGTCCCACCGGCGGCTCCTCCATCTCCAGCCCGGAGGAGAGTTTGGCAGGGAACGCGGTGCAGGGCAGGGGGGACGCCAGGAAGGCCGGCCTTGCGCAGGAACCTCTCAGAGCATCAGAGGAAGCTGCTCAACCCCACCCCTCGCAGGAGAACCGAGGGGAACGGCTCCCTCTGTACCGAACCACAGGGTGCCCGCCGCCAGCCTCGGGCCGGGCCAGCAACAGTCGCAGGACAGGGGAACTGGGAACGGAGGGGCCGTGGGCGCCGGCGGAGAACAAGGGAACTGCAAGCGAGAGCTCCCTCCGCTCTGCGGAAGGCGGAGCATCTCAAGACCGGCCCTCACTCCCTCCCCGCCCCCCCAACCTAACCCGCACACCTGGCTGACTCTGGGTCCCTGTCCCACTCGCCCTGGCAAAGGGGGCGGGGCTTGTACGCCGAAACAGCACGTGTGTCTGTGCAGCGAGACCCCGCCCCTCCTCCCACGCCTGCAGGGGCCTCTACGCAGCCGCGTCTACACCGCGACTTGC
The DNA here is from genome assembly GCF_039906515.1 of Pseudorca crassidens. NCBI lineage: Eukaryota > Metazoa > Chordata > Mammalia > Artiodactyla > Delphinidae > Pseudorca > Pseudorca crassidens. The sequence continues at coordinate 151,889,880 of NC_090299.1, forward strand.
CGGGTTCCCGATCTCGCCTGAGGGTGCGTGGAACCTCTGGGAAGGCACCCACGGCCGCACGCGGGGGCCCTGGCATCGCCTCCGCACCCGCGGGCTGCCGGCGGGGCCGGGCGTGCTGTGCCGCGGGCGCTGCCTCCCCGTCTGCACCGCAGCTGTCCGGGCCCTCTGCCTGCGGCCCCCCACCCAGGCCCACCCTCCGTCGACAGCATCCACCCACGGTCTCCCCGTGCCAGTCCACCAGGGCTTCACTTCTTTACCTCCAAGCCCTGCCAAGCTTGGCTCTGAGGCCACCTCGTCAGTCCTTCAGCCGGAACAAGCCCAGGGCTCATTCCAGGAGCCGGGGCCCACTCTCCGCCTCCCGGCGCCGGCCGCGTCCAGCGCGGTGCACGCGCGCTGTAAACGCCCCAGGAAGATGGACTTAGCCAGCGCGGAACCACTGCTTTCGGGGGAAATACAGGGTCTGCCCACAGGCCTTTCATCGGCCGATGAGCACTTAGCCTTGTTTCACGTGCGGTTCTGTCATTGCACAGGCGCCGTTGCTTCCTTCACACTGAACTCGCAGCCAACAGTGTCAGAGCGCAGGCCGGGCTCGCAGCGCATCCGCACGCCTTCTCCGTCGGGCCGTGCTGCCTGGGCACACTGGACAGCGTGCTGGCACTATGCTTGGGGCCGTTTCCACAGCCGCGTCACCAGCGAAGGGCACAACAATGCAAAGAGAAACCCACCTCGACAGGAAACAGGCTGCGAAGAGGCCGTGTGTCTGCAGGGAAGGCAAGCGCTACCTCTGCCCTCAGCTGGGAGGTGCACGTCGGGTGGCAGCAGAATTCTGACAGCCTGCCCGCGGCCCTGATCCACCATAAAAGCGGCCCGAGCACTGATCTGAGGGTCACAAACCAATTTCAGGGAGTAGGCGAGCTTGCACACATGGAATCCACGAGTGACGGGGGATGACCACCTGGCACCCGGGCCGGCTTCCAGGACCACTCCCTCTGCCCTCCGCAAGCTCCAGAGAAGCAGCTCGTGTCTCTGTCCTCCGGGGGTCCCAGAGACCCCCCCCAGTTGCGGGGCGAGTGTCAGTTAACCAGAGCCCTGCCCACAGTCACCTGCGCCTCCTCTAGCGAAGGGGAAGGACTAGCGGCCCCTGTTACCTGCGTCTCAGTGTCTGCGACCTGCTCAGGCCCCATCAGATGCGCACACACACACCTGTCACCCACGTGCAACCCTTCCGTGTAAGGCCCACAGAGCACGGAAGATGGCAGACGTGCGCGGCCCTCACGGTTCACCCCACGCAACGCAGGGGGCGCGTGGGACGCGGAGCAGGACACAGAGGGTCACCGCCGAGGTCGGTGTGGTGGGCGGGTCTGGGAGGCCCCACGGAAGTGGTGACTTTGCAAAAGCATTTCCTGCATCTGAACCGTCGCCGGTCACAACTGGCAAAATTCCTAGTATTGCAAACGCACCAACAGTGAGAACGCCCTACAGGCTCTCACTGCAGAAAAAACGTCTGAAGCCTGGAGTATCTGGGGACCCTGAACAGAAAACGAGGACAGATACGGGACTGGAAGCAATTCAGCCTGAGGGTCTGGGGAGAAACCGCAAAGTCCTGCAGGAAATGCCACGTCCCATCCACTGCCACTCCTCTCACCTAACACTCACCCCACACTGTCCAGCTCCCTGAGTCAGGTCTGCAGGGAACTAGCGGACACATCTGAATCACGTGAACTTGGCTTTCACTTTTAGTAAATCACCTGCAGATGAGATGGAAGGACAACAAGGATTTAAAGACTATGAGCTCAAATATCAAAACGACTTATATATATATTTAGTATCTAACTCTCCAAACGGAAAGATAAAAAAAAAATCTAAGAAAGTGCTGGAAAAAACAACAACAACCTGAAAAACGAAGGCATCTACCAAGCTTAGAGACCTTGATCACGTAACAGACATTTACTGGGCGCTTCTGTAAGGCCCCCGGCCTCTGCCTCATGGCACACTGTTAACTCCTGTTACACCTGTTACAACGGAACCGTATGGAATGAACCTTCGTGGGCTGAACTGCTCAGGGCAGTGATGTGCCTCATTCACCCCTGTATCCGAACAGTTCGCTGTACCTGGAATATGGAAGACGTTCAACAGATGCTTCTGAATGAAGATTTACTGTGCAGGGTCCTGTAAGTTCACCCGTGACTTTCAGAGCTCAGAATGCACGCCAGAAGCATCATTATAAGAGGTGGTCAGAGTACTGGCCATCCTGCCAACGCCCCTGTGATATACCCATTATTCTAAAAGTGCATGAACTAGCTGCTCTCCGTAACAGAATAGCATCTTTACCATCTTAACTATGTGAAAGTCGCTTCCACGTGGTAAGAGCCTGCTGCGTCTCTCTCTCTCACCCACCCCAGTCCTCCCCTTCTGGAGGCTGAGGGCCGGGCAGGGTGGCAGAGACTCTCAGACCCCGGGGCTGGGGAGCACCTGTGGAAGGCGGCGCGTCTTAGAGAAGAAGGATGAAAGGAGCTGGGCTGCCATGAGCGCGTCCGGTCCCTCGAGCTCTGGGGGCAGCTCAGCGAGGTGTGAGAGACAAAGAGACGCAGGAGCAATGACAAGGCGGCCAGGGGCTTGGGAAGGCAGAAGGACAGCGCTCGCGGCCCCTACTGGCAGAGGCGCAGGTAAACGCCCCTCATGAGCTTCCCAGCAGGGGCTCTGAGGGGTTCCATCCACCTCCCGGGACACCAGTCCCAGCCAAGGGTCACGCCCAGCGGGGGGCAGCACCGCACGTGGGACCGCTCGCTGTGCTAACCCGGCCTGGCATGGTACCGCGCTCGCACCGTCTCATCAGCAGGGATTCTATCTCCACCTGCAGATACGCAGAGACAGGAAGCAACCCACCCAGAGTCACATAGCGGATGAGAAGAGGTGGGACAGGCGCGCATGCGCACACACGCACACACGCACGCACACGCTCGTAATCGCACCCGACGGGCCACACGGACAGTGCTCAGAGCCGTGGGCGTGCGTGGCCCATCACTCCACCAGGGCAGGGGAGGTGGAGGAAGGCTGGACACACTCAGAAGCGGGCCCTGTCCCACCAGTGGCTCTGTCCTGAAAGCCCAGCCTGCAGCTGGTCTTTGCTTTCCACCACCGCCCCTGAGATCCGAGAGATCTCACAGCAATTGATCGCCGGTATCACTCTTCTTAGCGGGCCGAACCTCCAACGGCTTTGAACAAAGGAATCACGGCGGCCCAGCGAGCCCCGTCCTCCCCCCCTTGCCCCTAAGAAAGGCATTCTTTTCACCGAGAACATCCCACCACGGGGTGGCTGCCAGGGCGAAGCCCCATCTCCACCCTGGAGCAGAAAATGCTTCTCTCTCGTTACTTCTGGCCAGAAACTCTTCTCCTCTTGCATCAGCTTCTCCCTCTGCATTGTCTTCCTTCCTGACTAAGGCCAAGTGGCTTCCAGGCTACACGGTGCCCAGAGCATGCCTGAGGGCCGACAGAACCCCCCAAGCACGGGTTTAGAGCCGGGTGGCGCGGCCGTGACCAGAACGAGGGGATGCCAGACACGGCCAGCGCGGACCTGGCGCTCCCCTCGAGTCCAGCCTGCTCCAGCCCAGTGAGCGGAGCCCACTTCAACCTTGGCTCCGAGGCCACGGCACCTGTCGCAGGGGCCTGTCGGTATGCACCGCCTCTTCGCCAGGGATGAAGCGCCCAAAGCAGCAAAGTCCCAACCCCAGAAGCTCCCAAAAGAACCCCAGGCCCAACCAGGAGGTGGTCTTTTCTATCACGTCTCTCCTCATGCAAAGCCCCCAACGAAAGCTAAGAAGCTCTTCGCAGAAGGGGAGGAAAGCTGAGTCGAAGGCATTCTGCTTACAGGGCCGTCGCTTATTCATTTATTCTAATGTGCCTACACACGTGTCGTGCGCCGTATCCCCCCATGAACACACGGACGCGGCACGTCACCCCTGACCCTGCGGGGCCGTGGCAGAGTCAGGCACAGGCAACGCTGACCCAGCAGGATGGGGTGCTGAGGGCAGTGATGAGCACAAAGCAGCCGGGGCCATCCTGTCCCCTGGAGTGTGGGTGCCCCAGCCCCGGAGCACTTACCAAGGACCAGGCGCTGCTCTCACTCTGCAAGGGCAACCCCACGTCAACCTCCTGGCCGCATCACCAAGTGCTCGCTATGTTTCCCACTATACCGACGAGAAGGCAGCAGCCCAGCAGAGACGCTCAGGAGCGCGCGCAGGACCACACGGCTGCGTGACGGTGATGGCAGCAGGACTGCAAAGCCGAGGTCTGGCTGTGGAGCCCACGCCCGCTCCGGCCCCATACGAGGTAGGAGCTGGGGGTTAGCGGAGGAGGACGAGGCAGGCCCAGGCAAGGAGAGCTTCACAAAGGGAACAGGTTCACTCTGACTCAGGTGAGAAGGAGGGGGACAGCACGGAGAAGCGAGACCCGCCCACCACGTGGGGGAGTCCAGGCCTGACTCTTAAGGGCCACAGGTTACAGCGCTGAGCACCACAATACCAGACAAGAGCACAGACCCCACGTTCAATGATGCTCAAAAGAATGCATTTTTACGATGATTAGAAACTATAAAATGCATTTTAGTTACAAACTCATAACAATTTTTAACAAGTGCAAAACAAGGGAACTGCTACAAACAATACATGCCGGAGAGGGTGTGGAGAAAAGGGGACACTCCTGCACTGCAGGTGGAATGTAAACTGGTGCAGCCACTGTGGAAAACAGTATGGAGGGTCCTTAAACAATTAAAAATAGAGCTACCATATGACCCAGCAATCCCACTCCTGGGCTTATATATCCAAAAAAACCATAATTTGAAAAGACACATGCACCCCAATGTTCACTGCAGCGCTATTTACAATAGCCAGGTCATGGAAGCAACCTAAATGCCCATCGACAGAGGAATGGATAAAGAAGATGTGGTACATATATACAACGAGATACTACTCAGCCATAAAATAGAATGAAATAATACCATTTACAGCAACATGGATGGACCTAGGGATGATCATACAAAGTGAAGTAAATCAGAAAAAGACAAATATTATATGATATCACTTATATGTGGAACCTAAAAAAATGATACAAATGAACTTATTTACAAAACAGAAACCGACTCACAGACATAGAAAACAAACTGGCTACCAAAGGGGAAAGGGGGGGAGAGATAAATTAGGAGTTTGGGATTAACATGTACATACTACTATGTGTTAAATAGATAATCAACAAGGACCTGCTGTATAGCACAGGGAATTCTGCTCAATATTCTGTAATAACCTATAAGGGAAAAGAATCGGAAAAAGAACGGATACACATATATGTGTAAGTGAATCACTTTGCTGTACACCTGAAACTAACACAACATTGTAAATCAACTCTACTCCACTATAAAATAAAAATTAAAAAAAAAAAAAGGGAATCGGCCAAATCTGTGGGGGTGAAAACTGTCCACAGTGCAATGCAGGAGCCCAGAGGTCTGTGTTCCCGACCCAGCCCTCCCTGCACGGGCACCCAGCACCCTGGCCAGGGGGCCCGTGACCTGCTGTATGAAATAAATGCAACCACTTTGGAAAACAAAATCCACGTGATGTGAACTATTACAGTTAAGTCCGTCTCATCAATGTACCCTCTCTGAAACACTGGTCCTTAACGCCCAGCAGCACGTGTAACCAATACGCACCTCTCTCATCCCAATTTTTAGAAAAGAAACCCATGGGGGACATTGGTTTACGTGGCAATGTGATTCCTAACTGCAGCACTCTAAACCTCCAGCACGGCTTGTTTCTACTCTGAAACCATCACCACTACATTTCCAGGGCTAAATAAGTCTTTGTCTTTGCCAAGGAAAAGAAATGATTCGAGTAAGAGGACCTCGGGCCAGCTGCACTCGGGGGGTGGGGGGTGGGGGGGGGTACTTTCTCAGCAACGTCGAAGTACAAGACGCTGCAATGCCTGTCGCCCTCCCCACCTCCAGGCTTCTGGAGCCACAGGTGCTCCTGTGTCAGATGTAAAGGTCAAATCACAGACTTAGGGATTAAAAGAAACCTTCGGGCCTTGAGAAGCAGTGCTAAGAAAATCATCTCTCCCCATTGTGTCTCCTGTGTCCACACCCCACTGAGAAGTTACCACATCTGAGTCGATAACATGGCAAATTAAGGGTATAGCATGAGGAGGAAACCATGAGGAGGAGGAAACCACAAAAAGTCAAAAGGAGACGGAAAGCCCCAGAGATTAAAACTGCAATACCAGGGGCTTCCCTGGTGGTGCAGTGGTTGAGAATCTGCCTGCCAATACAGGAGACACAGGTTCGAGCCCTGGTCCGGGAAGATCCCACATACTGCAGAGCAACTAAGCCCACGAGCCACAACTACTGAGCCCGCGAGCCACAACTACTGAGCCTGCGCTCTAGAGCCCACGAGCCACAACTACTGAAGCCCACGTGCCTAGAGCCCATGCTCCACAACAAGAGAAGCCACCGCGATGAGAAGCCCGCGCACCACAACAAAGACCCAACGCAGCCATAAATGAATAAATAAAATAAATAAATTAAAAAAAAAACCTGCAATACCTCTGACACCAGGGAACTTGTCACTACTTTTTTAAGAGATGGAGCAAGAGTCTCAAGGAATAAAGGCCGCAGAGGGCGACTACCGGAGCTTCTTCCCAATCAAAGCTGTGCTCTCTGGGAAGTAAAAACCACTGTCAACTCTCACCACTATGTGAAGACAGCCACAATTTATGGGTGAAATAAACGCTCTCGGGACTTCCCTGGCGGTCCAGTGGTTAAGAATCCGCCTTCTAATGCAGGGGACGCGAGTTCGATCCCTGGTCAGGGAACTAAGATCCCACATGCAGCGGAGCAAGTAAGCCCGCGCGCCATGACTACTGAGCTCACGCACCTCAACTAGAGCCCACGCGCCCTGCAGCCGGCGCGCCACAACTAGAGAAGAGAAAACCCGCACACCACAACTAGAGAGAAGCCCGAGCGCTGCAACGAAAGATCCCCATGCCTCAGCGAAGATCCCGTGTGCCACAACTAAGACCCAACGCAGCCAAAAAAATAAGGAAAATAAATTAAGTAAATAAATTAAAAAAAAAAAGCTCTCAAGTCCTAGTTGGCCCTCTCATTTCAAAACTGACATCCACAAAATTCAAATGGGAGGAACAGACGTCTGTTCCTGAAGCTGTAAGTGTATATAATTCATGCACTAGTAAACTTAGGTGGCTTGTGTTTTTAAACTGTGGCCACGAGAATCCAAAACAAGTGTCCCTTTATGCATCCGAGAGCCACCTGCCATTAACGTTTTCACTCTACGAACCACAGGTATCTGGTCACTTGTTTTTACGAGGATAAAACAGTGTGAAGCCAGTAAAATATTTATCTTGGACAGAAATCTGGATTAGGACGAGAAAACAGAAGTGGGCATAAACAAACATTTCTCTGGACGGAGAAGTATAAACAGAGTGGTCTTTTCAGTGATGCGTGAAGAGCGAACTCAACATTTTCATGGGTGATCTGAGGGAGAGGCTGGCCAGGGATAGGGCCACGTGTATCTATGGCACGAAACATTTCCAGCAGGAAAATGCCCAACTAAAGTGGAACACACAGTAAGTCCTTTCAGGTTCTTTGAACAAACAAACAGATAAGTAAATGGTACATGAGTTTTAGTTTGAGCAAAGGTCTGATCAGTTTAGAGAATGACGGCATTCAAGCTAGTCTTATGACAAACCCAAGCTCTCAAAAAAGTATATTCTTTTTTTTTTTTTTTATGCAGTATGCGGGGCCTCTCACTGTTGTGGCCTTGACGCGCAGGCTCAGCGGCCAAAGGCCCACAGGCCCAGCCGCTCCGCGGCATGTGGGATCCTCCCGGACTGGGGCACGAACCCGTGTCCCGAACCCGTGTCCCCTGCATTGGCAGGCGAACTCCCAACCACTGCGCCACCGGGTAAGTCCTCAAAAAAGTATATTCTTAAGAGAATACATCATACGTTTCTTGGCAGTGAACCTCAGAAATCTAAACTGGAACTAGCATAGAAAAAGATAAAACAGTCTATAGGTCTAAGGTTGAAGAAAAATTACGTAACCCTGTAACTGAAAAGAAAGAAGGAAAAGGGGGTAAACACAGTCAAGAGGCACGACAGGGTAAACACACTTACTGGTTAAATTCTGCAATGTAAGTGTGGGGAGATGTCCTTAAAGCTTTAAAGAGGTAAGTTTATGCACAGAAAGGAACTTTATATAATGGCTAATAAATTTATATTCCTCTAAGTAGTGATACTAGCTGAGAAAAAAAACAAAAAACAGGCTCAAATAAATACATTAAACATGACTGAGCTCCAGTCAGTGTTCTCGGTGCTATGCAGTGCATGCACTACAGGGCCGTACATCGATATATTCCGCTCCCTGCACTTACCGTATAATCTGGCTGTGTTTGGTTAATTAGAATACCAGCTGGTAGAATGCTGTCGGTGTCATAAAGACAAAACAAAGAGACAGTGAGTGCAGGAGCTGGGAGGGTGAGCCCTCTGAGGGCTCAAGACAGTCGGGGGGCATCTGAACTCTCGGGAAGAGCAAACAGAATTTCGACAAAAGTAACTTTGAGGGAGGGAACAGAAGAAGAAAATTCTTGTAATGTACAGCATGGTGACTACAGTTAACATTGTATTGCGTATTTGAAAGTTGCTAAGAAAACAGGTCTTAAAAGTTCTCGTGACAAGAAATTTTTTATAACTACGCAAGGTGACGAATGTTAACTAGACACTGTGATTGTTTCACAATATATATAAATAGAGAATCATGTTGTACACCTGAAACCAATATAATGTTGTAGACCAATTATACTTCAATTTTTTCCCACAATTTTATCTTTTTTATTCTTTATTTTTTACTTTTTGGCCGCGGGGCTTGCGGGATCTTAGTTTCCTGACCAGGGATCGAACCCGCGCCCCACGCATTGGAAGTGCAGAGTCTTACCCACTGGACCGCCAGGGAAGTCCCTCAATTTTTTTAATTACACACACACAAAACGGAAAGAAGAAGAACAGTCTTAAGAGCGAGATGTGGATTTCCTAGGCCCTCTGGCAAATACTGGCCTAAACTGTCCCCTGAACGTCATTACTGGGGTGTCCAGCTGCACCTCAAATTCACGCACAGAAACAAACATACGCGTTCCTTTTTTCAAGTCATTTCTCCTTATAACTGCCCTACTTGCATTAACTATGCTACTGTTTGCCCCGGTTACTCTGGCTCAAACCCTGGAAGTTATTTTATATATTATATTGCTCCTTTTTGAGGATTCTTTACTCTTTTTGTTTACAATTCCCTGTCCCTCTCACTTCCTGTCCCTTTTTCCTCGGAAACATGCCTGATGCACAGTCCTCCATGCATACCATTTAGGCCCCCTGGGGAAACTACCTGCAGAGAACGCAGTGGAGGACAGACAAACCCAAAATTACTTGCTGAGCTTTGACGCCCGGTCTCAGCCTTAAATCCTGGGACGCTGGATTGCACCGGGCTCAGAACAGATGGAGAATTCCAGCCGTGAGGATCTCAGAGCCTAACCCGTGTAGGTCAAAGACCTCTTGCTCTGCCCCCCAAAAGGCCACAGGGAATTAACCTGATGGTGAGGAAGGACCCTCACTGAGAATGTGGGCTGGCAAAAAAAAAGAACTGTGAAGCCTGCCCGCCCCAATGCCCAGAGCAGAGGTGGTCAAAGTCCTGCACCCCAAATATTTCTAGGGTGGGAAGGAAAGGTGAGTCTTCTGAGCAGAGGGGTGATAACTGACAGTTCAACAATACTTTGGGATTTGTTTTGAAGGACAGCAGTGATTCTGTTATTTTATCCTCGGGGATAACTATGCCTCCACCCCCCGACGATGTCTCTGGGGTCCTGGAAGCCCAGGGCCCTGCGCACAAAGGTTTCTAAAACACAGGGAGAGAGCTCGGACCTAACATACGATGGACAGCAAGACTGTCACCCCCAGGATGTCACCTGCTACGGCCTGCTGATTGGACCACAACCATCAAGTGCTCATTTTGACGTAATTCTGAAATGAACCTTCCTGTTAAACAGCTACTGAACATGCTAGCAGTCAAGGCAAGCTCAGGCCAGCTCACGTGGCCACCACCATGTTAAACACACTACTGACCTTTACGGTCCAGGCCGTAAGGCTCCATCCTCGGTGCAGCGACCTGAGCAGCGGGCAGTCATCGGCTGTGAGAGCGAAGTCCAGCACCGCCCCGTCTGAAGGGAGGCGGCGTGGAAGAAGGAAGACCGATGCTGAACGCACTGTGAAATGCGGGTGCGGCTGCACCTGCAGGAACCAGGCGGCCTTTGACAGCGTCAGCTACAGGAGGCGGAGGGCGCGGGCTTTCCGAACTGCAACCCCCCAAGCCCGCTACAGTGAGGACCAGTGCTTAGCGCTTCAGTTCGATGAGATTACGGGATAGCTGCAAGGTTTCCCTTCGTCTAGCTTCTGAGACAAACGCCTCTCTCTCTTTTCCCCTCGCTCCCCCTTCCTGTTTGTGAAAATCTAACTCGTGTTCAAGCTCAATCTCCTCTCCTTGGTGCAGGCCTGCATTTCAGGAAACCGTTCATCAATACAGGAAGCAGAGCTACCGGGAAACTGCTTTGGGGGAAAAATGGAGCTCCTGAGCTATAGAAAGAGATATGTGGGGGTTGGGGAGAGATAACGAGGCCGGGCACAGAGGGTTGTCAGGACCATGAAAATTCTCCGTATGATGTTATCATGGTGGACACGTGTCATTACACATTCGGCCAAACTCACAGAACAAGAGCGAACCAAGAGGCGACCCCAAGGTAAACCAGGGGCTTTGTGTGATCATGGTGTGTGGAAGCAGTTGGTCATTGGTTAAAAAACGGACCGCTCTGGTGAGCTTGCTGATAACTGGAGAGGTTACGCATGTGTGGGGCAGGGGGACAGGGGAAACCTCGGGGCCTTCCTCTCAGTCTTCCTGGATGCCTAAAACTGCCCTAAAGAAAGTCTTTATTTAAAAAGAGAGAGAGCGCACTCCCTACATGTGCTAGGCTTACCAAGTATGGGTTCTGCCACGGGCTGGGAGGGGAACCACACAGGTGACATTGCTGGCTCGGATCGTTTTGGTTTTCTCCCTTTGGAGATAAGAGAGTCCTGGGATTGCGGATGAGGGGAGACTAAGGAATACCATACACAGTAAAACTGCACTAACTTGGATCCCAGCCCCCAAGTTAAGTGAAGGCGTTGGTGTTGCGCTGCTGCACAGCCACCCACGCTCACGCCTGCAGTGGCTCCCCAGTGCCTGCCGAGAGCGAACGCCACCTCCTGAGGAAGACAAGCCGCTCGAGGCCGCCACAGGCTCGGCACCACCCAGAGTCGGGGTGAACGCAGGGAAGCAGCTGGAGGAGCTGCGCGCAGAGACACGGAACGCTGGGCCCTGAGGGTTACGAGACCCGAGGCCCCGCAGGCACCGAGCGCTGTGCGCCAGGTGTAACTGACACGTGTAATCTCCAGTCCTCAGGACCGTGCAAGGAAAGCCGTTTTACACCCATCTTACGGAAGAGAACCCTCAGAGACGACATGCCCTACGTGGTAAGTGGGAGAGCCGGCTTTGACTCAAGAATACAGACCCTACCGGAGTCTCTACTCTTTCTATTAACCCTCAAAGTGTAGACCGAGGACGCTCACCTACTCGTCGGGGCCACCTAAGTTTAAAACTGAGCAGGGGTCTTCCCTGGTGGCGCAGTGGTTGAGAGTCCGCCTGCCGATGCAGGGGACACGGGTTCGTGCCCCGGTCCGGGAAGATCCCACATACTGCAGAGCGGCTGGGCTCGTGAGCCATGGCCGCTGAGCCTGCGCGTCCGGAGCCTGTGCTCCGCAACGGGAGAGGCCGCACGGTGAGAGGCCCACGTACCGCAAATAAAAAAACAAAAAGCAAAAAACCTGAGCAGGAATAATGCCTGCGAGGCCCTACACAGTCCGGCCCCAGTGGGCCCTGCCTCCCAGGAACACTCTTATTTCAAAGAATCCGGCCCATTCCCTGACCCAGGAACACCTCCAAGGTAAGAGTTGTCTTCATCCTCTCCACCCGAGTCCTACCCATCAGATCCCAGCTCCTGGGTAAAGCCTGCCCTGAAGCAGCCAGTCTAAAGGGCCCTCACCCCTGCCTGACATCTCAACAGGACCGTAGAGACTTGGTCCTGAACTCCTTACTGCTTTGTCTTATCAGTCAGTTTTTTAAACTTAATACCTATCATTTGCACAGTTAAAATGGAAGCCCCCTAGAAATAATAGTTAGACCTCATACTTCCTTATAAACCCCACAGAACATCAACCTCCTAGGAACTTCAAATGTTCACTGGCAGAGAGGGAATACAGACCACGTACCGACTTGGGTTTGAATTCCCAGCACCACTAGTTACCCACACAGTGATCTCCAGCAAGCTTCAGTTTTCATCTGTAAATTATTACAACTTTATACCTATAAATTAGCTAATGAAATACCCAACCTCAAAGGGTAACTTCGAGATGATGTAAGCGAATGCCACGCGGCGCGGGTCCCTCCTCCACAAACACTGCGGGGGGGCTCCGTAAACACTGGAGAAGCAGCTACTTACAGGCGTCTTAAAAGACTGCAGAGACGCTGTTTACATACACAGCCCATAACACGTCCACCAGTTAATGAGGTTCACAACATGAAAATACATCTTTAAAGTCACAAACGGCTACTTGCATTACAAAAGAATTTTTTCTCATTTTTTATTTTTTGCCCACGCTATCTTATAACAGTAAACAAATTTTTTAAAAGGATATTTATCCACAAGTTCATTACCCCAGCAAATCAACTCTTGTATTTTCCTGTTTTCCTTTCTAGTCCTTGGTCATACATTTATATATTTTACTAACATATTCATCTTGTAGGTACCAATTGATTTGGGGTTTTTTATTTACCATATCAAACATTTGATTATATTATGTTATATTAAATGTGAATATATTAATTATAACAGTATATATGTATTACATTATATATGTATATTATATAATATATATGTTATAATTAACATATATTTTAACATATAGTATTTAATGTATTTGTTGACATATTAAACATATATAAATATACTTTATATATTATTTTAAAACACAATGTGACTATATTAATAGTCTTAATCATTTAGCCATCATATAATATCCTACGAAGCTAACATCACAGTTTAGCTACTTTCCTGCTGTTAGACAACTATTATAATTCTTTTTAGATATTTATCATTATAACAATAATGTCTAAAGAACATCTCCATGTGTGAAAGTTTTTTTGCTTTTTTTTAACATCTTCATGCAGAGAACTGTTTTCTTTTAAATCTAGAACAAGCTAGACAAGGGGTCAACAGCTACCAAGCGAGGGGTAGGGTCCGAGTTTCACCACCAGCCACCAGCACAGTTTCCTCCGGTCACTTTAAATCACCTCCACTAAACAGCCACTCACGTGATGCTGCCAGGAGTGTAAGTAGGTACAGCATCTCTGAAGAGCGATTAGGCAGAAGTTCCACCCTGGGTCCTGACCCTAGAAATATACTTGAGCTTATGAATAAGCATCTTCTGACCAGGAAGTTCACCATCTCTAACAAAAAAGCCTGAAAACGATCTAAACATCCGTCAACAGGGGACTGGTTAAACTTAGTGTAGTTGTCTGCCCACTAAAATTACCCGGGGGGTGACAGGTAATGACAGGTAATGACAGGTAATGACAGACCTGTAGGCAACCCGGATCAATGAGATCAGGATCTCAGAGAATGGTCTGGGCATTTAAACCTTGCTGGGTCCCTGCAATGTCCAGCCAGACTTGACAGCCACTGAGTTAGTCTTCCACGCACGTTCACTCAGTGGAAGCCGGGCACCTATCAGCAACACGCTGGACGGTGTGTACAGCAACTACCATTTCTGTGAATGAAAGAGAATGTTTTTTCTTGTATGTGCATCGAATATTTCTGGAAGGATACACTAAAAAAAACTGGTATAATAAGGGTGGCCCTTGGGAAGAGAGATTAGGGGTGTGAAATGAGAGGCTTATATTTCAATGTGTATCATTTTATACTGTTTGAGTTTTAATCAGGTGCCCTGAAAAGTTAATACTCTTGAAAAAAATCATCATTTGTGAGCCGTTTCTCAAGGCCACGTGGTACTGGCCAGTGCCCGTGCTCTCAGGGTCTCCACGGAGCCCTGCACGCGCGGAAGGGACCAAGTGCCCTTCTTGGCCTTGTGCTCACTGCTGTGGCCCTGGCAACTCCCTTACTCAATGTGCCAACCTAAAGCAAACAGTCACCGCCCGATACGCCGGGGAGATGTTTGCCTGTGGCTTCCCTCCTCGCCTCTGAGGCCATCACCAATGACACGTGGTCTGGGCCATCTCTTCCTAAAGAACACGTCAGATTTACAAACCCATTTTTAAGTGATTTTCTCAGCTGCAAAGCAGCAACCATTCCATCCTTTTTCTAAAGCGCTTACTTCAGGTAGCATGCAAACGCCGTCTCTGCGGGATTCACAGTACCAACATCGTTTTCAGAACTAAGTGAGCTGCATCTTCTATTTGAAACAACCGCTTAGCTAATTTCATTCCATCAAGTATTTCAGTTCAACAAGCCACACAAAAATTCAAGGAATCTAAAAGGTATAGAACGCAGTTTTACAGTTAGCAACACACAGCTGATAATTTCAGAGGTTCGCAGAGATTATTTAAATAAAATACTTTTTTCTATATGTTGCTTTCAACAGCTGTGGGAGTTTATACCTGAGTCTCAGATATATTACTTAAGTGTCTTTTTTAGGTGTTTTTTTTTACTTTGAGGAGAGGGCAGGTTCCTTTAGAGTATTTACCTTATGATTTTGATACCAAAAAAAAATTCATTCATATTAATGGAAAGAAGGAAACTGTGTGGTCTATAACAAAATTCCTTTGAAAAATGACAATATGCATGCCAGAAACATCAAGAAAAAGAATAATATAATGAGAGGTCAGATTCTGGAATACCAGAGAATCTTTAAGGATCGTCTGTTTGCAAAACTCTTAAACGTATTCATTCATTCATTCATTCATCGAACAAGTATTTACTAAGTGCAACCTCCTGCCAAGCCCTGCACTAAGCACTACAGCCACGACAAGAGGGCTAGGATTAGAAGAAGTCCCATATCTAACCACAACATGGACATTTTCTTGTTTCATTCAGTTACCCAAATGTATGCTTAAAGCGGCAAATTTAAATGATATTCTTGTTATATTTCTCAATCATGTTTTATAAGAGAACTTGAGTAAATGAGAACAGTTAATTAAGAGCTAAATGCAATCAAATACACTACACTTGTTCCCCGTCACCCCAAAGGTTTCAACTGTAGGTTAGAAAAAAGAAAATGTCCAATTTTCTGGGTACACCAGGGAACCACAGTTGGCAATCTGAAGTATTTATAAGGTGTTAAAGGCAGAACACATTAGACTACTGCTTCTTCCTAACACATCCTAAAATGAAACACCTGTTTCATCTCTGGAGGAACAAGCAGGTTAACGTCTAACTTGTCTCCAACTTGTGAAGGAACAGAGTTGCCATGACAACTGAACGAAAAGTTTAGTGAGCAGAATTTACCAATGAAATACAAAATTCCACCCAATTCCATTTAACTGGTATGTGTGTACTTGTAAGCAAAGGCTAGTTTTCTGTTTGTTAAACCATCAGAATAAATGATAATGTGTTCTGTGAAAAGTTTCATGGATAAAATGTTTAAAAACACACACTCCTTTTTGTCAGAGTAAGCCACAAATAAATAAAATTGAACAATGACTGTTTGACAAGTCAATATTGGCAATGCGGCCTTTCACATGACAGGGTCTCGAGTATACTTAAATCAAGGAAAACCAGATACTTCTAAAGTTAGTACCTTTCTTAGGTTGTGTTAAATTGTCAGGTAAATTCAGGGACATGTTTCATTTCTACTGATATCCATTACACAATGTCACCTAGGGTATATTCAAATAAACAGACTATCAATTTTCCTAGAAAAATCCTTCTGTCATAAACACACAGTATATTTAGGTTGTGCACACATGCTGCATGATTACATTATTAACGTCCAACATTATCCTCACTGGAAACTAGAGTGAGGTCCCCATCAGATACGCAGGTTTCCCATCCGCCCCCGTCGGCTTTGAGGGCCGAATTTCTACTGCCCCAGTGACCGCCCTGCATGAACTGGTGGTCATTTTCAAGTAGACATCTGTGAATAATCAGACACCAGTGGTCACTGATTTAAAGATGTATTACTTCAAACACAGAAATGCTCTTAGTTATGATTAAAAGGTCTCAGGCGTGGTGATAAAATCATCTTCGTAAAGCAGACACGTATCTCTTTATAACACTACACTGGACACAAATTCTAGAGCACGATGTACAAATTAAGCAAGATTCAGGGACGAATAAAAATATTCCAAATGTACATATGAATGAGAAGCGCATGGTTAAAGAGAGGGGAACATGATAGCCGCGGACCCAGACTCGTGCTAACACTAAAATCTTATGTAACAGAAAGCGCCTGCCATGCAACACATCCCCACAACATCAGAGTATTAATGGCTGCGTTTAATGGCTGCGCTTATTGCGCTTAATAGATTATACTATTTTGGCACAAACAGAAAGTGTGCAGTAAGAAAAACGTATGTACGTGATGTGTGAGAAGGCACACTGTCCCTTCCATAAGTCCATCACACAGGCAGCTGGACAGCTTCCGGCTGAACACAGAGGGTCGGCAGCCCACCGGCTTCCATTCCCCCCCCCGCCCCCCGCCCCCGCCTCCCACCGAGCACGCCTCACAAGAGTGCCTGTGCGGCTTGAGCAGTGAGTCGTGGACGTTCCGTTTACAGAGGGGTGGGGTTGAGGGAAATCGCCATTCCATGCCCAGTAAGCTGGAAAAGTCCGTCCTGTTTTTCCTCTTCTCCAGAGTAATCATTTCTCACGGACCAGAGATAAAAAGAACGCTTGGTAAGTAGGAGCTCACTAAATATTTCAGCACTCTTACCCGCAAGGGAAAGACTGACTTTTACAGCCAAGGACACGATCTCACCCTGAGGGCCTAACCACTCACGCCCGCCAGGGACTCAGACAAGCGCGATGAAACATTTGCTCCTTTGCGTCCACACCAAGAAAACCAGTGGCTGGGGAAGTCAGCGCGGTCCCAGTTCCCAAATCAGACTCGCCCGCCAGGAGCTCACACTGGCAGCCGGAGCATTTCACGAGCGCAAGGACGACCTTTTACACCCCCTTGGCCGAGGAAACACAACTGTAAAGGCTTCCTTAGGCTGACTTCACAGGCAGACCATGAGAAACACAACCCAAAGCCACAGCGACAGAAACCAGCGCCCTCGCTACATCCACACTCTGTGCATTAAAACACCACAGGCCAGGCCCACCTCTCAAGACCACCTACTCAGTCTAATGACAACGTGTAACATGACTGACTCGGATTTCAGAACCGAAAATTAAAATGCCTGTCTCAGCTTTCAGAGCAGCCAGTCCGAGCCCCTCAGCGTACCCAAGGTACCCCAAATCTCAAAGGTCGTGTCACCTTTTTCCGTATATTTCAAATAAATCTTACCTAGGTCTCTCTGGATCTCCGACTGGAGAGCTGGGTGCAGCTCCTGAGCCCTGCTGGAGACCAGGCTGCCTGAGGCTGGAGAAGGGCCGGGACCCTGCCCCGCCGATGAAAACTGTGCACACAGATACCGCCTGCGCTCACCAGCCTCCCCGGTTACACTGGCCTCCTGAGGGTCCTCACGGACTTCGGTGTTAAGTACATTAAAGTTCACAGCATACTGCTCTCCGTAACAGGGACTACCACTTATTTTTACGAGGAAGAGGAAGTCTCTAGAGAGTTGTTACTCAAATCAGGTCTCTCCGCCAGTGTTACACTCAGTCCCTCCCTCACGATGCAAAATACTCCAAAGACTACTTAACATTTAAAATAATGTGGTCTTTTAAGGCACAGAGTGCAGATGTAGAGAGGCGCTGGTTTCTGTCGCTTAAATCACAGAGGCAGCACGAATTTGTCAGAGCAAAATCCAAAATACCAACAAAATATAAAACACAGAAGAGTCGAATGAAAGCTTCACCCGCCGGTTGACCACCCCTGTTAAAATACTGGTGTGCAGGGCCGCTCACCTTCGTACAGACACACACAATCAACCCCACACGCCCATCTTCAGCATACGTGTGCATGTGTATGTGCATGTGTGTATATACATAAATACACATGTACGTGTGATATATATAAATATATATATATATAAACAGACATAAAATAAAGATTTGGTGGCTGCAGAATACCAGCCATTGTGCAGCTGTGTCACTTCACTTAACACATTTCTCCTGCTGCTTAAATAAGATTTTATTCTTGGTAGGAAAAACTTGCAAATAATTCTGAAGAATACACCGTACTCCTAAAACCATTCCTGACTGTCCAGGCCCCTCCACCCGGGTCTCAGTGACTGGTCTTAACGCTCCTCTGAAGACTCAGTCTGTTTCATCACGGACACCATCCAAGTGGGGGGAAAAAAAAAAAAAGTAAAATCACGTGGCTTCTGTTCTTCTCAAGTCTCCCATCTATAGAAAGAGAAGACAGTTCAATGTCCCTAAAGCCCCAATATGAACGATACTGAATTCCATGACTTAAGAGGCTCTCCGTAATACTTAAAATCGTTCTGTACTGCATTTTATTCTTTTCACAAGATTTTCAAATATATTACCTCCTCACCACAACCTTATTACACAGGACGGGCGCGTTACAAACGCCAAAACTGAGGCCCAGAGAAATGGAGAGACATGTGGGTCCCATGGCAACATGGTGCACGAGACAGGACAAAATCGACGGCCTCCGCGATGAAAAGAACCCACGACGTGAGCCCGGACCGGCCCCAAACCCCTAATACCCCGCCGGGACCCAAGGCACGGGTCAGGACCAGGAGATGTGATCGGGGGGGGGGGGGGTGTGCTCACGGATCCAGAGCAGCGCGCAAGGAAGCCTCCAGGAAGACTTAGGAAATAGTAGAAAGCAAGCAACAGGGGCCTTCTGCACAGCACAGGGAACTATATTCCGTATCTTGTAATAACGTATAATGGAAAAGAATATGAAAAAGAAGATGTATGTACAGATGGATGACTGCCTCACTGTGCTGTACACCTGAAACTAACACAACATTGTAAATCGACTGCAGTCCCGTATAAAATAAAAATTAAATTAAAAGAAGATAGTAAGCCATGATTCCTTTCCTCATGTTCTCACTGTCTAGGGAAGGAAAACTCAGGCACGAATCCAGACTCAATTCAGACCACCTTTTGGGTTATCACGTGTATTGCAACTAAATAAAGAGGCTCTCCCCACAGCAACGCCAAAAAAAGAAATGAAACCTGTGATTTCTGTGTCACGTGTCTTATGTTACAGTCAGTAAAAACGTGAGCGTAGTGGGGCTAATCTGTGTTTCTTCCAGAATATCCCCCCGACCCCAGGACAAGCTCATTAGAAATGCTAGCATCGTGGGAGCTGGCAGTGGAGACTCCTCTGGGAGGGAAGAGTGAATCCTCGGTCACAGCAAGGGTGAGAACAGTTCATCCTCCATGTGTGGTACTTAACGCAGGGGTGAACTCCTCATCCGCGTTGGAATTACCTTCCTGTTATAGTTTCCAGTGCGTTCTTTGCTGTTCGTGCATCTCGGCGTAGGACCTGCTGTCCTCAGACTGTCCTACCTTGGTCTGTATGGGCGGAGCGCAAAGCCGCAAGCCCAGGAGACGAGCATCAGACGCCACTGGATAACAATGGTAAGTGGATTAAACCATGCTTACATAATACTAACCCTGGAACGGGTGACTTAATGTTGTTCTAACAGAACCGTTTGGATTAGCACTAACTAGGCCCTGTGGCCTCGGATATGCAGGACTGGAGAGGCGCAGGGGTGGGGTCTCTCCTTCCCAGCATTTACACAGCCACCTACCAAGCGGCTGAGATGCTCTCCTTTACCCCTCACATCCCAAGCAACACGCATGCTTACTCGCTTCGTCTAACTGGTCCCCAATAAGACACTGCCTAACCGGTGACCTCTTCCGCCTCCCTCTTGCATACACATTTGAGGTGGAAACTGGTCCACTAATTTACCAGAGACATTAAAAAAAACACCTTAAGATAAAACTTCAAACTTGAACCAGACATGCAGCTCAAGAAGTCAGTGGGGGGCTTCTCTGGTGGCGCAGTGGTTGAGAGTCCGCCTGCCGATGCAGGGGACACGGGTTCGTGCCCCGGTGCGGGAAGATCCCACATGCCGCGGAGCGGCTGGGCCCGTGAGCCATGGACTCTGAACCTGCGCGTCCGGAGCCTGTGCTCCGCAACGGGAGAGGCCACAGCAGTGGGAGGCCCGAGTACCGCAAAAAAAAAAAAAGAAGTCAGTGGGCACACCTTGGCTTTTAAAAGTTCCTAAATGAACATGCTTCCCTGAGATGCAAGGGAACCAAGAACCCAATTCTACTTGTTTGAGCCTCCAGACAAATAACCTCATTTTGTTCTCGTTTATCCTTCTGGAAAGAAGAGTTATATCACACACACACATGTGTGTGTGTGCGTGTATGTATATATCAATTAGGTGAAAGTGAAAGCACTGTAAAGGCCAGCAAATAGAGAATTCTCTCAAATTTCAAGACCACGATGCAACTTTATAACTTTAGAGCTTACACTTCACAAATACCACAATCGCAGAGTGTCCCATCTCCTTCTCCCAAACTTGAAAATTCAATCTCTTCTGATTCTTTTTCTGTCTTCCTAGCAAGCTCTTTCCTCAAAGCTATGAAAAGGGCTTCTTGTCGAGATCCTGAAAAAATACACTTAAGAAGGAATCCCAACTGTGATGACCCTTTGCAGGTGGAACGCTGGGAAGCACAAAGATCTGAAAATGACCTGTGAGGTAAGCTACTTACACCAAGCCTCAAAGTTCCTCTCTAATCAAGTCCAGTGAGTGCGAACTGGAGGGACGAGCGGACGGTGAGGAAGTTGGGGAGGTGACAGGGCCGGGCACAGGGCGAGCAGAGCACCATCCAGGGCACGACTGCAGAGAAGGGAGGAAGGGCTTAAGATGACTAGTGAAAGTCCACCACTGAGAGGAGAGAGAGAGAAGAACTCTAAAACAAAAAGATGTATATACAAACTGGGTCTTATTTTTACTTAGGCTTTTCCCTAAAATGCATGGAGATCTATGCTACAAAACCGCCCAAAAGCCAGCCTGAATCTTCCTTTCATTCTCGAGATCTACAAGGTACTGCCTGTATTTAAAGGCACTAAAGAATACAAAATCAGGGACTTCCCAGGCGGTCCAGGGGTTAAGACTCCGCACTTCCACAGGTTCCATCCCTGGTCAGGGAACTAAGATCCCGCGTGCCGTGCGGAGTGGCCAAAGGGGGGGGAAAGAAGACAAATTTCACAGACACAATTTAAAATACAAATTCCCGTTAGGCGTGCTAGAGGTTCAACCTAAGCATTGCACCTTAACTTCTGAAAATCTATTCAGCTACAAAGTGGGCCCCCAAGGGCAGCTCATTGCCTGTCTGAGGTACCCCTTCCCCCAAAAGCACATGCGAGCTCCTATTTTGTTAAATCTGGATAGATATGAAGTGCGAGGTCATCATTCTGTAGGGCGAGAGAGGGAAATTTTCCACTCTCCCAGGAAGGCTGCACAGCATCTGAGAGTTCAGCCAGGTGAGGAGAGCAGGAAGAAAGACTCGCCCGGGTGCCCTTGGTCGACGTGGTGTGACACGGTTGATTTGGCCCTCATCTTCCTGAGTCTTTACTGCATTTCGTTTTCCAAGGGAAACCCTTAGCAGGGACACTGCTGAAGGGCCCTGAGACCTCCAGTTTTCTCCTGGGCATTCACCTCCCAAACTTGCAGAAAATCCTAATGAGGTCAACAAAAACAAACCTCCAAAACCATTCCCTGGCCCAATTTTGTGTTCTTCACTAGACACCAACAGGAAGTCAGAACACTACACTGAGAATGTTCCCACAAAGTTAGAATCAGTTTCCCTAATATGGCCAGGCCCTAAATATAGCCACAGTTTTTTTGTTCAAAAGACACTCCCTTACAGTTGTAGATGGAGGAAACGGTGGTGGGAAAGTGAGCGTAGAGCACAGGAAACCACGACCGTGCATTCAGAGGGCTCTTGTGTCCTTGACAAGGGCTGCCCAAGCAAAGACACCTGGAACACATGCCCTGTCCTCTCCAGGCTTTGTTCCCTCCACCGAGTCTGGGTTACCAGGAGGGAAGAGGAGAAATTACACACCCTGGGCCAGAAGTAATTCTACCGAGTTCTGAGAAGCAACACAGCATCACTAGTACACAAAGCAGTGAAAGGAGTAGAATTCCCTGCTTGAATTGTAACGATTCAGTACACCTACAGAACACACGGGAATTTAACGAAGGTGTGTCAAGCCTTCACAACTTACCTTCCAAATAACAACACACACCCACACACACCCACGGTCACAAAAGACTGGTAACGTTCACGTAACTGCCGTGAGGGGCTTTGGGCGCTTTCAGCGAATGGGATTTACGCGGAGCAAAATCTAGAACACAAAACTTGGCCCAAAATGCAGTCAAAGTTCCGCTTGAAACTTTTGAAAGGTTAAGTACCCTGGGTCTACACTTCAATTATAAACTCCTTCTGCAAGACATTTTAGCCAAAAAGCACCCAGCAGAGTGTCCAAGTTGGAAGTAGATGCTCAGTAAAACACCTGCTGGGAAAAAACTGTTACAGGGAAGTAAATGAACTTCTCAACACAAGCGTGCTGAAAGGCAATACAGGCCGTTTTAAGGCCCCGTGTTAAAGTTAGCCCAGGAGGGCGGACGGGCCTAGAGCGTTCAAGCTGGACTGTGCGCTCAAAGCGCGCAGGTCAAATGCAGGGTCTGTCGCCCCCATCTGCGGGTCGCGCTCTCTGCGACTTAACGTTCCCTCGGCCGTGAAAGGGGGATCGGATCACACCCGGCGCCCAAGGCTGCCGGGCGAGCAACCGGGAGAAAGCAACCGAAGGCACCCAGGATGCCAGCGCGCCGCCGGGGCGCGCGGCGCGTCTCCGGAGGCGCGTACCGGGGGTCAGTCCGTGCGCACACGCACCAGCTTCGCTGAGCGGGCACCTCGGGCCCCGCACACGCCCCGCGCAGCCGGCGCCCCGCGGCGGGGAAGCGGCTCGCTGCCAGGCACGCGTCCGAGAGCCGGTCCCACGGCGAGGGAGGAGGCGGTGCCGCGCTCGCGCCACAGCGTCTCCCACACAATAGGCTGCAGCGGCGCCCCAGGCCCCCCACGACCCGCGACCCCCGGGCCCGCGGCGGGTACCCACGGAGCCCCGGCACCTCCAAGCGGGTGGGGGGGGGAGCGCCGCGCGGCGCCTGATTGGGGCCCACGGTGCCGGGTCGGCGGCGGCGGCGTGCCGGGCGGGCCCCTCCCCTCGTCCCTTCCCGCTCCGAGCCCCTCCGTCCCGCGGCCCCTCACCTGAAGGCCGGCCCCTCCCGGGGCGCCCGGCCCGGGGCTGCCGCCGCCGCCGCCGCCGCCGCCGCGGAGCCGCCGCCGCCCTTCCTGTTGAAGAGCCTCTGCAGCAGAGTCGGGGCCATGGCGCTGCGGCTCGGCTGCGGCTGCGGCTCCGCGGCCTCGGCCCGGCTCAGCGCGCGGCCGGGGGCGGCGGCGGGGCCATCGCGGCGCGGGCAGCTGTGCTCGGCGCCGGGGCCGCCGGCCGGTCATATGACGGGGCTGGCCCGCCGCCGCCGCCGCGCGCTGACAGTTCTCCCCGCGGGAGGAGCCGCCGCCGGCGCGGGAGGAGCGCGGCCGCCATTGGCCCCGGGACCCCGCCCGGCCCCGCATCCGGGGGCGGGGGCCGCGGGGGGCAGGAGGCGGGGGGCAGGGGGCGGGGCGAGGCGCTTAAAGGGGGCCTGGGGAGACGCGGGTGGGGGGGCGCTGGGCGCTTAAAGGGGGAGGGGGGTGGGGCCTCGGGGAGGCGGGGGCAGGGCACTTAAAAGGGGAGGGAGCGGGGGCGGAGGGGGCGGTGCTTAAAGCGGGGGCCCCGAGGGCGGGGTGCGGGGCCAGCTGGGTGGGGGCCCTGGTGGGCAGGCGGCGGGGACCCGGGGGGTAGGGCTGGGGGCTGGAGTTTGGGGTGGAGGTTGTGGTGTTGGTGGGACGGGGGGCGGGGCCCGGTGGTGTTGGGGCGGGGGGGCGGCAGGGCGCTGGGACGCGGGGCGGGGGAGCGGGAGGGCGCTGGGACGCGGGGCAGGGGGGCGGGAGGGCGCTGGGACGCGGGGCGGGGCCCCTTGGGGGGCCGGGGTGGAGGGGTGGTGCTGGAACTGGGGCCGGGACCCGTGGGAGGGGGCAGGGGGGCGCGGCTCCGAAGGCGGCGGGGGTCCCCGGGGCGCTGCGTCCCTCGGAGCCCCGGAGAGCTGCAGGGCGGGTCTTTGTCGCGTTGAGACAAAGCCGCTGAACCTGGGCTCTCGCCTGTGCAGGTGCGCGGGCTCGTTCGCGGGAGGCGTGCGCTGGGGGAGCGGGCTTCCTGCACGAGGTCATCGCTCAGGGGTTGATTGGACGGAATCTCGCGACACCCCAGGCACTGGCGCTTGTGCCGGATCCACGTGAGAGTTCTCCGGGTTTGCTTTTATGAGGTTTTGGGGTTTTTTAATATTTGGTCGAGTAATTTGCTGTTTGGCATCTTGGTCCACCATCCCATAGTTACGTAAAAAGTTGCACGTGGAATTCACTACGTAGACTTAGAAACTTAAGCTATTTTAGAACAAGGGACTGCTTTCCTAATCATGTAACAGAGCACATCCTAACCTGATACCAGGCAGACGCTGTTTGGTGTGGGGAAGGGAGGTCTTACCGTGGTACCTGAGTTCACTCAGCTGCCAGCCCCTCCCTGGGTCTGTGAGAACTCCCGGCTGCGGTGTGAGGGACCAGCCTTCCAGCGCTGGCTGCCCAGCGTTTACACGGTGGTGAGATCCCGACCCACACCATGTCCTGCATGAGCCGCGGTCACTGAGCGCTTCACCTGGATTCTCTTAGACTTGTTGGAAGGAGGACTCTTGGAGACTCAAAAAGGCAAATGTATTTCCATGAATAGAAATATAATCCAACATATCTCTTCTGGGCCCAATTTAGTTTGCATTATCATTTTTTTATTGCGTAGGTTTCTGGCCTTGGTGGGAAGCTAGCTGTGAGTGAAGATGTGCTGAAATTTCACAAAAGTATGGGAAAGGTGGTAGAAATTGAAACGCAGTCATTTTTTTTTTCCTTCAGATTTTCACCATTAAAATGGTGAATTAAATGTTCATGCTGGTTCATCCTTTCCCATGATGGAGTGTGCACAGAACCCTGATTTGCAGCTCTGCTGTTTCTCTCTGTTTATTGAAAGCATCTACCTCACAGGACTGCCAGTACTGGTCAGTATCCTGTATTTCAGGTATTGGTCTCATCTGTTATGATTTTATTAAGACAAGGTCCTGAGTCGTATTATGGCCGGCCACACACCACCATTCCTTACCCCATCCTTGGTCAGAAAATAGCTTTTATTCTTAAAACTAAAATCTGCATACTCGTGGTGTGCCTAGCAGCTTTTGCAACAGCGTACCAAAGAGGAATTTGGTATGGTGTCCTTGGTTCCTCACCTCCAAGGGCTGTTCCTGTCCCACCCCTGTCCAAGTCTGTGGGATCATCCACAAGGGACAATTAAAAACTCAGCCTGCCCCGCCATCTTTCTCAATTTTGGACCTGACTGGGCAAAGGAAAAGTGTGCATTTACAACTACAGACAACACTTCAGTTAGGGGAGAAAAAAGGAACTGAAATGGTGCCCTTCTCCCACTTTGCTTCCTCTCAACTCCACGTTGTTCCTCATCCTGGTTCTGGCCACACCTTTCTCGCTTTGGATTTTAAGTGTTACAAAAATCCTAACCCACCGAGTTCTGGGAGACAGCTCCAGACAGCCCTTGCACCCCAGCTTCACTGTTTCTCCTCCTGGCTGTTCCGGGCCTCTTCAGAAACCCCTCGAGTCCCCTGGCATCCGTTGGTCACTGCTTCAGCCCTGAGGCTTAGCGCCGTCCCAGGCTCCAGCACTGGTCCTTCCATAGTCTCATACACCTCATCCTCCATCTTGGACAGTAATCTGCCCGCCGCTCATGCAGGCGGCCGTGGAAAGGAGGAGGAACCCAAACAATATCCTGAGGGTCTGGAGACGCAGAATAGGTCTCAGATGGGGAAGGCTGACTTCCTGGTCCTATTCCATTCTGAGTCCCGGTGAGCGTTCCCTCCAGTCTGAGTGTGAGTTCTGCAAATTGCTTTAGGTGTTTTGCTTCCACAATTAGAATGTCGTGGAGCCTGTAGCCTACCCGATACCTGTTACCCCCTTCTTCCCAACAGAAGCCCAGTTTTGTTCAGGTGTCCGTTCCTCCCTCAGGCCTGCGCACCTCAGGGAAGACCGACACTGTCCCCAGCCTGAGTCTGAAAGATCTACGGGAAATCCCGTTGCTTTTGCAAGGTGGTAGCTCAGGAATGAGCTAATGGAGAACAGGGGGCAAGAGGGAAAGGAGCTGGAGGGGAAGGAGGTGTTCTGGAAGTTTCTGCACTCTTCATAGAGAGCTATAAGGAGGGAGGTGGGGTTTTCCCTTCCTTTGGAGGTTGTATGTCTACGTGTAACGCGATAGTTCTTTTGCTGCAGCCTGAGCATGAAACCAGCCAGAGCAGGGAGGTGTGTCCCTCAATAACATTATTGAGCCACAGTCCCTGTACCCCGGCTGACCTTCCCCATTCAGTGAGATAATTTGCTAGTATCTGAAGCCAAAAGCAGTGTATAAGAGAGGGTCCTGTTTTCTGTCCTCAATTGCTTGTTATTTGAGGCAAGTAAACCCTACCTGCTTAACTTTCAGTGTACCAGGGGAACAGTCATCACCAATGGACCTCCTCTATTGTTTTCATATTTTGATGTCATTTTGCAAATCGTTTATAAGAGGCAAGAATAAAGGAATGGTGAAAATAATTTTTAAATTAATTTTTATTGGAGTATCGTTGCTTTACAATGTTGTGTTAGTTTCTGCTGTACAGCAAAGTGAATCAGCCATACATACACATATATCCTCTTTTTTGGATTTCTTTCCCGTTTAGGTCACCACAGAGCATTGAGTAGAGTTCCCTTTGCTATACACAGACTAGGTTCTTGTTAGTTGTCTATGTTATACATAGTTGTGTGAAAAATAATTTTTAAATAAATTTTAAAAAGAATTTAAACATAGCAAACTCAATTTTTTATTGCATATTTTCCTACATTTGAAGGAGCATTACCCTAACTGGCCATGAATACAACTATTGACAGGACCGAGGATTATGGATTTTTGCATCTCCAGCTCCATACGTGGATTCTGTGAGGTAATCGGTAGCAGGGATGTGGGGTTTTTTGAACAAATTAAATGTAAAAATGTTGATCTGATACTGTTACTTCTCAGTTTAAAAAGCTGCCCACAAGACACTCCTTCTTCCAAATTAAAAAAAAAAGTTTCTTTTCAGGTAATATTTACCTATTTATTAATGCCTCTAAGGTGTGTAACTTTGGTCCAGGCACTTAAATTCATGCACATATTTCAGATTCTGTGGACTTTATTTCACCTCCAGAGGCGAGGTCTTGGGAGCGATACAGAAACCCTCTCCCACTCATTCACACTCAAACACAGTGCATAACATTTAGAGGATGCAGGGAGGTACAAAGATGTTATGGTCATGTGTCCATCTGCAAGCTGGGTAAGTAGAAATAGCTACACATAACATGTGTGTGACCTTCCTTCCTTCCTTTTTCTTTCTTTTTTTTTTCTTCTTTGTTCACTTGTTCATTTGACAGGGATTTTATTTTGGGGGTCTGATGACCGCTTAAGTCAGTAGTTCAACAGACATCATACTTCATTGCTCTTCAATCGTGAATTCTACGTGAATTCATCCAGTTCTCGTATTTAGCCAGTAGTCATCTGGTGTGCCAATGCCACCTGTGCCCTAGCCACTGACTCTTCCCTGTTTGTTGCACAAAAATTACTTTGGAATTCTGCTTCAAACTGGGACTTGCCCACCCACATTCTGCCCCACCTCCCCTTCCTCAAAGCCCACTAAAACGACAGCAGAGGAATAAGAAGGTGTCGGCCTGCAAGGAACAAGGACAAAGGGCAGGAGAGATTTCCACAAACATTTGGCCAAGGACAAGTGTTTGCAGGTGGAAAGTGGATGAAGGAGGAGTAACTAGTTGATCAGAGAGGAGGAGTTCAAACCCAAGAATGAAGACGCAGGCCAGCCCCCCCGAGACTCTGAAGCCTCCGCACTTGGGAGGTGAGGGTCCCTGAAAGATGGGTGAAGGTCTACATGTGAACTAGTTAGACCCCAGGGCCCTTCTCTCCTCACCCTGCACTACCAGGCACCATCTATCCATCCGTGGGCCAAAGAGGGGCATCAGGTGAGTGCCTGGCCAGAGGGAGAGGATGGCGGCAGACAAAAGCTCTCCAGACATCTGCCGTGGCAGGAGCCCAGTGGAAGGCCGGTCCTCTACTAGAGCACCTGCTTGTGGATTTCACAAATCAGTACTCCACACAGAGAATTTCTTCTAAAATGCTTAGAGTCTCACTCCTCAGTATGAGGGGCAGTCCAGGAATCGGTAACCATGTGATGAACACCTGCAACATGGTAAGGAAAATACACACAGAAGTGAAAGGGAACTGGAGCAAACAGACAATGCAAGGAGAAAGGGACTTCAAAGCTGTAATTGATTAATAGCATCAAAGGGACAAAGTCAGATATGCCTGTAACACAAAAACAGGAAGCGATGAAAGAAGAACACTCAACAAGAAAGCTCTCTTGAAAATTAAATATATGATGTAAATAAAATATTCAGTGAAAAGAACTGAAGGACAAAGTTGGGAAAGATGGAAAATAGAAGAGGAAAGATGAGAATGTTGGTGAATCCATCCAGAGAATTACTAATAGGAGCTTCAGAAAGGAGATCAGAGAAAACAGTGGGGAGCAAATCATCAAAGAAATAATAAAAGAAAATTTCCCATAGCTGAAGGAGAGGTGTCCCCACATGGATAGGGCCTGCCCAGAACAGGACATGTCCTTGAACTTCAAGGCATTTCATCATTAAATTTCAGAACATCTTGGATAAGGGAAAAAAAACTGTAAAACCTTTCAGAGAGAAAAGCTAATCAAAAAATGGAGCAGGGGGTTTCCCTGGTGGCGCAGTGGTTGAGAGTCCGCCTGCCGATGCAGGGGACACGGGTTCGTGCCCCGGTCCGGGAAGATCCCACATGCCGCGGAGCGACTGGGCCCGTGGGCCATGGCCGCTAAGCCTGCGCGTCCGGAGCCTGTGCTCCGCAACGGGAGAGGCCACAGCAGTGAGAGGCCCGCGTACCGCAAAAAAAAAAAAAAAAAGGAGCAGGACTCAGAACAGCATCAGAGCCGTTTCTAGCTGCTCTTGATGGTGGCAGACAACAGAGCAGCACCTTAAACGTTCAGAGGGAAGACTGTTTTCATCCTAGGATCCTGGACTAAACTAAACCATAAATCAGTAGTGTAGAATACACACACTTTTAGATACACAAGTTCTCAAACATTGTACCTCCATTCTTTTTCAGGCAGCTGGAAGATGTACGTATGTTAGCAAAATAGGGGATTAAAACAAGAGAAGGGAAGATACAGGCAACAAGATACTAGGAAAAAAAGCAGCTAGGTGGCAGGAAGGGCGACCCAGGACCTCTCGAAAACAACAGGCTAGGGGCAGGAGAAGGGAAGGGGCTCCAGAGGTAGCTAAGGAAAACAGAACCAAGTATTCGAGTGTAAGGAGTATATTATTAATAAGTATATGGCAGAGGTGCTGGAGCATTGGGGAAAAATTAACGATAGGTAGCTGGAAAACCAAACAAATGATAAAATGAGGCAATTATTAACTTCAGAAAAAAAGAAAGCGTGTGCAGGAAAAGAAAAAGTGGTTGCAATGCGTTAGTTGGCTCTTGGTCACTGAGTGACCGATATTTATATAGTCTCACTAATGTAACGTCAGCTATTGATTTAACAAAAATTATACGTAACTATGCTGGGGGAGGGAAGAAGAAAAGTGGGGTCGGGGTAAGGGAGGGATAGTCTAGTATTTATTCACAATGGCGGGAAGTCAAGAGACAAGGACTTAAATAGGCAAATCAAGAAACAGTGACAGAAGCATATAACTTTTTAAAGAGATGGAGGAAGATATCAGTGAAGCTAGCTAGAAAAGTTGAAGGTGGTAACCTGTAGGGCTGGGACTGGCTGTGGGGAAGGGTGGGGCAGGAGACCCATGTTTGTTTGTTTTTTAATTTATTTATTTTTGGCTGTGTTGGGTCTTTGTTTCTGTGCGAGGGCTTTCTCCAGTTGCAGCGAGTGGGGGCCACTCTTCACCGCGGGGCGTGGGCCTCTCACTATCACGGCCTCTCCCGCTGCGGAGCACAGGCTCCAGACGTGCAGGCTCAGTAGTTGTGGCTCACGGGCCCAGTTGCTCCGTGGCATGTGGGATCTTCCCAGACCAGGGATCGAACCTGTGTCCCCTTTACTGGCAGGCGGATTCTTAACCACTGCGCCACCAGGGAAGCCCCCGCTGGGTTTTATTATAAAGCCTTTTAGTACTATTTGACTTTTTATTTTATTTATTTTATTTTTAAAACATCTTTATTGGAGTATAATTGCTTTACAAGGGTGTGTTAGTTTCTGCTTATAACAAAGTGAATCAGCTACAGGTATACATATATCCCCATATCTCCTCCCTCTTGCATCTCCCTCCCTCCCACCCTCCCTATCCCACCCCACTAGGTGGTCACAAAGCACTGAGCTGATCTCCCTGTGCTATGCGGCTGCTTCCCACTAGCTATCTATTTTACATTTGGTAGTGTATATATGTCCATGCCACTCTCTTACTTCGTCCCAGCTTACCCTTCCCCCCTCCCCGTGTCCTCAAGTCCATTCTCAACGTCTGTGTCTTTATTCCTGTCCTGCCCCTAGGTTCTTCAGAACCATTTATTTTTTTAGATTCCATATATATGTGTTAGCATACAGTATTTGCTTTTCTCTTTCTGACTTAACCTCACTCTGTGTGACAGACTCTAGGTCCATCCACCTCACTACAAATAACTCAATTTTGTTTCTTTTTATGGCTGAGTAATATTCCATTGTATATATGTGCCACATCTTCTTTATCCATTCCTCTGTTGATGGACACTTAGGTTGCTTCCAGGTCCTGGCTATTGTAAATAGTGCTGCAGTGAACATTGTGGTATATGTAGCTTTTTGAATTGTGGTTTTCTCAGGGTATATGCCCAGTAGTGGGATTGCTGGGTGGTATGGTAGTTCTATTTTTAGTTTATTAAGGAACCTCCATACTGTTCTCCATAGCGGCTGTATCAATTTACATTCCCACCAACAGTGCAAGAGGGCTTCATTTTCTCCACACCCTCTCCAGCATTTATTGTTTGTAGATATTTTGATGATGGCCATTCTGACCGGTGTGAGGTGATACCTCATTGTTATTATTATTTTTTTAAAAGAAGATGTTGGGGGTAGGAGTTTATTAATTAATTTATTTTTGCTGTGTTGGGTCTTCGTTTCTGTGCGAAGGCTTTCTCTAGTAGTGGCAAGCGGGGGCCACTCTTCATCACGGTGCGCGGGCCTCTCACTATCGCGGCCTCTCTTGTTGTGGAGCACAGGCTCTAGACGTGCAAGCTCAGTAGCTGTGGCTCACGGGTGTGACACGGGATGCTCACATCCCGCGGCATGTGGGATCTTCCCAGACCAGGGCTCGAACCCGTGTCCCCTGCATTGGCAGGCGGACTCTCAACCACTGCGCCACCAGAGAAGCCTCTTCACTGTAATTTTGATTTGCATTTCTCTAATGATTAGTGACGCTGAGCATCCTTCCATGTGATTGTTGGCAATCTGTATATCTTCTTCGGAAACTATTTGACTTTTTAAATGATAGATATGAATGTGCTTGTGTGTGTGTGTGTTTTCCTTTGATAAAAAGTAAAGTTTGTTTTTAAACAGTCTCACTTGTGGACATTGTTCAAGTCCTATTTCTGGGCCTGATCTTGTGAGATTCCAATCTAGTGAGAGTGGGACTCAGGAAATGAACTTTACGTAGAACCTCAACAAATTCGGATGCGAGGACTTTCCGGTGGTGCAGTGGTTAGGAGTCCACCTGCCAGTGCAGGCGATACGGGTTCAAGCCCTGGTCCAGGAAGATCCCACATGCCGCGGAGCAACTAAGCCCGTGCACCACAACTGCTGAGCCCACGTGCCACAGCTACTGAAGCCTGCACGCCTAGAGTCCGTGCTTTGCAACAAAAGAGGCCGCCGCCGTGAGAAGCCCGCGCACCGCAACGAAGAGCAGCCCCTGCTCGCCACAACGAGAGAAAAGCCCGCGCACAGCAACGAACACCCAATTCAGCCAAAAATAAATAAACTAATTAATTAAAAAAAAAAAAGAAAACTGGATGCAGATGGTTTGTGGACAATACTTTGAGAAACATCACTCAGATCCCCTGAAATTCTACACAAAGTCTTGCAAGAATGTGCAGTTTTTTGGAGAAAGACCATACTTTTAAGATTCTCTTTGATGCCCCCAAACCCAAAAAAGTTTAAGCATTGCTGTTCTCTGTCTGCATTCCTTCCAAGAATAATTGAGATTCCATTCATTAATTAAGGTCAAAAGCACAGCTAATTATTGTTGTAGTGAGTTAAATACTTTGTAAAACTCATTAATGTTATAGACTGGAAAGCACTGGCTGAATTTTCAGTCCATTGCTTAGCACTGCCAAGGCGGATAGCAGTGCATTAGTACTTCAGTGCATTGAATATAAATCGAGTGGCTTGATACGCTAACACAAGTGTAAATCAACTATACTTCAATTAAAAAAAAACCAGTGGCTTGAAAAAGTTAATGTGGATCCATTGGCACCTACCAGTGATGTTGACCAAGCCTATAGTTAAATTTTATTCAGTTGGAAAAAACGTGCATATGTTGTCATTCAGTGGTATCTTTATATAATAATGCCACATAAATAGTGCTGGAGTCCAACTAGAAAAGTTAATGCAGGTATTTTGACAACCTTGTACTTTTATTCAACATTTTAGTAACTTTATGGTGTAAACCAGCCTTTCTCAAATTTATTTAACCTTTCAACCTTTTAAAAATTGTTTTTGTCTTTATAAAACACAAGAGGAGTTCATGAGTTGTGATTTGGATTAAACTAGACAGCAAAATATGATTTCAGATTAATTGCTGGAAGGAATTAAATTTGGATTCATACGTTTCCTTTAAACCTTGTTATACATTAAGAAGTTAGAGCAGTTACTTTTTTTAGTGACTATAAAAAGTATAAAATATTTTTAAAAGATACATTACATAGACCAGCACAAACCAGTAGCCAAGTTAGTATTTGTTGAATGAATAACAACATATAGCATGGCAATTGTTAGTTATTTAAGCAGACTGTATGCCAATTTGCATATCAAATGTTTCTTATTAATAGATCAGTCATCTCTGATATTCTTAGGTGTGGCACACTATTTCTTAAAAATAATAGCAAGGCCATCCGTAACACTTACTGTGTCCCAGACCTTGTCCTAAGCATTTTCTTGTTGTTAGTTCATTTAACCCTGGCAACAACTCTATGAGGGAAGTAGTATTATCACTCCCATTTTACAGATGAGAAAACTGATACACGCAGTTAAGTAGCTGTGCACAGCTAATGAAAAGCCAAGCAATGATTAGAAACCATCAGTCTGGCACTAGAATCTTATCCTTTTAACTACTCTCACAAGACAAACTATTACAGAAAAACAATCACATAAGCAATTATATCAATATACTGTACAATAAAATATCAAATGAAATCTGCATGATACCTCTTGTTTAACAGGCAAAGATTTTGCATCATTTTTTGATAGCCTTGAACTAATATTTCTATTTCACTTGTCCCACATAATTTTATCTTAATGTAAAACAATCTGTATACTTCAAAATTTTTGATTATTCAATTATACTCTGTAACAAAATATGTATATAAATTTAATTTTCTGGGCTAATGAAGCTCTAAATTAAAATATCCTATCATTCTAGTTCAAAATTTATCAATATAACAAAAATTTATAATTCTTAAACATAAAAAATAAAATTGTGCTATAAATGCATTTCTCAATGACAGATAAAGCTAAGATTCACCTTATTCACTCTTATGGATAAATATTACTCATTGCAAGAATCAGACAGGTTCAACATTAATTCATACTTTTCCTTTGTTGTTATAGACGTAAACGCTGAGAAACTGTATTTACGTAAATAAGTAGATGAGAATGGAAGGAATTTTGTTACAGCATTATAATTTTTTCCAAGTCAAATTTTAAAAAAATCACTGTGTTCTAAACATTAAAAATTAGACTGGTGTCCAACATATGAAAAACTCACTGTTAGAAGTTAACATTAATTTTCAACTGTTTTTCATGGACTTTCTATTCTCTTCTACGTATTTGTTTTTTCCTTTTCAGTCAATTATGAGACTCTCGTCATTATAGATTTAGAGGATATTTTGATTTCCTCTAAATTTTCAAGGGCCAAGTCCCTCACTTACTCTCATTCTCATAAAAAATTTTTTCTGGCTCTTATTTACCTTTCCCAATCATTTTTATATCAACTTGTCAATTTTGTAAAAATCTGGGTTGGGATGTTTACTGAAGTGCACTGCATTTTAGATGAATTTGGGCATATTTGATATTGTTCCAATACTGACTCTTCCCATCCAGGAACTCAGAAAGTCTCTCCACCTCTGCAAGCCTTGTATCATGTCCCACAATGAAGTTTCATAGTTTTTGTTTCATGGGTTTCGCATATTTTTTTCTGAATTTAAGATACATATATTTTGACCACTTCAAACGCATTCTTCCTTCCTTCCTTCCTTTTTCTTTTTTTCCTCTTGCCATCCCAAATAGATTGCAAACCCTTGTGGGATTGGAAATGGACTGCCTTATAACCTCCTAAGTGCCTAGGACAAAGCTGTGCTGGAACGGTTAAGGAAAGAAATACTTGTTGAAGAAATCAATGAATGAAAGTCCTGATTCATAAACTAGAAACGCGACAGGAATGATCTGGGAGAGATTCTTGGAAAGGATTCAAAAGAATTATAGTTCCTTAAAACTGGATGATAGTGCGGCTTGATTCTACCGCATGGCAGATTTGACAAGCCGTTTGATATATTTCTTTTAACTAAAGAGACAAAATGACCTGGATATTGGACAGAGTCTCCCAGTGTGGGTTCACTCAGGGACCCAGAGGACATAAATATTTGCTTCTCATTTCCTAAGGCTTTGAGAAAAATGCTCAAGTTTTTCCCCCTGTGAGGGTTCCAGAAACATTATTTTCACTGAACATTAAGGATCATTTAAAATTTTCTTGTAAGAAGGATGTCTGGGGAGTTCCCTGGGGGCCTGGTGGTGAGGATTTGGCACTTTCACTGCCGTGGCCCTGGGTTCAAGCCCTGGTCGGCGAGCTGAGGTCCCGTAAGCCGCGTGGCATGGACTTGGGGTCTCCTTCCTCCTCGAGGCCACTTTCGAACTCCTCCCCTCCCCCCATCCCCAGCTTTGAATCTCACGTCATCAGATACACCACCTCCTGTGCCTCACTGCCCTTTGCCCTTATTTCTCAGAGATTTTAGCAGCTGGCGCCCTGTCCTCGTCTCCAGGAAAAGTCCTGTCATGATTCTAAGTCATTTCAATATCCGTTTGGCTCGGGCTTCAGCTTTCCAGCCCTCAGCCCCTTGACTTCCTTTCTTCCTAGGCTTTTGCCTGGGTCAGTCATGCACCGTGAGATCACACCCTAGAGCTTGACCTCATACTCTCAATGGTCAGCATGCTCTGGTACCACCACTGCCACCCCCGGCGCCTCTGGTCCCTGACACCCTGTTCCTGTGCTGAGGTCTGCAGCCCCTCGACCCACCACCTCCCAGTCACGGCTCAGCCCCCCGGACCCCCTCTCTCCTCCTTACCTAGCATACTTTCCTTGGTCAATTACTATTTCACTCCCTTGCAGAGAGTTCTAATTATCCACCTGCCCTATCCATCCTCCTTCCTTCCAAGATGCTAGAATTATAGCTGAGCACACAGCTGGCCATATACACGACATTTCCTGGGCTTCCTTGATTTAAATGTGGCCGTAGGACCAACCTTTTACCAACGGAATAAGCGCCTAAGTGATGTGCGACCCCTGCAGGCTGGGCCCTTAAAACAAGCGCAGTGCTTTCTCCTCATGCGTTCTTTCCCCTCCTGATAACGGGTAAAGATGTGCCTGCTTCCCAGTACCCACGATTCAGATGGGAACAAAGCCCTATCACGAAAGACAAACGAGAGAGAAAGCCCCTCCCTCTGCCCCTTAAAGGATCCTCTGAAGCTGAGACCCAGTAACCTGGAACGGTCACTTCGGTCTGTGGCTTGAAATAGACATAAAATCTGCTTTAAGTCTCAGAATTAATGTTGGATTGCTTTGTTACAGCAGCCTACCTTGACTCTAAAGAATACAGCTCTCGGGGCTTCCCTGGTGGCGCACTGGTTGAGAGTACGCCTGCCGATGAGGGGGACGCGGGTTCGTGCCCCGGTCCGCGAAGATCCCACATGCCGCGGAGCGGCTGCGCCCGTGAGCCATGGCCGCTGACCCTGCGCGTCCGGAGCCTGTGCTGCGCAACGGGAGAGGCCGCAACAGTGACAGGCCCGCGTACCGCAAAAAAAAAAAAAAAAAAAAAAGAATACAGTTCTCAACGCCCTTGGTTGTCTCCCGTCTGAATACTCCCCTGGCAAGACCACAAGCCTGGTTGAAACTCCACCTCTCCCTCCCCTGAGCTCATCCATGGTTTCTGGCCAGAGAAAAACTCTTGCCGATCAGGCTCACTTTAATTTCTGGACACTGAACTCCCAGTAGGCTTTGAACGCTGCCTGGTAATCACACCATCCCTCCCCCTCGCCCGGCCTCCAGGACAAACCATCCTCCTTGCCCAGACCTCCCACAGGGCATCCCCAGCCTCACGCTCGGCTGGTGACCCTGCGTTCTATTTCCCTGAAGGAACTGAAAGCTCCAGGATTTCAAGGCGCGCCTGTCTCCTATGTCCCGAGCCTCTCGCACCCGTGCCCACCTCCTGTTACTGTGGGTGACCGGTCCGTTCTTCCACGTTTGCACCAGATCTCAAAAACTTCTTCTCTATGCAGAGACTTTACCCTAGCCATTCTCCCTTCTCTCCGGCACCATCGCATTTTCTCTCTCTGCTTCACCTTCCCCATAGCATACAAATGTTCCTTCATTTCTCCCACCTAGAAAAAAATCTAAAAAGCCTTTCAAGAGCCCTTTCCTTATGGCTATCCCTTCAGCACTGCTGCTGCTTTTTTATATGTCTTGAATTTAGCTTTTGTCTTTTTGTTTTAAATTATTTTGAAAAACTTCAAGCATACACAAAGGTAGAAAGACATATATCATTACCCAGTTTCAAAGACTGTAAACATTTTGTCAATCTTATTTCATGCACCTGCCTTCCCTAAATCTGGAGTATCTTAAACCAAATCCCAGACGTCGTATCATTCACCTGTAAATCATCCACTGTACATCTCTAACACATAATGACTCTAAAAGATGCCAGTCACAATACCCGTATCATGCAACAAACCTACAATAAATACATGATCAGGGGTTAAATTTCCTAGTTTGTCTCAAAAACATCTTTCTTTTATAATAGATTGGCTCAACTCAGGCACTCAACATGTTGTATTTAGAGGTGGTTTTTCGTCTCTAACAGTTTCGCCCCCTCCCCTTTTCATGCCATTTATGTTTTCTGGTTTTTTATACAAAGCTCATTTTCCCCGTGGAAGTCCCCACGTTCTGGATTCGGCTTACTGCATCCTCATGACTCTTCCAGCATGTTCCTGTCTCTCTTATATTTCCTGTAAATTGATAGTAATAGCTTTTCTTTTTTCCATTTTTAAAAATCAAAGTTGATTTACAATGTTGTGTTAATTTCAGGTGTACAGAGAAGTGATTCAGTTATATACATATAGAATACATATAATATATATATTTTTCATATTCATTTCCATTATGGTTTATTACGGGATATTGAATATAGTTCCCTGTGCTATACTGTAGGTCTTTGTTGATTATCTGTATCATATACAGTAGAGTGTGCATGTTAATCCCAAACTCCTAATTTATCCCTCCCCCCCTTTCCCCTTTGGCAACCACAGGTCTGTTCTCTATGCCTGTGAGTCTGTTTCTGTTTCTTAGACAAGTTCATTCGTGTCCTACTCTAGATTCCTCATATAAGTGTGATATCACATGGCATTTATCTTTCTCTGGCTGACTTCACTTAGTGTGCTCATCTCCAGGTCCATCCATGTTGCTGCAAGTGGCATTATTTCATTCTTTTTCTGGATGAGCGGTAGTAACATCTTGGGGCTTGATTCTCTGCTTTCTGGAACCCACCTCGGTCTCGCATTCACCCTCCCACCATCTAAGACTGTGTGTGGTCAGGCTCCTTAATGACCCACATCGCTACGACAGACGGAATGGCCTGTTCTCAGGCCCCTCTTCCCGCTCCAACGGCAGTGTGGGAACTTGTCACTGTGCCCCCTGGGTGACCTCCTATGTCTGGCTCGCAGGACTCCATCCTTGGGTTCTGCTCTTAGCCTCGCTTGTTGCTCCTTCCCCGTCTGTTCTGTGGCTCCTCTGACCACTCCTACCTCTACGTGTTGGTGCACTGGAGGATGCTTTTCCATTTCCCTTCTCTACATGCACTAACTTGATGCTCTCATCCAGCCAGTTCTCAGGCTTTGCTGACCATTTTACATGTGCTGACTTCCTAATTTTAGAGCTTCGGCCCGGGTCCCTCCCGCAAACCCCAAATTCCCATAGCCAGCTGTTGAGCTGGTATTTCCATTTGCGTGTCTAACGAGCACCTCCGTGTGGTCCTGCCTGTGATTGGACACCTGAGCTCCTTCCCAGTCTGCTCCCCCTTAGACTCCTTCATCACAGTTCATAGAAGGTCACCCTTCCAGTTTTTCAGGTCCGAAATCTCAGAGTCATTCTAGACTCTTTCTCTCAACCCCACGTAGAATCTGTCATAAATCCGAGTGACTACTTTCACAACACACCCACAGTCTGGATATTTCCCACCACCTCTGCTGCTGTCATCTTGATGCCACCCTTTGTCATCTCGCGCCTCACCCCATCGCTCCTAACTGCTCCATCCCGCTCCCTGTTCTTAGCACAGCAGTTAGGGTGAGCTTTCAAAAGTGCAGGTCACCACCTCACTCCGGTAAGCATGGCCATCATCACAAAGTCTACAAACAGCAGGTGCTGGAGAGGGTGTGGAGAAAAGGGAACATCCTTCCTCCTGCACTGCTGGTGGGAATGTAAACTGGTGCAGCCACTACGGAGAACAGTATGGAGGTTCCTTAAAAAACTAAAAATAGAGTTACCATATGATCCAGCAATCCCACTCCTGGGCACATATCTGGACAAAACTGTAATTCAAAAAGATACATGCACCCCAGCGTTCACAGCAGCACTACTTGCAATAAGCAAGATATAGAAGCAACCTAAGTGTCCATCAACAGAAGAATGGATAAAAAAGATGTGGCACATATATACAATGGAATATTAGCCATAAAAAAGAATGAAATAATGTCATTTGCAGCAATATGGATGGACCTAGAGATTATCATACTAAGTGAAGTAAGTCACACGAAGAGAAATATCATGATATCACTTATATGTGGAATCTAAAAAAAGATACAAATGAACTTATTTACAAAACAAACAGACCCACAAGCATAGATAACAATCTTATGGTTACCAAAGGGGAAGGGGGAGAGGGATAAACTGGGAATTTGGGATTAACGGATACACACCGCTATATATAAAATAAATAAACAACAAGGACCTACTCTACAGCACAGGGAACTATGCTCAATACCTTGTAATAACCTATAACAGAAAAGAATCTGAAAAAGAATATATATGTATATATTCAGATGTGTATACATATGTGTGTATGTGTGTTTCTGTCCTGCTCCCCCAAAACTTCTCTGCCATCTCCCGCATGGTCTCCCCCTTGCTCTCCCGACTCTGGCCACACTGGCCCTCCTGCTGTCCCACCACCCGCCTGCCTCTCCCTCCCCGTCCCTCTTCCTACCACCCCTGCCCCCCTCCACTCATCTTAGCTTTAGGTGCTCTGACTGGGCTGGTCTTCCCACTGCATCAGCGCAGCTCACTCCCTCACTTCCTTCAGACTTTGCCTTTCCATCGAATCCTTTCCTGACTACCCTCTTCAAACTTCCATTCCCCTAGAAGTAGAATTGGTGGGTCAAAGAGCATAAGCATTTTGAGTTTTCATAAATCCTAAATCTGACCAAATTACTGTCACCAGCATGAGCATACAAGTTTCCCCTAGAGCCTGGCCAATTGAGGCTGTTAACAGCTTTTGAATTCTTGAGACAGTGTAGTTTAATTTGCCTTTCTTTTCTCACGTGAGTTTGAACATGAGTTTAAGAGCCATTTCTGGCAATCTGTATATCTTCTTTGGAGAAACGTCTATTTAGGTCTTCTGCCCATTTTTGGATTGGGTTGTTTTTTTGATATTGAGCCACATGAGCTGCTTGTATATTTTGGACATTAATCCTTTGTCAGTTGCTTCATTTGCAAAGATTTTCTCCCATTCTGAGGGTTGTCTTTTCATCTTGTTTATGGTTTCCTTTGCTGTGCAAAAGCATTTAGGTTTCATTAGGTCCAATTTGTTTATTTTTTATTTCCATTATTCTAGGAGGTGGGTCAAAAAAGATCTTGCTGTGATTTAT
Organism: Pseudorca crassidens; assembly: GCF_039906515.1. NCBI lineage: Eukaryota > Metazoa > Chordata > Mammalia > Artiodactyla > Delphinidae > Pseudorca > Pseudorca crassidens. Next base: position 151,930,882 of record NC_090299.1, read on the forward strand.
GTCAAAGAGTGTTCTGCCTATGTTTTCCTCTAAGAGTTTTATAGTGTCTGGCCTTACACATGAAAAGATGTTCAACATCACTAATCATTAGAGAAATGCAAATCAAAACCACAATGAGGTACCTATCACCTCACACTGGTCAGAATGGCCATCATCAAAAAATCAACAAACAATAAACGCTGGAGAGGCATTTATTGGAGAAAAGGGAAGCCTCTTGCACTGTTGGTGGGAATGTAAATTGATACACCCACTGTGGAGAATAGTATGGAAGTTTCTTAAAAAAACAAAAATAGAACTACCACATGACCCAGCAATCCCACTGCTGGGTATATACCCTGAGAAAACCGTAATTCAAAAAGCTACATGTACCACAGTGTTCACTGCAGCACTATTTACAGTTGCCAGGACATGGAAGCAACCTAAGTGTCCATTGACAGATGAATGGATAAAGGAGATGTGGCACATATACAATGGAATATTACTCAGCCATAAAAAGAAACGAAATTGAGTTATTTGTAGTGAGGTGGATGGACCTAGAGTCTGTCATACAGAGAGAAGTCAGTCAGAAAGAGAAAAACAAATACCATATGCTAACACATATATATGGAATCTAAGAAAACAGTACTGATGAACCTAGTGGCAGGGCAGGAATAAAGACACACATGTAGAGAACGGACTTGAGGACACAGCGGGGGATTGGAAGCTGGGATGAAGTGAGAGGGTGGCATGGACACACACACTACCAAATGTAAAATAGATAGCTAGTGGGAAGCAGCCGCATAGCACGGTGAGATCAGCTCCGTGCTTTGTGACCACCTAGAGGGGTGGGATGGTGGGGTGGGAGGGAGGCTCAAGAGGGAGGGGATATGGGGATATATGTATATGTGTAGCTGATTCACTTTGCTATACAGTAGAAACTAACACAACAATGTAAAGCAATTATACTTCAATAAAGATATTAAAAATAAATGAAAATAAAATACAAATGCTACTACATTAAAAAAAGGAGCCATTTATATTCCCATTTCTGAAAGCTGTAAGTTCATATTCCTCAGCCACTTTTCTAAGGATGTTGGTCTTCTCATTTACTTTGTAGCAGCTCTTTGTGAACTACAGAAGTAAGTACTTGCCTGTGATAATAGCTGGAACTGCCAACTACAAACTGGCACTTGCCAGCTCCCTCTACAAGGATTAAATCATGAGGCGCAGCAGCTGCTGACCTTCAACACCCCCTAAAAGGAGTTCAGGCTGGAGATCAGGAATGAGGCCCTCTGTGCTCTGGGAGAAACTGGCAGAACAGGTCTTCAGATAGTTAGATATTTTCAGGAGAAGATTTTATGAACCCAGTTTCTTGCATCTTCTCATACCTAGAAAAGCACTAAAATCCTTCATGGTGACATCTGGTCCTCGAGACTAGCAGCAAACTTCTGCCAAAATGTGTGCTTGATTGCACGTCCCCCCTTCACTAGAGTCACGTACATACTGACCTCCCCCCTCCCCCCGCCTCTGTGGAGCATTTTCTCAGAGCTCTCTGAAATGCTGTCTCTCAGGCCCTAGTCCTCCTTTTGCCCCAAATAAAACTTAACTCACAACTCTCACATTGTGCATTTTTTTTTCAGTCTACAGAATAAAATGTTCCCAGCTTGTCATCTTTGACTTTATGATTTTTCTATGCAGAAGTTTTAAAAATTGGAAGTCTATTTCATTAATATTTTCTTTTATGGGTTCTGAGTATTGTGTCATACTATAAAATCCCTCTCCCATCTGAGATAACTTTTTTCTTTTCCATTTAAATCTTTTATGCATCTGGAATTCATTTTGGTACAAGATGTGCGTTACATGTCCGACTTTATTGCTTTTACAGATGGTCCCCCATTTGCCCCGCACCGTTTGGTGAATGCTCCATGTTTTCTCCGTCGACATGAAACGCCTCCCAGGAGATTCTTGGGCAGACTTCATGGCTTCTGAGCTGAGCTTGTGGTGACAGTGGTTCCTCTTTGTGAAACCTCTCCAGGCAGGCAGAGACCTCAAACACGCCACTGAGAGCTGCAAACAAGTCAAACCTGCACCAGTACCGGCGTATGTGAGGTCTCCAAATTGCAGCCTGGAATGATGTGAGCGCATGATTCCCATCTAGTTGGTTTCTCCACTCCACATACCGTCTCTCCAATAAAGTCAGGAGGTGACAGGGAATAGTCACATGGTTTTGGTTGTTTGTTTTGCAGACTTTACTCCGTCAACATGTGAGGAAGACCTGAACTTAATATTTGCAAAGCACTTTGAACTATGGAGAAGAAAGGTGCTATGTAATCCTCGTGTTATCTTTTAGATTTTGAGCATGTTACTGTGACATCAGCATCCTAGGCTTAATGAAGTTTTATTTCAGCTAATATAAGTTCATCCTTCTGTGTTCAACTAGCTGTGAAACCAAGCCACTGGGTGTGGATTATGAGGGCTGAAGCTTTGGGGAGTGCGGTGAAATTTTTCAGAATTCGTGATAGCATATAAGACCACTGAAGCCGGTTTACCTGCCTTCTATCTACAAGGATGCTTTTTAAACTAGGACACACGTCTATTGTTCAGTGATAATTATAGTGATAATGCTGACACCAAGATACTGCAAAATCCTGCTGCACCTTTTGAATTAAGTTCTGAATCATCAAAAATAATTATAATATAATTTAAGTTTCAAGACAATTTGGCTGTGTTCCTTAATGGTTAGGAGTTTTGTTTAAGACACAGACAAGGGTGAATTTAATCTTGATTCTTCCACCTTTTATCTGAGTAACTTTGAGCAAGTATCCCAACTTCTGTAAGCTTTAATTTCTCATATAGAAAATGGTAATGATAATTGTACTTATTGTTATAGGGACTAATAAGAAAATCCATTTAAAGCAAAATAAGGCACTTCCTGTCTGACTGGCAAAGATCAAAAAGATCAATAACACCTCTGGAGGTGACCGTCTGGTGGAGACAGGTATACTGCTCAAGGGGGTGTATATCGATATAGCTACCACATAAAACAGTTTACAGTATCTATCAATATCTATCAAATGCACACACATACCTCTACCAGCACTTCCTCTAGCTGGAATTTATTGAACAGATGTACTTGTAAATGAGCAAACTGATAACTGTAGCAGATATTTATTGCAGTGCTGTTATAGTAAGAATAGAGTGGAAAAAGCCTAAATATCCATCTCTAAGCGTTTGTTCTGATGGACTCATGCAATCACATACCATGCTGTAATAAACAGCAAGGAAATGTTTATGCCATCGAATGAGATGTTACCAGGATATACTGCTAATCAGAAGAAGCAAGGTGTAAACAGTGTGTAAAAACAGGGGATGGAAATATATATATATAGATATATAGATATATATATATGTCTGTATAATCACAGAAAAGCTCAAGAAAAACACTTAAGAAAATGGTAGCATTGATTTCCCCTAAAGCTGGAATTTCCTGGTGGAAATTTTTGAAGTATTTCTTCAGTGGCCAGAAAGCTTTTCACTCTATACCTTTTTCATTTTTTGATTATATTCTTTGAACATGTAAATTATTTCTTAAAAAGCAAATTGATATAAAGTATATAGAACACTGGTGACACATCAGCATGCAATACATATTAGTGCTTATTTAAAATTTCAGTTTAATGGTAATTGATTATCTTCCACTAAAAGATATGTAGAGAATTTAAAAAATCAGCTGTTTAAAAATTAAATACTATAAATTTTATAATATACAAATAATTTTAAACAATAATATTTGCCTTACTATAAATTATAAAGGCATTTCTTTTAGCCCATGCAGTCCCACAATCTGGGCCTGTTACCATTTACATTTCTCATAAATGGTGTTAAAAGACCTAGCAATTTTATTTTATTTTACTTTCTTCGAAATCACCACCAATGCATTTATTTGAGGGAAAAAGGGTCAAATCTTATTAGGAACTTCCAACTGGATAGGACTAGAGACACTGATCTACCTAACATCTGGGTGTTCACAGCCGCACAAGTAACCATATCCTGCACGTGAGGCGTCACCACGAAACCGACGAGCATTTGACAAGGGGGACACATTCTGAGCAGTCACACGGTTTCCATTTAGAAGGTGCTTCCTTATCAGAAAAGCAGTGTTGAGAAAAACGAAGACAGCCTCCTAGCAAAGGCCTGGACATGACGGTGGCTCCTGAAAAGGGATCACACCCTATTTACAAAGCTGGAGAGCGAAGCTCCCAGCTGAGCTGCAGGATAAGAGGGGGGCTGACCTGAGGGCTGTGAATGGGGGCTGGGATCTGACCTCACGAGCCTTTGCTCATCCAACCTCAGGCTCCACGAGCCATTCTCTGGCCCCCTGCAGGAGGCAGACTCGGGAAATCTGCAAAGCCAGGGGATTCTGCCCCACCTTCCCCAGGCCTAACAGTGACCAATTCACTGGACGCAGTCTCATGCCACCCAGCCCCTGCATGGCACCTACGGAAACTGAAGCCCAGCTGGCCTGGAGCACATCTAGGTCTTGCTGGGCTGGTCATCTTACACGTGTCCCACGATGGTCGGCCTCACCCACGGTGTCCTGGCCGAGACAGTGTGCTTTTTTAGGTGATTCAGGTTACTCCAGGGTAAGGTATGATCCTGATGACACCCGGCAGAGGAGGCTGGAGCTTCGGAAGAACTGGCCCTGCACACTCGGGTCCTTCCAGCAGCGGATCCGGATTCGAACACTGAGGAGTGAGGCGGCAGCCCAGCCTGCAGGTGTTCACAGCCATGAGACCGCCCACCAGCAGGAAGGGGTAGGTCAGTACGCTCACTGCCATCCCCATCACATATCTGGGGTGGCTCTGGATGGCTAGGGCCTGGCTGAACTGGGAACCTGGATTCTGGTCGTTCCCCAGCCCCCCTGGAGTGTCACCCACCAGGTAGGCACTGAGGAAGCGGGCCAGCAGGTTACAGCCCCGCAAGGAAACCACACCTTCCAGGAGGTGAGGGATCAAGCCGACAAAGAATCCCAGCAGCCCCTCTTCTGTGAAAATCTTCCCAATGGAGCTCAACTTTCTGCTGTACTTGGCCTTCCTCCCATGAACTGGACCACGCAGTGCACTGAGATGACATGCAGCGGGTGGGCCAGCACGTGGGACATGCCTTGCATCATCATCATCAGGTAGGAGGTCTCCTTCACCACCGTCGTCAGAGACGTCTTCGTGCCAGGCTTGACGGAAACCTGCTCCGTCTCCTCCGGAGGGAGAACCTTCTTCACGGCGCCTGGGTCACGGTGCAGAGGGCGGTCGACGCCAGCCAGGGGCTCAGGCCTCGGCACAGCACTAGCTTCCCACCCACCGCGCAGTGTCCTCGGCTTGGGTGGAGACGCTCGGTGGGGAAAGGACCGCCTCTCCGGCACGCCAGTCCCAGTGGTGGGGGGCGGGCAGCGGTTCGCGACCCCCTAGGATGAGCAGCTTCGCTAGAGCAGCGGCTGTTTGAGCACCGTCACTCCCGTGTGCAGCCCAACGGAAAGAGCCTTGGCGGCCAGCACCATCTCCGGGCCCCAGGCCCGCGGCTCCCAGAGCCCGACCCCGCCTGCTGCCACTCCGCCCGGCTTGGCTCTGGGTCCGGTTCCACCTTTCCCCAACACTGATGTCCGGTAAGTTAAAAAATCTACTAAGTGTCTGTGGACAGAGGAATGGATGAAGAGGCTGTGGCACATATACACGATGGAATACGATTCGGCCGTAAAAAAGAACGAAATAAGGCCATGTGCAGCACCATGGATGCACCTAGAGACTGTCATACTGAGCGAAGTACATCAGACAGAGAAAGACAAATATCATATGGTATCGCTTATAAGTGTAATCTAAAACAAATGATACAAACGAATTTATTTACAAAATAGAAATAGAGCCACAGATGCAGAAAACAAGCTTATGGTTATGGAATAAGGGTGGGGAGGGATAAACTGGGAGATTGGGACTGTTACGGACACACTGTATACATAAAATAGGGAACTAATAAGGACCTGCTGTAGAGCACAGGAAACTCTACTCAATCCTTTGTAATGACCTCTATGGGAAAAGAATCTAGAAAAGAGTGATCTATGTATACGTAAAACTGATTCACTGTGCTATACACCTGAAACTAACACAACACTGTAAATCAATTATACTCAAATAAAAATTAATTATAAAAAAAATTCTACTTAGGCAAACAACATGACTAGAAGGAAACGTTTTCCATATACAAATGAAAATGTCTCATGAGTTAGTCTTTGAGCAATTGAAAGTTTTGGGTAGATAATATGTGTCATTTAAGCGTCTCTCAAACATTCTTAGATTTTGAATAAGGAATGAAAACACTGAACGTACTCTAGAATTAATAGTCGAGTTTTGCTTACAGTTCTGAGTTTGGAGCAAATCTGGATGAACTGTGAATACATGGAGAGTTCTTTTTCTATTTGACTTTCATGTATTTACACCACCAGGATGCACACTACCTTTTTCCTCAATAAACTGAGAATCTAGGTCTCATTCTTATCAGATGTTCTACTATTAACATTCCATCTTGTTCTCCCCCATACTTTGGGAATAACAGCTTTTCTTTCACTGGTTTTTAATTTTTAATTTCTTAAACAGTTTTTAGGCCATGCTATATGTATAATATTAACAGGTGTCTGCTGGTGAAGTATTTTCTGGAATTTAAGAAGACTTAGATCAAGTGGTGTCTCCCCTATAAAATTGTTAGAGATCTCCAAAGCTGAATCTCCCATTCTTTTCCCACATCTTGAGTATTATACATGTTATTATGTAAATGCATTATACACAAATTATACATATTATACATATATTATAATGATTTGTCTCTTTTGTAAAACAGTGAACTCCTTAAAAACAGCAAGTCTATTTCTCCTTATAACTATATGTCAGGCCTGGCAGGTATTAGGTACTCAGTTATGTCAGCTGAATAAAGACAGTTTTTCTCAGTAGATGTTATACTACTAATGGAAATACTTCAGCAAGTATTATCACTTTATCATATCTGAGTATTTTCCTAGATATAAAAGTAAACTGAAATGAACAGAGTCCTCATCCAGCATGTCTCAAGAATCTGAGTACAGAGGAATTCTGTTTTCCTAGATCCCATTCCAATTCAACCGTGTACTAAATAATTATGATCTAAATTCTCCATTTGAAGCTTAAAAGATTTATTATTTATTTAAATTTTATTTATTTATTTTTGGCTGCATCGGATCTTCGTTAATGTGTGTGGGCTTTCTCTAGTTGCGGTAAGCAGGGGCTACTCTCTGTTGCAGTGCGCGGGCTTCTCATTGTGGTGGCTTCTCTTGTTGCGGAGCACGGGCCCTAGGTGCGTGGGCTTCAGTAGTTGTGGAACGTGGGCTCAGTAACTGTAGCTCACAGGCTCAGTAGTTGTGGCTTGTGGGCTCTAGAACGCAGGCTCAGTAGCTGTGGCACACGGGCTTAGTCGCTCCGTGGCATATGGAATCTTCCTGGACCAGGGCTCAAACCCGTGTTCCCTGCATTGGCAGGAGGATTCTTAACCACTGCGCCACCAGGGAAGTCCAAGATTTGTTATTTTTTAATGACCTGAACACACAGCCTCCTTCCAACAGCATGGTCCAGTGGTCACTTTTAAGGGAATACTCAAGAAGCAGCTGAACCGGCTGGCTAATTTTTTCTCAAAAGCAACAATGATAAAACTATCATCACTAATGATAAAAACAAAACCGTTTTATTGGTAGATGTTCCCAAACATCGAGATAGAGAAAGATCAATGCTCTTGCTGACCTAGCCAGCATGTTTCACGGCCTGCCAGCTCTGACAACATAGCCTTGGGACATATTCTTTAGCTTCTTCTACCTGGTTTCCTCCTCTGTGAAAAAGGATTCAAACACCAGCCTCACCGCTTTTACAGTCAAGGTTGACTTTTTTTTTTTTGGATGATGCTTTGTAGTACAGATTTCTGGGGCAACCAGCAGAGTTCCAGGACTTAAATAGATCCATTGTTGCGATTTGAGGAAAGCCATAACCCTCTCTGAAACCTTTCTTCTTAGCAAGGTGAGATATTCCTTTCTGTGGGCAAAAATACAAGCTCATTTCTCTGCTTCACACTGGTCTGCTATCCAGGGCACTCGAATGACTCTCCTATCAACAGCACAGAAATCCTTCATTTCACATTGTCACTTGTCATCTCAATGATGGAGCCACAATTCAGAGCCTGTTAAAAGCCTAGCTGATACCACATAACCATCAGCAGGAATTGCAAAAAGAAGATGATAAGCACTAAGCCCTGGTTTCGCTAAACATAGCCATCCTTCGAATTTGAATTCTAGAAATCTATACCCCTCAATAGACAGTACTATTCTGGCCACCTGTAAAAATGACTTAACAATATGTTCCTTTGTATACTTTTTTTTTTTTTTTGGCGGTACGTGGGCCTCTCCCATTGCGGAGCACAGGCTCCAGACGCACAGGCTCAGCAGCTATGGCTCACAGGCCCAGCCGCTCCGCAGCATGTGGGATCTTCCCGGACCGGGGCACAAACCCGTGCGAACCCGTGTCCCCTGCATCGGCAGGCGGACTCCCAACCACTGTGCCACGAGGGAAGCCCCTGTATACTTGTTTTTGAGGGTCAATACAAGAAAAAGCCTTGAGGAGTAGTAGAGTCTGTGTTTTGGTATCATCAGGAACGCCATCCATCATGTTATTTAATGCTCCTCTTATAAACTAGGGGGGAACCTAGAGATGGCAGACCCATCAATGACAATTCCATCTCAGTGTGAAAGCTCCTGAACAGGAGGGAGGTGGCTTTGAGAATGTTATAAAGAGAAACGGACAGATTGTGACAATGAACATTTCTGAGGACCGGCTGCCTGCCAGACGCTTTCTGCTTCTGCAGAGTGAGAGCTTAAATATTTCTAGCCCATGATACTTGTTAAAAAATAGAGAAGGTACGACACGAGGAGAATGTAATTTGAGTGTGGGGACTTGCAGATGAGAGTTCAGTTTTGGACACAACAACTTTGGTGGGATGTGGTATAGGAAAGAGGACTCAAAACCTTCCATGTGACAACTCACCTTTTTGAACTTCAGACTGTCACCACCAGCCATCAGTGTTGATCTACAATGGTTGACATGGACGCTAGGATGCAGACGATGCTTACAAGGCATGTGAAAGCATCAGGCACACAGCAGATATTCAGCAATGTTAGTTCTTTTAATTCCCACAAACCATTCTGCCAAAGGAACTGGATCATGCTGTGGGGAAAAAACCCTCTTTTTCCAAAGACGTTTAAATGTTTACAGGAATTCTATACTGTACTTATCATTTTCAGTAAGTTTAAGGACATTAAAACTAATGTTAAGATTATTGGGAATAAATGTTACTACCATGAATTATTCCACTAGAGATGTAATACCATTGATTATTAATGCCAGAGCGAGGTCATCAGAGACCTCCGTGGTCACTATATTCAGTGGATGTTTTCAGTCCTCTTTTTACTTGACCTCCCACATTTACCTGTCAACCTGTTTTTCACTTTCTCCTTGAAACATTCTTTCTTTCCATGATACCGCATTGGTTTTTTTTGGCTGCGCTGCACAGCTTGTGGGATCTTAGTTCCCCGACCAGGGACTGAACCCAGGCTCTTGGCAGTGACAGTGCGGAGTGCTAACCACTGGACTGCCAGGGAGCTCCCAGACACCACATTCTTTCCTTGCTGTGTTTCCGACTTTTCTTCTCTGCCTTCATTTCAGACATATCCTTCTCTCCTGGGCCTTTAAATGCTGTGGTTCCTCAAGGCTCTGCCCTGGGACCTCTTCTCTACTCACCCTCTGCTCTGTTCCCCCCGAAATCACACCTGTCCCCATGAAATTGTCACCCGTATACTAATGACCCCTAAATTTCCATCTTGATCTTAGACCTCCCCCATGATATATCCAATTAACTATTCAACATCCCCACTCGAATGTCTCAAGGGTACCTCAAACTCAACGTATCCAAGACCAGACTTAGGATATTCCACTCAAATATTATCTTCTTCCAGTTTCCCACCATAAATCGCAAATAGCCTTCCCATATCGAGGTGTAGTCTGTCCCTCATCCATTCTCCGTCACATCCCATATCCAATCCATTGCTTGGAACTGTTGATTTCACACCTCCCTCCCCATTTGGCTTTCTCATCTATCAATTTTTATCCATCTTTACTATCAGCATCGTTGCACAAGCTAGAGTCACCTCTCACCACTACTAAGTGGTGCACAGCCCTCCTTCTATCTGTTGTGGCTCCTTTGATTTTGTTCTCCATGCTAGAACCGGAGTAATCTTTAAAAATGCAAATCTTTTAATGTTAACCCTGCTAAAAATCCTACGTTGCCTCTTTAGAGATAATCCTAAATCCTCAACATATCACAAAAGTCTCTGTCAATCAAAAGGTCCTAACAGACCTTCTCTATATAGATGCTTCTACTTAGGGTAACCCTTCAGTCAGTCACCAGGATTTGTTACTTGCATGTCTATTAGTTTCTTTTGCCTTCAATCTCTGCCCCGAATTAGGGAAATTCATGGAGACGCTAGAAGACTGGCACCAACTCTCTAATCTCTCTGCGAAGTGATTAGGAGGAAATTTTATTATTTTCTTTTTCTATGGAAAAGTGTTTTATTTGCCTCGGTTCACATTCTATAGATAATGACTTACAAAAGGTATAGAAGCCTAAACTGTTTAAGATGCCAGGTCAAAGCCAAGTTATAGAAGGATAAACCAAGTCCAGTGCTGATGTCACAAGGAGCTTGGGGCCCTTTAAATATCTTGGAGTTTCTTACAGTGTTTAAATCTTATAGGTTTAAAGATACAGTGTCAGGTTCCATCTTTCTAGTACATTGTGAATTGGCTTAGGAGGCCACATCAGGCAACTTTCGTGACCTCGCTAGCACTTATTTGCCTGGTAAGTAAAATAGGATGTTAAGATCACCTATGACACAGTTATGTTGAGAATTAAATAACATTAATTATGTAAAGCACTCAGCACAGAGGCTGGCACACAGCAATGAGCAGTAGGTGTTGGTATTATTTCTGTTTGTGATAATTATAAAATCCATTTTGAGGAAGTCCTTGTAGATGAATGTGAACATTTTTCTTCAGAGAGAAGGAATACTAAGGATTTCGACAATGGTTTTTTGGGTTCACATTAGTGTATCATTGGTTTTGGTCTATCAGAGAAATACACATTTTGCAATGGAAAACAGAATGAATCTTATTACTCCTCAGGAAAGGAGTAGACACAAACCCTCTTACTGGTGTCACTGTGCACCAGTCATCAATACCCTTTTTTGTTGCATCCCCTCCAGCTCCTGGAGGATGGATCTTGTCACATGGGGGTCCTCAGGCCCAGAGCGCATGGCACCATTTCTGTCTGTGGGATGATTTCTGCTCATGGCAGAGACTCTGCTGTCCCCTGGTGGCATCTGCTGTCTTCCGTTGGTTCAATGTTCCCACCTGGAAGACCTACAATTATCCTTAGAGAGTCACACATCTAGCAGGCAGAGGCTGCGCGTTGCCTTTCCACTCTAATGTTTAACGATTGACCTTGCACTGGAAGCAGCCGTTTCTCTGTGCGGCTCAGAGCAGGGGTCCTTACTGAGGACCTTCTCCAACACCTTGCCACCTCATCCACACCAGCGCTCCTTCTAGGAGCAGAGTCATGTTGTCTCCTTAGAGAGCTGCATGTGGACCTCTTCCCCGAGTTCCGACTTTGCTGTCAGAGGCTGACTCTTAACATCTAAGGTCCTGAAGCTTTCTCCCCAGTCCCTGGTGTCCTTCCTGATTTCTTACCTTTGACAGTGGGGTTGGATGTTACTTCAAACTGGTCTGGGTCCTTATCACAGCCTATTCCCATGTGAAGGTACAAACACAAGTTTATTTTTCTATAACTCACCTTAATTAAGTTCAGTTTTGAATTGCCTCTTCCAAACGGTTGGTGATACCATAATCTCTGCCAATTCCTGGTATCTCCCACCAACCCCGCAGCTGGATCTAAATTTGAGAATGTCTAGTTTGGTGACGAGTGTTTAGGTTGGGAGCCTCTGGTTTCCAATGCCATCTGTCTACATGGGCATCCAGTGAGAAATACAGCATCTTAATGCAGTCATCAGTTTCCCCAGCCTCTGCTGGGCTCAGAGTTCCCTTCTGCAAGCTCCCTTGAAGTGTGGACGCGTCTTTCTTCTTCCACGGCACACCTGGATATACAGGGATACCGTTTTGCTCGCATTCCACGTTAGGGCACAGAAGGTCTTTGAGAGTCCATCTAGTTGCCACCTACCTACTCACACCAGGCGTCCCATGAGTCCATATTCTCTCTCTGGGCCCACTGCCTTCCTGGGCGGTGCTCAGGTCTCTGGGCACACCTTCCTCCTGCTCTCGGATCTCACAAACCCAAATATGGAGGTCTGCAGTGTCCCAAGGATGGGACTGGGGAGCTTGGTTCAGACTCCCTATCTCGGGGAAGGTGGAGACCGGCCCCCACTGCCCCCCTCCTTCTCTCTTGCTTGTACCACTCACAGCCTCCTTGGTCCCCAGCACAGGAGATGGGTTTGTTTCAGTTTTTTCTGCGAGTAGAAAGCCAGGCTCTTACAAAACATGTTTTATCCAAATCTCTTGCTCTGCCAGGAGTCTTTTTTGTTCCTGTAAAGCCAAGCCTTTTGCAACACCAAAGCCAGGAAGGACGCTTTCTTTGCTGTCACATCTTCCCTTAAAGCAATAAGCACAGAATGCCTAGCTGCTCATTTGGGGTGGAGTGATGCACAAAAACATCGAGAGAAGAGGATAGTGGCTGGAGGAGGCAACCTGTTAATATTATCCTGCCACACTTAACGAAGAACAGACAGAAACAGTAATAGGCTCTTCGGAATAATATTCTTCCCTCTCTTGGGATGAAATTGTGTCCTTAGCCTTCAGAGATAGTGCATAGTCTTGGCTCTGTTCTAGCTACACATGGGCAAGATTTCAGAACTCAGAAGCCCTGTCTTAACTAAGCAGACTGACACGTTGTCTTCTAGAAGGATTTATCTTCTCACTGGAGATCAGTTCTGGAGAGGTTTTCAAAGGTATGATTCTGTTATTCGGGTTGGTTCGAGGAATATGACAGTTTATATAAAGCTGTTACTTTACTGTGAAAACTCTAGACACAGTGAGAGTAACATTTGGATTAGTCTCTTACACCCAGAAACCTGTATAACAGGAAGAATCACGTTCTATTTTCTAAGAATGCAGAGGCAGCCTCAAAGCACCTTTGCAGTTTTAACTTCATTTTAAAATATGCTGATATTAGTAATTATTATAATAAAGTATTGGCTATTTATGGTTAGTAATTGCTTACACTTATTGAGTACTTACTGTGTGTCCGATACTAAAACACCTAGATAATTCACTTAATCCTCATAAAAGCCTTAAAATATACATATTGTTACCCAGATTTAGATGAGGAAACTGAGGCAGAGAGGCTACGTAATTTGTCCAAAGTCACAGGATAGTATCTATTAGAGATTGAATTTGAACCCCCCAAAGTCTGACAGCCAAGTAGTAGTGTTTAGTTATGGTGCCTAGTTAATCAGGATATTCATCTTGGTAAGAATGGTTATGAGGTTACGGTGTAAAAGTGACAATTTTTTGGAATAATAAGCTAAAACCTGCTTTTAAGCTAGTAAATCAGAATAAAAATTTTAATTATTATGTATCCTTTGATATTTGGAGGCAAAGTCAAAGTTACCAGCTTGCAGCCCGGAAATGAGACTGGGTTAGGGAAGAGTTTACTTCGACTGTTATTTATCAAGGGGCCCAGAGGTTATGTGCTGAGCCCTTCTGGATCTTCAGGGAAACAGAACGGATAAACACCATGAAACCGAAGAACATCAACTCATAAGAAATTAACATTTTACAGTAACTGTTTTTCTTTTTTTGGCTGCGCGGCGGGACGTGGGAGCTTAGCTCCCCGACCACGGATGGCACCCGCGTCCCCTGCACTGCAAGGCGGATTCTTGACCACTGGACCCCCCGGGAGGCCCCTACACTAATTTTAAGGCGCTGGAATTTGAAAAGGTCAGCGCGAGAAGCTGATGGAGCGGCCCTTCTGGAGTTGTCCATAAAGGCACATGGAGACGAACGCTCTTGCTAACATTTTCTCATAAACATTCTCAAGGCCAGACACCGGGAGAAGCGTCGGGGACAGAAAGAGGAAAAGAAAAGACAATTCTTGCCCGGGGTTCCATTCTAACGGGAGGTGACAAATGAAGCAGGAAGTTAATAAGCAACGAGAACGCTGCGAAGTGCTAAGGACCACACCACCCTTCTCCAGAATTAGGCTGCACGAAGAGGCGAGGGCGTGCTGCCCCGCGGCGGGGCCAGAGGCCTGCACACACGCCCCTACGGGGACCCGGGCGACAGCAAGGCCGCGGCTCCGGGAACCCTCCGCCCGGCCCCCGCCTCACTCCCACGGCCGGGCGAGAATCGAAGCACAACACAGCCGCCAGGCTGCCCCAAACCCCCGGACCCTGGCATTTCCTGCCCCGTTTCCCAGACAAACGGAGCTTCACAGCAGCGGCCCCTCGCTAGTGAGCGGGACCCGGAGGCTGGAAGGGGCGTGGCTGTCCGACACGCTCTCCCCCACGCCACGACGGCAGGAAGAGCCATAAAGCTCGAGCGACAGGGATAGAAATACCTGGAGCTGCGGCTTCAGTGAGCGAGAAAACAGGGCAGGCCGGGGGCAGAGAAAGCACGACCAGGAGAGCACGGCCAACAGCGAAGTCAGACGCCGCCGGAGGGCGGGAGGAGACGCCGGAAGTCGGGCGGAGACGCCGGAAGTCGGGCGGAGACGCCGGAAGTTGGGCGGAGACGCCGGAAGTCGGGCGGAGACGCCGGAAGTCGGGCGGAGACGCCGGAAAGTCGGGCCGCGGCCTCCGGGCTCCTGTGGGAAGCTGGTCGCCAGTGCCGCAGTTCTTCGCAGACGTAGTCGGTTTTGGGGTTCGGGCTGCGCGGCGGCCACGGGGTGTTCCGAGGAGCTCGCGAACACGTCTGCGGGCCACAATGTCGCACCCGTCCCCCCAGGCTAAGCCGTCCAACCCCAGTAACCCCCGAGTCTTCTTGGACGTGGACGTCGGAGGGGAGCGAGGTGAGGAGGCGGGGCTCCCGGGGTCGGGGTCCCAGAGGCTGGGGCGGGCCCGCGACCTTGTACCGGTGCCCTGGGGCGTGCGGAAGTTTCTGGAGGTTTCTGTCCGGGGTTGGTGGCGGCCTTTGGGTCTGTCTCGCCCGACTTGGCCACCCTTCCCCGCCACCTGCTTTTATGTTTGGGGGACATTAAGAAAACCCCGGATATGCGTCTCGGGGGCTCCCGTCGCCTAAAAGTTCCGGATTTTTGTTTTATTTGGTGGACAAAACTGAGGACGTTAAGGCCGGGGTGCAGCCTGGCAGATAGCTCTGAGGACTGCTCTGAAGGGCTAAGGGAGGAGCCGGGATATATAGGAGTTTTTGCAACAAAAACCAGGTCGTGGGAACATCAAAAGATGACTGTTAACAGAGGAAACCAGGCATGTCAAGTTAAGGGACGTAGCGCTTTTCTGTGTATAGGGAGATGCAAGAGTCCGGGCTCACTGAAACCCTTCCTTGGACGTGCACCTCGGCTGCCGGGGCCAGCGTCCTGTGCTTTCTCACCCTGAGTCTCCTCCGGGGGCACCTTTGGGCTGGCTGCAGCGGCTGAAGGCTCGGTGGGCTTGGCACTGGGCAGCCCGTTTGTCTTTATGCTGAGCTCCCGCAGGGCTCACTGTGCAGGCGGCTGTAATGAGAGGGCTCGATGGCTGCAACATCCTTTGCTTACTGGTGGGGCAGGTGATCCTCTTCCATTGACCGCGCGCGCATACACACCCCCCCGCAACACACAGACTTATATGTATCAGTACTTTGATTTTGTTTTGAAATTTAGTGCCAGGTTTATCTTTTACCTGCCTTAGGAATTGTCTAGAATGTGAACTTTTTAGCTTTTGCTTCAGAGGCAGCACTGGGCAGGTTCCACAGAGCACAAAGACTACAGCTGTACCTACAGCATGGCCGACGTGACCCCTCAGGATGTTTCATTTTCTCCTGTTGGTTACTTGGTGATGGGAAGTTATGAGCACATGTCAGAGAAATTAATCAAATGAAAACCATTCCTAGTTCATGGTGTCCTTAAATGGTGCTACTCTTCTGGCTGCTGTGTTGATGATCCTTTGTAAGATGTAGTAAAATAATTGTTTCAAATTCATCTAGATACATGATACTTAACATGAGGTAGACTGAATTTGAATATTAGAAAACTGACCAAAAAAGAGAACTCGGTATTTCAGTCACCATAAAATTACCAACTCTCCTTTTACCATTTGGTTATTTAGCTGGTTGTTCTGCATACTGACACAGTTTCATTTTTTCTTTCAGTTGGTCGAATTGTCTTGGAATTGTTTGCAGATATTGTACCCAAAACTGCAGAAAATTTTCGTGCATTGTGTACAGGAGAAAAAGGCATTGGACCCACCACTGGGAAACCTCTACATTTCAAAGGATGTCCTTTCCATAGAAGTACGAATGCGTTTTCTGAATCTGGTTTTCCTTATAGGTGATTGAATCCTGTTCTTTAGGAGTTAGGGAAGAAAACACTAAGTAGAGGGTGAGAGTTAACAATTACATATATTGGATTATTATTCAGCCATAAAAAGTACTGATACATGGTACCATGGGGACAAACCTCGAAAATATTATGCTAAGTGATAAAAGCAAGACACAAAAACAAAAGGTCACTTGTTGTTTAACTTCATTTATATGAAATATCCAGAACAGATAAATCCATAGAGACAGAAAGCAGATTGGTGGTTGCCAGGGGCTAGGGGTAGAGGGATGGGGAGTGACTGCTTTTAATTTGTACAAGGTTTCATTTTGGGGTGATGAAAAGAACTTGAAACTAGACAGAGGTGATAATTGCCAATACTGTGAATGTACTAAATGTCACTGAATTGTACACTTTAAAATGGTTAGTGGTTAATTTTATGCTATGTAAATTTTACCTCAATTAAAAAAAATCCTCCAAACTGTATGAACCAAAAAAAAAAAAAATTACTGTTAGTTTCCAAAAGGATGCTTTGAGATCTGAGATGATAGCTCAGTTTCATAAAGGTTGGTCTGTGGAAGGTGGAATTAATTATGGGAGGGTACTAAGGTTTATTTATACAGAAATGGACTACCTTAGCTTCACCAGGGTGTGGCCATGGTAAACAAACAGAGCTTGGGTAGCTTGACTACCTGGTGACAGAAAGTTATGCCTACTTCTTGGGCAGGATTGCTTGGGAAGACTGCAGCCAACTTAAAGATTCTGTGTCTTGGACACCTGGTGTGATGTGTGATCAAAAGGTGACTTTTCACACTGTGTAGTCATACCTTTGTTCAGTGATTATTTGATGGCTCCCCCAATAGACTGTAGGCTCCCTGAGTTCAGAAACTGTATCTTCTCACCATTTTGTCCTTAGCATCCAGCATAGTTATTGAGTAGGCCCGCAATAAATATTTGTTCAATGAATAAACAAATGAGTTAAACTATAATTATGAGTATTTAAATTCTTCTAAAACTTGATTAAGAAAAAATTAACAGTGATTTTTTTTTAAAAGAAGATGTTGGGGGTAGGAGTTTATTAATTTCTTTTATTTATTTTTGTTGTTTTGGGTCTTCGTTTCTGTGTGAGGGCTTTCTCTAGTTGTGGCAAGTGAGGGCCACTCTTCATCGCAGTGTGCGGGCCTCTCCCTATCGCGGCCTCTCTTTTTGCGGAGCACAGGCTCCAGACGCACAGGCTCAGTAGTTGTGGCCCACGGGCCTAGTTGCTCCACGGCATGTGGGATCCTCCCAGACCAGGGCTCAAACCCGTGTCCCCTGCATTAGCAGGCAGATTCTCAACCACTGTGCCACCAGGGAAGCCCCTAACAGTGATTTTAAAATACTTAAACTGTTGATTTACTTTCACGTTTAATAAACTACCAAAATATAAGCAAACCATGGAGATATTGCAGGTTCAGTTCCAGTCCACTGCAATAAAGCGAATATTGCAGTAAAGCAAGTCACACAAATTTTTGGTTTCCCAGTGCATATAAAAGTTATGTTTATACTGTAGTCTATTGTGTGTAATAACATTATGTCTGAAAAAATAGTATGTACCTTAATCTAAAAATACTTTATTGCTAAAAAATGCCCAAACAATTATAGTAGTAACATCAAAGATTACTCATCACAGATCACCATAACAAATAATAATGAAAGTTTGAAATATTGCAAGAATTACCAAATTTGACACAGAGATATGAAATGAGCAAATGCTTTTGAAAAAAAAATGGCACTGATAGACTTGCTCTATGCAGGATTGCCACAAGCCTTGCAAGTTGTAAAGAAAAAAAAACACAGTATCTGCAAAGCGCAATAAATGGAGGAGTGCCTGTGTGCTAATAAAGGGTGTGCAGAAAAGAGTTAACGTATCAGGCCTGAAGCTGCTGGCCTTAGAAGAGTCTGCTTGCAAGGGTGGCCACTGCCTGGAGTCAGGGAGCGTGGCGCTTGAACCTCTCTCTGAATCCTGGAGGTGATTTACTCTGCCTAGGCTCTTTGTGCAATCTGATTTATGCTGGACAGTGCTCTCCTTTGGGAGTCTGGAAGTTTGCTTCCTGCTGGGCAGACAGTGCCTGCAGGATCAGCCCCAGCAGAGACCTCGGGTGCTGAGTCTCTACAGGGCTCTCCTGGGGAGAAACACTGTGCACATGTTGCTGCATTTCTTTGCTGGGGGGGAGGAGGAATGTGCCCTGTGACCGTTCATGGGAGCGAGGGAGCATAAGGGAACACCTGGATTCCTCCAGGCTCTGCCCGTATCTTCTCTTCCTGTCATCCAGCTGTGTCTTCTTACTTACTACATCCGTGTAATACAAACAGATACCGAGTTCTGTGAGTCCTGGGAAATCTCTGAGCATGCGGCAGTGTTCTTGGGAACCCTTGCTACTAAGTGATAATATTTGCTGAAGTACTTGCATTACAGTGTAACAAACCTCTTGGGAATAATTGGTTATTCAGTAGCATTTTTGAGTAACCATTATGTGCCCAGCCATGCACATGGTTACCAAGGAGGAAAAAAGGAGTTGCTGTATGTAATTGTTTGCCGGGAGAGACAGATCATTATGATACATATGATAAAAGGGAGGTAGAATCAAGATGCTGTTGGAGAAAAATAAGGAGTTCCAGTTTTGGGGTCTGACAGTTCTGTAGGGGAGGTGCCACGCGGACTGTTCTTTGAGTGTTAGTGGGCCATCAGGGAGTGGGAGTAGCTGGGACTCAGACTGGGAAAAGCCTTTTAAGAGTTTGCAGTTGTGGACGGGGGCGGGGAAGGACAGGAGAGAAGTTGTCCTCATTACGACATATCCGTTAGTCAGCATTGCTGCCGTCATCTGTAGCTTCTAATGGCGATTTTCCTTTTTTGTAGTTATTAAGAAATTTATGATTCAGGGTGGAGACTTCTCAAATCAGAATGGGACAGGTGGAGAAAGTATTTATGGTGAAAAATTTGAAGATGAAAATTTCCATTATAAGGTAAAGTAGACAAAAATGCGTGTTTCTGATAATAAAAGTTATGTGCCTGGGATACTTGTTGAATTAGGATAAATGCCTCAGATGTGCTCAGATCTCCTTTATTTGTGAAAGGTATCATATTTGTAAATATACATCTTTTTTTTGGTTAATAAGTTTATTTTATTTATTTATTTTTGGCTGTGTTGGGTCTTCATCGCTGCGCGCGGGCTTTCTCCAGTTGCGGTGAGCGGGGGCTGCTCTTCATTGCGGTGCGCGGGCTTCTCATTGCAGCGGCTTCTCTTGTTGCAGAGCACGGGCTCTAGGCACAGTAGTTGTGGTGCGTGGGCTCAGTAGTTGTCGCTCACGGGCTCTAGAGTGCAGGCGCAGTAGTTGTGGCGCAGGGGCTTAGTCACTCCGCGGCATGTGGGATCTTCCCGGACCAGGGCTCGAACCTGTGTCCCCTGCATTGGCAGGCAGATTCCTAACCACTGCGCCACCAGGGAAGCCCCATAAATATACGTCTTTAATACGCAAAAATTTCATCCAGTAGTGATTTTATTGGCAAGAATGCAACAGCTATTTCATTGTGATCCAGGTTTATATACTTCAGTAAAGCCAGTGTGTTTTTAAGGGTGGCCACCATATGGCAAAACTGTTTCCAGGAAAAATGTGCTCATCAGAGGGATGGTATGCTTTATGCTTAAATTTGAAGAGCAACAAAAGCATCGCTAATGTCTGGGATGTCAGGGGATTTGCACACTAGCAGATCTGGTTAACGTCCAGGCTCCTAAAGGGCATTAGTGGTGCCTGTGCCTTCTTATCTTCCTGGTCCCAAGATGTCCCCGTTGGGGTATGTTGCATCATTCAGGTTATAAGAATGGACATGTAAGTACAAAAGTAAAGTGACTTTTTTTGGAAATGAGGAATATGAGCAAGGTAATTAGGATAATTTGAGAATAAAATGTCATCAGTCTTTTAAACAGTTTATTGCCTGCAGCTAGTACTGTCACTGGCGCCAAAGAGTTTATAAAAATGAAACGCCTTCATGATAAGGAATTAAAAATCTTGCCAGAAAGACAAGATTAAAACACATAGGACAACTGGAGAATAATACAGTAATACGCTAGTAAATGCTAAGTTGATTGTGACTTTCTGTGTATGCTGTAGGAAGAAAGTATGATACATATTAGGGAAGACACTGAGGGGGAATGGGTACTTAAGCTGGGCAAACTGGACCTCGCAAGGTGGCTGAGATTTGGTTAGAAGGAACTAGAATACAGATGCCAGTTTGAGGGAGGGATGTCAGTGAGGAAGGACAAAGGCGTGAGGAGATAAGGTTAATAATATTTAATATCGTGGGAAGAGCACCAAACTTTTGGAAGGGAGAAAGGGAAGCTACCAGAAGGATGAACACTAAGATCATGTGACGGACATGTTGAGAAGAAGCAAGGGTGCCTTTTGCAAGGGCATCTGGTTCTTCTATACGCTTGGTGGCCTTGAAGGCAGGGCTAGATTTAGGTTGAGGGGTAAAGGCAACTTAGGCGGGAGGACCAGCATGAGTGTTACACGTGCGGCCCAACAAGGAGTGCGTTTAGGAAGCCTTAGGGTCAGGTGGAAAGAGGAAGACAGTGGGGCCACGGAGCCTTTGAACAGCCTGGGCCAAGGTAGGTGTTGGGTTTTGGGAGGTACGCAGCGGTTCCTTTTGGGCATTCTCTCAAGAAGTGCTTCACCGGATGAAAGCCGTGATATTTGGCTTCCTTGGAGAGTAGGAAAGGACCTAACGGAACTTCCAGTCTAAACTGAATGTCCCTCGCTGTTCTCAGTGTAAAGAAAGAATCATAAAGGAAGAATCATAATGTAGGCCTGAGAGCGGGAGCGCTGTTGAGTGCTTTTCAGAAAAAAATGCCCCTGTCATAAGAAAGGGCAAAGCCGAATCACTAGGTCTCCATCTTAAAGACGAAGCATAAGCACTTTCTCAATACGGCCGGTTTAGAAGTGCCACCCCTGCCCCCCACGATTATTTCTGTTACTTCATTCGGTTTCATAAGCTTTTCTTAAAGTTTAAAAAGGGATTAAGTATCCCACGTTTTGTGAATTAAAGGTTACAGTTGGTACAAAGTAAGATTACACTACACGGTGTGATCTAAATTGTATTGCAGTCCACCCTAGTTTTGTGAATGGTTGGTAGAGTAATTCAGACAATAACTCTAACCTTGGTTTTCTTTAATGGCGTATTCCTGCAGCATGATAAGGAGGGATTACTGAGCATGGCAAATGCAGGCCGCAACACAAACGGCTCTCAGTTCTTCATCACGATGGTTCCGACTCCTCACTTGGATGGCAAACACGTGGTGTTTGGCCAAGTGATTAAAGGAATGGGTGTGGCAAGGATTCTGGAGAATGTGGAGGTGAAAGGTGAAAAACCTGCCAAAGTGAGTACCAAGTGACAGGGTAAGACCCTCGTTATCCTAGCTGCCGTCTTAGCAAATGTAAGTAAAAGGCTCAGATGATGGTTAGCTGAAAGACGTTAGGACGGCTCTTGTTAAAGAAGCCTGGCCCTGCCACTTTTTCTTCAAAGCTCTTTTGTACACTGGGAGAGATGAGGGCAGTTTAAAAGGAGGTTGTTATGATTTCAGCATCAGTCTTGCTGATTTTGGTAACTTAACTCTTCTAGACCTGCAAAACTTTGAGTCAGTGTGTATACGAGTACAGAGAGAGCAGGAAACCGGGAAACCTTGGTCTCCTCTCTGCCATTTAACTTGTGGTTTAGGCTTGCTCTTGTTATTTAACTTTCCTTGGCCCGTTTCCTCAGCCTACATAAATCATTTAAGGGTTTAGACTGGATTATGTCACTCCCAAGAGGCTTGTGCTCCAAATGTGTGTGACTCCACCCTCACGGGCAGGGTTGTGAGTGGAATTGGAGACTCAGACCTGCAGGAGGGGGGCTGCCACTCTGTGCGAAGGAAACAGCAGTCAGTGAGTCGAAGGCACGTGCCCACGTAAGGAGAATCCCACGGGGAACGATGAAACTTCCCACGTAGTCTGTGTGCACGGAGCTCCTGGACAGCAGCAGCAGGCACGTGTGCTGCGAAGTGACCCTGCTGTGCTCCTCGGGGTGTGTGCAGAGGTGCGCCTCCCGACGCCAGCCTGTCGCATCAGAAGCAGCTTGGACGCTGTTGCTCATGCCTTGCGGCTGGAGAGCTTTTAAGCCCAGACTCTTGTTAAAGTCGTCATTAATATGGTAGACGCTTCTACAATTGAGGGTTGTTTTTACAGTTGTGCGTTACTGCAGACTGCGGAGAACTGAAGGGAGGGGATGATTGGGGAATATTCCCCAAGGATGGATCTGGTGACAGTCATCCAGACTTCCCCGAGGATGCAGACATAGATGTAAAAGATGTGAGTACTTTCACGTGGGTTAAAGTTTAAGTACTTAAACTGCTAAAAATATTTAGCCCTAAAATTTTGATCTTTTTATATCAGTCTGTCTCAATGATAGAACTTAGCACTAAACCGCGTTATATACTAAAACCCAACATATTCGTGTTCTTTCTTTTGTACAGGTAGATAAAATTTTATTAATAACGGAAGACTTAAAAAACATTGGAAATACTTTTTTCAAATCCCAGAACTGGGAGATGGCCATTAAAAAATACACAAAAGTTTTAAGGTAATAAAATATTTTTAATAAATTGCTGTAAGAACTTGAAATTGAATTATAAACTGAAATTCAAGAGTTGTTTTTTCTATTTTTGGCATATTACTTGCAGAGTAACCAGGTATATTGAAATAGGTCCATTTCTTTGGTTGCTTCCAGATTCTTATTTTGAAAAATTTCAAAACACAGAAAAGTTAAGAATAGCCATGTACCTTTACCTGTGTTCACCAGTTTTTAAGTTTTGCCACACTTGTTTGTTTTTTTTTTTTGCGGTACGCGGGCCTCTCACTGTTGTGGCCTCTCCCGTTGCAGAGCACAGGCTCCGGACGCGCAGGCTCAGCGGCCATGGCTCACGGGCCCAGCCGCTCTGCGGCATGTGGGATCTTCCCGGACCGGGGCACGAACCCGTGTCCCCTGCATCGGCAGGTGGACTCCCAACCACTGCGCCACCAGGGAAGCCCTGCCACACTTGTTTTTGCAGAATCATTTTGAAAGGAAGTTGCAGATACCATGACACTTTACTCCTCAATATTTTAGCAAGCATTTCCTGAGAAGGCAGGACACACTTCTACTTAGCCTTAAGACTATGAAAACATCTCCCAAATATCATTATGTCATCCATATTCAGAGGTCCCCAGTTGTTTCAATTTTGTTTTGTTTTTATGCCAGTATCCATTATATCCTTTGGTTTTATGTCTCTAAGGCTCCTCTAATCTTTAATCTCCACGTTTTTTAGTCATTTGCATTTTGTGGCGTCGAAGCCCGTTGTCTTACGGAATACCATCTGTGTGTTTATTGCTTCCTCAAGGTTAGTTTGAGGTTACATATTTTAGCAAGGACTTGAATAGGTGACGTGTATGTTTCCTATGATACCGTGTCCTGAAGGCATGTGGCAGTTTCACCCGTTTTGAGTTTTGGCACTTGGTTGAAGTGGCGTTAGCCACGTCTCTGTTATGAAAGTACCTTTCCCCTTTGTAAATAATAAGTCCTCTGTGAGATAACTGTGAGATTTTGTGAACATCTCATTCCTAGCCTTTCATCCAGTGGTTTCAGCATCATTGAAGCCCTTTGCCTGAATCAGTTACTACACTGACGCTTGCAGAACTGCGATTTTCTCAGTCATTCTGCAGTTACGAGCTGGCATTCTTCTGTTTGAAAGACCCTCTACCCCTCCTTCTTTTAAAGTATTACTGTAGTATTTGATCAATTCAACGAATTATACTATTACCGTCGTTCTTTCTGATGCTTGAAGGCTTCCCGATTGTCTGATGGGAGCCCCTTTCCTGTATCCCTTTGACTGTTCTGTTTAGTCTGTGAGCTCTTGCTTTCTGCCACAAGATGGTCCAGACCCATCGTATACTTAACCTTGTGTCCAGATCTGAGTTTCTCCAAGGAGCCCTGATTCTTTTCAGTGGGGGACAGACTCTAGAAATCAAATTCTGGGGGCCAGGCCCTTTTCAGTAAACAGCTAGGAACTACAGTAAAAGACAAGTCAGAATCACCACCACAGGGCTCTTCACCTGTCCCCATTCCAGTCCCTGTCCCACAATGACAGCCTTGGTTCCAAACCTAATTACACTGGAAAGTGGGTGATGGAAACCTGAGCTTTACAAATAGAAGTGTTCCTTACTGTATAATCTCTAGGTTTGGGGATTGTTCTTAAGTTGTCTTCTTTGAACATTTTGGGAAAGAAGTTGGAACAAGTAAAAATCTTCTAAAGGAAAGCATTTAATAAAAAGATTGTGGTCATTAAGAACATTAATATTAGCATGTGATGAACTTTTGTATCAGAACTGACGTAGCACGTTTTGACCGAGTGGAGGAGAGCAGAGTTAAGTCTTAATGGGGGCTGCTTGTACCGATGTGTTCTCCAGGTATGTGGAAGGCTCGAAGGCTGCTACTGAGAACGCAGGCAGAGCAAAGCTGCAGCCTGTCACTTTGAGCTGCCTGCTGAATATTGGAGCCTGCAAACTGAAGCTGTCCGATTGGCAGGGAGCAGTCGACAGCTGTTTGGAGGTAAGTCTGTTGATGTTACCTTTTTGAAAGAGTTGGATGATGACTTACTACTTTGAACAAAAGCAGTTTTATGTGACACTACTGTTATCTTATTGCGGAGGACCTAGTGAGACCCAGTGAAACATAATCTAAGTCACTTTATCTGAGTATTTTGGACCTCAGTTCTTCCTCTCAGACCATTCATTTAGCTTATAACACTACATCACTTAATTTCTCTGAAGACACTTTCCTCCTCAGCTCATTTATTCACTTAACAGTTGAGTGCCTGTTATGTGCCAGGCATTGGAAGACAGAGCCAGGAATGACTGCGACTGTGGCCGGCGAGGTTGTTAGCAGAGCGTCATCGCTTTGCCATCTTGAGCAAGTTCCTACTTGCAGAGTCTGAGTTTCTTCGTACGCCAAATGGAAATACTGCTTTCCTCCTGGGATTGTTAAGACCATGTGTAATGCACGTAAAGCGTTTAGTGCAGTGCTGGGAGCAGGTTAAGCAGCTAACAGACACTTCGGTGTTTTAATTGAAAGACCCCCCCCCCTTGAGGAGCTTTTTTGGTGGGAGAAGGAGTCAGTTTCAACGTAGGGTCGTCAGGACTTGTACAGGGACAGTGCGTGCTGTTGGGACACATAGGAAGGTGCCCTGCCTTCACGGGGACGTCCGGGAGTGCTAACGACAAAGCTGGCAAGGTGGCAGCCTGCCTTCCTTAAACAGAGCAGTTATGACTGCCTCCCTCTTGCACAGTTTGTTTGAACAGTTTTCCAAATTAAAACATATATTTTAGAAAGACCGCCTCTAGTAACTTTTATGTATATTGCACATTAATCTAGGTCACAATGATCAGCTATGCCCGAGCAAGTGGAAATAAAATGAGGTCCTAATTTAGTGGGGTAGGTGGAATAAGGAATAAGAATGTGTTTCTTAGGAGGGAACATGCGACAGAGGACGAGATCGCTCTTCACTCTGGATCGCTTTTTGACCTTTGTGAGGCAGATAATATACACCCTTTTCAGTAAAATCGAAATATTGACCTCTAAAAGATGTTACTAAAGATGTCACTATTTTTAAAATGTTTCAGAGGAGAAACCTATTAAAAGTTACTCATGCTCCTGAAAAACCCCTAGATGTCAACCAAATGAGTGTATCCAAATTTCTATCCAGAATGTTTTTCTCCTATCAGCTAGGGCCCAATCAGGAGATAGACACCACACAGTAATTCCAACAGAGAAAGGTTACTGTCAGATACACATAAGGGGCAGATTGGAGTAGCGAGGGGTTGGCTAGGAGAGGGAACGCTGAAGGATCTGGGCATTGCAGGGTATATGTGTATGTATATGTGCAGAGACGTGTGTGATGCAGGAGCAGCTGCTCCCTCTGGGGTGCATGGAGGCCCTGGGCCGAGACCCAGGCGCGACGGGGAGGGGGGCTGGGCCACACTGGGTGCCCCGGAGCTTGGGGGAGCTCGCGGGAGGCTCTCAGGGACCTGGAAGGGAAGTGGGTCCCTCGCCTGTGGGCACTGGGCGCCCTCTGCTGACAAAGCAGCGTGTAACCGGAGGCTCTCAGGGCCCAGCGCCCTTATCACAGAACAGTGAATGGCTGGTTTGGAGCTAACGGGCAGTAAATGGAAATCCAGCATGTATACTTAGTACTCAGTACTTAGATAAAAATATTAACTGTATAACTTTCTGTAGGCCCTTGAAATAGATCCGGCAAATACCAAAGCACTGTACCGTAGAGCCCAAGGATGGCAAGGACTAAAAGAATACGACCAAGCATTGGTAAAGTTTTGTTTTAAATTTTATTTTTTAACATCTTTATTGGAGTATAATTGCTTTACAATCGTGTGTTAGTTTCTGCTTTACAACAAAGTGAATCAGTTACACATATACATATATCCCCGTATCTCTTCCCTCTTGTGTCTCCCTCCCACCCTCCCTATCCCAGCCCTCTAGGTGGTCACAAAGCGCCGAGCTGATCTCCCTGTGCTATGCGGCTGCTTCCCACTAGCTAGCTGTTTTACGTTTGGTAGTGTATATATGTCATTGCCACTCTCTCACTTTGTCCCAGTTTACCGTTCCCCCTCCCCGCATCCTCAAGTCCATTCTCTAGTAGGTCTGCATCTTTATTCCCGTCCTGCCCCTAGGTTCTTCATGACCATTTTTTTTTTTTTTTTTAGATTCTGTATATATGTGTTAGCATACGGTATTTGTTTTTCTCTTTCTGACTAACTTCACTCTGTATGACAGTCTCTAGGTCCATCCACCTCACTACAGACAACTCAGTTTTGTTCCATTTTATGGCTAATATTCCATTGTATATATGCGCCACTTCTTCTTTATCCATTCCTCTGTTGATGGACACTTAGGTTGCTTCCATGTCCTGGCTATTGTAAATAGAGCTGCAATAAACACTGTGGTACATGACTCTTTTTGAGTTATGGTTTTCTCAGGGTATATGCCCAGTAGTGGGATTGTTGGGTCATATGGTAGTTCTATTTTTAGTTCTTTAAGGAACCTCCCTACTGTTCTCCATAGTGGCTGTATCAGTTTATATTCCCACCAACAGTGCAAGAGGGTTCCCTTTTCTCCACACCCTCTCCAGCATTTATTGTTTGTAGATTTTTTGATGACGGCCGTTCTGACTGGTGTGAGGTGATACCTCATTGTAGTTTTGATTTGCATTTCTCTAATGATTAATGATATTGAGCATTCTTTCATGTGTCTGTTGGCAATCTGTATACCTTCTTTGGAGAAATGTCTTCTGCCCATTTTCGGAGTGCGTTGTTTGTTTTTTTAATATTGAGCTGCATGAGCTGCTTGTAAAATTTGGAGATTAATCCTTTGTCAGTTGCTTCATTTGCAAATATTTTCTCCCATTCTGAGGGTTGTCTTTTCGTCTTGTTTATGGTTTCCTTTGCTGTGCAAAACCTTTTACGTTTTCTTAGGTCCCATTTGTTTATTTTTGCTTTTATTTCCATTTCTCTAGGAGGTGGGTCAAAAAGAATCTTGCTGTGATTTATGTCATAGAGTGTTCTGCCAATGTTTTCCTTTAAGAGTTTGATGGTGTCTGGCCTTACATTTAGGTCTTTAATCCATTTTGAATTTATTTTTGTGTATGGTGTTGGGGGAGTGTTCTAATTTCATTCTTTTACATGTAGCTGTCCAGGTTTCCCAATACCACTTATTGAAAAGGCTGTCTTTTCTCCACTGTATATTCTTGCCTCCTTTATCAAAGATAAGGTGACCATAAGTGCGTGGGTTTATCTCTGGACTTTCTATCCTGTTCCATTGATCTATATTTCTGTTCCTATGTCAGTACCATACTGACTTGATTACTGTAGCTTTGTAGTATAGTCTGAAGTCAGGGAGCCTGATTCCTCCAGCTCCATTTTTCTTTCTCAAGATTGCTTTGGCTATTCGGGGTCTTTTGTGTTTCCATACAGATTGTGAAATTTCTTGTTCTAGTTCTGTGAACAGTGCCAGTGGTAGTTTGATAGGGATTGCATTGAATCTGTAGATGCTTTGGGTAGTAGAGTCATTTTCACAAGGTTGATTCTTCCAGTCCAAGAACATCGTATATCTCTCCATCTGTTGGTATCATCTTTAATTTCTTTCATCAGTGTCTTATAATTTCCTGCATACAGGTCTTTTGTCTCCTTAGGTAGGTTTGTTCCTAGATATGTTATTCTTTTTGTTGCAATGGTAAATGAGAATGTTTCCTTAATTTCTCTTACAGATTTTTCATCGTTAGTGTATAGGAATGCAAGAGACTTCTGTGCATTAATTTTTTATCCTACTTTACTAAATTCATTGATTAGTTCTAGTAGTTTTCTGGTGGCATCTTCAGGATTCTCTATGTATAGTATCATGTCATCTGCAAACAGTGACAGCTTTACTTCTTTTCCAATTTGGATTCCTATTATTTCTTTTTCTTCTCTGATTGCCGTGGCTAAAACTTCCAAAACTATGTTGAATAAGAGTGGTGAGAGTGGGCAACCTTGTCTTGTTCCTGATCTTAGTGGAAATACTTTCAGTTTTTCACCATTGAGGACGATGTTGGCTGTGGGTTTGCCATATATGGCTTTTATTATGTTGAGGAAAGTTCCCTCTAGGCCTACTTTCTCGAGGGTTTTTATCACAAATGGGTGTTGAATTTTGTCGAAAGCTTTCTCTGCATCTATTGAGATGACCATATGGTTTTTCTCCTTCAATTTGTTAATATGGTGTATCACATTGATTGATTTGCGTATATTGAAGAATCCTTGCATCCCTGGGATAAACCCCACTTGATCATAGTGTATGATCCTTTTAATGTGCTGTTGGATTGTGTTTGCTACTATTTTGTTGAGGATTTTTGCATCTGTGTTTATCAGTGATATTGGCCTGTAGTTTTCTTTCTTTGTGACATCCTTGTCTGGTTTTGGTATCAGGGTGATGGTGGCCTCGTAGAATGAGTTTGGGAGTGTTCCTCCCTCTGCTATAGTTTGGAAGGTTTTGAGAAGGATAGGTGTTAACTCTTCTCTAAATGATGCATAAAATTCGCCTGTGAAGCCGTCTGGTCCTGGGCTTTTGTTTGTTGGAAGTTTTTTTGTGTGTGCGTCTGTGGTACGCGGGCCTCTCACTGTTGCGGCCCCTCCCATTGTGGAGCACAGGCTCCGGTCACGCAAGCTCAGGGGCCATAGCTCATGGGCCCAGCCGCTCCTAGGCACGTGGGATCTTCCTGGACCGGGGCACAAACCCGTGTCCCTTGCATCGGCAGGCGAACTCTCAACGACTGCGCCACCAGGGAAGCCCTTGTTGGAAGATTTTTAATCACAGTTTCAATTTCAGTGCTTGTGATTGGTCTGTAGATATTTTCTATTTCTTCCTGGTTCGGTCTCGGAAGGTTGTGCATTTCTAAGAATTTGTCCATTTCTTCCAGGTTGTCCACTTTATTGGCATACACTTGCTTGTAGTAATCTCTCATGATCCTCTGTATTTCGGCAGTGTCATTTGTTACTTCTCATTTTTCATTTGTAATTCTATTGATTTGAGTCTTTTTTTTTTTGATAAGTCTGGCTAATGGTTTATCAATTTTGCTTATTTTCTCAAAGAATCAGTTCTTAGTTTTATTGCTCTTTGCTATTGTTTCCTTCACTTCTTTTCCTTTATTTCTGATTGGATCTTTATGATTTCTTTCCTAATGCTAACTTTGGGGGGTTTTTGTTCTTCTTTCTCTAATTGCTTTAGGTGTAAGGTTAGGTTGTTTATTTGAGATGTTTCTTGAGGTAGGATTGTACTGCTATAAACTTGCCTCTTAGAACTGCTTTTGCTGCCTCCTATAGGTTTTGGGTCATCATGTTTTCATTGTCATTTGTTTCTAGGTATTTTTTGATTTCCACTTTGATTTCTTCAGTGATCTCTTCGTTATTTAGTAGCATATTATTTAGACTCCATGTGTTTGTTATCTCTTTTTCCTGTAATTGATACCTAGTTTCAGCATTGTGGTTGGAAAAGATACTTGATACGATTTCAATTTTCTTAAATTTACCAAGGCTTGATTTGTGACCCAAGATGTGATCTATCCTGGAGAATGTTCCATGAGCACTTGAGACGAACGTATATTCTGTTGTTTTTGGGTGGAATGTCCTATAAATATCAATTAAGTCCATCTTGTTTAATGTATCATTTAAAGCTTGTGTTTCCTTATTTATTTTCATTTTTGATGATCTGTCCATTGGTGAAAGTGGGGTGTTAAAGTCCCCTACTATGATTGTGTTACTGTTGATTTCCCCTTTTATGGCTGTTAGCCTTTGCCTTATGTATTGAGGTGCTCCTATGTTGGGTGCATAAATATTTACAATCGTTATATCTTCTTCTTGGATCGATCCCTTGATCAGTATGTAGTGTCCTTCTTTGTCTCTTGTAATAGTCTTTGTTTTAAAGTCTATTTTGTCTGATATGAGAATTGCTACTCCAGCTTTCTTTTGGTTTCCATTTGCATGGAATATCTTTTTCCATCCCCTCACTTTCAGTCTGTATGTGTCCCGAGGTCTGAAGTGGGTCTCTTGTAGACAGCATATATATGGGTCTTGTTTTTGTATCCATTCAGCCAGTCTATGTCTTTTGGTTGGAGCATTTAATCCATTTACATTTAAGGTAATTATCGATATGTATGTTCCTATTACCATTTTCTTAATTGTTTTGGGTTTGTTATTGTAGGTCTTTTCCTTCTCCTGTGTTTCCTGCCTAGAGAAGTACCTTTAGCGTTTGTTGTAAAGCTGGTTTGGTGTTGCTGAATTCTCTTAGCTTTTGCTTGTCTGTAAAGGTTTTAATTTCTCCATCAAATCTGAATGAGATCCTTGCTGGGTAGAGTAATCTTGGTTGTAGGTTTTTCTCCTTCATCACTTTAAATATGTCCTGCCACTCCGTTCTGGCTAGTAGAGTTTCTGCTGAAAGATCAGCTGTTAACCTTATGGGGATTCCCTTATGTGTTATTTGTTGTTTTTCGCTTGCTGCTTTTCATATTTGTTCTTTGTATTTAATTTTTGATAGTTTGATTAATATGTGTCTTGGCATGTTTCTCCTTGGATTTATCCTGTATGGGACTCTCTGTGCTTCCTGGACTTGATTAACTATTTCCTTTCCCATATTAGGGAAGTTTTCAACTATAATCTCTTCAAATATTTTCTCAGTCATTTTCTTTTTCTCTTCTTCTTCTCGGACCCCTATAATTTGAATGTTGGTGTGTTTAATGTTGTCCCAGAGGTCTCTGAGACTGTCCTCAATTCTTTTCATTCTTTTTTCTTTATTCTGCTCTGAGGTAGTTATTTCCACTATTTTATCTTCGAGGTCACTTATCCGTTCTTCTGCCTCAGTTATTCTGCTATTGATACCTTCTAGAGAATTAATCTCATTTATTGT
The DNA here is from genome assembly GCF_039906515.1 of Pseudorca crassidens. Lineage (NCBI taxonomy): Eukaryota > Metazoa > Chordata > Mammalia > Artiodactyla > Delphinidae > Pseudorca > Pseudorca crassidens. The sequence continues at coordinate 151,963,064 of NC_090299.1, forward strand.
GTTGTTCATCTCTGTTTGTTTGCTCTGTAGTTCTTCTAGGTCCTTGTTAAACGTTTCTTGTATTTTCTCCATTCTATTTCCAAGATTTTGGATCATCTTTACTGTCATTGTTCTGAATTCTTTTTCAGGTAGAGTGCCTATTTCCTCTTCATTTGTTAGGTCTGGTGGGTTTTTGCCTTTCTCCTTCATCTGCTGTGTGTTTCTCTGCCTTCTCCTTTTGCTTAACTTACTGTGGTCTCCTTTTTGCAGGCTGCAGGTTCATAGTTCCCGTTGTTTTTGATGTCTGCCCCCAGTGGCTAAGGTTGGTTCAGTGGGTTGTGTAGGCTTCCTGGTGGAGGGGACTAGTGCCAGTGTTCTGGTGGATGAGGCTGGATCTTGTCTTTCTGGTGGGCAGGTCCACGTCTGGTGGTGGGTTTTGGGGTGTCTGAGGCCTTATTATGATTTTAGGCAGCCTCTCTGCTAATGGGTGGGTTTGTGTTCCTGTCTTGCTAGTTGTTTGGCATAGGGTGTCCAGCACTGGAGATTGCTGGCCGTTGGGTGGAGCTGGGTCTTGGTGTTGAGATGGAGAATTCTGGGAGAGTTTCGCTGTTTGATATTATGTGGAGCTGGGAGGTCTCTTATTGACCAGTGTCCTGAACTTGGCTCTCCCACCTCAGAGGCTCAGGCCTGACGCCTGGCTGGAGTACCAAGAGCCTGTCCTCCACGCAGCTCAGAATAAAATGTAGAAAAAAAAGAAAGAAAAAGAAGGTAAAATAAAATAAAGTAAAATAAAGTTATTAAAATAAAAAATATTAAGAAAAAAATTTTATAAGTAATAATAATAAAAAAAAAAAACGGACAGACAGAACCCTAGGACAAATGGTAAAAGAAAGCTATACAGACAAAACCACACACAGAAGCATACACATACACACTCAGAAAAAGAGAAAAAGGGAAAAAAAAAATATATCGTTGCTCCCAAAGTCCACCTCCTCAATTTGGGATGATTGTCTATTCATGTATTCCACAGATGCAGGTACATCAAGTTTATTGTGGAGCTTTAATCCGCTGCTCCTGAGGCTGCTGGGAGAGATTTCCCTTTCTCGTCTTTGTTCTCACAGCTCCCAGGGGCTCAGCTTTGGATTTGGCCCCGCCTCTGCGTGTAGGTCGCCGGAGGGCATCTGTTCTTCGCTCAGACAGGACGGGGTTAAAGGAGCCGCTGATTCGGGGGCTCTGGCTCACTCAGGCCGGGGGGGAGGGAGGGGTACGCATGTGGGGCGGGCCTGCGGCGGCAGAGGCCGGCATAACATTGCACCAGCCTGAGGCGCGCTGTGTGTTCTCCCGGGGGAGTTGTCCCTGGATCCCGGGACCCTGTCAGTGGTGGGCTGCACAGGCTCCCCGGAAGGGGGGTGTGGATAGTGACCTGTGCTCGCACACAGGCCCCTTGGTGGCGGCAGCAGCAGCCTTAGCGTCTCATGCCCGTCTCTGGGGTCCGTGCTTTTAGCTGAGGCTCGTGCCCGTGTCTGGAGCTCATTTAGGTGGTGCTCTGAATCCCCTCTCCTCGCGCACCACCTGCCTCTTCAGCAGCTCCAGACTTTTCCCGGACTCCCTCCCGGCTAGCTGTGGTGCACTAGCCCACTTCAGACTGTGTTCACGCCGCCAATCCTAGTCCTCTCCCTGGGATCCGACCAAAGCCCAAGCCTTAGCTCCCAGTCCCCGCCCGCCCCGGCGGGTGAGCAGACAAGCCTCTCAGGCTGGTGAGTGCTGGTCGGCACCGATCCTCCGTGCGGGAATATCTCTGCTTTGCCCTCCGCACCCACCCCTGTGGCTGCGCTCTCCTCCGTGGCTCCAAAGTTTCCCCCCCTGCCATCCGCAGTCTCAGCCCGTGAAGGGGCTTCTAGTGTGTGGAAACCTTTCCTCCTTCATGGCTCCCTGCCAGAGGTGTGGGTCCCGTCCCTATTCTTTTCTCTTTGTTTTTTCTTTTTCTTTTGCCCTACCCAGGTACGTGGGGGAGTTTCTTGCCTTTTGGGAGGTCTGAGGTGTTCTGTAGTTGTTCCATGTGTAGATGTAGTTTTGATGTATCTGTGGGGAGGAAGGTGATGTCCACGTCTTACTCCTCTGCCATCTTGAAGCTCTCTCTGTTTTAAATTTTAATTAAAAAAGAAAACCACTTTCATAACTCATAACCTAATATTTCTTTAATTTTTTTTCCCAATTAAAGGCTGATCTTAAGAAAGCTCAGGAGATAGCACCAGAGGATAAAGGTAAGTTGGCAGTTTCTGTAGTGCAAGTTCATTTTGTCCCTTAAGAATTGATCCTCATGAACTAGCATACGCTTTGCCACTTAGAGGTTGCCTTGTCCAGCAGATACTGCAGAGCGCCTGTTCCAGGCCAGACTCCAGGCGTGCTGGAGAAAGCACAAGTCAGGGTCCTGCCTTCAGCTTACACTGCAGCCACTGTCCACGTGTCTGAAGACTGTCTGCTCTGCTGTCCTGTAATTCTAGATGGAAGAGCAGCGTTAGAAGACACAGTATTTAGGGCGAATTTAGTGTTTGGGACCATTTCTTAAGCTGAACGTGGCCCTTACCTAAGTATTCTAGCTACTGAATATGTTTTAGGAAAGTTTTGGAAAGCTGTGACAAAAATAAGCCTGTTTTTCAAATAAACCAAGTACACATGGTGATTCTAGGTCTAGATGTGGACATAGGTCTTTGGGGAGGCACTTCAGTGGGGTCCCCCCTCTGATGGAAGGGAGAAGGCGTATCTGTGTGTAATTCAGTTAGTTCTCTCGGTGGACAGTCTCCTAAAATTGTGCTCTGTGGTTTTTATGTTTGTGTGGTTGCTTTCTCCAAGTAAAATACACTGTTAATACGGCTCAGTTACCCTTCGAACAGTTATATCATTTTTTATCACACTAAAGCATGAGTTTGCTGGCCAGCCTAATTTTTTGGATGTTTTGAGAAATAACTCACATTACATATTTATTTTGCAGCTATCCAGGCAGAATTGCTGAAAGTCAAGCAAAAGATAAAGGCACAGAAAGATAAAGAGAAGGCAGCTTACGCAAAAATGTTTGCTTAATAAGGAATTCAGTTTTGCTTAAGTATGCATTGAAGTGAGACAATTAAAGGATCTTGTCTATTATGTATGATCCCTAATGTGTTCCCTCTGAGAATTCAGTTCCCATTGTTTGCAGTCTAGGAATACAGGTAGGGATTCACTCTTAATAGACCAGTGTTACAAAATATGCTGAAGTTGAACTCACTTTAAATGGTTCTCTGCATTACAAAGGATAATGGTGTCCAGTGTATTTTAAACTTCTAGACACATCTTGTTTGAATAAACAGATGAAAAGTTAAGTATGTATGTTGTTTCTCTCAGTTCTTTGATGCATCTCTCTGTGACGTGTGCAGGGCTGGCAGACGTCTCTAAAGGGTCAGGTAGACATTACAGTCTGTCACAGCTACCCAGTTCTGCACTTGGAGCCCAAAAGCCCCCATCGACAGTGTGTAAGCCAGGAGGCACTGCTGTGTTCCAGTAAAACTGCGTAAGAAGAGTGGTGGGCTGGACGCCAACCTCTGCTCTAGGAGATACACTTCGCTGGAAGTGCTGAGCCTGATGAGTCAAATGTACATTGGAGGCCAGTAGTGCCAATAGTGTTTGACTCTCGGAAGACTTGGAGAGAGAAGTAGATGCTACATCACTTATAAAGTTTTATTTAAGAGAGATTCATAATATGGGACAGTTTTAGGTATAGTATAAAATTATTTCACTGATAATTACTTTATGAACATTCTGATTAAAAATATATTTAAGCTTTTTTGACACCTGTGAACTTCCAAACATTTGAAGTTAACTTGCCGTCCATTTTAGAGACACTGGCACGGGTGAAGCCGGCTGCAGTTTACATTCCATTGTATGCTGGGCCTCCACCGCCTTCGGGTACCACCCAGTTAATATTCTGACTTGGATCCTTAATATCACATGTTTTACAGTGCACACAGTTCTGAGCATTTATCTGTAGCCGAAATCCATCACCTTGTTCCAAAGGTACAAATTCATAAACTCCTGTAAGAAAACATACGCAACTCTGTGCAATAGCTACCTTTAAAGCAGAGGCTAAAGTCCTGGAGAAACTAGCCACAGAAGCCCTCAGCGTTTGTGGACTGAATGTTTACCCACAGAATATTACAGAGATCTGGGTGTGTGCATTTGCTGTTGTATAAATTAAAAATGATAAAAGCAGAAGATACAGCAGCATGTGGCTGAGTTGGTGTTACCAACAAGGGAACTCGAGGTTGAGCAGTTTTCGGGTGTGATGTTATATACGGACATACTTCAGAGACCCAGACGCCGCAATAAAGTGAATTATCACAATAGAGCAAGTCATGTGAATTTTTTTGTTGCCAGTGCATATGTAACAGTTACATTTATGCTACTTTGCAGTCTGTGAAGCGTGCAATAACAGCATTATGTCTAAAAAACAATGTACATGCCTTACTTAAAATACACTTTATTGCTAAAAAATGCTATCTGAGCCTTCAGCGAGTCATACTAACATCAAAGATCACGGAGCACAATATCAAATACAATAATGAGAAAGTTTGAAATTTTGCAAGAATTACCGCATGTGACACGTGGAGTGAGCAAATGGAAAAATGGCGCCAGTAGGCTTCTTCAGCACGGGGTTGCCAGGGACCTTCGCTTTGTAAAAAAAGCAGTATCTGCCAGGTGCAATAAAGTGAGATCTTCCCGTATACGTGTGTGCCACGACTGCACAGACAGATTAGGTCAGCCCTTACCCTCAGCTTACAACCCAGTGAGATGACAGAAATGGTGAAAAGATAAAGTCAAGACAGTCAAGGTCCCTCCCTCACAGAGCGTATGTTCTAGTTCCTGTCCAGAATGTACTGATTTTCACACACCTGAATGCTGTTCTACCAGCACTCGAGACCCAGTTCCTACTATAATTCTAGTTGAAAGCTCAGCACTGGAAGATACTGTATCCATGATGGATTTAAAGTCCAGGACGATTTCCCTGAGCTGCATGTGGCCAAAATCTAGTATTTTAGGCTATGTACACATATATAATGTATATGTGTGTGTGTACGTGAGCATACATATATACAGACAGGAGCAGCCATGACAGAAACGATTTTTTTTTTAAGTCACGTGAACACGGAAAGAGGTGTTTGGTGCTTTTCCCCGTAACCCCTAACCTCGTGCTGAGGGTGAAAAGAGAAAGGCTGCTTTTGAGAAATGCCATCTGAATTAGGCTTAACGAGAAATCCCTACTACTATAGCATTAGAGTAGAAACATAAGAATAATGAGTTTTCAAAAGGAAGCTGGAGATGGGAGTCATTCACAGTTTCCAAGCAATAGAAGGAGAAATGTCTTTAAAAAAACGGAAGCCTATTTCTAACGTGTTTCAAGCAAATCCTCCTATTGATGTTTCAAGAGTGGATGGAAATGAGTGCACTGACCTGCAGGGCAGAACCGCTGCTCAGGCCCGTCGTATATGGTCAGGTTTCTGTTTACAGGTACACTGTCATCTTTCAAGGTCAGATGTGCCGGCTGGTCGTGTTCATGGTTGGTGCCACTCAGAGCCACGGACGACAAAAGGTCAAAACTGATCTGCCCGTCTGGTTTTGGATACTCAATAGGTGTGCAGTCCTTGGCTGGCCTGAGCTGATCGGAGTCAGAACCTTCCCAAGTTTTGAGGAAGGTTTTTAGTAAAAATGTATCTAATTCTAAAGTACTTCCTTAGACATTTTAATAAAAACCTGTAAATATTATACTGAAGAAATAAGACTTTAGCCCTCTTTCAACAATGATACCCTGTCTTCCTAAAGATACTGAATTCATCATTTCTCTGAGAAAGCAAGTTTAAAACAGTAAAGTGTAGAAGGTCACCTTTTTTCCCTACTTATTGGATCCCATTTCCTGAGTTAAGGACTAACATTCATACTCAGGCCGGAATTACCTTTATGTTTTAGGGTCCAGGGCTCCATCCCTCTGAATATCCAGTAGAAGATTCCAGTGTAAATCATCCCTCCGTACACACCCAGGACGCCATGGCAGGACGGTCTGACGTTCCTGATGGCATATAGCTCTTTCCACACCCATGATTTCTTCAAATTGTCCTCATACTCAGTTACATCAAGTCCTTTTTATGAAAAACATGAAATGTTAAGTGAAATTGCCTCAAGGAGTATAAAACACTTTATTGTCAAGGTACTTTGCTACCGAAATAACAGATGACTTTTACATAGTTAAAAAAGCAGGTGGTCATATGAGACCACACTTGAAGAACGTTTCATGTATAAATGCTGACATCTTCCAAAAAGATACCCACTTGACAGGTTGTTTAACAGGCAGTAAAGCCATACTGGTAGCATGGAATATTAGTTGCAAAATTCAGTGAACCTGAAAAGGAAGCTAAGAGAGTTTATGCTACCTATGGAGCTGATCACTGAAACACTTCCGTTACGGGCTGAACCGTGATGGCCCAGAGAGGTATTTTCAAGTCCTGACCCCTAGTTGTCTCAGAATCGGTCAGAAGAGGGTCGCTGCCGGTATACCGAGTTAAGACGAGGGCATGCTGGAGCGGCCTGGACCCTTGGTCCAATGACTGGCGTCCAGGAGACAGCCAGAGGAGGACAAGGCAGGGGCTGGCGGTGCTCTGCCAGGAGCCCGGGGCCCCCGGAAGCTGGAGACTCGGACACAGCTGCGAAGTGCTTGCCTGCGGAACTCCGAACACCTTCCTGGTTAAAGCTGCCCAGCTCATAGCGCTCGGCTGTGGTGGCCCTAGGAGGTGGCAGCACCTAAAGCTTGGGGCCCTGCACTTAATCTCCAACAGGACGTCCTGGTTCTCGTGACCACCCTCCTCCTGGTGCCGGTGACCTGCCTGCTCCGGCCCGACCTGCGCGGGGCAAGCGGGCTGGCGCCCGGCGGGATGCGGACTTGGTGAGGCGGTCTGAGGCACCGGCCCTGCCTCTCCTGTCCCCGGGCATGCCTGAAGGTACAGTCCACCTGGAGGAGCGTGTCACCCGACTCTACGGAACGCGGCTCATCTATCGGGTATCTACGGACTTGCTCCTGGTGTTTGCGTCCACAGGGAGCCAAGCCCCTACTCTGGGAGGAGTGTTCCGTCCAAGGAAACGAGGTTGATCAATAAGTACGTTAAACGGTGAGCCGAGCCGGAAGGTGGAACACACCGGAGAGGGAGCGGCGCGGTGAGAGGGGCTGGCAGGGCTGTGTGCCTGTGTGCAGTGCAGATTCACTGGTGAGGTCCGCGCGAGGCCCCCGGAGAGAGATCCGAGCCGAGGTGCGGGGAGCTTGGGGGCTGGCCATCAGCTGAGTGCCCCCGGGACCCAGGAAGCGTGTCTGGGATGGAGGGTGACAGGAGGTGAAGGCGGAGGCGGGTCCGCTGCCTGCCCTGGAGTGAAGGTCTGGGGGCGCCTGCAAGGGTCCACCTGGGCCTGTGCGATGTGAGGCGGGACCCTCACGTTGAACTTGTTTCCAGGGGGCGGGACACCTCGGGCTCGTTCTACTTTCCATTCATGAAACGGCACGTGGCCGTAAAAACCTCACGGCGAGCAGGCTGCAGTGTGCTTTGCCCAGCAGGCATCTCGACGCTTTGTGTAGAGGGACAGTCACACTCTGCATCTTTCAATGCCCAGTCAGATAAACATACAAGACCAGCAAGATTTCTAACTGTATCTACTGTCATCCTCTATCCGTACCCTGAGTGTATGTTTAAATAGCTTCTTTTTAAACATCCCCATGAAGAACCTGAGAATAAATGGGAGTTCTTACCTGTCGTCTTTGATTGGAGATTCTCACTAGTTAGTTGATTAAAAATAGATTCTGCTGCCAAAATCCCACTTTTCATTGCCGTGTGGGTCCCTTTGATCTTGGGAACATTCATGAAACCAGGGCTACAACCAATTAGTAAGCCCCCAGGAAAGGTGAGTTTTGGTATAGACTGAGGAAAGAAACAGTCAAAGTGCATCTGTTAGTTCAAATTAAACAAACAGAACTGAATACTCCAAATTATAGCCTCTTTGAAAGCTGTAGGGAAAAAACGAAAAAAAAGAAAATTACATGCAAATGAATACGAGTGAAGAGAAAAATCAGAGCAAGGGCAGTTTTTCTCCTCCTCTAGAAACAAGGATCAGAACTATTGCTCTGATCTCTTTTCCATCTCCCTCCCCATGACTTACCTGCATGAGACAGACGTTAACACCAGAGCATTAACATTTACATAAAATGTTTTTATTTATACATATCTATGTCATAATGAAAAGAATATTCTCTAAATCTGAACGTCTATTATCTAAATTGTGATCTGCTTTTACACGCATTGTGGGTAACACATGATTTACAAAGGATGTTATCTTAACTCTTCATACCTCCTTGTTTTACCTTGATGTCCAGGGAGTTTCGGAAACCTAGGTTCTAATCATGGCATCACCACAATTAGCCACTACCTTAAATAATATATTTTAATTAACCGAAGAATAAACTGAATTTCCAAAATAAACTTTAAGATGGTTGTTTGGGCCTCAGTATACACTTCTGACGGAAAACAACGTACTAAAGGGTGGGTGACGGTTTTGGTTTAGCCCCACGATGTAGCAGCTAAGTTACCGACTGCCTCCCTCAGGAGACTGTACTGTAACCTAGAGTGTGGAGAGGAAGAAAAGAGAGCTGTGGAGTTGCTCTTTCCTCCTGGAGGCTTCCCACAGTACGCCACGGGTCTTTGTTGAGAAAGTGGTGGGTGGATGACAGTGTGGCTGATGGGCGGAGAGGGACCCTGAGGAGAGGAGGTCAACAGGGAGCCCGCCACCATCAGCCGCCACGCCGCGGGGCTGTGGCCGCGCTCCCGTGATTACAGAGTTCTAACTGCGCGGGAGTGGCGGTGAGAAGCAAAAGCAACGCTGGCACAAGAAGGCTCGGGGCCCAGGGGTGACTGCTGTTCTCCAACCAAACTCAGCATCAGAAACATGCAGATAAGAGAGCGTGAAATCAGGGCCGCAGAGCAGACAACAAGGGGAAAGGGCTTTCTGGAATGCCAGGAGCTGCAAACAGAGATAATGGTTAGGAACCTGGATCGTGACAATGCTCCTCTCAAAGCAGGCTGTGGCCCTGCTAATCCTACGTCTGATTCAAGAGCCAGAAGACTGACGTTTAATAAAAGGACACGGACTGCTAGTGCAAATTCTTCCAAATGGGCGCTTAAGTCCTAAGAATAAAAAACGTTATGGCCCAAGGGAAATGTGTTTTTCAGTTCTGCGAGGATCCTACCCTGTGCGGGCAGCTGGACATCTTGTTAAGGACCTGGGGGACCCAGGAAAAGTCGTACAGAGAGATGTATTCTGGGACATCCATTAAACGGGGGTTAGAGCTTCCCTGGTGGTGCAGTGGTTAAGAATCCGCCTGCCAATGCAGGGGACATGGGATCGAGCCCTGGTCCGGGAAGAGCTCACATGCCGTGGAGCGACTAAGCCCGTGCACCACAACTACTGAGCCTACGCGCCTAGAGCCCTGCTCCACAGCGGGAGAGGCCACCCACTGCAGTGGGAGGCCTGCGCACCACAGTGTGGAGTGGCCCCCGCTCGCCGCAACTAGAGAATCGCCGCACCTAGAGAAAGCCCGTGCACAGCAACGGAGAACCAAGGCAGCCAAAAGTAAATAAAATAAATTAAAAAAACGAACAAACAAAAAAACGGGGGTTAAAATGAGGAACCAGGCCATATCACTGAAGAAGATGGGTATGGCCTGGAGTAGTTCTACAGTAACAGATTTTACCCTTCCACCTGACAATTGGTAAAATCAGTCTCGTAACTTCCTTTTCCTAGGACTTTTCTGTAACCTAATCTATTTCTGCACCAAAATAAAATCACACTTCCCTGCACTAAAAGAAAAAAAAAAGGACCTCCCCCCCCCCCCCACCAAAAAAAACACGGGTTAAATACTAGAAACCCACCAGGAAAGGGGAGCTTTGGTACAGACTGAAGAAAGAGAAATAAAAAGGCATGTAATACTTGTTGGTGCAGAATAAAATTGGATGTTCCAAATTTTTGTCTCTGAAGGGTCTTCAAAAACTTAATGGAAGTAAGTTTCTGGATCTTTGACTAATTAAATCAGAAAACTTAGGTAAAAAGTGTATTGTGTGTGTGGGGTCATCTCTTCCCGCTCATCTAAAGATCATCTGAGGTGCTGAAGCACACAAGGCAGGTGTCATAAACACGAGTCTGTATGTACTACTGAATATACAGAAGCCTTTACACTGTAAATTAAAAGTAGAATTAGGCTGGCAATAGGTATTATGCACATTATTCAAAAAAGTTTAATGGGCTTGAACATAGGAAATTTAGCAAATATTATTGCAAACGAATAACTGCTCTAGAACTAAAAACAACCTCATGGGAGGTAACTCCGCAGCAATGGAATTTAGGGACAGTGTTATTTTTAGGGTTCTAGTGATGACATTCATAATTCAGCTGTGATTGTACTTGACTTTACGAATGTATTTAGAACTTCACTTTAAAGGTTAAGTCAACTTTTCTCCCCAATTTTCTATGATCTATTTGTTACTTTTACAACAGATTAAAAACAAAAAGATATCAGATTTCTAAAATATCAACAGTTCTAGATTCCTAGAATATTAGAGACAGAAGGGATCATCTTTATTTTACAGATGATCCCTTAACGCCCGAGGAGTTAAATAACTTGACCAAACCGTTTGGTATAAGTTTTAGAGCTGACTTTTAGATCATCTTACCTGTCGAATACTATTTCCAAAACAGTTCTAATAGCTTTTATCATAGTTAGCCATCTAGCTCTTATTTCATTGTTTAATAACTAAATACTTAATAAATTATTTCATTGTTTAATAACTAAATACTTAATAAATTAACTGCATTTGATAGTATTTATTTTGAACATATACTAAAATAGGACAATTAAGGGTAAAAACTTAACAGAGGCCACCTAAAGGGCATGGATGACACTAGGTAGTTGAGATTAATTAATTACCTTTGCTGAAAACTACATCTGTCCTTGAGTTTCCTGGCAGCAAAGGAATAAAGGAAAAGATCTTGGATCACATAGTTTAAATTCTCTGGTTAAAGACAAACCAATAAACAAAAAAGCCCATGAATTTTTCTCTAGAAATCAATATATCCTTAAAATTAAATTCATGGTGTCATTTAACTCTGGTGTGGTACAGTTTTATAAATACTAGGGTGCTTTGCTTAGTTACTTAAATTTTCTTCCTGAGATAATCTTCTATCCTTTATTTGAAGTTGTTACCTTATGTTTGAACGTTGAATTTATAATACAGAAATAAGGATTAAAAACGCGGAAGTGTTACCTGAAAGCCACCTTCATTGAGGGCTCTGGCTCCATATGCAACCCTTTTCCCGCCTTCCAACGTCGGCTGGATGCTAGGGTGGTGTTTCCACCTCTGGAACTCTCTAAATGGACTTAGGTACGGATTTTGATAGTCTAGACCAACCTTAAAATGTTTATATTTAAATGAGACATCGTTATTTCAAATTATATCAGGCTGAAATGTGAGCAATATTTACCAGAGAACATGTACATTAAACTGCTTGTACTCCAAGTACTTAGAGAAAGGTATGCAATGACCCAAATTTAAATAAATAACCCAATAAAATCTGTTTGGAAAAGAAAGGGTAAACAAAAGGATGCCATGTGTTTAGAATTGGCAGAACTTGAAAACATTTAGAACGTATTAATAAATCATTGTGCTTTGTAAATCAAAGTCCAAATTAGAAAAATATTTGTAGGTAAGTGTTACACATTATGTTTCTACAAAAGGAGTTGTAATAATTTATCATTCATTTCTCAATACCAACTCCAGAAATAAACTAATAAGCTCGATGCAGTACTACTGAGGCAAAAATGAAGAAAAAGAATGTAATCGCACTTACAAAAAAAGAAGGTGAAAAACATTAGAGATTACATTTTTACCAAAAATGCTGAAATTAATAACCAAACGCTTTTTGCTTTGAAAAGATTAAGTCACTATAAAAACTAAATCAAAGTGATGCACCGAACACAATAATACATAAATTTAACAACGTGTCATGTACAAGTCTAATCATGACATTGAACTATAAAGCTGCAACTGCAAGGTGCAGTAACTCATATCACTTTTCCATTCCTTGTAATGTTCAAGATGTAATTTACTGTAAGGATGTTTAAGCGACCAAAAGGGAGGAAATGGTCCTGTTTTAGTTAGAGGTTCAAACCCAGTACGGACTGCACTTCCTGCAGTGGCATGCCACAGTGGACATGGGCTTCAGGTCAGACAGGTTCGGGCATGAGTCCTGCCTCTGTCACTTAATGCGTGTGTCTGGGAAGGCTGTTTAGCTTGTCTGGACTTCAGTTTTCCCACCGGTAAAATAACGCTAGGCCAACTTCACAGGATTTTTATGGACCAGGATTCCCAGGGAAGCATCCAGCACAGGGCCTGGCGTGTAGCAGCTACTGTACTACAGCTATGTGAGCTGAAGCAGACCACTGTCTACAGTGGCCATAAGCACTTCAGATGTGGACAAAAGCAGAGAGGAAGCTTTAAATGAGAAGCCTTTTACATTCTCCAGATGCAAAGCCCTGGATTTGTGACACTGAAGACCCAGTGGCTCTCAGAGTGGAACTTCCCATCACGGAGTGTAACTTACCACGAAGCCGAGCGCTACGAGGGGCTCCCCTTCATTCAGGTGATAGAGGAATGAGCCCCCATACGTGTGTCTGTCCAGGGGCCAGCCGACAGTGTGATCAACTCTCCCGGGTTTCCACTTCTTCTCATCGATAATCCATAACTTTAAAAAAAAGTCCTAGAGTATTATTTAGATGTTTTATGTCACCACATGTATAAAACTTGCTAAGTTTTATGTCTTATTTATGAAAGTTACAACTGAAAAGCAGAAATAAGAGAAACACACAAAAAAGTACTTCAAATATCCCAGAAAATGACATCAAAATGCAGCAGGATGATCGGAGTAAAGAAACAGGTGAGGAACTCTGTAAGACATTAATTAAGTTCTCAGATGGGTAAGGCGTTCGTGCGGTTGTGGGAAACGCCGCTGAAGAGATGGGGTGCTGGGAACCACCTACACCTTGACCCGGGTGACGGCCACACGGGCGTGTTCGCCTCATGAACGTGAGCTGCGCCCTGCACTTCGGATCTGTTACTTTACAGGACAGATGTCATTCTTCAGTTAAAAAAACCAGTGTGCTCCCTCCTGCACCACCCTCTCCCCGACTGAAGCTAACTGATCATCCTGTTTTCAGAATGGTTAAGTTTTAAATTGCAAACAACAATTTCCACAGGAAATGTTATCTAAAAATCAGATATGACGTGCCACCACACAGAATTATGTACAGTCTACCAAAACAATTAAGCCCTTACCCACAATATAATGAATCTAGTTATATATAGAATTTGAAACTTTCTGAGCTTTACCCTAAAAAGATTCTTAACAAAAGAGTTATGATGAAACTTTTGCACTAATAGACCTAAGGTCTGGATAAACTGAGAAAATATACAACACTCAGCCTAATTAAATTTTAGGCTGCAGGTCAATATACTATGGCTGAGTGTATATTTCATAAACTAAATTATCTTTACGTTATAATTTTGAATAAACAATTCTTGTAGGATGTGGTCATTTTACAAAGAGCATTGGATAACAGGTCAAATCCTATTAGGGCAGATGGCATTACCATGAAAAAAATCAGTATCACAAATATTTTCAAATTCAACACTTCAATCAACATCTGATAAAACAACTAGAACATGCAGACACAATTTAGGTAATAGTAAAATTTGATTAGTAATATTCTCCAGCCCCTTGAAAAATATCCCTAATGTTTTCAGTCATTATGAACATTTCAGGTTAATGAAAAATATAACTATAAAATTAAATCAATTTATAAACCACACAATACAAACGAATGTAAGCTTCATCTTTTCACACGAAAGTCACACCGGCAAACTCGAGTACCTCCTTGAGCCCGATCCCGTACGTCTGGGGCTCGCAGTTGGCCCTCAAGTCGAACTTCCTGTACAGCTGCTTGGCCAGGTGTCCGTGGCAGCCCTCTGCAAAGACTGTGACTTTGGCATGTAGTTCCAGCCCCCGCTCAAAAGTTGTCTAAGAAACAGGAACACGTTAAATTGCAATGTTTGACAATTTTAAAAATATTCACATTCTGGTCAATTTTGAATTGATCTATGATTCAGGTATAGAAGAGAAGGTGCAGATATATAATTTTAGTAACAGAACTAAACACTGTTGTAAGTGGAATCTAATTTAAATTTTATAACGTATCTTGTGTCTTTGTCATATTGATCGAATGGTTAAGTCTGTATGCATTAAAAAAACAAATAAAGCATGCTCATCCCCCCACGAAAAATTATCTACAAATGAATGTACAGTGAGAAGTGAAGGGGGGCAGCCGAAATGAGTGAAGGGGGTCAGTGTGTGGTGATAGGTGGTAACCAGGCTTGGGGTGCTCACCACTGTCTAGTGTATACAGATGTCAAATTATAATGCTAGACACCTGAAACTTATATAAGTAAAAGAAAATTTTTTTAAAGTGAAAGGCCATTTCCCCATTGTTCCTGATTTTCTAGTCCCATGATTTGAAGCAAAAAACACCATTAATAGATTTCTTGTAAATCATGCCAGAAAATTTCCATGAATAAAAAAACTACATGAGTCTGTTTATATGCTTCTAACACAAACAAGATCATCGTAAACATACTCTTCAGCTACTTGCTCTTTTCACTTTAATTTTACTTGTTCTCTATTGCTGGATATATACTGTAAAACTGAAACTTGTTTTTTCCAAGGGGAAAAAATAAGCTACAATTAAAAAGTCTCTCTCTCTCTCTTGCTCTCTGTATTTTGCACTTATATCCGGCACATGGTAGGTACTCAGTAAAGCTCCTGAATAAAGGAATGCAGAATAATAAGGAAAGTCTCTTATGAAATATATATTTCCCGGTATTTCTCCATTCATATGTTTACAGGTATTGTGTGTATACAGAAACATTCATACAAAAAAAAGGTTTACACGGACAAAGCATTTTATAACTGTTTTCACATTATACAATATAAAGTGATTTGCCTAAGGCAATATATACCAAATTAAACATTCATTTTTTAATTAATTAATTAATTTTTGGCCGCGTTGGGTCTTCGTTGTTGTGCGCCGGCTTTCTCTAGTTGCAGAGAGCAGGGGCTGCTCTTCATTGTGGTGCACAGGCTTCTCACTGTGGTGGCTTCTCTTGCTGCGGAGCACGGGCTCTAGGCATGCAGGCTCAAGTAGCTGTAGCTCGCGGGCTCAGTAGCTGTGGCTCACAGGCTATAGAGTGCAGGCTCAGTAGTTGTGGCGCACGGGCTTAGTTCCTCCACGGCATGTGGGATCTTCCCAGGCCAGGGCTCGAACCCGTGTCCCCCGCACTGGCAGGCGGATTCTTAACCACTGCACCATCAGGGAAGCCCTAAGCATTCATTTTTAATGCTTGAATAGATTCCTACCTTCTCAATCAGCTCTCAATAACTGGACGTTTAGGTTATTCCAGGCTGTTTCACTATTATAAGCATGGCTCAGATTGATATCCTTGACGCGAAATATTCTCGGTATAAGTGGTAAGAACTATTTCACTACTGATTTCATACATTCAGTCACTAGAGAGTCTGAACAGTGACTCTGTGTTTCTCTGTGCAGAGCTCACCAACGTCATACACGTGCACACACGTCCTATAAGTGACTGTGCTGAGTACCTTTGGATTTGTTCCCATCTCCTTCCTCTTACTATACTTCACTCATCCATAAACCCTGTTAACAGCCTAGCACGCCAAGTTTTACCCAAATATATATACATACGCACCTGTGGACTGAGGTATTTAGACACCTCAACTTTTTTGGTTCCTGATTCATTTCACAATGGTAGCATCATATAATACAGACTTTTCTGTATCTTACTTCTCTCACAATAATACTTCATGGAAACCTTTCCAAGTCACTATGTGGCTCAAATCTTTCTTTTTAATGGCGGGCAGTAGTCCGTGTGGGAACACCATAGGTTATCCAGCCATTCTGCTAATGGGTAATAGCCATTCACTGTTTCCAGTTTATTTGCTATGATAAGCAATGTCATAAAACATACACCCTGTATATGTATCCTTACAACATTGGTGCTTTTATTCCTGTAAGCTAGGTTCCCAGGAGTGGCACTGTACAATCAAAGGGCACACCTACTTTTATTTTATGAGATGTTCCCAGACTGCTTTCCCCAAAGCCTGAACAATTCACATTTCCACCCACAGTGTATAAGAAGACCCTTTTCCTATTTCTAGCTAGTGACAGTATAACTGTTCCTTTCACGGTTTTGCTAAGTGCAGAGCTGGCTAACTTACTGCTATTTTAATTTGCATTTTCTGGATTACTCTTTTCAGCAACTTTTTCTTTTTGATTCAAGAAATATTAACTGAGCACCTCTGGTGTGCCAGGTTGTATGCTAGGCACTGGGGCAGAGATGACAGAAAAACACTGTCCCTTTCCCTGGGGCCAGGCACGGAGGCAGAGCTAAACATAAGTAACTACGCGGGCGTGCAAGGACTAGGTGTGACTGTGTGCCGTGAGGAGGGCTGGGGAGCCGGCACAGGAGCCTGGGGCCCAGATAAGAGGCATCAGAGGACCTGCCTCCTGGCTAGTGGTTACTGCTCGCCGGGATCTGCTCTTCATTTTGTAAGATTCTGCCCGTTTTTCTACTGTGTTCGCTTTTTTCTTGTCAATGTAGAAGTGCTCTTTGACATCACGGGTCGTCAAAAATTTTCCCCTGATCTCCTGCTTATCTGCAGACTCACTAGTATTTTTGGTATACAGAAGTGTTTAATTTTTAAATAGTTAAAAAAGGCCTGCCTCTTATAGGTTTTTAATTTCTTGCCTTTATAGGATGGTTTATCTACCCTACACCTAGGTTGTAATTATAACCTAGATTTCTAATTTTTTTATTGTTTTAAGAAATCATCAGAATTAAAATAAAATGAAAGTCTAACTATTTGCTTCCAGATGGACATGCAGTTTACTCAGCACCACTTATAAAACAACTCGATCTTAATGGACTAAAATATTCCTCTTAGAGGCAATATGCTCCTTAGTGTGCAAGGGGCAGCTCTAGAGCCTCTATTCCAACCCCAGCTCCACTACCTAACAGTGGCCTGACCCTGGGCAAGTTACTTAACCTCTGAAACATGAAAACATCCACATCAGAATTCTGACAGTAAGATGCCTATTAGACCTAAGATTAGAGCTACTGAATGAGCAGCAGGACGCAGGATTCTGGGACTCAGGGTAGACGTGTTTCAAGCACTGTCACTGGATACTCAGAGGACAGGGCGCAGAGGAAGAGCAAGCAAAGGCGGCAGGAGGGGCCCTGAAACACCAGGAAAACCAGGAGAAGGTGGTGTGAAAAGCCAGGTCCAGACAGTGTTTCAGGAATGAAAAAGTTATTCAGCTGTGCCAGCACTGCCCACCAGGGGCCAAGTGAGAGGACAGAGAACTGGGTACCACCAGGCGGAGGTGTCTGTGAGCGACGAGAATGTTTCCGTGCAAGAGCAGGAGGAAGCCTAACCACGCCGGGATCAACGGAGCCAATTGGCGGAGAACAAAGAATCCATCCCTGCTTCTCCTCACCCCACCAGCCGTATGAAAATAAACTTGCATGGGCTTCCCTGGTGGCGCAGTGGTTAAGAATCCACCTGCCAATGCAGGGGACACGGGTTTGAGCCCTGGTCTGGGAAGATCCCATGTGCCGCAGAGCAACTAAGCCCGTGCGCCACAACTACTGAGCCTGCACTCCAGAGCCCGCGAGCCACAACTACTGAAGCCCACGCACCTAGAGCCCATGCTCCACAACAAGAGAAGCTACCACAATAAGAAGCCTACATACCGCAACAAAGAGTAGCCCCTGCTCACCACAACTAGAGAAAGCCCACGTACAGTAACAAAGACCCAACACAGCCAAAAATAAATAAAATAAATTAAAAAAAAAGAAAGGGGGACTCCCCTGGTGGCACAGTAGTTAAGAATTCGCCTGCCAATGTAGGGGACACAGGTTCAAGCCCTGGTCCGGGAAGATCCCACATGCTGCAGAGCAACTAAGCCTGTGCGCCACAACTACTGAGCCTGCGCTCTAGAGCCCGCGAGCCACAACTACTGAGCCCACGAGCCATAACTAATGAAGCCCGCGTGCCTAGAGCCTATGCTCCACAACAAGAGAAGCCACTGCAATGAGAAGCCTGCGCACAGCAACGAAGAGTAGCCCCTGCTCGCCGTAACTAGAGAAAGCCGCACGCAGCAACGAAGACCCAACACAGCCAAAAATAAATAAATAAATTTTAAAAAAAAGAAAAAGAAATTTACAAACTCAAATTACTGAGACTCCACTATACTCTTCTATGCTTTTATATCTATATAAATACAATATATGAGTGTTTTTACAACTACAAAGCACAAGACACAAAAATATACATTTGAACAAATACCCTGACAATACACACACAAAAAGAACTATCAGAATGGTAGAATTTGCGTGCTTCAATGTTGCTGTAATATTAAATACGGACGTTTTTAAAGAATAAAATGCAATTTATAATCAAATGATCATAATACAGAAAAGAATAGCCATAACACAGGAAAGAATGTAAGAAAGACAGTATTCTTTTATCATCACTGAGTTCCCTTAAGCCCGAGCTCCCTTACTGAGTTCATGATTCCTCTCCATCCAGAACTCTGTTCCCTTTCTGTGCCCTCTGACCTCATCCTGTGCTCACTCAACACCAGTCAACTAGAGTCCGATGACTACAATGGCTGTCACTGATAACATAGTCACTGTACTAAAATGGCTCTTGTAGATCTCATCATTAACGTACAAACTCAGGCTGTTTCTCCAGGGCAAGATGAGCCCAGAGACCCCCGAGGTGTGGACCACCCGGCCAGAGCATCGTCAGTCAGAGACACCCTGACCCCCGAAACAGAGTAAGAAATGTCACGAGATGATGATTCTTCCCAGCTTCTTTATTCTTCTGCTTTAAAACACCCCGAACCCAAAGACTGGGTGCAGTGGATCTGCAAGGCTTGTCTCACACCCCCTTGCTGGGAGCCCCGCAATAAACTCTTACTTTGTTGCAAACTCCTGCTATCAGAGTCTGGCCTTCTGTGCTGAGGGTACAGGTCACACTATAAGAAGCAGGATGAGATACCAGGTGTTGCAAACCTGGCTATGCATCAGAACCCCTGGGGCTTGATACAAGACAGCTTCTCGGGCCCTGCCACAGGACAGGCTGAGCCCCAAGGCCTCAGGCGATTCTGGGGCAGCCAGCCAAGCCACTAGGAGAACCACGATGCAGGTAAGACTCGAGAGCTTTGCCACTTGCTAATCTCTGTGCAGGAAGGATTGAAAAGCAGGACGATCTGCTGGAGGAGGCTTAGACTGGATGCCCAGCTCTGTTCTAGAATGGCAGAGAGGACTAACTAGGAGTTGACAAATCTCTACTGCGGCCCTGGCACTGCCTGGCACTATGCTAGCTCTGGAGTAACCCTCCATGATCTCTGAGGTTCTAATCTACTTGAGAAATTAAGACAATTAACAAATAAACATGAATAGGCAAGTTAGTTTATCAAGATGTTAATTTGTGTTTTGCTCTTGTTATCATAGGAAAGCAAGGTATTTTTTTTCCTTGTCCTTTCCAAGGGATCTTACAGAGTGTGAGATCCATGTCTTAGGAGCTCTTCTTTTACAAATGCAAAAATAACAAGTTGTGAAAACCAGAAGGCCATTGAAGCCTATTTTGAAAGAGATGAGGTCAATCAGTTTTGCATTTACCAAAAGATGTCAAAATCCTGTCAAAGAGTCCATCAGCATTACTGACAGTAATAATGCAAATGACTCTTGTCCACAGAAGTGGAAACTGTGGAGGTGGCCCAGCTGCTGACCCACGTGTGCATAGTTTTTGATTCTCCTTGAACTGGTTGTAACATCTTACTGATTCCCTCATTAATTAATGAGTGAAATAAAATCTTTGACCCATGTTTGTTTGATATTTGTATGTCATGTTTTTTCTTTTAAGAAAATCATTGTTAAACATGTTATATCTACTTGCCTAAATTACGGTTAGTTCAAAGATGTTTCTCTATTTTTTAACAATGAGAAAAATTCCACATTAATAACTAATGTTCTAACATGCACCTAATTAATGTGCAGTTTGTAGCAAGACTAAATTATTGGGTGTGAGTTGATTCTTTCTCTTTCACTGTCAGTTTGCGAAGCGCAGAACTGTTACGTGCATACCTTGGGCGCACCATCCTTCTGTATCCCTACGTCGTTGGTGGCAATTCCTTTCACGCTACCGTCTTCATGAAAAAGGATCTAGAATGAAAACACGTTTGGTTATCACCTGGGGATTCACAACCACTTGCAAAGAAACAAACAGCCTTCGATTTTTAGAAGGTGAGCTTGTTCTCAATGTTATAGAGACAAAGGCTTAAGAACGTTCCAGCAAAAAAAGGGGATGTGCTTCTAAGCTACTCCCTCCTAGACAAAACACAGCTCAAACAGCTGGAAATGAAGGAAATGCCCCGACCTGGTGAGAAAGAACAGGGGGAGCTGCCAGAGAACAACGAAGGAGCCGGGAAGATGCAGCAGGAAGCCCTCTGACGAGTTCAGGGGTCAAAGGCATGTGCACAGAACTTGGGGTCAGCGCCCGTGACAGGCTGGACCGTCAGGTGGGCGGCTGAGGAGAGTGTCGGGAAAGCCTCTGTCTCCAGTGAGCCCAGACCCCAAAACCAAAAGACCAAACAACAAGACAAAACAGAGAGGGGCTGAAGGCAGTCCAAGTTATTTCTGGACCACAAAGAAAAGGGAAAACTGGTCAAAGGTATGATTCTGAAGATGAGCAATAACAATTCTCTTATTTGGTTTCTGTTTCCTCTGGAGGAAAATGCTCTTTGGACAGGAAAGAACAAACTGTACACTAGAACCTCACAGCAGAAAGCACGGGAGAGGAAAGGCGAAACAAGAACCAGCAGCAATGGACGTGACACCTTGAAAACAAATCCACAGTAGTATGTGGCTGTGGCCTGGACCCGAAAACGGCCTCGGTGTACAAAACCTGGGGAGGAGAGGAGAGCTGCAGGGGACCAGAGAGAGACAGAGAGAGACACGGAGGGAGAGAGAGCGCACGCGAGCGGGCATGTGTGCAGATACACTCAAAAAGTGAAAATCATGGATGCTACAAAACACCTACTTGTGACTTTGATTCCTGTTGAAGACAGTTTAACTGGGAGAAATGCAAAACCAAATGCATGTGCATGAACTGGGAAACCAGAAATCAGTAGTGGCAAGTGTAATGCAGGGACCATGTATTTTATTTGGTTTATATACTGTAAAGGTAAAAACAAAGTTTTTCAATTTTCGCTTGTGCCAAAAACAAGAACACTCCCTCTCTCATCCAGATTTTTTTTAGCATTTCCTTTAGAAAACTTAACTGTAAACCCTTTCTCTGTCTCTCTTAGATATATGGGAGTCATGTTAAAAGCTAAGTAAGACTCCTGCCAGGTCTGTATCTCAGCAATGAGTTTCTTGGGTACTCGGGGACACACCTGAGATGTGACCAAGGAGGAGGATGGTGGCCGGTCTCCCTCTCTCTGGGGGAAGAGTCTGGGCTCCGTGCTGGCCTCCGCGTTGTCACTTCCCACTTGTCACAAAGATACAGGACGCTTTATTTGTCCTTTGGATAGAGACGATTAACGTGCATGTAATGGACTGTATCTGCCTGACTCTGTAAAAGGGTGAGATTTCTTTCTGTTTCGGCGACCTCCCTAGCAGATGGCCTGTAGCTGCACTGTAGTCTTGGCAAGAAAAAAACTGTTTCATTCTTGTTTATAATATGTAGAGGTGATTTTTCTGGGCTGGCAGGAGATTTTAGTTTTAATAATTTCCCCAACAGTATTCAGTGAGAAGCTACAGTCCAATGTGGCCACCAGAAGTTATTTTGAGGAAATTACTGGGAGAACAGTTTCCAGAATGAAGAGGGGAATGGCTCTGCTGTACAGCAGGCTTGAAGTAGTGCAGACATTCTGGGTGCCACTTCGAAAGGGAATAAAAAGGGAACGCGGTCAGAGGAGGGCAAGGAGAATACTGAAGGGACTCAAAATATTTACATATTATATGGTGGCTGTAAGAATGGAGGCTATTTAACTGGGAAGAGAAAAACCACCTGCGAAGGCAGGGAAGGAGAGCAGGGCATAGTTATAACTGGAGAGTTCTCCCTGGAGGAGGGCACAGATTCGTTCCACACAGTATAAAACAGTAAATAAACGTCTCCTCAACTTAAGGAAGAGAGTATCACCAACAAACCAAACATCGGAGATATTTTTTCATCCTTGAAGGTGTTGTCCTAAGCTGGACAGTCACATGATGTGGTGACAAGGACTTCAAGTACCCTTTGCGTGAGATCTTGCTAAGATTTCTTCTGATCTTGCAATTCTAAAATCCTATGGCTGTTGGAAAATATACATCTATTTACCTCTGCACCCATCTTGGTTGCTTTTCAGAAGAAACAGAGACCGCGTCCTATAAGCACTAAGAACAGGGCCGCACAAACCTCTGCAGCCGCGTAGCCGGGGTACACTTCCACACCCAGGGCTTCCGCCTGCTCTCCCATCCAGCTCACCAGATGTCCCAGGCGCACAATGTAATTGCCATGATTGTTCATCGGGAGACCTACAGATACATGCTTGGTTTAGAAGTCTGACTTTTTATGGGTAAAACATCTCAAAAACAGAAATACTTAATTTAGAAATTCTAATCAATGTCTAATTTCTACATAAATACACACACATCATCTTATGGCCATAATTTCAATTTATTTTCTAACAATTCTGGTCTAGAGTTCAAATTATTACATTGAAAACGACATTACAGACTAAATTAAAAATCCCTGGTTGCCGTACAAGACTATCTCAATTCTTCTAGACTGGAAGACAAAAGCACTGGGCTCTAGGCCTGCTTTCTTCCCCACAAGCTAGCTGTGAAATTTTGGTTAAGTCCTTCGAGTCTCTGGGACTTAGTTTTCTCATCTGTAAAAGGAAGGGATTCCACCCAATGAAATGCAGCTCCTTCCAGCTGTGGAATTCTGTTCAGTCTACGGGTATTTATCATTCCTCACCTGGGAGAATTGGCACAGGAATTCTATATTTCTCTGTCAAAATTCCAAATCTATCTTCTGTTACGGGAGTGTTAAGTGGAGCCTGGAAACAAAAGGAGGAGAGAAAAGGACTTTAGTTCATACTCGTGAGGTAAATACAAATCATAAACTACTGTGTCAAAAAGGAAAGGGAACTATCCTCCTCACTTTTCTTCCATCACTTCCTTTGAAGAACTTGACACCGTAAATCCTTTGTCTCTTTGAGATGCATGGGAATCTTTTTAAACCTAAATAAGCCAGTTTGCATCCCAGGAATGTCTTTGCTGGGGGCCTTGGAGCCACCTTTGAAAGTGAACATCGGGGGGCTGTCTTCCTGTCTCCCTGCCTCTGTGTGAGGTGCCTAGGCACCTGCTGTAACTTCCTGCTCCATGGAAAGAGAAGAGTTTTAGTTTTCCTCTGGATAAAGGCAATAAACAGGCATGGAAGGGATTGGATCTGCCTGGCTACATAAGGCTTTGATGTGAAAAACTTTTTCTATTAGAACTGATATTGTGTCAATAATAATTCAGTGATACCTATTTTTGATATAACATTGAAGAGAGAAAGTTAATGAGGCATAGTTACAGCATTTCTAGTTCCAAGGAGCTCACTACTTTAGAAAGAAGAGTATCGTCCCTTGTGCTAAGCCCCACGTCAGCAAACCCAGCCCTGACCTTAACCTCATTCAGTTCCGGCCTCTCCAAGGAATGTAATCTTACGCGTCAGCCTCTCCACCAGTCCTCGTGAGGCACCACCTGAAGCCTCGCCTGGTAGGCAACAGTGCCTGAACTAACCCTTTCCCTCCCCCCCCCTTTTTTTAAATCGTAGAGTCCTAACCACTGGCCTGCCAGGGAATACCCTGAAATAACCCTTTTGCTTATGACTTCCATGCCCCACCCACTTTCTGCCTGTCAAACCCTTTCCTTTTCTGCTGCTCCTTGGAGCCCCCTTCTGTTTGCTAGATGGGATGCTGCCCAGAATCACTGAATAAAGCCAATTTGATCTTTAAATTTACTCAGGTGAATTTTGATTTTTAACAATCTTTACAGAGTATGTTCACAGATACTAAATATTCTAACACTGAATACCTTGAACAGGAGTAATAAAACCCATCTTACAGGGCTTCCCTGGTGGCACAGTGGTTAAGAATCTGCCTGCCAATGCAGGGGACATGGGTTCGAGCCCTGGTCTGGGGAGATCCCACATGCTGCGGAGCAACTAAGCCCATGCACCACAACTACTGAGCCCGCGTGCCACAACTACTGAGCCCGCGTGCCACAACTACTGAAGCCCGTGCGCCTAGAGCCCTTACTCTGCAACAAGAGAAGCCACCACAGTGAGAAGCCCGTGCACCGCAACGAAGAGCAGCCACTGCTCGCTGCAACTAGAGAGCCCGCACGCAGCAACAAAGACCCAAGGCAGCCAAAAATAAAACAACAACAACAACAACAAAAAACCCCATCTTACAGAAGAAAAAAATTGAGATGCATAGCGTACAATATTTTAACCAAGGTCATACAAATGATGACTGCAGTAAAACTAGCACTTGATTCTCTGTGTATCATACCAGTGACTTTTCTGCTTACGTTATAAGGGGTCTTATTAATGTATTTCCTTAGAAAATTAGATTAAATTATCCTCCTTGGCTTTAGATACTGCAATGTCCCAGGAAAGTTATAGAACACTTTATTAAGAACAATGATATAAACACCTATGGAACAAGTTAGGAAATACCCTCAAAATCAAAAAGCTATATTTATCCAAAGATCTCCTCAAGATAATACCTTCTCATAAATCCAGTACACAGATACCATGTACAGAAGGCATTAAATGAGTTAATAGCTTAAAATTTTAACTATATTTGATATGATT
This sequence comes from Pseudorca crassidens, assembly GCF_039906515.1. NCBI lineage: Eukaryota > Metazoa > Chordata > Mammalia > Artiodactyla > Delphinidae > Pseudorca > Pseudorca crassidens. Next base: position 151,988,210 of record NC_090299.1, read on the forward strand.
CAAATTTTTTGGCCCTTTTACAATTAAAAATCTATCTACAAGTATCCTCTAAGAGACAGAACTGGGTGAAAAGGTTTTCCACATTCCTTTCATTTGCAAATAGAGATGCAATAAAGACGAGACTGGGTATAAAAAACTACTTTTCATACTCCCTTCTCCTTCCAGTCTGGGAACAGCTCTTGGAGAGCTCGTGGGTCCAGGCAAGCCCCTGAGAGTGTGTGCGTGCCTATCTGAGCAGCTTTCTCCACCAGACACACGCGGATGTCCTTCTCGTGCTGGGCTGCCAGCTGCTTGAGCCGAGCGGCTGCTGAGAGCCCCGCAGGGCCGGCACCCACGATTACCACGTCTGCCTCGTCTGCAAACCGCTCCATGTTCACCCCTGGAGGGGAGAGGGTTGAAACATATGTAACATCTGTAACTCCATTTCTGCTTTGCGAAGAAGTTCATTTGTACCATTTTTTTAGATTCCACTCACTTTGCTGTAAGGCAGAAAGTAACACAACACTGTAAATCAACTATACTCCAAAAAAACCCACATATCAATTCTGGGATGACTATTACCTGATAAAATTACAGGCTGGGTTACAAGTTCCCACTATCCTTTAGAGCATTATTTATAGAAATAACCCCTCTGCTTCCCATGAGAATTATACTAAGTCCATTACTGTCTTAGTTTATTCTCTTAGGTTCTGTTCGAGGACGTATCTTATTTTAACTTCCATAATCCAACTTCTATTACTGAGATTTATTATTATAAGTTTGCAAGCATTTGCTTATCTAAATATTAATATGTAACAGATTTTGTAAAGTTATAAAATATTATTAGATGATTTTACACTATCATGAAAAATACAGTATTTACCTCCACAAAATGATACAAACTGTCTAGAAAAGTCTCAACAATTTTACAGAAATGATTACTTACCTTGCCATCGCTTGTCCTTATCCCGGGGATGAACAGTATAGTGGGTAGTGATTCGAGGTACAGTAGAAGTTGAAGACCATCTTGTAGCACACAGAGGTAGATAATTTTTCTTAATTTGTAAGGCATGAAAGCACTGGTATGCTGCACAAAAATCATGAACAGTATTATTTTTCTAATTAGTTTTTCTCAGCAGTAGATTGAAAAAAAATTTTTTTAAAGCAAAAAAAAAAAAATCTACGACTGGGGATCAGATCTGGCTTCTGTTTGGTTTTCTGTTAATTACCCTAAACCCTTAAACAGATCATTTAACTGCTTTAGATTTCAGTTTCCTCATTCAAAAAAGTAAAGGGCTACCAGGTGATCACTAAGGGACCATCTTTTTTTTGTTTTGGGCCGCACCACGCAGCTTGCGGCATCTTAGTTTCCCAACCAGGGACTGAACCCGGGGTCACAGCAGTGAAAGCGCTGAATCCTCACCACTGGACCGCCAGGGAACTCCTCCACTGAGGTACCACCTTGACCTGAAATTTTATGAGTCCACGTGATACCTTCTCTTTGGAAACATGTATATCTTCTGGACACGTCAACACTGCGGACTGTCAGTGAATGGTTACATCTATGCTGCAGAGCCCTCAGCTGTGAATTGTCTTTCCTAGGTGAACAATTCAGCTGGCTTTTCCTCAGAAAGCAGTGCTTTCAAATTATAACATTTTAAAAGTATCTAATAGGGCTTCCCTGGTGGCGCAGTGGTTGAGAGTCTGCCTGCCGATGCAGGGTACACGGGTTCGTACCCCGGTCTGGGAAGATCCCACATGCCGCGGAGCGGCTGGGCCCGTGAGCCATGGCCGCTGAGCCTGCGCGTCCAGAGCCTGTGCTCCGCAACGGGAGAGGCCACAACAGTGAGAGGCCCGCGTACAGCAAAAAAAAAAAAAAGTATCTAATAAACTAATTTATTCAATTTACCTCATGTCAAGCTTCATTTATAAATAGAATGACCATATAATTTATCACCTAAACTGGATACTTTGAAAGTAATAAGGGGCAGTTACTAATGGTTATGCTGGGACAAGGTGGCAAACTGCATTTCAGCTTCCTTTTAAATTAAGTGGACCCTGCCATATAGCAGCATCTTCTGAGAGCCTCAAAAACGTATCTATTCTCTGAGTTAGCAAACAGGATTTTATAGAAATAAACAGAAGTGTGCAAAGATTTATCTGCAAGAATGTTCATTAAACCTCTGTCGTCCTTAAACCTTCTCCTCTATCTCCTCCCTCCCTTACCTGAAACCAAGCACATCAAACCTCACAGAAAGACAGAAGCAATCAGGTAGGAACTGTCTCAATTCCTGGCACGAACCTCTAATGTAATCTGTATTGTGTCCATCCTTTGTTCATTCTCTCAGGTTATAATAAGAGATGTCTTTTCTCTTCACTTAGAGTAATCCTTCCACCTGGATGACGAGGCTAACCTTTCCCATCTTCTTAGAGACATTCCTACGTCAAAGACCCCCCTAACTCCTGTATCTTCAATTTCTCACTCCCTTCTCTGGTACTCCTCTCCATGGCAATCCTTCCCGTAATAAAAGAAGGGCAGAGAATCCTCCCTTGGGAATAGCCCTGAAAGATATAAAAACTTATATTTGTAGCTTAAATAATTAAAATCTGTTATGGGAGAAGGGATGGAATAATCAAAGGAACAGAATAAAGAGTTTAGAAATAGACGGAATACACTTAAGGATCTGTCATATGATAAAGACACCATTTCAAATAAGGAAGAAGAGACAGCTCGTCATTAAATGGTCAGAGACAGGTAGTAGAAAATTTGGAAAAAAGTATACCTCTCTCTTTATATGAAAATGAATTCCATTTGATCAATGATTTTAACAGGAAAAGTCAAAGTATAAAAGTTTATGGTGACGACTTCCCTGGTGGCGCAGTGGTTAAGAATCCACCTGCCAATGCAGGGGACACGGGTTCGAGTCCTGGTCCAGGAAGATCCCACATGCCACGCAGTAACTAAGCCCGTGAGCTGCAACTACTGAGCCTGCGCTCTAGAGCCCACGAGCCACAACTACTGAGCCCACGCGCCAAGCCCATGCTCCGCAACAAGAGAAGACACAGCAATGAGAAGCCCACGCACCACAACGAAGAGTAGCCCCCACTCACCACAACTAGAGAAAGCCCGTGCGCAGCAACGAAGACTAAACGCAGCCAAAAATAAATAAATTAATTAATTAAAAAAAGATTATGGTGATAGATCCACAAATTATTTGCCTCTCTGCTTTTGAGTGTGGGCTGAACTTAAGGATTAGCTTCCAACAAGTAGAGTGCGGCAGGGAAAAATACTAGCTTTACATTAGAGAAGTATGACAGACACTTTACCCAAGTGATCAAGTTTACCATTACCAGCAACAAGACATCCTGGCATCACACGATGTAATGTCATGAGAAGGGCTCCTCACCTTCGTGCTATGCCTCCCCCAAATCCACAACCTTAGTCTAATCGAGAGGAAGCAGCAGACAGACTCGGATCGAGGGACCTCCTACAAAGCGCCTGACCAGCGCACACTGCAAGTGCCAGGTCATGAGAGACAAGAAGAGACAGTGGAATTACCACACTGAAGTGGACTTGATATGAGAAGACGTGACAGTTGAAGCAATGTGGGGTCCTGGACAGAAAAGGATCTGAATAAAGTCTGTAGTTTAGTTAACAGTACTGCACCAATGTTAGTTTCTTACCAATTGTTCTACGGATATGAAGTTAAGCTGGGTGAAGGGTGTATGGGAACTCCTCAGTGCTATCTCAAAAAAAAAAAAAAGGGTGTAAATATTTGTGACCTTGGATTAGGCAATGGTTTCTTAGCTATGACACCAAAAGCACAAGCAACAAAAGAGAAAACAGATACACTGTCCTTCATAAAAATGATAACTTTTTGTTTTTAAAAGATACCAACAAGAAAGGGAAAAGATAACTCATGGAAGGGGAGAAAATATCCGCATGTCGTATATCTGATAAGGGATTTGTATCTGGCATATATAAAGAACTAATTTCTAATAACAAAAAGACAAACAACCCAATTAAAAACACACAAAGAATCTGAATAGATGTTTCTCCAAAGGAGATAAACAAATGTCCAATAAGCACATGAAAAGATGCTCAATATCATTAACCATCAGAGAAATACAAATCAAAACAACACGATACCACTTTATATCCACTAAGACGGCTATAATCAATAAGACATAACAAGTGCTGGAGAGGATGTGCAGAAATTGGAACCCTTGTGCACTGCTGGGCGGGGGGAGTAAAATGGCGCAGCCACTTCGGAAAACAGTCTGGCAGTTCCTCAGAATGTTAAACATACAGTTTCCAGATAACTCAGTCATAGGTATATACTTTCTTTTCCATTAAAAATTAATTTATTCAGATTATGTTTTCCAAAAGAGAGGGTTCTGTGCTAGTCATCTTTGAAAGTTTTCATACCATTTCAGAACCACATTTGTTGGAATGAACATTTCAGATGGACTTGGTGTCATCTGGGCCTGAGAGACATCAAATGAAGCAAAACTGTAGGAGCTGTCCAACATCTTTTGTGGGAACTGAGTAAATGAGTCAACTGAAGACACAGCAGCATTACCTACAGGAGTCTGCTGAGCCAGACTGTCCAATAATTCCACTGAACTTCCCATGTGAGCAACAGATGGAGTCCGGACACTATTCATGGCCCCAGAAGGGTGCTGGCTTCCTCCTCCAGGTTTAAGACCTGAAGTTTTGAAGATGGCACTCGGTTTCCCACTTGCGGCAAATCCTAGGAGTTGCCGTACTGGCATTCCATTTGAATCAGGACAGGAGAAGTAGACAGATCCTCCCATTCCCTCAGGAAATGGGACTGTTCCCAGCATAAAAACCACAGCACGGCTGATATTTTCATAATCAGGCAAGTCAACAACAAATTTATCCTCTGCCACTTGCTGTGCAGCTGTCTGCACCAGCCTCCCCGCCACCAAGCGGCCAAACATGGTGGCGGCTCCACTCAGCCAGCAGAGACCCGAAGTCCTGGCGCTACTGCCCTAGTCGAGCCCAAGAACCTTCCAGAACGTGGCGGCGGATGCCTACCCCTCTGCTACACAGCAACTAGGCCAGCGGCAGAAATGCCTCCTGCCCCCATGACCTCTGACCTCTCCTTCCTCAGGTATATACTTAAGATAAAAGAGAACATATGTCTGCACAAAAACTTGTACATGAATGTTCATAGGTATGTTATTCACAGCAGCCCCACAGTGGAAACGACCCAAATGTCCATTAGTGGATGGAGAGTTGTTACCTAGGGCTGGAGGGGCTGGGGAGTGATGGTTAATGAGTATGAGCTTTCTTTCTGGGATGATGGCAACGTTCTAAGACACACTGTGGTGACGGTTGCTCAACTCTGTGAATATACTAAACACCACTGAGTCGTATCCTTCAGATGACGTGATTGTATGGTGTGTGACTTGTATCTCAATAAAACTCTTGCTTAAAAAAGAACATTTACAGTCACACACAAAAAAGATTATGGGGAAAACAACTGTAATTTTTTTTTAAAGAAACTTTGATTTGGAAAGCTTTGTCTAAGTGTGGCAAAAAAATCTCAAAACTCATAAGATCACTTAACTAAAAATTTAAAACATCTATATGACCAAAAAATGACATAAACATAACTGTCTTTTTTATTTTTGAGATTTAAACACTTAGACACACCGGCTGAATTGTGGTAGAGAAGTGAGGTCAAAAAGTCCAGTGAACTCATAACATCACCATACAAAATCACAGATGGCAATTCTATGTCCATCTCTGATGCCAGTAGTGCTAACACCAGGCTATGAAATGGCAATGATTTAAATACCCAATGAAAATAGAAATGGTAATTTGGGTGGAATTTGGATAGCACTTGACCCAAGAATGATTTCAACTAAATTAAGAGTAGGGCAGATAGTGTCCGATTTACTTTGATATTCCAAAAAACATAAAGCAAACTGTGGACAAAGAATGTCGCCTGTCATCTCAGTAAACAAAGGATGTTGAGGCCATGAAGCCCTCAGCCACTGCAGCTGCCCCCAAGAGTGCACCCTGAGGGGATTCAGGATGGAGAAAAGCAGGATACTGGCCCTAGATGGTATAGGTGCACATCAAAGGAATAATTTCAATGAGCCCAGACTCTTGCATCTTCCCATACAGGGAAAAGCACTAAATTCATTAACTTGAGATTTTTAGTTTTCTCTAATTAGCAGTAATCTTTTGATGTTCCAACTACCTGGTTTTTTTTGTTTTTTGTTTTGGTTGTTACTGTTGCAAAAACTCTCCAGATCCTGGCTCTTCCCTTATGTCTCCGGAGCAGTCCCTCAGAGCCGTCTCAGAGGTTGTCTCCTGGGCTGTAGTCCTCAGAATGCCTGTTGACTAAAACATAATTCTCAACTTTTACATTGTGTTCTTTTATCCCCCAGGTGACAGTCTGGCGACCACTAAGGGACCTAGAGCTGACTTCTCTCCTTCACCTGAACTCTCTGAGGAACAGGAGCCTTGGTACCAGCAGAGGCCTCTTCTGTCCACCCACCTCCTGAGAGACTCCAGACGAATCTGGGTGAGTCTCCCCTGGTTCTCAGAGCTCCAGATTATTGGTTGATGATCCAGAGTTTTATGTGGCGGTGTGTAACAGGCACCTGGCTCCCAAGCTGAAAGATACTGGGGGTGGGGGGCCTGGCTAAAAGACACTGGGGGCTCTGGACTGGGTGATGAGGTGAGAGGCTGGCCTAATATCTTTGCCTCCAACTAAGACTCCAGCCAGGTTTATGTACGTACAAACCTTATACTTACAAGTACTTACTTAATTGGGAATTAAAGGAAATCTTGCCTCAAAAATGACAAAGATGGGGCTTTTTTATTGTGCACACAGTTAAGTTAGAGAAAACCGGCTTGATAAGACACCTTTTCAGAATTCTGACCTTAAAGTAACAAAAGTCCTTCTAGGGGGAGCTTGCATTTCCCTTCCTGTGTCTTTGAGATGTAAATGTTCTACCTGATCTTCGGTGCTGTGTGTGTTTTTAAACTTGGTCTCTGCCATCCGGAAGGTAACATACGGTGTACATCTGTCAGCCAATCGAACAGACTGGAATTCCGAGCAGTCTTCTGTCTGTGCCAACTCTCAGGCACTTTTTTTGCCATCTTAACCTTCATCGTGTCAGCCTGTTCAACGAAGGCCTTTACTTTCTTAGACTATTTTTGGGAGTAAACCTTCTGGATCTTGTTTAGTCGGCACCCTCCACGCTCTCTTATTGGGAAGCCTCTTGCATTTTATTGGTTTGAGCCACTATTAAGATATACCTCATTAAGGGCCAGATGATGGATCCTGTAAACTGGAGATACTTCTAAACTGGTAGAACTTTAGAGCGCTCTCATAGTGAGCAGTTGTTTTATTGGCACCCATGAAAAAAACAAATTAGAAGGTGGAAAAGACATACATAATGATTAACCTAAGAACTCCTTTAAAACAAACAAAGAAAAAAACAGTTTGGGAAGACTTATTTGTGGTCTCTGCTTCCCCTCAATGGGTCTTACAGATGCTAATAAAAGCATTAGGCTGATTAATGTTAACTAGTTTAACATGGAAGTTAAAAAAAATGAAGGGAAAAGTCTAGAGACTTCTTCCTGACAAGGTGGAAATTTTAGAGACTGGTACCCCCCAAATAAAGAAATCTACAGATGGTTATTAATAAATGGGATAAATAAAATGGATGTTAGTGGGATTAAAACAAAAGGTTTTGATGTAACACTACCTATGGATGATGGGCCAAAGGGACCCCCTATTGGTTCCCAACATTAAAGGGCCCCAAACAAGTCCACTCTACCCAGTTTAAAAAACATATATATTTAAAAGGCTGGAAGAAAATTACATTTAGATACCTGACCAACAGTTACTTGGGGCAACAGGCCAACTAATCAAATGAAGACTGACAAAAGGGCCTGAGTCTCTTGGTTCAACCCCTCGCTAGGGACCCCAGAGCCTTTTAAACAAAATAGATAAAATGGTTGGGGAATGAAAGAAAGCTTCTAGGACTCCTTGTACGACCAAAGCTTGTTGATTGGGTCCTAATGGGAACCAAAGTTAAAGGTATAAAAGTTGACAGAATTGAGATGAAAGTTTATAAAAATTGGTATATTTAAATAGGCTTTATATAAGATGTTTACATCTCTTTTGCTGAAATTGTGGGATAGACATGTTTCACTGGGATAGACATGTTTCACTGGGCTTGTGGGATATTTATTGTGGGATAGACATGTTTCACTGGGCTTCCTCTACTTGGTATTATAAGACAGGGCATATGAATCTGGCCCTCATGAACTATTAAACATATGAAATGAAACCAATAGGGTTACCTGAGCCCATACAATATGAGGTAAAAAATGGGAACTAATATTCAGGGGTCAATAAAAATAATAGTAGACATTTTGCTCTGGGTCTACCCTATGCACTCAAAAAGAGGGCCGTTGTTAATGCCTTATGCAAGCTTTTGAAGTCATGATAAATTAAATCCTAAAGTTCTAGAACATGGAACTCTTGATTTTCAGTTTAGTTGGAAATCTTCTCTCTGATACAAAAGCAAATAAAGTAAGTATAGTTGGGCAAATCAATATTTTAATATCATTTAGGTGGCAGATCAGTTCTTTGGAGAATTAGGAGCAGATGTACCTTTCAAATCTCTACAAATCAGAAATGTAAATATAGCCCACAAAGACCAGAGACTGATACTAATTAGCTCAAACAGGTAAAACCTGAAACCAAGGGGGAAAAAAGGGAAAAAAGGCCTTTTTAAACTCAAACTGTTGGAAAGGTTTCCTCACCCAAAATCTAATTCATAGCCTCCTTAAGGGTTTATCAAGGACAAATACAAATCTTAAGTCTTTTCTACAAATAGTGAAGCCTTGGTCATCTGAGCAAACAAATTTAACTTATTCCAACTGTTACTTATAAACTAGTGAGTTTATATGGTAATACCTGATTCATAACTAAGCTTTTAGAGTGAAGCTAGGCGATCTCTAGTTTTGTCTGTTTATATGTCTGGGTGTACATTACATATGAGATGTCTCAAACTCTGGAAAATATTATCAAAATTAAACTTATAAAAGAGCTCTATTTAATTGACTTAAAATAAGCACTTACAAACTAAATATTTCTAAATATAAAAGAAACTGGCCAGAGTGAATTTTGGGTTCACATGATCTAGGAAATATTCAATATTAAATTAATATCTGATATTAAAGCTATCTTAAGCTTGTTGGTTTAGTCAGTACAGACTAAAAGTAACCATGTCTTACTTTTATTGTACCTAGGTTTACTGAAGGTCATAAGTTCATGTTATTTGTAACAGTTTGTCAACAAGAAAAAAAATTAAATAGTACGATTTTCATAAGTTACATAATAAAGGTAAATGAGATAAGAGTTTTCAGGTGAACTCTTCAGGAATAATTATGTTTTGGGTATGTCTATCTTAAAATAGTTTCTTCAGATTTTTGGTAATTTGAGTTTTGACAAGTTAAAAATGATGGGAATTTATTGAATATCCAGGTTATTTCAAATAAGATAAAATACTGGAACGTTAATTGCTAAACAGGTCTAAATCTACCTACTTTTGTCTCCTTACGAGAGGGAAACTAAAGATGTTTGGGTTTATTTGACACATGTCTTGTACCACACTGAGGAAAGAAATTATGCTATGAGAAGATGTATGTTTCTAGAGGTTTTAGAATATTCAACTCAGGAAATGCTGTTTGTGAACAAACAGTTCATAATCACTTGCTCCTTTTCAGTTTTTGCTAAAGATTAAGGTTTTTAAGGGTTAAAACTGTAATATGTAATCAAAGCTACTAAAAATATCAAGGGAAACATTTCAGTGGGCTAGGAAAGTAGGATGTATGTTCTCAGCAAAAGAAGATATGAAGAATAGAAATGAATTTGTTGGAAAAAGAAGGGTGATTTTGTCCTAGAGACATTTACTTCTCCTTAAAAAAATTCCTTAAAAAAAATTAAGGAACAAACTAATATGAACACAGAAAGTTGTGGAAGGTTTGCAGAAAGGGAGCCCTGAAAAGGAGTTCTGGACATGGTCAGGCTGGGATTAGATTAAATTTAATTAGGTAAATGGATTTTGTTATTAAAAATAGGCTGATGTTGGAATGGACTTGGTTCCTCTCTCTGTTAAGAGAACAAAGTTTTCACTGCTTTTGATAAGAGATTGAGTTTCCGTGACTCTAAGTGATCTGTTTTTGCTTTTGAAGTATTTTGTCACTTTCGTTAAGTGAATTAAGTGTTGTTTCACAGCGACCTATGATCCTATTTGACCAAGTGTTTTGAAACCTTTTTGATACTTTTGACAAACTTCCCAAATCAAAAATTCTAACTAAAGTTCTTCTGACCCCCAGCTAACTCTGAGATGTTTCAAAGGAATCCTGGGATATCTCGAAGAGAGATATAACTAAGTTTATTTATGTTAACGTACATGGGAAACACTGTCAAATAAGTGGTGATAATACCTTCTAAGGTTAGATGTCATTCATATAGATATTCCAAAATTTGTAAAGAATTCCTAAAAGTCTGATATGTCCTGGTATAATGCTATCAGTCATAATTCTATTTATTATCTTAAAATGTTGTCACAGAAATATCCAAGTTTCTTGTCAATTGCATTGTGATCAGATCTTTAACCATGCCATATTAAGTCTTTTGTCGTTTTTAGACAATCATTGTTTTACTCTGATGCTTTTATATAATGAAGATCTTCAAGAAGATTTACAAAAAGGACTATTTGACAAATACAAGTTTCTGACAACTTTTAGATCATACCACTGAGCTGGAAAACCTTTCCTCTTACACCTACCCCAAGTTGATTAAGTATACCTTTGTAAACAAAGATGAAACATTTCTTTTTCTCTCTACCTGATCCCTCCAGAATTTGGCTTCTCCAGCTGGCTCCCCTGGGGACTTGATGGCTTATTTCGACCAGATTACAACTAGTTATACTAATCATTGTTTTAATTTGCTCTCTTGTTAGTTTCAAATTACTTATGACTTGGCCCTCTCTCTGCTGCACTCTGACCTTACTAATGTTATTAGCTGTATTATTTATATCCTGTCTATTTTATAAGATTGCTTTCTCTTGTATTACCCAATGTGTAACCAGGCCTCCAACAATATCAATGATGTCTTAAGACAGCTGATCACATACATAACTCTAGAATAATTGTAACAGTGCAACTTTAGATATGGGAAGAAGTAACAAGGGAAAACAGCTCCTGGATCGTCATCAACTAGTAAGACAGGCGCTGCAGAGAATTTTAGATTACCAACAGGGCCCAATCCCCAAAATAACCCGATGGGTGGCCTCTCAACAGAATCTTCGCCTGATCTAGGAATGAGCCCTCCTAGCGCCATGGGACAAAAACTGGTCATGAAATGACTCCCAAACATTGGTCAAATTTATGAGTAAGAGGAGGCACTGTGGACAAAGAATGTCACCTGCCATCTCAGTAAACAAAGGATGTAGAGCCATCAAGCCCTCTGCCACTGCAGCTGTCCCAGCTGTGCACCCTGGGGGGAATCAGGATGAAGAGAAGCAGGACACTGGCCCCAGAGAGCAAAGGTGCACATCAAAGGAATGAGTTCAATGAGGCCAGACTCTTGCATCTTCCCATACCGGGCAAAATGCTGAATTCATTAACTTGAGATATCTCGTTTTCACTAATGAGCAGTAATCTTTTCATGTTCCAACTACCTGGCTTTTTTTTTTTTTTTGCTTGTGTGTGTTTGTTTTTACAAAAACTCCTCTGCATCTTGGCTTCTCCCTGACCTCTTCAGAAGAGTCCCTCAGAGCTATCTGAAGAGGCTGTCTCCTGGGCTTAAGTGCTCAGTGTGTCTGCGAATAAAACGTAATTCGCAATCTTTAGGTTGTGCTTTTTTTTTTTCAGTCAACAGTACATACCCGTTAGGTGTAGTAATACACGCACGAGGTATAGAAACTTTAAATGAAATCCTAACTATTTAATCCACGATGGCCGAATTTGACAATTCTAATTTAATGAAATTCGTTGACTTTGCAATAGGTACACCTGTTTATTCTATAACCACAAATTAATTTAAAGAAACTAAAGATAAAAACTAAGTCCGTTGTGAGAGAATTCAATATCCTGGAGTAAACTTTTTTTTTTTTTAACTTTTTAACCGTTCTTTTGTTTTTAAGTAAAACAAAACAAAACCAAACCCATCCCGCTGCATCATTCTACTTTTTTTTCTTAAGTGAAAGGAGGGGCGGGTAATGAGGTATTTTACCAAGTCATCCTGACGGTTCTAGGGGCAACCATGACACGACAAGCCCTAGAGTTAATTTCAGGCAACGCAGAAAAATTCCTGGCCCCAGATCTACTCTGGTCACTTGGGCAGCATTTGAAAGTTACTGCTGGTGGCAGAACGGTTCAAATTCTTAAGAAAGGAGTAGGACGACTGCCAAGACGCCAGCCAGCTGAAGACCAAGGGGAAAAGCTGTGCAAATGTTAGTTTACCCATTTCCAACTCGGCAACAGACAACGCCTGGGCTTCGGGAGGGGGCTCAGCACAGGCGCTCGGGGAGATTCCGCGGCGGCGCCGTGCTGACAAGTTTCCTCCGCCCGTGACCTCTGGCCTAGTTAGTTGTCAACTCTGCAGCTGGACGAGCCGGGGAGGAAGCCGGGGAGGAATCCAGGGTCCGCCGGGCGCTGACCGTGCGACCTCTGCCTTCGTTCCACCCAACGACGCGGGCCCGGGCTGCCCCGCGACCTCGCTCCCCTCACCCGCGCGCCCAGACCCCGCTCACCCGGGCAGGCCAGCCTGGCCAGCGGCACCTGCATGTTCACTGCAGTCGATACGCTGGCGGACGCCGCGGGAGGAGCTCGCGCTCGGCTCGCCCGGGCGCGTGACCTCTAGGCCACGGGGGGCGCCATCGCCCGCCTGCACGCGCGGAGACTCCGCCTCCCTCCTCAGCGACTGCTCCGCCTTCATGGCGCTCCCGCCTCCCTCTTGCTGTGCACTGACGCCGCGCGAGACGCGACGAAGGCAGTGCTTCCGGGTCACGGACTGAGGGGGCAAGGGAAGAGACTCCAAGTCCCGGCGCGGCCCGCGGCTAAAGGCGGTGCGGCCTCTCACCGGGGCGCGGCCTCTCACCGGGGCGCACGGAGGCCGCCGGAGCTCTGGGGGGCCGAGACCACCAATCCCAGGGCGCTTCGCGCGCGCAGTGCCAAGAAGGTGGGGCGGGGCGGCGCGCACGGCACCCTGGGAGGTGTTGTCTTCTGCTCCGGGAGCGCAGAGCTGCCCGAGGCGTACTCACTGGCACCTGATTGGCTGTCCCGAGAAAGTGACAGGGCTTCGCGGCCCAGGGCCGAGAGCGGCGAGGAGGCGGGCCAGCTGGGATTTAGGCGCGAGCGGTTGAAAGTCGGTTGGTATTAGTTCGGCCGCCGAGGTGCCGTCCCACCCCCAGCCCTCTCCATGGCGGACCCGGAGGAGCTGCGGCTTTCCCCGCAGCCGCTTCGGCTTTCCCCGCAGCCGCCGCCCTCCTCTGCCTCGTCTTCAGACGCGTCTTCAGCATCTTCCCCCGGCACCCTGGGGGGTTTGGACCGGACGGTTCCGAACAGGAACAGCGGCCGGCCGGTGGACCCGCTGGAGGAGGTGGAGCTGCAGATCGGAGACGTGAGTGCGGCCGGCGGGTCCGGGCCGGTCCCGCCCGTGTTCAGGATCCGCGTCGGGAGTCCCGGGCATCCCTCCCGCGCCGCGCCCGCGCCGGGGGTTCTTCGTGCTCGGCTGCCGGGTTCCAGTCCGGCGCTGTAACCCGAAACCGCGCAGTTCGCATCGCCCGCCCCACCTAGTCTGCGGGGCTGAGGGCCAGGCCGTGATCCCTCTGCCGGGACTTAAGGCGCCCCCGTCCTGGTTGGCCGCCTGCCCAGAGCCCGCTGACAAGGCGATTATCTGTACAGGCGGACCCAGTCAGGACGGGTCACTCCCCGCCCGGTGGTCCAGACGGCTTCCACTAACGGGGCAGAGACCCCTCCCCGGGGTGTCTGCTGGGACGCCGGGTCTGGACGGCTTCTGTTGAACCTCCAATTTCCAAACCCCTCCTCCCCGAGGGGTCCCGGTTTCAGGATTTAAGGTCAAGTGTAGGGTGTGTCTTAACTGGGAGACCCTCCCGTGCAGATCACAAACTGCGGAGTGAACTCCGTTAATGTCTCGTTGCTCAGTCGGTATTTGTTGTTCTAGAAGATGGCGAGAGTGCTGCAGCAGTTTGTCTCTGCTGAGCAGGCTGGTTCCAAGTGAGTGCGTAGAATGCAGTGCGGATGTGTAACTTGAGGGTCTGTTCTTTGGTCTGTACGTTTTCACGGTCTGCCGCGTTCACAGGTAAAGACAGTGGAGCACGGCCCTTGGTACCCACGTATCAGTAAGAGCTGTGTCATAAGAAGACCTTCAGATACTTCTGGTACTTGGTGTCAACGGGCCCAAGGCGTCTTGTTGAGCTAAATGAAACTCTAGTGTATTTTCAACGAAAAAAAATGCTGACTGCTCATGTCTCATCCGTCATGGATTATCTTTCTCGCAGACATACTTCCTCAAAGCTTCATATAGAAGAACTTCTGGGACTTCCCGGGTGGTCCAGTGGTTAAGAATCCGCCTTGCAACGCAGCGGAGGCGGGCCGAGCCCTGGTCTGGGGACTAAGATCCCGCGTGCCACCTGGGCATCTGAGCCGCGCGCTGTAGAGCCGGCGCCGGACAGCTAGCGAGCCCGCGTGCCCCAGGGACGAGCCTGCCTGCTGCAACTAAGACCCGGTGCAAGCAAAGAAGCAACTAAATTTAAAAAAAAAAAAGAAAGAAAATTTATTAGGTTCCACGAGCTGATCAGTTCCAAGAGCTGATGTTTTAGTTTGTAGATTTTTTTACTTTGAAAGAAAATAACTTGGGCATTGGATTCGAGGTTCTAAGTTATTTTCTGGTTGGTTTATAAGATGTGGAGAGAATTTTTTTTTAAAAAAAGCTTCTATTGTTTGACTTTTTTTTTTTTATATAATTTCAGGCAGCATTTTCATTAACCAAACTTCTTGAAGCTGCATCTGCAGTATCAGCTCAAGTGGAAGAGCTTGCCTTCAAATGTACAGAAAATGCACGTTTCCTTAAAACATGGCGGGACCTCTTGAAAGAAGGCTATGATTCCTTGAAGCCTGACAACTGATTTGACTGTAATAATCCATACCACCTCATATGATGTGTGCACATGTACCGTGTGGATAGGATAAGCACCAGCAGTTCTGTATACAGAAGATGAAATTTTTCTTGGTTTTCTTCATTTTGTGAAAACAGAATATGATGTTATTTTTGATGCTGGCCCGTTTATCTTTAAACATTTTCTGTTCTCTAAACTTTCAAAGATTCTTCTATGGAAGTTAATTTAATCAGTAAATAATATTAATAATGCCACAGGGCTACCAGTAGCAGGTGGACCATTATTCTCTTCAGTTTGCAAGAAGATACCAAAAATTGCAGAGTTTGAAGTCGAGCTTTATTATATGGACCAATGTTAGATTCAGCTCCATTAGGCTAAGTTCCCTAGAACCAATGATTGTGTCTTATTACTTATATATGTCCAGCAGCTAGAAGTCTGTTACACAACAATCACTAAATGTTTGATGAATAAGAGTTGACAACGTAATTAAAATCTGTTTTTTCTTCCTGTTTTTAGCATAAAGATTATAATTGTTTCTCGAAAAGATATTTGAGTCAGAACCTCATTGACCTGAAGGAAAATGTTATCTTTTTTTTTAAACAGGATTTTGAACTTTAACTGTTGACAGCTTTTTAAAATATATGATAAATATTTTTCACCCTCCTATGATGCTTTCCAAAAAAGCGTTTACTGAAACCTGCCTTGAAAGAATGCCTATTTTTTTTTCTAAGGTTAACTGCTTTTATGGATATTTCTCATATTTGATGTTGTTACATGTTTGCTCTCTTTAAAGTGCCTTATCAAAATTGTGGCTCTGTATTATTTTGGAGCTTAGCAAGTAATAATTCTAAATTCTAAATATAATAATTCTAAACAAGTTACTTTTTTTTTTTTTTTTTTTTTGCGGTACGCAGGCCTCTCACTGTCGTGGCCTCTCCCATTGCGGAGCACAGGCTCCGGACGCGCAGGCTAAGCGCCCATGGCTCACGGGCCCAGCCATTGCGCGGCATGTGGGATCCTCCCAGACCGGGGCACGAACCCGCGTTCCCTGCATCGGCAGGCGGACTCCTAACCACTGAGCCACCAGGGAAGCCCTAAACAAGTTACTTTTTAAAAATGCATCAAATTTAAATGGTGTAATTATTTTCCTATTATTCGATCTTCATGACAGTGTTCTATTTCACTTGTCCCTTATCTTACGTTGCGCTCCCTCTCTCTCTCTTTCTCTTTTTTGGTGGCTTTGTGTCGTATATGTCAGTGATTGAACCAACTAATTCTCTTGCTGTGTAACTTCTGGATGCCTCCGATACAGTATCTTACTTCTTTGTAGGTAAGGAGGTATGTACGGAACTATATTCCCAAGCCCCACAATGGGCCTGTGAAAGGGGACACATGGATAGGCAAAGGATAGTTTTGTTTAGCATATTAGGTCATGGTTCTTGATTAATTTTTTTAAGTTAAGGATAACACATATGGTGTGTTCCTATACCAAAGAGATGCTTGTTTTGATATTAGAAAACTGTTTTTCTTATGTGTCATGAAAATTGCAATTTTTAAAATGTACAAAAATAAACTTTTGTTCAAACCAAATGTTATTTCCATTTTTTGGGGTTCATTATTTTAAAACTTTTTACTGAAATATTTCAAACCTAACAGGAAAGGTGAATGATTTGAAGAACACCCATGTATTCTCACCGTGTGGATTTACTGAATTAGCAGTTGGTATGTTTTCTTCAGATCTGTGCATGTATGTAAATGTTAGATGCATTTGAAGCTTGTTTTGTTACCTCTTTGATCCCATCCCCTTCTTCTCTCCCCAGAGATAACCACTGTCCTAGAGGTGGTGCATATTCTAGTTTGCGTTCTTGTATTTTTAATACGTATACACGTTTTCATAACACTGCAAAGTACTGTCCTGAAACTAATACTGTAAATCAACTATACTTCAGTTTAAAAAAAAAAAACACTACTATTTTGTGTATGTAGTAACCAGCCTCCAGAGGGCCCCGGTGGTCTTCTCTCGCCTGAAACCCATGGCCCTGTAGAGTCTCCCACGTTGAATAGTGCTGACTTGTGTAAGTACCAGCCTATTGAGGAAATGCAGTGTGATTTCCCAGACCATACCTTTTGTCCATTTTTCTGTTATGTTTTGTGTTTCCCTTATGGATTTGTAGGTATTACATATTTTGAATACTAACTAATGATCCATTATGTATGTTTCAACCATCTTTTGTAGTCTGTGGTTTATTTTTATATTTGATTATAGAGTCTCCTTGAATAAACGTTTTTCATTTTAATTTGATCTCACCAATCTTTCATAATAGTGTTTTCTGGGTCTTGTCTAGGAAATGTCATAAAGATACTCTCCTATATGTCTTTCCAAAAGTTAAAAAAGTTTGTTTTTAATGTTTAGGTGTTTAATCCACCTGAATTTCTTTTTGCTTATGGTTTAATTTTCGGGTCTTGTTTTGTATGTGTATAGGTGTTCCTCCAAATACCATGTTTCAAATGCTACATGTCATTCGATTGCCATATAAATGCCTCAGTCTGAGCTCTCTATTCTTTTGATCTATTTGCTTGATCTCAAGCTAAGATTCCCTGTAACTTCCCCTGTTTTGGCTGTATCATGAGTGTGATCTGTACTACTTTGGTTTTTGTGTGAGTTCCTCTCCCTGCCTCCCCCATGTATGTTTTTTTTAAGTTAGAAAAAGCATGTTAGTTGATTTCTAATTCTATTTAATTGCCATCAGCTTGGGCTAACCCTGATTTCAGGCACTGAGCCGTCTATGGACACTTTAGTTAATTCCTCTACCAAACTTATAGCTGCTAATGTTGGAGCTCACAGGCCTGCAGCTCCGCTCTGCTTATAGTTTCTGTTGCCCGGTAGGGTCCACAGAGAAGTTCATCTTATTTTCAAGAGTGGCTTTTAAAGAAAATCATCCCGTTTTATATTTCTTTTTGCTCTGCTTCATGGGAGAGATTGGGGAAGAGCTCAGAGCATAAACATTTCTTAAAGACTGCAGAAAAAAATTTAAACTTAGCTCATTGCCAGCTCTATACAAACCTCAGACAATTTATTATTCTGACTGATGTAAACTTTTAAAAGCCTCAAGAGGCTGAAGTCAATAAGATGGAGTTTTTAGCATTAAAATAGTGTATTTAGTTTCAAAAGTTCCTAGTATGAAATATGCATCAGACAGTATGCTGGGAGCTTTATAGACATTATTTCATGTAACCATATTAGCTCTCTGAGGAAAGTGATATTATTCCTATCTACAGAATAGAAAACAGGCTGAGATGAAATAATTTGCCTGAGGGCCTCTGACACCAAAACTAATATGCTTGTCTATAACATACCTAGCGACCTAGCTTTTGGTTAGACCTATTAATATTCAAGGTTGTGATTTTATTTACTCTTCCCATGCGATGGTTTATGTGTCAACGTGGCTGGACCACAGGGTACCCATATATTTTGGCCAAACATTCTGGGTGCTTGTGTGAGGGCATTTTTGGATGAGATTAACAAATTGGTAGCCTGAGTAAAACAGATTGCCCTGCATAATCTGGGTGGGCCTCATTCAATCAGTCAAAGGCCTTGGAAACACAGCTCTTCCTGCCTGATGACCTGTGAACTGAGACATTAGCTTTTCCTGGTTCTACAGAGCTTCTGGCCTTTGGACTTGAACTAGGACATTGGCTCTGCAGGTTTTTGGACTTGCCAGCCTCCATAATCACATGAGCCAATTCCTTATAATAAATCTCTTTATATATGTAAGCAAATATATATATATATATACACATTTGTTGAAAGCCTACCACATTCTTCATGTGGAAAACATTGGTATCATTCCGTGTAAGAACAGAAATGACTCAGACAAGGCATATTTTTAACAGAATTAAAGTTCGGGTAGTTTATTTTCAAAAGAAATCTATATAATTATTCAATAAATTTGTTATGTTTTTGATTCCAGTATTTTCATGTTTCAGACATTTGGGGGGTATTTAAAACTACCTGAAAACATTTTATTCCTGTGTAACGTTTTCAAATTATGAAAGCAAAAAATTTCAATAGCTCAGAGCTAAAAAGTATCTGATGAACTTGCCGACCACATGAACAGACGGTAAATTCATCCCCTGATGACTTTCTCTGTAGAGTAAAAGTGTCCTATAGAGTAAAATATGCAGATCTTTTCCCCCTGAAGTTCAGGTCCTGAATCAGTGCATTATGGCCCTTTTTTTCTTTTCCCTTAACTGCTTTATTGAGATATAATTTACATACCATAAAATTCACGCATCTAAAGTGTACAATTCAGTGGCTTTTCATATAACCGCAGAGTTGTTTATCTACCACTACAATCAATTTTAGAACTTCTTTTTGCCCAAGAAGATACTCTGTACTTCTCAGGCATCATCTCCCCAACCCTCCCACCTCAGTAACCTCTGATCTACTTTGTCTCTATGAATCTGCTTATTCTAGATATATCATGTAAATGGAATCATACAGTCATTTGAACTTTTTGTGCATGGTTTATTCGCGTTCATCGTGTTATAGCATGTGTCAGAATTTATTCCTTTTATGGCTGAATAATATTCCATCATATGTATACACCACATTTTGTTTATCTGTTCATCAGTTCACGGGCACTTGGGTTGTTTCCATCTTTTGGCTGCTGTGAATAATGCTATGATGAGTATCTGAATACAAGGATCTGAGTCCTGTTTTCTTCTGGGTTTATACCCAAGAATGAAATTGCTATATCATATGGGAATACTATGATAAGTTTTTTTTTTTTTTTTTTTTTTGGTACGCGGGCCTCTCACTGTTGTGGCCTCTCCTGTTGCGGAGCACAGGCTCCGGATGCGCAGGCTCAGCGGCCATGGCTCACGGGCCCAGCCGCTCCGCGGCATGTGGGATCTTCCCGGACCGGGGCACGAACCCGTGTCCCCTGCATCGGCAGGCGGACTGTCAAGCACTGCGCCACCAGGGAAGCCCTATGATAAGCTTTTGAGGAATCAGCAAACTGTTTTCTACAGTGACTGCATCATTTTACATTCTGACCAGCAATGTAGAAAGATTTTCAATATCCACGTCCTTGCCAATTCTTGTTATTTTCTGTTTTTGTTTTTGTTTTTCTAAATTATAGCCCTCCTAGTACGTGCAGTGTTATCTCATTATAGTTTAATTTGTATTTTCCTAATGATTAGTGATATTGAACATGCTTATTGGCCATTTATGAATCTTCTGTGGAGAAAATTCTATTCAAGTCCTTTGCCCATTTAATAAATTGGGTTGCTTGTCTTTTTTGTTGAGTTATAAGAGTTCTTTATATATTCTGGACATTAAACCCTTCTCAAAATATATGAATGAAACTTCTTTCATTCTGAAGATTGTCTTTTCACTTCTTTTAATAATGTTTGTTGATGCACAAAAGGTTTTAATTTAGATGAAGCCCAGTTTATCCATTTTTTTCCCTTTTGTTGCTCATGCTTTTGTTGTTATATCTAAGAATCCGGTGCCAAATCCAGGGTTTGGAAGATTTCCCATATATTTTCTTCTAAGTGATTCATGTCATATTTATGTCGTCAATTCGTTTTGAGTAAACTTTTGTATACGGTGCGAGGTAGGGGTCCAAATTCATTATTTTGCATATGGATATCCAGTTGTCCCAGCACCATTTGTTGAAAAAACTGTTCTTTCCCCATTTGATTGTCTTGGCATCTTTGTTGAACATCAACTGACTGTTAAATATGAGGGTTTTATTTCTGGACTCTCACTTCTGTTCCACTGATCTAAATGTCTATCCTTGTTCTAGCTTTTCTGACTCATTCCTTTGCCATACTTTTATTCTCTTTTTATGATCTCATATAATGGTGCTCATTTAAAGCAAAAAGACAACTGGGAAGGAAGTGACAGAGAGGTGCTCTTTTGAGTTAATAGCAGAGCTCTTTTTTCATAGTAATAAATATGTTTATTGGCTCTCAAGTATACATACTTGAAGAGAGGTAAGATGAATTCTTAAAACAAAATGTCTGTACTTTGCTAATAATCAGACATTTTTTCTGATGCTAGTATACTGATTATTCCAAAACCGTAAACCTTTATTTAAGAGTGTCTGTGATTCTCACTTTTGCTGGTAAGCAAGACAGACAAAGCTCTACCTTAAACTAGGAGCTGCAGATGGACTTTTTATATTCTTGTAGTTAAATACAACTTAACATTGCAAATTGAAAAGATTCTATACTGTCTACTCCCAGGAATTTACTGCAGTGCCATGCACACAGTGGGTACTCAATAAATGCATGGTAAAAGAATGAATGAACCTTGAAGTAGATTTCTCTTAGTTTCCTATCCAAAATATGTACCAGTGTATACACATCATCAATATAATTTACTTCCCTTTACATGGGCATCAGTCATTTTGATTTTTTCCCAAATAGCCTCATGTCCATGTAAGCTAATTTATTTTAGCCGTTATTATAAATTATTTTGTGGCATTTATTTTATCCTAATAAATCCATCATAAAGCATCCCACGATATTCTCTGTGTAGAAATAGGTTTCAGTCGGTTATGAATAGGAATTGAGTCTAGTTGATTGCGAAATGAGTGATAATTCGCGGGGGTCTGTGAAAAGAGCTGGCTTCATTAGCTCGGAAGGCATCTCCTGCACGGGCCACATTTCTACCCAGATGAACGATGGAGCGTATGTCTTCTGACTTCCTTTGCTGTCAATAGATCTTCTCTGTCTGTAGTTATACCAAAACTGATGGATCATTTCTTTGAATGGTCTTGTGGTCAGAGTATAGAGAATTGGGTTCAAAGCACTGTTGATAGGCAGAATAAAAATCACCACCCAAGACGTTATGGTACCTGGAAGAGAAAAATGAAATTCCTTGAGTGTTTATAGATGTTTACAAGGTATGGAGACACCTTGTCCTTGTTTCCCCTAACCCCCCAGCCCCCCACACTGACTTCTGAGTCTTAATTTTTTTCCCCTTGATGTCATATAATTAAATACCAAGTCTGTATGTGTTTCCAGGACGCCAGTGTTTGAGGGAGGTGCTAACACTATCAAAAACCAGCTTTTTTTGCTAAGTAGCTTTTCTCGAATACATCAACAAAAGTATTCTATTGGGTAGAAATGTGTTTTACCAATTGATTATATATTACTCAGATATGATTCCATCTTAGGAAAAACAATATTGTTTAGTATTTGAATCATACCTTTTCAAGTGTTTTAATTATTAGATAGTACATGTAATATTTCTCAGAATATATAGACTTAGCTTTAATAGATTTCTTTTCTGCTATTTATTTGGTTTGAAAAACACGTATGCAGTTTTAGGCTTTTGACTAGATATTTATTGCGGTGAAAACATCTTTGGCTAACCTTATCTTAAAATTACTGCAGTATATATGCAACTACCTAATACTCAGATTTTTATTATAATTTAATTTATGCTCTCTTCCCTCTTTTACTTATAAAATGTAAGGCACTATCACCACCAACCATGGGATAAAGCAAAATTAAAGTTGTATGTTTATAAATTTTTAAAGTATGAATATATATTGCAGTATACATACAGTTAACAGGATTTTATACATTTTTTTATTGTGGTAAAATATACATAACATAAACTTTTCCATTTTAACCATTTTTAAGTGTACAGTTCAGTGGCATTAACTACATTCACGTTGTTGTACCACCATCCATTTCCAAAACTTTTTCATCTTCCCACACTGAAACTCTGTACCTTTAAACGCTACTCCCTCCCCCCTCCCCCCTCCTCCCCCTAATCCTGACAACGCCATTCACAAACTTTTCATCTCTGTGACTCTGACTACACTAATTACCTCATATAAGTGGAATCCTACAGAATCTGTCCTTTTGTGACTGTCTTACTTCAGTAGCATAATGTTTTCAAAATCTATCCATGTTGCAGCATGTATCAGAATTCCCTCCCTTTAAAGGCTGAATAATAATCCATTGTGTGTATATAACTCATTTGCTTTAAGCCTCCGTCCATTGATGGACCCTTGGGTTGTTCCGCTCCCACATTTTGGCTACTGTGAATAATGCTGTCATGAACATGGGTGTATGAATGTCTGTTTGATTCCCTGCTTTCAATTCTTTTGGGTATATACTCAGGAGTAGAATTGCTGAGTCCCATGGTAATCCTATGTTTAAGTTTTTGAGGAACCACCATACTGTTTTCTACAGCAGCTGTGCCATTTTACATTCCTACCAGCACAAGGGTTCCGATTTCTCCACATCCTTGCCGGTACTTGTTATTTTCTGTTTTTGAGAACAGCCATCCTAATGAATGTGATGCGCCCTATTTTTAAATATCAAGAGTGCCTCTTCTGTCGTCTCTCACACTCTGGGGTAATGTTCCCTAAATTGCTATGTATTTCAGGAAGAAAAATTTCTTATGTTCTAAAAAAAAAAATGAAGTAATTATTTGATAATCATTTTGACCTGTGTTCCTTTCTGGTCATCTTAAGCATGGGATTATCAGAATTTCAACACAGTGAGTATAATTTATTGGAATCATTGTTCCTTTGTTCCCATAGTCATTATGTTTTTTGGCATTTGTGGAAAAAATTGAACACGTGGCAGCCTCCAGCTTGCACCAGGAGAAGCTGTAGCCCCCGCCATGCTCTGGCTCCAGCCCCCCAGCCCTCAAGGCAGCAGCTGCCAGTGGCCCAGGAGAAGCCCTGGCTCACATGGGGCTCTGACTGTAGCCCCTTCGTCTCCAACCCCCAAACCCCCACCAAGGCGACGGGCCTGACATGCCCCAGGAAAACCCTTGCCCCTTTTGTTTCAGATTCAGCTCTCCCACCAAAGCCACTGGGCATGTGCAGACCACGTAGGGGTGCTCCCACATAAGGACACAAATCAAGCTCAGGATAGGCAACTGTTTTGCCTAATTTCACAGAGACAAACAGAGAAAGTCAATCAAAATGAGGTGACAGAGGACTATTTTCCAAATTAAAGAGCAAGATAAAACCCCAGGAGAAAAACCAAAAGAAATGGAGATAAGTAAGTTACCTAACAAAGAATTTAAAGCAATGGTCATAAAAATGTTCACCCGCCTTGGGAAAGGACTAGAGGAGCACACAACTGTAACAAAGAAACAGAAAATGTAAAAGAGAACCAATCAGAGCCGAAGAATACAATAACAAATGTAAAATACACTAGAGGGTATCAACAGTAGAGTAAGTGATACAGAAGAATGAAACAGAAGAATCCTTAGCAACCTGGAAGACAGAATAGTGTAAATCACTCAATCAGAATAGCAAAAAGAAAAAAATAATTAAAAAAAAAATGAGGATAGTTTAAAGGACCTCAGAGACAGCGTCAGGTGTACTAACATTTGCATTATAGGGTTCCCAGAAGGAGAAAAGAGAGAGGAAGGGGGCAAAAAATGTATTTGATTAAATAATGGCTGAAAATTATTTAATTTAACCTGAAGAAGGAAGCATCTGATCCAGGAAGCACATAAAGTCCCAAACAAAATGAACTCATATTTCCTGAGGAATACCTCAGGAATACCTGAGTATTGCATATTTCTTCCTGATGCACTATTTTGCAAGGTATTCCATGCAAATGGAAATCAAAAGAAAGCCAGAGTAGCAATACTCATATCAGACAAAATAGACTTTAAATGGAAGACTGTTACAAGAGACAAAGACTGACACTACATAATGATCAAGGAATCAATGCAAGAAAAGGATATAACAATTATAAATGTATATGCATACAACGTAGAATCACCTAACTCTATAAGGCAAATATTAATGGACAGATTTTTAATTTCTTTACAGGAAGAAAAAATTCATACCTGGTATTTCTACCTGAAGCAATGACAGGAATTTCAGTATAAAGATGGGTATCCAGCATAATGCATCGGTAAAAACAATAAAGAAAAAACGTTTGGCCAGGATCATCTCTTTCCTAACTTGATTCCGTACTTCGGTTGCTGTTATGGCACTTCGATGGATGCTGTAAAACATGCTTCCATATGAGAAAACGATGATGATAAATGCTGCTAAGTTAATACCTATGAAGAACACAGAGATGATGATTAACGAATAAGCACATTCTTTCAGAACAAGCAAACATACCCTGAGCTGTTATTGTAAAGGAGAAGATACAAAGACCACAATGTGGTTTTTGTTCTTTGTAAGAATTACTAAGGCACAAAAATCATTAATTAAAAAATTCTAAATATTGTTGAAGCTATAAGCATGATGAACTGTTTATTTTTAAAATGGCGTATTAAAATTAGATTATAGTGATTCAATGACTATCTTGGGCTTATTAAATTAATCTGTCTTGTGTTAATTTTTTTGGTAATTCAATTACTTTGTTATATTTTGAGAATATTTTTCACAAGAGGACATGCTTGGTTGTCTGCTCCCAAGCCAAAGACTTGTGTGGCTACTTTGAATTTGTTCATATTATAAAGGCAAAGAGTTAAAATATGTTTTGCTTAGTATTATTAGGGTGATTGCATGAAATGCAAGTGTTTAGCATCTTGTCTTTTATTCAAGTGTATCACATAAGAATTAATATGATGAACTGGTAATTTAGAAAAAATAATCCCTTTAGGGGATTCTGATACAATCCACCCTCAATGTCCATTCTGGTTAGAAGATCTGAAATAGAAAATTGTAAATATTAAAAGGCATAATGAGGTTCAGATTGTGATTTATTCTAGCATTTGAATGAAAGGGCTTCTAATACAGAGTTTCTTACCGAGAAAAATTGCCACTGAATAAATCTGGGCTCCAGTACTTTCTGTATCTTCTGAATGAAGAGGGAAGCATACCCCATTGGTGCCGTAGTAGTTTTTGAAAAATTCTTTATTGCTCAGTGGAATGAAAGCCACGATAAAACCGATAATCCAAATGAGAATCAAAACTGTAATGGTTCTGCCTTTTCCAGGTCTTAAACATCTGAAAGGATATACAATGCAGATATATTTTTCCACTGTCAGAAATGTTAAAAGTAACACTGATACTTCTGTGGACAGAATGGCCAGGGACCCCAGAAGCTGACAGTGAATGCTCTCCATCCACAGCTGTGCGTGCTTGTTGTATTCTCCTCGAAACTTCAGGTCAAAGGCTCCGATCACAAACAAATAGATTCCCATCAGGCAGTCGGCACCTACAGGGATCAGTGAATTTCACAAATTTAGAGAAATGAATAGGTAAGGTGGAGTTATCATTAAGCAGAATTTTGTTAAAATTTATATATCTATTTGTTTTTGGCTGCTTTGGGTCTTCGTTGCTGCGCGCGGGCTTTCTCTAGTTGCGGCGAGCGGGGGCCACTCTTCGTTGCGGTGCACGGGCTTCTCATCGCGGTGGCCCGTGATGTAGCGGAGCACGGGCTCTAGGCGCATGGGCTTCAGCACTTGTGGCTCGCGGGCCCTAGAACACAGGCTCAGCAGTTGTGGTGCACGGGCCTGGTTGCTCTGCGGCATGTGGGATCTTCCCGGATCAGGGCTCGAACCCGTGTCCCCTGCATTGGCAGGCAGATTCTTAACCACTGCGCCACCAGGGAAGCCCCAGAAATATTTTTAATATTAGCCCCAAATAGCCAAGTTCCTTGTATCTTGGGGGCGGGGGAGGGAAGTTTTATTCTAAGAGTTCATTTATGGGTAAGGACCACTTCATCAACTCTTCCTGCTAAGCACTCTTAGAGCATCCTCTGCAGCCAATTATGTAATCATGCCTCTGTTTTCGTCTAACACACAGTCTGTAAGAGCAGGAATCTTGTCTGTTTTGCTCTCTGTTCTAGTCCCGTCACCTAGCAGTGCTGAGTAAATGAGTAAAATGCATGAGCATTCAATTAGGGACAAGATTGGGAAGCTATAATTTGGTTCATCTCTTCCATGGAAATTCTCCCAGCTTAAGAAACTTAAGTCATTCAAAATCCCAGAGAAAGTAATCCAGAAGTTGCTATGACAGAGTAATGACTATGAATTTTGAGGTCTGTCATTTTGAAGATGTGAATAATTATGAAGTGCTCTGTAGTCAGTATAATTCTGAGGGGCTTCAATGAGTCACCCAGGGGTGGTCGAAGCAAAACTGTTCTCTCTGATTCTTTCTTCCCATCTTTCTCTGTCTCTTTCAGACTCCTCCATCCCCCACATCAGCTGTTAATGTGATACACTTCTTGGTGTATTTGTTTTTTAAGCAAATATTACATATCAGAGAGTAGGTGAGATTTTTTTTTGACTGCGCAAGCATTCTATACAACGTTCCTGAAGTCACATCACGGTATACATCGTAAGGCTGGCCCTAATCTTTAAACACCGAGGTTATATTCTAGCCTTTATCAGGGAAATTGAGCAAACTCAAAATTGTGTAGCTAACAATACAAAGTAGTAAACCATTTCTGAGTTCTGCTTCTTGGGTAGCTTGCAATGAAAAGACAGTTCGACATTATCCTTTGAGTGAGGGCGAGGGTAAGACATGGCACAGCACTTGTAAAGAAGGAGAACATCGTATAGATTGATTCCTGCTTGAGGTAGGATGGGTAAATTATAGGCCACTTGAACAAGATTATAAACACCCTGAGGACTGGTTTCTTGCTTTTATTTAATTAATTTATTTTTGTATTCCTCATTTAACATAATACCTTGCAATCACGTTTCAAAAACTTAAAAAATTTAATACTACCTAAACCACTTTCTTATTTAAATATTTCAAATTATGAATGGAAAAGAATGTAGAAGCTCAGAGACCAGAAAAACAACGTTTGAAGTCAGCATCCATGAACTGGACATTCAAACAAGAAATAAACACAGCTCTGGAACCATGAAAGGGTCCAATTTGATTATAGTAAAAGATTTTATATGCTTTGATAAAATATTATTTTATTAAATAATAAAGATATTATTTATAATATCATAATTTTAAATAAATTATTTAATAATATTAAATTCGCTTTCTTCTTCCTTCAGAGAAGAAAGCAAATGAACAAAAGCTTCTTTATGAGAAAAAAATTAATGAATGAGCCCTTCATTAATCTGTGTAAGGTGACTGAGTTTTCTTATTTTAAAAACTTATTTTCTTTCTTATCGCTAAAGTAATTTTATTTTCATTGTAGCGAACATGAAAACAACATATAAGCAAAGGGGAGAAATTTTTAAAATCTCATAGTTCTACCGCTCTCGTTACTTATTGTCTAATAGCAACGCTTTCACATATTTTGAAACTGTTATTCCTCTTCAGCCAGGAGATACTCACAGCAGAGGGAAATGATCGACATGGCATGCAGCTTGTTCTCAGATCTGATATAAGGTCGCATACAGATGACAAAGATGTTTCCAAAGCATGTAACTGCAGACACAACCCAGACGAATACTCTCTGAATAATGCTCGCCAGGAGATCCTCTAAAGATGAGATTCCATCAGTGTTTGGTTTACAGCTGCGAACATGGGGTGCATAGCCACAGTACTGGAACTTCTTAAAATAGCTGACGTGCAGAGAGAAGGGAAAAGAAGATTTTAAACTGAAGTCAGTGTTACTCTACATTCATAGCTATTTTCTACATTCTCTCAGTAGAAAGAAAACGTCTTAATATAAGACTCAGAGGAATGAATGTAAAACATTAGGGATACTGAAGATTTAACCTTAAGTTTAATTCTCATTAACTTGGTTTTTAAAAGAATGTGTGGGTGAGAGCCGCAAAAAGGCGTAATAAACATACAAGTGTTCGACATGTCTTAGAATATAAATCAAATGTTAGCATGTGATCAGGACAATCCGCCCAAGGAAACTTGTTACTGGGTTTTCAGTGTTTAGTGCATGTTAATAAATCCACCGTTACATAACTCCTACGGTTGCTGCAACTGATTTTTCTTTTTCAAACCCAGGGGAAGAGAATTTGTCCTCTGTGTTTCTATGGCTTTTCTAGTATAGCATTTGTGTGATCTGTAGCTACTTGCTAACAACATGCTTATCCTCACACTAGAGTTTGGTACATAATAGGGTGTTCGATAAATGTGTGTTGAGTGAATTCTTTCATCAGTAGAGAGACCTCCCTTGTTAATAAAACACCACCGGGATAATCAGTAATTACTACTGTGCTACCACTAACACCAGCACCGTTTATTGAGCATCTCCCAAGTATCAAGAATAACTTCTCAGATCAGCTCCATGAGGTTGATGTCAGTATCATCATACAAGAAGATGACTCTTCAATGGAGGCAAATTATCTCCTAGGAAATTTTCTAATAAATGCAGAAATTAGGATTTAAATTAGATCTTTCTGCCCCTAAAGGGGTGTACTCTGGCAAAAAATATAAGTGATCTTTATAGTATAAGGAGTTGTAGTAAAATACAAGATAAAAACTTGACAATTACAGTATATTGTCCTGTTGTTTAACTCTTGCCGCCTGGATCCCAGGATCTGCCGTGGTTTCTGCTCAGTTCGGTTCTGTTCCTTGTTTCTTGGGTTTTGTGACCTACACCATTTTCTTCCGATAAACTCTGCTTTGCTTAATTTAGTCAGAGTGTTTTATGTTGTGTGCAACCAAGGAAACTTTTATAGGCATGCTCTCTGAGGAATTATGGGAAAAAAACTCCCAGTATCCTCTGTTAGATTTAAAATACAAGCAAGATTATGGAGTGGTGGTGACTGCCATGACACTTTCTAAATTATTGGGAATTAATTACCTTGGCATGGAGACCATTCAAATATATTTCATATATATACTGCTATATGTTACATTCAATTAAAGAAAATGTTTCTGAAGCATGTAATTGATGGCATGATGAGACACACTGTTTGAATAAAAGATTTTTCATGGTTTACCATTTTATCCATACACTCTTGCACATCATGCCCTGACATTGTGGGCAATTTTCACTGAGGAGGATTTCTCTCTTCCCTTCCTCCATTTACATGAATTATTTATAATTATTTTATGTTGTTTATGTAACTTCTTCATCTGGTCGCATTTGTGCCATGTGCACAAATTACTAGCTGAGTGGACAAACTTGACCATCAGTGAGTGGCATCAGGGCTCGGGAGAGTCTACAAGCCTGAGTGGGTTCCCTCCACGCTCCTGCTGTCTGACATTCAGACAAAACTCCTTTCATTTGGCCAGACCATGGAGAACTAAAAATCACCCCACCCAATACCAACGCTTTAAGAGCTAATTATTGTTTAGGCAAATTAGTCAGTAGAAAATGTTAATAGATCGGATGCATTGGGTATGGAGGTATTAGCACAATACACATGGAAACGTAAAAGACTAAAATCAAGTGAAGAACAAGAAAAAACATCTGCTTACATGTGAGAGAGATTCGTGAGAGGTCTAAACATCCTTTGTTGGATATTTGAAATTTCAATTCCTTCTAGGCTGCTAAAAATATCAAATTAATTATCAAAAAAATATGTTATGCAGGGTATAATAAAATGAGTTTTTGTGACGGACAATTTAATAAAATGCTGTTAGTTAACACTTATTTGGAACCAAACATTCGTACTTAACCTTCCCTAGGCACTTCCCCAACTCCTTTAAACATTTTTTTATTAAAAAAAATTTTTTATTGAATGAAATATTTATTAAATTCTACAGTGCTTTACAATTTTTAAAAGTTTCACACACATGATTTCATATGATCCCATAATAACCCATTTTTTTCTCCCAATGCCTTTTTGATTCTGCTATTTATATGTATATATCCTGCTTATTTGAATTTTTTGGCTTCGAATAGAGTGGAACAATGTTTTTTGCATAGTAACTACTCAATATATATATTTGAAATAAATGAACAAGCATTATCTTTTAGACAATATTGCAATAGCAGAGGCATTTTACATTCTTGAAGTTTTTCTAATAATTTTAAATAATGTTTTTCTAATAAAATGCCATTTTACTGAGGGAACACTTAAAAGAACTGAAGCTTACCTTCTTAAGGCAATTCTTAGACCTTAACATAATTTGTGTGTGTGTGTTTATGTGTGTGTGTGTTGCAAATAATGACTTATATCATCTAGAACATTCCATCTTGGGATAACGATGGTTATAATAAATTCTTAGATACCCAGTGCTAATGAAGGAATAAATATGCATAGATGCCTTCAGAGGATCAAGCAAACAATCCAATATAAGCTTCTGGTGATTACAGAAATATATGAAATGATTAATCATTATCTAATTTGTGGCTTATAAATACGAAAGATTAAACTAATAGCTATCTGCTTGTAGCCCAGCAAGCACTCATCTTAACCAATATCCTGGGACTAAAGCTTTTAACCAATATCCTGGGACTAAAGCTTCTCATTTGAGATCCTATCAATCTTATTTTATAGAATTTATTAGCTATTAGTATGTAAATAAAAATTATGTCATAAAACTATCCCCATAGGTGTATACTTACAGAGACTTGAGTTTGACAAGGTAATCAAATTGGTTTGCTTGAATTTTCTGGATTGGGTTATAGGAGAGATTCCTGTTTTAAAAAAAGAGCAGCAATAGGTCAATTCTTAAAAAGTATTTGAGTAAAGAGAAAGTGTGTCTCTTGACTTAGGGTTACTTTTAAACAGTAACAAAAAAAGTACAGCAATGTCAATTGACCCCTAGGGCTAGTTGGACATTCAAATGGATTAATGGAAACAGAACTCTTAGGCCAGTGCACGGCTGTCAGTACGTGCGTTAATGACAGAGCTGAGAGAACATAAGCGCGAAGGTGGGGAGGTCCAGAGACGGTCCCACCAGAGGAGCAGCAGGGTACCCAAAGGGAAGCCACACCACTTTAGGTTTTGCCTATCATCAGGTGTGGTTTAAATGAAAGAAAGAAGAATCTCATTTAGTCAAAACTTGAATTAGTGAAATCACATTGAATGCTTTTTTCAATAAATCATGTCAAAGAGTGGCATATTGTGTTAGCAATTTGTGAGGCATGAAATGAAAAGTAAAAGGCTCTATAGTTAGAAACAAAGAAACAGAGGTCAGAGTGACAGTGTAGCTGAGTGTAAATGGAGAAAATTTCAGAATCTTTGCAAAACAACACCTCGAAACAAGAATTGTTGATTAAAGGGACCTTCTCAGGGCAGGTTCACTTTTTAAGAAACGTATTGCAGATTAGACCATTAGTTGGGTGGGGGGGGCAGTGACTACAGAAAGAAGGGAAGAGAGGAAGGATGACAATAAGAAATGTGTTGTGTGAAAGAAGGGAAAGGGACTCAACAATCTATGAACAGAAGGAAACGACCTTAACATAATAAAAGCCATATAGGAAAGCCACAGTGAGCATCATAGCCAATGGTGAAAGGCCGAAAGCTTTTCCTCTAAAATCAGCAAGAAGACAAGGATGCCCACTTTTGCCATTTCTATTCAACATACTACTGGAAGTCCTAGCCAGAGCAATTAGGCAAGAAATAAAAGGCATCCAAATTGCGAAGGGAGAAGTAAAATTATCTCTGTTCACAGATGACATGATTTTATGTGTATAAAACCGTAACGATTTCGCACACGCATACACACAAAAACTGTCAGAACTATTATAATAAAAAATTCAACAAAATTGCCATATGTGAAACCAACACATAATAATCAGACAATAATCAATAATCGAATGCATTTCTATACACTAACCATGAGCAATCCATAAAGAAAATTAAGAAAATGATTCCATTTACAATAACATCAAAAGAACAAAGTACTTAGGAATAAACTGAATAAAGGTGAAAGACTTGCACTTTGAAAACAAAATGTTGCTGAAAGAAATTAAAGAAGACATCAGTTAAAGAAGACATTCTGTGTTTTGGAACTGGAAGACAATATTGTTAAGATGTTAATACTACCCAAAGCAATCTGCAGATTCAGTGTCATCTCTGTCAAAATCCCAATGATTTTTTTTTGGCATAAATAGAAAAATCCATCCTAAAATTCGTGTGGAATCTCAAGGGAACCTGAATATCTAAAACAACCTTGAAAAAGAAGAACAAAGTTGGAGGTCCCACTTCCTGATTCAAAACTTACTACAAAGCTACAGTAGTCAAACCAGTGTGGTGCTGGCTAAAAGATAGTTGTATAGAACAATGGAATAGAATGGAGAGCCCAGGAACAAGTCTTTGTATATATAGTCAAATAATTTTTAAAATGTGCCAAGATTGTTCAATGGGGAAAGGACATCTTTTCAACAAATAGTGCTGTGAAAACCAGATAGATATCCACATGAAAAAAAAAAAAAGAGCTTAGACCCTTAGCTTCCACCATGTACAGAATTAACTCAAAATGGGTTAAAGGCCTAAATAGAAAAGCTAAAACTTTAAAACTCTTAGAAGAAGTCATAAGAGAAAAGCTTCATGACATTGGATTAAGCAATGACTTCTTGTATATGATACCAAAAACATAGGTAACAAAAGAGAAAAAAAACCAAGAGTTGGACTACATCTAAATCAAAAACTTTTGTGCATCAGAAAACACTGTCAACAGAGTAAAAAGGCAACCTACAAAATGGGAGCATACATTTGTAAGTCATATATCTGAAAATGATTTAATATCTAAAATATATACACTCCTACAACTTAACAACAAAACCCCAAACAACCCAGTTTAAAAGTGAGCAAAAGACCTGAATAGGTATTCTCTAAAGAAGTTACATGAATGGCCAATAAGCACATGAAAAGATGCTCAACATCATTAATCATTAGAGAAAAGCAAATCAAATCCACAGTGAAACACCATTTCACCTCCATTAGATTGGCGATTATCAAAAAATATAAAATAACAAGTGTTGTTAAAGAGGTGGAGAAAGCAGAATCCTTGTGCACTGATAGTGGGAATATAAAATAGTGTAGCCACTATGCAAAAGAGTATGGTGTTTCCTTTAAAAATTAAAAATAGAGTGGCTGTATGATCCAGTAATTCTACTTCTGGGGTTATATGCCCAAAGAATAGAAAGCAAGTTCTTGAACAGATATTTGTACACCCACATTCATAGCAGCACTACTCATAGCAGCTAAAAGGTGGAAGCCACCCAAGTGTCCACCAAGGGATGAATGGATAAACGCCGTGTGGTACTTACATACAGCGGATTATTATTCAGAATGATAATATTCAGAACTTCTGACACATGCTACAACCTGTGGATGCACCTTGAGGACATTATGCTAAGTGGAATAAGCCAGTCATAAAGGGACAAATATGTATGATTCCACTGATTTATGAGGTACTTAGAGATGCCAAATTCATAGAGCCAGAGCAGAGTGATGGATGCTGGAGGGGCAGGGGTTGATGGGGAGTTAGTGTTTAATATGTACGGAGTTTCAGTTTGGAAAGATGGAAAAGTTCTAGAGATGGATGGTGGTGATGTTTGCACAACAATGTGAATGAAGTTAATGCCACAGTTGTACACTTACACATGGTTAAAATGGTAAATATACATACTTATGTATATTTTAATCACAATTTTTAGAAGTAAAATAAGTTAAAAAATAAAGATACAAAATTCGTATCAGTCTTACAACTGTGAGAGCTCCTTCAGATCCTTAAAGACAAGTGATGAAAGATTTTCAATCTTATTACTTCCTAAATCCCTAGGGAAACAATTGCAAATGTCATATTATTTCCTTAAGACTTTACTCATAGTTCTGTAATTTATTAAAAAAACATTAGACTACTTTCAAACAATGCCATTAGTGAGTTATATTAATTAATAGAAGTCAAAACTTTAAAAAGGGAGTGAGATGGTAAAAGATAAAAATACTTTATCCCATTTTATTGCTCACTCAGAGACAGTACTTGGTGGTATTTGATCTAGTTCTAATAGATACAATTTTCTAATTCAATTAATATATGTGTTGTGCCCTTCTTCCTTTCTCTTCTTCCTCCCCTTCCTCCCTCCCTCCCTCCCTTCCTTCCTTTGCTAAAGTAGAAATATGCTTTGGAAACTTAATTTTTTCCTTTGCTTGGGTGTATTATAATTTTCAACTGGAAGTGGATTATTTCAGTTTCCAGTTTCTTCCACAGCTGATATACACCGGATCTCATACACACCTGGGGCAGGATATTTTGTAAGTTACTTCGTGTATGTATAGAGGTTGGGCTGCCTAAAGTGGTATGAACTTGTAGCTTATTTGTGAGAAGATTTCGGACAGTAGCAGCTCTTCCGGTAGCTTTGACAGCGGCAACTCTCATGAGAAAGGCCTCAGATTCTTCTAAACAAGACAATCTTTCAATAGGCTTGAGTTCTTCAATGTCATCAAGAGATACTAAGAGAAAGCCTAACCACTTTCCCTGTCCATCTCCAAATCCTATTAGTTGCTACAGGGAGAAGCATGGGAATAGATCTATTTGCTATTGCAGTGCTTATAAATCAAAAGTTAGGTTATTCAACTTGGAAGGACAAGATAGATTTAGACTGAGTTTTTAAAACTAAAAAGTAGCTAATGTAATCAATACTATAAATGACTTTGCTGTAAATGTTTTATTTTTATACTGTAAACTGAACCTTGAGGCTGTTTTTGTTATTTATGTTTTCATGGGTGAATTGTCTGTGAAGATAGATGGTCTGATTTGACAACAAAAGGAATGTTTATAAAATTTCACCCCTTAAAATCCTTCAATAGCTCATTGTTGCATAGAAGATAAAATCAAAACTTCTTAGTGTGATATAAAAAAGCCTTTAAATATCTTGCCACTGTCTAGCTTTCCAGCTCAGTTTCCTACCGCTTTCTACTCAGTCAAAATGACTTTCACCAGGGCCTGAAGGTATCTCAGTATTTCAACCTCTGGGTTTTTGCACGGGTGCTTCCTTCTGCCTGGAATAAGCTTTGATTCTTGTCCTTCTGGTGAACTCCCTATTCATCCTTCAAGATTCTGCTCAGATAAACAACAGGGATTTACTGTACAGCACAGGGAACTATATTCAATATCCTGTAATACCCTGTAATGGAAAAGAATCTGAAAAAAGAATGGGTATGCATAACTGAATCACTTTGCCGTACACCTGAAACTAACACGATATTGTAAATCAACTTTACTTAAAAAAAAAAAAAGATTCTGCTCACGTGTCACTCCTCTGTGACCAGGGAGCTTAGGCGTTCTCTTCTTTGTTCTCCTGTATGTCGCATGGATAACACATACAGCACTTATAACATCATATTAACACTGTTTCTGTACATACGTTCTCCTCTTCTGAAGGATATGATCTCTTTCAGTGCAAGCCCTGTACCTATTCAACTTGGGCTCTCCAGCATCTAGCTTAATTTTTGGCTAGCTATTCTTTGTATCCCTACCTAGAAGACCATTAACAGACTCGACCTGCTTCATATTTAGGTAAAAGTGGCGGCACAATTCCAGTTCTTTGTATGGGAAGCCAAGTAAAAGATGGATCATGTTAGTGAGGCAATGTGGAAAACAGATTTAGAAGAGTCCACGAGGATATTAAGTCTTGAAATATCATGTTCAGCTGTTTCTGGTGGGAGTCCTGTTTTGGCTATTAGAGCAAATTCTGACATATAGTTTTTTTATCATGAATCATGGAATGGGGACCATTTGGCCTAGACCCTAAGTGATGTGTAAAAAGACCGTTTTCTCAGTTTCGTTTTAGGAAAGTTGGTCTAAACTTAACTGGACTTGAGGTCCATTTCTGAATGGGTTCAGGAAACACATTATCACCTAGAGTAGTTGACTTTAAAAGCACACAGTAAATCACGCCTGTAGCCAAGAGTTTCTGCCATCAGAACTAAAGTCTACTGTGAGAAGTCAATCCTGATTATTGCCAATTTATTTGCCCTCATTAACTCTGTCAGTGGGATCAAGCCAGGAGAGGCACAGAGTGTAGTCCAAACCCTCTCTCAAAGGGAGAGTCACTCATTTGAGGTCTAGACCCACCCATTTAAAGCCATCACCTCTTAGAAAACATGCCATTTTCATCCCTGTAAATCCAATTTTTCAAGCCAGCGTCGGGTATGGGACGCGGCAGGGTTTAGGCAGGACTAATTCTTGGCCTTGGTGCCCCTCTCTGCCCCTTTGTTGCTCTTTCCTTTATCTCTGAACCTGCATTAGCGCTGGTTACGGACCAAGCTGTTGTGTTCCATGCTCACTACTGGTTACTGATACTTAGAACCTGCACCTCAGCGCCACCATGCAAGTCAGGATTGGCAGAAATTACCTTCTGGTATTCAGATCGCGGTGGCAAGTAGGATAAAACAAGGAAAAGCATGGACCCCTCGGCGAGCGTGTATTTTCATGGCTAGATACTACCTTTCGAGTCACCTACACGCACCTCTCCCTACTACTGGGAATAAAATAATTTCCTATGTGTTGGTGGTATGGTTCACTTGCCAGACACTGGGAGCTGTTACAGCAGGTGCTTGGTTCTGATCTCTATTGAGATTTTCTTGTGCGTTTTGTGAATGATTGGTACTGTCTACTGAAAAAGGTTTCAAGCTAATGGTCATGGAAAAACGGGGTTTCAGTGGCTTGTTTATTGATGTTTTGGAGCACAATGCTTCATTGGTTCCCGAGGAACGTTTCTGTCTGTGGCATGTGTATTCCCTCCACCTGTCTTAGTTTGCAGGTAAGGTGTCCCGAGAAACAGTTTAGTTACACTCTTTAATTTTTATGGACAAGTTTTAATGAATCAAAGTTCTGCCCAGTTAATTGTCAAACATATACCTTCTGTCCATACTCCAGATTCTTTCTAGAACTCACAAAATCAAACTGGTGGCTAGCCTAAACTTTAGCAAAAACCCAGTTGAAGAAATTAATGGTAAAAAATAAAAAATTGTCTGAAGGACATGTACTTCATTTGTTGTCCTGTGTATATTTTATTTGGACAATCAGCTCCTATGTGCTTGGACCACAAGGCTTTGATTTATCAGAGAGTTGTCTTAATGTCCTTTGGAACTGTGTCATTGATCTTAAAAAAGGGATGTTATAAATAGCTCTCTTTTCCATTATTATAGTCTGGGATGTTACCCATGGTAGCGTCTAGTTTCCTTATGGATCCAAGATTATCCTTTGGTTTCAGAATCAGCAGAGTGGTGTCTTTTTATCTCCTGGTTTTTAAATCCTAACTCTCCAGGAAACTTAAAGATAAATTTGCTATCCCTCTCCAGCAGTGGGTTGGAGTGGTGCAAGATATATTTTATTTATTGATCTCCCCAGACTTTATTCTTTCTCCACAGCTATGTTTCCCTTACCTCACTTTCCTCAAATATTTATTTTATAGTTTTCCTTTACACATATTTTTTTAACTATCAGAATTCCTTTGTGGCTCAAGGTATGCAGAAATAGTGCTAGGAAGAGAGAAAAATAAATCTTTCTTAAATGTATAAAAATGTATACATGTGACAACTATGAACTGGAACAGTAGAAAGAAAATTCTTATCAATATATGTGTAATCGAGCTTACAATTCATCTAGTTTCTGGAGCGGTGCAAACGCGTTTTCACTGAGGTGATTAATTTTGTTTTTCCTCATTACCCTGAAAGCAAAAAGAAAAGGATGTTGTAGCTTCCAGAGGTAACTGATAGGTGAGTTATTGGAGAAACACGTCAAGAGAGGTTGAAGTAGCGTGATAAATTACCCAGTCTGTAATAACTTTAATCTTAAATTTCCCAGATCTTTCAATGATGATAAAAGTAAAGTAGTGTTCAAATTTCTAAGTGATTTAGGGAAGAGCTCCACAGGGGAAGAGTGAAAACCTCGACTCCTGAGAACACAGACTGAGCGTCAGCCCAGGGAGCTGCCTTAGGGTCGCCTCTGTAGGCTTCATGGTGTGTCTGTCGAACAAAATACCTCCCACACAATAGCACTGGTGCACATTGGGCAGTTGATGTGATTTAGGGTGGAGATGCTGCAGGAGGTCTACTTCAAGCTGGACCAACTCAGAAGATCTCTAGTTTGGGATGCTGAATGAGACTGTAAGTCCTGTAAGACTGTAAGTCTCTGCCCTGACGTCGTGTTATGAGATAGCATAAAGGACTAACTCAGAGGAAACCTTTAAAAGATTTCCAGTTCTTGAGGCATTGTGGGACATGCCTGGAACCTGGCCTCGTCCCATCCTTAAGTATTTATTTCCTCTCAGCACTCCATACCGTTACCACTTTCTCCCAGCATCCTTGGACCAGAAAAACACAAGCATCTGTGAAGAGGAAACTCACGAATGATTTCTTCATACAGAGGGTTCTCTAAAAACAAAATACAAGTAGAATAGAAAAGAAGGGCTACATTTTTGGGATATTTATTTGGCCTGTGTCCTTTAAGTGCAATTTGGTTTCCTTTGGGCAATTACCATGAACTGTTTTGCATGACTGATAGAATCCTGCATCTGAAGACTGCTAAACGCACTGCAGAAAAGTTCACACATTTCAGTGGCTTTGAGCCCACTGGAATGGGGCGGAGGGCATAACTGGGTAAAAATTTTTGTTGTGTCAGTGGTAGCTATTGCATTGCCCGTACACAGGGGTCCTGTATATCTTAATATGATGATTTTCAAACTTTTCACATGGTAACCGACAGTAGAAAAATGCATTTTGCATTGGGACATAATATACACCCACACAACCCAAGATTCATGGAACAATATATTTAATCATCTGAATTGTACTCTGATGTTTTTATTCAATTCAATTCTATTCTTTTTCATTTAAAAAATGCGGCTCGGGACATACTACATTGCTTTCATCACCTGCTTGTGAGTTTCAACCCACAATTTGAAAAATACTCTTCTGGAGGAATAAACTGCAAATGAGGCAGTTATACTTTTATACTGAAGGAAGCCCCAGTATCCCTCACTGTTACGGAAGAGGCACCCTGAATTTAAAGTAAGCCAGAGAGGAGTATAAGGAGAAATTATACTCGATAACATTCTAAGGTTTATCCTGGTGTCCGCAGTTACATCCTCAGGGGTGTGGACATTCTACAGTTTCTAAAAGTTATAACTAATTTCCCCCACAGTCTTTGCAGTAATAATTTTTATAGATTAGGACTTTAATTTGGTGTTTCTGAAACTGAGATCCAAGGGCAGATTCTAGGTGGTTTATGAGAAATGTTTTTTCCCTTAAATTGGGTCTTACTTGTAAGGTTGAGAAAAGCAGGCCTCACGTAAGACAGTACCATTGTGATGACCCACGTATGTTGTGAATCTGTGGTTATGCCTGGTTTGAACTTCAGTAATTTTGCCAAAGTGCTTCCTTTTCAGAAAACTTCAAGTTGAGAGGGAACATTTGCTGTAATTACTATGCATGTTTATGCTAGATTCTGTTCGCATAAATGATTCATTTTATTTGTAAAGAGATAAAACGATACTTCAAAAGGACAAAACGTTACTTACAAAACAGTTAAATTACTGCAGGAAATAAAAGTCAAATTCCTTAAATTATGGATGTGGTTGCCTTCAAAGTCCCTGAAATATAAAAATAAAAAATGATAAAGCTAAATTTTAATCACACACAAAAGTCGGTTAAGAATGATTTGTTTTCTAGTAAAATATCCTTTTCCCACGTACTGCTGATTTCATAGGGATTCTCACATAATGTCAGTGTAGCCACTTACATAATAGCCGAAATGATATATTTATATATAATGTTTCTTTTTTTCTGTGTTAATAGTAAAAATGTTTTGAGTTGCATAGGTATGAGGTGTTCATATGGGTACATATGTATCCTAAGGAATGTGAAGAGAATGAAGAAAGGCACACGGAAAGCTTTTGTTGTGGTAACTACCAGCTATATAAACAGAAAGCACGTAGTGATCCGCATTGAACACCCGTCCAGAGGTACCACTGGCATTTCTCTGAGGGGCGTGACTCTATCTGCTACAGCCCACAGAAGATTCTACTATTGCTGCAGAAGATGCTACCGCAAAGCAGTGTTTAACCTCTACCTCCCTTGCCTAGACACTCCCAGAAAAAATTCTCCATAGCCTTTTACCCCTGAGAACACGCTTTCTTACTTTATTATACGGCCACACAGGCCAGTGCAGAGGGAGACCCACAGCTGCCCTTGGCTCTCCACTCCCGACTCAGGGCGCTGCTTGCAGACCTGACTTGAGCTCCCTTGCTGTTTAATTGTCTCTGCTTCCTGGTTTTCATGAAAGCGTTCTTCTATTGCCTTCTTTTATCTTGTCGTAGGGTTTATGTTGGAAGTTCATAGAACAGAGTTAGCCGAGCTCAGGGATACACTTTCAGAAGCAGATGCTGGCCCTTAGATCTACTCGTTTTACCCCAGCACTTAGCTTACCAGTCACCATACCACGTAAAGCCATTCAGGAACAATCGCCACTAAAATATATGAGCTGAAGTCTGACACAGCTGCTAAAATCTATGCGGGAAACACGAGTGACATTAATGGACGTGCCTATCTTTTCTGCGGGAGAGGCTGTATCTGGGATGGTCAGTTTTATTGTGGCACTGCAATAAAAATGGCTGTGGACAAATCAGTCTGTCTGGAAGATCTGGAAGGCCAGCATGTAAGCGTTCTAGAAATCAAGTCAATGGACTAAAAGGGTGTATTGACCACAGAGAAGAGCAAAGAAGAGAGAGATATTTGAAGTCAGGCATAGGGTTTTTCTCTGTTGCATCAGACTGCAAAATCAGATTTACTCGTTGAAGGACACAGAACATTTCAAATTTAAGCTCGCAATCCATGGCGTCCCGAGAATAAGCTTCTTCTTACTATAGTGATCTAAGAAGGGCATATACTATGACAAGGTTTTTGTAGACAGGATCTCT
This sequence comes from Pseudorca crassidens, assembly GCF_039906515.1. NCBI lineage: Eukaryota > Metazoa > Chordata > Mammalia > Artiodactyla > Delphinidae > Pseudorca > Pseudorca crassidens. Next base: position 152,030,111 of record NC_090299.1, read on the forward strand.
GTACATATGGAATGTTGTGTTAAAATCTTAAATCTTGATTCTAGATCACCCTTCTAAAGAAGAACTTCTATTATTCTATTAAACTGGAAATAAAGCACTTGTACTATCTTCTTTTGATCATTAGGCTTGGCCAAGGCTTTGGCCTTCCATAACGAAGGTTATCATTGACACAGACTGTTCTATTTCCTTTTCCTATTTTGTTGTTGTTACCAGGAATCTACCACCAGGGGGTGACATTCTCCTAAGCCTCACAACATTGCTTGATGTTAGTTTCTTGTTAGTTACACCTGTAACTTTTTTTTTTTCTATTAAGGTAGCAAAAATATTTACGTTAATATTAATTTACTATTTGTAAAAGTCAGTGAGAGGCATAAACTAGGGACTTTTGATTAAATTGTTAAATTCAATGTTGAGTTTATTTTAATCTTTATTTGTGAATTTGCCGTGACTTTCTTCCTAAAATTAGAGGTTTTAGTTCTTGATACGCAGGGGTATGGCATACAAATCTGCTCCTTGTGCCAGGGCTCCAAGTTCTAGTGGACCTGAGGGGGTGTTTTGCTTACTTAATGCCTGGATCACTTTTCCAACTTAATGATGCTCTGAATCTAACCACTTTATGTTTCCCTCTATACATGGCAGAACTGGCTGAAAATGAAAATTTCGTTCTTGGATCTGAAGAACAATAACAGAAAATAAAAACACCAAGAATCTTGCCCTCTCAATTCTCTCTCTCATCCCCTAGGGGCTTTTTGTAAACACGCAAATCTCCTCTCCCTCTACTTCCTCCCGTACTTTTCTGGCTCCTATCTCACAGAGCAAATTGAGGTGATGAAGGAGGGGAAAGCCTTCGCCTTTCTGCCCAACATCTGTGATTTACCTGTATGTGCACCTGGTCTCCTACACCCAGGATGCGATGACCCTCCTTCTGCTTTAGGCTAATCCCGCGTTTTCTGAGTTTTGTTTGTGAACGTGTATGTCCTAAAATACATGGTCAATTCTAGTGAATGTGTTTTGGGCGTTCTTCACTTTCAGTTTATATCTATTAAGATTAAGCACAGGTACATAGAACAGAGACCCAACTATAACAGCATAACTACACAAGGATTTAAAAAAAAAAATCTAGGGTTAGGTAGTCCAAGGCTAGTATGGTAATTTTACTAAGTTGTTAGAAACCTAAGGTCTTTCATATTCACTGTCCACAGGTCCTTGTCTTTGTGTTCCAAGATGTTGCTAAAGCTTGAGCCATCATATCCATCTTTTCTGGATAAGGAAAGAAAGGGAGGTTCTTCCTGTTTCTCTTTAAGGAGGTTGCCCAGAAGTTCCACACTATACGTCTTCCTCCTCATTAATTAGGGCTCAGCCACGTGGCTCTGTCTAGACGTGGGGAAGTCTGGGAATGTAGTATTTTAGCTGGGCACTTTGCCGCCCCAAATAAATCTGTTCTGTTATCGAGAAGGGACTTTGCACTTTGATATGTACCAGTTAGAGTTAACTCGTTAACTATGTTATTTAGTTCTCCATATCCTTTTTTTGGTTTTCCTTGATCTTTCATGGACTGAAAGAGGTGGATTATTATTTCTTACCGCTTATGTATGTCTATTTTTCTTTTGTTTTGGTTGTTATATGAATCTATTTGGTGCATATATATACTCCTAATATAATATCTTGTATTGGAAATTGCACACTATAGCATTTAAATGTCCTTCTTTGTACTGCTTAATGCAAATTGACCAAACTTCTACCTACTTAGATAAAAAATGATGCCTACTTTCTTTGGTTTGCATTTACATGGCATACTTTTGAGCAGTCTTTTATTTTTAATCTTTCTTAATCACTTAGTTACAGCTGGACTTTTTTGTACATAGTACTGAGTTAGATTTTGCTCTGTGATCCAACTTGAAAATCTGTTTCTCTTTTTAGTAGGTAATTTTAGCCCACTTATGTTTATTGATCTGACTAATGTATCTTACCTTAGTCTGCTATTTAAAAATATTATTATATGGTTTTATAGGTTAAAAAATCTTTCAACAAATGGCTTAAAAATTTTATTTATTCTAACATTGAAAAAGGCTTGTATATTCTATTGGTAACCTTTATAACTACAACTTTACCCAATACACCGTATCTTCTCTTTCCTAGAGAATAACAATAACACTTATCAATTTCCTATTATAAGAAATGATGGAATTAGTATGTATTTTCTTTCTGCCTTTTCTTTCCTCTCTCTCACCATAGGATTTTGATCAATTATATGCTATTTATTAATATTCACCTTAGGAATGTCAAATAGCCACATATTGGTAGATTTCTTAGTTTTAAATGACATCTCTTGACGCCAGGCTATTTTTCTTTATAGTTTTATGGTTTCACTTTATTCCTTTGAAACTGCTTCCTCAGTTAAGATTATTGTGGCTCTTGCCATATTGAGCCCTGTATCATTCTGTGATATTTCTCTTTATCCCTGGTGATAGTCTTTGTTCAGAAGGCTATTTTTTTCCAGTGTTAACACAGCCCCTCGATCTTTTAAAAAAAATTAGTGCTGCATTTCTTATCTTCATTTTACAGCTTGAATATCTCTGTTTTCTCTGGTTGTCTCAAGCTTTTTTCTTTGCTTTTCTTTATCTTTGGTTTTCAGCAGTTTGACTATGATTTGTCCAGTTTTTTTTTTTTTTCTTTTCTACTTCTGCTTGTTTTCTTTTCTGAGGTTCTTAGATTTTTTTTTTGGTTTTTTGTATTACATCATTTTAGAAAATTCTTGGTCATTATCTCTTCAGATATTTCTTTGAAAAATGAGCAGGACCCTATGTCCCCCACCTCTTGTTTGTAGAAAAGCTTTAGCCTCTTAGGCCTTCCCTGAGTTCCAAAGAGCAGATTTAATCAGAGAAGTGATAAAATGGTGAAACAAAGGAAAATAGTCAAGCAAGACAAAATACTAATAGTTTAGCCATAAAACAAATTCAAGATCCTTTAGTTCCTCCTCAAGGGCAATAGATAATACCCTGAGCCATATCCTTGAGTTGTTTTGCAGACACTAAAACCCTCACCAGGTGGAGGAAGTTAACGGCATGCTGATCACCAGCACGTAGACCCCAGGCTGGTTGGAACCAGAAGGTTGATGATTGAGATTCCCGTAACCTCACCCTGTTACCTCACCACCAACCAATCAGAGAGTTGTGCACGAGCTGATCACACACCCTGCAGTCCCCTCCCTCACCCTGCCTTTAAAAACCCTTCCCTGAAAACCATCAGGGAATTTGGGTCTTTTGAGCATGAGCTGCCCATTCTCCTTGCTCGGCACCTGCAATAAATGCTGTACTTTTCTTCACCACAATCTGGTGCCAGTAGATTGGCTTTGCTGTGCGTCTGGTGAGCAGACTCAAGATTTTTGGTAACATCTTCTGTCCTGTTGTCCTTCTCTTCTTTTGCTGTGACCACTTTAACGCATTTTGAGACACTTTTATATTATCCTGTAACTTTTGGATTCTCTGTTCTATCTTTGTTTTATGCTCCGTTCTCATTTTGATTCAAATGAAAGCTTTCTATTGACCTATCTTCAAGGTCATTGATTCTTTTGTTAGCTGTGTTCAGCCTGTTGAAGTAATTCTCTGATTCTCTTTAAAGCTTCCATCTCTTTGCAGACATTTTCCATGTGTGCATGTTTTGCCCACCTTTCCCATTTGTATTTCCCAAATACTTATGATTAATCATTTAACTGATTAATCATAAGTATTTTAATTCCCTTGTTTCGTAGTTGTAACATCCGAGTTATCTCTGGGCCTAGTTCTGTTGATTGCTTTATAATTTGAAAAGGATTGTTTCTCTTGCTCTTTCTGGGATGGGGCTTTCTCAGCATGGTTGTCCCACATGCCCTAGAAGCCCCAACCCACTTGGCAACAGTGCAGGATCCTGGGCTGGAGAGGTTTATTTGCCCCTATTGCTGGAGTAGAGAGCTTTGGCTGCTACCGCTCCTTTGGAAGCAGTGGATCTATGCACAGTCCCTGGCTGCAGGAAGATTTTCTGTCCGTCTCCCCATGGTGTAAAGCTTTTCCTTCCTAAGAGGGAAGAGTCTAGGGGAGAAGGTGGGGTTTGTGCCTGCATGCCACCAAAGAAGACTCTGTCTGGTTTCCTTAATTACTCCCAGCTTTTTCCATGAGCTGGTGGAGGCCAGAGAAAAAGAGCCGGTTAGGAATAGCTGACTCCCTTGAGTGTGGGGTTCCCAGTATTCCAAAGGGTTACACTAGCCCACACTTAACCTTTACAGGTTTATTAACATTTTAGCAGTTTTCTTTGTACCTGCTCTATGAGGGTCAACGCTTCACCTTGTGCTCTGCCAAAGGTGAAATACTGTATATGTCCCGTCTCTCTTGGTCACTCCTTAGAATTGTTTCCCTGCTTGCCTTATGACTGACAGGCTGGAGAAAATTAAGACTGTGTAGATTGTAAAGTTCTTCCTCATTGGTAGAGTGGGAGCAATATTGTCTTGAGGCTGTCTACAGCTTCAGCACAGCATTGTTGGAATGGAATTGTCATATATAATATGTATCCTTCCGTGACTTTTTCTTTATACTTCATATTATGATCTTGAAATTGTGCCGTGTCGATTGAAGCAGGGCAGGTGCATTCATCTTTATTGCACCTGTGTGTGTATCCCATCTTATTTGTCCATCCTTTCCACAGCTTCCAGGACCTTGCTCCATAATGCATCCTTACTGTTTTCCACGTTTACAAATCCTTTACATTAGCTTCTTCTGCCTATATATAAACTTGCTTTGTCTCATCCCTGGATAAAAGTTTACTTTACCCTCTTGCTCTTTAGCTCATCTTTGGCTATTGCCCCATCTGTTCATATGCTTATTTATTAGTTATATTCCTTCCTTTTTGAATATCACGTCTTTTAGTGTGGTGTTTATAGTTTTTTTTATTGCTTTGAAAGAACTATATTAAAAGTTTTAATCTGTTGTCTGTTGTATATCTTGCAAATATATTCTCCTGGGCTGTCATATCTCTTTTTGTTTTATTTCTATTTTTCTACTTAACCATAGTTAAACAAATGTTTGCCGACACATCCAACAGATTTTCTAGTTTGTACTTTGCTGACGGTTCACGCACAAGGTAAAGATATTGTAATTAATTTTAAAAAATGAATACTTATAAAGCAAAAATTATTACCAGCATTAAAATTGGGACAACATTCACTCTCAGGGATGCATGTGGAGTGAGTTGTTTTGGATAGCTAAAACTTAAAGATTATAATTTTAGTAACAAAAATTTAAAAATTCCACATCTTTAGTTATAAATCCTAATCATTTTTTATTTTTATCTGAAATATACGTTTGGCTACCTTTTTAAAAGCAAAGGAAAGATTTTTTATTGTATGGGCATAAAATCTCCCACATTTGCTTCTGGTCTCAATGCATGAATTTTTAATTTACTCATATAAATATTAATCAGCTTTACTTCATTACTAAGTTTGGATCATGTAATTACCATTAGTGAATTCTTTTGAGCCCAAATTTAATCACCACAAAGAATATTGCACTTAATTTGCCCTTTCCTTGATGACTTAGTTCGTCATTACTGAGGGTACTATACTGTTATATCAAGATGCCCTCTGGACTTACTAATGATTTGGGGGAGGTTTCTCTTCCCCTAGATGGTTCCAAACTAGTGTGTTTTGAACAAACTTTTGGGAATTCCCTACAAATAAAAGACAGAGGGGATTTTATATAGAGTATATGCAGGTTATTGACTGAACATTTAAAGAAATATTTTGGATTTATTTCTTCATTTTTGCCTGTATTTTAAATAGACACATTTACTGGGTAATTGAGTTCTGCATAGGTAGAGTGATGCTAATTACCACAAACAAAACTACTGTGTGAAAAACTCTGTGGAACATATTCTGTTGTGATGAGACTTCAAAAATAAAGCCTAAGTATCATAGTCTTATTACACAGAATTTAGCAATGACACTAAAGTGGCTTAGTCTTTCTGTACCAAATGAACAAGTGAACAGATTGACAGGGGGGAAGGGGTGATGTTACATAGATATCATAACATCCTTTCTGTCTTCCTTCTTCCTGCCTACAAAGTATGTCTTGTGTTTTGGAGATGTTTTATTTTGATAAGAGTTTAGAGGAGTTAGTTTAGATAATAGGGATGTTTAATAAGAAAATCATGCTAAAAATATTAACAACTACCATTTGAAAAAACCTGACATCTGAAATGAACTAGGCAAAACCAGAAAAGTTAGTTGTCTTCTGTAAGAAGAGATAGAGAGAACCCTCCTACACTGTTGGGGGGAATGTAAATTGGTGCGGTCACTATGGAGAATAGTAGGGAGGTTCCTTAAAAAACTAAAAATAGAGCTACCTTATGATCCAGCAATCCCACTCCTGGGCATATATCTGGAGAAAACTCTAATTTGAAAATATACATGCACCCCTTATGTTCATAGCAGCACTATTTACAATAGTCAAGACATGGAAGCAACCTAAATGTCCATCAACAGAGGAATGGATAAAGAAGATGTGGTACCTATGTACAATGGATATTACTCAGCCATAAAAAGAATGAAATAACGCCAGTTGCAGCAACATGGATGAAGCTGGAGATCATCACACTAAATGAAGTAAGCCAGAAAGCAACAAATACCATATGATATCACTTATATGTGGAATCTACAAAAATGATACCAATGAACTTATTTACAAAACAGAAAGAGACTCACAGACATAGAAAACAAACTATGGTTACCAAAGGGGAAAGGGGGGGAGGGATAAATTAAGAGTTTGGGATTGACATATACACACTACTGTATATGAAATAGATAACTAATAAGGACTTACTGTATAGCACAGAGAACTCTACTCAATACTCTGTCATGACCTATATGGGAAAAGAATCTAAAAAAGAGTGGATGTATGTATATGTATAAGTGAATCACTTTGTTGTACACCTGAAACTAACACAACAGTGTAAGTCAACTACTATATTTCGATAAACATTTTTAAAAAGAGGAGATACAGCAACTTACAGCCAGTGCAGCCTGGGCATGTGCTGACAAAGAGGCTTGTCAGGCAAGCGGGTAAGGATGTTATTCATCAGTGCTCTGAAAAAGAGAAACAAAAAGGAGTCTGATTTCTCTGTTTCTTTTCTCAACTGAAGTCAAAACGTGGTTTTATCATTATTCTTATGAAGTCATGAACATCTACTAAGTCCGTTGTCTTCTCACTCAAACTATTTTCTGTAAGTCTTGATATATTTAAGTGCTTGTTAGTAATAAAATTAGACAAACGGTAGCCATCATATGGAGGAAGCAGTAACATTAGCAACTGAAGAAAAGTCCTGTGCCCTTCAGTAGTGGGTACTGAAAAGGAGGTGATTTTAAACAAACGTATTTTTCTTTACCAAGATTAATATAGGATAGTACTGGTGTGCTTAAGAATATTTCAATAAAGCATGGCAGTGGGGCTGTGTTCAGTTTTGATGGGCTGACATTCTAGAAGATGGAAGATCTTATAAAACTGTTACAACTACAAAACAGCCTCATAGGATATGACTAGGAGATGGTTTTTAGTTGAAAATTCCATTTTAGGGTTTTAATTCTAAATGTCATGTTGTTAAACCCAATTTTTATTCATGCCTTTTCCTTCAGTTGAAATATTTGCATAAATTTTTAGTACTTACAGGAGAATAAGAGAATTTAGTCCATAAAATGTTAGTGGGGAAATTCGACTGAGATGATTCTCTTCAATTATCCTGCCAGCCAGAAGAAAAAAATGGGTTCATTTACATATTTTTCGAACATAAAGGCTAGTACTATAAAATGCCACATAAATTAAACATACAGCCACTCTAGTCTGTGGAGATCTTCAAAAACACCCGGCTTCAAGAAGGTTATTCTGTTATGACTGAGATACCTGAAAAAAGAGAAATAACTACAGTAAATTTGATACCTTCTTGATATCTTATAACAAGAGGAAGAACAATAATTGCCCATCTTAAATTTTCTTATATGTTGTTCTCATCAGGCCATTTCCCTGCCCTCGGAGCCCTGAAAGTTCTCTATCACTTACCTTTTCACGTCTAGTTTTTCATTTCCCAATAATCAACCCACCATCAGCCAAACCCTCACTCCCTCTGTCTATTCATTAATTCATCAAATCGTTTTGAGCCCCTACGCTGCGGCATTGTGCTAGGTGTGGAATCGCTTTCTCCGAGGGGCTTTGCATCTAGTAGAAGACAGCATGTGAGCAGGTGGTTATTGCAGCAGCAGAGGGAAAAGAACAAAAACATGCAGTTCCTCTGACTTTTCAGCGGAGGAGGTGCCGGCCTCTGCTGGACTGGGGAAGCAGAGCTTGGAGGGGAGAGGGGACAGGGAGTGTTAAAGAAAGATGTCTCTATTCCTGCCCTGCAAATAGGTTCATCTGTGCCATTTTTCTAGATGCCACATATATGTGTTAATATACGGTATTTGTTTTTCTCTTTCTGCCTTACTTCACTCTGTATGACAGTCTCTAGGTCCATCCACCTCACTACAGACAACTCAGTTTTGTTCCTTTTTATGGCTGAGTAATATTCCATTGTATATATGTGCCACATCTTATCTTATTTGCAAAGCATAAATAGAGACATGGACGTAGAGAATAAACGTATGGACACCAAGGGGGAAAGGAGGGCGTGGGATGAACTGGGAGACTGGGATTGATATATATACATTATACTGTGTATAAAATAGATAACTAATGAGAACCTACTGTAGAGCACAGGGAACTCTACTCAGTGCTCTGTGGTGACCTAAATGGGAAGGAAATCCAAAAGAGAGGGGCTATATGTATATGTACAGCTGATTCACTTTGCTGTACAGCAGAAACTAAGACAACATTGTAAAGCAACTATACTCCAATGAAAATTAATTACAAAAAAAGAAAAGAAAAACAAAGGCTCTTCTCAACTGAGCCTTGGGTGAGGTGTGTCATTCACAAAGCAAAGCACGGGTGGGAGTGATTCCAGGCAGAGGAAATGGCTTATGCAAAGGTGAGAGGTGTGACGGTGACAAGGGGAGGGGTCATGGTAAAGAGGCTGTGAGGGGATGCAGGAGATGCCCCTGGAGGCAGGTATGGACCTGCTCTGGAGAAAAGACACTGAATGCCTTGCTGGAGAGTCAGACCCATTGTACTTTGACCCGACTTTACTTCTCACTCTTATGCAGAGTGAACCAACTCTTCCTTCTGTTGTGCTGATCTCTTACGTGTTTATTTCTTTGTTTTCTTCCAAAAGCAAACACCAGCTTTTAACAACTTTCAAAATCACCTCTCTTCTTTTATAGAGGCCTTATTTTTTTTAAAAAAAAATTTATTTATTTTTGGCTGCGTTGGGTCTTCGTTGCTGCGTGCAGGCTTTCTCTAGTTGCAGTGAGCGGGGGCTACTCTTCATTGCGGTGCGCGGGCTTCTCATTGCGGTGGCTTCTCTTGTTGAGGAGCATGGGCTCTAGGTATGCGGGCTTCAGTAGTTGTGGCTGATGGGCTCAGTAGTTGTGGCATGTGGGCTCAGTAGTTGTGGCACACGTGCTTGGTTGCTCTGCGGCACGTGGGATCTTCCTGGAGCAGGGCTCGAACCCGTGTCTCCTGAATTGGCTGGCAGATTCTTAACTACTGCACCACCAGGAAAGCCCCGGCCTTAGAGTCTTTATGTGGCCTTTTCTCTTTTTTTTTCTGAAGAAAACTTTTGGACACACACACAACCACACACAGCCCAACAGAAGCTGGTAAAGCAAGGGAAATATTTGGAAAACTCTAATTCCACTTAACTTTGTCCTTTGGTTTGGTAAAGTGGAGGTGAGACTCTCAAAATACCTAAAGTTGCCAATGGTAGCAAAAGCACTGGACTCAAATGTGTGCAATATTCCTTTCCTTCCATTTTGTCTTAAAATGGCAGAGAAATTGTCTTGCGTCTTTATTTTTGTCTCAGTTTCTCTAATGCAGCAACTCACTGCTCTGAATCTGCTGTCAGACAGTTTGGTTCCTGGCTTCGCTACTTGTTAATAGTGTGACCTGAAACAAACAGCAACTTCAGAAATCCTCAGTTTCCCCAACTCTAAAATGGAAATAACACCAGTACCTAATTCACTGGGCTGTTGAACATTTGAGCCAGGCATGTCAGGAACACTTGGTGCATATTAGTAGAATGAGGTCTCTGTTCAACCTCCCATTTCAACTTCTTTCCTGTTCTTTTTCCTCATTGCCTATGATTCTTATGCAAGCATTTGTTCAAATTCCTCTTCCCCTGATACACGGACCACACTGATTTCTCTTTTTGCTACTCTGACAGCTCTTAGAGCTGACATCCTGTAAAATCTGTCCTTCCAGGAATCTCCCCTTCTCCATCAGATTTGACTTTTCTTGGGGGTAGCAAAGGATAAGGCCTCATATTAGAGCCACTTCCTTCCCTTGCAAGCCTGGAGCCCCAGTTGGGCACAGGAAGATGTTAAGAATCTCTTCAACAGTTGCCCTGAGCACCTCACGGGTTCCCTTAAGAGCCACTAGAAATCCTCTAGAAAGGGACTTGATCCACCCCCCATGCCCTGTGCTGTCTGATTTGCCCCGTCCTATTCATTTTTCAGAGTCATCCTTCACTGCTCTGGACCCAAAATAATCACTCCTTTTAGGGAATCCTCTTAGCAGTTGTGGTCTGAACAACACAGGTTTAAGTCTTAGTTAAGTAAACACCCTTGCCATTCTCTAGTTGTTGTGTGTATGTTGGCATTGTTTCCCCACCGTAGACTGGAAGCGTCCAGAGAGCGTGTGGGTGCCTCTCCCCGGTGGAAGCACAGGGTTCTACCTGCAATACTGCAATAAGGAGCTAGAAGGTAGCAGGGCTGACTTCTCTTTCTATGCCCCCCACGGTGTCTCGCTGAAGACCTTGCACACTGTGAGGGGTAATGAGTGTCTACGGATGAATGAAGAGCTGTATCTGATGTTTACCCATGAAAGACCAGAACCGTGTGACACTTTAACAGCCAGACAATATTCTCGCGCCAGGAAAAAACCAAGGTGCAGATGGAAGACACTTAAGTTTACTCTCCAGTCTGTGCCATCTTTCAAGAGCCTCCTGCACACCCATTGAACATTAAACCAAGCAGACGCTGTTCAGCAAGTTTTGAACAGATTTGTGAGAGGCTGTAGAGAAAGGTAGGCAGAAGCATGATGAGGACGACTCCAGTATTGACTTTGAGTAATTTGCTAACACACGGAAGAGCAGGAAAGGGATAGACACAGCCACAGGGGTTACTGTTAAGACTTTGGGTCTCCGGTGACCTTCTCTGCTAGTAAATGATTAGGTGGCCTTCTGTATTTTTTTTTTTTTTTCTTTTGTGGTACGCGGGTCTGTCACTGCTGTGGCCTCTCCCGTTGCGGAGCACAGGCTCCGGACGCGCAGGCTCAGCGGCCATGGCTCACGGGCCCAGCCACTCCGCGGCATGTGGGATCTTCCCGGACCGGGGCACGAACCCGCGTCCCCTGCATCGGCAGGCGGACTCTCAACCACTGCGCCACCGGGGAAGCCCTAGGTGGCCTTCTTGACTCAACCCCAAACTCTGGTACAGCCAGTGAGGAATCTGACCGGAAAGAGTTTCTTGGGTTAAGGAGTAAAAAGTGGGGTAGGATAGAAGGCAAGGGGCCAGAAATAAAATACAGGGAGTTGTTTATTAATGTGATTTTTTGGTTATATTTCCATTCAGTAACTTCTAGGTGGTAAGTTTCAGCTGCCTGGTAAAATGCAGCTGAAATGGAATGGAACTTTGAGAAAGACTGTTTTAAAAAGCTTAGCTCTTAACCACAATGAGATGCTACTTCACACCCATATTAAAAACAACACAACACAAAACAACAACAAAATCCCAGAAGGTAAAATGGTGCAGATGCTGTGGAAAACAGTATGGTGGGTCCTCAGAAAATCAAAACGTAGACCTGCCGTATGACCCAGCAATTCCACTTCTGGGCGTATACCCAAAAGAATGGAATGCAAAGACTCAAATATTTGTACACCAACGTTCATAGCAGCATTATTCACAATAGCTGAAAGGTGGAAACGACCTAAATGTCCATCCATCAGGAATGAATATAGAAAATGTGGTATTTTATATATATATACACACAGTGGACTATTTATTATTCAGTCTTAAACAGGGAGGAAATTCTAATATATGTTACAACATGCCTGAAACTTGAAGGCATTATGCTAAGTTTAAGACGTGATGAAAAAGGCCTGACACTAAAGGGAAAATATTACCTGATTCCACTTCCGTGAGGTCCCCTAGAGTAGTCAGATTCATAGAGACAGAAAGTACCACGGTGGGTGCCGGGGCCTGGGAGGGGCCGTGGGGAGTTAGTGTTTAGTGGGCGTGGAGTCTTAGTTGGGAAGGTGAACAGTTCTGGAGATGGACAGCTGTACAACAGTGTGAATGTACTGAACGCCACTGAACGAGACCCTTAAAAAGGATTAAAATGGCAAATTTGTTATATATGTTTTACCATAATTTAAAAAAAAGCTTTGTTCTTTTAAACGTATCGTGCTTTATGTATTTGTAAAAGCAGAATTAGTGGGAAAAGAGTAACTGGAGAAGTCTTTGGGTTTTTTCCTTCATAAATTTTAATCATCGCCAGGCTTTCTCATGTTGATAAAGTTCATTCAATCCTCATTCCCGTCACCACGGCTTATGTATATTGAGTTCCTACTACGTGCCCGGCACAGTGCGCCCAACTCTTCCCACGGATTTTCTCATTCGTTCCTTACAACAATCCTGAGGTAGGTACTGTTGTAGTTTGCATTGTACGGTAGAGGGAGCTGATGCTTAGAAAGGAAATTAAGTTCTCAAGTTCACACACCCAGCGAGTGGTGAGGTAGGACTGGGACTGCAGCCTGTGTGACTCAGGGTCCCATGCCCTTGGCCCCAGTGCTGTGCTGCACCGTCCACTGCCTGCATGTCCCGTGGGCACTGTCATGGGCGGGAGGGCCGTGGTGGGTGGGATGGGTCGGGCTGGCAGGCCACCACGGAAGGGCAGACTAATGGGCGCTGGTACTCACAGTTTAGTAAGACTGTGGAGTCCTCGGAAAGCATAGACGGATACGGATCTAATCTTATTGTTTTGCAGGCACCTGTGAAAATGATTATTAAAAGGAAAACGTAAGGAAATGTAGTTTCAGTTTTGCAAGATGAAAAGAGTTCTGCGGATGGCTGACGGTGACAGCCCTGCAAAGATGCGGGCGGATGTAAGGCCTCTGAACGTACACTAAAGGGTCAAGCCAGTACGTTTTATGTTGTGTGTATTTTACCACAATATCTTGTGATAACCTATAATGGAAGAGAATGTCGAAAAAGAATACACATATTTATACGTATATGTATAACTGAATCACTGTGCTGTACACCTGAAATGAACACAACATTGTAAATCAACTATACGTCAATAAAAGTTAAAAAAAAAATGAAAGAGGAAATGTCAAAAAATTCTTAAAAATTAAAAATGGTAAACATAACAAAATAATTTAGCAGAGCTGGGTATCATGTCATTTTGTTTCTTGATTAAGTTCACATATGATTAGGCTAGTTTTTATTTGGAACTTCTAGTTATAAAGGTAGGCACACGAGAGCTAAATTTTTTTTTTTTTTGCGGTACGCGGGCCTCTCACTGTCGTGGCCTCTCCCGTTGCGGAGCACAGGCTCCGGACGCGCAGGCTCAGCGGCCATGGCTCACGGGCCCAGCCGCTCCGCGGCATGTGGGATCTTCCCGGACCGGGGCACAAACCCGCGTCCCCTGCATCGGCAGGCGGACTCTCAACCACTGTGCCACCAGGGAAGCCCGAGAGCTAAAATTTAATGTTTGAATTTTTAATGAGTGAAACTTCAGTTTTAGTGTATGCTAATGCACTCACTAATCAAACAAGCCTAGAAGCCTTTTTAACTTTTTAACATTTTCTGCTATAATTCTACAAACTTGACAGTATTCAACACAGTGTTGGCAAAACTACAAGGCTGTGACATCGTTAAGACCCCAAACCATATTTCATGTAAACCACAAACTGGCCAAGCAAGTCAACTTCAATTGTATTAATTTGACACCTAAGTTTCGCTCCAAAAACTGTTTGAGGAAACTTACCAAGAGTATATATGACAAAAGAGAAAAACAGAAATAGAAAGAATCAGGTGGACCGAGAAGATCGACAACATTCCAGAACATAGAGGGTGGGACCAGTTTCAGGGGAAGCATATATTAGTATCTTATTTTTAGCCTGGAAGAGTCCCCAAACTTCTGAAACCAGAACTATAATTTTTGCTAAAAGAAAATTTCCAGGAACAAGAAGTAAAAACAGTAACACTTGGTTTTCATATTAAAAAACAAACAGCAAAAAAGGATCAGGTCTAGGAGAAGATAAATTAGCTTGGAAGGCCAAGGAAGTATGCTGGCTGCGGAGTTCACTGAGGTCATGCTGGAGGTTGGGTCTGGAGTTAACAGGAGGTCAAAGGAGACAGAACCTGGAGCACAAGCCGTTGCAGCCCACACACCCATTTAAGCTCTGCACATCTACGTACACTGGCCCCAGGTTGTGAACAAGGGCAAAAGTAAGGGCTTCAACTCTTATTTCTTCTACTGATGCAGGTCACCATTGTTCTTCAGGGTTTGCTGAGTTTATGTATAATTTTCACAGATTTTAGGAGTGATAAGGGATAAACCAGTATGGGCCAACTCTCAGTTAATTAGAAATTTTGACTAAAGGAGAGTCCCTATTTCTCCAGCATGCAAGAAACCTAACTTTGATTGTAAAATGTTAAGTTTGTTATACACCGAACACTCTCACAGAACATGCTGTGGTCCAATCATTTACTAGGCGATGCATCTTTCTCACTAATAAACAGAAAAACTTTGACAAGTATTTATTCATTTATTTCTAAGTACTGTAATTTTCTGTTAAGCAATAGATTATATTGCCTGGAGGTGGAGCCAATCACCAATTAGAACTTTTTTGGTAATTAGACTATTTTGATCTATTACTTGGAACAAATTGGTCGTTCAAGAATTAATTCAATGTTCACTGTGTAAAATTGCTAAACTATTGAATCCTGATGCTTAGAGTCGAAGCCCCGACTCCTTTTAAACCATGTGGACATAAGGTGGTGCTAGAGATCAGAAAAATTCTTCCTACTCCAGAAATCAGAAAATAAAGTAAGGAAATATCCTCTTGAAGTTTGTGTATCAGGTTTAATTTTGAAAAGCTCTTCTCACTTGATTGATAAATGTCTAGAATACAGTTCTGAAAAGTTATTTTTATTAGAATTTAATTTTCTGATGTGAAATATTTTTCTGCAGGTAATCCGAGCTTTGAGAACATTTCATCAAACAAAGTGGATACATTTTTCTTCTGATTCTGCTCTATCTTTATTATCTTAAAGAGAAAGTACAGATAGATGATATCTATATACCAGGGGTCTCTAGTGTAAAAACAAATCCCAAACCAGTGTAGGTGTGAGAATGAAACTGGGAATTCTGAGACGTCTTCTGGATAGTGTCATTCAGGCACAGAATATTTAAACCCAACAGTTTAAGCCTATGACAATATGATTTAGCCACAAAGTTGACCTAAATAACAGATAACCATCCCCTGGGCCATTATGGATTCTGTGAGTACATAGGTAATCTTAGACTGAAGAGAAGCTAGCATTTCAGATAAAACTCAACCAATGAGGCAGATGTGAAAATGGAATTAAGTCCCTAAAACACATGCTTGGAGGTTTCAAACCACAAGGACTTTCTCTCTTAGGTAGAGATTGAATTTGCAAACATATGGAAGAAAATTCTTCTCTATCTAATCTTTTTTTATTTTTTAATATTTATTTATTTATTTGGCTGTGCCAGGTCTTAGTTGCAGCACAGGGGATCTTCGTTGCCACGTGCAGGATCTGTAGTTGTAGCATGTGGGATCTAGTTCCCTGACCAGGGGTCGAACCTGGGCCCCCTGCATTGGGAGCATGGAGCCTTACCCACTGGACCACCAGGGAAGTCCCTTCTCTATCTAATCTTGAGGGCAGCTCTGGTAAGGGGTCATTACATCGTTCTGTAAGATGGGCATTGAAATGCAGAGAGTAAAACCTCTTGAGTATATTCACTTGGGGGCAGTGTGGTCGGAGGGTTCATAGCACACGTACTCTGGTTTCTTTGGGGATAGGTATCTGAGATTTTTCTAGGATAGCTTCTAGAATTACTCAGGAAAAAAAGTGTTACCTGGTAGTCTCCAGCTAATGGCTAAATAATTCCCAAAAGAGGGGTTAGACTTAAGCAGTGGTGCAGTGTTTGTCTCTGCAGAAGTGGGAAGAAACAGATAGGCCAAAAAATGTTAGTCAATTCAACACTAAGAATTAAAATTTTCCTTACAGCTTCTGAAGATCATGGTACTTCTTAAAGCCATCAGGAGGAAGTTTTCTTATTAAGTTCCACTTGAGTGACCTGAAATAAATGTAAATTTTGGTTCTTACTTAAAGGTTTTTTCTTTACTTTTAACAACATTATGAATAATTATAAACTTTATTTACTTTAACACTAGCTTTCAGGAAACATTTTGCTTCACGATGTCACTCTTGTATTCATAATATCATTTAAAAAATTTTAGAGAGATTTTATTTGAGAGGTATTTTTATTTTTATTTTTATTTTATTTTTTTGCGGTACGCAGGCCTCTCACTGTTGTGGTCTCTCCCGTTGTGGAGCACAGGCTCCGGACGCGCAGGCTCAGCGGCCATGGCTCACGGGCCCAGCCGCTCCGCGGCATGTGGAATCTTCCCGGACCGGGGCACGAACCCGTGTCCCCTGCATCGGCAGGCGGACTCCCAACCACTGCGCCACCAGGGAAGCCCAGCACATACACTTGATTGCATCTTTTGTTTAGATAAAATGTGGCGATACTAAATACTTCACAAGATTGTTATGAGGGGCTAACTAAATAAGTGAACATATAGAATAGTTTAGAGTCAGATCTATCATGTAATAAATGCAAATAATATCAGCAATCATTATAACTGACCAAGGAACAATGATATCATCTTGTGACAACGCATTATTAATAATGACAAGTACACCTGAGTTATGGTACAGTTTCACAGGGGCTGTTCTGGCTGTCAGGATGAAGCCGTTCTTTTCTACTTACATTAAAGTCACATTTGAAGAAACTGATGGAACGGCTCGTAAATTGGTCTCGTCACAATCAAGCTCTAAACCTCGGCAAAGACATTGCACGGGCACAGAACCGACCACTGAATAAAGAGGAAGTGGTAAGGAATGGGGATGATGAGGGACCAGGAACAGGAGGGTAATGAAAAGAAAGAAACAAAAAGCTATAAGAAAATCATACACAAAAATGTGTCATGTCTTATGTACGCAATTTGTGCAAAGCTTTAAATTAAGGTTCCAAAGTTTTGCTTTTAACATTAAAATGATGCTAGAACTTGAAGAAAAGGAAACATATACATTTACCAGCCCATGCATTTAAAGAAAAAAAAAAAAAAAGCAGCCTGCCCCTCTCCATTTGTTGCAAAATGAGTGAAGTCATCTGCTCTTTCTTATCCTTGGAGAGTAGCTACGTCCCAGGGTGACAGGACAGGGTGTGATGGGCGTTAATGTCCATATTAAAGCTGCTGTTTAAGAATAAATTATTAATAGTTTTAATGGAAGACGAAGCCCTTTTTAACTAGCAAGAAAGAGAACTCAACTCTCAACTATAGTGCTGGGAGATTTTTTTTTTTTTTTTTTAATTCAGGAGTTCTTCAAAAGACTTCTTTTGGCCTATGTAGGAATGTAAGGATGCCTACAGCTTCACTTGAGGAAGTGAATATTTCTTATGCATAGCCATTCTGTTCTCACTGATGAGAGCTGGAAAGAGAGAGGAAATGGAATGTATGCCTTTGATTACCTTGTGGGGCTATAGCGGTAGTTTTAAAGATGTGACCTGATATTTCTAAAGTCTGTTAGAGACTTGCAGTGGGGTGTTCATATAGCTAAGCAACGAAATGGGATTATTATTCAGAGTAATAGACATCATCTGACTGCTGACTTGATGGGGAATGGACGATTCCTGGGAGCAATGAGGTGTGTTCTTTTCTATGTTTACTTTGAAACTCTGCACTTAGAGCAGAGGTTACAGCCTCGAATACCTACAGGGGCAGGCAAAGCGGGTAGAGACTGCACCCGGGAGTCCCAGTGGGACAGCTTCTCCGAACTGTTGGCCTATATTACAACAGGAACATCTGTGGCCAAGTCAACCAACTTCCTCAAAGAAGCCAGAAAGACAATGTTTCGTACTATATAATTACCTACTTAAAAATAATAATGCCTAACTTAAAACATTTTAAATCATCATAGGACAAACACAACTTCTTGTGAGAACTGTCTGTTTGCAGACTTTTAGTCTATAACCTTTACAGTAAAGCTTCTGCAGAGTAGAAAGTCATCGTGATGGCAAAGGAGACACGCTGAGGCAAAGCTGGGGGGTGACAGAGATGCACACGGGCGGCTCCAGCCTTGGAAATAGTCACGTGTCTCTTTGCTCAGCTATGAGGCCACAGGTGTTTTCCCTCTCCTCCCAAATAACTCTGCAGACTCCCTACAGGATCCTGAGAGCTCACGATCGATCGTAATTTAGGTTTTGTGTGTTTTGTAAACAGAGTCCGTGCCAAGAACTTTAAAACAGGTTTATGGTTGTAAGTGACCATTCTGGCGATGGAGCTCTGGAAACTGATTCTCTCTCTCTATCCGCTGCTAATGTGAATGTTGTGGGGATGGGAGGTGCAGGGTTAGGGTGGAACACGAAGGTCCCGAGAGGGACAGTATGAGAGGTAAAAATGGAGGGCAGTGAAGTTGGCATTAATCCAGTGTGTCTTTTCTATTATGCAGACTGAATTCAGATAATCCATATATGCTGATCACAAGGTTACCTGTGATAGGGAAAGATGAAAAAATGACACCTAAATAGCCAACCAGGAAAGAAGGAGGAAACATATTGTCACTTACAGAGTATTTTGAAAAGTGTATAATATGGAAACCTGATTATGCTAAAATGCTACCTGAAAATATGATAAGAATGGATTGCATAGAAAATTTCAACTATGTTCAAATAAAAAAAGATGAGTAATGCACCAGCAAGTTAATGCTGGTAGCTTCTGAGTGGTGAAATTATGGCTGAGTAAACAATTCTTTCCAAATCTGCATACTTTCCAAATGCTTGAAATTTAAACTTTATTAATATATTGGTTAGTGATGGATGTGTTTCCCATGATATTTTTCTTGAGAGGTGACTTTGTAACTGTGAATTCCTCACATTCTTTCATCCAGCCAAAAAGTATTATAAGCCATTTTCAGTTAAATTTCCAATAAATCCTTATTATAATCTGATTTAAATAAAGCGGTACAAAAAAAATAATAAAGCGATACCATAGGAACCTTCATTTAAGTTTCACCCCTTAATCTTACGTTACACTTCCCATTTCATTCTTACACTGCTTTTAAGCTTGAAAAAAGACATTGAATTATGAATTGCCACCTCTCCCCCATCTTTCTTGAAGACTGTAATTAAAAATTATATATTTGTTCATTACTAAGAATTGATAAAACGTCGCCTTTGTATTTTTTGAAACCTTTTTTTTGTGTGTGTAGCTGCATTCCTCTTATGTAAGTATACTTAGGACACATTTCTCCCAGAGTTCATCATCGAGCAAAAATTTATTTCTCTTGCTAACTTGATCTGTTTTCCCCCTTTGTTTATTTTTGTTTTACAGACCAGACTATGAAAAAGTCATGTAGCCCATTATTTTTCCTCTTTGACTTAATGACTACAGAATTAAGAACTAGGCAGTAAATTTTCTTAGTGAGGATTTCCTTATCTAATTTTTCTTCTCCATTCCTTTTCCCACTCACCATGGAATTTTTGTCTCTTATGTCATGTTAATGGGTTAAGTCTGTTCGTAGCCATATTTTTATTGTAAATTGCCTAACATCCTTTTGGGAATAACGTGAAATATAAAAAGATTAAATTAAAATTTAAGAAATGAAAAGAAAAGGATGTACAATAAAACAAGAAAATAAAAACTACATTTTGAGATCATATGTCTTAATCCATTCGTTTTTTGCCTTGTATTAGTAGTTAAATTATACCTGTTAACTTTTTCCTTTCCCAAAAGCTTTTAGCTCTCTAATGATAAAGCAATCTGATCTCCATATTTGACAGGAAGACAACATGAAGTTGAGATAGATTGCTGAGTGACCTGTGAGACTTACAGGAGGGACGTATACCCCCTTAAAGTGGGGTTTGCTAGCAGTTTTTTTTTTTAGTCTCTTTTGAGTAATGAAGACAAAAAATATTTTAAAAATTTAAAAAAGCTGTACTTTACAATTTGTGGTAGAACATAAAGGGAAAAATACAGTGAAGTATCCTTTTCCCCAACGTCTGCTTTTTAACCAAGGTTTTGAAAAGCTAGGATTAAAATTACAACTTTAAGACACACATTTACATTTGAATAATTTATTAGAATAGGCAACATTTATTTAAAAGGAATTATGTATATAGATCTTTCTGATCTTAAAAATTATAGCTTACCCTCAATGTTATACCCTCCTACAGACCCTCTCCAGGGTTTTTGTAAGTTTTCGGTATGTGACTAGAAGTAGCTGATTATAATTAATAAGGCTTTTTTGGTAGCTGTAAGGTGTGGCTTAGACTCCAGAAGCTTTCTCACTTACAAACGTTAAAATCCAAACAGATTCTCTGCTCTTCTATTTTCAGTTTCCTTTATATCAGAGTTGCTTTTATATCAGAGTTTATAATTGTTGTGAAAAGGGGGCATGAAAAATAGCAACCCTGATGGACTGACATTAATCTTGTTCACAGCAATACCCGGCATGATTTATTACCGTTGCACTTATGATCCTTGAGTGATCGTAAAATAAAATCCTCAGTTTAAGGCTGCGTGTCTACTAGAACATTATAATTTTGCAAATAGAAAACTATAAATTTTTTAAAATGTTGGATCCAACTTTTAAGAACATGGTGTCTTACTATGAACCTATAGGCAAGGACCATCATTCCCTCTGATTACTTACAGCATTCAGATGTTTCTGCCACAAAAGGATACCAGGAAGTCATTTTGTAGTAATTGGCAAAATATTTGTCAAGTTGCATAGACCATCCATTGTTGTCACCTAAAATAAAGATCACAGAGCCGAAAAGTTCAAGAACAGAAATATTCTGTTGTGTCGGGGAAAACAGGTCCTCTCTTTAGAATAATTGAATGACCTATATGAGAATAGAATCTAAAAAAAAGTGGATACAGGTATATGTATAACTGATTCACTTTGCTGTACAGCAGAAACTAACACAGCATTGTAAATCAACTCTACTCCGATAAAAATTAATTACAAAAATAATGAGTGATTGACAAACAGAGGAATGTCATCTGGGAGCTTGTCACAACATTCTCCAAAAGGGACACATTATCTGTCTCCATATAAACTTGCTATTCCTCCTAAATTCTCTGGATTGGTGAATGGTCCCTACAATCTATCAAACTGCTCAAAACAGAGAAATTGAGTTTTTTGGAATATGCTCATATCTGATTAAATATACTTTGTACCATTTTCCTCCATCTCCATGTTATTTTCTTATTTTTTCATGGCTCATTAACTCTTCCATGAAGATTACATTTGGGGAAGGAAAGGTATTCTAACATAAGTGCTATGTATGCTTGTAAGAGTATACTTCCTATTAAAGTCCCACTAAAAACAAACTGGAAAGAAGATAGACTACTTAAACATTGTATTTATAGCAGTTTCCATCCTTTAGTATTAACTTCTTTATTACAGAAGGTTTCAAAATAAATAATAAAGGTTTTAGTATTAACTTCTTTATTACAGAAGGTTTCAAAATAAACACCAGTAGCAAAGTAGTATGATGATATCTCAAAGATATTATTATATCTCAATGATATCATTATGATATCTCAGAGATGACTGATGGACCTCAAGTTTACCAACTGCAGATGTCAGCCTGAGACTCCAGCTGAGTGCCAGTAACTGGGTGGACAAGAGAAGCACCCCAGAAACAGCAAATCTCAGCTTCTGAACACCCAGGAACCAGGTCAAGGTGCCTCCCCGACCCTTGACATTGTAAAGAAGGTGGCACCTTAGGAAGAGAAAGAGGAGGAAGGGAAGGAAATCTGAAAGAATGGGCTTGTTCAGGCAAATAGAGATGGTAGCTTGTTGTGACTGTGGGATTTAGTGCATGTTTGCTCCCTCTGCATTTTATCTTCGGTTTAGAATGCTTTCTTGTTCTTCAGAAGCTGGTAACGTAGATCTATGTTGTCCAGATCCCAAGCAGCTCAGGTTCTTGTTATAGAAAAGCTTCTACCGAAGGGACTCACTCCTGCGAGACTGAAAGTTTGTAGACACCAGTCTTGTGGGTACCTAGCGGAGGTGGGGCAGTTATCGTGGCCAGTCTCAGGTTCCAGCTCCCTGGGTGAAGAGCTGATGAGCAGTAGTAATGGGGCAGATGCTTGCAACTATGGTGGTGTTTTCCCCACCCCTGACTCTTGCTTCTATTGTCTTTATAATGATTCTATAAACACATTCTTCTCTGTATGAAATCTCTTTTTTCTTAAGCAAAAGCAAAAAAAAAAAATCTAGAGTGGTTTCTCTTTCCTCCTTCCAGAAGGGATTGCAGATAACAGAATCTCAAGGATAGTAAGGTTGGGCTGTTTATCTGACCTGGATGGTTTTGAAGATAACGGTAGTCCGGTCACCATTACAAAATGGTACTTTCATAGTTTATGGCACACAGCAACCAGAAAAATTTGCTTCAATGATCACTCTTGGCTTCCTGGATTAGGAGCCTCTTGGAAGGATAGACTCTGGCAAAGTGGATGCTATGGTAACTCATCAGAATGAAATGTCAAGGGCTGTGGAATGAGATGACTACGGAGATGGCCCCAGAGAGATTAAGGAAAGAAAATGACAAGCTTAGGGTATGATGTCCTCAGCTCAAGAAAATTCAGAGGACCAGGGAGCTGCCATGACTACCCTAAGATAATCTTTTATCTCTTGGGACCTCAGGACTCAGATAGAATCTGATCCAATGGGTTGCTAAGGTTACAACATAAGCTGAATTCACATTTTGTCCTGTCTTTTAAGTGCACATTAGGACACTGATTTGGAAAGAGAGGGACCCTGCGAATTGTAATGGGACTTTTGAACGTGTTCAGTTGAATTTGCAAACCCTAAATCCTCATCCGACTGAGCCTTCCTGCCCAGCATAAATGGGTCCCTTCCCCTGTCTGACCACGTTACTTTTTTGTTGGAGGCCTGCTAGTTACTTTACTTGACAAAACTAACTTGTCAACTCTCCTAGTAACTCCATTTCGTCATTATTGTGAACTCTACTTACAGATGGAAAAACTGATTCTGAGAACTTTAAGTGATTTGACTAAGAAACAGAATTATTAAAAATAACCAAAGAATTAAAATAATACCATTATTTTAATGTTTTCTTTTCTAGCTCCAAAGATGATTGAATCAGTTTATACTCCTCTTATAGAAATTCCAACTTTTATATGACATTGTCTTTAAATATTTAGCTGTTACTATCTGTTACCTATTTATTGTTCTATTGCCTGTTTCATTTCCATTCTTGAGGCTCTTACATCAGCATTGTGTGAATTATACAAAAAATTATTTAACAACCAGAAGGAGTTATTAACTGGAATTTAAGCTTATCATTATTATTATTATCCATGGATCAATGGAAGTATTGTGAATCATTTGTAAAAAAAATTTAAAAATAAATTAAATTTCATACTAATGTTATGAATTTTTATACATTTATAAACGTTACAAATGAAACACGTGGTAAGAGAAGTCTTTTGGCTCTGGGTATGTTGAGGCACTGATTATTTTTACAGACGAGTTTTTATGTATCTACAGAGCGAGGGTGGAAAGGTCTGAAGGACTCAACCCCGCAGGCTGCCAGGGCCTGGTTGGGGGGCGGGGGAGAGGGCGCCCATGCTCACTTTCGTGTCCTGACCCATCCTCCTGGACCTCAGAACACAGCGATGGGACTCAGGCGAGGTGCTGCATCGCAGGGCTGGGCCTGTATCCGCAGGTGGTGTCTCACTGCTGCTGTGACATTCATGAGACAGAGTGGTTGGGTGACCGCCGGAAGACGTTGCTTTTCTTTCTCTCTTGTTCTTCAGCAGGCCCTGTATTTAACTGAGCTTTTCAAGTGAACTGTTGCAATTTGCTGCATTCTTACCATTAATAGGTGGTGCAGTGCTTAACATCTGTTCTAAAGGGGTTCACTATACCTGGTGTAGTTGCAACACTTTAGTCCAACAAATCCAAGTGATGTAGTTATTTATGCTACTTCTCTGTCTCTTTCTCAATCTTATTATTTTCTCTCCTTTTCTACCTCATTGTACCTCAACACACACACACACACACACACAAAGACACAGAGTTGAAAAGAGAGGGAAAAGAGAAAGAGAGGTGATGGGGAATTTGAGAATGCAGAAGGAAACAGGACAAGACGGCTTATAGCTCTCGAAGTGAGAGCATATGTTTTGCGGGGAGATCTCTTTTTAAATAGCAGCATCTTCAAACAAACAAGCTTCTTTGCAATTAGCATTTACCTTCTTCCCTGCCTTCCCAAAGCATTTTCTTCTTCCCACCCATTACTTCCTCTCACCAGAAAGCAGGAACACAGAACATAGAAGATGTAGCCAAAATTGCAAAGTTGGAAAGTTAACATTTTTAAGAAAACAGCTTTTGGAATACGTGTTTCTATATCTTAAATCCCATACCCTTCATATTTCAAGGATGTATGGGACAGTGGGCAGAATGGTTTTTCATACTTTGCTTGTGATCCCACTGAAATTTGACTCTCTGAGTTTTCTCGAGGTATCACACAGTAGAGAGCACAGTACAAGAGGGTATTGCGTTAGGGGATGTGGTTCCTAGTGTATGTTGCTAGTGCTGTATGAACAGCATTAAGTATATATATTTACTAAAAATAGGTTTCTTTAAAACTAAAAACATGTAATGATGCTCTGAATAAGAATGAATGACGCAGACCAAGAAAAATCTGGTCTTGCGTACTGCCTGAATAAGTATGTGCTAATTCAATGAATGAATGAATGAATGGGTCTCTGTCCTCAAAGACACTTCAGAGAAAACCCAGTCTCCCTGATGTTATAATAAAATTTGGGAACTGAGGCACTTAACAAAAACACAGATTTCCAGGCTCCTCTACCGGAGACTCTGATTTATTTGGCCAATATGGGGTCTGGAGGTCTATATATTCCATCAATGCCCTGGGGGAGTCTTACAACAAGTTTTGGAAGAACTGCATTATGGGATTTTCTCTGACTAGAGCCCTTCTCATGTTGCAGTGGAGGATGGCTAGATTTAGCAGAAGAATCCTGTCAATCAGAAGGATCAGATGTCTTTTCCTTAGTAACGTTGCTGTTAACAAGATGAATGCAAGTGGTCCATAATTTAAGGGCACTTTGCTCATATATCTTGTTACACTTATTATAATCTGCTTCATACTGTGCCTATTTATATATGTATTTTATCTCCTTATGAGAGTACGATAGGAATTAATCTTCTTAGCTTATGTATTTTTATTGCCTCAGTGACTTCTAAGGTACTTTTAATATAGTTAAAACATGACTTTTACTAGCTCTCATAAAGTATATAAAATAGTAAATCATTATTTCATTTGCATCTAGTATTAGTTACAATTTATTTTATGGAAAGGTGCGTTAGACACACCAATCTGAATTCTGGAGAATGCATCTCTCTTCTCCATGCTCTCACATTCCCCGGCATTGGCGCCGGGGGTGGGTGTGTGGCGTGTCAAGGGTTGACGTCTGGATGGGAATGGGAAAGGTCCAAGTTTCTTGAAGGCACTGCATAGTTGTGACGGTGCTATATTAGGCTTTCCTCAAATTGCTTCCCAGGATTCTTCTTGAGAAGAGAGTTCTGTGGTTAAATATGCTTGGGAAATGCTGAATCCTGTATCCCCACTTGGAATTACTAATGCAGGCTAGTACGATGAAAGGAGAAATCAACCTTAAAGAAATAGCTTTAATTTTGTTTAACCCTTTTATATGCCATCTTTTAATACATGTTGGGAACTGTTTGCTTCTGTATTTGCACAAGAAGACTCACAGACTTAGAGAACGAACTTACGGTTACCAGGGGAGACGGGTGGAGGGGAGGGAGTTTGGGATTGACGTGTATACACTACTATATTTAAAATGGGTAACCAACAAGGACCTACTGTACAGCACAGGGAACTCTACTCAATGTGATGTGGCAGCCTGGATGGGAGGGGAGTTTGGGGGAGAGTGGATACATGTATATGTATGGCTGGGTCTCTTTGCTGTGAAACTATTACAACATTGTTAATTGGCTATACTCCAATATAAAATAAAAAGTTAAAAATAAAAGTCTAGATGAGTGGTTTTCAAAGTGCAGATCTGGGACAAGTAGCATCAGTATCACTTGGGAGCTTCACAGAAAAGCAAATTCTTGGGCTCCACTCCAGGAGCTTTCAATTAGAAACTCTGTAGATGGGGTCCAGCATTCTGCATTTTAACAAGCCCTCCAGCAGATCTGATGCCTGCTAACGTTTGAATTAATCACTCTGATTAATCACTTTCAAGGGGTTCTGAATTTGGTAATAAAATTGTCTGCATTGGGAAGTGAATCATTTCAAAACTTTAACAGGTGTGCTACTCACCCACTGTGTTAAAATGCAGATTTCTGGGCCCCATTCTTACCTACTAGATCAATGTTTCTGGGGGTGGAGCTCAGGACTCTGCACCTCTCACCAGCCAGCCGTGCCAGAGCACGGTTCCCAAACAGTCCTGTAGGTTTGCAGGGGCCATTCCTGGACTCCTTTCATGTTTGGATTTTGAGTATTCAAAGTCGAGGGACTCATGCCTCTGTCAGAGAGGAAGCCAGGACAAAGAAGGGTGCCATGATGCTGTGTGTTAAATACTCTACACTTTCATGAAACTGAAGGCATAAATCCTATTGGCTACAATATGGTTAATTTATAAAGTGTGGATTTATGCCAAGCAGAGCATCCCTGATTCTCAGATATTTCCTCAATTCTCAGCACCCATTCTTGGGACACAGTGGAACATCTCTTTCTCAGAAATTAATGATTGCCAGAGTAGAGGTGTCCTGGGCCATTAAAATAGACCTTGAGGTGTCGCCTGGTCAGACAGACCAATTCATCAGACCAGTAGTGTGAGATCTCCTTGAATTTGAATGACAATAGCTGTTTGCTGACGGAATACATATGCCTCTTTCTGGGTACTTTTATTTTTTATTTTATTTTTTAAATTAATTTTTATTGAATGATAGTTGATTTACAATGTTGTGTTAGTTTCTCCTGTGCAGCAAAGTGATTCAGTTATACATATACATATATCCACTCTTTGTAAGATTCTTTTCCATATAGGTCATTACAGAGTATTGAGTAGAGTTCCCTGTGCTGTACAGTAGGTCCTTGTTGGTTATCTATTTTATATATAGTAGTGTGTATATGTCAATCCCAATCTCCCAATTTATCCCTCCCCGCCTTTCCCACTTGGTAACCATAAGTTTGTTTTCTACATCTGTGACTCTATTTCTAGTACCTTTAGAGGCAACTCTGAAGAAATTAAGGCTGTGACATTATCCTGGGGATTTTTTAAAAGAAATTGAAGCCACTACAGAAACTGCCTTTTGTGTCCTATCTCATAGGAAACGTTCTGAGCTGAAAGTCTTTATGGAGTTAACTCAAACACCATTGAAGCATTGTTGGATAAACATATTTGAAGTTAAAACGAGGTTTGTATTTATAGAAAAGCCAGGGGTTCAGCTACATGCATTTTTCCTACTCTATTTTGAGAATAATAAATAGAAAACCAGTCATTTTTGAACGTACAATGCATAGTCGTGTATCAATACACATATTTATGACTTGTGTCACTTTCCCTCCTGTCTTTTTGACCTTAAAAAAGACAAACTACCAACTTTAATGGAATATTCTAAAATGAAAACAGGGAAGTTCTACATCAAACTGCCTGGCATTGCCATCATCCTGACAGCTGTGTAAAAGGAAATGAAAGGATATTTAGCGTTCCAGAATTTTAAATGCAGGCCCAATTAAAAATTAAAAGGATCCTTGAATACACTTCAAACATTCTTATAATCCTATTAAAAGATATGTATCATCACCATCATACCCGTAAATAAATACTGTTTGTCTAATTCTCATAGATTAGAGACAGGCAAATAATCGGGGTTATTAATAAAGTTTCCTTTCCCTTGAATTCCTTGCACTCTGCCCTTTTCCTATAGCAAGAGGCTAGAATTTTCCACTTTCATTGCCTTGGAAAAGGAATGACACAGATGTCTGCAGATAACAAAAGAATCAAATTCTTAGTATTTGATTGTCAAAGGCCCAGGTTTGAGCACTGACAATAGATGTGGAAAAACAAATAAAGAAGAGCTGGGCTCTGCTGTTCCCAGACCAGACAAGAGACTTGGACCAGAAAGGGAGAGGGGAAAGGTCTGCCTGGGCTGAACCAGGGGGAAATCAGAAACTCCTCACCTTCATTATATTTGCAAAGACCCTATTTCCACATAAGGTCACATTCTGAGGTTCTGGGTGGACATACATTTTTAGCAGATTCTAACTTACTGCATCACCCAAAATGTATTAGAGGAAGCTTCCGTTTTCCCTGTGGATCAAAGGAATACAAATATGGAAACAGAGGAACCAATGTCTTCATCCTTTTCCTGTAGACAAGGATGTTAAAGTGCAGAGCAGGGTGATGTTCAGAGGCTGCCGAGGCGAGCATCTGAACTTGGGTCTTCATGGTGGAGTGATTCAACCTGCCTCCAACTGGGATGAGGATAGGTTAGCATGACTGTGATGGGGAGCCTTTTTCTGCACGGCCATTTGTTTATAATACAGAAGGAGTGCTAGCAAATTCTAATCTGGAAACTCAAAGAGTTCCCTTAAAATAAAAGCCTGGATGTAATCAACAAATTTCATAGCATTTGAGAATTTGATGGTACTTTATTTTATTTTTTAAATACATATACATATATCACCATATCTCCTCCCTCTTGCATCTCCCTCCCACCCTACAAACCCCACCTCTCTAGGTGGTCACAAAGCACCGAGCTGATTTCCCTGTGCTATGCGGCTGCTTCCCACTAGCTATCTATTTTACATTTGGGAGTGTATATATGTCAATGCCACTATCTCACTTCGTCCCAGCTTCCCCTTCCCCTTCCCTGTGTCCTCAAGTCCATTCTCTACGTCTGCGTCTTTATTCCTGTCCTGCCCCTAGGTTCTTCAGAACCCTTTTTTTTTTTTTTTTTTTAGATTCCATATATATGTGTTAGCATACGGCACTTGTTTTTCTCTTTCTGACTTACTTCACTCTGTATGACAGACTCTAGGTCCATCCACCTCACTACAAATAACTCAATTTCATTTCTTTTTAAGGCTGAGTAATATTCCATTGTATAGATGTGCCACATCTTCTTTATCCATTCATCGATGGACACTTAGGTTGCTTCCATGTCCTGGCTATTGTAAATAGTTCTTCAGTGAACATTGTGGACATGGTTCTTTTTGAATTATGGTTTTCTCAGGGTATATGCCCAGTAGTGGGATTGCTGGGTCGTAGTTCTATTTTTAGTATTTTAAGGAACCTCCCTACTGTTCTCCATAGTGGCTGTATCAATTTACATTCCCACCAACAGTGCAAGAGGGTTCCCTTTTCTCCACACCCTCTCCAGCATTTATTGTTTGTAGATTTTTGATGATGGCCGTTCTAACTGGAGTGAGGTGATACCTCATTGTAGTTCTGATTTGCATTTCTCTAATGAGTAGTGATGTTGAGCATCCTTTTGTGTGTTTCTTGGCAATCTGTATATCTTCTTTGGAGAAATATCTGTTTAGGTCTTCTGCCCATTTTGGATTGGGTTGTTTGTCTTTTGGATATTGAGCTGCATGAGCTGCTTGTAAATTCTGGAGATAAATCCTTTGTCCATTGATTCGTTGACAAATATTTTCTCCCATTCTGAGGGTTGTCTTTTCATCTTGTTTATGGTTTCCTTTGCTGTGCAAAAGCTTTTAAGTTTCCTTAGGTCCCATTTGTTTATTTTTGTTTCCATTTCTCTAGGAGGTGGGTCAAAAAGGATCTTGCTGTGATTTATGTCATAGAGTGTTCTGCCTATGTTTTCCTCTAAGAGTTTTATAGTGTCTGACCTTAAATTTAGGTCTCTAATCCATTTTGAGTTTATTTTTGTGTATGGTGTTAGGGAGCATTCTAATATCATTATTTTACATGTGGCCATTCAGGTTTCCCAGCACCACTTTTTGAAGAGCCTGTCTTTCCTCCATTGTATACTCTTGCCTCCTTTATCAAAGATAAGGTGACCATATGTGTGTGGGTTTACCTTGGGCTTTCTATCCTGTTCCATTGATCTATATTTCTGTTTTTGTGCCAGTACCATACTGTCTTGATTACTGTAGCTTTGTAGTATAGTCTGAAGTCAGGGAGTCTGATTCCTCCAGCTGCGTTTTTCTTTCTCAAGATTGCTTTGGCTATTCGGGGTCTTTTGTGTTTCCATACAAATTGTGAAATTTTTTGTTCTAGTTCTGTGAAAAATGCCATTGGTAGTTTGATAGGGATTGCATTGAATCTGTAGATTGCTTTGGATAGTATAGTCATTTTCACAATGTTGATTCTTCCAATCCAAGAACATGGTATATCTCTCCATCTGTTTGTATCGTCTTTAATTTCTTTCATCAGTGTCTTATAGTTTTCTGCATACAAGTCTTTTGTCTCCTTAGGTAGGCTTATTCCTAGGTATTTTATTATTTTTGTTGCAATGGTAAATGGGAGTGTTTACTTAATTTCTCTTTCAGATTTTCCATCATTAATGTGTAGGAATGCAAGAGATTTCTGTGCATTAATTTTGTATCCTGCTACTTTACCAAATTCATGGATTAGCTCTAGTAGTTTTCTGGTAGCATCTTTAGGATTCTCTATGTATAGTATCATGTCATCTGCAAACAGTGGCAGCTTTAGTTCTTCTTTTCCAGTTTGGATTCCTTTTATTTCTTTTTTGTCTCTGATTGTTGTGGCTAAAACTTCCAAAACTATGTTGAATAATAGTGGTAAGAGTGTGCAACCTTGTCTTGCTCCTGATCTTAGTGGAAATGTTTTCAGTTTTTCACCATTGAGAATGATGTTGGCTGTGGGTTTGTAATATATGGCCTGTGTTATGTTGAGGTAAGTTCCCTCTATGCCTACTTTTTGGAGGGCTTTTATCATAAGTGGATGTTGAATTTTGTCGAAAGCTTTTTCTGCAACTACTGAGATGATCATATGGTTTTTCTCCTTCAATTTGTTAATATGGTGTATCACATTGATTGATTAGCATATACCAAAGAATCCTTGCATTCCTAGGATAAACCCCACTTGATCATGGTGTATGATCCTTTTCATGTGCTGCTGCATTCTGTTTGCTAGTATTTTGTTCAGGATTTTTACATCTATGTTCATAAGTGATATTGGCCTGTAGTTTTCTTTCTTTGTGACATCTTCATCTGGTTTTGGTGTCAAGGTGATGGTGGCCTCGTAGAATGAGTTTGGGAGTGTTCCTCCCTCTGCTATATTTTGGAAGAGTTTGAGAAGCATAGCTGCTAGCTCTTCTCTAAATGTTTGACAGAATTCGCCTCTGAAGGCATCTGGTCCTGGGCTTTTGTTTGTTGGAAGATTTTTAATCACAGACTCAATTTCAGTGCTTGTGATCGGTCTGTTCATATTTTCTATTTCTTCCTGGTTCGGTCTCGGAAGGTTGTGCATTTCTAAGAATTTGTCCATTTCTTCCAGGTTGTCCAGTTTATTGGCATACACTTGCTTGTAGTAATGTAGTACCAGTTGTTACTTCTCATTTTTCATTTCTAATTCTATTGATTTGAGTCTTCTCCCTTTTTTTGTTTTTTGAGAAGTCTGGCTAATGGTTTATCAATTTTGTTTATTTTCTCAAAGAATCAGCTTTTAGTTTTATTGATCTCCGCTATTGTTTTCTGCATTTCTTTTTCATTTATTTGTCATCTGATCTTTATGATTTCTTTCCTTTTGCTTCCTTTGGGTTTTTTTGTTGTTGTTGTTCTTCTTCTTTCTCTAATTGCTTTAGGTTTAAGGTTAGGTTGTTTATTTGAGATGTTTCCTGGTTCCTGAGATAGGATTGTATTGCTATAAACTTCCCTCTTGGAACTGCTTTTGCTGCATCCCATAGGTTTTCGGTACCTTGTTTTCATTGTCATTTGTTTCTTGGTACTTTTTGACTTTCTCTTTGATTTCTTCAGTGATCTCTTGGTCATTAAAGAGTGTATTGTTTAGCTTCCATGAATTTGTATTTTTACAGATTTTTTTCTTGTAATTGATATCTAGTCTCATAACGTTGTGGTCAGAAATTATACTTGATACGATTTCAATTTTCTTAAATTTACCAAGGCTTGATTTGTGACCCAAGATATGATCTATCCTGCAGAATGTTCCATGAGCACTTGAGAAGAAAATGTATTCTGTTATTTTGGATGGAATGTCCTATAAATATCAATTAAGTCCATCTTGTTTAATGTATCATTTAAAGCTGGTGTTTCCTTATTTATTTTCATTTTGGATGATCTGTCCATTGTTGAAAGTGAGGTATTAAAGTCCCCTACTATGATTGTGTTACTGTTGATTTCCCCTTTTATGGCTGTTGGCATTTGCCTTATGCATTGAGGTGCTCCTATGTTGGGTGCCTAAATATTTACAATTGTTATATCTTCTTCTTGGATTGATCCCTTGATCATTATGTAGTGTCCCTCTTTGTGTCTTGTAGTAGTCTTTATTTTAAGGTCAATTTTGTCTGATATGAGAATTGCTACTCCAGCTTTCTATTGATTTCCATTTGCATGGAATATCTTTTTCCATCCCCTCACCTTCAGTCTGTATGTGTCCCTGGGTCTGAAGTGGGCCTCTTGTAGACAGCATATGTACGGGTCTTGTTTTTTTATCCATTCAGTCAGTCTATGTCTTTTGGTTGGAGGATTTAATCCAGTTACATTTAAGGTAGTTATCGATATGCATGTTCCTATTACCATTTTCTTAATTGTTTGGGTTGGTTTTTGTAGGTCTTTTCCTTTTCTTTTCTTTCCTGCCTAGAGAAGTTCCTTTAGCATCTGTTGTAAAGCTGATTTGGTGGTGCTGAATTCTCTTAGCTTTTGCTTGCCTGTAAAGATTTTAATATCTCTGTTGAATCTGAATGAGATACTTGCTGGGTAGAGTAATCTTAGTTCTAGGTGTTTCCCTTTCATCACTTTAAATATGTTCTGCCGCTCTCTTCTGGCTTGCAGAGTTTCTGCTGAAAGATCAGCTGTTAACCTTATGGGGATTCCCTTGCATGTTATTTGCTGTTTTTCCCTTGTTGCTTTTAATATTTGTTCTTTGTATTTAATTTTTGGTAGTTTGATTGATATGTGTCTTGGTGTGTTTCTCCCTGGATTTATCCTGTATGGGACTCGCTACACTTCCTGCACTTGATTATCTCCTTTTTTTCAACTATAATCTCTTCAAATATTTTCTTGGTGATTTTCTTTTTCTCTTTTTCATCTGGGACCCCTATAATTCGAATGTTGGTGGGTTTAATAATGTCCCAGAAGTCTCTGAGACTGTTCTCAATTCTCTTCATTCTTTTATCCTTATTCTGCTCTGCAGTAGTTATTTCCACTATTTTATCTTCCAGGTCACTTATCCTCTGCCTCAGTTATTCTGCTACTGATTTTTTCTAGAGAATTTTTAATTTCATTTATTGTGTTATACATCATTGTTTGTTTGCTGTTTAGTTCTCCTTGTTAAACATTTCTTGTATTTTCTCCATTCTATTTCCAAGATTTTGGATCATCTTTACTATCAGGACTCTGAATTCTATTTCAGGTAGACTGCCTATTTCCTCTTCATTTGTTTGGTCTGGTGGGTTTTTACCCTACTGCTTCATCTGCTGTGTGTTTCTCTGTCTTCTCATTTTGCTTAACTTACTGTGTTTGGGGTCTCCTTTTCGCAGGCTGCAGGTTAGTAGTTGCTGTTGTTTTTGGTGTCTGCCCCCAGTGGCTAAGGTTGGTTCAGTGGATTGTGTAGGCTTCCTGGTGGATGGGACTAGTCCCTTTGTTCTGGTAGATAAGCATGGATCTTGTTTTTCTGGTTGGGCAGGTCCACGTCTGGTGGTGTGTTTTGGGGTGTCTGTGACCTTTTTATGATTTTAGGCAGCCTGTCTGCTAATGGGTGGGGTTGTGTTCCTGTCTTGCTAGTTGTTTGGCATAGGGTGTCCTGCACTGTAGCTTGCTGGTCGTTGAATGGAGCTGGGTCTTAGCGTTGAGAGGGAGATCTCTGGGAGAGCTTTTGCCATTTGATATTACGTGGAGCCGAGAGGTCTCTTGTGGGCCAGTGTCCTGAACTCGGCTCTCCCACCTCAGAGGCACAGGCCTGACAACTGGCCAGAGCACCAAGACCCTTTCAGCCACTCGGCTCAGAAGAAAAGGGAGGAAAAAAGAAAGAAAGAAAGAATAAAATAACATAAAATAAAGTTATTAAAATAAAAAATAACTATTAAAAAATTAAAAAGTAATTTAAAAAAAGAAAGAAGAGAGCATCCAAACCCAAAACCATATCCACCAATGATAACAATTCCTAAAACTATACTAAAAAAAAAAGAAAAACAACGGACAGACAGAACCCTAGGACAAATTGTAAAATCAATGCTTTACAGACAAATGACACACAGAAGCATACACATACACCCACACAAAAAGATTAAAAGGAAAAAAATATATAGCTGCTCCCAAAGTCCACCTCTTCAATTTGGGATGATTCGTTGTCTATTCAGGTATTTCACAGATGGAGGTACATCAAGTTGATGGTGGAGCTTTAATCCGCTGCTCCTGAGGCTGCTGGGAGAGATTTCCCTTTCTCTTCTTTGTTCACACAGTTCCTGGGGTTCAGCTTTGGATTTGGCCCCGCCTCTGCGTGTAGGTCGCTGGAGGGCGTCTGTTCTTCACTCAGACAGGACGGGGTTAAAGGAGCCGCTGATTCGGGGGCTCTGGCTCACTCAGGCCGGGGGAGGGGGGGGGAGGGAGGGGCACGGAGTGCGGGGCGGGCCTGCGGCAGCAGAGGCGGCGTGACGTTGCAGCAGCTTGAGGCGCCGGCCGGCGTGACGTTGCAGCAGCGTGAGGCGCCGGCCGGCGTGACGTTGCACCAGCGTGAGGCGCGCCGTGGCCGCGGCTCGCGCCCGTCTCTGGAGCTCCTTTAAGCAGCGCTTTGAATCCCCTCTCCTTGCGCACCAGGAAACAAAGAGGTAAGAAAAAGTCTCTTGCCTCTTCGGCAGGTGCAGACTTTTCCCCGGACTCCCTCCCGGCCAGCCGTGGCGCACTAAACCCCTGCAGGCTGTGTTCATGCCGCCAACCCCAGTCCTCTCCCTGCGCTCCGACCGAAGCCCGAGCCTCAGCTCCCAGCCCCGCCCGCCCCGGCGGTGAGCAGACAAGCCTCTCGGGCTGGTGAGTGCCGGTCGGCCCCATCCTCTGTGCGGGAATCTCTCCGCTTTGCCCTCCGCACTCCTGTGGCTGCGCTCTCCTCCGTGGCTCCGAAGCTCCCCCCTCCGCCACCCGCAGTCTCCACCCGCGAAGGGGCTTCCTAGTGTGTGGAGACCTTTCCTTCTTCACGGCTCCCTCCCACTGGTGCAGGTCCCGTCCCTATCCTTTTGTCTCTGTTTATTCTTTATTCTTTTGCCGTACCCAGGTATGTGGGGAGTTTCTTGCCTTTTAGGGGGTCTGAGGTCTTATGCCAGCGTTCAGTAGGTGTTCTGTAGGGGTTGTTCCACGTGTAGATGTCTTTCTGGTGTATCTGTGGGGAGGAAGGTGATCTCCGCGTCTTACTCTTCTGCCATCTTGAAGGTCTTCAATCCTTTGCTATTTTTAAAGTGCTTCAGGTTATAAGATTCTACTTTCCCGGCCAAAATTCTATTTAACGCATACTATAGACCGTCATGAGATCGCAAAGCACATTCATTATAATGTTGCTGATCTCCGTTTTCCAAGATTAGAGAATGAAGGCCGAGAGAAGTAAGATGTGAGGGTGTCAGACGCAGGGACGGAGCCCCACCCCTCTGATGCTATTTTAATATTTCACTTTTACTACCAAGTTGGCACTCAGTTTGAAATCGACAAAGATAATTCCTGAATGAGAGTCTCACACCTTTTTGTAATCAGGTTCCCTTGGTATTTACCCAGACATTCTCCCAAGTATCTAAGAGTTTTAGCTGAAACACTGAATGGTCCCTCCTTTTTTGGTTCGTCATTGTCACACTAAACACTACTGTAATCACTCAAAGATTTCTTTTTTGGCCTCTTTTCTGATTGCATCTGTGATAGTTCTGCGGAGATCAATAAATGGGTTAGTAATATATGGCAGAAACATATGGGAATTATATCAAATGGCATAATTCGGGAAAAATTTGTACATTTCCATATTGGAGTTTATCAGTAAAGATCAAAGTTATAAAAACGGTGCAATCAGTTTTGACCAGGACTTCCCTGGTTTGGAGTTCAGTCAAATGTAAACAGTTCCTGGGATAGAATGAAAAAGATGTGAACTCCAGAGTAACTGCCTAGTAGACATATAGATATAAATTCTGTATTGCCCAGATATTTTAGAAAGAAGGGATCCTTGTGAATGCAACTGAAAACTTTAATCATTTTATACCAGAAACTTGATTTAAACTTTTCCTTGCATTGTGTCCATAAAAAATGTTCAGTGATTTGATACCTTATGCTTTTTGTACTGAGATATTTTACTTTTAAAAAATATTTTGTATTCTTTTGTTTTCTATGGGTTTTCTAAGAGAACTGGAAAATTATAGTCAAATTAGACTACTTGTTTAAGATGTCTGTGATAATACAAAAGTAACAGTTCTTTCTAAATATAATTCATTTATATTATAGTTCGATCCATGGGGAGGCAGTTTAACTTACTTGATGGTGTTTCATTTTTTTTTAAGTGACTTCCTTAAATTTTATTACCACTATTTCCGTTTGACTTTTTTCTCCACTTTAATAATTACTATTGGTGTCAAAGTTAAGTAGCTTAAGGGAATAAGGGAGAGCTTTTTGGAGCTACTTTTTTTAGGATGTATCTTTTAAAAGGTCTAACCAAGAAAAAAGTCCCCCCTTCCATTAGAAAAAGATTTTTTATTTGACAATATACTAAGCTGTAAATGATCACTCTGAAAGTGATTTTTAGCTGTGGGTTTTCCTTTTATATCTAAGATATTGTATTTTATGTGATTGCAAATATATTTAATGCTGCTTATTCAAACATGCATGAGGTTGACATATTCTGAAAAGGACCAACTTTCTGACTTGGTCATTTTAGACCAAATTTAAATATGGATGTCTTAAAAATGAACAGCTGGGGGAGCATAAATTATCCAGATACTATAAAATGAAGGAAAAAACCACAGCTAGTGAAGGAAATTAAAGTAATGAGAAGCAGGAAGGAATAACTACATCTCATAATTTTTATGACCTGGACTGTAAAAATGGTGTGAAATTCTGACATTCCTCTTGGGAAGTTCCAACCCTTTCATGCATGAATAGCAGCGCATCTCAACTGGCTACCTTTGAGGTTTTGAGCGTAGTTCAATTTTTTGGAATTTCCAGATGACTGCCACTAGTAGAGTGTCAATTTTTCTTATAGAAACAAAAAAATTGATAATAATTGTAATAATGGAGTTTGGTAGCAAGTTAGAATGCTTGCATGCCATACTGAAGTCTTGATTTAAGTTTAGTTCTGCTGTGGCTACTATTTCGCGTGCATCCCTTACTTCCTGCGCACTTGGGTTTAGGTCAGTGGTTCTCAAAGTCTGCTGTGCATCTGAATGACACAAAGAGCTTATAGAAACTGCAGGGCCAGTGGCAGAGTTTCTGAGTCCATAGGGCTGGGATGGAGCCTGAGAACCTGCATTTCTAACAATTTCCTAGATGCCACTGATGGGTTTGGTCCTGAACTACATTTGGGGATCTGCTGGTCTAGGTGAATTTCAGGAGAGTTGTGTGATCCTGGCATAAGAAGACCAGGAACAGTTTAACATAATATTTGTTACAAAGGCATGTCTTCATAAGAGTGGATTATGATTTTCCCCATATTTCCAAAATTGGACGTGGGGATTTTTAAATGTCGACAATGGTGAATAACAAAGATTTTAAAAGAGCATACTCTTTTTCGTTTTTAAAATATTAATTGCTTTCCAAATGTCCCCTGTATTTTTAATAATTAGTAATAGTTGATTAAACAAATGCTGTTTATTTTCACATGCTAATATTTAAGGTATTTATACGCACATGTAGCTAGAACTTAAGTTATTTGATCCATGCTCTGAATATTTCTTTTTCATAAAAGTTAGTAGTATACACCATTCCCTGCTCATGTCCGAGATCCCTAAGATGATATATTAGCAAGATCTTGGGGACAGATTGCTTCCACCACCTTGCCTCAACTTGCTTCATACTTCCCTTCACACCTACAAACCAGTACTTCCCTGGTTTGGAGTCCAATCAAATGTAAATGTTCCTCGGATAGAATTTCAAAGAGGTGAATTCCAGAGTAACGGCTAAGTATGGTAGTCAGGAATCTGGTCTGCCCAGATTTACTGCGTGCCCGTTACAGGACAAGCATTTCTACCCCTGTAACTCACTTAACCTTCACAATAAATTTACTACTCCAATTTCACAGTAAGGAACGGGACTTAGCACAAAGAAATGATTTGCTGAAGTACCAACAGACAGAAAGAGGCACTTCCAGGATCTGAGCCTGAGCCTTCTGATGCCTGGTTGAGGAATCTTGCTACAACTTTGTTTCTATTTTAAAAAGAAATCACAGGGAGATCAGCTCGGTGGTTTGTGCCCACCTACAGGGGTGGGATAGGGAGGGTGGGAGGGAGACACAAGAGGGAGAGGATATGGGGATATATGCGTATGTATAGCTGATTCACTTTGTTATGCAGCAGAAACTAACACACCATTGTAAAGCAATTATACTCCAATACAGATGTTAAAAAAAAACAAAAACAGTAAGGCCGACTTAAAAATTGCTTCAAAATTTAAAAGGCTAGATCTCATGTTAAGTGTCCTTACCATAATAAAATTTAAAAAATTTAAAGTATAATGTTGGTATTTAGTATACATTAAGTGCTTAATAAATATTAGTTCCTTGTCAAAAAAAAAAAAGAAAAAGAAATCAAAGAAGGTAAGGGAACGTTGTTGCTGTTGCGATTACTGTCGTAAACTACTCACAACTACTGATTTTATATGGACAGATTTGGAGTGCTAGTTGGGAGAAACTGATTCCAGCTTGGAGTGAAATTGTTTTTCTAGATTTCTGTTTTAGCCAATGACAGGAATAAGGAAGCTTTTTGCCTTTTAAAAACTCTAAACGTTTTGCAGAGCTGTTAAGTTACGAACACTTTTCTTTTCTTTTTTATTTATTTATTTATTTATTTATTTTTTGCGGTATGCGGGCCTCTCACTGTTGTGGCCTCTCCCGTTGCGGAGCACAGGCTCCGGATGCGCAGGCTCAGCGGCCATGGCTCACGGGCCCAGCCACTCCGCGGCATGTGGGATCTTCCCAGACCGGGGCACGAACCCGTGTCCCCTGCATCGGCAGGCGGACTCTCAACCACTGCGCCACCAGGGAAGCCCACGAACACTTTTCTTGTAGAAAATGCACGTGTACACAAATACACAACATTTCATAGTTTTCGGGGGATTTACAGACCCCGCACCTTGCCTGAAGATTTTCTTGATTCTCAGAGTCCACTGACCATAAGATAAAAACCACCCTTCTGGGCAACTCAGCCCAAGGGTGGGGTAGGCGTGGCAGGAATGTTTTTACAGCTACTTGGAAATTAAAAGCAACTCCTTGGATTTAATTTTCTTTGGAAGTAAAGGTGTTAAAATCTGTATAATGAGCAGCTTATAAACTTAATGGAGTGAGCTAAATAATCATTAAAATCTAATTTATAAATACTGAGGTGGATTTGATTTGAAAAAGAATGGAGGACAAGAGAAGGATGAAAATAAGAAGGGGAGTTGAGAGAGTAAAGGAAGGAATGCGGGTGGGCACTAGAGAGGAGGAATAGAAGGGGAGACACATGGAAATGACTGACGGGACAGAGAGGGAGAGGCTGTTCACAGACCTGCAGAGAGTGGAAAACACTGCAGGAAGGGGAAGGAAAGAAGAAACAGTTACGGAGGATGCATCTCCAACCTGATTTTGCTTCCCATTAAGTACTGTTTCCACAAGAGTCATGCCCATGCTTGTCATCAGAATTCAATTCTAAGTTTGAAGAAAGAGACCTGAATGTCTTTCCTAGTGTTATATTCTCTCTATTAAAATTCACCAGGATTCAGAGTAACGAACATCTTTCAGGACCAAATAGAAATCTGCATAATTTATCTCCCCCCCAAATAAACTACAGTTGCATTTTCAGGAGATGGGGGAAAGCTTACCCACCTCCTGAATAACTATCCCTGAATCAAGAGGACACATACACACACACAGCCCTACATACACACATAACTACAAAATCAAGAGTGTAGAAAAATATCACTTCTTCAAATATCGGCTGCTGTTTCAATAAGATAAGTAAACAGACAAATCATGGTTGCTCCTGGAAATATTTAAATTAAAAGACAGACCTTCCTAAGGTCATGCAGGTGGGACTCTTTGAGTCACTGTGAGTTAACATTAATGTCTGTGGGAAAAGCAAATGTAATACCAACTGTGTCAAGCGTGGTTGCAGCCTGCCCTCCCTCTGTCTGAGGTCCTTGCACTTAACTTTGAGCTGCTCTCTGCAGGAGGAGGGCTCCATTTCCCCTGCTGGAACAGAGCTGGCCTTGTGACGTGCTTTGGGAGGGATGTGGCAGAAGGGCCAGTGTCCCCAGCTGTCTCAGCCCAGGTTGCAGGCACGGGGACAGAGCCAACCCACAGAGGCCTGCAGAGGCATCGAGAAAGCGCAGCAGAGGCAGGAAGACCGTGTAGCTGATCTCAGCTGAGCCCAGCTGGGATTGCTGCCCCACAGAATCTGAGCTAATACACAGGAAAGAATGGATTTTTTTAAAAAAAATGGAAGTATAGTTGATTTACAATGTTGTGTTAATTTCCAGTGTACAGCAACGTGATTCAGTTGTACATATATATGTCATAGTAAGTAAATATATATATATATTTTCTTTTACAGATTCTTTTCCATTATAGTTTATTACAAGATAAAGAATATATTTCCTGTGCTGAACTCTACTCAATACACTGTAATGGCCTATATGGGAAAAGAATCTAAAAAAGAGTGAATATATGTATATGTACACCTGATTCACTTTGCTGTACAGCAGAAACTAACACAACATTGTAAAGCAACTATACTCCAATAAAAATTAATTTAAAAAAAGAATATATTCCCTGTGCTATACCTAAGTCCTTGTTGTTTATCTATATAGTGGTGTGTATGTGTTAATCTCAAACTCCTAATTTATCCCTCCTACAACCCTTTTCCCTTCGATAACCATAAGTTTGTTTTCTATGCCTGTGATTCTGTTTCTGTTTTGTAAATAGGTCATTTGTGTCATATTTTAGAATCCACATACAGGTGATATCATATGATCTTTGTCTGACTTACTTCACTTAGTACGATCATCTCTAGGTCCATCTATGTTGCCGCAAATGGCATCATTTCATTGTTTCTTATAGCTGAGTAGTATTCCACTGTGTATACATTATGTATACACACACAAACATATATATGTATAAAACCGCATCTTCTTCATAAGAATGGAAATGTTAAGCTAGTAAAATAAATGTAAGATTTCCTTAAGCGCCATATATTTTGTATTTCAACTTCATTTTCTCATTTCTCTCTGTACCGAGAGGTCTCAGCAACTTGACCCTGGTCCTCTGTCCCCTGGTGCTACTGTGACCCGACCCCCATCCAGCTGTGACTCGGGGCACGCTCACCACAGTTGTCCTCGTCCTCCTGGTTTCCACAGTCGTCCACACCATTACAGTGGAGCAGCTGAGGCAAGCATTTGGTGGTGTTGCCGCAGGGGAAGTAGCCCAGGGCGCATGCGACATCCTGCCCGCTCCCGGGAGCAACTGCGAGGAGGGAGGGGAGAGAGGTTTACCCAAGGCACTGCAAAGAACGGTTTCCCCACGTTGCACAGACCTTCCTTCTTGTCAGCCTGGCAGGCACCACCGTCCGTATGCAGCCTCACCCTGCGCACCAGCCTGACACCAACTATTTTCCAAGAACCTCCACCCCTAAAGGATGTTCTTTTCCGTGTCCCCAGAAGATGCCAGGATTCTCCGCTCTTTGCTTTTTCTCATGTTTCCCACCTGGAATGTCCTCACCATCCCTCTTTTTCTATGAAATGTCTGCCCATACTTTACAGTTGAGCTCAATTCCCCTCTTCTCTTTCAAAAATATTTCATCCAGTCATTTTAAAAATCAAGACTTTCTTGCATTGGTACCATTGGCTTAGAATTACGGCTGGTCTGATACTGGGGGAAGAGGAGGGGCGGAAACAGGAAAGCACAGCCCATGCTCACTCATATGGGGCGTAGTTCCCGAGGGCAAGGTCCTGCGCAAGACACCATGCTGTAGCGTCAAATAAAATAGTTCCCGACCCTTTCACATTGGCTTCCTTTGCTAAGTAATATGCATTTAAGGTTCCTCCGTGTCATTCCATGGCTTAGTAATTCACTTCTTTTTAGTACTAAATAGTATTCCTTTGTCTGAAGGTACCACAGTTTATCCATTCACCTAAGGAAAGGACATCTTGGTTGTGTGCAAGGTTTGGCAATTTTTAATAAAGCTCCTATGAACATCTATGTGCAGGTTTTTGTGTGGAGGGACATAAATTAACTGTCATTTAAAACCTCAGATTTGTAGGATTTCAAAGATTATTGTAGAATCCAAGATAATTCTGTTTCTTATTAACTTTACTAAGTTTGTAAATCATTGAGACCTTATAGAATAGTAATAATCAATTATAAAGAAAAAAACAGAATAGTTTGAACAGTCGGTAAAGCTTATTGTGTAAAAATGTATTTGTGGTCTATCATCAAAACATGAAAAGAATAAAAGTGACTATTTCCTTTGTAAGATACAGTGGAACATTTTGATAACAAGGCAGGTGACATTCTCCTAGGGGAGAAATCCATCTATGTCAGGTTTTGACTGTCCTTACTTGTTTCAGAGAACATCATTTGATAAAGGAAATAGTCAAACCTATTTAATAATGAGCTTTTTACACATAGTGTTCTCACTTGTGAAATTATTTATCAGTCTCTTCTCAACAAATTGATTAGAACAGAGTCAAGACACAGGATCTGTATACCACAGGGTGTCATTGGTAGAACACCACACATTTCAGAGACCTGCCGTGTACATATAAATACATTGATCTGTGTTGAGACTGCTTTATGTATTCATTAATTTTTTGAGAACCAACTTTAAAAATCAAGGGTTTCAGAAAAATTCTTTGATGAATTGTCAGGCTTCAGTCACAGAGACTGTTTGAAGGCATTTTAACTAAACATACCTGCCTGTGTTTTCATCCTGCTGTTTTGAAAATTCTTCTCTAACTTACTTTTATGAATATTGTACTTTTATGTCCTGTCTTTAAAATTTATATTTAGAAGCAGGTATAGTTCTTTTAAAACATTTTTATTTATTTATTTAATTTATTTTTTGGCTGCCTTGGGTCTTTATTGCTGCGTGCGGACTTTTCTCTCTAGTTGTGGCAGGCAGGGGGCTACTCTTCGTTGTGGTGCGCAGACTTCTCATTGTGGTGGCTTCTCTTGTTGCGGAGCACGGGGTCTAGGCATGCGGGCTCAGTAGTTGTGGCTCGTGGGCCCTAGTGTGCGTGGGCTTCAGTAGTTGTGGCACATGGGTTCAGTAGTTGTGACTCGCGGGCTCTAGAGCGCAGGCTCAGTAGCTGTGGTGCGCGGGCTTATTTGGTCCACGACATGTGGGATCTTCCCGGACCAGGGCTCGAACCCATGTCCCCTGCATTGGCAGATGGATACTTAACTACTGCATCACCAGGGAAGACCCAGAAACAGGTATAGTTCTTTAATGATAGTGTCATGAAATTAGTCCTACATTTTCAAATATTATGATTCAGTAAATAAATTTGGAATCTTAGAGATATTTTAAAAATAACTTTTTTATTTTGAGATAATCTCAAACTTGAAGAGAAGTTGCAAATATATTATTAAGAATGTTTTTCCCCTCTGAACAATTTGAGAGTAAGTTCCTGACCATGCTCCATCCCCCTAAAAACTTTGGTGTGTATTTCCTATAAGAAAGGACATTCTCCTACTAGAAGGACATTCTGCACACTAGAACCATCAAAATTAGAAAATGAACATT
This sequence comes from Pseudorca crassidens, assembly GCF_039906515.1. Lineage (NCBI taxonomy): Eukaryota > Metazoa > Chordata > Mammalia > Artiodactyla > Delphinidae > Pseudorca > Pseudorca crassidens. The sequence goes on from NC_090299.1 coordinate 152,074,752, forward strand.
GATCCCTTACTGCCATTTAAATCTCAGAACACATTCAAGTTTCACATATTGACCAAAAAATGTCCTTCATAGTGAGAGGATCTAGTTCACAGTCATTCCTTGAATTTTGTTGTCACAGTCCTTTAGTTTCCTTTGATCTGAAATCATTTCTCAGTCTTTCCTTATCTTCAATTATTTTTTAGAGTGTTCCTGAATTTTGGTTTATTTCATCATAATTAGATTTAGGTTAGGCACCTTCGGCAAGAAATTCACAGAAGAGATGCTCATGTCAACCTGTCAGGTAGTGCAAGATCTACTTTGTCCCATTCCTGGTGATGATCACTTCGGTCACTTCATCAAAGTAATGTCTCCCACACTTCTCCATTGTAAAGTTAGCCTTTGTGATTAATAAGCATTTTGTAGAGGGGGTCTTTGAAGCTATGTAAAAATCCCTTCTCCAGGTGAAGGTATTCCCCTGCTCTCTCCTGAATCAGGAGGAGAACAACCCTTATCACTAGAGAAGCAAAGTTGTCACTGAGATGAGTCTGCACAAGCAAACTACTAAAACAAGCCTCTCTTCCACTGGTTTTCCCATGGGTTTACCTGCCCACAACTTACCACCTACAGAAGCCCAATCGCCCCCTTCCCTCTCTTGTCACTTTCCCACAATTTATCATCTTTGTTAAAATAGTATATAAGCCCTCAACTCTAACCACTTCTTTGAGTTTTCACTTCTTTTCTATGGAGACTCCATGCATGTACAATTAAATATAATAACATCAGTAAAATTTGTAAACTTTTTTCCCTGTTAATCTATCTCTTGTCAGTTTAATTTGCGGGTCCTATGTACAGAATACAATACTTTCTTTCCCAACTCCCTTGCTTCTCAGTGGCTAAGAGGCACAGCTCTGGCAATGAGACACGGGTGCAGCCTGCTGAGGAAGTCCTGAGGGGTTAGCTGTCCTGACACAAGAATGGATGGAGCAGTTGCCGTGCCTTCCACCTTCTTCCTGCCTTTCACATGATGTAATGTGTGGAGCTGCAGCAGCGGTCTTGCAGCTATGAGGAAACAAGCAGGCTTGTGAGGCCAAGAAAACTCACAGGGATCTGGGGAATGCCAGCCCTGAAATCTTCGGGTTAAGCAGCATCCTCCTTACTTTAGAAAAACAAACACATCCTTGTTTAGGCCATGGTAGGTCAGATTTTCTCTATTTTGCAAAAAAAAAAAAAAAAAAAAGAATGCTTTCCTAACATACATCGAGAACTTAAAAGTGTCTTTTCTATACACACACAGCCTCTTTCCAGATATGAAAAAAATCTCATGTTGGCAATTTATTTGCAAGGATGGTTGAATGAGTAATTGAAAGACTGGTGGGGGCCTGGTGGAGGGGGCAGTACAGGAGGCCACGCTCCCTGAGCCTCAGGCATGAATAACCTACACATATCTTCAGAGTTGGTGAGGTTAGTGTTCTCTGTTGGGCTGTGTAGATCAACTGGGGATAAAAACATCACAAAGCTATCAAATCTTTCCCTGGCAGCCAGTGTACTGAAAGCTCCAAGGGAGATGAGTGGGGAATAAAAAGCCAGTTTAGGGTAAGGAGACATTGTTGGGACTTCCCACAAACATTATTTTAACTTTCCTGAACTAGGGGAAGGAAGCTTGTCTTTACTCTTGAGGAAAGAAGCCCTCGATGATGAAAATAACTTGTATGCATTTTATAACTTGGCTTTACATTAATGTATATCCATAGTTCTGAGCTTTCTCTGACCTGGTGGTAAGCAGTTTAATTTCATATATCAAGTTTTTTGCAATTCACAGATATCAGTGCAACAAAGAGAGGTGCTTGAAAAGTGAGTGTAGAATTCTGCAAGGATATTAATTTGCCATTGGAAGGACAACTCTGTGTCTTAGCACGAACAGATTCTTGCCTTCTTAGTTTGCATGATATACTCTTGCACTTTCATATTAAAATAGAAAAAAATATCCTAGTTTGTTGTTAATACGCAAATCATGAGAGTAGACTTCATGGCCACTTGTTTTAATATAGAATATGTAATTGGTACAATATATAGTCTTTCTCAGATTCTTTTCCATTAGAGCTTATTACAAGATTGAGTACAGTTACCTGTGCTATACAGTAGGACCTTGTTGTTTACCTATTTTACATATAGTAGGGTATATATGTTGATCCCAAACTCGTAATTTATCCCTCCCCCACTTCTTTCCCCTAACCATGTTTGTTTTCTCTATTTCTGTTTTGTAAATAAGTTCATTTGTATCATTTTTTAAGATTCCACATATAAGTGATATCACATGGTATTTGTCTTTCTCTGTCTGACTTACGTCATTTAGTATGATAATCTCTAGCTCCATCCATGTTGCTGCAAATGGCATTCTTTTTTATGGCTGAGTAGTATTCCATTGTATATATGTACCACTTCTTCTTTATCCATTCATCTGTTGATACACTTAGGTTGCTTCTGTATCTTGACTATTGTAAATAACGCAGCTATGAAGATTGGGGTGCATGTATCTTCTCAAATTAGTGTTTTCATTTTCTTCAGATAGATACCCAGGAGCAGAACTGCTGGGTCATATGGTAGCTCTATTTTTAGTTTTTTGAGAAAACTTCATACTGTTTTCCACAGTTGCTGTACCAATTTACATTCCCACCAACAGTGGAGGAAGGTTCTCTTTTCTCCAAATCCTCACCAATGCTTGTTATTTGTGTTCTTTTTGATGATGGCCATTCTGACAGGTGTGAGGTGACATCTCATTGTGGTTTTGATTTGCCTTTCCCTGGTGATAAGTGATGTTGAGCATCTCTTAATGTGCTTGTTGACCATCTGTATGCCTTTTTTTGGAAAAATATCTATTTAGGTTTTCTGTCCATTTATTAATCTGGTTCTTTGTTATTTTGCTATTGAATTGTATGAGCTGTTTATATATTTTGGATATTAACCCTTTACTGGTCATATCATTTGCACATATTTTCTCCCAATCAGTAGGTTGTCTTTTCATTTTGTTAATGGTTTCCTTTGCTGTGCAAAAGCTTTTAAGTTTAATTAGGTCCCATTTGTCTACTTTTGCTTTTGTTACCTTTGCCTGAGGAGACAGTTCCAAAAAAATATTGCTACAATTTACGTCAAAGTGTATTCCGCCTGTATTTTCTTCTAGGAGTTTTATGGTTTCCAGTCTAACATTTACGTCTTTAATCCATTTTGAGTTTATTTTTGTGTATGGTGTGAAAGAGTATATATCTTTTGTGGCTGCATAACAACCAAGACAATTTGGTCCAGTTCTATTATTTTTCTGTAGTTATTAAGAAAGGAATAAAGAATGGCTTTTCAAAATATAAACATAATACTGGAGCTGCTCTGTTAAGCCATACATTCCTTACTCTGTCTATCCCTCAATCCTGATAAGCTACTCTTCACTGAGAATCTCTGTTTAGATGGTTCTATGTTGTTTGGCTCTAAATAAGGAAGATTCAGTGATTTCTGGATGTGAGGCCTAAATGGAGTAAGCAAACACGTTTCCATCTCTCAGTTTATGTTAGTCTTGGGTGTGTGTGAATTTGCAAACACGCACACACCAGGCATCGAAGCAGGAAGGAAGAGAACAGCAGCAGGAGGACAATGAATGGCTTCATTTGAATCGTTTTTTTTTTTTTTTTTGCTTATTTTTAAATTAAGTTTGTTTAGTCTTAAATGTGATAGCAAGCTCTTTTAGATAAGGAGTGAATAGATGAGACAGAAAAGTTTAAGAATATGGGATTTAGTGCAAATGTTGCTAAGCTTACCTCATACGTGGCTTAGGAGTAGATGCATTTCTGAATAAGGTTTTTTTTTTTTTTTTTTTTTTTGCACTGGGTAGTTTTATTTTACAGAGGGGGTGAGGGTTAGGTGGTGTCAAGAAGAGTGACATGGAGCAAGTAATTTTTATTCTTATATTTTTGTTTTACAAATACACCGACGCATCATGCAATGCTGCTAGCATTGGATGCAATCCTGGGCCACAAGTCGGCACATTCCTTTGCAGCTGGTCCTGTGATGGCAGAACCTTTCATCTCGCCTTTATTGTTTACTATGACCCCTGCGTTATCTTCAAAATAAAGAAACACACCATCTTTTCTCCGGTATGACTTTCATTGTCGAATTACCACTGCTGGATGTACCTTCTTTCTGAGCTCTGGTTTGCCTTTCTTGACGGTGGCCATCACCATGTCACCCATACCAGCAGCAGGAAGTCTATTTAGTCATCCCTTGGTCCCCTTCACAGAGATGATATACAGATTTTTGGCTCCTGTGTTGTCAGCACAGTTGATCACGGCTCCAACCGGAAGACCCAAGGAAATCCGGAATTTAGCACCAGAGGACCCACCATGTCCTCGCTTCGACATCTTGAGTGCCAGGCTCTAAATAATTTTTCGAAGGCTTTCTGACTACAGTAAATCAAGTATTAAATATATCTGGATATATTTTTGCAGTGGGAATTTGTTAGGCACTGGTACCGGGAAATTAATAATTTCAACAGAGAATGGGTAGCAACAGACTCAGAACTGAAGTAAAACACTTAGCAGAGCCCTCATGATGCAGGGGGCAGTTGACGACGGTGACAACATGGCAGGGATGAGGCACTGGCTCTGTCAACATGGTATAAGTTAGTACTTAATGTTGGCATAAGTGCATCTTGCTTTTAGTGATACTTGAATTAAAATTTTTGCAATTACAGTTTGTTTTCATTTGAATACTCTCATATAAAAATCACTCATAATTTAAGAAATTTATAAATTATTATTTTTTAGAAAGCACCCTAACTGAAAAGTTACTCCAGTGCATAAGAAGTCAGGTAAATATTACAGTCAAAATTTGAAGCAATTTGGAAAACTTGCTTAATAATTTTCATCGCAACAGCAGAAATATTTTTGGATGAAGCACTTAAATCTCTTTCTTCTCCTGGAAATACTTTGAGATTAAGTGGATGGAAAAACAGATGAACAGTTACATGTACTGGTTGCCAAGTGAGACACAGTACTGAGTGAAAATCAGTGGCTTTCTTTTTTTCAGCTGGAGGACAAATTATTGTCATTCCCTTATAACTAAAACATACGTATCTGCATTTCGTGGGTCTGGGGGAACTGTAGTGCACAGAAAAGGGAAAGATGGTCCAGACTTTTTGCAGTGATCATAGCTTCTCTTTAACTTAATTGGGTGCCAGAGTAATTCAAGGGCCAAAGCCAAAGAGGAAGTACAGTGAAGCATTTTAATAATGTGGTTTTGAGGAAACTGACCTCATTAACCATATAGTGAGGTGATTATGCTGGGGCTGGTTATCATTTCTGGGGGGAGACGTGATCTGACCTGACTTGTGCCCAAATCTTGAATCCCTCTATCAGAACTAAAATCTTAAGGGTTCCAGTAAACATATCTTGGAAGCTAAGTTCCTAGGGATTTATCACTAATGGAATAAAACTGAGCTCTTTTACTTTTTGACAGACCTTGACAGAAGCGCACAAGCACTTACGAATGTGTCCAGGGAACCCATTTTCTATGGAAAACACTAACTCAGTGAAATTATAACCCTCATTCTGTAACAACATTAAACGTTAAAATGGAAAATGTCAGCATGGTTAGTCTGGAATCAATGCAGTCACCGCTTAGAGACAGTTCTGCTAACTTAGGTTCAAATAAAGGAGGTGAGTGTTGTTTAATTGTTTGTAGTGTTTCTGAATAGCCATGGCTTTTGCAAACAGTAAGATAAGAGTCTCATTGGATTCTATGACTTATTACCAGCATTTGAAATCCTTTTTATAGTCTATGGAAAATATGCAGTATTCTTCTTTTCTTGGGTAACTACCCACAGCATAAAATGTATAGAGGCAGTTTGCTAAAATACTTTGTTAGGAAGCAAAATTTACAAAAACAAAATATGAAAAACCATGTACAAAGGCAAACTTGCCCTATATTTAACCCACTTATTTTATAGTTTCTATTTTAAATGCTAACTATCAATAAGTATTTCAGATATCCAACGACAAAATAAGTAAAAATACCAGTAGTAATAGGGCGTTATTAAATAAATATATAATGTAATTATAGAACTCTGCATTCTCGTATAGATATTCAGTTCAACATTTTGGAAAGTGAGGTAGATATACACCTACTAATATAATTAGATATTCAATACATATCACTGAGTTACAGAAAGTATGTTGAACAACAGCCTATATAGTCTGGTTTTATTTGTATAAGATATATATTTATATCATTTATAAAATTCTGATATACTAACAAGAAGCTATTGCCAGTGGTTGTCTTTGGGAAGTGGGACAATAATGGTAAGAGAAAGGGGTGATTTTACTCTTCAGTTTATATCCTTGGGAAAATTTGGACTTTTTTTTTTTAAGTGACTATTCTTTAATAAAAATAATCTGGAAGAGGGATAAATTGGGAATTTGGGATTAACAGATACACAGTACTACATATAAAGTAGATGAACATCAAGGACCTACTGTATAGCACAGGAAACTGTATTCAATATCTTGTAATAACCTATAATGGCAAAGAATCTAAAAAATAATATATATGTATATGTGTGTGTGTATAACTGAGTCACCTTTCTGTACTCCTGGAACATTGTAAGTCAACTATACTTCAATAAAAAAAAATAATCTGAAGCTATTTACAGATGATTCAAATGCATGAAAATCTGGTTTTGGGGCAATAGATGAAAATACACTGATTGTAATTAGCTGGTTTTCTTTAGACCTTTTGAAACGAGGTAGGACCAAGCCAGTGGCTCTCAGTCAGGGATGATTTTGCAGCCGAAGGGACATTTGGCAAAGTCTGGAGATACCTTTTAGTATCACCACTTGGGGTGTGCTGCTGGCATCTAATAGGTAGAGTCCAGTGATGCTGCTAAGTATCCCACAATGCACAGGACAGCTCACCCCGCAAAAGTTTTATCGTCCTCAAATGTCAGTAGTGCCCAGGTTGAGAAACTCAGAATTAGGCATTGGTGAAGCACCAGTGGGAAAGCACCCCGTGTCAGCGGCCCGTGAACACGTGCGCTCGTTTGCGGGGCAAGCAGTTCATTACGTCTGTGGCTTATTTATCTTCTAGTGGAGATTTTCTAATTGATTTCACGAGATCTTAGAAGTAGATGGACATTACCAAGCAGGGGGACCCGTGCAGCTGTTGTATCTCTTGAAAGGCTGTGATTGCTGTTGTTTTGGCAGGTAACATGGGGAAGAGGCTGCCGTTGGTCCTGTGCTCTGATGCCAGGGACGATTTTCAAGTTAGTTATGAGGAATCGTTTCTTAGCTACAAGGATCATTAAACAATGGATTGGGTTACTAAGAGAATCTCTGGAGGTTTTGAAAAATTGGATAGAAAATTTAAGGATATTCTGCCAAAATTGAGGGGATCAGCCACAAAATATTTTCAGGCTGCTTGAACTAGTTCCATCAATCTATGAATAACATAAACAGATGTTTCAAAGAAGTTACCATTTAAAGGAACATTTTAGACTTCAAATTTGAGATTTTGCCATGTGTGTACTCTGATATACACAGAAAACCTTGAAAAATTCAATTGTCTTTACCTCAACAAAGCTGAAAAAAAAAAAAACCAAAACAAAACAAAAAGAAAAACACACCAATGTCCTGACAAAATCCAGGTACTCAATATCCCTTCGTGATCTTGTCTTAGTCCAGTTTCTCCCGTCTGACTGCAGAACTTAACACAGCATTGACCCATGAACAGATCTGTTTGTGGTCCCCAGCTGTGCCGTGCACACTGCTGCCTCCTTCCAATGAGAAGGGAGAGGGGCCTTGATGCCACTCGGCAGTGTTCTCTCTCCCATGCACTCTTCCATCTCCTAGACGATTATTTCCTTCCTTCTCTCCTCGAGCCTCCAGCACCTCCTGAGGCCACCCGAGGAGCCTCACAAATCCCCGCATGGACCCCCCCCCCCCCCCGCCCCGTGAGCTCCACCTCTTCCATGCCCCCTTCACGTTGTCTAAATCCAGCCCCGCCCCTGAGCTCAGCCTCCATCCCTCTCTCCTGCTCAGGACGGATCCAGCGGTTCTCCCTTCTCTCTCAGCATCGTCCATCTTCACCTCTTTCCTGAAACATGCTCTTGGGTCTCCCTTCTTAAAAACAAGCCAGAAGAAAACACACTTCTTTCCCCATGCCAAGTACATCCTCATTTCTCATCTCCCGTTTTTAGAAAAACTTGTCAGAAATTCTATATTGGTATCTCTGATTCAAGTTTTGGGTGTAGCTTTACTTCTAAAGATTTGGAGATCTATTGAACACAAGAGTAAACTTCTTTTATGAATTTGGGTTATTGTGTTTGTAACAGGGAAGAACAAACCTGACTCCATATTGGAGCTGCTTCTTTTACTTTAACCTTTATGTTCTATTGCTTTTGCTACAAGTTAATCACTAAAGGGATGTTGCCTACAGCTTAAAGCGTCCACAGTGGCCCATCTCTGGGAACCCTGCCTCCCATGCCTGAGTGTTAAGCTAAAATACTTGTGTTTAGCTCCCAGGAAACGTCCTGACCAGGCGCACCTCTGAATGGCTGCAGGAAGGAAGACATTAACACATCTCCTCTCCAGAGTCTGGTTGGACCAGGAAAGACTTACAACAACTTGTCAACATTTTCCCTTTACCTCCTCACCTCTCCCTCTTTGCTCTATAAGATAAACTAGCATCCAAACCCTGGGCAAGATGTTTCTTTGGGACATGAGTCCACCATCTTCTCTGTCTGCTGGCTTTCTGAATAAAGTCACTGTTCCTTGTCCCAACACCCTGTCTCTCCATTTATTGGCCTGTCATGCAGCCAGCAGTATGAACTTAGACTTGGTAACACACTGATGCCTTAGGGGCTTTGAAGGCACTCATGTCCTATAACTTTCACCACAGACTCCTGTGCTTTTGGAGTCCTGTCAAATTTTTATGGTTTTTCCTCCACAATTCTTTATCAGCTGTCACTTCAACTATCATTAATCTGTCTGCTCTATAGAGTCAGTGCTCTGATTATCATTTCTAATTTTTTACTTAAATCTGCTATGGCTAAAAATGCAGATACTCAGACGTTATGTGTAGACCTGTTTGTGAAATGAGCAAACGAGCTATGAACGAGGGCCTGATAAAGGACAAGATTTCCTTCTTTCTCTTTTTTAAATGCCTGGGTTTTCAAGAATCAAAGTTTTGGAGATTCTAGAATGAGTGGTCTTTAGTTGGGTGAGATGTTATTGTAAACATTGCTTAGGGTTTAGTATTCTGCCATAGTAAACATCCAGTGAGCATATATTGAAGGAGTGCACATGCTTCCCAACACACAGAATAGCTGGAAGTTCTAAATTTTGTATTTCTACATTTCCAGCATAGGCCTCAAACTATGACACAACTCTTTTCACAACTGTCCAACCATCCCATTTGATTCCTTCTCAATTCATAGATGACACTAGTAGTGCAGCCAAGAAATAAAGACCATGAATCAGGGGCTGTTGTACATCTTCTTAACAGGCTTTCCATCCAGCAGTGCCTTTCCACTCCTCCTCTCCCAGCTGTGATTCCAGTCTGGATTAGCTCATGTCTGGCTGGTACACTTTTAATGGCTTCCTTTGGATTACGCTTTAGCCTTAGAGCCAAAGCCTCCACAACTGGCCACAATCTACTTTCCTAAACCTAAGAGTCCAGTACATTGACCTTTGCACTCTGATCAGTAGTTTTTCCTTTCATGTTTTAAGCATTTACTATATTTGAGGCACTAGCGTGAAACACTTTACATACCTTATTTTATTTCATCCTCGTAACAATGCCATTGAGTAGTTATTAATATTATCATGACCTTACAGCTTAGAAGGTAAGGCATAGAGGAATAACTTGCTTGGGGAATCACAGAACTAGGAAGTGGCAGAACTGGGATTCAGACTCAGGTCTGTCCGACTTCAGAACATGTGTTTTTACCCACTGCCCTCTACTGGTCCCCCCACCGCCTCCACTGACCTGCTTATAAGACCCCTGAAAAACCATTCATATTTGTGCTTCCCTTTCTTGGCTTGTGACAGTTTTGCTGCATATCTTATTATCAGCTAAGTCTTACCCTTCAAGACCAAGGTCAATTACACCTTCAAACTGACTCCCTCTCTGACTGTTTCTGTCCTGGGTGCGCTGTCACCCTTTTAAATCTTTCAGTGCAGGGATGAGATGCTGGCTGCTTCATAAAGGTATTTTATGTTGTGTTGCCCTGGGTGTCCCAAGATGTTTCCCAACAAGGCCAAAGACAAGAATGGTGCATCTAAATAGATGTGGTCCCGTTGCTACTTGGCAGACGTGTTGGAGATGGAAGCTCTACAAATTCAGACTCAGGGTTCAGAGGAGCAATGAACCACTTCTCCCTCCTTCACATTTAGAGAGTAAATTAAAAAAGTAAAAAGGGAAAAATACGGTTTTCTCATTATTTTTCCTTTTTGGAGAAGTTTCCAGAAACAAACAACTGGATTGATGAAGCCTCATGGAGAATTTTATATTTAATGTCCAAGGTATGGGCAAGAGGGTCCAAACAGAGCAGAGTGGAACATAGGCACCATGTATTCTGAGCGGCAGATCTGACAATGCTGATAGTAGAGTTATGTTCTATTCTTGGGTGTGCCTCTCAACTGATGGGTGAATTTGGGCAAGGGACTTCACCTTGCTGGATTTCAGCTCTCTTCACCTGTCAAAGGTGGAGACAGTACCAGTGGTTGTAATATTATTTGACTCTAGGAGGAAGATGAAGTGATAATAAAACTGTGTGAAAGTTCATTTTTCAAGGGGATGTAGAAGGGAGAGAAGATAAATGAAGAAAAATTGAGAAGGCACCTAGAATAAAATTGAGCAGGAGAGAATGAGTAAATCTACATAGCGTTGGAGGAGCCAGAGAATCTGTATGTTGCCCACCTGTTGTCCATCTCCCCTTTGCATCTCAATGCCTTCAGTCCCGGCTGAGGAGATGTCTGGCTTCAACAATAAGGTTACTCTTGTTTCCCACTTTTCCTGCTGCCTTGGCAATTAAGCACGGCTCTGGGACCAAATCCTGACCAGTGAGATCTAAGAAGCAGAAGTCTTCTAAAGGAATTCCTGGGAAAGCTAACCGGGAAAGATGGAGCTACATGCCACCCTTCCCTTTCATCCTGCTTTGAACATGGACTTGATGTCTGGAGCAGCAGTGGCCATCTTTCCATGAATTAGGAGATAAGCCTGGAACATAATAACCAGCACAAAGGACGGTGGACTGGGAAATACAGGAAAAGATGAGGACCCTAATGGCATGGCTGGACAGCTGATCTGTTGTCAGCAAACACTTTCTGCCGGACTGTTTATGTGAGAAAAATAAATTCTTATTTGTTTAACCCACTGATGATTGGTTTTTCTCTTTGTTGCGTGTAGAGTGCATTTCTCACTGATAGAGAGGGGATGGATGAAAACAGCAATGCAGGCTCCCTACCTGGAGGGGAACATCAGAGCTCCGAGGGTGAAGGAACCCTGGAAATGATTGCCAACCAGGGAAGGGGAAGTGCGGGTTAGGGTTAAGGCTACAGAGATGACCTTGAAAGTTACGATAGATAAATGCAAGTCTCTGAAGATTGTCTGAGGACAACTAGAAGAATAAGGGACAGGTTAAAACAGGAAGTCCCGTGAGTCACAATTTTAAAGAAAAAGAAATGAAAATGTGAGGAGATGCTTTACCAAGAGATCAGACCCCAAACATAGCAGGTAGCTTTCCTCTGGTGTATTTCTATGACGACTTCTGTAACAGTCTTGTGTTTACATCAGACAAATGCAAATTGAGGAATATTCTATAAGACAACTGACCCATGTTCTTCAAAACTCACGTCATTGTCTCCAGATTAAAGGAAGCTACAGAGCTGAGGATGTGATCCTGGCTGGAGCCTGGATTAGGAAAAAAATATTTTTTTCTATAAAGGACATAATTAGGAAAATTGATGAAATATGAATATGGATGTTATATTAGATAGTCTAATTTTATTAATGTTAAATGTCTTGAATTTAGTCATCGTATGGCGGCTAAGAGAATGTAGTTTTTAGGAGATCCAGGCTGAAATGCTTATGTGGGAAGAGTCATGATATCTGCAATTTACTCTCAAATCATTCAGCAAGAAAACATATGCATGTGTGTGAGTTTGGTGAGAGAGAAAAAGTAAATGTGGGAAAATATTAATGGGTGAATCCAGAGGAAAGGTATATCGGTATTCATTGTACTACTTTTGTAGGTTTGAAATTTTTCAAAGTACAATAAAAAAGCTTGGTACATATTTTAATCTTTTAAACTTATTGTAGCTGAAATGGTTTGTAAAGTTTCCAGGTTTTAGATTTTATTTTTTGGCTGAGACACGTGGCTTTCAGGATCTTAGTTCCCCAACCAGGGACTGAACCTGGGCCATGGCAGTGAAAGCGCTGAGTCCTAACCACTGGACTTCCAGAGAATTCCCTAGAATTTTTATTATTTGAAGAATATTTAGCTTACTCCCATCTGCCTGGTATTTGGACACATACCCACACGGTTTTTAAGTAAATATGAAATTACCTGGACACCGAGTGTGTGATGCATGTGTGCTTTAAGCTTTCTCAGAATCATGGGTGTGAGACACAAAGAATTTTAAATGCCAGAAATGTTATTTATAAGGCATGTCATTCCATATCATCTGTGTGTTTATGACTTGGAGTCTAATTTTGGAGTGTTATTTTTTTCCATCTTTGAAAATATTTTTCCAAGTGATATTTTTTTCCATCTTTAACCCAAAGGACAATTTCAAAGGCCTTTACAGGCTATGAGGGTTGGACAAAGTTTTATTGGACGTGACACAAATGTCTCACGATGCATAGTGGGGATATTACCTTTTGGGGAGGATATACGATAAGCAGGCTTCTAAATGCCATTATGGGGCAGCTCAGAGCAGGGACTGTTAGCCAACCGTCCATCTGCAGATTAAGATTAAGTGGCCACTGCTTCCATTGTAGAATTCCCACGTGGCTGTTATTTTGTGAATGACATATACCATGGGCTTAATTTGAATGCTTTTCCCTACAGCTACGTATTATTCAGCAAAGTCAAACAGGCTCATTTAAATCTGAAAGTAGTGTTCTCCTGATTCTGCCTTTTCTTGGAGTTACCACAACTGCAGACCATAGCAGTTCCCAACGCTTGGTGCCTACACCTGCACCCCCATGTCCAGCACAGGCTGAGTGTGCCTGCTGCTGGGCAGGGAGGGTGTCTTGGAAGTTCCCAGTGTGCCCTTGTGGACTCTCAGTAGGTCCTGTCACTTTTCAGTTCCCTCTTCCAGAACATGGGGATTAGTAAAACTCCCTCCCAGGGTTTTTGGTGTGATTAGACAAAACTAATGGAGGTGAAAGAGCCCCTTGCCTTTCACAGAAGTCATATGTATTAAATGTGAATTCCCCTTCTTTTTAAGTCCACTGGTCTTCTTTATTTTATATTGGAGTGTAGTTGATTAACAATGTTGTGTTAGTTTCAGGTGTACAGCAGAGTGATGCAGTTACACATATACATGGATCTATTCTTTTCCAGATTCTTTTCCCATTTAGGTTGTTACAGAGTATTCACCAGAGTTCCCTGTGCTATACAGAAGGTCTCTGTTGGTTATCCATTTATCCACTGGTCTTGATTTCCAGGTAATTTCTATTGTAAGTAACAACTGTGTTAAATTATATTTAACAGAATCTATACTGTACAACCCATGAAATTGTAAACAGCATGGGCCAAATATTGGCAGAGAAGCTGAGTCATGTGTGATCCGCTTGAATACTGACACTCTCTGAGATCAAGTAAAGGTTGCTTATGCTTTTCTTTTCTTATAAAAGTCTATCAGGAACTAGTAAATACTCCACTTAATCTTCTGTAGAGCTCTCCCTTTCTCAAATCATCCATGGTCGAGTTCTAGTGAACATAGGCCACCTAAGGGTACTTGGTTTGCGTTGCCAGCTGCCTGAAATTTTATTCCTGTTTATGCTGCCGTCTGAAATTAAGAGTGAAGCCTGTGGGGGTGGGGTTGGGGGAAGGGGCGCCCCTCGGTGTGGGAGCTCTTCTCACCCTGCCCTGGACGGTGCCCCTGGAGCATCCAGGTCATCCCTCAGGAGGCTGAGGCAAAGCGGTGGCATCCTTTCCTGTTCCCAGTGAGCCCCTCGGAACCCAGTGTGGTGCTGTGTGGCTGGCAGGGTCTTGGTGCTCCGGCAGGGTGTCAGGCCTGAGACTCTGAGGTGAGAGCCAAGTTCAGGACATTGGTCCACCAGAGACCTCCTGGCACCATGTAATATCAATCGGTGAGAGTTCTCCCAGAGATCTCTCTCAATGCTAAGACCCCGCTCCACTCAACAACCAACAAGCTCCAGTGCCGGACACCCCATGCCAAACAACTAGCAAGACAGGAATATAACACCATCCATTAGCAGAGAGGCTACCTAAAATCATAATAAGTTCACAGACACCTCAAAACACACCACTGGACATGGTCCTGCCGACCAGAAAGACAAGATTCAGCCTCAACCACCAGAACACAGGCACTAGTCCCCTCCACCAGGAAGCCTACACAACCCACTGAACCAACCTTAGCCACTGGGGGCAGACACCAAAAACAACGAGAACTATGAACCTGCAGCCTGCAAAAAGGAGACCCCAAGCACAGTAAGTTAAGCAAAATGAGAAGACAGAGAAACACACAGCAGATGAAGGAGCAATGTAAAGACCCACCAGACCAAACAAATGAAGAGGAAATAGGCAGTCTACCGGAAAAAGAATTCAGACTAACAATAGTAAAGATGATCCAAAATCTTGGAAACAGAATGGAGAAAATACAAGAAACGTTTAACAAGGACCTAGAAGAACTAAAGAGCAAACAAACAATGATGAACAACAAAATAAATGAAATTAAAAATTCTCTAGAAGGAATCAATAGCAGAATAACTGAGGCAGAAGAATGGATAAGTGACCTGGAAGATAAAATAGTGGAAATAACTACCACAGAGCAGAATAAAGAAAAAAAGAATGAAGAGAATTGAGAACAGTCTCAGAGACCTCTGGGACAACATTAAATGCACCAACATTCAAATTATAGGGGTCCAAGAAAAAAAAAGAAAGGGACTGAGAAAATATTTGATGACATTATAGTTGAAGACTTCCCTAATATGGGGAAGGAAATAGTTAATCAAGTTCAGGAAGTGCAGAGAGTCCCATACAGGATAAATCCAAGGAGAAACACACGAAGACATATATTAATCAAACTATCGAAAATTAAATACAAAGAAAACACATTAAAAGCAGCAAGGGAAAAAAACAAATAACATACAGCCGAATCCCCAAAAGGTTAACAGCTGATCTTTCAGCAGAAACTCTGCAAGCCAGAAGGGAGGGGTAGGACATATTTAAAGTGATGAAAGGGAAAAGCCTACAACTAAGATTACTCTATGCTGCCAGGATCTCATTCAGATTTGATGGAGAAATTAAAACATTTACAGACAAGCAAAAGCTATGAGAATTCAGCACCACCAAATCAGCTTTACAACAAATGCTAAAGGAACTTCTCTAGGCAGGAAACAAAAGGGAAGGAAAAGACCTACAATAACAAACCCCCCAAATTAAGAAAATGGTAATAGGAATGTACATATTGATAATTACCTTAAATATAAATGGATTAAATGCTCCAACCAAAAGACACAGACTGGCAAAATGGATACCAACACAAGACCCATATATATACTGTCTACAAGAGACCCACTTCAGACCTAGGGACACATACAGACTGCAAGTGAGGGGATGGAAAAAGATATTCCATGCAAATGGAAATCAAAAGAAAGCTGGAGTAGCAATTCTCATATCAGACAAATTAGACTTTAAAATAAAGAATATTACAAGAGACAAAGAAGGACACTACATAATGATCAAGGGATCAATCCAAGAAGAAGATATAACAATTATAAATATTTAGGCACCCAACATAGGAGCACCTCAGTACATAAGGCAAATGCTAACAGCCATAAAAGGGGAAATCGACAGTAACACAATCATAGTAGGGGACTTTAACACCCTACTTTCACCAATGGACAGATCAACAAAAATGAAAATAAATAAGGAAGCACAAGCTTTAAATGATATATCAAACAAGATGGACCTAATTGATATTTATAGGACATTCCATCCAAAAACAACAGAATACACTTTCTTCTCAAGTGCTCATGGAACATTCTCCAGGATAGATCATATCTTGGTCACAAATCAAGCCTTGGTAAATTTAAGAAAATTAAAATCATGTCAAGTGTCTTTTCCGACTACACCACTATGAGACTATATATTAATTACAGGAAAAAAACTGTAAAAAATACAAACACATGGGCTTCTCTGGTGGCGCAGTGGTTGAGAGTCCGCCTGCCGATGCAGGGGACGCGGGTTCGTGCCCCGGTCCGGGAAGATCCCACATGCCACGGAGCGGCTGGGCCCATGAGCCATGGCCGCTGAGCCTGCGCGTCCGGAGCCTGTGCTCCGCAGCGGGAGAGGCCACAGCAGGGAGAGGCCACAGCAGTGAGAGGCCCACGTACCGCAAAAAAAAAAAGAGCAGCAGCCAACTTGTGTTGGCTGCAGCCGCTTCCTCTTTAGAGATGGAGAGCAACCTCCACGCTCCTTGAGGGCTTGCTTTCAGTTTCTTACATCCTAGACTATTTTGGGTAAGTTGCCAGAGTTACTTCCTAAAGAAAAAAACTCTTTCTATCATGCTGTGCAAAACCTCCCTTCCAACTGCTTATGCCCTAAGTCTGAAGTCATTCTTGAGTGTGGCTCACAAAGGCTTCCTGGTCTTTCCAGGGAGCTCCTCCAACTGCACCTCCCAGCCTGTCCTCAGCCCTACTCTTAATGACTCCACCCAACTCCTAGTTTTCCCAGGTCTGGCCCCGCCCACCCTCCACCTGTGCCTGCCCTGCCTCCACCTCTTCCCCCGGAAGCAGTAAGTGGCAGGTCTGAATTGAGTTCAACTTGCTTGGTCAGTTTGCTCATCTGTCCCGTAAAATGAGAGATAATATTCATAACTCTGCGCCATGATTTTGGTGTTAGTATGGCGAGTGGAAAGAACTCAGATAAACGTGAATTCACGTCCTGCATTAAGCACTTAGGAGCCTGTGATCTTGGCTTTGAGACTGAGTCCCTCCTCTGTTGAGGGGAGGAACCATCGCCCTTCATGGTTCATGGGAGGATTTAATTAGACAACACTTTCAAGTGTTATCATTTAATCAGAACGTCAATACGGTAACTGGCTCACAACTGTAGCAATAAGATAGCATAAATAATTCATGTTAATCATCAGACTATGGCACCTTTGGCCTAGCACATTTCTTGTATCTAATCACATTATCAGTCATATTAAAAATTTGCAACAATTTCCCCAGGATGAATTTAAAAGTAGTTTAGCTTCCTGGGAGCTCTTTGGAGACGTGTGTTTGTGATGGTGCAGCTTCTAGGTAGGATGGGAGCATCATGACAGACTACTCTTTGTTCCTCTTATTTATCACAAACTCTGTTGTTTAAGACAGTCCATCAGAAAGGATTTGTGGAAGAAAGTTAATAAACAATTTTTCACAATTTGAATGACATTTCTATATTTTGGTGTTTTCGTCTATAGTATTGTAATTAATGTAGGTTAGATCAACAGGAGAAGAAAGCACTAGGTAAAATGCAGGGAAAAGAGATTGAAAACAAAAATCACACAAAAGGTAGGTGTAAGTGAAATAAGAGGAACCAGTCTGGGCAACAGAATGGAAGGTGGGAGGAAATAGCTCAGAAGGAGCATAGGATTTTGAGTCAGAATCCGAATAGGGTGGGCACTTTTTTGGGTGATTAAAAAAAAACTACCAAACAAAGATACCCCTCTGATAAAGTGAATAACCATACTTACTACCATTATGAAAGTTTTGCAAATTCTGATTTTTCCTTAGAAATTTCTTAAAAGTGGGAGTAAACATGTTCTTCATTAGTGTCCACGTAGCACGGTTGGAAATACAGCTAAATATTTCATATTATGTATCTTGCATATTCTCAAAGAGTTCATATTTTACTAGTGTATGTCGTTGTAATTATTGTGTCAAACATCTGTGGCTTTGCGTTTATAATTCCTACTTGTCAAATGCTCCATGCTTTTAGGATGTATCCAAATATACTTCCTTCTTGGTTATTCCTTTGTTTTTTTAACCCCTCCCCACTCATAGGAGGCAGGTGGACTGTACTTGATTGCTCAGGGAGTGTAGAGCTCAGAAGAACCTTTGTAGAAGAGTCATCTGCCAAAAATAGCCAATGGCAAAAGCCAGATGCTTGAGAGAGAATAGTTTTGAAACTTGGTATGCTTTTTTGAATTTGAGCATCTTGGCTTGACTATCAACACCAAATACTGAAGGACACAGAGCATTGAGCCTTTCCACAGCCTGTAGGGAAGGTCAAGCTTGCTTCCCTGAACTTGGTGATGGCTGTGTGTGACAACCTCCTGTCCCCTTGGAATTTAGAGCTCCTTAGGGGAAGGAGGAGGTGGGGGTCATTAGAGAGTGGGGCTGCCCAAGCAGAGGTGGTTAGAGTCTTAGATTCTAACGCGCAGCCCAAGGAAAGGGTGTGACTCTGGCAGAAGCCACGTGCTCTGCATGGCACCGGGGCCCGATGGCTGTGGGTCTGAGTCACCCCATGTCTCCCTTGCTTCCCGACACAGGAGGAAGGACCCTTGAGGTTTCCTAGGCTCTCCTGAGAAGGCTGGCTAGGAGCAGACAGTACATGTGAAGCGGCCTCTTGCTTGGGTGGGAAACATGGGTTATCTGGCCGGGTAGCCGGAGAAGGCGGAAGTGCTTGGGTAGGTGCCGATGCCCACGCCCAGAGGAACGAGCTACATCTCACGAGAAGCTGGCAAAGTTACGTAGATAATTCATCTCTCTACCTGCCCCCTCACGTGGATGTTTCCAAAGCTGCCCTCGAACCTAAAAGCTTTTGGGCAGAATTGGAAAAGGGTGGAGCAGGTAGACAATTCTTAAGTGATTAAGACTGTATTTTTTTAAAAAGTGCCTGATTTTTAAACCAAGCGATTTCGAATTAGCAAGTTTATCGTCCTGCTATTTTATGCAGGAGTCACGAGCTCTGAGTTGAGTCACAGCAACATAAAACTTCATTTTCTGCACATCTGACTGTTGAATTAAGTAAACAAGGAGCCCCTTAAATGGAGGTGGCCCTCAAGCCATGGCGGCAGAGGTAAGCAAACCAAAACCTAAGCCCATAAAGCCCTCAAGGTCATGAAACCAAAGAGCTGGGACAACCGATCAGAAACAGCTGACTAACCTCTAAGCAGTAGCCAAGCGACAGTCTCCTCACTTGGCCTCTGCAACTTTCTCTGTATGTCTCCCACTTCCCTTTCCAGTTTGGTGCTGTTCAGTTCAAATCCATTTTGCTCACATAAACTATTAAAATTTTAATTTGCCTCAGTTGATCTCTTAACATGAGATTTGTGGCCTAAAAGTATGGAAATTTGATATTATATACGATATCTGGTTTGGGTATACTTAATACTAATGATGGAACAAAACTGTTGGAGTGTGTGTGTGTGTAATAGTTTATAACATTCCCCACCACCCTCAAACTTCATGACAGAGAATGCTGGCATTGCCTTTTGACCTTCTTCTGTGAACTCCTCCTCTACCATAGGTGTTCTGAGGGAAAAAAAGGCAAAGAATGTTTTCTCCTGAAAAATGAGTCAGAATAGAAAGGAAACTTTGTGCCCAAGAACAGCAGAGGAGTGTAGCGGGAGTGGAGGCTGAGTGATGGGGAAATGAGAGGAAGATGGGGGTCCAGGCGGCCTTGGATTGGACAGAAATCGGGGTATAAAGAGGCAAAGGCTCGTGAGCATGGAAGACAGATGGACAAGAAGGGAGACCATGGGATTTGATAAGACTCCTTTTAGGAGATCATGTGTAAGGGGCTTTCTTTAGCTCCTTTCAGAGGAGTTAAGGAGGAGTTGTTCTAGATGAGTGTCTTTACCTGCGAGCCCACTCCAGGCCCGTACCACATATAACGGCTTTGAAGGGTTACACTAACATCATCGCCAACACATACACCTTGTCTTGTTCCTTCCCCTGTCTACATCACGGCCAGCTGGGTGGTTTCATCTCTGAGTGTTCGCTTTCTGTCTGCAAACACGAGTTTTATTCCATACCACGTGGCATCATTCTTTCTTTGCTCTGTAACATGCGCCTTGTTAAATTCCATTCTTGATCAGTCCTACATTCATCCTCCATTTGTCTATTCAGGCATTCATGATGACTATTCCACAGGCAAACTGTTGAGGGGATACAGTAATAGTAACATGCTTGGCCTTGACCTATCTGTTCTCATTTTAATTTAATAATTCTAGCTCGTGTTTATGCATGTCTATCTAGTAAGATATACATTATATCTGTCTTGGATTCTGAACTAAGGAACTTCGGAGGTAATGACTGAAACGGATCATGAGATTATATGGACGCTACATAAACTAGCTTAGAAACTTTGAAAAAAGATGCCTAAGAGCCAGAAGCACTACAAAAGGATTTGTACAGGTTTTTTTTTTTTTTTTTCTGATTATACTGAATTTGATGAACAAATGAGTTGCCACATTATTTCAGGTCAACACTGGGGACAAATGCTCAGTTGCTGAGAAAAGTTGCTGAACTTCAACAAACAAAAACTATCCCTTTTTCCAGGGAGCACAAATTGTTGTGCTGTGAGCTCAGAAGATCAGGGGTAGGGACTGCACCCAGAAGGGCAGAAATAAAAATCTATATTTAATGTAGCCAAACCAGCCACCTCTCCTGATCTTAACACAAAGAGGGGGGTTAAGTGGAGGTCAGGAGAAGCTAACAGACAGCCTGACTGCTGACGTCTTCTCGTCTAAGTTTGAAATGTGTGAGAACGCAGAAACATTTATAAAGCATGAGGCAGTTTTGCAATTTCCAACAATTCGGCCACAGCTAAGAAAGTCAAAATGGCAAGTCTTTTAGACCATTAAAAATCAGTCAAACATTTCCAGCCTGCTCTGGGAAAAACCTAAAATATCAAAAGGCTGGGGTGAGCAGCAGAGGATGAGAGAAAAGGCTGAAAAAGAAAGGTGAGGATCAGAGGCTTTGTGAGTGAACTCGATGGCGGCGTGATTGGTGTTCTCAGCGCCTGACACACCTCAGAACTTAATCAGTTATTTCACTAATTTATACTTGCAGTATGTGTCCTGCGTGAAGGCTTCCAAAAAAGCCTTTCTCAGCTTCTCTGATTTCTCCCAGTAGATCCACGTACACACATTTATAAATTTTGTTCAGAATTGTGTCAGTTCATGTCCATTTGCGTATCTTGGTCTGTAACATTTTAATCTGAAATCCGTAAAGAAAGATGTACCTGTTGAAATGGCCGCAACTACAGAAATTTGCAGGGTCGTAACTTCCTCAGCACTGCAAGGATCAGGTACTGGAACCATCTCACTAAATACTGCAAAATTAGCCAAAAATGTCCATGAATCCCAGTAACTAACTGCAAAATGCGGTGGGAGGATGGGGTATAATGTGCATATTGTGTGTTTAATAGGCAACTGTCCTCTGTGGAAGTGCGAATTCGTGAGGAGGGCATCTTAGAGAGAAGAGGTGGGTAGAAATAAGAATTCTGTGCAAAATTTGGAGCCAAGAGATTCTTTCGTGTGGATTTTGTCAGGAGGGGTGGTGAGCCTAAGGGATAGAGAGGACGGTTCAGATAAAAAAGGGGAGAAGGAAGAGCTGGTTGATTGGATCTGGGAATCAATACCTGGGCCACTCGGGGGCCAGGAGGGGAGATGCTGCTGGGATTCTGTGGGAATTTAAAGGAGGAGAAAGTGAGCACAGAGCAGGACCAAAACTTGAAGGAAGTGGGAGAGTGCCCGAGGAGACTTGCTTACCTTCTACTTTATCTCTCCATGCCTGGAGCCAAAATGCAAAGGCAGTCTCACCCCACATGAAAAGTAGGACGTCGGACTGGCTTGGTAGCCGAGAGTTTACTACCAGCGTGGGGTTTACTTGCTACTGAAGAGTGAAATGTGAATACCTTTGGGGAGCATCACGCAGCAGCGAAGATGCCCTGCACGGCTTGTGTCAGCGTCCCTTCAAGCCCCACGATATTGGAAAACGCGTGAGCCCATCTCAGGAAATGTCTGTGCTGCGGTGAGGCAACGGAGGGAAGCCAGTGTAGGGGCCTCTATTCATAGGAGCAGAGTCTCACCTGCACCCCGTCTCTCTGGTACCAGCCTCGGCGTAGACGCAGAGACAGAAGACGCGATGATTTGGGGGGTGGAGGGGAGGAAGGAGTTATGGGAGGGGTTAAGCACATAGGTATTTGGTGCCCAAGCTATTGGAGGGTAAGACAGAGAAAATAAAGCACCTGTCTTGAAACGAGAAGCAGTGAGATTCTGATCGTCTACCAACTAGTCCCGGGATGTAGACAGTTTTCTCCTGGACCCCTGCATGGCAATCTCAGTCTCATCCCAGCAGCACACGCCCAAGGCCTCTTACACTTTAGCGGGACACCCCAGGGGCCCCATTCATTCATCGGCATGGCATGTGATGAAAACGCTCAACTTTAAAGACAAGATAGTTGTCTGGGGAGCAGCATGGGAGCGAGGGATGCAGCAGAGAGTGGAAACATCCACGGGCTCTGAATTTACTCTGACAATTTGAAAAGCCCCTTTCCTTAAACTTGGACCTGAGTGCAAGCATGGACTTGGGAAGGTGTCAGCAGGACCCTTCTCTCCTCTGCCCAGTCTATCCTTGGTTAAGAAAATGTTTATCTGCCAGGCAGGGTGTGTGAAACATGATGACACAAGGTCAGTGTATTGCAAAATCTTAATTTTTGAGGCTAGGATTTTGGTGGGTAATAAATGTAATAATCCCGGGTTTAATAATCCCAGTCTAGGTTCTTTCTATTTAAAGGTGATGTTTTACCCTTCTGATTTTTCTTGCGTATCCTGTCCATCCTGTCCTACATATGAACCTGGAGACCCACTTTTAAAAGTGAGTAAAGGATAATAAAGCTGAAAAGAAAAGGGAGCACAGGTATCTGGCCTCAATTTCTTCCTACATGAAAAGTGAGGGTGTTGTACGCTGTGAGCTTCACATTTCCTTTGAACTCAGAAACGTCTAATTTTATAAAACTTAAATTTAAAAAGTACTTGACAGACCTAAGAGGAAACTGTTTCATCAAGTTGCGATTCACTGAGGACTCAGACTGCTGGAGACGGAAAAAGAGACTTCATATAATGTTTCTTTAAATGAATTAGGTAAGAATCAAGAGAAAAGACTGTTAGGGGAAAATAGTGCAGCGAAATGGTTTTTCAGTGGATTCGAGCACGTAGTTTTGTGACCTTCAAGCAGACACTCAACCCTCTACCAAAAAACAAAAAGGATGATTTAAAATCTCAACTGCCTTCTAAAAGGAGTGAACCTTACTATTAGAGAATGTATCAGATTATCTGCTGTCCCTTTTTGTAGTAAATCATGTGGGCACCTTGACTAGAGGTGGGCCTGGATTTTGGGTTTAGAGACAGGGGCTAAGGAGAGAGGTCTGTGTTGTTCTTCACTATAGAATGAGAACTTGAGCTCCTGGGGCAATGTGGGTAGGGGGCAGGTTGAGGAGGAAGGATAGGGAGGGAGAGGGGGACAGAGGAGCTGGCAGAGTGACCAGAGGTGACCAGAGTCCAGGGCTCCGTGTGGCCTGGAACAGCCAGTGAAAAAGCCGAGGGTCCCCCTCCCCCAAAATAATCTTCACATTTTTGGGGAGCACTGAATATTTTAAAAAGACATATTCATTATTATAGAAGGCGTAAGAAATAAGGTGGCTTTAGTTAATTCAGGTAATGTTGAAATAATTATAAAACAAATTTATTTAACAGAAAATCAAATCTCCAAATTATTATATAAACTACCACTATTTTACAGGAAAATGTCAATTCCTAACACAGATAACCAGGGATCCCACTTAATACTGTCCTTTTTTTCCGCTCAACATTTACCTTTGCTGTGATAGAGAATAAAAACTGAACTTGAAATACTCACAACTCGCCCCTGTTTGTTTCCAAAGAAGGAAACGGCTTTTGGTCTCAGTGACGGAGCCTAGTTATTCCGACCAGGGTGATGGGTGGGGATGCAGAGCTGAGAAGAGGAGAGGGTGTTGGACCACTGCGCGTGAGACAGGAAATAGGGCTGCTGCGACTGTGGACACAACGAGGGGGGAAGATATCCAGGGGGCGGGAGAAGTGAGCTAAGATGAGAATGAAGTCACTATGTACTGGTACTTCCTGTGGGTAAAGCTCTGTGCCATGGGCTGTAAGCAAAAGTGCTTTCCCAGCAAAATCCTGGAACCAGTACAGGTTGAGTCTAATTTTCTATTCATTCGCATTAGTTACACATCTATCCTCATTCATCAATCCCCGGTGCACGATGAGAAGTGTATGTAAAGCAGATGGTACCGGCCCATAGGAGGACATGCATGAATATGGAACATGGATTTCTCAAACTTCCCTGGGGTGAGGACAGCCTGCTCTAGTGGAAACTTTAAGTGTGGATTTACCAGTTCTGTGACCTTGGGCTCGTCAATATTTCTCTATTGCTTAATCTCCAAAATGGAAAAATATCTAACGTGCTTCATTAAAGGCCAGTGGGCTAGATGAGGGGATCTGTTCAGGTCCGTTTTAATTCTAAGATATTGTAGCTTTAGAAAGCATTAGCACTGAATCATGTTTTACTAGCGTAGGCCATTCAAGGACACAGACTTGGATTGAAAAGTCTTTTGCAACACTTACTAAGAGGTGATGCCAGGCTTGTGACTTAATATTTCTCATTTTCTGTTTCCTATTTTGTAAAGTGAGAATATCCCTTAAGGTTGTTACAGGGATAAAGTCAGATCATGTTTGTAAAGCATTTAGCACAGTTTGTGGTCCATGGAAAGCTCTCGATAAATGGGAGATACAATGACCACCACATCCATAACCGCAGCCCTAGAACTTGACACTAAAGTGGTACGAATGTGTACAGTTTGTTTGTTGGGAGATTTTTTTTTTTTTTTTTTTTTGCGGTACGCGGGCGTCGCACTGCCATGGCCTCTCCCGCCGCGGAGCACAGGCTCCGGACGCGCAGGCCGAGCGGCCATGGCCCAGGGGCACAGCCGCTCCGCGGCATGTGGTATCCCCCCGGACCGGGGTACGAACACGCGTCCTCCGCATCGGTAGGCAGACTTCCAACCGCTGCGCCACCAGGGAAGCCCCGTTGGGAGATTTTTGATTACTGTTTCAATCCCCTTACTAGTAACTGGTCTGTGCAGATTTTGTTCATTAATGTATGAATGCATAAAGAAGATGGGGTGTATATCCACAATGGATACTACTCAGCCGTAAAAAGAGAATGCAGTCCTGCCATGGGTTACATTTACAGCATGGATGAATGTGGAGGGCATCACACTAAGTGAAGTGAGGCAGATGGAGAAAGTCAAATACTGTATGATTTCGTTCATACGTGGAATTGAAAAAAACAAAACAAACAAATGAAGTAAAACAAAAACAAACTCATAGATACAGAGATTAGATGAGTGGTTGCCAGAGGGAAGGGGGTTGGGGGCGGGTGGGTGAAATGGGTGAAGGGCGTCAGCTGTATGGTGATGGATGGTAACCAGATGTGGGGTGGTGACCACTCTGTAGTGTATACAGATGTTGAATTATAATGTTGTACACCTAAAAATTATATAATAAAAAATGCTTATTTTTTCAGACAAAAAATAAGCCTAACTAGAATACCCAACTCCAGGCATTTCAGTTTAATAGGTTTGTCCTAATGTGTGAAATTAAGCTTGCAAAACGATTTAGTTCACAAATGTAATAATTTGTTTATCTTTATACAGATGATGGTGCTACATTTGCACAGACTTGTTAATTTTCTGTTTGAAATGTAAAGATGTGATTCCAAATTCATAGTAAGAACAATATAAAATTGTTAGCAACCTTAAAAAATGCCAGGTGAACTGTTATATACTCTGTAGTCTGCATATTGGAAAGTTTTTTCTTCCATCTTTTGGAGGTGGGTAAATATGCCAGTATTCTCCTTTTTCATGTACTAAAGGTCTGGTTTTTGTGTACTGATGGTTAGTTCAGGAAAGGCTCTTCCTGTCTTCCTCGTGGTTAGAGAAGACAGTTGCTATAAGATATGCCAGTACCGGGACCCAAGGCAAAGACCAGGTGGTCTTGTAAGTAGCCACTTGGAATCCAAAAGTGAGGACCTACCCAGATGGGTTGGGCCTTGGCAAAATACTAAAATAGATCAAGTTCATATCTGGGCCCTTCTATGTCCTATTTCCTTACTTATTACCTGCCTAAACAAAGTGTTAAGTAAAATGATTGTTTTTCGCTTGATGATACCATTTAAGTAATGAGTAAAGCGTGTGCTGATAAAGACTTAGGATACAATTCTTTCAGGGGATTGTTCTATAACTTTTAATTTTGCGCTAGTTTAGACCCACAAGAAGTGGCAGAAATAGTACAAGAGGTCCCATATACCCTTCGCCCAGCTTTCCCTAATGGAACCATCTTATCTAACCGGAGTACATTATCAAAACTCAGAAATTAACATTGGCACAATACAGCTAATTAGACAACAGATGGAGGAATTTTTTAAGAATAAGAAATTCTCAAAGCTGAAAGGAAATCTTTTCTGAATCTTAATGTCACCCCTCTCTGTGCACCCCTAGGCTTTTGCCCTTGTCTCACAGTTTGGTGGCCCTAGATAACTTTCCCTCTCCTCCACTCTAACCCTTCAGAGCGGGGACCATGCTGTAGACACCCTTTAGTCTTATTGCTTATTAAAGTAACTGGCATTCGATAAATATTTTTGGTTAAAAGGCTGACTGATAATTGCTTAGGTCTATAAAGGGCTTTCCGTTTTCAAAGCCCTGTGGTATACATGATCTCTACTGAGAATGTTCACGGTCTGGGAGAGAGTGTAGACTACGAAAGCATTCAAATCGTGGCATTTATTAGCTTGAGTCTTGTGACAAGGTACTGAATGTCCTTGGTCTTTCCTTCCTCATGTGCTTAATTGTATCTACATAATAGAGTTGTTCTGAAGATCCAAGGAGGTCACTTAATGTAATAAAGAACCGGACACAAGGGCTCTGGGAGGTAGATAGGGTAAAAGACTTTATTGCCATTTTACAAACTAAGGCTCAGAGGGTAAGTCATTGTGGAAAAGTATAGAGCTAGTACAGGGCAGTGCTGTCAAGCCCCTTCAATCTTCCATGATAGCACACTGTCCTTTCAAGGCAACAGGAGAGTGTGTTAACAAACAAACCACTAACAACAACCATGGAGTTAGTTATGGAGATTTAAGACGTTGTCATTATGTGGTTGACTTCTTCTGCTATATGCCCAGGAAATCCTCTCACTGGTGGGGCTTGATGATGGGATAAACTAACTGGTGAGTCATGGGTGTGGGCTGCTGGGTTGGGGGCCCCTGTCAAATGCCCCTCCAGCCCACCCACCCTGTTGACAGCATGTAGCCAGGAGTCTTGCTTGCCCAATTCTGCTTCTGGAAGGCATGGAGGGAGGAGGTTGACAATGCATTATCAAAATTTTTTAAAGGTCCAAAGATAAAATTAAAATGTTGGAGGGTTTGAAGATTATCATCTTCATCACTATTACCTATTTTCTGCTCATGAAGATAATTTTTTATTGACAAAAGAGAACATAGAACTTTTTTACTAAACATAGAACATTTTTACCAAATGACTGGTTAACACATTAGCCAAATTGCTTCTCTACCTGCCCTGAATACCTTTTCCATTCCCTTGAATCCCTCATCCTAGAATGCCTATTTGAAAGTATTCCTTTGGCTTATTCAATCTGCTCATTTTATTGAAATGGGAGAGGAGATAGAAAAATATGTTATGGATTTATGAGGGTGTTGGCTGCCAAAGTCAAAACACTTGGATTATATTAGAAACATTCAGTTTTTGGTGATGGTGTGCACTTTGACTTTTCATCCTCTAGTTAAAAAATGGGAATGTCAGCAATAAGATCAGAGACGGAGAAAGCTAGGAACTAGAATGTTTCCAAAGGATTTGGAGTCATTTCCTTGGTTACATGCAACCCCACATCTTCGACTGACAAGGTGAGGTGTACTAAGAGGTCAGGAAGACTGGAGATAAAGGAAAAAAATCACTTTGGTGCAGTGCATGCCATCAGCATTGAGAGAGTTAGGACTGAAATTTACTTTGAGGTATTCTTCAATAGAATGTTTTAGTGTAAATAAAACTTCTACAAACTTTTAAGAGACAGAGAAATGGAAGCATGCCTATGAATTCTAAATTTGTTACAGCTTAATAATTCCCAGCATCACAAGGTATGAAACGGACCCAGAAAGTTTTCTTTCTTGATTTGCTTTGACTTTCCTCATCATGTATTACCTAAGAAACATTTTATTTCTATTTACCTAATAAACTTTCAATAAGGTTTAATGAAGAACAAACTCTTTCCTTTGATTAAAAAGCAGATTTTCTGAAAATAAAACATGTATACGGAGAGGAAGCAAAAACTGTCATGATAGCCAAAGTAAAATGTCCATTTGGGCTCCTCATGTGTCTGTGGTTTTCATCGCTTTCTGCTTTCCCTGGTTTTTCTTTCAAGGAATAGTGAGAAACCGTGCTCAAAATAAAAAAAGGAGTTTTCTGAATGCATCTTTCCCTAAGGAGGCATACCTACGATACAAATCACAAAGGGCCAGGATAATGAAGCGCTATAAACACACAGGAGCCGGGAGCAAATGTACAGACCTCCCCAGGATGTGCCAATGGGCACATTCCTTGAACACAATCTCTTTAAGGACCACTCCTCTTGAAATATACCATGGCTTATAAAACAATTGTTAATATCAAACGAATTGGTTGTTACGAAGCATAGGTTTACATGGCATGTTAGTATTCTGGTTTTTCATATAAATACCAGAAATGTATTCAGAGGAATCATTCTGAAGTGAGATAACAGTTTTATCAGAAAAGGCAGTTGCACCTTAAAAGCATTCATGTCAGTAATAAACATTCGTACTTTTGATTATTTCATAAAATCCTAAGGTAGACAAAATTAAATGCTGAGCATACTTACAGTATTTTCCAAAAATCAAGATGTAGAGGAAGACAGGACCGGATGTCATTTCCTTCCCTCAGAGAAACTGATTAATGAAAGTGAATACAATTTGATCCCGGCTTCTGAGTCGCATCGGCTCACGGTGGTTGTGTGCTATTTCTGTCTCAATCTTAGCAGCTACAAAGCAGCTGCTCCCCCCTCCTCTCCCCTTGACTCTCTCTCTCTCTTTCCATTCCCTCTTTTTTCTTTCTTCCTCTCTCAGAATCTCTCCTCCCCACCCGCCTTCTCCAAAGTCTTAATATCCTTCTTCACACACACACACACACACACACGCACGCACACACACACGCACACACGCACAGACAAAGCTGAGCAGGGATGAAAAGTTTCAGACAGAGAACACACAGGCTCTTTTTGTTGACTCCGAGCATCATGCTTGCATGCCCTGTGACAGTCTACAAAGGAGGGTGTGTATGAACTCTGACAAATGTCTGAACTGATCAAAGTCATGCAGAGAGACAGACATCGAGCTTGGAGGTACATCAGAAGCCCAAAGTGTTTTTTCCCCTACGACGGGGGACTGGGAAATGGACAGAACTACACAGGGCAAAAATGCCTTTGTGGAATTAGCTATAAGGCAAGAATTAAAGAGTAACTTCCAGCAATCTTTTATGAGCTGTCTGAGTTTAGGCATTTGAAGGATAGGATATTGTTCAAAGAACAATCTAAAGCGATGACAAAACAATCTTAAATTTTCTCAGACTTGTGAGTTTTACTACGGTGGAGACCACGCTGGGTCATTGGCTGTGGAGTCAAACCTTCCTGGGTTTGAGTCACAGTCTGCTTCTTGAGAGTTGTGGAGTTGCTAATTCTTGGCCGAGCCTTACCTCTCGGGAGGAAAACATCTCTCCAGCCAGGTAGCTGTGATCAGCACACAGCACACTGAATGTCTGGCATGGGTTCTAGAGCATTGTGGGTGGTTACTAAATGGCAGCCGTTCATAGGATGATGACTGTTATTATTTTTAGCAGTGGGGGGAAAAAGCATGTAAATGTAAAGAACATTTGCATGGAATGCATTTTCTTTTTTATTTTAATTTTTATTGAAGTATAGTTGGTTTACAATATCATGTTAGTTTCAGGTGTACAGCACAGTGATGCAGTTATACATATATGTGTAATATGTATATACATACATATTCTTTTTCAGATTCTTTTCCTTTATAGGTTATTACAAGATATTGAATAGATAGGGGCAGGACAGGAATAAAGACGCATACGTAGAGAATGGGCTTGAGGACACGGGGAGGGGGAAGGGTAAGCTGGGACGAAGTGAGAGAGTGGCATGGGCATATATACACTACCAAACGTAAAATAGATAGCTAGTGGGAAGCAGCCGCATAGCTCAGGGAGATCAGCTAGGTGCTTTGTGACCACCTAGAGGGGTGGGATAGGGAGGGTGGGAGGGAGATGCAAGAGGGATGAGATATGGGGATATATGTATATCTATAGCTGATTCACTTTGTTATAAAGCAGAAACTAACACACCATTGTAAAGCAATTATACTCCAATAAAGATGGTAAAAAAAAAAAAGATATTGAGTAGAGTTCCCTGTGCTATACAATAGGTCCTTGTTGTTTATCTATTTTATATACAGTAGTGTGTATCTGTTAATCCCAAACTCCTAATTTATCCCTCCCCCAAGCTTTCCCCTTTGGTAACCACAAATTTGTTTTCAATGTCTGTGGGTCTATTTCTGTTTTGTAAATAAGTTCTTTTGTGTCATTTTTTAAAGATTCCACGTATAAGACAAACATCATATGATATTTGTCTTTGTCTGGTTTACTTCACTTAGTACGATAATCTCTAGGTCTATCGATGTTGCTGCAAATGGCATTACGAATGCATTTTCTTTAAACTAGGTTATATCATTCTTATTTTGCAACGGGGTCACTTATTGCTAGAACAAAGGGTAGCACTTTGACATGAGAAATTTGTTTGTGAAGTTAGTCTCCTAACCACTCTTCATGTAGAGTCTATTTAAATTACTTGACTTTATGTCATTGACTCCAATGTATCATTGACCTCTATTTCTACATGGTGGCTGTACGGTTACACTGACACTGCTTTTCTTTTTTCCTGTGGAAGTAATTAACACCATGAAACGAGAAATGAGGTATACGCATCCTCACAATTCCTTCTTCATTCAGCAGATTTATTTAGTGAAAACCCCATTCTTTTGGTAGAAATGTTTACGGTTAACTGGATTTGAGTGCTCATTTCATGTTCAATAAGTGTTTCTTAAATGTTTATTGTTTATAATAATACTAGAATTGTTTTAAGTGGTTAATAATTTAAACAATTATTCTAGAAATAGTGCTTCCTGGAAGGATGCTGTGGGACATGTCAAGGGCAGACCCATCAGAAGCTTCTCAACAGTGAAGCTGAGGAACTTGCTTGGGGAAGTGTCCGGCATAAAGTCAGCTGTTAATACAGAGGTTTTTGATGCAATGCTGATGTTATTTCGTCAGCTTTGAACATTTTGCCTGATGTCACAGACATACACAATTGACCAGCAGCCAGGGAATACTCTTCAGCAATATATACTTGTGACGTATTTTTAATCTCAAATTATCCCTGCAAAGCTTCAAAATAATTTCTCATTTCATTAAGATGATATTAGATTTTGGTAACATAGCTATTTACCCTGAGGAACAGTTTTAGACATTTGATTTTTCAGGATAACACTTTTTTCTTATTTCTAGCAAAGACAGTGAATCTGGAATATTAGTTTTATATAGGCATGTTGGTGGAAAAAAAGTGAGCGTATCAGAGACACACTGCAGCAGACACTATTTTTTACTTAGGGCCAGAGAGTCCTTTACTGTGAAGGGCTGTCTTTTGCCTTGTACTGTAGTCTGTTAAGCAGCATCTCTGGCCTCTACCCACTAGGTGTCGATAGCACGCCCAGGTTGTGACAATTAAAAATGTTCCCAGATATTGGCAAATGTCTCCTGGGGGCAAACTTGCTCCTGGTTGAGAAGAACTTCACTGTAGCAAAAGACTTCCCTGAACAATGTTTAAATATTGATTTTTACCAGATAATTGAAACAGAATTCTTCTTACTTATATTTAAATTAAAGTGTTTTCTCACTTTCTTGTTCTGCCGTTTTTAAAAATTTAATTTTATTAAAAAAATTTTTTATTGGAGTATAGCTGATTTACAATGTTGTGTTAGTTCTTGTTTTGCAGTTTTGAAGACATACTTTGAAAAGTTTTAAAAACAAATAGATGTTGGTGGGGAGACGGATAAATCGGGAGCTTCGGATGAACACACACACTACTATATATAAAGTAAATAACCAACAAGGACCTACTGTATAGCACGGGGAACATATTCAATACTCTGTAATAACCTATATGGGAAATGAATCCGAAAAAGAATGGATATATGTATATGTATAACTGAATCACTTTGCTGTGAAGCACCTGAAACCAACACAACATTGTATCAACTGTAATATAAAATAAAAATTAAATTAAAAAAATAGAGAACAAATGAAGCAAAACAAACAAACAAAAAAAAACCCAAAGAGACATTGTCCCTGCCTTGCTTTCCCTTCCTGCCCACGTTGTTCAATGATCAACCTGCACTGTGAGCCCCATAGAACCTGTGATGTCATTGCCTCTGCTTGGCTGAGTGCATCCTGGTTTCCACTTCACGTCTGTAGCTGACACGGGCTTACAGAAGTCAACAACTTTTGTTACCTTGGAACTTCTTCTTGAAACCTTATTGCGGCTCTCTGAATAGTAACAAGATCTTCTGTTTGAAAATTACCTCTCAGAACAACCCAGCGAGTCAAGCCAGATGAGCATTATTAACCTGTCTGTACTATGCAGATTCAAGTTTCTAATCTTGTGGTTTTTCCATTCCGCTATGACTGAAGGAACACTATAATAATGTTCTTCAGTATCATATTTTAAAATTAGAGAATGATATTTAAGGACTTTGGTCCATGCTTCTGAACCTATTTGCCATCATCATTTTCAGCAGTAGAAACAGTCATTTTATAAAATGTTTGTTTGATTGTAGACCTGGGAAAGTCCCAATGAAAGAGGTTGGTAAAAATCTTAATTAGGGCCTCATGATGTAGAGATATTCAGATAACGGTAAGCCAACCCATACATTAAAAATAAGTGCAATCCAAGAGCTAAAATGTATGCTGCCACATCGTTCATCCTATGGATGCATTTCTAACAGACAGCTGTCAATCAGGCAACACTTCTGAGATGCTCATCATTGCTAAGCCACATCAAAAGACAATTTTAGCCATCTCAAGTTAGCATTAATTAAACGATTCTGCAATGAAATGACTTCTAGGGAATGATATCAAGCAAAATGTGCACCAGGGACAGAGCAACGGATAGGTACAGGTATTTCAAAATATATTTTGTACAAAATCTAAACAATTTCACCCTAGATGGAAATGATCTGAAGCTATTATGTCATTTTAGCAGAGAATCAATGATTAAATGGTAAACCAAGTCCCATGTGGATTCATGTGTTGCCTTTGACACAATAGAATTAAGTGATCCTCTGCTGAACTGACAGTGTGAAGATGAGGACAGTGTTAGCTAGCTCAACACCTGGTTAACTATTATCTATTATCTATCTATCTCTCTATCTCTCTCTAATTATCTATCTATCATCTATCCTGTATCTATCTAATCTATTATCTATCTACCTAATCTATATATCACCTATTATGTATTAGGTATCTATCTAATCTATCTAACCTATTATCTAACTACTCTACTATCTATCTTATCTATCTATCATACATCTATCTGATCTACCTAGCTAATCTAATCTATCTTATCTAATCTATTATCTATCCTATCTATATATCATGTATCTAATATATCTAATCTATTATCTATCTAATCTATTCTCTATCTTATCTATCATCTATCATCTTACTCAGTAAATACCAGTTGATGGCATTTGTTAAATGCAAACTATCTCCAGAGTTTAGTATTATTAACCTTGCCTTACTTAGTTCTCTCAGACTATTGTAAATGAAGGCACTCAAGTTTCAGGCTCATTCTACCCAGATTGAGCCTACCTAATGCAAGATGAACAGAATGAAAGAAGCAGTACAGTGCAGCTGATTGAGAGAAGGGGTGGGATCTGGAAACTAGACTTGCTGCTCCCTGTCTGGCCACCTGCCCTCTCCCTGAGCATCCTTCCTCCTCGCCTCTTTCCTGTAAACCCTTTGTACATGCTCAGTCATCAGAGTCCAGCTTCAGGTTTCTAGATTGCATTCAGCTCCCCTGCAACCATAGCAGCCTTGGCTCTAACCCCAGCTCACTTGCCTGTGATTTGGCTTGCTTTTCACTCCGTGGGGTCAGCCGTACAGGAGATTAAGTGCCCTTAGGCCTAGCCTAAGAATCCCAGTCTGTGGCAGATACCTCTGCTTGGTGCACTTGAGACTGCTTGATTTATGCAAGGGGTGTCTCCCACATGCTGAAAGGAAGAGTAAATTAGAAAAGTAAAGGTAGCTTGTTCCAGCAGGACCAGTAGAAGATGAAGAGTTACGGTCCCAGTTTTGCCACTGATGAGATGTGTAAACTCTGATCAGTCACTTGAATGCTCTGGTCTTTACTTGCCTCATTCGGAGAACAAATAGTTGACGTTTTAGATGCAATATAGATGTGTCATTTCATGAAATGTAATACTCTGCTTCAAAGTAATGTATAGGGGTGGAGTCAGGATGGCGGCAGGGAAGGACGTGGAGTATGTGTCTTCCCACAGCTAGGGCGACTGCCTGACACTGGTGGTGGACCTCAGTGCCCAACGAGATGGGAGGAACCCCTGAACAACCAGTAGGACATGGGGGGAGTGAGAGGGGAGAAGATGTGGAAGCTGGACAGGACCAGTGCCCCTGAGGGGCGGCTTGGAGGGGAGAGGGGCTCCCACACCTGAGGGACCCTTGGGGGCTTGGAGGATTGGGGGGAGTGCGCCTAGCATTTCCCCTTCCCAATCCGACACTGGAAAGCCTGTGGGGCTCCAGGGCCTGGTCCTCCCTTCTCCGGGGCCCCCTCTGGGCCACATTGGTCCTGGGGGTGTAGGAGGGAGGGGGCCACCTCTGGATCGGAGAATCAGGGGAGGCACGGTGGGCGTTTCCCCCACCCACTCGGCCCTGGGAGGCCTGCTGGTCTCCCAGGCTGGGTCCCCGGCCCTTAAAGTCCCCTTCTGGGCTGCATTGGTCCTTGGGGCATGGTGGGTGGCAGGGAGAGGAGGAAAGGCAGAGTGTGGGGGGAACCCTCCAATACTGGAGGATCAGGGGAGGCACCATGGGCGTTTCCCGAATCCATTCAGGCCCAGTGAGCCTGCTGGGGTCCTGGGCCTGGTCCTCTGCCCTCCAAGGCCAGAAACACACCTGTGCCCCTCCTGCTGCGTTGAGCCTAAGCCCCAACACCGCCCCCGCCCCCGCAGAGCATTTTCCAGCCCTGTGGGTCCTAAGTGTAGGCCCCTTCCACTGGCTAAACCCCGCCCCTGCCTAAGCCCCAGCCCCCACAGCCAAGGCCTTTTCCTGCTTTTTATTTCTTCTCCTTTTTTTTTTTTTTTTTTTTTTTTTTTACTACTGTGGTTCTGTTTTACCTTCTGGTTGTTGTTTCATCTATATATATTTTTTTTTATTCTTTCTAACATATCTCTTAATTTTCTAAGAGAAAACTTGTGGGATCTTGGCTCAGAAGCTGGGCACTGGGCCAGAATTTCTGCAGTGGGACCTCTGAGTCCGAACCACTGGGCTAAGAGAGTACCTTAGACCCCAGGGAGTATTCATCGGAGTGAGGTCTCCTGGAGGTCCTCATCTTGGCACCAAGAGCAGGCTCTACCTAACAGCCTACAAACCCCGGTGCTAAAGCCTCAGGCCAAACAACCAGTAAGACAGAACACAATCCCACACATAAAAAAAAAAAAGACTGCAAAAAAGTATGTCACAGATGAAGGAGTAAGGTAAAAACCTACAAGACCAAATAAATGAAGAGGAGATAGGCAATCTACCTGAAAAAGAATTCAGAGTAATGAGAGTAAAGATGATCCAGAATCTCAGAAATAGAATGGAGGCATGGACTGAGAAAATACTAGAAATGTTCAACAGAGATCTAGAAGAATTAAGAACAAACAAATAGAGATGAACAACACAATAACTGGAGTGAAAAATACACTAGAAGGAATCAATAACAGAATAACTGAGGCAGAAGAATGAATAAGTGAGCTGGAAGACAGAATGGTGTAAATAACTGCTCAGGAGCAGAATAAAGAAAAAAAGAATGAAAAATTTGAATACAATCTCAGAGAACACTGAGACAACACTAAACTCATGAACATTCAAGTCATAGGCAGTCCAGAAGAAGAAGAGGAAAAGAAAGGGTCTCAGAAAATATTTGGAGACATTATAGTGGAAAACTTCCCTAACTTGGGAAAGGAAAGAGTCACCCAAATCCAGGAAGCACAGAGAGTCCCATACAGGATGAACACTATGAGAAACACACCAAGACTCATATGAATCAAACTAACAAAAATTAAATTCAAAGAAAAATATTAAAAGCAACAAGGGAGGAGGAAGGCCTTCAAGATGGAGGAGGAGTAAGATGCGGAGATCACCCTCCTCCCCACAAATACATCAAAAATACTTTTACATGTGGAAAAACTCCTACAGGACACCTACTGAACACTGGCAGAAGAACTCAGACTTCCCAGAAGGTGGCTGACAGGGTCTTCGTGCTCCAGCCAGGTGTTAGGCCTGAGCTTCTGAGGTGGAAGAGCTTATTTCAGGACATTGGACCACCAGAAACCTCCCAACCCCATGTAATATCAATTGGCGAGAACTCTCCCAGAGATCTCCATCTGAATACTAAGACCTGACTCCATTCAATGACCAGCAAACTCCAGTGCTGGACATTCCATGCCAAACAACTAGCAAGACAGGAACACAACACCATCCATTAGCAGAGGGGCTGCCTAAAATCTTAAGTTCACAGACACCCCAAAGCACACCACCGGACGTGGTCCTGCCCACCAGAAAGACAAGATTCAGCCTCATCCACCAGAACACAGGCACTAGTCCCCTCCACCAGGAAGTCTAAACAACCCACTAAACAAACCTTAGCCACTGGGGGCAGACACCAAAAACAACGAGAACTATGAACCTGCAGCCTGTGAAAAGGAGACACCAAACACAGTAAGTTAAGCAAAATGAGAAGACAGAGAAATAGACAATTGAATTTTTCTTTTGAAAACTATATTTCCTGTTAAGCACAGCAGCAAAATCCACCTTAAGATCCACTATAGGAATTACCATGGACTCAGCAACACTCCTCAACAAAATAATGGCAAACAGAATCCAACAGCACTTTAAAAGGATCATACACCATATCAAGTGGGATTTATCCCAGGGATGCAAGGATTCTTCAATCTATGCAAACAAATCAGTGTGATACACCATGTTAACAAATTGAAGAATAAAAACCATATCACCATCCCAAGAGATGCACAAAAAGCTTTTGACAAAATTCAACACCAATTTATGATAAAAACTCTCCAGAAAGTGGGCACAGAGGGATCTTACCTCAACATAATAAAGGCCATGTATGACAAACCCACAGCAAACATCATTCTTAATGGTGAAAAACTGAAAGCATTTCCTCTAAGATCAGGAATAATTCAAGGATGTCCACTCTTGCCACTCTTATTCAACATAACCTTGGAAGTCCTAGCCATGGCAATCAGGGAAGAAAAAGAAATAAGAGGAATACAAATTGGAGAAGAAGAAGGAGAACTGTCACTGTTTGTAGATGACATGATACTATATGTAGAAAATCCTAAAGATGCCACCAGAAAGCTACTAGAGCTAATCAATGAATTTGGTAAGGTTGCAGGATACAAAAGTAATGCACAGTAATCTCTGGCATTCTTATACATCAACGACGAAAAATCAGAAAGAGAAATTAAGGAAACAATCCCATTCACCATCACAACAAAAAGAGTAAAATACCTAGGAATAAACCTACTTAAGGAGGCAAAAGACTTGTACTCAGAAAACTATAAAACACTGATGAAATATATCAAAGATGACACAAACAGAGGGAGAGATATACAATGTTCTTGTATTGGAAGAATCAATATTGTGAAAATGACTATACTACCCAAAGCAATCTACAGATTCAATGCAATCCCTATCAAACTACCAATGGCCTTCTTCACAGGATTAGAACAAAAAATTTTACAATTCTTATGGAAACACAAAAGACCCCAAATAGGCAAAGCAATCTTGAGAAAGAAAAATGGAGCTGGAAGAATCAGGCTCCCTAACTTAAAATTATACTACAAAGCTACAGTAATCAAGACAGTATTGTCCTAGCACAAAAACAGAAATTTAGATCAATGGAACAGGATAGAAAGTCCAGAGATAAAGCCACGCATCTATGGTCAACTAA
The DNA here is from genome assembly GCF_039906515.1 of Pseudorca crassidens. Classification (NCBI taxonomy): domain Eukaryota; kingdom Metazoa; phylum Chordata; class Mammalia; order Artiodactyla; family Delphinidae; genus Pseudorca; species Pseudorca crassidens. The sequence continues at coordinate 152,113,454 of NC_090299.1, forward strand.
TCTATGACAAAGGAGGCAAGGACATACAATGGAGAAAAGACAGTCTCTTCCATAAGTGGTGCTGGGTAAACTGGACAGCTACATGTAAAAGAATGAAATTAGAGCACTCCCTAACACCATACACAAAAATAAACTCAAAATGGATTAAAGACCAAAATGTAAGATGGGACACTATAAAACTCTTAGAGGAAAACATAGGAAAAACACTCTTTGACATAAACCACAGCAGGACCTTTTGTGACCCTCATCGAGTAATGAAAATAAAAACAAAAATAAACAAATGGGACCCAATGAAGCTTAAAAGCTTTTGCAGAGTGAAGGAGACCATAAACAAGATGAAAAGACAACCCTTAGAAGGGGAGAAAATATTTGTAAATGAAGCAACTGACAAAGGATTAATTTCCAAAATATATAAGCAGCTCATGCAGATCAATATCAAAAAAACAAACAAACCAATCCAAAAATGGGTTGAAGACTTAAGTAGACATTTCTCTAAAGAAGATATACAGATTTCCAACAAACACATGAAAGGATGCTCAACATCAGTAATCATTAGAGAAATGCAAATCAAAACCACAATGAGATATCAACTCACACCGGTCAGAATGGCCATCAAAAAATCTACAAACAGTAAATGCTGGAGAGGGTGTGGAGAAAAGGGAACCCTCTTGTAAATTGATACAGTCACTATAGAGAACAGTATAGAGGTTCCTTAAAAAACTAAAGATAGAACTACCATATGACCCAGCAGTCCCACTACTGGGCATATACCCTGAGAAAACCATCATTCAAAAAGACACATGCACCCCAATGTTCATTGCAGCACTATTTACAATAGCAAGATCATGGAAGCAACCTAAATGCCCATCGACAGAAGAATGGATAAAGAAGATGTGGTACATATATACAATGGAAAACTATTCAGCCATAAAAAGGAGTGAAATTGGGTCATTTGTAGAGATGTGAATGGACCTAGGGTCTGTCATAGAGAGTGAAGTAAGTCAGAAAGAGAAAAACAAATATTGTATACTAACACATATATGTGGAATCTAGAAAAATTGTACAGATGAACCTCTTTGTAGGGCAGGAATAGAGAGGTAGACATAGAGAAGAGTCATGTGGACATGGGGGGGAAGGGTAGGGTGGGACAAATCGGGAGATTAGGTTTGACATAAATACACTACCACGTGTAAAATAGAAAGCTAGTGGGAAACAGCAGCATAGCACAGGGAGTTCAGCTCGGTGCTCTGTGACGAGCTAGATGGGTGGGATGGGGAGGGAGGGGATATGTGTATACACAGAGCTGATTCACTTCATTGTACAGCAGAAACTAACACAACATTGTAAAGCAACTTTACTCCAATAAAAATAAATACACACACAAGTAATTTATAGATTAGTATGGAGACAGAATACACATATATGGATTACCTGAAGTATATTTTTTACCGAATCTCTTAAGGAATGCAAATTGATTCCGTGAACACAATATAGTAAATGAGATATGAGAGAGTGTGAAGGAGATGACGAAAGAGAGCTAGGCGGGTCAACTTTGAAAGGTTTGTTCGGGAAGAATATCTGGGTAGTGAGTGTGGAGACAGGGAAGCTCGTTTACCAATAGAGCATGCTAGAAACAACATTTCAAGTCAAAAACGAGTGAGTGCAAGGGATAAGCATGTGCAAACAGCAGCAATGGATGGGTTATGCCAGAAAATAACAAGAAATGTTAGTGGAGAGCCAGGGGGTAATCAGTTGTTGGAGACGGTCAGACATTAGGTTGATTAATTAAGATAGCAGAGTAAGATTTATATTATATGTTGATATTAATATCTGAGCAATGAATTGATATAAATCAAAAGGATACTAATAAGGAAGACGAGTGTCACGACCATGGGATGTAGACGATGAGAGGGAGTAGAGGCTGTAGTGAGGCAGGTGACACTGCTGGGTCACAGATGTACGTCAGCTCTCGTGGTCTAGTTGACTGCAGAGGCACGCAAACAAGCCACTGCCAGAAAGCGCAGGATCTTACCATGACTAACTAACCATGAGCACACTTTGACTTAGAACCGGGGTGTCCAATGGAAATAAAACATGAGCCACATATGTGGTTTAAGATTTTCTGGTAGCCATATATTTAAATAAGGAACAGGTGAAATTAATTTTAATAATACATTTTATTTAACTTAGTGTATCTAAATTAGCACCATTTCAACATGCAGTCAATATAAAAATTATGAATCAGATATCTTATTCCTTCTTTTAACTGTCTTTAAATCTGGTGTGTGTTTCACACATGCAACACAGCACATTTCAGTTTGGACTGGCACACTTCGGGTGTTCGACAGCCATGTGTGGTCATGGCCGTTATACCTGACAGTGCAGCTCCAGAGGATGGTGAAAGCGGTTTCTTTAAGATTCCATCAGGCTACGCTTTATTATATTAAAAAGAATCATAGGGTATTACATGTATAAAGGTCTAGAGTCCTTCAGGAGGTTTTGGATCTGATGGTCACATAAAAAGAATTCTTTTATAATTAACTAGAATTTTAATAAAAACAATGGGGACAACATAGTTACCAAACAATTTTGCAAAGTAAAAACACTAATAACAACAACAAAAGCCATATTTACCATTATCTTTCACCATCATGTTATAAATGTAAGGATATTTGAATACCACAAAATTAGGGAAGATATAGCGTTCAAACACAGAAGAGTTATCTCAGTTGAATATGTTTAGTTTCATTAAAAGTGATGACATTGTCTTTATTTCTCTCATTTTACTGCAGACAAGTGCAAACTTCTCCAGGGTCCTATCTATGCATCGTGATTTGGGAACCACTGATCTGGTCCAGGCTCTGGGCTTTCTGGTAGCACAAGTCCCTTAGACCTCTGGGGGACTGCCAGCGGCTTAGCTTTGGACCACTCATTAGCTAATAACCAGAAGTTTTAGAGTCTTGGTTGATGAATTACGGCACTGCCTTTGCAGCTTTCCCTTTTAGCATTTTTGGGAGTCCCTGACCCTTAGTTCGAAGGCTGCTACCTGGCTTCACAGCAAGGAAATACAGGTGGGCCACGTGTAGAGCTAATCTGTCACCCCACTCCATGGTACGTAGGTTCCAGCGATTGGAGCTTTATGGAGGGGCCATCGTTACCTCCGTCACTCAGAGGCTGTCCTGTGAGGCATCTTGGAGAAAAGCTGGAAAGCCAGGGTTTCCTAATTCCTTTGGCTTTTTCAAGTTGGCAATTTGGAAAACAAGCCACAGTAATAATGCAAGAAGATCTCAGGGGAAAAGTATGTTTATTTAATTTTCAGAAAAATGAATTTTTGAAAGTGGTTAAAAATTGTCACAGGGCTTTGTGCCAGGTGCTAACCAGAAACCCAGGTGGTCTAGAAGAAGATCAATCAGTGACATAAAATAAAACTATTTTATCTTTTGAATTGCTTATTTTGGGAAAACTTGTCTTAGGAATCTGAAGGGATTTGAAGCATGTTAAATGTTCTTTTTAATCACAGCATAGGGACCAGTGGGAGAAACTACATATGTGTACAAGAGGCTAATTTTACATTGCTTATTTTTGATGTTAACAAGAAAATCTTGCATTTTAAATGGAATATTTGAGGCCCAGTGATTTTAGAAAGTTCTGCTATGAAGACCTAAAGCCAAGCTCTACTGTTGGATCCAAGCCTGAACCTTCTGTATCTTTAATTCCAATTTAAACACCTGTTTTTAGGTCACATTGCCACTTTAAGTACAGTGAAGCAAATGTCACTGTGAAGGTGTCTTGTAGAAGGACTTTAATAGTTATAGGAGCAAGGAATATTGCCAAAGGTCATATTGCATCCAGGTGAAGTATTTACCAAACAAATTTACCTAAAGTGATTTACTTTATTCAAATAATGTACATAGGTCTTAAGGCACTTCCAAGTTAATGTGTGGCTTCTTCCACTGAACTACTGAAAGTGACTTCTTTTGTATAAATAGGCTGTGATTACTAGCTGAATGCATTTTCTTTGTTTAGCAGCAAATGATATAAACAATAGTTACTGTATGTCTAGTGTATAAGGAGGTCTGTCCTTGCTGACTTCTGAACTTTAATTTAAATACCTACCTATGCTATTTAAAAGAGTTTTCAGAATTTTGCACTTAAAAGAATTTGTGTGACTTGGGATTTAATTTTAAATTGTCTAATTTGAAAAGGTAAGAATAAATAAAGACAAATAATGTATGATATCACTTATACGTAGAATCTAAAAAAAAGCCAAACTTGTAGAAACAGAGAGTAGAGTGTTGGTTACCAGGGTCTGGGGTCTAGGCGGGGTGAGCGGAGTGGGGAGATGATGTTTAAGGGTACCAGCTTGCAACTAGAAGATAAGTAAGTTTTGGAGATCGAATAATGTACCGCATGGTGATTAGGGTCAATAATATTGTATGATATACTTCAAAATTGTACCAAAAATTCATGTTCCCCTTCCTTAATATATAGTTTTTGCTAGCAAATGGTTGCCAATCAAGTTATTATATTTCTTAGCTCCTCTTGCATTTTAGGTGGCAGCACTAATTCTTGCCAAGGACCCAGAGTGTAATGATGTGTGATAATTCCAAGTCCAGGTGGTAAGAAGCAAACATACTTTCTCCAGCGTGCTCGCTGAATGTCTTATTCAGGGGTGACCTTGGAAAGCATATGTTGAAAATATTAGGTCATCTGTTAAACTATGTCCCTGAATGACTGTTGGAGTAGAACCCCTCACCTATCTTAAGAACACTCAAGTGATGGAACTGTATTAAGCCATTGAAATATTGGTGTTTGGACTTCCCTGGTGGTGCGGTGGTTAAGAATCCACCTGCCAATGCAGGGGACACGGGTTCGAGCCCTGGTCCGGGAAGAGCCCTCATGCCATGGAGCAACTAAGCCTGTGCACCAAAACTACTGAGCCTGCTCTCTAGAGCCCACGAGCCACAACTACTGAGCCCACGTGTCACAACTACTGAAGTCCATGCGCCTAGAGCCCATGGTCCGCAACAAAGAGAAGCTACAGCAATGAGAAGCCCACGCGCCATAACAAAGGGTAGCCCCCGCTCGCTGCAACCAGAGAAAGTCCGCGCGCAGCAATGAAGATACAATGCAGCCAAAAATAAATTAAAAAAAAGAAATATTGGTGTTTGTTACCAGCAGCCAGTATTGCTCTGATTATTGTTAATAACTAAATATCTAGTTCCTTGGTCTTCCCCTGTCCATCTTCTTCACTTTTTTCTTTATTCATTTTAGATTCCTTGGCTAACATTTTCTTGCTAATCTCGAACCAGGTGAACCTTCATCCTTATTTCTCACCTGCTGGGAAAAACCACAGTTTTGGATCACTCTAACCATGTAACTATTTTTCTTCTGTCTCTGCTCTTCGCTGCTGGAGAATATTGCATAACTATGTAGATTTTCACCAGGACATATTCAGGGTCTCCAACTTCACATGGATACTCAGAGCAACTCCAATTAAAAAAATTTTCCAAGTCAGTTTGCTCTCACATTCTCTGTAGTGGTCATTTCAAACATCCACCCTCAACTCATTCTCCACCCCACTGCAGTCCTTATTCACTTCCATAATCCCCTAAACCTTGGAGCAGCATGGCTGTGTTGACCCCTCCCTCTCTCTCGGTTTACCTTTCCCTTGTCTTCTGTGACATCCCGTGCTCCTGGTCCCTTTCTGCTTTTCTACCTTTTTATAGAGTCCCTTTGAGGATCTCTTCCTCCACCCATTTCTTGAAGGTTGCTATTCCTTTAGGTTGCATGTAAGTCTCTTCTTTATGTAATATAATCCTCATTAAGTCCCATGGCTAAAAACTGGTTCCCTATGCAGATGACTCCCCAAATTTTACCTACAATCCTGTGTTCTTCCTAAACTTCAGAGACTTATATCCAACAGCCAGCTAAATATTTACATTTCTATCATCACAGCTCCTAAAAGTCAACATGTCCTTGAGTGATGACATCATCTTCTGTGCTTGCTTGCCTCTTCTTCTGTAAAACATTGGAAATAGCACAATCACCCACCTAATGCCAATGTTAGAAATTGGGTATTTGATTCCTCCCTTCTTTGTACAAGTTGTTAGTTTTCTGTCCTATCAATATATTGAGTCTACTCTTTATTCCACTGCCCTTTTCTTATTGAAGGCACCTCATCCATTGTGTGGATTATTGTGTCAGCCCCCACGTTGGTCTTCCTCTATGCAGTCTTAACTCTTTCAATCCATTCTCTATATTGCAGCTTGAGTGGTTGTTCTTAAATGCTATTTTTTTCATATCACTCTCTTGCTTAAAAGTCTTTAAGGTGTCATGACCCCCAATAGCCAAAGCAGTCTTGAGAAAGAACAAAGTTGGAGGCATCATGCTCCCTGATTTCCAACTATGTTACAAAGCTGTAGTAATCAAACCAATACGGTATTGGCATAAAAACAGACACATAGATTAATGGAAGAGAATAGAGAGCCCAGAAAGAAACCCACACATATATGGTCAATCAAGTTATGACAAAGGAGCCAAGAATATACAATGGGGAAAGAATAGACTCTTCAATAAATGGTGTTAAGAAAACTGGACAGCCACATGCAAAAGAATGAAGTTGGACCACCATCTTACACCATACACAAAAATTAAGTCAAAATGGATTAAAGACTTGACCATAAAACCTGAAACCATGAAACTCCTAGAAGAGGAGGCTCAACCCAACAAAATTAAGGCTCAATCAGGGAAAATATGTTTTGCATGTATGATTCCTTTTCACACATTTTCCATTTTATTAACCTCATTAAATATTATTATTTTGCAAACCATCTTTAATTATTTCATAAGAGCCATAATATAATAACAGAGTAACATAGAATAAATGCTTGCGAAGAAAATAAAAGAGGCTTCCCCACAAAACTTATAGAAAATAACTCCCAATTGCTCAAAGCATAACCGTGAAAATTGACTCACCAAAAGAAATTATTAAATTTTCATCTAATGAGTATTATATATTTTGAATTATTCCATTTACTATGTTAGAGAAGAGATGAGCAAGACATAGTCCTGGGCCTCAAAGAATTTAAAACTGAGAGAAGTGTAAAAATGTACATAAATAATAACTTTGTGATAAGTCATGGTGACCTTTGCTATTACAGAGAGGAAGCAAAGTTCTGTGGAGCACAGAGAAGAAATTGTGAGGAGTTGGTATTTGATGTGGGCCTGGGAGAATGTGTGAGATTCTGACAGATGGGGAAGAAGTCACCAAGTCACACGGTGACCTCTATGCAAAGTAAGCAGCATCTGAGGATTGGGGGAAGACCAGTCATGTGAAGTGGGTCATTATGTTAGCAGAGGAGACCATGACCCAAGTAGGGGAAGAGGGTTCCACAGAGCTGAATTCCAGGAGAGACCTCACAGTAGCTGAGAAGTAGCAGAGAGTTTCAAAGCTACAGATCTAAGCTAAGCCAAAGACCAAGTGGCATCAGCTCTCAAAAATGTGCTCTTACAGTGGGTGGCGGTGTGGTGGTGGTGGTGTGAGTGTTTGCAGCGGCAAGCAAGAGGACAAGACAAGTTCTGCTGGCGAAGGAAATGGTGCTCCAGCTGGATTTAGTTGTCTTCAGCACCAAGTAGAGCTCCTCCATGGCACACGTGAGGGAACATAGGCTGATTGATGAGTTTCTGTTGGATAGTCAATTTTGGTTGCAGCTAGTTTTCATGAGAGAGAAGGAGAAAGAGAGAGAGAAATGAGAAATAAAGTGAGACAAACAGGTTGGGAGTAGAATTTTACAGACCTCATTATGGTAAAATTAAAAAAAAAAATTAGGGAAAACAAAACATGTGCGCAGTTGATAATCAAAGAGTAGCTAAGGGTTTGTAAAGAAAAGCTCTCAGTCACACTTCTTCCTTCCCAGAGGAAGCTACTTTTCAATGCTTTCTTCTTGAAGTTTCAGCCTTTCTGCATATAGAATACATGTACCATTAACACTTGATTTATTAATTTTAAATATGATTTAGACACTTGATTTAATTTTAGACACTTTTCTGCTATAAGAGATAAAATTCAGCTCACATAATTTACTCAATTTCCTTTCTACTTTATGCCAATATAGTTATTATTTTACTTTTGTTCCTCAAGATAAATTTAAATTATGTATTTTTCATTGAAGTATAGTAGTGTATAACATAGTGATTCATAATTTTTAAACGTTATACTCCATTTATAGTTATATAATATATTGGCTATATTCCCTGTATTGTACAATATATCCTTGTTGCTTATTTTATACCTAATAGTTTGTACCTCTTACATTCCTACCTCTGTATTGGCCCTCCTCCTTTCCCTCTCCCCACTGGCAACCACTAGTTTGTTCTCCTTATCTGTGAGTCTGCTTCTTTTTTGTTATATTCACTAGTTTGTTGTATTTTTTAGATTCCACATATAAGTGATATCAGACAGTATTTGTCTTTCCCTGTCTGACTTATTTCACCTAGTGTAATGCCCTCCAAGTCCATCCATGTTGCTGCAAATGGCAAAATTTCATCCATTTTTATGATTGAGTACTATTTCATTGTGTGTGTGTGTGTGTGTGTATGTGTGTATATATATATATATATATATATATATATATATATATACCACATCCTCTTTATCCATTTTTCTGTTGATGGACACTTAGGTTGTTTGCATATCTTGGCAATTGTAAATCATGCTGCTATGAACATTGGGGTTTCTTTTGGATAAATACAAAGCAAGGAGTGGTATTGCTGGGAATTGCTCTATCTTTAGTTGTTTGAGAAGTCTCCACACTGTTCTCCTTAGAAGCTGCACCAATTTACATTCCCACTAACAGTAACAGTGTAGGAGGGTTCCCTTTTCTCTGCATCCTTGCCAACATTTGTTATTTGTGTTCTTTTTTTTTTTTTTTATGATGGCCATTCTGACAGGTGTGAGGTGATATCTCATTGTGGTGATTTGCATTTCCCTGGTGATTAGAGATGTTGAGCATCTTTTCATCGTCTGTTGGCCATCTGCATGTCTTCTTTGGAAAAATGCAAAATTATTTTCTCCCATTCAGTAGGTTGTCTTTTTATTTTGCTCACAGTTTCCTTTGCTGTGTGAAACTTTTAAGTTTAATTAGGTCACATTTGTTTAGTATTGCTTTTATTTCCTTTGCTTTAGGAGACAGACCCACAAAGAAAAGTATTGCTACAATTTATGTCAAAGAGTATTCTGCCTGTTTTAAATAATTAATTAAATAATGTATTTTAAATTCTTGTTGCATACTATAGGCAATAACTCTTACTCCCCACATTGGAATGTGACTTTCCTTCAACTTTTATTTCTCTTTTTCACTAAATTTCTGGCATTTCACTTTAAATTGTTAAGGTTGATAAGAAATAAATTTTATTTAGTAATTATAATTAATTCTTCTGCTTTTATTTAGTGATGGATTCTGAAACTTGAAAATCAGCAAATACTATTTACTTTGTTATGGCTGTGTAACTACTTTTGCTCTGGCTCCCATTACGCTTTGATTATATTTCATTTTTTTAGGCATCTTTTGTTTTTTTTCCTGAAGATTTTACTTATGTTTCTAATTTGTTGCATTTGTTTTTGTTACACTCACAAGTTCTTAATAATTTCTCAAGAATAATATCAAATCTGCAATATTTTTCTGAGATAGCTTCTTCCTGGAACTCTGTATCTTCCAGCTACAAGGTTTAGCTATCTATTTTACATTTGGGAGTGTATATATGTCTATGCCACTCTCTTACTTTGTCCCAGCTTACCCTTCCCCCTCCCTGTGTCCTCAAGTCCATTCTCTATGTCTGCATCTTTATTCCTGTCCTCAGGCAGGTGTCTTTTAAGCTACCAGCATTCACAAAGCAGTCGGGTGTCAAGCCAGAAGCTGAAAGATGTGTGTGCATACTAATGGTTCCTCCTTTGATAATTTTGGCATTCTTGTTGAGTAAATCCTTTAGATATTTTCCTGTTGTCTACCTTGATAAAATTGTGAATGTTTTTAGAGGTCTTTCTTCTCATCTCCAAAGGTTCTGTGAACACAAAGTGACATGCTGTAGAACCCAAGAGGAAGATACAAATGTTTTCTAGGTTATAAATGTCAGAATTGACTTATTAAGTTTCAAAGATGTGTTTTATAGACAATATCTATAAAAGTGAATAACAGGTGACAATGAGTGGATGGCTTCGCTATTGACAATGGCAGAGTATTAAGAAATAAGACACTAGGTTATAAATGTGGTTTATGTTATATTGGCATTTTGGTCTCTGTAGGAAAATATTTACAAGATGATGGACTCATGGAAGTAGGGATACCATGGTCATAATGTTGCTGAAAGGATCCTTTATGTGATGTTGTTGTCCGTGGACCCTGCAGCCTGCACTTGTGGAGCTGTGGAGAGTCCCCAGGTGAGATTCCCAATGACCAGAGGTGCTGCTCTTCACTGGGCATGGGTTCTTCTTACTGGAAAAGGCTTCCTATTTCTCATTTCTGTTCCTCTACTGCAATTGCTATGCTCCTAGAATTACAGAGCTAACTTTAAAAAATTACCTCTTGAAGTCACACTATTGACATCATCTATCCAGGGGGATCATACAGAACATATGTGTTAGTGGGTTACCTTTATGGTGGGCTCATTAGCCTGGGAGCAGGTAATCTATGAGAAAATTTTAATGTTAAAAAATTTTAATGTTAAAAAATTTTAATGTTTAATTTTAATGTTTTAATCCCATCTCTTATGTTGGTGCAGATAATTAACATGGTTTTCCTGCTCCAGGAAGTCATCTAAACCTAGTTCTTCTACTGTAGAACTGGGAGAGCTACCAAAACACAGCCTTTAACACAGGGTATAAGGGAAAATATGCTACAAGTAAGTCCCCTACATAGGAACGAGTTCCGTTCCGAGAGTGCGTTCGTAAGTCCAATTTGTTCATAAGTCCAACAAAGTTAGCCTAGGTACCCAACTAACACAATCGGCTATATAGTACTGCAGTGTAATAAGTTTATAATACCTTTCACACAAATAATACATAAAAACAAACAAACACAAAAAATAAATATTTTTAATCTTACAGTATAGCACCTTGAAAAGTACAGTAGTACAGCACAACAGCTGGCATACAGGGGCTGGCATCGAGTGAACAGGCAAGAAGACTTACTGACTGGAGGAGGGAGAGGAGGTGGGAGGTGGTAGAGCTGAAGGGTCGTCAGCAGTAGGAGACGGAGGGCAAGCTGTCATTTCACTCACGCCTGGCGCTGACGGCAAAGGTTCCGGTTCCTTGCTGGATTCAGTTCTATCTACTCTCTTGAAAAAACGATCCAGTGGTGTCTGGGTAGTAGCTCTTTTTCTCTCATCATAGATGATGTGATAACACTGGATTGCATTCTGAATGGCTGTTGCAATCTTTGTGTACCGTTCTACCTTCAGGTCCTGTGCCTGAAGAAACTAACAGTGTCCCCTCAAATAAAGAAAATCCCCTTGCCATTTCCTGCGTCGTGAATCTCTTCAGTTCTTCAGTTACTTCTTCCTCTTGTCTCTCTTCATCCTTTCCCTGGGCCTCCTATTCCCGGTGCTTCTTAGCAGTACCAGCCACTTCACCGCTGCTTTTGCACTTGCTTCCAGACATCCTGATCTTGAAATAAAATACTCTATACAGTCCTGTACAGTAAAGTACACAAAAGCACAACCACTTGTAGAGGATGCACACAAGTGACAGTGTACGCCAGACATGTGAACTAACTTATGTGACTGGACATGTGAATGCACGTTCGCATCTTTGAAAGTTTGCAACTTGAAGGCTCGTATGGAGGGGACTTGCTCTACAGTCCTGTGTGAGTCAGAGTTCTCCAGAGAAACAGAACCAGCGGGGGGTAGGGAGAGAGACAGAGAGAGAGAAAAAAATATATATAAAGAGTTTTATTATCAGGGGATTATGGAGGCTGAGAAGCCACACAATTTGCCATCTGCAAGCTGGGGACCCAGGATTTCTAGTGGTGTAGTTGAAAGGCCTGAGTGTCAGAGGGCCAATGGTGTAGATACAAGCTGAGCTAGAAGGCCTGATAACCAGGTGTGCCGAGGGCAGAGAAGATCAATGTCCCAACTCAATCAGTTGAGCAGAGAGTGAATTCAACCTGCCTCTGCCTTTGTGCTCTCTTCAGGCCCTCAAAAAATTGAGGATGCCTTCCCACGATGGGAAGGGTCACCTGTCTTACTCAGTTCTCCAATTCAAATGCTAGTCTCCTCCAGAAACAACTCCACAGACACACCCAGAAATCATGTTTCACCAGCTCCCTGGGCATCCCTTGGCCTAGTCAAGTTGACACACAAAATTAACCATCACAACTACCCAACCCAAGAGTCTGAGATTGACATATACACACTGCTATATTTAAAATAGATAACCAACAAGGACCTACTGTATAGCACAGGGAGCTCTGCTCAGTATTCTGTAATAACCTAAATGGGAAAAGAACTTGAAAAAGAGTAGATACATGTATATGCATAACTGAATCTCTGTGCTGTACACCTGAAACTAACACAACATTGTAAATCAACTACACTCCCATATAAAATAAAAATTAAAAAAATAAAGAACAAACAAAAAACCCAACAACCCAACCCATGAAGCTGTCTTCTCTTTAGAACTTGACCTCAGTTCCATGTAGCTGTTCATCTACTCACTATCTCACGTTACACAGTTAACTTTTCATAACTTTCCATGGCCATGTTTGTACCTCTTGTCCTGGCATAGATTTATGTTTATTTTTCACTCTCTCTCCCTTTCTAATCAGGATAATGCCACCTGCCTTAGCCTGTCCCATGAATTCAGCCTATAGTCTCTTAGGCAAGGCTTTTTTTTATCACTCCCAACTTGGGACCTACCAAACTGCAAGACAAAGTCAGGTCCTTGAAGAACCAAAGGGGGTCTAGTAAGAAACCAATGGCATGCTTCTGAATATCAGGTTATTCATGTTATTCGTGTTTATTATTCCAGCTAACATTTGTTGAGTATGTGCCCTGTGCCAAACACCAGAACCAAGAGTTTTCCATGTAATGGAAATTAAGATAAGGAAATTCAGACTTAGAGAACTAAGGAACTTGCTCAAAGTCACAGAGCTTCAGTGGCATTTAAGTGGTTGGGATTTGAAACTAGTTCTGTCTCAATTTGCAGTGTGTGCTCCTGACAAGGGAGATACTCTTTGTCTTCGTTTTCATTACATTTGGGAGATGGTGGCCTCAGTGCTGCCAGAGAGCAAATGTCTCAGCAGATCCCTCAGAGGATGGTCAGTAGCTGCCTCTAGAAACTGAGCGTCCTTCCTCAGATTGGTCTTAGACATTTATTTAACTCTGTCTCATATTCTTAGACATATTTCCTGTAAATGTTTCCAGTCTGAGGTTGACTGTCCTTGTTCTATGTTTCCTTCAAAGGTTATAATGCCAGTTTGATGTGAGGGAGTGATTTTTGCCTTCACATTCCTGCTACATAAGAATAAAGAGACAGCTGAGGTTTCCTTACGCAATTGCTGCATAACCTGCCCTGGCCCTCGCCCCCATAAAGGATGTAGACTTGCATGACCCTGGTTATTATTCCCAGGGCGATTTGAGAGTTTATGTGTGCCTATGTGTGTGTGTGCATACACACTGGGAGAGCAAAGATGAAACGTGATAAATCTTTTTTAACCTTAAGATCTCTTCCTTTTCTTGAGTAGTTGCACAAGAATCACATGTGAAGCTAATTACAGAAGGTCACACTGAGTAGTGCACCAGTTAAAATGCTTTGGGTTTGCTTTGTTCATTAAAAGATTGAATATGGGGGAAAAATAGGATTTTTGTAAAAGTTATTTCCAAAAGAAGTCAAATCTATTTAAAATCACTAGGTTAGGCATTCTTCTATTTCAATGAAATGATTCTCTGAAAGCTGCACATCTCCTCTTGTTTATGAAGATCTCTAGTGTATTTTGTTTGGCCTTTTCTGTCCACTCCGCTCAACAAATTGGTTTTTACCCAGATGTTTTATACATGCTGTATTATTTGACCATCTGTTGTCTTTGGCACATTGTTTTTCTCTTTGGGTTTTATTTATTTATTATTTTTAAAGTTGTCTCTCAGTGAGCTACCCATTTAATTATTTATTGAGATATTCATGTTAGCATGTGAAATAAAGACCATCTATTGTCTTTTAAAGGATCACCACTGCCCTGCTTGGTAAATATGCACAATTCCCAGCTTGTATATAATATGTGTTTCACGTACAGCTGTCAGTTCTGGGTGGTGGATTGCAGTGGAGATCGGTCAGGAGAAAATGACACAGTATCCAGAGAGCTTGTGGAGCAGACATGAGAGGAAAGCACGAGGTTACAAGCTGGAGAAAGCAAAATGAGTTACACTGAATCTGAGAAAAGCAAGTATCATAAATTCAGAGGATGAAGCTGACATCAGAGTCAAGGGATGGTGACATCACAGTCAAAGATGTCATGGGAAGTTCTGCCGAGGACCTGGAGGAGAAATTTGGGGGCAGGGGTGTGATTAGGACAAGAGGCCAGGAAATAGGATCTAACAGAACAGAAATACAGAGACCAGAAAGGGGTCTTACATGGATATAACTCCTCATCTCTGGAAATGAGAACGCTATGTCTAGAAGTTGGGTGGTACTTCCCAGCCTAGAGAAAGGCATGGCATTGAGGTTTTGGGTAAATCATCTCAGTAGGGGGAAGACTAAGTAATCTTGGGTGTTGACTTCTTGACTGGCATAGTTTGAAAAATACTGATATAATATTGGTAACTGGTAAAGATCACTTGGGAATTATGGCATAAAATAGATATCAAATGCCAGTCTTTTTTTGTGCCAGATACCAGCTAAACTGTCTGATCAGGAGTTTCAGCTATAGATATTTGCCCCTCTTTTAAATATTACTATATTGGGCTTTGTTTTTTGATAATCTTAAAATATATCTCTACAGCACATAAAGAAGAAAGCATGCAATTACTATAGAAATTCCAGTTTGAGGTTAGTATTCTCATGAAAATAAGCAGTCCATTTTCCCTAGACAACCCATTCCTAATCAGCACACATTACCCTTGCTGTGTCAGAAAACTCCAATTTTGACAGCAAGAGTTACCAACCACTTGAAGTCAGCAATATGATTCATGGATACAAAACAGGCAATTTTGGGAAAGGCCAGGTGCTGGTTTATGCGACTGGCCTGATGACAGACACAGCAGATGGCTCAGAAAGGCAGACTTGGGAACACTACATGTGGATCTTTCCATAAACATGAATCGTTCTTGACAAATTTGTTCGGTTTATTGGATATGGAAGTCTTCTTCCCCATCAGGGATGAATGTTTCCACTCACCAATGTCAAAAGACTAAATTTCACCATTAATTTTGGAAATCTCAAAGAGGAGAGCTTTGAAAGAGGTACAAGTGTTTACTTTTTTTAAAGAGATAGTTGAAACCCTGGCAAGGATCTTGAACAATAATTTGTATAAATTGGGATGCGCTCATGGAAAAAGAGGTTATTATGATAACTACTGGGATTCTGGGATACTGAGATAATGTCGGTATTATAATACTAAATTAGTAAACTTACACTTTATTTGAGTCATTTAATGTCTTTGTACCTCAATTCATCCTTTGAAACTGTAAATTAAGTTGACACACAGTACAGATAAGAATTTATGTCTAATCCCTGGAATTTAGGTATTCTCTATAAACTAATGACACTGTCTTCCAAATGAATTCATAAACCAATGAGATTTCATAAGAATCAGACATGGGAATGGCAAGCCCTGTTTACTCTTTGAAACTGACACATGACAGATAAAGGAAATTTACTATCCATTGACCTTTTCCCCCTAATGTAGCAATTTTCTTGAGCAAAACAGAATTACTCCTTATTTCAAATTATTTTTCAAGACTCATTTGAATTTGCTCATTGTGTTTTCATTCTGAATAAATCATGTGTTTTTAAATAGACCCTCCTTCTAAATATTTTATAAACAAATTTTGCCTTTTAGATTAAGTCTGTTGTCCTTTAGAGTAATGATTTGGCTCTGAGACTCCTGTCTAAAATTTAAACCAAGAGTATAATATTTGTCAAAAATCTTCCTGAATAAAATTAATAATAAAATGTTTTACGGAATTTCACTCAATTTACCATGAAAACACTAATTCGGGATCTCTTGTTAGTTTAAGGAAAAGGAGATATCAGTAGAAAAAAGAGCACACATTACTAAGAGTGATCTTTAAGTGAAATCATTGATTGATTGGATTATTTTATTCATTCTGTAATGAGATTCTTGATTCAAGTTACATATAACTTAAAAATAATTTAATTATTTGGTTTTAGGTGACGCTAGACATCAAATTTGGCTGTTTAATGGGAGCTTAAAATTTGATGCATAGATCTTTCCTCCAGATATTCTGATCCAACTGGGCTGGATTTGGCTTTGGTCTTGGGAATTTTAAGAGTTTATAAGGTGATTCTAATGCGCAGCCCTTGCTCTACAGACAGGACATGACTCTGTCATCAGCTTCTGACACCACAGCCTATGAATTTCAGGACAAGACAAGAGTAACTTCACTCAGGTGGTGACTGAGAGTGGTGAAAATACCAAAGTTTTGGTCAGTTGCTCATGTGTGGGGATGACCAAAAGGGGGAACTGTTAAATTAATTAAACAAGGAGGCTGTTAGACCTATGATGTTCTAATGCCATGGTGGCCAACATAAACAACCTCAAATCTAAGCTTATAAGTGCAAGGTTACAAAATTGAAAGCTAAAGACAACCAATCACAAATAGCCAACTAGATTGTAAGCTATAGCCCATCAATAGTTTGCTTTCTGTGCTTTCACCTTTTCTCTATAAAACTCCTTCTTGTTGGTGGAGCTCTCCTAATCACTTGCAGTTTGGTCCTGCACACTTAGAATTGTTTTTTACTCAAATAAACTCTTAGAAAAAGACATCAGCTCCAACAATAATCTTCATTAAGTAGATAATGTACCTCAGGATACAAGGTACAAGATAGTGGGTAAATATTATGTCTACCACACCACCTCTAGCTAAGATGAATATTCAAGGTGGTAGATTCTGTTTTATTCTTCTTATCTAGAAGATTCCACCTTGTAAAATATTGCCTTGGGTTGGCAGTTATGAAATTGTCCTAGATTTCTGGAGTGTTTACCTGACTAATTCTCTACTGTGTACTACTTCTCTGTTATTGTAGTGATGGGTATAAACCCATTCTTAAACAATGGAAATAAACTTTTGACCATTTCTAATCACAGTCTTCGGACAACAATATCACAACATAACAGAAGAATAAAATCATTTCCTAAGACTCCAGTGTGATTTCTCTTTAGAAATCTTTGAGAACAATTTAAAAAAATATAATGAAAAACCTTGCTTTCTTCTTCATAAATATTGAATGGTTACAAGGGCCTGGGAGACCTTTGTTCTGGACAGACTTTGAAAAATTTCTGGAGAAAGCTGATTGACTTTCTTATATGCATAATTATTCAGAAAATATACCAGATACCTTCCTAGCCAATGACGAATCAAAGCACTGCATCCTTTAATTAAAATAAGGGCTGCTACTCTAGGAAGTGAAGATAGGAAAGATGACATAAATCAGTGTATCTACAATCACAAATGTCACCTAGGTGTTTTGTCTGGTGTACACCTGGGTGACTGACTGTCTGCCTATCCCCCAGCCTCCTGAGTGTAACTAAGTAAGATGATCATTGCTGATTCCCAATTTGGAGAAATTTGAGTTTAGAGTGAACTGCAACCGAGGTTATCTATGAAGGTGATGATGACACATCTGTACGGCAGAATTTACCTCTAAATTGCTTTAGTTTCTGAGAAGCTCAGGAAGGCTCATCATGATGACCTTTCAATATTCCTTTGGCTGAGAATTAAACTATTTTGTTAATTATGTAACTGTATTTAGAAATGATTCCAATACCATCACTTTCCATGTTAAGCTGACTCAATGGAAAATTAAACTAATTCATGTAATAAAATGGAAACTCTTTAAGCAAGATCTGTATGAGGGAAAATATAAAATAATGCAAAGCAGGGAAGAAAGACTGTAAACATGCAGGTAGTAGTGTTTTACATAGTTACTAAAGTTGAGCAAAAAGTGTGGTTCTAAACTTCCTGGTTTTCAAAGAAAAAGGGGAACAAGAAGATTACATGTGTTGTCTATAAACAGAAAACACACTAGTTCTCAGGGAAATGGTCACATAAATCTCAGAAAAGAGAGACAAGTACAATATCCAGAAATCATTGTCTGAAGGAGGAGAGCGTGAGTGTACCCTTGTTCCTATTGGGTCAGTGAAATCTCTAGATGATGTCACTTTTGTCAGGACCGTTGAAAAGGCTGGCTGTTATCTCTTGGTGCTCAGTGGATGCAAAATGTGCTATCATGTGTTTTCAGTGAGGCGTCATCGTCAACCAGGCCTGAGGATTTGTGAGGAGTTGTGTTTACATCAACCCACCAATCCCCATGGAATGTCCGTACTACTGTTACACACATCGCAGTTGTATTCATTTCTGGAACTAAAATGACATCTGTGTAAACCATTTGGATCCCTGTTGCTTGTAATTTATGTACTATCTATCAATTGTTCAAGATAGAAATTAAGACAGGGATAGTTACTCCTAGCAATGCTTCAGAATCTCCTCTGGAATAATGTGTAAATATTCCCAGACCCCATATGAGTTCCACAGAATCAGCATATCTGTGGGTAAAGGTCCAGCATCAATATTTTAAAATAGTTTTGCAGGTAATTTTGATGCAAAGCCAGGATTGAAAATCACTACAGTTGTAGTTGCTGCTGTTTGCCAAAGAAAATAGATTTATGTGAGGAGGAAGAGGAAGGGGGGGGGAAGGCAAGGAGGATCTATTAACAACTAGCTTAAAAATTGATTGGCGTTAAATTCTGTATTTCATAATTGCCTCAGAATAGAGCCAATTCCCCATAAAAATCTCTTCGTGTGCTATTTATAAAGAACATGGCATTTAAAAACTATAGCAACATAGCTATTCATTATTCCTCTAAAACATTAAATTAAAATTGACCTCTTAATATGTTGAAACTTCCGTAATAATAATGTGATCCCAAATAGAGGTCACCCCTGGCTACCTGTGTTTCATGCACTGATCTCGTATATATTCATTTTCTACTCTCCACTTACATTAGATTGTTTGCTTAAGAGGCTCCAAACAGTATGAAGTGGGAGAATGTGAGGTCAAATGGAGTTAAATGGCTTCCAGAAGTTTCCTGTTCGTACATCTTATTTCTGTAGTTCCCATGGCCTGGAACAGATGGCCTGTGAAACACAGAGGCTGTATGCAGTGTGACCTCAAACACCTCTGTTGAGGTAGTGGTCCAGACAGGTTATTGACACAAATAGTTTTCAGTGTTTGATGTCTAGCTTATCTCTGTAGCTAGGCTGTAGTTTATGCTTGTCATGAACTTTATTAGTGCTTCTTTTATATCCAAGCCTCACACACTATTTCAGTGTGACTCTGACAAGTTAGACTGTGTTTTAAATAAGAAAACTCATTGTGTAGTTTAAACCAAAAGAACAGAAAACAATCCCATTCACCATCGCAGCAAAAAGCATAAAATACTTAGGAATAAACCTACCTAAGGAGGTAAAATGCCTGCACTCAGAATATTGTAAGACACTGATGAAAGCAGTCAAAGATGACACAAACAGATGGAGAGATATACCATGTTCTCGGATTGGAAGAATCAACATTGTGAAAGTGACTATTATTACCCAGAGCAATCTTCAGATTCAATGCAATCCCTATCAAACTACCAATGGCAGTTTATACAGAACTAGAAAAAAAATCTTAAAATTTGTATGGAGACACAAAAGACCCCGAATAGCCAAAGCAATCTTGAGGGAAAAAAATGGAGCTGGAGGAATCAGACTCTCTGACTTCAGACTATACTACAATGTTACAGTAATTAAGACAGTATGGTACTGGCACAAAAAAACAGAAATATAGGTCAAAGGAACAGGATAGAAAGCCCAGAGGTAAACCCACACATCTACAGTCAACTAATCTATGACAAAGGAGGCAAGGATACACAATTGAGAAAAGACAGTCTCCTCAATAAAGAAGTTGTGGCACATATATACAATGGACTGTTACTCAGCTATAAAAAGAAATGAAATTGAAATTAGAACACTTCCTAACACCTTACCCAAAAATAAACTCAAAATGGATTAAAGACCTAAATGTAAGGCCAGACACTACAAACAATAAATGCCGGAGAGGGTGTGGAGAAAAGGGAACCCTCTTGCACTATTGGTGGGAATGTAAATTCATACAGCCACTAGGGAGAACAGCATGGAGATTCCTTAAAAAGCTAAAAATAGAACTACCATACGACCAGCAATCCCAATACTGGACATATACCCTGAGAAATCCATAATTCAAATGAGTTATGTACCACAATGTTCACTGCAGCACTATTTACGATAGCCAGGACATGGAAGCAACCTAACTGTCCCTCGACAGATGAATGGATAAAGAAGATGTGGCACATACATACAATGGAATATTACTCAGCCATAAAAAGAAATGAAATTGAGTTATTTGTAGTGAGGCGGATGGACCTAGAGTCTGTCATACAGAGTGAAGTAAGTCAGAAAGAGAAAAATATCGTACATTAATGCATATATGTGGAATCTAGAAAAATGGTACAGATGAACTTGTTTGCAAGGCAGAAATAGAGACACAGACATAGAGAACAAACGTGTGGATACCAAGGGGGAAAAGCGGGGTGGCTAGTGTTAGGATAAATTGGGAGATTTGGATTGACATATGTACACTAATATGTATAAAATAAATAATAAGAACCTGCTGTATAAAAAAAGGTATTTCAGTTCACATGATAGGGATGAACACGTGAACTTCTCGTGACATTGGACATCTTCAACACAGTTGCAATATGCACTTAAAGAAATAGGATAGAAACATCAGTATCATATTTATTAATATTTACGTATTAAATGCTCATCTGTACATGACCTGGAGCAAGGAGATGTAAAGCATGAGAAGTCGTATAACACAGGTCCCCACTTTCCAGGAATTTACAGTCTGATTGGTTAGAAAAGACAATAAACTTTACAACGGTTAGAGAATTCTGTACATTTAACGTGGAGCTTACCCACTTTCTTCATTGTTACTCCTGATATTCTGAATGTTGGTAGAAAATCCTACAAAAGCATAACGATTGACTGCATGACACATCTGTGAATTCCTATTTTATCTGGGTCTTCAATAGCACTTTTACTTCTAATCAATCCCTTTTTTATTTTTCGCAACAACTGTCTCACGTCCTTCACCCCACCAGGCATTTGTTCTTCATTATAAAAACCACTTTAGTGAAGTAGGATTGACATAGAAAAGCTGTACATATGTAATGCATACAACTTGATGAGTTTGGAGATAAGTATACACCTGTGAAACCATCACCACGCTTTATGCCATAAACACATTCATCACCTCTAAACTTTCATCCTGCTCTATTTACTTATTGATTAATTAGTATTATTTTTGTGACTAATTCTTGGGTGCATAATCCTTGTTTCTGTCATTCCCTGAGGTTGGATTTGTCCGTCTCCATCTTAATGACCCGGGTCTGCTCTTTGTCTAAATTTGATCACCATCAGCTTGGTTCACTTGGGTCATTCTGAGGCTTGTGTTCCTTCATTCTGACCCCAATCACCTTTTGTACCCTTTTCTAGCCTCTGTATTTGTCTTGCAGTTTTGTTGTCTTTCCGTGGTTTGGGCTTTTTTTTGCTATGAGTTTTCTTTTTGTTCTTGGATATGCTTCCCTTGAAAGTCTCGGTCTGTCTCTGTATGGTAATGACTGCTCACTATCTTGTCAGCACTCCAGTCCTGCCTGTCCCTTCAGCTATGACATTGCACTAAACACACACAATTTCCTGCGCGAGTAATGCATGATCTTCCGTGTACTGGCTTCTACCTGCGTTTCCATCTGCTCTCCAAATGCACCGTTTTTCTGCCATATTGCGCTATTTATTGTCACCCCAGCAGGCACCACTTGAGAGAGTTCAGGCGTGGTCTGTGCATTCTCACCCGAGGCGAAAGGGAAAACAATACAAAGCATAATGAAATAATGAACAAAGAACATGGAAAATTCTTTCAATAAAGAAATATGAAAAAACAAACACACAGAGAAAACTGTAAAATACCTAGGTAGTCAAGCGATGGTACTGAGAATAAAACCTCAATTTCGGCTATCAAATTGATACAAAATTTTAAAATGATAAATCCCAGTATTGGTGATGTGTGATTGTTTTAATGGTACCTGGGTTGTGTGCTGAGCAGGTATGGTAAGACGTGCAGACACAGAAATGATGGCTGTGAAGGAAGAAGTTTCCATTATACTCACAACCCCCTACAAACGGGAGGCCTGGCTGCCATGTGAGGTCACACGGGAAAGCACCAGGGCAAGATGAGTAGACGGAGAGAGGGGAGAGGAAGTGCTGGGTAGGAGCCTTTATTGTGGTTTTCATGGGAAGGAATGGACCAGGTAAGCAAGCTAAGCAGGTTTGGGAATGGGTATTTTGAATGATTTTGGTGGGCTCGGGGCTGCTAGGGTGACCCCTAGTTGTCTAGTAACTGGCCTTGTGGTGATGGGGCATGGGGATAGTGTTCCCAGACAGCAAGAGCCTGATAAAGTGAGGCATATGGGTCTATGACTCCAATTGATTGGATTTCATATCAAAGATATGCTTCCAGGGCTTCCCTGGTGGCGCAGTGGTTGAGAGTCCGCCTGCCGATGCAGGGGACACGGGTTCGTGCCCCGGTCCGGGAAGATCCCGCATGCCACGGAGCGGCTGGGCCCGTGAGCCATGGCCGCTGAGCCTGCGCGTCCGGAGCCTGTGCTCCGCAACGGGAGAGACCACAACAGTGAGAGGCCCGCGTACCGCAAAAAAAAAAAAAAAAGATATGCTTCCAGGCAAGCCCTTTACTCTCTCTAGGAATTAGCTAACCTGGAATTAGTGGCTCCTTCCCATCAGCAAGGCTCCAGATGCCAGAGCATCAAGAATACAGCAAATTGGGACTTCCCTGGTGGCGCAGTGATTAAGAATCCACCTGCCAACGCAGGGAACATGGGTTCGAGCCGTGGTCCTGGAAGATCTCACATGCCGAGCAGCAACTAAGCCCTTGCGCCACAACTACTGAGCCTGCGCTCTAGAGCCCGTGAGCCACAACTACTGAGCCCATATGCCACAACTACTGAAGCCCGCCTGCTTACAGCCTGTGCTCTGCAACAAGAGAAGCCACCGCAATAAGAAGCCTGTGTGCCGCAACAAAGATAGCCCCCTCTCACCGCAACTAGAGAAAGCCCACGTGCAGCAGTGAAGACCCAACACAAGCAGCCAGAAAGGAAAAAAAGAGTACAGCAAATAAGAAGATATAGATAATACAAGGAATATGGATAATCTTGTATACATACCATGAACAATTATTATCTCTCTTGAATCATCGATTTTCTCTCTATATAGAGGGGAAAAAGAGAACTTAGAATTGTCAGCAGAGACTTGCAGGAGAAAAAGTTAGAGGACTTTTCAGCGTCTGATTTCATGAATTACTGCAAAGCTACAGAAATCGAGACAGAGTGGTACTGATATTAGGATAGATAAACAGATCAATGCAACAGAATGGAAAGTCCCCAAATAGACACCCAGACATCAATTGCTCTTTGAAAAGTTGCCAGTTCAATTTAATTCAGTGGGCAAAGAAAAGTCTTTTCAACAAATGGAGCTGAGATAATTGGTAAATATCTGGGAAAGAGTGAACCTTGACATTCATCACACTCTGCACTTCAAATTGAGTGAAACATGCACCTAACTTAACAACTAAAATTATAAAATTTCTAGAGGAAAAAGAAACTTCTTCCATAAAAATAAAATCTTCTACAATATCGTCATGATCCTGGGGTAGGCAAAATTTCTTAGGGAGGAACAATGAATCCACTAACTAATAGAAAGAAAATGAAGAGCTGTCCCTCATTGAAATTAACATGTAAAGAACAAAGTAAAAAAGATGAACAGCACAATAAAAATGAGCAAATCTCTTGAACAGACACCTCACTAAAGAGGTTATTCAAATGGTATATACTCAACCTGACGAGTTACCAGGGAAGTGCAGATCAAGTCCACAGTGAGTTCCCACTCTGCTCCCATTGGAATAGCTAAAGTTGAGAAGACTGGTAACACCAAACAGTGATGAAGAACTCTCACTTTGGAAGTCTGTGAGTGTTGGTTTGAAACTTTGGGAGTTTCCCAGGTGAAATTCAAAGCTGGCCCCTGTACACAGAGCTCAGGGGGAGGCTGAAGGACGAGGAGGGCCCCTCCACATTGGTAGACGGCAGCTTTAACAAACAAGGGAACCTACATAGGAGGCAGTCTTGGGCGCCGCAAGATGAGTAGATTTCCTCAGTCTCAAAGTTTATAGAGAGGCCTTAACAGGGTTCACTCATATATTCAGTCTGACAACAGTTACTCTCTCAAGGCTGCATCCTTGAAATGGCCCTAGTGTAGGAACGGTGGGCAGAGCCCACATTCCAAGGACAAGGGGCAGGAGTGAGGAGTCTCCCATCGTCCGAGTCCAGGTCTCAGGCCACATGGTGGTCATATCCTCTCAGTGACCTCCTCCAACAGGTAGCTTTATATAAAATTAAACATAGGTTTATTTTATGATACGTTATGACCTGGTAATTCTACTCCTAAGTATTTACCCAAGAGAATTGAAAAGACATGTCCACAAAAAGACTTGCATAAGAATGTCCAAAGCAGCATTATTCATAATAGCCTAAAACTAGAAACAACCCAAATGTTCATCCACAAGAAAACAGATACTTACACTGTGGTCTACTCACACAATGGAATATGAATCAGCAACAAAAAGGAACAAACTACTGATGTATGTAACAACATGAGCAAATCTCAAAAATCTTGTGTCCAGCAAAAGGAGCCAAACAAAAAGCATACATAATGCTTGGAAGTGACACGTGTCAGTTCATAGCCCATTGGTCAAAGCAAAAGTGTCTCCACCTATGTACAACAAGCCAGGGGATGTATAATTATCCCATAGGAGGAGGATTGAAAAATAATTCAATTTATCACACTTAGATTATGGTATAGGAGCAATCTCCATATTATAGAAATTATTGCTTTGTGTTTTGATAATTTTTGGCAAGATTTTAATTTATCTTTTGACTAAGTTTTGGCAATGTAGACTGAGAAAATAGTTCTTTTGTTCTTGGTCCTATACTTAAGTGGAATCAATACTCAGTCCCAATCTTTCTGCAGTAATTTTTCTATTCATTACTTCAGATAAACTGAAGTTTATCTTCTAGCAGTTTCTTAAGGAAAGATTTATGCAAATTTTGTTCCCTGGGTTTTAAAGTATTTAAAAGTATTTTTCGGTTGTCTTTATGCTTGAATGACAGTTTGTCTGTTTATAAAATTCTTGGGTTGTACTTTCTTTGTTTGAGGACTTTGTGAGTGTTATTCTGTTGTCTTCTAATGATGAATTATTTTTTTCTACAGAAGTCACACCTATTCAGAATTTTTACTACAGAGGTCACTTGATCATTTTGCTTAGATACCTTTCTCTAATTCAGTTTTATTACAGTTGTAAAATGCAGATAATGATACTGCCTATCTCAGTGTTGTGAGGATTAAATGAGGTACTACCTGAAAAACATAAATATAAGTGATTATTATTATTTATTAATATTGCTCCATTTTCTTGTAGAAATGTTCTTTTCAATCTGTGATTTAATTCTTTTGTTTCTGGAACATTTCCTTAATTTATGTCTTTTTTTTTTTTCTCTTTCTCTTCTAGTCCTTTGATTTTCTTCTTTGGTAACACTATATATGCAAACGTTGGATCTCCTTCACCTGTCTTCCTAAGCCACCATTTCCTTTCTAATGTTTAAAAATCTTAGCTCTTTTTATTTTACTCAATTTTTGTATAACCATGCTCTAGTTTCTTACTGTGTGTATTTTTTGTTGTGCTGCTTCCAATTTGATTCTCACTTCTGTGATGACGTTTTCTCCTTGCGCTTCTTTCTTGAGCTGACCTAGCTTATTTTCCACCTTCTATTGTTGTTTTGCTGTGACTGCTCTGAGTTCTAGTATCTCTGATTTGTGTTTTTGTTTTAAAAAGGCTCTTGCTTCCCCATGCTTTTCATACATAGCACAGTATGTTTGGCTACCATTTTTATTTGCTCCATGTCATTATTTCTTCAGTAATTAGTCTACACGCCATTTATTTATTTTCCTTGTTGCCTGCCTCCTTTTAAAAAATAGATCTTATGTAGTTTTCTTTTTTCATTATTGTTTTTATTTTTGCATGAATTTTTCCTGAATAATCTTTTTTCTTTTTCAGAAGAGTTTGCTAAGGAGAATTCTACTTATGACATGGGGCTGAATACATTCTTTTAGCTTTTATTCCTCTCTAGTCAACTCAAAATGGCACTATAGTCTGTTTTTAATCATCCTTGCCTCCCACTCAGATGGTTGCCCAAATATAGCTCCTCTATGTGTTTCCTAACTCATCTCTACTCCATGAGATATTTTACACTTGATGGCAAATAGGATCCAGGGAGCTTTCCACTATTAGTCTACATGCTTCATTTATCTTGTATGCAATAGTTCCTAAAAATATCTCAGGGCATGCCACTTGCTTTAGAGAACTGAGTTTTTGCTGGCGTTTTTGAGCTTTTCAGCCACAATTGTTCTTTCCTCGTATCTTCCTGTACCTCCTGTCTGACCTTCCCAACTTTTTGTACGCTTCCTTTTGTTTTATGATTTGGAGGCTCAGATTGCTCTAGTTTAACCAAAGGTAGATTCATATTTCTGTGTCTCACCTTGTTTATGGAGGGAGCAGTGCTTCATTTATTTCATTATGATGAGGTCGAAGTTCCTCTGGGCTCATATGTATAGAGCCCAACCCATAAAGGTGCTCAGTGGAGCAAAAGAGTGTCAGTTTTACCATGCTTGGCTCAGGTTGGGCTGTAGTATGTTTTTACGTAGCAAATTTCTTTTCTCCTCATCATGTATATATGCACATGTCCAAATCAATATCTCTATGTGTCTTTATTTAGGAAATAAACTGGGAGGGAAAATTCTAAAATATTGGTTGTGATTCTCTGTGCATGAAAGGAAGCAATGAAGTCCAAAGTCTTGTAGGTGTACCAGAGTCTAAGAAATTTCTAACTGTCTAGCGGGTCACAAATACCGAATGGGGGAGGTGTAGTAAGGAAGTCAGGGTGTGGAGCAGAAGCGTAGGGACAGGCAAGTCAGGGGTGAATTAGTGAGCGGTGTGGGAGGGACATGAGGCCGAGAAGCTCTGTTTATCTCCAAACTTGCATTTCTGAGCCATGTGGGCAAATTGTGTGCGGGTGTTTTGGTCTGATTTAAAGGCCAGTGTGTCAGGAGGTACAAGCTTGCCATACAGTACGTTCATCCCTCCATGCTATATTCACTCTGCCAGCCTGGAAAGTTCTTACTCGTTCTTTAAGGTACAGTTCGAGGACGATCAGTTCTCTCTAGCTTTCCAGGCTCCTCTCATCTCCCCAGTCAACTTGGATTTCTTCTTGCTTCTCTTAGCTAGTTAAACATGTCTCTATTATAGCACTTAAAAGGTGCATTTAAATTACGACTTGTTTGTCTGCTTCCTTTTTCAGTTATTAATTCTCGAGAGGTGAGGATTTAATCTTACAATTTCCAATTCCTACTACACAGCTTGAGATACATTGAATTCTTAATAAAGTTCATACATTTCATTGAATCATGTTTTCTTAAAAATTTTTATGGCGGTATAGTTGATTTACATTGTTGTGTTAGTTTCCGCTGTACAGCAAAGTGAATCAGTTGTAGGTACACATATATCAATTTTTTTTTTTAGCTTCTTTTCCCATATACATCCTTACCGAGTACTGAGTAGAGGTCCCTGTGCTATACAGTAGGTACTTATTAGTTACCTATTTTATATATAGTAGTGTATATATGTCAATCCCAGTCTCCCAGTTTATCCCTTCCTCCCTTCCCCCCTGATAACCATAAGTTTGTTTTCTACATCTATTCATTGTTTATTTATTTATTTATTAGCATTAATTGTCTTGGCATGACGGATGACTTAACAGTTTGATAATGGCTAGTTCAAGTCTTCAGTGCATCAGTTTAAAATTTGTATTGATGTTTAAAATATCTGTCTACATTTATAGTTTCTATGACTTAAGTACCTAGAAATATTTAATATATCACAAATATTTTGGTTATAGAAACATGATTCATTCATTGCAAGTTTTCCTGACCATTCTGTGGAAAAATTCTAAGTTTAAGGAAAGTTATAGAGAATAACATCACAGTGTGTAAAACTTTCATTGCTTGCCCTTCATGAATTTTTCAATTACTCTGAGGAATTTTAACTCTACTAAACCTGGACTAAAGTATGTTTCCTCAGGTTGTGTCTAGTTCATGGCAACAGACCCACTGCAGAGCAACTCTGAGTCATTTCCCAATGTCTGGATGATCCTTGATCTGAATATACTGTGTGTAGTAGCCAAGACTAAAAGTGTGATTTGCTCTACTATTTTAATAAATAGAATTTATTGAATACTCACTATTGTCAGGCACTGTGTTAATGCTTTACACAAATTATTGACTTTAATTCCCCATTTTATTGATAAGAAAACTAAATTTGGGGGCTTCCCTGGTGGCGCAGTGGTTGAGAGTCCGCCTGCCGATGCAGGGGACACGGGTTCGTGCCCCGGTCCGGGAAGATCCCACATGCCGCGGAGCGGCTGGGCCCGTGAGCCATGGCCGCTGAGCCTGCGCGTCCGGAGACTGTGCTCCACAACGGGAGAAACCACAACGGTGAGAGACCCGCGTACCGCAAAAAAAAAAAACTAACTAAAATTTGGAGAGGTTAAACAACTTGTCTAACCCCACCCAACCAGCAGGCAACTGAAACATGTATCCACAAAGCCTGAATCCTTAGCCACTGTGCTATTCCACTTCCATAGGGATAACTGAAAAATAGCTACTGAATTTGACTCAAACAGATAAAAAATTGTTCTGTAATCCTTCTGGTTTTGCTTATGCAGACTCAAAGTCAGGTCTAGAGAGGCTCAGAGGTTTCTTGGCAAATGATGCAACTTAACAGGATTTTTTAATTACTATGCAGAGTACCATGGAACCAGCCTCAAACTCATCTGATTTGTGTGCTCGAAATTCCAATCCCTTGTGAAATGGCCACAGGGATGTTTTAAAATTGGAAAAAGCTTTGGTAGTATGGCCTTCCATGACCTCTTCTTCTGCCTCAGTCAGAATGATGATGTGAGAGTTGGGAGAGCACGAAGGTGGAGACCATCTCACATCATAGCAACAAGGTTATGTGGCTGGCACAGTGTGTGTGTGTTGAAAGTCTCTCATTCTAATAAAACACATTCAAAAATGCTTAGCTCAAAACCAGAAAGAGAGGCATGAATTTACCAAGAGCATTTTTTACCTCTTTTGCTTTGTAAATGCCAGTAAATAGAGAGTCTCAGAGTTAGAAATGGGTCAGGTGTTTGTGGGAAGGATGATATCGGTTCACAGATTGATATTTGTGATAAAAAATTTAAAAGTATTTCTAAAGACCAAAGTGTTTTTTAAAACTTGGAAACAAAAGTCTCCTAGAACACTCACATCCCCAAAAGTTAATTTGAACACATGGATATGGCCTTTTGCAATTTCATACATTAAATGTGAAACGTAATTTTTTGATATAAGGCCAAGGTAAAAAGCTAATCAGACAAACTGATGGATTTTTTTTGAAAAATGTAACATACGTTTTCTTAAAAACAAAATAAACCAACACATGAGCTATAATGAATGACTCTGTATATACTGCTTCTCCTTCTTTTTACTCTATAAATTTATGTTGTTCCTAAACAGAAAAGGGAGGGAATGTGAAGCGGGGGAGGGAGCAGAGCACAGGTTATGGTAGCAGATCTTGCCTTCAGATCAACACAGTACCTGGGGTGTGCGGTGAGCAGCAGAGAGAAAGACAGGTGATTTCCCACCTCTTGGGAGTCGTTTCCAAGGTGCAGAGA
Source organism: Pseudorca crassidens (assembly GCF_039906515.1). Taxonomy (NCBI): domain Eukaryota; kingdom Metazoa; phylum Chordata; class Mammalia; order Artiodactyla; family Delphinidae; genus Pseudorca; species Pseudorca crassidens. The sequence goes on from NC_090299.1 coordinate 152,143,657, forward strand.
AGGAATAGCAAGTCCGTTGGCTAGTGGCAAAGTAGGCACTTGATATAAAAGAATCACAATGCAGTGAATAAGATAGTATAAAACCTACCATAAGATTAGACCAGAATATATTTCTACCTATAAGTATGCAGAAATATAAGCAAGAAATATAAGTGTGTGGAATAAACTGGAGTACCAATTTATAGGAGAATTATTAAACCTGGAGGGCATTATGGTAAATGAAATAAGCCAGACAGAGAAAGACAAATACTGCATGGTATCACGTAAATATGTGGAATCTAAAAAAAAGTCAAGTCCTAGAAACAAATAGAAAAGTGGTTGCCAGGGGCCAGGGGGGTGGGAGAAATAAAGGGAGGTTGGTAAAAGGGTACCGACTTTCCTTTATAAGATGAATAAGGTCTGAGGATCTAACGTATAACATGATAAATACAGTTGATAACACTGTAGTGTATAACTGAAATTTTCTAAGAGAGTAAAACTTAAATGTTCTCACCAAAAAAATAAATATGTGAGGTGATGGATGTATTAATCCCCTCACAATGTATATGAATATAAAATCATCAGGAGTACACTTTAAATATCTTACAATTGTATTTGTCACTTATTCTTCAATAAAGCTGAAAAAGAAGAATAGCCAACAGGAAAATTTGTAAAAAAAATAATTAAAAAGCAAAAAAACCCTCCAAGCCCCTTAGGAGTTACTGTAGTACCTAAGAATGGGAAGTATTGTGTATCCCCTCTGTATATGAAAAATATGAATCATTCAATCAATCAGTTGCTATTTCCTGAGTTACTGTTATGTGTGTTTTGATACGAGGGATGGATTCACTCTTGAAACCGTTTATGAAATCTGAAACAGGAAGTTTAGCAAAGTGATGGAGTTCAGGTTCAAATCTTGTTTCCAGCACTTACTGGTTGTCAATCTTGGGCAAGTTTGTCAACCTTTCCATACCTCAGTTTCCTCATTTGCAAGACGGGGATGATACCTTTGATCTGCTAGGACACGTGTCTGACCCCACCACCTGGCTAGCAGTGATTGCTTGTATGCTTCTTCCTGACTTTTGTTCCTGTCCGCTCTGTGCACCTTTATTCTCTCTTTTTTTAAAAAAAAATATTTATTTATTTTGGGTGCGTTGGGTCTTCATTGCTACACGCAGGCTTTTTCTCTAGTTGTGGCGAGCGGGGGCTACTCCTCGCTGCGGTGCGCGGGCTTCTCATTGCGGTGGCTTCTCTTGTTGTGGAGCACCGGCTCTAGGTGCGCGGGCTTCAGTAGTTGCAGCATGCGGGTTCAGTAGTTGTGGCGCATGGGCTTAGTTGCTCTGCAGCATGTGGGATCTTTCTGGACCAGGGATCGAACCCATGTCCTCTGCATTGGCAGGTGGATTCTTAACCACTGCACCACCGGGGAAGTCCCCTTTATTCTTTCTTATACCCACTTCAGGCCAGCAAACTCCACATTTTTAGGAAGGTAAAGCTCTGTGTTTTCTGTAACATTTCTTCTACATTATTGAGAAGGAGGCAAACTACACATAAACTATCATTTCTTTAATTGTTAGGTATTTATCACATTTTAAAAGTGTGCTATTTTAAATAAATTTTATTAATGCAGTGCTTACAAAGTTGCATACTTTTTGAATCGTCTCTTTGAATCCTATCTCCACCATAAACCCTGCTAGTTTTAGTGCAAAATTTTGCAGAATGTGATGTTTTTCAGGAATGTGTATATTGCATTTTAGTATCTACTTAGTTATTAGAGTATATACCTCATAGAATTCTTTTTTGCGGATCAAATGGGTTAATACTCTTATAATCTCTGATGATGTCACCACCACTTACTACGTTTTCAGCACTGTGTTGAACACTAGCATGCAAATGTTAGTTGAAGCTGGTACTCCATAAATATTCACTTTTATCAAAGGAAACATTTAATTAATTTACATGCTTATGGGGACCTGACTCAGGACCACAGGTTATGCCATTACATAACTCAGGGGTGAGGGGTATACACACCAAAGACGCTGCATATTTGTATATGCATTATTATAATACACTGGTGGATAGCAATACAGTGTCTTGCTTTAACAAAATCATATCTTAATGACGGTAATAAACTGTCTTGAAGTAGAGGAGCCCTTTCTAAGTAGTATAGAGGTGCACCAGCAAAGGACTGGCCATGAATAGTCTTTTTGGCAATTATGAATAAAGCTGCAATAAACATCCATGTGCAGATTTTTGTATGGACATAAGTTTTCAATTCCTTGGATAAACACCAAGAAGCACGACTGCTGGATCAAATGCTAAGTGTATGTTTAGCTTTGTAAGAAACTGCCAGACTGTCGTCCAAAGTGTCTGTACCATCTTATGTTCCCATCAGCAATGAATGAGCGTTCCTGTTGCTCCGTATCATCATGAGCGTTTAGTGTTGTCAAGCTTCTGGATTTTGGCCATTCTAATAGCTGTGTAGTAGTATCTCATAGTTTTAATCTGCAATTGCTGATGACATAAGATGTGGAGCATCGTTTCATATGCTTGTTTGCCACGTGTATATCTTCTTTGGTGAGGTATCTGTTAAGGTGTTTGGCCTATTTTTAAATTGGTTGTTTGTTTTCTTATTGTTGAGTTCTTAGTGTCTTTTGGATAATGACCTTTATCAAATGTGTCCTTTGGAAATATTTTCTCTCAGTCTGTGGCTTGTCTTGCAATTCTCTTGATATTGTCTTTTGCAGAGCAGAAGTTTTAAATTTTAATGAAGACCAGCTTATCAATGATTTTTTCATTGATCATGTCTTTGATGTTATATCTGGTTATCTAAGTTTTCTCCTATGTAATGTTCTAGGACTTTTATAGTTTTGCATTTTACATTTAAGTCTATGATCTATTTTGAGTTAATATTCATGAGGAGTATAAGGTCTGTGTCTAGATTCTTTTTTCTTGCATTTGGGTGTCCATTAGTTCCAGTACCCTCTTGAAGAGACTATCTTTGTTGCATTTGCTCCTTTGTCAAAGGTCAGTTGACGATACTCTAAGTGTGAGTCTATTTCTGGGCTCTCTATTCTGTTCCATTGCTCTGTTTGTCTGTTCTTTCACCAATACCACATTGTCTTGATTATGTAGCTATATAGGGAGTCTTGAAGTCGGTTAGTGTCAGTCCTCCAATTTTGTACTTCTCCAACGTTATTTTGGCTCTTCTGGGTCTTTTGATTCTTCATACAACTTTATTTAAATTTTTTTTATTAATTAATTTTTGTTGGAGTATAGTTGCTGTTACAATGTTAGCTTCTGCTGTGCAGCAAAATGAATCAGCCATACATATACATATATCCCCTCCCTTTTAGATTTCCTTCCTGTTTAGGACCCCACAGTGCATTAAGTAGAGTTTCCTGTGCTATACAGTGTGTTCCCATCAGTTGTCTATTTTATACATAGTATCAACAGTGTATATGTATCAATCCCAACCTCCCAATTCCTCCCACCCCACCCCTTTTCCCCTTGGTATCCATACATTTGTTCTCTATCTGTGCTTCAGAATCTATTTGTCTATATCCATAAAATAACTTGCTGGCATTTTGATTGAGATTGCATTGTATCTATAGATCAAGTTGGGAAGAGCAGACATTTTGACAACACTGAGTCTTCCTGTGTATGAACATGGAATATATCTCCATGTATTTAGTTCTCCTTTGACTTCATTCATCAGTCTTATAGTTTTCCTCATATAGATCTTGAACATATTTTGTTAGATTATACTGACATATTTCATTTTGGGGGTGCTAATTAAATGGTATTGTGTTTCTAATTTCAAATTCCACTTGTTCATTGTTGGCATATAGGAAAACAATTGACTTTTGTATATTAACCTTGAATCCTGCAACTTTGCTATAATTGCTTATTATTTCCAGGAATTATTTTGTTGATTCATTCAGATTTTCTATGTAGATGATCACATCATCTGTGAACAGAGACAGTTTTTACTTCTTCCTTTCCAATCGGTATACATTTTATTTCCTTTTTTTGGTTTTATTGACTTTTCCTATTGATTTTCTGTTTTCAATTTTCATTGATTTCTGCTCTAATTTTTATTATTTCTTCTACTTAATTGTATTTAATTGCTCATTTTTCTAGTTTCCTAAGATAGAAGCATAGATGACTGATTTTAGATAGTTTTTCTGGTACATACATTCAATGCTATAAATTTCCTTTATGCATTATTTTTGCTGCATCCCACAAATTTTGATAAGTTGTCTTTTCATTTTCACTTACTTCAAAATATTTTAAAATTTCTGTTGAGATTTCTTCTTCAGACCATGCATTATATAGAAGTGTGTTGTTTAATCTCCATGTATTTTGGGATTTTCCAGGTCTCTTTTGGTTATTGATATCTAGTTTAATTCCATTGTGGTCTGAGAGCAGACATTGTATACTTTTCAGCTTTGGAGATTTCTATTGAGATGTCCAGTCTACTTATAAGCCCGTCAAAGGCATTTTTCATTTCTGCTGCAGTTTTTTTGGCCTCTAGTATTTGTTTTTGATTCTTCCTTAGAATTTCCATCTCTCTGCCCACCTTGCCATCCATTCTTACATGCTGTTTACTTTTTCCATTAGAGCCTTTAGCAGATTAACCACAGTTATTTTAAATTCCTAGTGTGATAATCCCAACATTCCTGCCACATCTTAGTCTGGTTCTGATGCTTCTTCTGTCTCTTCAAACTGTATTTTTTTTTGCCTTCTAGTATGTCTTGTAATTTTTTTCTTCTTACTGAAACATGATTTCCTGGGTAAAAGGAACTGCTGTAAATAAACTTTAAGTAATTTGTTCATAAGTTGTGAGGGGAAGGGAAGTGTTCAATAGTCCTGTGATTAGGTTCCAGGCCTTTAGTGAGCAATATTAGCTAAATTTAAAAATCTTATTGTTCTCTACTCTAGAAATAAGCCTCAGTATAGTATATAAATGAAAAAAATGATAATAGTAGCAAAACTGTGAAATATTTCAGAATAAATTGAGTGACTGACAAAGCTAGTGTTTTGGGGCAGAAGGTTAATTCTCTAATAAAGGTGCTGATGAGATTGGGGATTCATCACGTATAATAAATTAAAAAGTTAAGTTTGAGAAATAAGATAATAAAACGCCTACAATAAAATCTAGGATACATGCACTGTCTAGGTTTGTTGAAGATCTTCCTAAGAAAGTCTAGAAACTTAGCAGCTATGCAAATAAAGATAGACATATTTGATTAAAAGATTATAATTAGCAAAACAAATAGATAACCAATATAATGGTTCATCTATTAATGTAAGAAATAGACACATAATATGACTAGGTCATTAAGAACAAATCCAAATGCCCAACAAAAACTGAAAGATGGCCAAATTAATAATCAGAAGAAAGGCAATTTTAAAGTGATAACCAGATACCACTTCACATGTATCATATTGACTAAACTTAAAAGGACTGCTAACAGCGATTGCTGCTGGGATACAGAGAACATAAATTCTCAAACATACTTGTGAAAATATCAATTTGACAACTTTTGGAAGAAGCAATCAGGAAATATCTATTAAAAATAAAAAATACATGTGCATTTTAACTCAGTAGTCCTTCACTTGGGAAGCGTCTCATAGAATTATGAGTCCCAGTACATAAGCATATGTTTTCAAAGATATCTACTGCTGCATTATTTGCTATGGCAAAAATAAATGAATAAGCAAATGAATAATGGAATAAATGAATGCACAAGTAAACAGAGCCAAGTACACGTTTATCAGTAGAAGAATGGTTGAATAAATTATAGTATAGATACACAATTAAAAATAATTATAACTGTACTAATAGAGGTAGTGGAATTTTTGTGAGCTGTTGTGTGAAAAAAGCAAGAAACGTGTGTGTGTGTGTGTGTGTGTGTGTAATGAGATGGTTATGATTTTACGCAGGAGTGATATGTATGATATATATGCTATGTGTGTGTGTGTGTATATGTTTGTGTGTCTTGTCTAAACTTTGAAAAATGTAGATGATAAATTTTGATGCCAACCCCTGGAAGTGTGTTGCTGGAGGCGGGCACGTGGCGTGGGCTGAAGCCCAGGGATGACAGGGAATAGAGGAGTGTGTCAAAAAGGAAAAGACTGAAAAAAATGAGTGTTTTAAACATGTGTGAATGATATCATCACATTCATACACTCATGTGACAATTACAAATACATGTACATGTAATATTTGAAAAGTACCTTGAAGGATCTACCCAATGTTATAAGGTAGCTAGTGGCTAGTCAAGATTGGGACCCAGATAGGCCTGATGCTATAGCTGTGGTTCTTTCCACTAGTATAGGCTTTCTTAGTTTACAAATATGATTAGACATATAAACAAATACATTGTTTTTTGGTAAGTAGAGGGTTTGGGCAAAGTAATGCAATGCTCTGAGTGATCCTTGATGAACTTAAAATTTAACCATCCTTTAAAACTTCCACCAGCCTTTTCTGTACTTAGCAAGGTCAATATCAGTGATAGGTATGAGGGATTCTTATTGATTGTATTTTCACAATTCTCACCTTTCCCACACTTTTTTTACCCCATGGACTCAGATTTTAAGATCATGCAAAATATTTTGGTTATTTGAGAAAATATTAGTTGCTGTATCTGTGTCCAAAATTCACCTCCTGGATGTATTCCAGTGGAGGGCTTCAAGGTACTCTTTGGGAATTGCAATTGTAAAAATAACGAATTATATTTAGAGAGAAATTAGTCACTAACAAATCAGAGAAGAGCACAACATTATTTACATTGTTTATTGTTACCTCACGTTTATAATGTGAGTTATTAGGTTGGATTTAAGTTTTCTGGGGTGGCAGGATGTAACACAAAGGCTGGGCTAAATGAACTGCAGGACTCTTGGTTCATAGACTCCAAACGAGCGAAGCTGCCACTCAGGGTCACATGGCAGATGCACGGGGATAGGGTAAGAGCAAGCTGGAGCCATGGATGGCAAGCAAGGTGAGCTAGGCTGGGTTCCATGGGCTCCATATGGATTGGCTAATTGGAATAATTTCCAGTGTGCTGCTGGCATTGGGGCCATCCCTAGGTGTCCGGTACCTGGCCCAGGTGATTAGGGTGGGTGCATAATGGCCCTGAGTGTGAAAGCCCCATAAGGTAAAGAAAGAGGTTGGGGTATGGACTGAATCCACTCCTCAAGAAGGGGAACTGGCCGGCCTCTAACTAGGGCCTCACAACTGGGTCAAGACAACATTTCAAAACAGAACAGAACAAAACTATTTTATACTTTGTAATGTCCAAAGTATGAGAATGCTTCCCAAGGAAAAGTCTGGTTTAATCTTTCCTTACCTTTGGTTCCTCCAGTCAGTATCATTCTTGGCTTATAGGGCTAACTAACAATTTATTTTAGTAATAAATTTCATTTGCATAATTTCTGAATAATCAATAGGGAATATTTGTATTGCTTTCTCAGTAATATACAATTCGTTAGATCAAGGTTATGAAAGGGTTTCTTTTCTTGAATTTGTACAGGTGTGCTAAAAATTATACATTTGCCACAAACCATGGGGCTTTAAATCACTTTCTTCTTCTAGCTCCTTTCTGAGAGTTTCCTTCTGTAATCTTCCCCCAAATTGTGCATTCAACATGAAGGATCGTGCTCTGCCTATGAAATGATCCCTGAAGCTGAGAATCAGAGTAGCATACAGCACCGTAAAAATGGCTTAGGCTTTGTTCCTCTGCCAAATAAATTAAGGAAACACATTTGGATGCCAAAGTTGCTTCTGAATGCCATTTCCATAAGTAAAAAGCACTGCTGAAATAAAGCATATTATACATGTACCTAAGTACAATGCATTGAAAACAATATTATGTAATGTTAATACTTCTTCCTTTGTAAACCCGCTTTTAAAACTATTTTCTTTTTAAAATATCCAAAGATATAGCAAATCTTCAAAATAATAGACTGAGCGCTGAACAGGTATTATAGGCATAAGACAGAGAACATGTGTGCGGACATATTTGCCCCGATGCTTAATAGTTGAGTGTGGAGGGAGGATGTAACATTGGCTGGTGCTTTACCCCGTGCCCAGCACCTGCCCTGTAGTTTTGCAATCATGCAAACATCGCAGCAACTTTGAACAATTGATATTATCTCTATTTCACAGTGAAGGATACTGAAACACATGGACGTGAGGTAATCGGCACAGGTCACATTACCGGTAAGTGCCAAGGCAAAACTTTTCACTATAAGAGTGTTTAGTTCCCAGGGATGCACAACATGGTAACCGTCTTTATCTTTAGAGTTATATATTTATTTGAATATGTTGGAAAAGCTAGGACAAGCACAGCTAGCTTGTGATTTCACATATGTTATTGCCAGGTTTTGAAAGTGAATCCGTTGTAAAGATAAATGTTACATAACTAATAGTACAAATAGTATGTGGACATGACAACATATTAGAAATAAACTTGCCCATAACTTTTTGTTCCTTCTTGACTCATTTATCTATCTATTTATTTAATTATTTTTATTTTTATTTTTTGGCCGTGCCGCACGGCTTGTGGGATCTTAGTAGCCCAACCAGGGGATTTGAACCGGGCCCCGGCAGTGAACGCTACAAGTCCTAACCACTGGACTGCCAGGGAATTCCCTCATTTCTTTTTGTACTAATAATTTTATACCATAGTTATCTACAGGATAAAATCCAAAGTTTGGCATTATTCTATACAGCTAGCTCTAGCCAGCTGGCCTCAACTTATCCCCAGGACAAGATGTTTACTCATGTACATCAAGGACAGTGAGAGTAGAGCTCACCTGGAATGTCCACCACAACCTTTCCGTCTGTTTTTCTATTTCAACATCTACACTGTATTTCTTCCCCTATGATGCCACATAACACAGACTCAGGATGGTCTCATTTCTCTTCATTTATAGAGTTTATTTTTAAAAAATCAATAACTTAAATGTTAGGTCTGTATATTTTGGGTAATTAATCCATAAGTATTTATTAGGTACCTCTGTATCTAAGGCACTGTCTTCTTGCCTTTATAATCTTATAATATAACTGAGAGGCAGATGATCTACTTATGAAAAGTGAACTTATAAAAAAGTAATAATAGAGACCATAACAGTTATTACAAAAGGATAATAGGATTCATTGGAAAGGTCACACATTAGAATTAGACACCTGGATTTGTTGCTTATTAGCAGCAAGTTAGTGGGAACTTGGGCAATTTACTTATGTGCTCTGAAGCTTGCACATTGTAAGATGGGAGAAAATCTATTTTGTAGCCTTACTGTAAATCACAAGATAGTGTTTTGTAAAATGCTTAGTAAACTTCATAGAGATCTGCAAGCATATTTTTATTTGCCACAATGTTTTCTATGACAGAAGCATATTACTAACAGGAATTTCGAGATTGAATTATGAAAAACTGGTGACCATGTGTAGGCCTAGAACAACAATACATTTAATAGAGTCCAAAGAAAATATTGCATAATCACAAAATCCCCCCCCTTTGGAGTTATTAAATAAGAAACAATTCTAAATAGGAAAGAACTTATTAGAAAAGGTTAATTTGTTCCACCAGATTCCAAGACTGTTTATAAAATGATGGTAATTAAATACGCATGAATTTGATTTCAGGAGATGCAAATAGATCCCACAAATGCACACATGCAGACACACACACACACACATTTGGAGTATGAGAGAGGTGCCACTGCAGACCAGTGGGGGTAAAAGACTGTTAAACAGGGTAAAGATTGCCAACTAGGTGGGAAAGAGTACAATTAGATATCAGTCTCTCACTCTCTGTAAAAGTACTAAATATGTTCTGGTAGATTATGAAAATCTAACCCTTAAAACATTTGAAAGAAAATTTAGGAGAATATCTATATGACATCAGGATAGGAAAAGACTTCTTGAGACAAATGAAGTACAAGTCATCAATAAAAATTGGAAATCTTTGACTACACTAAAATGAAACATTTCTGTATGACTCCAAAAACCATAAACAAAATTAAGAGCCAGATCTTTTACTGGGAGATTATATTGTCAACATCATAACGAACAAAAAGTTTGTGTCCAGAATAAAGAACAGATACAAATCAATTGGAAAAACACCCAAAATAGAAAAAATAGGTATAGAATATGAATAGACAACTCACAAAAGAGGAAATATATTTGGCCAATAACCATATGCAAAGATACTCAACATCTCAGTAATCTGGACAATGCAACCCTAAGTCAGCAAAAATTGAAAGTCTGACTATACTACATTTTGGTGAGGATGAGAATCTGACATCGCTATGGGAATGTAAATTAGCACAAATATTTTGGAGAATAATTCACAATTGTCAGTCAAGTCAAAGATGCACATATACTATGTATTGACCTTAAATAGACTCTTGTAGGTGGACGAGGTGAAAGGTATAAGAATGTCTGTTTCAGTGTTGTTTGTAATAGTGAAAATGATAAATGTGGCATCGGCCAAATTGTCAGTCCATAGACACATGAATAAGTAAGCTCTGGTTTAGTCTTACAGTGAAAGCTCACCGGCAAAGGCAAACATACTGTAAAGGTAGGAAGTCATCCATGCACAAATATGATATCAAAACCAGCAATTGTGAGAAGAGGAGAGTACGAATGCAGGATATTTGAAATTAAGAGATCAGCAACTTAAAACAGTCATATATATATATATATATATATATATAGAGAGAGAGAGAGAGAGAGAGAGAGAGAGAGAGAGAGACTGCAGTATCTAAACGTCATGGTAACCACAAACAATGAAAGGTTTAGTTAAAGGAAAAGATGAAATAAAGAAGTAAAGAAAGTTATCAAAATGACTACATCTCAATAATGTAAGGTGAAAAAAAGGAAGCAACAGAATATGTTGGGTGTGATACCATTTCTATATAAATTCTATCATGCTTAAAAAAGGTATACATAGTTTATAGTTTTTGGATATGTACGTGCATAAAATATGTTTGAAATGGCATGATCCAACTTTGGTTTCATGTTACTTCTTGTGATGTTGGGAAACTAGCTGCGGGTAGAGAATTAGCCGTATCAAATGTTTTACTCTTTAAAAGAAGCCATCTGAAGCAAACAAGGGGAAGTGTCGATGTTTTAAAAATCAGGATAGTAGGGATACGAGGATAAAGAACTTTTTACCGTTTTGTAAAATGCTTTCTGTATATCTGTCAAATTCATATATATTTATGAATATATCTATTTAATGATCTAGCAGCTCTACGCCTAGAACATATATCCACATATATCCACAGAAAGACTTATATGAGCGTGTTCATAGCAGCTTTATTCTTATTAGCTCTAAACTTGAAATAATACATATGTCCATCAACATGGGGAATGGTATGGTTATCCAGTGGAATACTCTTTTAACAGCAGGAGGGAATGAAAAATCTCTATACATACAACATGTATGTATCTCATAAATGCTTTATGTTGAGGTTAAAAAGACACACAAGAAACAATATTATGAGATTCTGTATATGGGGCAGCAGGGCCGGCCACATAATTTGAATAGCCCAGTGCAAAAGGAAAGTGTGGAGCCATTGTTCAACGAGCAGGGAAAAGTGCCCTTAAAGGTATTAAGATGTAAAGCTCTTTCTTTCTGCCACTTTTGAATTATCATGGCATTTTAATTTGCTATTTAATGTTGTCTGAAGCCTTTTGAATTATCATGACATCTTTATTTGCTATTTGAATTATCATGGCATTTTACTTGCTATTTAATGTTGCTCAAAGTAAGGAAAAATTAACAATTAAAATGGCTAGATTTAAATTTAGTATTCAATATTCAAATTTATTGTTCATCTTTACATTGTTCAGTGCCAGTTCTAAATGCAAATAGAAGAACATTTATCTTACATAACTGAAATGACACTGTTTGTGTTTTGTAGCTCATACATGCATCTGTCTTTTGTTCTTATCCAAACAGTGGAAATGCACAAAACTAATTTAACTGATTTAATTTCATTTCTTGACACACAAACATTCCACCAACACTCTGTATCTTAGTCTTAATGATGAGTAAGCTACACTCTGCCTTATCTTCCCTTTCCTTTTAGAGCACCATTTTCAGCATAAGTAGTTGGCCAGTGCAGGGGAGTCACAAAAATAGGAAAGGATATGACATTTCCTTCCTTGGTCATTGGTGTTTCCTATAACACTGTTACTTCCTTCCTGTGTTGGAAGCAAGTTCTGATTGGCATGGGAATCATGACTTCTGAGAATTTGGTGCCTGCGTTTGTTCGTTCCAAGAGGTAAGGTGCTTCACCTGCCTTGAGTTTCACTGAGCTGAACTCCCACTCCTCCTTTGTCCCCTGGAATTTTGTCCTCCTGGGGCTTTGCAAAGGCCAGATGCCAATGGGGTAATAAGGAACCATAGATGCTTGTCTTGTTCTATTTTCCAAACAGGCTCTACTTATAAAACACAAGATCAAAGATGAAATTATTAAGAACTTCAAGACAGTAGTAGTAGCAGGGCAGTCAACTAAATGTGGGCCCCTTTGGAGCACAGTTATAGGTGTATACATTTCAGTTATATGGAGGCATACGTTTCTCAAAACTCAGCAAACTTAAAAGCTGTGCCATTTATTACATGTAAATTGTAAGTAAATAAAAAATAAAACAACAAAAAAACACCACCATCGTCTTCTCCTAAATGTCAAACTGCAGACATTTTTATATGTTATTGATTTAATTTTTCTGGTGACGACTCAGGGAACAAACAAAACAGATCTATGACCTATTTCTATAGTTACTTAAAATTGGCAAAACTATTAGACTGTTGCAGAGGGTAATTTTTTGTCTTGTTCCATATTTTTTTCCAAAGAAAGCCCAGTTGTCCCTTTGAACAGCACAATACCTGAAAAAGAAGATTGTAATCATTCGTCTACAATTTCAACTCAACAATGAAGCATTGCTTGCTTCTTTCACGTTTCATAGAATACGTAATGTGCCTGCAATTCATGGGAGATTTACATGCATTTTTCTCTGGGACAGTATAAGCCCCTAGAGAGAAAGGCTTTGACAGGGATAATGATATTATGTCTCCTGGACTCATTTGCTCTGGTCAAGGATATGCGCTGAAGGACGTTTCCCTCGGTGCCATGATGATCTCGCCGGCAAGAGGGAATGAACTTCAGTTTGGCTGGACTTCTGTTCACCCTTAGCCATTATATCTGCAATGCAGTCAAGAGCTTTAACATACCGTCTTAAGATTTTAATTTACATTTTCCCAATGACTAATATTCAGAAGGATGGTGACTTATTTTCACGTTTGTCTGTAATAAAGAAGCTAACATACTGTCTGATTACTTCTCAGTTCGTGGAGGTGACGTTTGATAGAGGCACATCCCTCCTCCCCCTACCTTAGTGCTGTGTGATTTGTTAGGAGCAAATATCATTTCTCTGAGTCTTGCTAGATTGAAAAGGAAAGGTCCCTTTTTAAGTTGAACTATAGTTGATTTACAGTGTTGTGTTAATTACTGCTGCGTAGCAAAGTGACTAAGTTATATGTGTGTGTGTGTGTGTGTGTATATATATATATATACATTCTTTTTCTTTTCTATTATGTTTTTTAAAAATTTAATTTATTTTTTGTATGGCAGGTTCTTGTTAGTTATCTATTTTATACTTATTAGTGTATATATGTCAATCCCAATCTCTCAATTCATCCCACCCTCCCCACTTCCCCCCTTGGTGTCCGTAGGTTTGTTCTCTACATCTGTTCTATTATGGTTTATCCCAGGATATTGAATATAGTTCCCCGTGCTATACAGTAGGACCTTGTTGTTTGTCCATTCTGTATATACCATTTTGCCTCCACTAATCCTAAGCTCCCACTCCATCCCTCCCACATCCCCCAACCTCGGCAAGCACCAGTCTATTCTCTATGAGTCTGTTTCTGTTTCATAGAGAGGTTCATTTGTGTCGTATTTTAGATTCCACATATAAATGATATTATATGCTATTTGTCTTTCTCTTTCTGACTTACTTCACTTAGTATGATAATCTCTAGCTGCATCCATGTTGCTGAAAGTGGCATTATTTTGTTCTTTTTTATGGCTGAGTAGTAAAAAAGGAAAAATCATTTTAAGAAAATACTATAAATTGAAAAGATTTTAGACATGAAAAATATTTTTTAAAAGCATATCACAGGCCAACAAATTTCCCAGCGCCTTTACATGTTGCCTATATGAGGTAACCCTCAGGCTTGGGGTACAGCTGGGGAGTGAAAACCATTTACAAGCCTGTCCAGAGGAAGAACACGAAACATGGAAAACACTTCCTGAATCTCCAAAACCTTTACCTGAATTATTATTGTCTGAGTTACTATTACTTACTATCAATTCAATTTGTTCTTCCTTCTGTTTGAAAATGATGCTGCATATTTGAGCATGTTTCTGCTCGTATTCTGAATACTATTTGATATTCTGGATGGACAGTCTATATTGTTTTCTCTCTGGATCTGAATTCAGCCTGTCTGGATCCCAATACATCATTCTCCTCCTGAAACCAACACTTCCTTTTTCTTCCTTAATTTTTCTTTTACCATCCTCTTGAAGATCCAGCTTTCAGTCATATTTGACTTCTTCCAACTTTTCTTTTTCCCTTACATCCAAGTTGTGAAGATGTTGTCTGCAGCGTGCCTCGAGAACCTCATTTCTCTTTTCCACACCTGCTCTACTCTAATGCTGCATCATCACTCTTGTTCTCAGACTGTTGCAAGAGCACACGTCCCCTTCCTTCCTTAGTTTTCCCCCTTTCTACTGCACCATGTATAGCTGCAGCCAGATAGGCTTCTTAAAACGCAGTTTCCAATCTACAACTTTTAAAGGACTCCATTAAGATAATTAGTCTTCATCAAAAAGTCTACTAATAACAAATGCTGGAGAAAAGGGAACCCTCCTACGCTGTTGGTGGGAATGTATGTTGGTGCAGCCACTATGGAGAACAGTACGGAGGTTCCTTAAAGACTAAAAATAGAGTTACCATATGATCCTGCAATTCCACTCCTGAGCATATATCTGGAGAAAATGATAATTCGAAAAGATACATGCACCCCAATGTTCATAGCATCACTATTTACAGTAGCCAAGATATAGAAACAACCTAAGTGTCCATCAACAAAGGAATGGATAAAGCAGATGTGAGAGAGAGAGATATATATATACAATGGAATATTAGCCATAAAAGTGAATAAAATAATGCCATTTGCAGCAACATGGATGGACCTAGAGATTATCATAGTGAGTGAAGTAAGGCAGACAGAGAAAGATAAATATCATGTGATATCACATATGTGGAATCTAAAAAAATGATACAAATGAACTTATTTACAAAACAGAAACAGACTCACAGGCATAGAAAACAATCTTTTGGTTACCAAAGGGGAAAGGGGATGGGAGGGATAAATTAGGAGTTTGGGATTAGCGGATACACACTACTGTATATAAAATAGATAAACAACAAGGACCTACTCTATAGCACAGGGAACTTTACTCAGTATCTTGTAATAAGCTGTGAGAAGAATCTGAAAAAGAATATGCATATATATGTATATGTATAACTGAATCACTTTGTTGTACACCATAAACTAAACAACACTGTAAATCAACCATACTTCAATTTAAAAAATTAAAGAAAAAAAGATAGTCTTCAGAGGAAGACTGATACTCAGAGGACGACTTATTAGCTACTCCTCAACACCATTTGCACTTGATGAACTTGGGTCAGACGTGTAGTTGCAGAGGAGCCCTCATCCAGGGGTCCCAATGGTCAATATTCTTCCTGGTGTTGCCAGCCCTTGGGATATAATGTTGGGCTACGGAGAATTGGAGCTGCAGGATTCCTTTGTGTCTCTCTGACCCCCCAAATGTCCTAACCTTCACTCTCAAAAATAGTCCCTTATAACCATTTCATTTTTAACATTATGGAGTACATAGAAAAGTTTAAAATTACAATGTGCAATGAACTGCAGTAAACAGGACGGGATCTGAAGGCAATTATACCATGTTTAGTGAAAAGATCAACTAGACTTATTTTATATGATATACATATATTCTTTATAGGTATTCAGTATCGAATGTGCTTAAAATTTCCAAATACAATCTTTTAAAGGAGAAACTTGTACTTGCTTTCATGAACATAATATTTAGTATTAGGTTCTATGCTTTCGATGGTTGTATTTAATCCCTGATGAATAATTTTGGGGGATGATATCTTCACTGCCTTGATGGTCACCATCAAAGAAAAATTCTGATCACATAGGTATATGATTTAAAATATTAAAACTGTTTTTTTCAACCATTCCAGTAAAGTATTTGTGACAGTTGAAATTGTATTTCAAGCAGCCCTTCCTCTTTTCTTTCCCTCAGAGATGAAACATTGAAATTATTTTTACTGTTAATGGATTTTTGAATCTACTTGAACTACTTTGTATCAGAATTTCAAACTAATGATGAGGTTCTAATTTTCAGAATGTGGGTGTGTTTTAAAGGCCATCACCTGGAACTGGTTTGAATCAGAAAAGCAGCAAATTAGTCACAGACGCACAGAATAATTACACATCTGCGAAAGCAAAGGTTGAGAGCCACTGCCTAGGTTATTTTCCCGCCAAGAACTTATCTTCCTCCCTGTCCCCTTCCCACTCCTGCTAGGACACTTAGGCTGCCTGCTGTGCTCCGTGGGCATCTAGGATATGAACTCCAGCGGTTCTGTAGCTCCTCGTCCGTGATGGGCAGACATGACGCTATAGCTGGCGGCTGAAAGAGACACACAGGTGCTGGCACACCGCTCACCGGTTCACTGCTCCATGGGGACACAGCAAGGGCAAGCTGTAACACATCACGCTCGCTGCTTGCACTGGGAGGGCTGCTGGGCCAGTCATCACTCTGCTGGGTCACCTCCTAGGGGCCCTGGATAGAGATGCTCGCGCCCTGAGGCAACTGGTCTAGGAGCTCCCTGGCTGCCAGTGCACAGCCCTGTAGCCTTGGAGGATTAACGTCTCAGCACCCGAACCCCTTTCAAATACACCAGCAGGACAGCCTTGCCGTGGAGCTCTCTTAAATAAGGACGTTTCAAGGCTGAACGGATTAGGATGTCCTGCCCAGAGATATTTTCCCAGGCTGGACTGGATAGTTTGAGATCTGTCTCGGGCTTTTCAACCTGAACCTGCAAAAAATAGACCTCCAGCATCACTCTCACGTCACTGGCGATGAGCCCCTTGGGAACTAATTAAGAATAAATTCCACACCATGGAAATCATGCCTCTGCCGTGTTCCCTCCCAGGTGTTCCCCTCCCAGGGGTCCCCCTCCCAAGACCCCCCCTCCGAGGACTTCCCCTCCCAGGAGCCCCCTCCCAGGACTTCCCCTCCCAGGAGCCCCCTCCCAGGTGTCCTCCTCCCAGGAACACCCCCTCCCAGGCCAGTTTGCTGCTAATGTGCCTGGTTCTCAGATTGACAGTTGCAAAACCTCCTTCGGAGCCTCATTTCCAGGCTCCTCTCACAGCTGTGTGAGACCCAGCTCCTACTGCAAATCCAGATTCTGTAACACTCAAGGTGACTCTGCTGCCCTGTTGGAATCCTGTCTCATACATCTTGTTCTCCATATACCTCTATTTCTCTAATTTCCTTTCCTCGCCCTGTGTCTTTCACCAGAAACTCTTTCCCTGCCCATTTGTGAATAGGAGAGATCCTATCCATCCTTTGAAGAGTCCCTTCCAATACCAATTCCTTCCTGAGGTCTTCCTGGTCATCCCAAGTAGACCATCCCAAATGGTCATCCCTTTTCTGTTTGCACTCCTGCACACTTGTCCTTTTTACATCCCCCTCTCTCTCTTAGGTTTTTAAGGCCAGTCATTTTATTCTTCCTAATAGAAAGCAAATCTCTTCAGAAACAGAAACTGTGACTTAACCCTGCTGTATCCTAAGGCATTTCATCTGTTATATACTTAGCACCAGTGAATATTTGTTGAATTGAATTGAATATAGATACAGAAGTAAAATCTCTAAGTTTAGTGATTAGCCCAAAGTCATGATGGGAAGCCAGTTAATCTATTAAACATATTTGAGGAAAATCTGGTATTACCCAATAGGCAAAGGTCGCTAATAAAGTGATCAACAAGCCTATGCTCTCAATGTGTTATTCCAAGATTGTTTTCATAGTGCAGTGCAGATAATGCAGAGTGGAGTATTTAATTTCCATTCTTCAAAAACAATGCTAAAACAGATTTTCAACTAGGTGCAAGGTCATTCAAATTCAACTGATTTTTAGTCTTTGTTGCTCAATCAGGGAATTCATGTATATTTTTCTGCGCATGAAAATTTAATTTTCATTGTTTTTTTAAAGATTTTGTTTTATTATTATTTTATTATTATTTATTTATTTATTTTTTGGGGGCAGCGCTGAATTCGGGATCTTATTTCTTGGACCAGGGATTGAACCGACGCCCCCTGAAGCGGAAGTGAGGAGTCTTAACTGTTGGACCACTAGGGAAGTCCCCTGGAGCACAGTTTGAAAACTGCTACCGCAGCATGTTAGTTTCTGAGGGTTAAATCTCATTGTGTAAAGACATGGTATGTCCGTCATGCAGACTCTCAGGCCCCATCCGCCACTTACTGGGCTGGACTATGCTTTTTAGGAAGACTCCCAGGTGACTTATACACACTCAAGTTTGAGAAGCACTGCTTTGGAGGATTTGGGGAATGTTAGGATAGGAAAGGCGACAAAGTAAGAATTGATGTACAGTAGACATGGGTAATGAGACTGAATGAATTGCACACATACGGGAAAGTTGTGCTGGAATCTCCTTTCCTTGTGATTCTGGGCTAGGTTTGGCCACAGGAGAAACGGGTGCCACGTGCGCGAGGTTAAGAGAGCCGCGGTGATGACACTGGGAAGGTTCAGTGCAGCCTCCAGGCTCTGCTGCAGCCCACGGTCTGCGGATGTACCTGGGGGCGGGGCGTCCTCCTTCAGCTTCAGCACAGCCTTGTGGTGAAGGGTGCAGGTATCTCTGCGCATCTCTGGAGTTGCCATGGGGACAGAGGCACAGCCCTACTGGTTCTGGTGGGTTTCAGTTCGTCCGTCTTTGTGAGTTCCAGCTGCTCTTCATGGGTTCGAGTTTTCCCTTGATTTCTCCAGTTTAGCAGCCAGATTTTTCTCTCTCTCTGGCTCAGCCGAGCTACGGCGGCTTCAGACTCGCGGCCAGATGCAGACACACAGCTTTGCACAGACCAGCTCTCTCTGTGTTCCTGGGGACTGACGCTTCTCTGATTCCCCAAGCCTACCTTCTTCTGGAGTTTTCTTTCCCCACCTTCTCCCACTGTCGTTAAGTTTAATCCTAGTGATGAATCTCTTATTCCCTATTAGTCGTCGTGGTCCTGATTCTCTAGTTAAACCCTGACTGACACGCTTACTGAGTCCACAAAGAGCACATGCGTGCTGCTTGCAGCTGTGGCTCCGTCCACCTGCTACTTTCTAGATCTTCTGTATTGGCTCAGTGCAGGGTTTTCTCCATGCCTTGAAAAGGGAGATTACTTTTTCTTTTCTTTTTTTGTAATTTATGGTAAAGTCAATTTTTTCAGTGACTTTTTTTTTTTTTTTTTTTTTTTTTTTTTTGCGGCGCACGGGCCTCTCACTGTTGTGGACTCTCCCATTGCGGAGCACAGGCTCTGGACTCGTAGGCTCAGCGGCCATGGCTCACGGGCCCAGCCGCTCCGCGGCATGTGGGATCTTCCCGGACCGGGGCACGAACCTGTGTCCCCTGCATCGGCAGGCGGACTCTCAACCACTGCGCCACCAGGGAAGCCCTTCAGTGACTTTTTAATTGAAGTATAGTTGATTTACAAATGTCGTGTTGTTTATACACCAGAGTGACTCAGTTGTATATGTATGTGTATATATGTGTGTGTGTGTTACAATATTCTTTTTCAGATTCTTTTCCATTATACCTTATTACAAGATATTCAGTAGAGTTCCCTGTGCTATACTGTAGGTCCTTGTTGGTTATCTCTTATATATAGTAGTGTGTATCTGTTAATCCCAACTCCTAATTTATCCCCCTTGCCAAGGGAATTACTTTTTCTGGAAGAAGGTTTAAAACTTGATGTGCTTAAAATAGCTTTTCTATTTTGGTTTCTTGATGAGACCCAGAGGATCGTTAAGATGCTACTTAATGCCTCTCTTTCATATGTATAAGTAAAAAAAACCTCCCAACCAAGGAGCACTAAACCAGAGGAGAAAGATCAAGAGAAATAGGTTATTAGGAGAAAGACAAAAAGGGCTGTTGGAAAATGTAATAGGATAATAAACTAAAATTGTTTTGTACCAAGAAATTAATCATCCCCCCGAGTCAGCCTCTCTTGAATGAGCACTTCACTGCTGTATCCCTGGTGCCCAGTCCATGGCACACAGTAGGCTCTCAATGAAGATTTCCTTTGCTGTTTGCCACACCTGCTTTTATGCACACAGTCATCCTTCAACACCCATGTGCATGACTTAGGGAAGGAAGTCCGGACAAGCTGTGGGGGGGATGAAACACTGAAGGATGGGCATGTGGTTTGCTGCTTCCTAACTGGTTTGCATGTTGGGCTGTGGTGTTCTCCATGCGTTCTGTTGCTTGAATTAGAAGCATACTTGCCCGTGCCCATGGTAGGCTAAATTATCCTCCATCCCGTGTCTACATCTTAATCCCTGGAATCTGAGGATGTATCCGTATACGGCGGAAGGACTTTGTAGGTGTGAGACACTGAAGCTCTGGAGGTGAGAGGAGGGTCCTGAGTTATCCAGGTGGGCCTGATACAATCACCAGGGTGCTTACAAGAGGCAGGAGAGCATGTGAGTGTTAGTACATGGAAGGAAGGGCTTCCCTTCATCTTCGTGACGTAACCCCCTGCTTCTTACCAGCTGTTATCCGACCTGACGACTCCCATGAATGGCTGCCTCTTGCCACACCGTTTGGCAGCCCTGAGTCTAGCTCAGCCTGGCAGGAAAGCTTTGACCCTCATACCAGATATGAGCTCACAGGTACGATCCACAACCCGGTCCACCACACTCACACAGCAGGGGCCCGGCTTGGAGACCTGTCACCCTCTCCTGGGAACGAGAATTCAGATCCTTATTACCAATGCTTTCTAACAAAAGACTGTGTATTAAAAGTTCACCTTACTGGTTTATTTTTAACCTGGGGGGGGGCAGGTCAGGATAAAGTAATGCAGTAAGATTACCTCCTTCAGAGGTAGATAGACTTGAAATCAAACGTCCTTTCTGTTGTCTACTGATTTCACCCTGAGCGAGATCAATTAACTTCTCTAAACTTGTTTTCTCGTCTGAAAAACGAGAAGGTTAATACCTACTTTTAAAGCGTTGCTGTGAGGAAGAAACGAGATAAAAACTGGAAACTCATTATGGAAGCGATTATAGACATACCCCAATTTATTGTGCTTCACTTTGTTGCACTTTGCAGATACCGTGTGTCATTGTTTTACAGACTGAAGGTCCTTGGCAATCCCACATCAAACAAATCTGTTGACACCACTTTCCCAACAGCATTGGCTCCCTCACTTCACGTCTCTGTGTCACACTTCGGTAGTTCTAGTAATGTTTCAAAGTTTTCCATTTTTATTCAATTTGTCATGGTGATCTGGGATCAGTGATTTTTGATGTTACTACTGCAAAAGATTATGACTCCCAGAAGGCTCAGATGATGGTTAGCGGTTTTTAAACAAAAAACCATGTTTAGTTACAATTATCTATTTTATGTATATCGTATCGGCCGCTATTCTTTTTTTTTTTCCTGCGGTACGCGGGCCTCTCACTGTTGTGGCCTCTCCTGTTGCGGAGCACAGGCTCCAGATGCGCAGGTTCAGCGGCCATGGCTCACGGGCCCAGCCGCTCCGCGGCACGTGGGATCCTCCCGGACCGGGGCACGAACCCGTGTCCCCTGCATCGGTAGGCGGACTCTCAACCACTGCGCCACCAGGGAAGCCCAGTCCTATGTCTTTTTGAATCTCAGAAGACGTTCAAGTTCTCAGACAAGTCAAAGACATAAAGGTTTATATATTTTATTCGAATGTCTCCATTTTGCCAATTTTCTGGTAAGATTCATTTAACTTTCAGCTAGCATTACTGTCAGACACAGCAATATGTGTGCCCAGCAGGAGTTTAAAGATAATTTCCAATCATTTTTCGCTTTGAAAGTTACTGCCATCTCTCTATGTCTTCCTCTGGAGATAGGAAGTAAGTTTTCTGTGTAAAATGTCAGTGTGTGATGCTGTCGTGTGACTTTCAATCAAACCCAGTTTCTGTCTCTTACTGTCACTGTAATACGTTGCAAACATTACGTTACTTTTTAAAAAGTTTTACAAGTTCTTTTCGGATATGACACTTTCCTTCTGTTGTGGGTTGATGAAGCCAGGCTTCCTGTTTGGTTTGTGAATTTCATCTAAAAATGTAATAGAAGAAACACGTAAACAAATCTCTTAATTCTGTCACTGACCCAAGGCAATAAAAATATCTTGCTAGTTGATAAAAGCCCTTTTGGATTGTTTTGCCAAAGTGAGAAGTTTCGCTTAGCCCAAAGGAATAATAAACTGCATTTCAGTCAGCTGTGAATGTGTGTAAACAAACCTAGTGACGAATTATCTTGGCAGCGCATGGTCAGCTCTTTATCTGGAAGATTTCCTTTTATTTCCACATGACAAACTTAGATGCTGGTGCAGTTTGGGCAAGTGCTTGCAGTGAAATGGATGGAAGGGAAGCTTTGGCAGAGAGCGTTTCTTCCTATGATGGTTTCCAGGTGCATCAGGAGCTCCCTGGAGGGCTCACGTCTACATGAAGACATTCGCTGGGCATTCAAGCCCCATCATGGGAATCAAAGTTCCTGGAGCCCATTCACTGCAGACAAATACAACCATAGCTCATAAGCAAATGCTGGTTAGAATGATGGCCAATACTTTGTGAAGAAGCACACTTTATTTCATTTTAGTTCTTGCGATCTGCCCGCCAGACACCTCCTTGTTATTTTAGTCACTGTCTGCCAGAAAGCCACTTCACCAGTGAGGGGATGATTTTTCTGCTGAAGCCTTCAGGTTTTTCTAGATTTGCTGCCACTAAATTTATGAGTCTGATTTTTTTTCCAAGGAATTCACATTAGGT
Source organism: Pseudorca crassidens (assembly GCF_039906515.1). Taxonomy (NCBI): domain Eukaryota; kingdom Metazoa; phylum Chordata; class Mammalia; order Artiodactyla; family Delphinidae; genus Pseudorca; species Pseudorca crassidens. The sequence continues at coordinate 152,166,836 of NC_090299.1, forward strand.
ACAGAGAAGCAGGTTTCTTACCAGAAGCATTTAAATAGTTAAGTACCTTTAGATATGGTTCCTTAAGGAGAGGTTTACAGTGGGGCAGCTCTGGCCTTAGAGCCCTGGGTGCCATCCCCCTCATGGGGCCAGGGCACCTGCCACCAGGAGCTCCTCCCTCTTGCTTCTCTCCCCGCCCCCAATTCTCCCTGTAGAAATTCACAGGCTGGCGTTCAAGCTCCAAGCCTGCCTTTGATGCCCACTCAGGCATCTTCCCCAGATGGATCACTGCAGGCTCAGCTGAGCTTGAGTTGCTCCCCCTGTGGCTGCAGGGCTGAGGGCCACTGTTAGGGGTGTAAGCAGGGCATGGAGATGTGGCCTGGCTTCCCCCCAGATGTGCATTGAGACCCCTTGGGGTACCAAGTGGATCTGGGTGGTGGTGGTGAGTGGAGACTGGAGAGCATAGGGACCTTGGGTTGCATTCTTCCCGGGCTGTAAATGATAGGGGAGGGCCTTGGGTGGGGAAGGAAGAAGACATGAAAAGCTGAAGTGCATGCAGTTTTTCTCTAAGATAGTTTATACACAATGTGTAAAGGGAATGAATAGCGCTGAGTTTAAATAAAAGTACAAGGACCTACTGTAGAGCACAGGGAACTCTGCTCAATGTTCTTTAACAACCTAAATGAGAAAAGAATTTGAAAAAGGATAGATACACGTATATGTATAACTGAATCACTTTGCTGTACATCTGAAACTAACACAACATTGTTAATCAACTCTACTCCTATATAAAATAAAAATTAAAAACTATACAATGAGAAGATGATAGTCAAGTCAGCGGTCAAGGGCAAGGGGTCTTTAAATATGCTCACTGGGCTTGCACTGGTGTCTCCTCCTTCCGTGCCGTGGAGACCCCGCCCGAGAGCATGCCGGGCTGTGGTGAGGAAGAGGCTAGAGGACCATCCCTGGGCCACCACCATCCCACTGGAGCAGTAGTGAGACTGGCCATTCATGGCGTTGGGAAGCATCGCGGAGTAAACTGAAGGGAATCAAAGGTTCCATGTCCATCAATGGGGAGAGGACAACCAAGGCTCTCCCAGGGCAGGTGCTCATTTTAATCTCAGAAATCAAGGAGAGAGGCCTTTTGTAGTAATAGGGAACTGGATTTAGCCTTTTGCTTGAACACCAAAAACTGGACCTAATACATGAAACAATGACTGCTCAAGACGTGGGCCATCAAGCGACAGAGGACAAGAATCCCTGAGAGGGGAGAAACAGGTGAGGTGAGGCCTGCCATGGCCCTGGTTCACTGCCTGAGAGAGTTTTCAGGCTGTGGCAGAGGCAGAGGGGTGGCCAGGTGGAGGTCATGGTACCCTGAGTTGAGATGATGGCGATTGGGTAGGCTGAGGCATGAAAGTTTGGGGGCGTTGTGCGTGGTGAGAGAAGTCAGACAGAGAAAGACACATACTGCAGGATACCACTCACCTGTGGAATCTAAGAAAGCTGAACTCGTAGAAACAGAGACTAGCGTGGTGGTTACCAGGAGCTGGGGTTGGGGGAGATTTTGGTCAAAGGGTACAAACTTGCCGCTAGAAGGTGAATGAGCTCTGGGGATTTAACGCACAGGATAGCAATTATCATCAACATCACTGTATTATAAACTTCAAAGCTGCTAAGAGACTATATCTTAATATTTCTTACCACAAAAGAGCAATGATAATTATACGTGGCAGAGGTGTAAAATAAAGCCACAGCAGTCATCATATTGCGATATATAAATGTTAAATCAACACGTTGTACATCTTGAACGCACACAGTGTTATACGACAAGTATATCTCAATAAAAAAATTTACAAGGCAGAGAGAAGGGAGCTTCAGAGAACTCCAGAGATCTGTAGAGGGTCCCCTAGAGTCTTTCCCTGAGAATAGACCAGTGCGTGTGTGTAAGAAAAGTACCTGAGGCCAAGGGCGAAAAGAACACCCTAAAGGTCCTGAAGGTACAATCCCCCAATAGTCGAAATGCTCCCATAAAAGGCAGAAATTTTCAGATTGAACAAAAAAGCATGTGTTTGGTTTTATATCTCTTAACGTGCAGGCTCCTATAGAATTCAGTTTTTAACTTTTTTTTTCACCTCAGCAAAGACATTGAGTTTACATGAAATTTCTTTTTATATCACCTGCATCTCCTTCAGGTTGAATCATTTTATAAATACTCATAAAATGATTCTTGAGGACATGTTTAAAATTTCAAAATATTTTTATGTCTCTTTAATGACATTAAAAAAGCAGCAGCTCCTAGAGTTGGTTGCGTTGGAAATTTGAAGTAAATATTTTTCAAACAAAGTGGGTCGTCTTCAATGGCAATGTTGGAAAGAAGCACCAACGATGAGGCACTGCCTCCTAGAAATATTTCATTTCGGTTCTAAATCTAACAGCTGGCCTTTCCCAAGTGTAAAAATTAACACTTTTAATAGGGGCCTGTGAAGTGTGGCCAATTTTTTCTTTATCTCTACAGAATGGCTAGGTATGAGAGTTGGATTCGATTTCTCAATACTTATTTGGCTAGTTAATTCCAACAACATATCCTTTTGGAACATACGTTAGAGCTATAATTAGGTGAATAAACAAATGATCATAGGAGCTTGTATGTTGAGAGATATAAAACCCCCTTATGGAGCTAAAAGAAGATACAGGCAGGCCTCATTTTATTGCTCTGCACTTTATTGCGCTTCACAGACACTGCATTTTTTTTTTTTTTTTTTTTTTTTTACAAATTGAAGGTTTTTGGCAACTCTTTGTGTTGAGCAAGTCTATTGATGTCATTTTTTTCCAAGAACATTTGCTCACTTCATGTCTCTATGTCACATTTTGATAATTCTTGCAATATTACAAGTTTTTTTATTATTATTATATTTGTAATGATGAGCTGTGATCAGTGATCTTTGATGTTACTACTATACTCATTGAAGGCTCAGATGACGGCTATTATTTTTTAAGCTATAAAGGATTTTAAGATTACAAAAAAAAAAAGCAATGTGTTTGGAATGTAAAATGGTACCATGAAAGAACAATTAAATACTTCTTAAATCCAAGCTTCTTTGCCTGAATTTTTAAAAAATTACTTTAAGTCTGTAATGAAAACTGATTCATGACCATTGGGAAGATATGTATAATTTTGTAAAACGTATCAAAATTAAAATATAGTTGTTGCAATTATATCTGTGTTCTGACAAAACTAATCACATACACGCGATGAACATTTTTTTTCTGAATTTCTTCAATTCTCATCCAAAATTGTGGATCAATAAATATATGCTACGAAAATTCTCCATATCTTATGTTTGGAATGATATGGAATGATATGGAATTCTCCATATCTTACTGTTTCCATAGTGGGGATGTATTTTTTACTGGTAAAAGTCCTACTGAGTTCTCAGTAGGGTCTGAAAAAAAAAAAAAGATTTGTTAAAGCTTTCCGGAGTCTTTGGAGTCTGTGTTTAGTTTTCTGGATGAATGTTAGTTTATGAACCATATTACGTATTCAGATATGTCAGGGCATTAAACATCAGTGGGGAGTTTGCTGTAACCCAGGCACCTTCCTAGCATCCTCACAACTCAGTGATGCAGGCCTATTATTACCATTTTCATCTTTACAGATGAGGAAACTGAATTCCAGAGGAGTTAAGGAATTAACCCAAGGTCTTCAGGAAGTGGCTCAGTGTGAATCTCACATGTAGTGATCGAAGAGCCTTATTCAATTATATCGTATTGGCACTGTATTTTAAAAAAAAATTTATTTTACATTGGACTATAGTTGATTTACAATGTTGCGTTAGTTTCAGGTGCACAGCAAAGTGATTCAGTTATACATAAACATATATCTATTCTTTTTCAGATTCTTTCCCCATTTAGGTTATTACAGAATATTGAGCAGTGTTCCCTGTGCTATACAGTAGGTCCTTGTTGGTTATCTACTTTAAATATAGTAGTGTGTATATGTCAACCCCAAACTCGGCACTATATTTTTATTTCAATCTTTCACAGTAGTGAGGAAGGTCTAAACCTCTTATATTTGAACTGAATTTGTTTGTCAACCAGTACGGCAGGTAGATTCTGAGTGAATCTCAGCCGGGGATTGGTCTGTCCTCCCACTGTGTGCTCAGTTCCAGGAGGTTTTGCTCGGTCAGCACTAGACTCACATGACCCTCAGACAGGGAGCCAATGGAACATGACCATCTCTTTTTACTTAGATATTCACAAATTTTTCTAGAATAATATATTTTTCTTCTTGTGCTTTGTTTCTAAGTGTCCAGGGATTCCACTCAAAGTAATATACCTGTATTTCTATAACAATACACACATTTATTTCAACATTGTAAAAACCTTTCATTGATAATAAAAGTATGTGGAATGCTTTCTCAGTCAGCTGGGCTGCTGTAACCAAATACTGCAGACTGGGCAGCTTAAACAACACACAGTTATTTCTCACAGTTCTTGCGACTGGGACTTCTGAGAGCAGGGAGCCAGAGTGGTCATTTTTTGGTGAGGACCCTCTTCTTGGCTGTGGGTGGCCACCTTCTCACTGTGTCCTCATATGGTGGGGATTGAAAGAGACAGAGCACTCTGGTATCTCTTCTTATAGAGTCGTTAATTCCATCACGAAGGCCGCATTCTCATGACCTCACCTAAATCTAATTATCTTCCTAAAGTCCCATCTCTAAATAGCATCACATTGGGGGTTAGGGTTTCAACATGTAAATTTTGGGGGGATACAAGTCAGGCCACAGCGGTGCCTATATTATTTTTTCCACCCTTATCTTCTCATATAAACTACGTTTAATTTGATTATAGAATTTTGTTAGTCAACAAGAATTTGGAAAATAAATTCATTTTTTACTTGAATTTTAAAAAGATTATTCCGCTTTCCGATTTTTTCTCAGTGAAAAGATTTCCCCTTATTCTAGTGATGCTACAAATAGTGGGTTGGAGAGAAAAACAGACACAGGAGGCTCTTCTTAGCACAGTCACCCCTCAGCATCCATGGGGTGGGGGGCAGGGAGTGGTCCAGGACCACCCCCTACTCAATTACCAAAATCCACAGATGCTCAAGTCCCTCGTATGAGATAGTGTAGCATTTGCATATGACCTATGCACATCCTCCTGTGTACTTTAAATCATCTCTAGATCACTTATAATACCTGATACAATGTAAATGCTGTGGAAATAGTTGTAGATACAAGGCAAATGCTATGGGAATAGTTGCCAGCACGCGTGGCAAATTCAAGTCCTGCTTTTTGGAATTTTGTGGAATTTAAAAATTTTTCAAGTATTTTTGTTCTGTAATTGGTGGAATCTGTGGATGAGGAACCCGCAGATATGGAGGCCTGATTGTATTAAGTGTGTTCTTAGGTCAAACTTTGTGACCTGAATCCTTGCGATATTCTCATTTGCATAAAAGGTATGCATTTCAAAAAAACGGTTGATCTCAGTGGCTCCTATGGACAAAGCAATCTGGAAAAATGTCACATGGTAATAGGACTTCTAAAAAAAAAGGAATACTGCACCAAAAATGGTGTGGTGCCTGAACAAAAAATCCCATTACAAAGTGCAACCCAGCAAAGGAGAGGAGTGCCGTCCAGAGGATGGGTAGTGTGTGAGGCAAATGACAGACTTACTGATCACAAGTTATGCTGTCAAATGTTTTCTTGGAAGTTTTCTCCTCCCCCGTCTCCCCCTCCCCCTCCTCCTTCTCCTTCTACAGCATTTAAAATAATTCATGGGTGCTTCACAGCAAGATCCTTTTTGACCCACCTTCCAGAGAAATGGAAATAAAACCAAAAATAAACAAATGGGACCTAATGAAACTTCAAAGCTTTTGCACAGCAAAGGAAACCATAAACAAGACGAAAAGACCACCCTCAGAATGGGAGAAAATATTTGCAAATGAAGCAACTGACAAAGGATTAATGTCCAAAATATACAAGAAGCCCATGTAGCTCAGTATCAATAAAACAAACAACCTAATCCAAAAATGGGCAGAAGACCTAAACAGACATTTCTCCAAAGAAGATATACAGATGACCAACAAACACATGAGAGGATACTCAACATCACTAATTATTAGAGAAATGCAAATCAAAAATACAATGAGGTATCACCTCACACCAGTCAGAATGGCCATCATCAAAAAATCTACAAACAATAAGTGCTGGAGAGGGTGTGGAGAAAAGGGAACTCTCTTGCACTGTTGGTGGGAATGTAAACTGATACAGCCACTATGGAGAACAGTATGGAGGTTCCTTAAAAAACTAAAAATAGAACTACCATATGCCCCAGCAATCCCATTACTGGGCATATACCCAGAGAAAACCACAACTCGAAAAGACACATGCACCCCAATGTTCATTGCAGCACTATTTACAATAGCCAGATCATGGAAGCAAACTAAATGTCCATCAACAGATGAATGGATAAAGAAGATGTGGCACATAAATACAATGAAATATTACTCAGCCATAAAAAGAAACGAAATTGAGTTATTTGTAGTGAGGTGAATGGACCTAGAGTCTGTCATATGGAGTGAAGTAAGTCAGAAAGAGAAAAACAAATGCTGTATACTAACACATATATATGGAATCTAAAAAAAATGGTTCTGAAGAACCTAGGGACAGGACAGGAATAAAGAGGCAGATGTAGAGAATGGACTTGAGGACACAGGGAGGGGGAAGGGTAAGCTGGGACGAAGTGAGAGAGTGGCATGGGCATATATACACTTCCAAATGTAAAATAGATAGCTAGTGGGAAGCAGCCACATGGCACAGGGAGATTAGCTCGGTGCTTTGTGACCACCTAGAGGGGTGGGATAGGGAGGGTGGGAGGGAGATGCAAGAGGGAGGGTATATGGGGATATATGTGTACGTATAGCTGATTCACTTTGTTATACAGCAGAATCTGACACACCAGTGTAAAGCAATTATCCTCCAATAAAGATGTTAAAAAAAAATAAAGTAAAATAAAAACATAAATAAAATACACGTTCCCCTGGACACAACAATTTCCTTCACTGGAATTTATCCCAAGAAAATAATTGGGCAAGTGCTCAAGACCAAATGTATAAATGTAGAAAAGAAAAAATAGTTTTAAAAAAATTCATGTATTCTGATTCTGTTAGAATGTATTGTGAAATTTAATAACAACTGTTTAACCGTAATGCAAGCCCTGGATTTGTATAATATACTATCGTATATTAATATTTGTAATATACAATAGTATAAAGAGTCAAAGCTACCCAAAACACATGATCATAGGATGTCACAGAGACTCAGAAAGTTCTGCAGCTGACTCAGGTTCAGAGTTAACAAGAGATGAAATATCAGCTCAGGCCTTTGACCCCGGAGCCCAGGCTTCTAACCACTATGTTAATGTTGATTCATTCAGATGTAGTGATAAATATTTATTATGCAGGGGCAGTCCTCAAGTTTCCAGGTAGAACTGTGGACACTGGGGCCTCGTCTCCTGTGAACTGACTGCCGGTTCTCAGCTGCTGGCTGGCTCCATCTCATGGCCTCTCACCGTGAGAAACTGGTTGGTTACGTTTTTTCTCCACCCAGATGAATTAGAGTCTTTCACCCTTAGGGTTGGTTGCAAACAGCATATTTGAAACTATAAAATACTAAGCATCAAAAGGCAAATGGTTTTACTTATTCTGACTTGGAAACTGTCCTGGAACATACCTCCACATGACTAAAACTTCTTTATTATGGCTGGATGAGAAATTAAAGGCATAAATTTAAGGCTGATTTTAATATCTATTGCCTATGTAAGAGGATGTTGGAGTTTGACTTTCTTGTTGTCTTGGAATTGTGGCTGAAACCCAAAGCTGAAGACACAAGGCACTAAGAATTCCTAAGCCCCTAATAGCTACCAGGGCTTACTAAGTGGCTTTGATTCCCGCCACCACCTCTAGTCACCATCTCTCTTCCACCCACTCCCTCCCCATCTCCATTCCCTCACGCTGTCCTGGAATTTCAGGAAGGGAGGACATCCACAATTTATGGCTGGAGGTTCTTGCCTCCCCTGCCCTTGAAGGAGGAGACAATGATGCTTTTCCATCCATGGAACCAAGTGAGTCAGCTTCAATAAAATCCTCATGAAGATTGGGGTGTCTTAAAAAAGGGGAGACTGAAACATTTTCTTCTACATATTTACTTAGCTGCAGAATCTGCAGAGTCCTTCTGTAGCTAAAAGTATGAATGCTTTTTAAAGATACTAGAATATGCCACCCCAAAACATGCCACTTTGTCATAAGCATTATTTTGAACCGAAGACGATCGAGAAAAAGCAAACATGGGGTGAAGCCTCTGCCCTTTCCCTATCTGCCTAAAAGCAGGGCACACATTTCCCTTTGAGGAAGGTGTCGCCCCCAACACACTGGGGTGAGAAGAACAACTCATCACTGAAGAAGGGAAGTTGACACCAAGATGAGTTTGCATAAACAATCTTCCTAATATACAGTAAGTCCCCTTCATACAAACGAGTTCCGTTCCCAGAGCACGTTCGTAAGTCCAATTTGTTTGTAAGTCCAACCAAGTTAGCCTAGGTACCCAACTAACACAGTCGGCTATACAGCACTGTACTGTAATAGGTTTATGATACTTTCCACACAAATAATACACAAAAAACAAACAAACACACAAAAAAGAAAACATTTTTAATCTTACAGTGCAGCACCTTGAAAAGTACAGTAGTACAGCACAACAGCTGGCATCCAGGGACTGGCATCGAGTGAACAGGAGAGAAGAGTTACTGACTGGAGGAGGGAGGCGGGTGGGAGATGGTAGAGCTGAAGGGTCGTCAGCAACAGGAGACGGAGGGCAAGCTGCAATTTCACTCATGCCTGACGCGGATGGCACAGGTTCTGGTTCCTTGCTGGATTCAGTTCTATCTACCCCCTTGAAAAAACGATCCAGTGATGTCTGGGTAGTAGCTCTTTTTTTCTCATCATAGATAACATGGTAGCACTGGATTGCATTCTGAATGGCTGCTGCGACCTTCGTGTACCATCTTTTCACCTCACTCCACTCTCAGTTATTTTCACTTTTGTTTTCCATCATTATTGCTTGGCGCTTCTCAGCAGTACCAGCTACATTACTGATGCTTTTACACTTGCTTCCGGACATCATGGGCTTGAAATAAAGGTGCTGTACTACTGTACTCTATACAGTACTGTACATTAAAGTACACAAAAGCACAACCACTTGTAGAGGATGCACACACATGACAATGTACACCAGACACGTGAACTAACTTATGTGATTGGACATACGAACGCACGTTCTCATCTTTGAAAGTTCCCACTTGAAGGCTCTTATGTGGGGGACTTGCTGTAGCTCTTATTTTCCATTAGTTCCCCCATATATTTCCAAGTCATTTCCCTACGATTTGTTGTCCCTAAAAGGCCAAGCTCTCTTTCCTTTGTTAAAAGGATATATAACCCCCGAGTCTAATCACCTCTTTGATTTTCTGTGAACTCCTCTGCACATATATATTAATAAAAATTGTGTGCCTTTTCTCCTGTTAAATCTGTCTTTGGTTGGGTTAATTTGCAGGCCCCCAGGTACTTAACCTAAGTGTGTAGGGGAAAGGTTTTTGCTCCCCAACACTTTTCTTTTCAGTTCTCCTCCCTCACTTTGGGAAAGAAGAGGGAGATGCTTGACCGTGTCTCCTGATGTTTGAAGACACGTCATGGTAAAGCTGAAGAAGACATGGGGCCGTTTGGAGGGGCTCTTGGTAGACTGGCAGTATTTCAGACACAGAGAGGTCCAGTGTGAAACTTCACATGTACATCACTTATGCGGAGGTCACCGTCACCAGATGGAATCAGCCTAAACTAGAAGTAAAGTAGGGACCCTCTCAACCAGCATTGTGGAGACAATTACATAAAAATGTTGTCACCCTCATTCCCATTTCCATTTTGTTTTCAAATCAGAACAGCAAATATCTGTAAGAAGGAAGAAAAGGAGGTGCCTCTGGGACAAATCATACTCCCCCTCTGCTTCAAAGACTAAAGCTTGTGTGGGGCGGGGGAAGAGGGTAAGAGAGGGCAAGAGTTTTGAGTCAAGTGTGAGATTTAACTTTTAGGAAAATGAATAGCATCAAATCCTGATTACTGAAAAAAAGATTGTTTTAGCAACCGAGAATCATTTTAGAATTAAGACATTGTTAAGGTAGCAATCACCCAGCTGGGGAGGCAGATTTGATCCAAGATTGCTGGTGGGCATAGTTGAAAGAAAAATGTCATTTTGTAATTAAACTCCAACAAATTGAGACTCCTCAATCAGCAGGTGTATTTATAAGAAAATTGTTTCCCCCAGCAAGTTTCTATGTAATTTTCTCTATGAGCAAGGTTCTGGTGGCTTTTTATGTTATCTAGCCCACGGATGTCCAAAAGAACTTTCTGTGATGAAAATGTTTTAAGTACGTGCCATCCAATATGGTACCCAGTACACACGTGGCCACTGAGCTTTGATATGTGGCTTATAGGACTAAGGAGCTGAACTTTTAATTTTAATTAATTTTGATTTAAATTTAAATATAGATGCTATCATGTGGCTAGTAGCTAAACCATTAAACGGTGTTGGTCTAGACTCTTGAAAAAAAATGGGGTAGAGGCAAAGGTAAAGATAAGGGAAATTCTATGTTGATAGGTGTTTTTCTTCTCTTGTGAATTTAATCTTTTGTAAAGGGTAGTATAGAAGCATCAGTGTGTACTAACTTGACTAGGACTTATTTTAATATAATTTAAAGAAAATCTTATAGTTTTAAAAATGTCACATGTTTAAGGATTCATTTGTTAACTTAAGTGTGGAAAGAATGGAATGCCTGGAATCAACTCTGTGAGAAACTGAGCCATAGAAAATCTTTATTCAAAGATGATCTCCCCATGGGTTATTTTTCCAGAAATATTTGCTTTGACCTTAGAGTAAGGTTAAAAGTCATTGCTTCTCTCTCAAGTTTATTCTGCTCCTCAATAGTGCGTCTTTCAGTCTGACTGTTTATATCAAAAAATGGCTAAACTACAGAGAGAAGGAAGCCGCGATGGCACAGGGAACTTTCTAGGGCTTAAGAATTCTTCATGCTACTCTCTCCAAAGCCAAGATGGATAAGATGGTGTTCTGATCCATTTCAAATGGAAATAACAGAAAACTATATTCTATTCTCTCTTCTTATTAACACAAATCAATAGTCTGATTATTGTTGTTATTTACATTAATTGCATGCCTATCCCTTTGTTACAGCAAATATTAGAAGAGCAGACAAATCTCTATACTGATGATGTGGTGGTACTATCATAGATTAGAAGGAGCCCTTCTTCCTGATTGCCTGCTACTGATAAGAGAACTAAAATAGGTTTTCTTGGCTGATGAAGTCCAGTATTCAAATAGCGAATACTTGGAATATTTTTATTCGGCAAATTGGCTGTATACTTTGTAGTGAACTCCTTTTCTGTTGGCTCAACAGGAAGCATGGCTGCTCCAGATGGGTTATTGCCCAGCTGGCTTCCTACAGCCCCAAATCTGCCAGGGGCTTGGCTGCCACACTGTTGTTGTCTGTGAATGTGAAGCCTTCAGGTAAGCATCCCCAGTTTCCCACTGTTCACGCCTGGCCCCGTTACACAGTTAGTGACCTCTGAGTTGGCAACCTTCATTCTACCCAAACGATCTTGAAATTCCTCTATGGTCAAGGCAGCTCGTTGACAATTATAGCTGTCCTTAAATACTTCCAGGCCCAGTCACCTACTTCTTGCTCTCTGGGGCTCAGCATAGTGGTTATGTAGGCTTTTGACCAAATTCAAAGATTTGAGGTAGACGTTTATCCTGTGGTCAGGCAGTGCTGGAGTCCCTAGCTTATTTAGCTCCTTCCAGTTTCTGATTAAAATGAGAGATGCTGGAAAGAAGCCGTATAGGACACCATTAAGATAAGTTCCTCTAGGTTCTATCCTTGTAGCAAGTTAGATCAAAAGCCATCTACTTGGACTAGATTAGCTTTTCCTATAAAAATGTTTTTCCTGAAATAAATTTTATATCGTGCCCTTGGCTTTATGAATAAGACATGTTGGATGAAAAAAATTTCATTGGTCAATATCTTTATACAAAGACCCATGGGATACATATTTTATCCCTATTGCCAGACAAAATGTTTGACTCTCTTGAATTGATGCACTTCTTTCTATCAGACAATGAGAATTTCCTCACCTGTAATGTATTCTTTTTACCTTGGCTGTAAGAATATTAAAATTAACTCTCTTCTTTCTCTGTGTGGTTTCTCATCTCTCTTTCACCTTTAATGCTTTTCTGATGCATGCATATAAATTGTAAATAATTACAATGACCTTTTAAGAACATATGACTTAAAAACTGCAAATAAATCATTAATCATGAAACAGAGCTCTATTCAAATATGTCAAAGATTCTATGATACTTTGTCTTACTCTTTCTTGTTTAAGAAAATAAGAAAACATATGGAAAAATCTAGTGTTTTAAAATATAGATATTCTTAAGGAAATAACTAAAGAGATGTACAAATACTTAGCACCAGATACATACCTTGAAATGCTGTTTGTAATAAGAAGACAAGGACATATCTATTTGTATTTACAAAAATATCGCTAATTAGCTAAATAAATTAATGTATGTCTATTTGTGCAGTGGAATACTATGCAGCCATTCGAAAAAAAGTCTGCTGTACAAGTGTATTTGTTAGATGAAAGTTGTCAGGATATTGTGATTCAAAACAGTAGACATAGTGTTAGAATATTTTTTGGTGTGCAGAAAAGTCTGCAACTACATATACCAAAGAGTTAACAATAATTGCTATGGGTAGTTGGAATTATAAATATTTAAAATGTATTTTATTTTTGTTTATTTGCATTTTTTCATTTTTTCTATAATAAACATGCCTTACTTTACAATAAAGGCTAATAGATTTCAAATTAAAAACAGGTCCAGTGGTTTGGGATTTTATTGTCTCGAATGTTTGAAGTGGCAGAAGGACATGGCCTGTGATCTACCCCAATCTGTCAGAGAAACATCGGGTCCAGAGAGGAACTTCAAAGAACAGCTTACAGATGAGCCCTAAGTGGTCCTTTGGTCTTCACAGTAGCATCCCCTGAGCACCACTTAACAGCTCGTGGCTAGTGTCTGCTGATAAGAAGACAGGATTAGAGACCTACCTGCTCAGTAAAGTAGCTTTGATTTAGTAGAGATGGAAATCAAGGGATTTTAATAGATTTGATCCATAAAGGCTTGTTGTCCATGTTTTTGGGACAGAGAGAGGCTATAGCACAAAATAATTCAGTTAATATCTGTAAGATCCATCCCTTTTTAAAAAAACATACAGGCATGTATGGATTTAGAATGAGGGAACTTAATAGTATCTGGAAAAAAATTACTGGGTGTCTGGCAGCATGGCAGGCAGAAAAGAAGTTGCCCTGTTATATAAGCCAGTCCTGTGATAAGCTAGTTCAGCTATAAGCTAGTCCTTCAAAACCACCCAGTCAAGTCTTTTATTTATTTATTTTTACTTCATTCTGCTTCCTTTAAAGCATCGGGAGTTTTATAAGTTCCCTGATCTCACTTCTCCCTATGACAATTTGCATTGAAATCTGAGGCTTCCATTTCAAAAGCAGAGCCTCTTTTAAAGAACAGGTGTCTTGCCATCTTCCGGAAATGACAGCTAATCCTGACTCAGTCCCTTGGAACACCTAAAAAGTGCAGCTTGCCCCACAATCTGCTGGAAAAGAAAACATTATCAGGCTCGTGGATGGTGTCTGACGGATGGTTAGGGTGTGAAAAGGAAGGTAGCTATTTGGAGAGCTGCTCTGTTCATGGGAAGATTGGGGGACGAGCTCTCCTCAAACCTGTGGGGTACCATCTGTCTGTGGGTTTATGTACTCAAAAATCAGAGAATTAGGTGTAATGATCTCTGCAGCAAAAATCTCATGTGGAAGAATCTCTCACTGCATCTGCTCCAATATGACAATTAAGGTTCACCTTCTACGGCAGTTGGTCATTGTGTCAGGTCCTCTACTAGCTAGTGAGATAACCTGAAGAGACTGCATCTTATTTAGATTTTTATTCCTTACTGTGCCTAGAATAATGCTTTTTGCCTTGTTCATGTACCATACATGCTTACTGAATTGACTCTATCAATATTTTTCATCTCTTTATGCTAATGAATAAAGACTTTCAGCTTAAAAAAAAATCACTGGTTCAAAGTCTTAAGGGATGGGGAATTTGGGGAAGATGGCAGAGGAATGAGACATGGAGATCACCTTCCTCCCCACAAATACATCAGACATACATCTACAAGTAGAACAACTCCTACAGAACACCCACTGAACGCTGGCAGAAGACCTCAGACCTCCCAAAAGGCAAGAAACTCCCCACGTACCTGGGTAGGGCAAAAGAAAAAGAAAAAACAAAGAGAAAAAAACATAAATATAAAACATACCTGTATATCTTTCCTTTTTTTTTTTTTTTTTTTTTCTTTCCATTTTTGACACTCGTTTCCAGGTGCTCAGACTTTAATGTTGGAGACACAATATTTAGCAGAGGAACCCTGGAAATGAAAATTAAAGCCTGGATATTCACATGTATTTGACCCTAAGATATTGTCAGCTAATAATAGGGAGGAGGAATTGTAATTTTTTTCTTCCTTATGGGTTTATTTTATTCTCCATTGTATTATTAGATCTTAATATTTACTCTGGTCAAGGGACTACTGATTGGTATAAAGATAAAAAATATTAAGTCCAACTCTTACACCCCAGGGCTTCTTGTCTAGTACCTTTTTCTTAATTGGAGTAGTTGCTTTACAATATTGTGTTAATTCTGCTGTAGGGCAAAGTGAGTCTGCTATATGTATACATATATCCTCTCCTTCTTGGACCTCCCTCCATCCTCCCCATCTAGGTCATCGCAGAGCACCGAACTGAGCTCCCTGTGCTATACAGCACATTCCCACTAGCTGTTTTGCACATGGTAGTGTATATATGTCAATCCTAATCTCCCAATTCGTCCCACCCTCCCCTTTCCCCACTGTGTCCACATGTCTGTTCTCTACATCTTCGTCTCTATTCCTGCCTTGCAAATAGGTTCATCTGTACTGTTTTTCTAGATTCCACATATATGCATTAATATACAATATTCGTTTTTCTCTTTCTGACTTACTTCACTCTGTATGACAGATTCTAGGTCCATCCACATCTCTACAAATGACCCAGTTTTACTCCTTCTTATAGCTGAGTAATATTCCGTTGTATAAGCATACCACATCTTCTTTATCCATTCATCTGCCAATGGATATTTAGGTTGCTTCCATATCGTGGCTTTTGTAAATAGTGCTGCAATGAACATTGGGGTGCATGTATCTTTTTGAATTATGGTTTTCTCAGGGTATATGCCCAGTAGTGGGATTGCTGGGTTTTATGGTAGTTCTATTTTTAGTTTTTTAAGGAACTTCCATACTGTTCTCCATAGTGACTGTATCAATTTATATTCTCACCAACCGTGCAAGAGGGTTCCCTTTTCTCCACTCCCTCTCCAGCATTTATTGTTTGTAGATTTTTTGATGATGGCCATTCTGACTGGTGTGAGGTGATACCTCATTGTAGTTTTGATTTGCATTTCTCTAATATTAGTGATGTTGAGCAGCTTTTCATGTGCCTCTTGGCCATCTGTATCTCTTCTTTGGAGAAATGTCTATTTAGGTCTTCTGCCCATTTTTTGATAGGGTTGTTTGTTTTTTTGATATTGAGCTGCATGAGCTGCTTGTATATTTTGGAGATTAATCCTTTGCCCATTGCTTCATTTGCAAATATTTTCTCCCATTCTGAGGGTTGTCTTTTCATATTGTTTATGGTTTCCTTTGCTGTGCAAAAGCTTTTAAGTTTCATTAGGTCCCATTTTTTAATTTTGGTTTTTATTTCCATTACCCTAGAAGGTGAGTCAAAAAAGATCTTGCTGTGATTTATGTCAAAGAGTGTTTTTCCTATGTTTTCCTCTAAGAATTTTATAGTGTCTGGTCTTACATTTAGTTCTTTAATCCATTTTGAGTTTATTTTTGTGTATAGTGTTAGGGAGTGTTCTAATTTCATTCTTTTACATGTAGCTGTCCAGTTTTCCCAGCACCACTTATTGAAGACTGTCTTTTCACCATTGTATATCCTTGCCTCCTTTGTCATCGATTAGTTGACCATAAGTTCGTGGGTTTATCTCTGGGCTTTCTATCCTGTTCTTTGGATCTATATTTCTGTTTTTGTGCCAGTACCATACTGTCTTGATCACTGTAGCTTTGTAGTATAGTCTGAAGTCAGGGAGCCTGATTCCTCCAGCTCCATTTTTATTTCTCATGATTGCTTTAGCTATTCAGGATCTTATGTGTTTCCATACAAACTGCAAATTTTTTTGTTCTAGTTCTGTGAAAAATGCCATTGGTTATTTGATAGGGATTGCATTGAAACTGTAGATTGTTTTGGGTAGTATGGTCACTTTCACAATATTGATTCTTCCAATCCAAGAACATTGTATATCTCTCCCTCTGTTTGTGTCATGTTTGACTTCTTTGATCATTGTTTTATAGTTTTCTGAGTACAGGTCTTTTGCCTCCTTAGGTAGGTTTATTCCTAGGTATTTTATTCTTTTTGTCATGATGGTAAATGGGATAGTTTCCTTTAATTTCTCTTTCTGATCTTTCATTGTTAGTATATAAGAATGCAAGAGATTTTTGTGCATTAATTTTGTATCCTACAACTTTACCAGATTCGTTGGTGAGAACTAGTAGTTTTCTGGTGGCCTCTTTTAGGATTTTCTGTGTATAGTATCATGTCAACTGCGAACAGTGACAGTTTTACTTCTTCTTTTCCAATTTGGATTCTTTTATTTCTTTTTCTTCTCTGACACTGTGGCTAAAACTTTCCAAACTATGTTGAATAATACTGGCTAGAGTGGACATCACCAATGCTTGTTACTTGTTGTCTTTTTGATAGTAGCCATTCTAAAAGGTGTGAAGTGATATCTCATTGTGGTCTTAATTTTCATTTCCCTGATGATTAGAGATGTTAAGCATCTTTTAATATGTCTGCTGGCCATCTGTATATCTTCTTTGGAAAAATGTCTGATCAGGTTCTCTGCCCATTTTTTATTCAGGTTTTTTGGGGTTTTTTTGGATGTTGAGCTGGATGAATTTTTTGTACATTTCAGTTATTAACATCTTATCAGACATGTGTTTTTCAAATATATTCTCTCATTAAATGGCTGCCTTTTAATTTTGTTGATAGTTTCCAATGCTGTGCTAAAGCTTTTTAGTTTGATGTGGTCTCACTTATTCATTTTTGCTTTTGTTTCCCTTGCCTGAGGAGATAGATCAAAAATCATTGCTAAGATTGATGTCAAAGAGTGCTTATGTTTTCTTCTAGGAGTTTTATTGTTTCAGGCTTTACATTTAAATTTTAATCAATTTTTGGCTTATTTTTGTATATGGTATGAGAAAGTAGTCTACTTTGATTTTTTTTGTATGTAGCCATACATTTTCCCCAACACCATTCACTGAAGAAGCTGTCTTTTCCCCATTGTATATTCTTGCCCCTTTGTTGTAGATTAATAGACCATATAAGTGTGGATCTATCTCTGGACTCTATTCTGTTCCATTGATCTATGTGTCTGATTTTTTGCCAACACCATAGCATTTTTTTTTTTTCCAGTACGCGGGCCTCTCACTGTTGTGGAGCACAGGCTCTGGATGCACAGGCCCAGCGGCCATGGCTCACGGGCCCAGCCGCTCCGCGGCATGTGGGATCCTACCAGACTGGGGCACAAACCCGTGACCCCTGCATCGGCAGGTGGACTCTCAACCACTGTGCCACCAGGGAAGCCCCACCATAGCATTTTGATTAGTGTAACTTTGTAGTATAGTTTGAAATCAGGGATTGTGATACCTTCAGCTTTGTTCTTCTTTCTCAAGATTGTTTTGGCTAGTCAGGATCTTTTGTGGCTGCATACAAATTTTAGAATTACTTATTCTAGTTCTGTGAAAAATGCCATTTGTATTTTGATATGGATTGCATTGAATCTGTAGATTACCTTGGGTAGTATGGTCGTTTTAACAATATTAATTCTCCCAATTCATGAACATGATGTATCTTTCCATTTGTTTTGTATCGTATTCAATTTCTTTCATCAGTGTCTTATAATTTTCTAAGTACAGGTCTTTTACCTCCTTAATTAGATTTATTCCTAGATATTTGATTCTCTTTGATGCAGTTGTAAATTGAATTGTTTTCTTCATTTCTCTTTCAAATAGTTTGCTGCTAGTGTATAGAAACACAACAGATTTCTGTTTGTTAGTTTTGTATTCTGCAACTTTACTGAATTCATTTATTAGTTTTAAATTTTTTTGGTAGAGACTTTAGATTGTCTATATATAGCATCATGGCATCTGCAAACAGTGAGAGTTTTAATTCTTCCATTCTAATTTGATTCCTTTTATTTCTTTTTCTTGTCTAATTACTCTGGCTAGGATTTCCAATACTATGTTGAATAAACTGGTAAGAATGGGCATTCTTGTCTTGTTCCTGATCTTAGAGAAAATGCTTTCAGCATTTCACTGTTTAATATAATGTTGGCTGTAGGTTTGTCATGTATGGCTTATATTATATTGAGGTATATTCCCTCTAGACCTATTTGTTAAAAGAGTTTTTTTCATAAATGGATGTTGAATTTTTGTTAAAAGATTTTTCTACATCTATAGAAATGATCATACGATTTTTATTCTTCAGTCTGTTAATGTGGTGTGTCACACTGACTGATTTGCTGGTATTAACCATCTTTGCATCTGGGGATAAATCTCACTTGATCATGGTGTATGATCCTTTTAATGTATTGTTGAATTTGGTTAGGTAATATTTGGTTGAGAATTTGTGCATCTATGTTCATAAATGATATTGACCTATAATTTTCTTTTTTTTTGTGGTGTCTTTGCCTGGTTTGGTATCCGGGTGATGCCAAACCAGACAAAGTTCAGAATCAGTAACTTTGTAAAATGAGTTGTAAAATGAATTTAGAATCGTTATTTGTAAAATGAGTTCAGAATCACTGCTTCTTATGCAATTTTTTGGGAATAGTTTGAAAAGGATAGATGTTAACTCCTTTAAAATGTTTTGTAGAATTTATCTATGAAACCATCTGGTCTTGGATTTTCTTGGGAGATTTTTTTTTGGAGTTAATTTCATTATTGGTAATTGGTCTGTTAATATTTTGTATTTCTCTATGATTCAGTCTTGGGAGAGTGTACATTTCTAGGAATTTATCCATTTCTTCTAGGTTGTCAATGTTATTGTCATATAATGGTTCACAGTAATTTCTTTATGATCCCTTGTATTTCTGTGGTGTCTGTCATAACATCTCTTTTTTCATTTCTGATTATATATTTGGGCCCTCTCTCTTTACTCTTAATGAGTATAGCTAAAAGTTTATCAATTTTGTTTATCTCTTCAAAGAATCAACTCTTAGTTTCATTGATCTTTTCTAGTTTTTTAAAGTCTCTATTCATTTATTTCTGCTTTGCTATTTATTATTTCTTTCCTCTTACTAAATTTGGGTTTTATTAGTTATTTTATTTCTAATTCCCTTAGGTGTAAAGTTAGGTTGTTTATTTGAGATTTCATTTACTAAGGTAGGTGTGTATCACTGTAAACTTCCCTCTTAGAACTGCTTTTGCTGCATCCTATAGGTTTTAGAAAACGGCATTTCCATTTTCATTTGTCCCCAGATATTTTTTATTTCCTTTTTGATTTTTTTAGTGAACAATTTTTTGTTTAGTAGCATATTATTTAGCTTCCATGTGTTTGTGATTTTTGCATTATTTTTCTTATAGTTGATTTCTAGTATCATAGAAATGTGGTGAGAAAAGATACTTGATATGATTTCAACCTTCTTAAATTTATTGAGACATGTTTTCTGGCCTAGCATGTGATCTATCCTGGAGAATGTTCCATGTACACTTGAAAGTAATGTATATTTTGCTGCTTTTGGATGGAATGTATATATATATATGTCTGTCAAGTCCATTTGACTAATGTGTCACTTAAGGTCAGTGTTTTTAAATTGATTTTCTGTCTGGATAACCTGTAAGTAGGGTGTTAAAAGTCCCTTACTATTATGGTATTACTGTCAGTTTTTCCCTTTATGTTTGTTAATGTTTGCTTTATGTATTTAGGTGGTCCTATTTTGGGTGCATATATATTTACACTTGTTATATCTTCTGGTAGGATCAATGTTTTTATCATTATTTAAGGTCCTTCTTTTTCCCTTTTAGTCTTTGTTTTAAAGTCTATTTTGTCTGATTGTAGTCTTATTACTCCAGCCTTCTTCTTGTCTCCATTTGCATAGAGTGCCTTTTAACACCCCCTCACTGTCAGTCTGGGTGTGTTTTTAGATTTGAAGTAACTCTTTTGTAGGCAGCATATATACAGGTCTTGTTTTGTATCCATTCAGCCAGTCTGTGTCTTCTGATTGGAGCATTTAGCCCATTTACATTTAAAGTGATTATTTACACATATATACTTATTGCCATTCAGTTAATTGGTTCCTTATTTTTTCATAGTTTCTGTCTATTCCTTTCTTTTTTGAGCTCTTCCTTTGTGATTGGTGACTATTACTGTGTTATCTTTGCATTCCTTTCTCTTTTTGTGTGTGTATCTATTATAGATTTTTGGCTTGTGGTGACCTTGAAGTTTATATTTAGCCACATATATATGTTATATACATATATATAGCTTATTTTAAGTTGATGATATTTTAGTTCAAATGCATTCTAACAACATTGCATCTTACCACCCCCCATGCTTAATATTTTTGATGTCAACTTTTACATCTTTTTTATTTTTGTGTGTGTGTCTCTCTTAACCATTTTTGTAGGTATAGATGATTTTACTAATTTTGTCTTTTATTCTTACTACTAGCTTTTTAAGTCATTGATCTACTACCTTTACTGTGTATTTTCCTTTACCAATAATATTTTTCCTTTCCTTTCCTCTTAGCTTTTACTTGTCTGTTAAACTCTCTGTCTCTCCTTCAAATCTGAATGACATCCTCATGAGGCTGAGAAATCTTGGTTGTAGTTTTTTCCTTTCATCACTATAAATATATCATGCCACTCTCTTCTGGCATGCAGAGTTTCTGCTGAAAAGTCAGCTGGCAGTCTTATGGTTTTTCCGTTGTACTTAACTAGTTGTTTTTCTCTTGCTTCTTTTAAGTTTCTCTCTATCTTTATTTTCTGCTATTTTAATTATAATATGTCTCAGTGTGGGCCTCTTTGAGTTTGTCTTGACCAGGACTTTCTGTGTTTCCTGGACCTGGATATCTGTTTCCTTTCCCAAGTTAGGGAAGTTTGCAGCTATTATTGCTTCAAATAAATTTTCTGCCTTTTTCTCTCCTCTCCTCTGGGACTCCTATCATGTGAATGATAGCTCTCTTGATGTTGTCCCAGAGGTCCCTTAAACTGTCCTCATTTTTAAAAATTCCTTTTTTTTTTTCCGTTCAGATCAGTGGTTTCCACTACTCTTCCAGTTCACTGATCCGTTCCTCTGTATCATCAAATCTACTGTTGACTCTTTCTAGTGTGTTTTTACATTTCTGTTACTGTAATCCTCAGCTCTGTTTGGTTCTTCTTTCTATTTTCTAATTCTTGTTAAACTTCTCTCTGTGTTTATTGATTCCTCTCCTGAGTTTATGATCATTACTTTGAACTCTTGATTGTGTAGATTGCTTATCTCTACTTCGCTTAGTTCTTCTGGGGTTTTATCTTCTTCCTTCATTTGGAACATTCTTTGTCACATAATTTTGCCTAATTCTCTGTTTTCATTTTTATGTATTAGGTAGGTTGGTTATAATTCTCTGTCTTGGAGAAATAGCCTTATGTAGGAGACATACTAGGGGACCCAGCAGTGCACACCCCTCTGGTCACCAGAGCTATATTACCAAGTGTGCCCTCTATGTGGGTTGAGTGGGCCCTTCTATTCTGTTGTGGCAGCGTGGACTACTGTAGGTAGTGGTGGCAGGGCCAAGTGCTGTTGCAGCTGGCTGCATGGACCAGGGTCTGGGTCTGGTGCCTGCCCACTCATGGGTGAGGTTGAGTCCCATAGCAGAGCTGACTATGGGCCTGTGGGTCCCAAGGCAGCTGGTTTCAGATCTGGGGTGTCTGGGGACTGGTGCAAGCAAAATAAATTAAAGAACTGAGACAATTTTCATAAGTTTTAATGAGGGAGGTTTTTGATGTTTCCTATTATCTGCCTATGTCAGGTGTACATTTTTATTTTCCTTAATTATTTATTGTTTCTCTCCATTCTATCTGTTTTACTGGGGCCTGCCAAACATTGGATATTCTGATAAAAAACCAAAGAAGTAGCAACAAAAGCCTTTGTAATAAAAGAAGCATAAATATAGATTCCATTATTGGAGTAGACATTGTGTTAGTCTGTTTGTACTGATATAACAAAATACCTTAGACTGGGTGACTTAAACAACAAGCATTTATTTTTCACAGATCTGCAGGCTGGGAATCCTGAGATACAGGCACCAACAGATTTGATGTCATAGATGTTCAGAGATGACTGCCTTCTCACTGTATCCTCACATGGTGTGTAGAAGGAGGGAGCTCTCTGGACTCTCTTTTATAAGGGCACTAATCCCACTCATGAGGGCTCCACCCTTATAACCTAATCCTCTCACAAATGCCTCACCTCCTAATACCATCACATTGAGTTTCACGTATGAATTTTGGAGAGACACAAACATTCAGTCTACAGTAGCATGTTTCAAGACCTTGGCACAGGGAAGGACCAAGCAGAGATGAAAATATTCTTCTGGGCCCTCTGTGACATAATCACCAAACTGCATACCTGACACCAGAGCCACCACAGAAACAAATGTCTACAGTAGTGGTTAGTAAACTTAGGGTCATACTAGAACCATCTGGGAGGATTTAAACAATACCAAAGCCTGGGTCCTACACCCAGTTATTTGAATTTAATTTATCAGGCATAGGGCCTAGGTATCACTGTTGTTTTGTTTTTTTAATTGAAGTATAGTTGATTTACAGTGTTGTGTTAATTTCTGCCATACACTAAAGTGATTCAGTTACACACACAAACACACACACACATATATTGGGTTGGCCAAAAATTTCGTTTGGGTTTTTCCATAAGATGGTAGTCTGTGAGTCTGTTTCATAGATAAGTTCATTTGTGTGATATTTTGGATTCCAAGTATAAGTGATATCATATGATATTTGTCTTTCTCTGTCTGACTTACTTCACTTAGTATGACAATCTCTAGGTCCATCCATGTTGCTGCAAATGGCATTATTTCATTCTTTTTTATGGCTGAGTAATATTCCATTGTATATCTGTACCACATCGCCTTTAACCGTTCATCTGTCAATGGGTATTTAGGTTGTTTCTGTGTCTTGGCTATTGTAAATAGTGGTGCTGTGAACATAGGAGTTCACGTATCTTTTCGAATTATAGTTTTGTCTGCCCCTAGGTTCTTCAGAACCATTAACATCTTTACTGGAGCATAAATGCTTTACAATGCTGTGTTAGTTTCTGCTGTATAACAAAGTGAATCAGCTATATGTATACATATATCCCCATATCCCCTCCCTCTTGCGTCTCCCCCTGACCCTCCCTATCCCACGCCTCTAGGTGGTCAAAAAGCACCGAGCTGATCTCCCTGTGCTATGTGGCTGCTTCCCACTAGCTATCTATTTTACATTTGGTAGTGTATATATGTCAGTGCTACTCTCTGACTTCGTCCCAGCGTACCCTTCCGCCTCCCTGTGTCCTTAAGTCCATTCTCTATGTCTGCATCTTTATTCCTGTCCTGCCCCAGGACAATTTCCTTTTTCTTGTTTTTAGATACCATATGACCCAGCAATCCCACTACTGGGCATATATCCTGAGAAAACCATAATTCAAAAAGAGACATCTGCCACAATATTCATTGCAGCACTATTTACAATAGCCAGGACATGGGAACAACCTAAGTGTCCATTGACAGATGAATGGATAAAGAAGACGTGGCACATATATACAATGAAGTATTACTCTACCATAAAAAGAAACAAAATTGAGTTATTTGTAGTGAGGTGGATGGACCTAGAGTCTGTCATACATAGTGAAGTAAGTCAGAAAGAGAAAAACAAATACTGTATGCTAACACATATATATGGAATCTAAAAAAAAGAGAGATCCTTAATCAACTCTGACCAGTGTACCTCAGCTGCTAACCTCCTGTGCTTGGTTATAAATCTGAGAGTATGTGGATTTCTTACCAGTTAGTGAAGAGTTATAGAAAAAATATTAAATTACTAGATTTTTTTAAAGGGATGAAAGCACACTGATTTATATAAAATGTACCTCATTATCATTAGTTAAATCAAACATCAGTTCTGGATTTTTTTTTTTAGATAATACAGTATGTTTTCCTTTTGGTTCTTTGAAGTTAAACATTTTTGCAAAAGGAATGAATGCTCATTATTTATAATAAAGGTTTATATTTTTAAAAGGATGCCTCTTGGCTTCACTGTCTCTGCCCTTCTTTCCTGGTGTCCATAGACAACCATTCACAACTCCTTCAGCTGTTACCTCTGGTGTTTATTTCCATAGTTCTCAATAATATGTGCCAACAGTTATTTTTACTGTTCAATTTAAGACCTTCTCTTTAACTTCCTGTGTTGGTAGATGGAGATTCAGCTGGGTGAGTTCACCCTCCCTTTCCCTTCTGATGTAGTTATAGCAACACATCTTTAATGCCAGTTCTCACCACTCAGTTCTGTAACTACCCAACTCCCAGGGTTCCAGATGCTTGGGGCACTGGTCCAGGGTTGAGTGAAGCATCCCCCTCTCAGGAATCCAACAACAAATCCCCTTTCCCATGCTCTCAGGGATCACTGGGAGACAAACAGCTTTTGTTCATAAAAACTTTTAAATAGTTTGAATAAACTCCCTTTTACTGTAGCATGGAACTATTAAACACCTTCTTAAAAGATATTCTTTCGAAAGCTTTCATTTTTGGAAACACTTGCCTTCTGAAAGGGCTACCTTCTGTGCCTCAAAAGCCATCTCCTCCTGTTCTTGGCATCAGCCTCTGATTATTCCAAAATGCCCACGCTCCCCTTGGAATTGGAGCCACCTCCAATCCCCCACCTCTGCGGGGCTATCTGCCACACTTCCAGCCAGAGAAGGGGAAAAGATAAAGAGCTAAGTTTCATTTGTAGCTGAGCATCTCATCACAATAGTAGATGACCTTCTTGGGTGGTTATGAAGAGAGACCCCTTCACTTACAGCTGCAGGTTCATTCAGGTTTGTTTAAAACCTAGTTGCATCCCTTTATAGAAATGCCTCTATACATCTTCCACACAGGAACATATAAGTGCAGGGATAAGCAATAGTTAACCAAGGTGATCTGACAACCAAAATTGAATATACTCAGCATGAAGGAATGTGAACGTTTTAATTTAGAATCTCTCTCTCTCTTTTTTGTGATGGGCTTGATTTTTTCCCTCT
This sequence comes from Pseudorca crassidens, assembly GCF_039906515.1. Classification (NCBI taxonomy): domain Eukaryota; kingdom Metazoa; phylum Chordata; class Mammalia; order Artiodactyla; family Delphinidae; genus Pseudorca; species Pseudorca crassidens. Next base: position 152,192,439 of record NC_090299.1, read on the forward strand.
GTTTGGGCTAGAGCTGCTTCTCTTCTGGAACATTTTCTTCTTCAATGATGTGAAGCCATGTGTCATGTCCTGGGTATGTGGCCCCAGGCTTTCCTGGGGAATACTCAGTCGACAGCACCAAGGGGCTCTACAGAGAGGCCACCGAGACCCAGAAGGAGACCTACGGCTTCCAACGTGGCTGTTTCTAGCTGATTCTCTCCCTCTTGGCATTGCCGATTCAGATTCCAACAGCTTAATCCTCACCGTGACAAGTATGCAGATTGGATTAATTTGAATAAGGCTAACTCTCCCTTTAGGGCCAGAGAACACACGCTCCCCCTTTGCAAGGTGCGTGAGAATCCTGGAACATTGCACACCCCTCGCCTTTGTCCTTATTTTCCCTCCACCATCTTCATCTCTCACATGGGAGTAGCCACCTCTGTGGGTCCCTCCTGGAAGTCTGGAGGGTGATCTCTTTCTAAGTGCTTTCAGGCAGAGTTTATTGCTCCATTTTCTTGTTTTGTTTTCATAACATTTTGTCCACATCTCTGTAATGGTTCTTTTTAATCCCACACTGTAATTTATTTTCTTATTTTCCGATTCCTCTAGCCACTTGAGGGAAAGGTCCAATTATTTTCTTTTCCAGAGTCATTTTATTTTATTGAAGTATAATTGATTTACAATATTATATTAGTTTCAGGTGCACAACATAGTAATTCAATATTTTTATAGCTTATACTCCATTTAAAGTTATTAGAAAATAATGGCTGTATTTCCCTGGGCTGTACAATATATCCTTGTTGCTTATTTATTTTATACACAGTAGTTTGTGTCTCTTAATCCCATACCCCTATCTTGACCCTCCCCTATTCCCTCTCCCCACTGGTAACGACTAGTTTGTTCTCTATATCTGAGTCTGTTTCTGTTTTCTTATATATGTTCATTAAAAAAAATTTTTAGATTCCACATATAAGTGATAACATAGAGTATTTGTCTTTCTCTGACTTATTTCACTTAGCATGATACTCTCTAAGTCCATCCATATTGCTGCAAATTGCATTCTTTTTTATGGCTGAGTGATATTCCATGGTATATATATACCACATCTTCTTAAGCCAATCATCTGCTGATGGACATTTAGTTTGCTTTCATACCTTTGCTATTGTAAATATTGTTGCTATAAACATTGGGGTGCATGTTCCTTTTCGAATTTTAGTTTTCATTTTCTTCAGGTAAATACTCAGGAATGGAATATCTGGATCACATGGTAGCTCTATTTTTAGTTTTTTTGAGGAACATCTATACTGTTTTCCATAGTGGCTGCACCAATTTACATTTCTACCAACAGTTTATGAGGGTTCCCTTTTCTACACATCCTCACCAACATTTGTTATTGGTAGACATTTTAAAGATAGACATTCTGACACATGTGAAGTGGTATCTCATTATGGCTTTGATTTCCATTTCTCTGATGATTAGTGGTGTTGAGCATTTATTTCACTTTACCTGTTGGCCAAGAAAAGGTTATTTCTTGAATGGTTTTGTGTTTACTATACCTATTGCAGTGCCTGAGTCAAAGCAGAGACTAAATAAGTGTTTACTGAACAAATGAATGAAAGGCTTCTAAGATGGGTGCATTGGGAACATTCTATGATTTATACTCTTCTTTCATGAGAATATATTGCCCAGACTATATTACACTTCAAGAGAGAATAACTATCTGACTCAAAATAGCCATAGACTATCAGAGAATTCAACCAAGAGTACTCAGGTATGTTTTTGAGGAATATTGTTCTTCCAGGGACCAAGGGTCTTTCTTCTGTAACTGAGGCTGAGAGAACAGAGTAATTGTCTAGGTATCTGCTCCTCTTCCACCCAGACAGCATCAGAAACATCTCTTTCTTTGTATTGCCAACGACGTTCTCTAGAGAACCAGGGGAAATGTCTTCTCCAAATTTGCCCTTGGAGAACTGAGTGAAACTCTTTTTTGGAGACAGAGCAAAAGGAAACAATCTGAGAGATAAGGCATGCTACCGTAAAAAGAAAAGAGGATATTTTCCAAGTAGCCTCTAAAATTTGGAGGATTATGTCAGCCACCCAGCTTCAAAACTGTAAATAGTATTGGAAGTATTGATTTGTAAATTTGTATAAGTAAAACTGCAGGTAGAAACTGGAAACTGGTGTATCTTATACACCTTGTGCGTATGAATAACTAGTTTTTGCAACTACTGCTTGTCTTACTGTTTAACCATTTGTATTAGTTTCCTAAGGCTGCTCTAACAAATTACCACAAATTTGGTGACTGAAAACAACAAAAATGTATATTCCCCCACAGTTGTCTTCTCTGTCTGTCTCCTGGCTTCTGGAAGCTGCTGGCAATCTTTGATATCTCTTAACTCATCACACCCATCTCTTCTCCATCTTCACATCACCTTCTACTCTGTGAGTCTGTGTCTCAAACTTCTCTAACTTTTCTAAAGGATACCAGTCATTGAATTTATGGCTCACTCTAAATCCAGGATGAGCTCATCTTGAGATCTTAGCTTCATTAAAGTTGCAAAGACCCTGTTTCCAAGTAAGGTTACATTCACTGAAACCAGGGTCAGGACCCAGCCATATCTGTTGGGGGAATACAATTCAATTCACTCCACCAGCTATGGCTTTAAAAAGTGCCTGCATTACATAAATAACACATGTTAGATTTTGCATATAGTAAGTATATGTTACAGAAGCGAAGGAAACTCAAAAATTGAGGTATCAATACTTGTCTGGAAAATTTTGGTAAAATAGTCAATTTTGATTCATGTAGTTGAATGTTTTAGGCCAAACATGCTTTGAAAACTTGTATGATGCTTTGGGCAGATTCTCTTAGTTTTAAAAGACATGGAGTTGAGAAAAAGGTAAGATAATAGCTTGGCCAAGGGAGACTTATTATAAAAGAACAGAGAGGCAAGGCTTTCAGGCTCAAAAATATTCCAAAGGTCTGGTAACTTGTGAAAATGACTTGTGATGTTATAAAATTAATTACTTGACCGTGGATGTGTTTTTATTTATTACAGTCTAGAATTTGTACTTTGATCTATAATTTAAAATATTAATTGGAAGGGGTTATTTAGTTGATATTTACTGAACTCTAGATATTCAGTTATGAGAAAAACAATAGATGTATTTTGCTCTTCTTACTAGCTTTCGTTGGTCAGTGATACTTATGATTGAATAAGATCTTGATCACTTTAGTCTCAATTACTCTTTTTTAAAAAAATATTTTCACATATCACTTGTGAAATTTATTTTATTTTTTGGCTGTGCCATGCATCATGCGGGATCTTCCCTGACCAGGGATCAAACCTGTACCCCCTGCATTGGGAGTACGGAGTCTTAACCAATGTACTACCAGAGAAGTCCTTCAATTACTCTCAGTAATTTAATGGGCCTGTGATGAATCAGTCTATTAAACTTGCATTAGCAATGGAGAACTGTATTTACATTTTTTAAAACATAGCACTATAATTTATGATACTTCTTCCATACAGTGGGTGATTTGATGAATTCTTCTAAAACATGCTTTGCTTGGTTATGGAATAAAAAACGTTTTAAGCAAAATACATATTTCAGTTCTTATTAAAAAGAGAATAAAGTAATTGCTAGTTAAGGAAATTGTACAATAATGAGTCATTGTCTGAATAATTTGTTTTTATGAAAGTGGTGAATAAGAAATATTTAAAAATATTAATGACCAAGGCTGTAAAAAAGATCATGGTAAGTAATTTTGGCTCTTTTTATTAACGAAAACACATGGCATATTTACTGCTTTGTAAAGACATCCATGGAGCACTTGGTATCTTGGGTTTCTTAACCATCTGGTCAATTTTGGATTAGAAAATATGAGAAAAAGTAAAATCAAAGACAGTGAAGTTGGAACAAATGTAGTAGAGAAAGAAAGTAGAATCATAGGAGCGAGTGTAAACAGTCATCAATAAGAAGTAGGGATGTGTGTGTGTGTGTGTGTGTGTGTGTGTGTGTGTAGGAAATGGATGATTGAATTTATCTCTGGCTAAAGATAAAATATAAATATTCTTCCTTCTTACTGATTAATTTTTTCTCTTCTCCGGCTTCTAACACATTCTAAAGAGTGCTCATATTAATTATTGAAAGCAATATTTGTGCGATTAGACTGAATTACAAGTTATAATAATATGGTTAAACACTGTGGTAAGAGCCAACTTTAGTAGAAGAGAGGAAAACCCATTACTTTTATTTTATTTTATTTTTCACTTTAAATATTGTACCAATATATTCTGGACTCCAGGGTTTCTGATGAGTAATCCCTGGCCTAAAACTTTCTTTTCTCCCAATATTTAATGGATTGTTTTGTTTCTGGCTGCCTTCAAAGTTTTCTTGTTATCTTTGGTCTTCAGCAGTTTGACTATGATGTGTTTACGTGTGATTTTCTCCATAGTTACTATGCTTGGATTTCATTGCGCTTCTTTTACTTGTAAATTAATATATGTCATATAATTTTGATATTATTATATACACCTGATGCCAGGTTTTTAAAAAATTAAAAAAAATTTTTTTTTAAATTTTTAAAAATTTCTCTCCTTTCTATTGATCTCTCTTTAAATTTAATATATTTTTCTTCTGTTAAAAATTTTTTAAAAAATTTCTCTCCTTTCTATTGATCTCTCTTTAAGTTTAATACATTTTTCTTCTTCAATGATGTGAAGCCATGTGTCATGTCCTGGGTATGTGGCCCCAGGCTTTCCTGGGGAATACTCAGTCAACAGCACCAAGGGGCTCTACAGAGCCCCTTTTTAAAAATTTTTTTTTTTTAAATTTCTCTCCTTTCTATTGATCTCTCTTTAAATTTAATATATTTTTCTTCTCTTAACTAAATTATGTTACTAAGCCCATCTAACACTTTTTATTTTTAAAATTTTAGGTGCTGTTTATTTCTGGTTTAATTTTTTTGTTCTTTTCATATTTTCTATTTCTGTGATGAGTGTTTTATGTTTTAAATTTATTGTCTTGTGTTTCCAACATCTAGGTTATCTCAGGATTAGTCACATTAATTGCTATTTTTCTTATTCTTGAGTATTGGTCAAACTATCCTAGTTCTGTGTACATCAGGTACTTGTGTATTTCTTCTTCGATATTGTGAACATTATTTTGTGGGTACTGGGTTCTGCTGTATTCGTCTAAAGAGTGTATATGCTTTATTTTAGCAAACGATTAGCTTGGTTTTGTTCAAACTAGAAACTTTCATAGCTTCAGTGGTTACAGCACAGATCTTCATTAAGTCGGCTTCCTGATGCCCAAGGCATACGTGGTTCAGGCGTCATCTAAAGACTTGGTCCAAGTTTATTCACCAGATGTGGGGCTGCCCTTTCTCTGGATTTCTCCTTCCTGGAATTGCCCCTCACTGTTCTGTGACCCATGTGCTTTGGATTACTTTCCTTAGACTCTCCAGTGAGGAAGACTTACTATCAGTGATTTACTTTCCCTCGCTGTGAATGCGGATGCTCTATAGACAGAGCCACCAAAATGAGAAACTTAAACTATCTCAGGCAGTTTTCGCAAGGAAAATTCATTACTTTTAAATATCTAGTTGAGAGAGAGAGAGAAATTGCAGGAAAACACAACCTACCATATTGGGAAAGGTGGCGTAAGAAACCTGGGAAATGATATCTACCTGGCAGTTTTTCTTCACAGCATGTGGAAAGAAGGATGTGTAACCAAGAGACTGCGAATGTCATCTTTGTGTTCCCACCTTTGTCTTTTCTCCATTAAGCAAGAAAAACTACAAATAACTCCTAGTTAGGTTTCCAAAAAAGAGGTAAGATATGAAAAGGCAGGTTTGTTCATTAAGAAGTAAAGTATAAAGAACATAATTCTTTATACTTATCATGGTGATTTATGAATATAGAAACCAAGAAGCCCTAAGTTAAGACAGTATGGGAAGAATTAGGAACACTGGTTCCAACCCAAGAACTACCTCCCCTAATTCAGTGGGTGAGTGCTGGGAAACCAGCCCACTTCTCTGAGTCTCAGTTATGTCCTTAGTAAAATGAGGGGATTGGTGCAGATGATAATATCATAAAATGTGGCTGAACAATAGTACTAATAAAGTCAAAATTGTGCACTCAATTTGATTGTTAGGTAGAATAGTGATATCATTAGTGTCACAACCTGGTTTTTAACTACATTCATTTTTTGAGACATTATTCATTGTTTGCAATAGTGTCTGGGTAAGACAATGAATTATCCAAAATTTATTACCATTGTTGGGAATACAGCTAAAACTTCATGACTCTCTCATTTAAGGAAGGACTGATATATTTGACTACTTAGAAACAATTGCATGGCAAATAACCATAAACAAACAAAAGAAAAATCACACATTGTGAAGAAAATATTTGTATCTTGTATTTCTAATATTTAAAGGTGGTACTAAAAATAAGAAAGAGAAAGACAAATAGAGATATAAAAATGGGCAAATGATATGATAGTTGACAAGAAGAAGTAAAAATTGAGTTTAATGATTTTTTTAACATCTTTATTGGAGTATAATTGCTTTACAATGTTGTGTTAGTTTCTGTTGTATAACAAAGTGAATCAGCTATATGTATACATATATCCCCATATCCCCTCACCCTTGTGTCTCCCTCCCACCCTCCCTATCCTACCCCTCTAGGTGGTCATAAAGCACCGAGCTGATCTCCCTGTGCTATGTGGCTGCTTCCCACTAGCTATCTATTTTACATTTGGTAGTGTATATGTGTCGAGTTTAATGATCTTTAAAGATATTTAAAGATCCTCAAACTCACAATAGAAGAAATGCAAATTAAAACTATATTGAGGTACTACTTCTCATTTATCAGGTTGGCAACATTTCAAATGTTTGGCAGTACATACTGTTGGCAAGGTTTTGATGAACTAGGCACTCTCATATGGTGTGGTGGGAATGCAAAATTGTTATGTCCCCCATAAAAGGAAATTTGGCAGTATTTTTCCAAATTACATATTCATTTATTCTCTGAATATATTTGAATATATTCAAATATTCTCTGATATTTTGGAGATTAAATTGATTCCAATTTCTAGGAATATAATCCAAGAACACATCAGTATAAATAGGACTGGTGTCAGCAAAAGATTATTCATAGTGTTATTTGTATATACAATATGTGTTATGTATGTGTAATATAGTAAAGAATCACATATTTATAAGTAAATATATACAAATGCAAATGCATATATATGTAATAATAGTAGAGAAAAAACAAACACATCCCGAATGTGTAGTACACCTCACAGTGGAATACTAGGTAGACATGTAAAGGAATGAGGAAAATCCTCTACACAACAATGTGGTGTGGGTATCAGGATACATCCTTAAGTGAATAAAGCAAGGTGCAGACTGACACCTTTAAGACATATCATCTTTTGTGTAGGAAAGGGGGAGAGTGCGCATGTGTGTGTATATCTGTTTATCTGCAAAATGAAATACTGAAAGGATATGCTAAAATTTAACATGGTAAATCTTTACATGGTACCACCTATGGTAGGGGGCAACAACGTCAATAAGGGAGAGATGGAAATAAGACTTTATTTATGTTTGGTTAAATTTATATTTAGTTATAAAATTTCAACTTCAGAATTGTGTAAGTATATGTATATTCACAAAATAAAAATTAAAAAAGCAATATTTGAGAATTAAAAATACACTAAAATGAATGAGTCTAAATGCATTGCAAATTGGAGACAAAACCATTTAAAGAAAGGTGTGATTGCAAGAGACTTCAGAGCTCACTATTTTGCTTATACATACAAAGTATATTCTATGTGTTATAAGGTCATATATATATATATATTAGCATCTTTATTGGAGTATAATTGCTTTACATTGGTGTGTTAGTTTCTGCTGTATAACAAAGTGAAGCAGCTACACGTATACATGTATAACCATATCCCCTCCCTCTTGCGTCTCCCTCCCACCCTCCCTACCCCACCCCTCTAGGTGGTCACAAAGCACCGAGCTGATCTCCCTGTGCCATGCAGCTGCTTCCCACTAGCTATCTATTTTACATTTGGTAGTGTATATATCTCCATGCCGGTCTCTCACTTCGTCTCAGCTTACCCTTCCCCCTCCCCGTGTCCTTAAGTCTATTCTCTATGTCTGCCTCTTTATTCCTGTCCTGCGTCTAAGTTCTTCAGAAGCACTTTGTTTTTGTAGATTCCATATATATGTGTTAGCATATGGTATTTGTTTTTCTCTTTCTGACTTCACTCTGTATGACAGTCTCTAGGTCCATCCACCTCACTACAAATAACTCAATTTCGTTTCTTCTTATGGCTGAGTAATATTCCATTGTATATATGTGCCACATCTTCTTTATCCATTCATCTGTCAATGGACACTTAGGTTGCTTCCATGTCTCGGCTATTGTAAATATTGCTGCAATGAACATTGTGGTACTTGACTCATTTTGAATTATGGTTTTCTCAGGGTATATGCCCAGTACTAGGATTGCTGGGTCGTATGGTAGGTCTAATTTTAGATTTTTAAGGAACCTCCATAGTGGCTGTATCAATTTACATTCCCACCAACAGTGCAAGGAGGGTTCCCTTTTCTCCACACCCTCTCCAGCATTTATTGTTTGTAGATTTTTTGATGATGGCCATTCTGACTCGTGTGAGGTGATATCTCATTGTAATTTTGATTTACATTTCTCTAATGATTAGTGATGTTGAGCACCCTTTCATGTGTTTGTTAGTAAACTGTATATCTTCTTTGGAGAAATGTCTATTTAGGTCTTCTGCTCATTTTTGGATTGGGTTGTTTGTTTTTTGGATATTGAGCTGCATGAACTGCTTGTATATTTTGGAAATTAATCCTGTGTCAGTTGCTTCATTTGCAAATAATTTTTCCCATTCTGAGGTTTATCTTTTCATCTTGTTTATGGTTTTCTTTGCTGTTCAAAAGCTTTTAAGTTTCATTAGGTCCCATTTATTTATTTATTTTTTTATTTCCATTTCTCTAGGAGGTGGGTCAAAAAAGATCTTGCTGTGATTTGTGTCATAGCGTAAATGACTATATTTTCTGCCTATGTTTTCTGCCTCTAAGAGTTTTACAGTGTCTGGCCTTACATTTAGGTCTTTAATCCATTTTGAGTTTATTTTTGTGTATGGTGTTAGGGAGTGTTCTAATTTCATTATTTTACATGTAGCTGTCCAGTTTTCCCAGCACCACTTATTGAAGAGGCTGTCTTTTTCCATTGTATATTCTTGCTTCCCTTATTAAAGATAAGGTAAGCATATGTGCATGGGTTTATCTCTGGGCTTTCTATCCTGTTTCTTTGATCTATATTTCTGTTTTTGTGCCAGTACCATACTGTCTTGATTACTGTAGTTTTTTAGTTTTGTCTGAGGTCAGGAAGCCAGATTTCTCCAGCTCCATTTTTCTTTCTCAAGATTGCTTTGGCTATTCAGGGTCTTTTTTGTTTCCATACAAATTGTGAAATTTTTTGTTCTAGTTCTGTGAAAAATGCCAGTGGTAGTTTGATAGGGATTTCATCGAATCTGTCAATTGCTTTGGGTAGTAGAGTCATTTTCACAATGTTGATTCTTCCAATCCAAGAACATGGTATATCTCTCCATCTGTTTGTATCATCTTTACTTTCTTTCATCAGTGTTCTATAGTTTTCTGCATACAGGTCTTTTGTGTCCTTAGATAGATTTATTCCTAGGTATTTTATTCTTTTTATTGCAATTGTAAATGGGAGTGTTTCCTTAATTTCTTTCAGATTTTTCATAATTAGTGTATAGTAATGCCAGAGATTTCTGTGCATTAATTTTATATCCTGCTACTTTATCAAATTCATTCATTAGCTCTAGTAGTTTTCTGGTAGCATCTTTAGGATTCTCTAAGTATAATATCATGTCATCTGCAAGCAGTGACAGTTTTACTTCTTTTCTGATTTGGATTTCTGTTTTTCTTCTTCTTCTCTGATTGCTGTGGCTAAAACCTCCAAAACTATGTTGAATAATAGTGGTGAGAGTGGGCAACCTTGTCTTGTTCCTGATCTTAGTGGAAATGGTTTCAGTTTTTCACCATTGCGAACAATGTTGGCTGTGGGTTTGTCATATACGGCCTTTATTATGTTGAGGTAAGTTTCCTCTATGCCTACTCTCTGGAGGGTTTTTTTTTTAAATCATAAATGGGTGTTAAATTTTGTTGAAAGCTTTCTCTGCATCTATTGCGATGATCATATGGTTTTTATCCTTCAATTAATTAATATGGTGTATCACATTGATTGATTTGCATATATTGAAGTGTCCTTGCATTCCTGAGATAAACCCCACTTGGTCACGGTGTATGATGCTTTAGGTGTGCTGTTGGATTCTGTTTGCTACTATTTTGTTGAGGATTTTTGCATCGATGTTCATCAGTGATACTGGCCTGTAGTTTTCTTTCTTCGTGACATCTTTGTCTGGTTTTGGTATCAGGGTGATTGTGGCCTCGTAGAATGAGTTTGGGGGGTGTTCCTCCCTCTCCTATATTTTGGAAAAGTTTGAGAAGAATAGGTGTTAGCTCTTCTCTAAATGTTGCATAGAATTCGCCTGTGAAGCCATCTGGTCCTGGGTTTTTGTGTGTTGGAAGATTTTTAATCACAGTTTCAATTTCAGTGCTTCTGATTGGTCTCTTTATATTTTCTATTTCTTCCTGGTTCAGTCTCGGAAGGTTGTGCTTTTCTAAGAATTTGTCCATTTCTTCCAGGTTGTCCATTTTATTGGCACATAGTTGCTTGTAGTAGCCTCTTATTTTCCTTTGTATTTCTGCAGCGTCAGTTGTTACTTCTCCTTTTTCATTTCTAATTCTATTGATTTGAGTCTTCTCCCCTTTTTCTTAATGAGTCTGGCTAATGGCTTGTGAATTTTGTTTATCTTCTCAAAGAACCAGCTTTTAGTTTTATTGATCTTTGCTCTCATTTTCTTCATTTCTTTTTCCTTTGTTTCTGATCTGATCTTTATGATTTCTTTCCTTCTGCTGACTTTGGGGGTTCTTTGTTCTTCTTTCTCTAATTGCTTTAGGTGTAAGTTTAGGTTGTTTATTTGAGATGTTTCTTGTTTCTTTTTTTTTTTAACATCTTTATTGGAGTATAATTACTTTACAATGGTGTTTTAATTTCTGCCTTTCTTGTTTCTTGAGGTAGGATTTTATTGCTATAAACTTCCCTCTTAGAACCACTTTTGCTGCATCCCATAAGTTTAGTTCATTGTGTTTTCATTGTCATTTGTTCCTAGGTATTTTTTGTTTTCCTCTTTGATTTCTTCAGTGATCCCTTGGTTATTAAGTAGTGTATTGTTTAGCCTCCCTGTGTTTGTAAGATTTTTTCCTGTAATTGATATCTAGTCTCATAGCATTGTTGTGGGAAAAGATACTTGATCTGATTTCAATTTTATTAATTTTACCAAGGCTTGATTTGTGCCCCAAGATATGATGTATCCTGGAGAATGTTCCATGAGCACTTGAGAAGAATGTGTATTCTGTTTGTGGATGGAATGTCCTATAAATATCAATTAAGTCCATCTTGTTTAATGTGTCATTTAAAGCTTGTTTTTCCTTATTTATTTTCATTTTGGATGATCTGTCCATTGGTGAAAGTGGGGTGTTAACGTCACCTACTATGATTGTGTTACCGTCGATTTCCCCGTTTATGGCTGTTAGTATTTGCCTTATGTAATGAGCTGCTCCTATGTTGGGTGTATAAATATTTACAATTGTTATATCTTCTTCTTGGATTGATCCCTTGATCATTATGTAGTGTCCCTGTTTGTCTCTTGTAATAGTCTTTGTTTTAAGGTCGATTTTTTCTGATATGAGAATTGCTGCTCCAGCTTTCTTTTGATTTCCATTTTCATGGAATATCATTTTCCATCCCCTCACTTTCAGTTTGTATGTGTCCATAGGTCTGAAGTGGGTGTCTTGTAGACAGCATATATATGGGTTTTGTTTTTGTATCCATTAAGCCAGCCTGTGTCTTTTGGATGGAGCATCTAATCCATTTACATTTAAGGTAATTATTGATATGTATGTTCCTATTATCGTTTTCTTAATTGTTTTAGGTTTGTTGTTGTAGGTCTTTTCCTTCTGTTGTGTTTCCTGCCTAGAGAAGTTCCTTTAGCACTGGTTGTAAAGCTGGCTTGGTGGTGCTGAATTCTCTTAGCTTTTGCTTGTCTGTAAAGGTTTTAATTTCTCCGTCAAATCTGAGTGAGATCCTTGCTGGGTAGAGTAATCTTTGTTGTAGGTTTTTCCATTTCATCACTTTAAATATGTCTGCCACAACCTTCTGGCTTGCAGAGTTTCTGCTGAAAGATTAGCTGTTAACCTTATGGGGATTCCCTTGTATGTTATTTGTTGCCTTTCCCTTGCTGCTTTTAATATTTTTTCTTTGTATTTAATTTTTGATAGTTTGATTAATATGTGTCTTGGCAGGTTTCTCCTTGGATTTTTACTGTATGGGACTCTCTGTGCTTCCTGGACTTGATTGACGGTGTGATGGTGCTGGTGTGATGAATTGACATATACACTAATATGTATAAAATGGATAACTAATAAGAACTTGCTGTATAAAAAAAAAATAAAAAAAGGTTCGTTTTCAAAGTCCAAGGATTTCTAATGTTAGTTCATTTCACTTAAAAACTAAATGGGAAAAGAGCAAGTGATGCTTTTTAAATACACAATACCAAAGATGCCTGCAAAGTCAATTTTTCCAGTTTGTAATCATTTTATTATTTTATAGCATAGTTAACTAAATGGAGAATAGTTTTTCATATCCAGCTTTTCTATTAATATCCAGCATACCTTCTTATTTTCTGTGTACTTAGCTTATCTCTCTACATGCAGAGCAGTTTCTTTCTTACCTTTGCTCAGCCAAGCAAGATAAGGGGCTATAATTATAGAGAAATGTATCCTTTGTAGAGTCAAAATGTTCCCTGAATAAATTTTTTTTGTTCAGAAAATTAATATGACTACAATGAAGGCAAATTTACTTTCACCTTTACCAAATTATTTATCAAAATTTCAAAGGCCATGCTGGGCTAAACAGATGTGGGAATAAAGTTGATTTCTTGTTAAAATATTATAGCTTACATCTAAAATAAACATATAAAGTTTATTGACTTGGAGGAAATTTTAGTACCAGTAAAGTATGTTTTTTGTTTAGTTAAAGCTATGATTATAACAGAATACTCACATGTTTTTACATCTCATTATACTTATTGCCAGGACTCCAGAAGAGATTAGGCAATTGCTTTTCCTTATTCTTCTTATTTACTTACTCTTTTTTACTGAGCACTATTATCTCCAACAAAAAACTTCCTGGCAAAGCCAGCAGGAACAGAATTCCAACTCTACCTAAGTGCAGGTTATCCAGACGACTTATTTTTTAAACTTCTCATTTATTTACTTTGTTTCTTACATGTTCTTATCACGTTAATATCGTAGATCAGAATTCATGCTTAGTGGTCATAAGACTCATAAAAAATTTTGGATTGTCATATTACTAGAGACCAGCTTTTAATTTACCATCAATCTTGAACACAGACAATTTTGTGATTTAGAATTTTTCTGAAAATTTCATTTAAACACAATGTCTATCTTATTTTATGGGAATTGTCAACCAAGTAACATAAAATATTAATGCAATCTCTCTTTTTGAAAAATGTGAGATAATGTGTATTATGTATAGCACATAAAAACAAAGACTATTTCAAGGCTGGTCTGGCAAGTGACTTGCAAACTGTTTACACTACTGTCACATGACACCACTTCAGCTGATAAATAGAAATGTCCATCCCTAGGTCAGCATCTTGGGAACCCAGCTATTGTTCATGGAATGGGGACTTGTATGAGGGGTTGTGGTGACCACTTTGCTGTTATTTTACCATTCACTGTTATCACGATTGAAAATATTTTTAGATGACATAAAAAGGTATCCAAATACTGTTTAACTGGTGGTACTCCTTTTAGTGCTGAAAAACAAGCTTTAAAATCAGTAACTTTGGAAAGGAAGTTAGAAGTGATGAAATACTATGAAGAATTCCTCATAATTGTCATTATACATTAGGCATAGTTTTGGAGACCTCTACAAAAATATTAGAGGTAATATTGCTAAATTAAAAGGAGACATTAAAGCAAAAAAACCCCAAAAAGCACATTTGTTGTAAATTATTCATTTTAGGTAGATATTATCCACCCCCAACCCCCAATTCTCAATTTGGAAAAACTAGGTTTGGATTATCAAAGTTTCAAAATATGCCAAGTTTTCAGCAACTTGTTGCTTATGTGAAATGCCACTTTCCCAATACCAGAACAGTTTCAAGAGAAAAACAATTACCGTATAATATAGCTTAGATGTGGTATCTAGAAAAATGGTACAGATTAACTCACTTGCAAAGCAGAAATTGAGTCACAGATGTAGAGAACAAACTTATAGTTACCAAGGGGGGAAGGGGTGGTGGTGGGATGAATTAGAATATTGGGATTGACATATACACACTACTATGTATAAAATAGATAACTAATGAGAACCTGCTGAATAGCACAGGGAACTTGACTCAGTACTGTGTAATGACCTATATGGGAAAAGAATCTAAAAAAGAGAGGATATATGTATACATATAACTGATTCACTTTTCTGTACAGCAGAAACTAACACAACATTGTAAAGCAACTATACTCCAATAAAAATTAATAAAAAATAAATTTGGGAAAAAGGTTGCTTGAAGGTGGAAATTTGGGGATAGGAAAGAGGGGGGAATGAGGGTGGTTTGAGCAGACCAGTGTTTGATAGCTTTCTGCCTTCACAACTATCCTGTTAGTGTTTCCATTTCTAATATCTGCTCTGATGGAAAAAAAATTGACTCAGAGTCTAGGTCAGTGGACAGGAAGAAGAGAGAGCAAGTAAAGATGGGAAACAAGAGAGCTCCTAACCCTGAGTGCTTTTGCACCGAGGAAGCATATACAGAATCTTAAAGAAACTAGGAAGATCTCTCTGCATTCCCTTTCATCTTCTTAACTTTTCTACTCTAAGCCCTAGTTATCGCACTAGCATGTCTCTTCAACCAGCGAAGTCCCCATTTAGCAAGATTTTTGTCAAGCCCTTTAAACATGCTATTGTTGACGTGTTTCTTCATGGACATCTTAGGTATTAAAAATGGTAAGCAGTTTTCCCAATATATTCCAGACCATATTGATTAGGGGCTGACACCCAAGTCCTGTCTGATGACAATAATACTTGCAAAATATATGCCTAAGGGCCACTAATAAATTTCTGGGAATGTGTAATAAACATGAAAATTTAATTTCCTAAATCAATAATATAGCCTATTAATGTTAAAGAAGTGTTGAAATAAATTACGCCTTATGTGTTGGATGCCCTTGGATATCTGATTTAATTTAATTCTGTGTAGCAGTGGAGTTTCTTGGAGACACCTTCTAGACTCATCTCTCATTTTTTATTAGTACATTGCTTAGTTTGAATTCCTCCAAGAAATGAACCTTTGAGGGAGATCCAAGCCAATGAAGTGGGAAAGAGGGAGAGAGAAAGAAGAAAAGCCAAAAGAGTTTGTGTAGTGAGCAGGCTATTGCTGTGTGCAGTTGGGGTTCAGCCTTGTGGGAGACGCTTTCAGAAACTATGTGGAGCAACCCTGGCCTGTCCCTCTGGAGGATAGGAAGTTTGGCACATTCACCCACCAAATCTCATCCCCTGTTGTTTGAAGGTGGTCATTGTGATCTTAACTCTTCAGCCCTCCAGTACTTCGTCGTCCTGTAAGGGTCAAAAATCAACCTCAAACATAGAAGAGAAACAGATCCTTGAGGTAGGAAGTTAGCTTCCCAGGTGTGTGGACCTCAGCTTCAGGTGCACTCAAGGGGGCTGAGGGGAGAGGTGTCGACATCACATGCTACATGCATAATGCTAGTATTGGGTCCACAAAAACCTTACTGATAAGTGGTATCCCTTCACGTACACATTACCAGAAACAGTCTCATCCACTTCCTTGCATAGATTTCCCTTTAGATTGATTGCTTTCCCCTGCCATCATGGCCTCAAGTCATTAAAATGATTTTTCGTGGTATTTCTCAACATTTTCTAAGTGTTTTGGTCTTAGAATTCCTTTTCAGGGGAAGAGTTTCCAAAATGTATGCAACATCAGGTCCTAAAAATATAATATAGCAAGAGTTTTTACTGCATTGACAATAGAGTGAATTTGCATAGGGTCTTTAGAAGAAAAGATAGATGACAGACTCAATTTTATGAAGCCAAGAAGTCCTTTAGACAGGCATGTAATGCAGAAAAGGAAATCTCTCAGAATGTGTTTATTTTTAACATCTGGATTACTAAAGATTGACTTAATCTTTATTTTATGTGTTATGTGCCAATTCAATGACTCAAAATGTGCATTATAGGCAGTGAGATGGCAGTGATTGGAAAATTGGTATCTTTACTGTCTTAATTGGGTTCCATATTTAACAGCAAAGGCTCTTCTCAAGTCTGATTTGTTTATTGGAAAAATAATGCTTGTGAAATCTTTTGGCTACTAAATATTTGGAGTTATTTATTAATGACAATAAAACAAATTGACCCTTTAGATTTTGTTCTGTTCTTATGTTTTTTTCCAATGAAATGAAAAAAAAAAAAACCCAGTCAATTCTTGGCTATACTCTGTGGTATAAGGAATAATCAGCGGAGATAGAATACATTCTCTCACACTTATTCAGTCTCTGTAGCAGGACACTGAGACGACCTGTCACACACCAAGCCTGGACCTCTCTCTTCCCTTCAGTGCATCTTTTCTGAAGCAGTTACTTAGCCAAACTCCTTACCTCTGTTTTTTTTTTCCCCATTGCTATTCACATATATATAAATAATTATTTATACTGTTGCTAGATCTAATTCCTTACCTGTTTTTTTTCAATCAAATTATCATCAAATTTAAGAAGATGAATACTACATCAAGCCATACATGATCTATATGATTTTACCTTGCCCATCACCCAGACTATGTCCCATATAAGATTCTGGCCACTCTCTTTTCAGACTTTTCACGTTGCAGGCTTACACATGCCTCTCTTTGCCTTGTATCACTCTGCTTCTAAAATCTAGAAGAAGCATCTTCTTCTTCTCTCTGAAGTTTCAGCCTAAGTTATGTATGTTCAATGTCATCTTCTGATAGCAGCCCACACAGATTTCTCCTCTTTTAACTCCTTTCTTGTTTCTTGTGTACTGTGTATACTGTACAAGAAGCATTTTGTACTTTTCGTATTGGCTAGTGGTTCAAGTGAGAAACTTCAGAACAATGACCCTCAAATTTTAATGTGCATGACAGTTAGTTGGGGAGCTTGATACAAAAGTAGATTCTAGAGTTCCCTCAGCTACTTCTGTTGAAGGCACTTGTGGATTGTGCCCTGAGAAATCGTGCCCTGTTTTAGTTTTTTCCTTAACATGTAAAACTATAATTTACTCATTGTTTTTAGGATACGTAAACTATTGCATTATCTTCTCATCCTCCCTGAGTTGGTTGATTACTTGATAAAGACCAATCTTGACCCCCGCGGGTGAACAACTAAGCCTTGACCCTGAGGTTGTTTTGGAATCTCGGAGACGCTGGTGATCAGGAGTGAAAACTACTGGCTTCCAGATAAATTAGATGCCTCTTTGGATTATAGAAAATGATGTCATTTTAGAGTCGACTCTCTTCACTGTCAAATAGATTTCAACAGATGTGTTGAAACATTTCTTCTTTCTCTCCTGTAATAATGTTACCTTTATCTCTTGATGACAAGTGTCCCATCCTGGATGGGAGTAAATTCCTCTAACGAAGACAATTCCTATCTTGTTGGTCCAAGGTTCCATTTCATAAAAATAGCCCTCCAGCAAGACAGCTCAAACTAGCTGAAGGAAAACAACGACATTTAAGGGCAAAATCTTTAAAATGCAAAAAACAGGAAACTATAAAATTAGGCTGATTTTCCTCTTATTAGATTCAAAGCAAACATTCAATATATCCTTAATAGATTCTGGTCTATTTATTTCTACTTTCTATTATGAAAACTTGGTTAAAATCTACTACAGCATATTTCTTTAAAATAACTATTTCAGATGATCTGTTCTTCAGGGCTATATATACACTTCAATTCTAACTTTAATTCCTCCCGTCAGCAAGTCACAAGAGGCATACAACCACCAGTAGCCGTTTTTTCTTCTGACCCTTAAATCAGAACTCACAGCTTAAGGTTTTTATAGTAAATTAAACCCTTTTTATATAAGTTTTCTCAAATTCCTGTGTTTCCTTCTAGTAGGTAGTAGTACCATAACTTAATGATTTAAGTTTTGTTTTTTTCCATTTCTCTTATTATGTGGTCCTATAGATTATATTGTTATCCCTAACTAAGGCATCTAAAAAATAAAAATTTAAAGATATATGGTATAATTTCTATTCAGATGAAAGAAAGAAATCAGTGATCCATTTCAAGATGGACTTTATTTAAGGAAAGAAAAGCACGATGGTCTGCATCAGTTAAAATATGTATAAACCTGCTTCATGTATAGTTGTGGAGTAAGAGAAGGGAAACAAGGGCTTGTAATGTTTGTTCCAGGTACTGAATGCGAATTGCAGCATGGGAGAAATCAGTTCAGTTCTATGCTTCGTGAGCGTTGCGGCCCCCTGAGTAGGATGGTCTGGTAATAGTTACGGAGTCAGTTATTCATGAAGCGGGAGCAGAGGGCAAAGAATGGGTGAGAGTGTGGCTATTGGTTGCCTGAATACACAAAAGGAGAATTAATAGTGAGATTTACATAAAGAAAGGCTAACTCTATACCAGCCCCTCCAGGGAAAGAGAAGTTAAGAAGGGAAACGGAACAGGTTCAAAAGGGAATTTAAAATATTAACCTATTTAGCAACTACACCAAGATTGATTTGAGAATTTACTAAGCTTGTCTAAGCAGATGTTATCTAATCAGTATGAAGTTGTATAACATTCTAAATGGCATTCTTGTTAACGTGTATTGATAATCAGGATAATTTTTGCAGGGCTATTATACACTGTATACTTTTATTAAAAGTTGACGATAAGGCTTGATTTCTCTCATTATAGGTTTATTTCCATTCCGTTCAACAAAAGATGACAAAATTACTGTTGGGTTCCAGGCACTGCACTGTCATTAGAAATACAAAACACTGCTGATGAAAATTAAGACAGACCTGAATAAATGGAGAGATTTACCATGTTCATGGATCAGAGATTCAATACTGTTAAGATGTAATTTCCCCCACCCTCCAAATGACTGATAGGTCCAAGGCAGTTTCAATCAAAACCCCAGGAGACATTTTTGTAGAAATTGACAGGTTGATTCTAAAATTCATATTGAAATTCAAAGGAAGAGAATAGGTCAAACCATGTTGGAAAGAATAATAAAGTTGAAAGACATAAACTACCTGACTTTAAAACTCTTATAAATCTATAGGAATCAAGACACTGTAGTCATGGTGTGAAATAGACCTATCACTGGAACTTAATAAAGAGTCCAGAAAGGGACTCACATATAATGGTTATTTGAGGGCTGACAAAGGTATCAAGGCAAATTCAATGGAGAAAAAAAATAGTCTTTTCCACAAATGGTGTTGGAACAATTGGACATCTGTGCGCAGATGAATGAACTTTGATTCATACCTGGTACAGTATACAGAAGTTAGCTCAAAATGGATTATAGACCTAAATATAAAATCTAAACCTGTAAAATGTATAGGAAGAGATCTTGTGATCTTGGATCTTTTAGCTATGACACCAAAAGATGGAGACCAAAGATTTCTTAGATACAACACCAAGAGCAACATCCCCCCAAAAACAAATTGATTAATTGGATTTAATCAAAAGTGAGAACTGCTCTCCAAAAGATACTGTTAAAATATCATGAGCTCAAAACTGGGGAAAATATTTGCAATCACATATCTAATAAAGTACTTCTACCCAGAATACATAAAAAATGTTCAATACCTCATAAGAAAATAAGCACTCCAATAGAAATAGTCAAAAGATTTAATAGACTCTTCATCCAAGACTTATGAATGGCAAGCAAGCATATGAAAAGATGCTCATCATCGTGTAAATTAAATCCACTTTGGGATACTGCTATAGAGCCACTAGAATTGCTAAAATTAAAAAGCCTGT
Source organism: Pseudorca crassidens (assembly GCF_039906515.1). Classification (NCBI taxonomy): domain Eukaryota; kingdom Metazoa; phylum Chordata; class Mammalia; order Artiodactyla; family Delphinidae; genus Pseudorca; species Pseudorca crassidens. The sequence goes on from NC_090299.1 coordinate 152,212,654, forward strand.
CCACGTCTTGTGTTGGCAACGATGTAGAACAGCTGGAACTCTCATAAACTCCTGGTATGAATGGAAAACAGCACAACCATGTAGGAGAACTGTTTGGCAAAAAGTTATACATACACCTACCTTATAATCCAGCCATTCTACACCTAGGTATTTATGCAAGAGTCATGAAAGCACATGTTCACACAAATATTTGAAGACAAACATTCATAACATCTTCATCTGTTATAGTCTAATATTGGGAGCAGCCTGAATGTTCATCAGTAGGTGAATAAATAAGTTGCGGTAAATCCACATAATAGGTTAACACTCAGCATACAACACGTGGGTGAATCTCAAGATCATCATCCTGAGTGAAAGAATCCAAACTAAAAAGATTACATATCACATGATTCTATTTATATAAAATTCTAGTACGTGCCTGAGGATAGAGGAAAGGCCATTGCAGTGGAACAGGAGGGCGGGACTACCAGTGGGGCATTGGGAAACTTTAGGGAGTGATTGATGTGTTCTTTACGTTGACTGTGATGATGGCTTCTCAGGAGTATAAATATGTTAAAATACATGAATGTCACTTTGAATACCTTACTGAAGCTGATTTAAGACAAAGAAAAGATATTAGAATTGTTTTTGATGTAAACAACATATTGTTTCTTGGATTATAAATGGTTAAATTATAGTCATACATTTACCACAATAAAAAGCCTATTAAAGGAGGCTCTTCCCTTTTGTGTGCTAGTATAGTCACTAAATTTGAGTTTGAATTAACAAAATATCCAGTTCTAGTTTTAAAAGCTTTACCCAGATATATGTTTTCCAGAAAGAAAAAAAAATTCCCTTTGCATTTTGGAGACTAACAAGTGATTTCAGAGGGAGCAAAAGAGCTAGGGTGGTGTTCTTATTCTGGGTGCTTCACGAAACTGGCCAAAAAATGGCAGAAAAGAATCAGAGATATTTTCTATTATGACAACCAGAATCCAGTGACTATGTAGCTGTGACTCTGAGTCCCTGAGTAACTTAAAGAAATATATAGACTCTTTAGTGGGAAGACCAAAAGATTTTGTCTCATGAAAGCCCCATGACATGGGAGTCACACCAGGTCCTAGTTTAATTCTGACTCAGAGAAACAGGCTGTCATGAAGATTTTATAAGCTTAAAAATTAAAAAAATTCCCTTCCCATCACACATCTAAATACAAACATCTGGGACAGGAGAGGGGTGGGGTGGGATACTTAGAAGAGAACAGCAAAGCCAAGTAGTGTCACAGGTTGCTGTGGCATCTCCATCTGCAGACCCCATATTATCCAATTTTAACATAAGGAAGCAAAAAGATTCTACAGACAGAAGACACAGGATGTGAGCATGGACACTCTAAAATAAGTAGCTTGAAAAGTTGAAGAAACAAAGGGAATCTAACGGCAAGATATTTGGTGTTCTAGCCCAGGGGAGGAGAAGCACACAGCGCATCATCACTTAGGGATGATGAACATCCCCAGATATCAGCAGGACCCCTAAATGAATTCAAACACATCATGGCTCAGTATCTGAACTAATCTTTTATGGAGATAAGCTGGCTTATCTGTTATATTACACTCGCGGTGAAATAGTTTCCTTACCTTTAAATGCCCTGTGCCGTACCTTTTGCTTGTCAGATGGTCGTCACACAGCAGGGTGATGCGAATTGTCCGTTATCCTCGTCACAAATTATTATCTAGGGTTGGACGCGTGAGTGTGTGGGCAGAATACACATGTGTACAGATGTGTACAGAATACTAGAGAAGAGGCAAAGGGAAAAGATGCAGAAAGGAGAGAGAAATTAATAACATGCAGATAAAAACTCTGTGATGTATCAGTTAGAACCACACTGGTCTGTGTGCTGGGTTGAGTAGGTGCTTAAAGCGTTTTGCAAAGGGTCCCCCAAAGAATAATCTGGAGACATAGAAAGAAGCCAGATAGTTTCCCCCACACATGCACGTTTTGTTTCATTTAAAAAATACAGTTGACCCTTGAACACCGTGGGGTTCCGGGAGACTCCACCCCCCGACATTTTAACTTTCAGTCGCCCTGGGTACCTCGGGCTCCTTGTACCATGGATTCAACCAGTCATGGATCAATGTAGTATTTACTATGGAAAAATATGCCCCTACAAGTGGACCCAAGCAATTCAAACCCGTGTTGTTCAACAGCCAACCATAAGCACTTTTGCTCTTTAGTGTCATTTATTTTTTGAGCTGCATATGGTAAGAAATCATAATCTCTCAAATGTTTATGTTCTTTAAGGTTGCCAATCTAGCTAGAATTCTCAATCCACTTAGAAGCTTGTCTTGCAGAGGCTAATAGAAAAGAGGAAAAGAAAACAAATTAACTGCACCTAAAGCACTGAAGTTAAAGGTTGTTTTGCGGGGGCCAAAGAAAGAGGGAAAAGGAAACGTTCGTCCGGTTGATAGAACCTAAAGCCATAAACTTAATGGTGATTGAAGCCATCGGGACTTTTTGGCTCCATAGGAGCTGCTGACATCAGTATCTCCAGTTCCATTAACATCTTAGGCTTCATTTTGATTTAATTAATTGAAGTTGATTTATATTTTATCAAACACGGTATTTCCTTAAAAAAGGAATCTGGGCAGGATGAGCACAATGGGATACAGTGAAAAGTAAGACTCTGCTCCTCCTGGACCCTCAGTTCCTATCTCCCAGGCAGAGCTGGAAGCCCTCCCTTCTTGTAGCCCAGCAACTTTTACCTTTTGATGCTTGTATCTAGATATGCTGGCTCTAAGCAGTCTTTGCTCTGATTGTTTTCATAGAGAATGTAAATCAAGCCACCGGTCATGGTGACCCTGCACATGTGACATTTGTGCACATTTTGTTTTCTCTTTCCTAACAACAGGTGTTGGAGACAATAAAAATTAAGTTGCCTAGAATGTTTCATGTTGAATAACAGTCCACTTTTATGTGAACCATATCCTGCCATGAATGTAAGCATTCTAGAATGAAGGCTTTTTTTTCCTTTGAAGCAAATTGAGAAAAAAGTATTTTCTAAGGTCCCTGTCCTGATGGGAGTACTGCATTTCTGGAGTCGTCTTTTTGTTAGTAACACACATGCAAAGCAAGGACTGTGTACTCTACACTTATTTTTATAGAGCTCTTTGTGCTCATGCCTCTTTACCGAAAAATGATGAAATTCCCAAGCAGAATTAAAACCTGAAAAATGTGTAAATCCATTGAAATTCTTGTGCTCGATTAAATTAACAATTAATAAGTATCTGGGCCCAGCTCTTGGACTGCTTTGGTTTCAAATACCATCCATATCCTGATGACTCTGGAATTTATACCTTTATTCACAAACTTTCCAGAACCTCTTCCATCTGACAATCTATACAGCATCTCTCGATAGATGTCTAACGGGCATTTTAAAATGGGCAACAGGGCCTCTCAATTTTCCTTCCAAAATTGCTCTTCTGATTTTCCCCATTTTTTTTTTTTTTTTTTGCGGTACGCGGGCCTCTCACTGTTGTGGCCTCTCCCGTTGCGGAGCACAAGCTCTGGACGCGCAGGCTCAGCAGCCATGGCTCACGGGCCCAGCCGCTCCGCGGCATGTGGCATCTTCCCGGACCGGGGCACGAACCCGTGCCCCTTGCATCGGCAGGCGGACTCTCAACCGCTGCACCACCAGGGAAGCCGCCGATTTTCCCCATTTTAATTGGCGGCAACATACCCCTCTGGATGCTTAAATCACAAGCCTTACAATCAACCTTGACTCATTTTTCTTTTTCCTCATAAGAAAAAGTTAATCTGGAAACAAAACCCGGCCTTCAAAACTCACCTGGAGTCTGACCACTTTTCACCCCTTGGAGTGCAGTGTCCTAGTGGCTCCCACACTGCCTTCCATGTGATCACTGCAGTAGCTTCACTGGTTTGCCCACCTCCACCCTGAGTCTCACGTCTGTTCTCCATATAGCAGCCTGGTCCCGCCCCCTCTCAGAACCTGCGATGCCTCCTTTGGACTCAGCTGGCTTACAAAGCCCTATAGATAAGATCTGCCCTCCCAAAGCTTGACGGCCTCCCAGCTCCATCTCTGCTCTGCCACGCCAGCTCCTTGTTGTTTCTTGCACACGCTAAGCACACTTCTGCTAAGGACCAGTGCCCTTGCTATTTTCTGTGCCTGGAAAGCTCTCGCCCAGATATCCACCTAAGCTGCTACCTCATGTCCTTGAAATCTCTGCTCAGAGGTCCCTGTCACAGAGCCCTCCCTGCACACTCTATAACATGCCAGCCCCTTGTCATTGTCCTTCTCTATTTCCCACACGTGACTTCATTGTCAACAGAGTGCCCCACCTGCCGTGATGCTGAGTCTTTGTAGTCTGTCTCCCCTTCGAGGAGGTCAGATGATGGAGACCGAAGCGAGGGCTTTGTGGTCACTCAGCTTTCTGTGCGTCATGTGTTGGGGTCCAAACCACACGCTCTGCTTGACCAGCGGCAGTGGTCTTGGGTTCAGCAAGCCAGATACATGTGTGGGATACGATGAGCCATCGTGACACCAGGCACACATCAGAGTCGATGGGAACACAGCATCAAGTGCGTCACCAGCAGGAGTTTCTGTGGGAACCTCTTCTCTAGCTCTTCAAGGGAAAGAGACCACAGGGGTGGGTGCAGGTACCACCCTCGCTTAGCAGGTCCACGGCCCATAGTATTTGTCCCGTGAGAATGTCTTCTAGAAATCCCCAAGAAGTATGCCCATTCCAGAGCAGTGCCCTCAGGGAAGCCCCGAAGCTGTGGCTTCCCACCAGGTATCTGTAGTCCACCCCCGTCCTCCTGTGCTAATATTGTTTCCAACCAGGCATCATTTTTGCCATAAATTGTGTTGACTAGTAACATAGCTGACATTTCACATTTCCAGGGAAACAGGATGAGATGGTTAACCCAAGGTCATTTTCCCGTGGAAAAGGAGAAAGCTCTTTTTTAAAAAATTTTGATTGTACTGTGAGGGCTAATAGGCACCAAACACACATTTGCTGAATGAGCAATGAATGAATGACTGAAGGAGCATGATACCAGAAGGGAAAACGTCAAGACAAGGTCACGAAAATTAAAAGTCAAACTACAGCCTAGGGAAAAAAAAATATTTGCAACACGTATATCTGATAGAAGACTTATGTCTTTTATTAGAATATATAAACAACTTTACAACTCAATAACAAGAAGTCAAAAGCCCAATTTAAAAACTGGGTAAGGGATTTGAACAGACACTTTATCAAAGAAGACAAACACATGAATAGATGCTAATAGTATTAGCCGTGCAAATTTAAACCATAATGAGAATTCCATACATGTACTAAAATGACAAAATTAAAGAGCCTGGCAATTCCAAGTTTTAGCAAGTCTATGAGGAAGTTGGAACTCTCATACGTTGCTGAGAGGAATGCAAAATAGTGTAGTCACTTTGCAGTACATTTTGGCAGCGTCCTATAAAGTTAAAAATACTGTATGACCCAACAAGCTCACTCCTAGGTATTTACTTAAGTGACATGAAAATATTTGTCCACACGTACACTTATATGTAATGTTCATGGAAGCTTTATTTATCTATTCATAATAGATCCAAACTGGATAATACCCAAATGTCTATCCACTGGTGAATGGATAAACAAATGTGATAAATCCATATAATAAAGGGATAAGCTATGGATACATTTAACAACCCGTGTGAATCTCAAAAATATTAAGCTCAGTGAAAAAAGCCAGATACGGAAGACTACATACTCCATGATTTCACTTAATGACATTTTGGAAAAGGCATTACTGTAGTAATGGGAAGCAGATAAGTAGTTAGTTACCAGGGTTTTGGGGTGGGGGGAGGGAATTAACAATGAGAGGGCTCAAGGGAACCCCTTTGTGGTGATGGGGATTTATTTTATGTACATTTGATGGAAGGATAGCTTCCTTGGTTCAAAGAGAAAAGGCTCATTTTTTTAATGTATTATGAACGAAGGAATGTACTCTCACATAATTTACTTTACTTTAAAAATATTTCTCAGTGAAGTTTATGTCATTTGTGGATTCTAAAAGTATGTAAGTAATTTAAATGTAAGGATATATACTTTAGAAAGGGGGGCATTCAACTATGTAGTCAATAATCACAGTGGAATTAAGGTTCTCCCCACCCATAAATGTAATTTTAATTTTACTTAATTTATTCTTCCTGACATCTGGTTTCTCAGAAAAGAGAAGCTATAAAAAGTTTTATTCTTTCCATCTTGAACATATCGTTTTCTTACTTAAAATCAAATATTTACTGTATAATAAGAGTCAAAAAAGGAAATGAGTGATGGGGGAGGCTTTGTCAGGCGTAAGCATTTGCATCGATAACTCCTCTGTACCATACTAAATACATGAGTTTGTCTCAGAGAAAGTAAAAGGAAAATCTGATGCACGGTGGAAGTACACAGACTCTTCCATCCAAATAATCACACATTATTTCTTAGTTAGTAAACTTAGAAAATACTCTTACTCGAATGAAATCACCATAAAGTTAAAAACAATTTTTATTGAAGGATAGCATATGAGAGAAAAGTACACCAATCCTACATGTGTGCAGATGGATGAATTGCCAGAAATGAACCAAACTTGTGAATGGCACCAGGATCAAGAAACACATCACTATATATGCCCAGAAACTCCCTTCAAGGCCCCTCCACCCTGGCCAAGTCACTACCGTCCTCCAGGGGAGACATGTCTCGCATCATGGATTAGTTATGCATGGCCTTGGGCTTTACACTGATGAATCACCTAACATGCACACTTTTCTGTACGGCTCCTTTCATTCAATGTTATGTGTTTTCTTGTGGTTTTCTTAAAATTAATTTTTATTGGAGTAGAGTTGCTTTGCAACGTTGTGTTAGTTTCTGCTGTACAGCAAAGTGCATCAGCTTTACATATACATATATCCCCTCTTTTTTAGATTTCCTTCCCATTTAGGTCACCACAGAGCATTGAATAGAGTTCCCTGTGCTGTACAGCAGGTTCTTATTAGTTTTCTATTTTATGTATAGTAGTGTGTATATGTCAATCTCAATCTCCCAATTTATCTTCCTCCCTCCTTTCCCCCTTGGTAACCATAAGTTTGTTTCTATGTCTGTGAGTCTATTTCTCCTTTGTAAATAAGTTCATTTGTACCATTTTTTTAGATTCCACATATAAGTGATATCATATGATATTTGTCTTTCTCTGTCTGGCTTACTGCACTCAGCATGACAGCGTTATGTTTGGAAGATTCATTCTTGTGTGCGGCCAGAGTTCACCCCTTCTCAATGTGTTCATTATGTTCCACTGTGAAAAATAGCACACTTGATTCATTCTGCAGTTGATGGTCATTTGGGTAGTTTTTAGTTTTGCTCAGTCGTAAATAGCAATACAAAGAATAGCAATACAGAGAATATTCTTCTCCACATTTTTGGTGAATAAGTACAAAGTTTTGCTCAGTTGTAAATAGCTATACAAAGAATATTCTTCTCCACATTTTTGGTGAATAAGTACATGAATTTCTGGTGAGTATGTGTACAACTGCTAGGTCATAAGGTAGGTATATGTTCAGTTTGAATAAATACTGACCAAGTGTTCTCAAAGTGATGTGTTAACTTATATTCCTACAAGCAGTGTACAGAAATTCTATTGCTCCATAGCCTTACCAATAATTGTTGTTTTCTGTCTCAGAACAGAAAACAGCTGAGGTCACTTGGTGGGGTGCAGGCAGGGCCTGTTAGCTGCAGGCAGGACTCAGTGCAGGCTGGTCACCTCTCTCTAGCAGGGAGGTCCGCACACCTGCAGACCAGTCTCGACCTTGGGTTGGGTAGCAGTGAACTCGGGGGCTGGAGCAGCCCATTCACCCTGACATTCTTCCTTGGTTACGTCCTTTCCAGCAATGGCCTGCTCTTCCTTTTCCATCTCTTCAGGATATCTGTAGAAGCAGAGCTCAGGTGAGACTTCTCCAGGTGTTGACAGGAGATGGGGCTGCCCATGCAGAACTTCCCTGGCCAGTGCTCATCACACCAGACCTGCTCAGGGAGATTGCTTGTTGTTGCAGAGATGGCAGTGTCCACACAGTGCAGAGGGCAGTCTGTGCCACACAGAGAGATGATGCGCAAGTTGGACTTAGAGACTGTCATACAGAGTGAAGTAAGTCGGAAAGAGAAAAACAAATACTGTATGCTAACACATATATATGGAATCTAAAAAAAAAAAAGGTTCTGAGGAACCTAGGGGCAGGACAGGAATAAAGATGCAGACATAGAGAATGGACTTGAGGACACGGGGAGGGGGAAGGGTAAGCTGGGACGAAGTGGGAGAGTGGCATGGACATATATACACTACCAAATGTAAAATAGATAGCTAGTGGGAAGCAGCCGCATAGCACAGGGAGATCAGCTCGGTGCTTTGTGACCACCTGGAGGGATGGGATAGGGAGGGTGGGAGGGAGATGCAAGAGGGAGGGGATATGGGGATATATGTATATGTATAGCTGATTCACTTTGTTATAAAGCAGAAACTAACGCACCATTGTAAAGCAATTATACTCCAATAGAGATGTTAAAAAAAGAAATGTCATTCCAAAGTCTGATGGCTCTTGATAAAATGGATCAAGTTGCTTAGGGACCTTTTAACTAAAATGTTTATATATAGTAAAAAGGGTTATTTAGCGATGACATCATCAAGGCGTGTAAAAATTAATAAAGGCACTTCACATGACATCGCTGGCAGGACAGACCCATAGAACTCTGAGGAGCTATGAGTAAACAGCCGAGCCAATAGCAGCGGGCATCCTAGGGCATATTTAACAGGACGAAAATAAGCAATAAGAATTTCTTCCTTTAGTTTACATTTAAATAGTAATGAGAGACCAGGGAGGAAGTAATACTTGCTCTTTCTTTTCAGTACTTATCAAATAAACCATGAAAAGCCATCTTGCTGTTTGGGAGACGCTGCTGTGTGATGAGTACTAAGAGGGCATGGCTTTGTTACCCTTCACTCAGCTGCTCTTGCTTAGTTCTCTAGTTGTCTGGGCAGGAAAGAAAGCTGCTGGGGTTTGAGATCAGCGCGCAGAACAGAAGCTAATTGGCTCACGTGGGAGTGAATCGGTGCACACGCTCCAAACATTACACCCCACGTAAGCGACTGCAGCCTTGGTAAAAGCATGATTGAATTCTTGCTGAACTGCTGTCCTATGCGGTTAGAGTTAAGTGAGGGAGGCTGAAAGGTGGCATGTCCCTGTCCCCTCCAGCACCCCATTTTGTGTGATCAGTTAGTAGTTTTAATGAGTGAAAGAGATAAAGCTAAGATTTGCTGGGAAGCAGGCACCATGCAGATTTCCCCTCCATTCTATAGTGTAGCCAACAATTTCCCCACTTTTATTAATGAGGAAATTGAGACAGAGAGAGCTAAAGTAATTGGCCAAAGGTTATGCTCCTGGTCAGTGACAAAGCTGGGATTTACACTTGGGTCTGTCTCCAAATATTCACGTGTTATTCTAGACTAAGAGTGCCCACCAGACGCACCTTTGGAGATTTATGCCTGATAAGATCCTTTATGGATACAGAGGAAAGGGAAGGAACGGTTGATAACATTCAAATGTGGACTGTGGATTAGACAACAGTAATGGATCAACATTAAATTTCCTGACTTTGGTAACAAAAGATAATGCTCTTGTTTTTAGGAAATACACACTTAAGTACATGTAGTCTATGTATATATAGACATTCTATATCTCTGTAGAGATAGATAAATAAATATATAGATAGTTAGGGACAATGATAAAGTAAATGGGGCACAATGTAAATAATTGTTGATTCCAGCTGTGGAACATTGCATTTAGCAAAAATGCTGGCAATAATAGCTCTCATTCCATATTCTTTTACCAATATAAGGGGTCTATTTCGCCCCTCTCTATTTGGGTGGGCATGTCCGTGGCAGAAATGATGCTACATGACTCTCCAGGGTGAATAATAAAAGGCAGTACAGCTGTGCCTGGCTCAGTCTCAGACCAGCCGCCACACTCAGAGGTGGCTCGAGCAGGTCGTGCGGAAGCCCGCGTAGCGAGCACAGTGGCGGGGACTGAGGTCCACAGCCCAGCGCTGGCCAGGCTCGGAGTTCACGGCAGCACCAACCTGCCAGGCAAAGGAGGACCCATCCCAGAGTTGGTCCAGCTGGGTCAGTACCGCAGCTGATGCTGTCTGGAGCAGAGATAAGCCTTCTCTCTGAGATCTGTCCAGGTTGCAGATCTGCGATCTAAAAAAAATCACGGCTAGTTTAAGTAACTAACTTTTGGGGGACTGGTTATGCAGCAAAAGAACGAGAATTCTGAATAAAGAGTAGGTGGCAGTTTTTTGTATTATTCTCTTAGCCTTCTTATAGGTTTAAAATGATATCAAAACAAAAACGGAAAGAAGTACACTTGCCCAGATCCTACTTTCAGAGATTTAACTTAGAACAGAGGCGCATGTGTATTTTGAAACAAGAAAACAAACCAAAACTAAACAAAAATACTTCTTGGGAAATTCTGATACATCTCTTTGTTTGTAAGTCACCTGTTCAGACAAAAAGGAGCAAACTTATGTCTACTATAAGCAATTATATGTTTCAATATCCTGAAATTACGAAAGATAAATGCTGACATGCCCATTCTTATGACCTGTCTGTGATTTGTTTTTAGTGATCGCCCTTGGCAGTTTTGAATATGACTTGGTGGCTGGTGGAATTAAAAAATAAAGAAGTGAAAAAGCCAACACTGAAAAACGCAGACATACACACAGGAGAACTGGAGGTTTGGGTGGAGTCAGCATGTAGCCACTTGAGGAGAGAGGCTGGCAGTGGCCATAAACATGGTCACTATAACGATTTCTTTCTAGGAAGGCATACACAGGTTTGATTTTCTGAAATGATTCTAAGTATCTTTAGAGCAGAAAGATTCAGTCTCTCCTTGAACAAAACTACTGTGGGTTTATTGTTTCAAAGTTTTAGGCTGTAATGGTTCTATCCAGGGCAGAATTGCTGGAAGGAAATGGCCATAAAATCCCTTTCAGTGCTTTTATTTAGAAATGTAGTTTTGGCCTGTTCAATTCACTGAACTGACAGAAACCATTGGTTTCTGTCAGTGGTTTCAGTTCATGACAGAAACCATTACAGAGCTTCTACCACATAAAACAATAGCTATTAAAATCCTATCTGTTGAGCTCTGTCTTATTTCCTTTCTGTGTGGGGAATATTTTTTATTCTTTGAGTTCTCTATGTTTTATCAGAAACAAGTACACTGATTTCAAATATTGAAAAGTACATAAAAATATGTATTTTCTGGGCTCAGCGTGTGCAGTCCTGCTGAGAACGTTGGGATGGTGCCTGGAATCGATTCTTCGGTGCAGCTGTCTTGTAGTTATTTTGGAGAGGGCAATTTCAGTGTCCTGTGACCTTAAGAGGAATTGGAAATAGACGTCTAACATCTAGTCATTCATCCACCAGCGCGTGTTGGGTGAGCACCCATGGTGTATGTATAGAGACTCTCGCTTAGCTTCTGGGTATTCAGTGGGAGACAAAACATCCTCTTTCCTACCCTCATGGGGCTTCCAGGGAGAAGGCAGACATTAAAAAAAAGACACCCACCAGCAATTAAATAATGTTATAATAAATGCTCTGAAGAAAATACAAGGTTACAAATATTAGAGTTGATTCTCACATATATTGGGATCCTATAAATACAGCCACGGAAACTCCTTCCTTCAAACCCCCAAATGACTTGCTGTCATATCTGTTTATTTATTTAATTGAAGTATGGTTGATTTACAAGGTGTTAGTTACTCCTGTACAGCAAAGTGATTCAGTTATACATATGTATACATTCATTTTATAAAATATTTTTTCCATGATGGTTTATCGAAGGATATTGAATATAGTTGCCTGTGCTGTACAGTAGGACCTTGTTGTTTATTCATCTTTTATACACTAGTTTGCATCTGCTGACCCCAAACTCCCAGTCCATCCCTCCCCACACCCCTCCCTCTTGGCAACCACCAGTCTGTTTTCTCTGTCCCCGATTCTGTTTTCTTTTCATAGATTGGTTTGTTCGTGTCATATTTTGATTCCACATACAAGTGATATCACATGGTATTTGTCTTTCTCTCTCTGGCTTACTTCACTTAGTGTGATAATCTCTAAGTCCATCCATGTTGCTGCAAACAGCATTATTTCATTGTTTTTTATGGCTGAGTAATATTCCATCGTATATATCTACTGCATCTTTATGTATTCCTCTGTCGATGGACATTTAGGTTGCTTCCATGTCTTGGCTATTGTAAATAGTGCTGCAGTGAACACTGGGGTGCATGTGTCTTTTCAAAACATGTTTTTCTCCAGATATATGCCCAGGAGTGGGATTGCTGGGTCATATGGTAGCTCTATTTTTAGTTTCTGAGGAACCTCCATACTGTTCTCCACAGTGGCTGCACCAACTTGCATTCCCACCGACAGTGTAGGAGGGTTCCCTTTTCTCCACACCCTCTCCATGTTGTCACATTTAAAATCAGGTTCAAAGTGCCTATGGACAGGTGCAAGGCCCCGTACGGTTCTGTTGCAGCTCAGCTGTCCAATCTCCACTTATAACCTCCTCCTTCCTGCCTCACGTACTTTATTCACACGGATCATCTTTCTACCCCTCACCTTCCCTGGCTTGTTTCTTCTCAGGGCCTCTGCTCCTGTGGTTCTCTCTGCCTGGATGCTTTTCCACTGGGTTTTCCCTCTGGCCTCTTCTCAACAACAGGCCTTAGCACAGTAGCCCCTCTGCAGAACGTCCTTCCCTGATGACCCACTTTACATAGTCTCTTATTTCCACCTGTCTTTTCACCATCACATTACGTGTTTCACCTTCTCCGTTGATCTTAGAACTATCTGACATTCTTGTTTGCGTGCGTGCGTGTGTGTGCACGTGCGCGCCTTTGTTTATTTTCTGTCTCTCTAATTGAAAGGTAGCCTCCATGAGACTAAATATGAGACCACAACACAGACCCCAGAACCTAGAATAGTGTTTGGTATGTGAATATTTTTATGACTCTATCTAGAGCCATCTCTGAGTCACGTATGCTAAGTGTAGCCAAACCCAGTCCAGTGCTTTCTTAAACTTTACCATCTAGCTTGAATCCATAATCAAGTAGGACATTCAGCTTCTGACTGATACATATTGAGAACTTCTTGGTCAGTAACACAAACACATTTCAAGGAGGTGAAATTTAGTGCTGAGTCCTGCTAAAGTTAAATCCACTTAGGAAAAGCAATCTCTAAAGCAAGCAGCAGAGTTATAACATGGTTAACACATATATTCAAATTGCATTTTCAAAGAGAACACATATTCCCACTCCAAAACATCTCACTCCAAAACACCCGATTTCAAGTTCTAGTGTGTTTCCCAGGACTGAGAAGGAGATTAAGTTCTGAGCTTAATCTTAAAACATAGAAGCATGTTTCCTAAGAAAAACTCCTGGAGTTTGCTCTCAATCAGGGCATGTTAGTTCCTCTAAAAAATTACTTAATTCTCTATATATTGGTTGATATTAAGAACAACAAGACCAAGAACAAATGTTTCATTTTAATTGCAAAGGCATTTGTGTTAGTGGTGGATTCCTTAATTTAGTATTATGCAAAGTGTATCTGCTAACATATTTTTAGACGTCAGCCCACCTGTCGTGGACCTGTAGCTGGTTGATGTCAAAACAAAGAAACTAATTTTGGAAAAAAAAGTCTCGGTCCTATTTTACTTGATCCTAGCATTTTTAGAAGACCGAAGAAGAAATAGTGAGTTAACATCTACAAAAAATAATTTAGAGAATGGTATCAAAACCAAATCAGTATAGAAAATGAAGAAAGAAAACCTTCTATAATTTAAAACCTTAATATTTAACTTGCTGCACACATGTGGAGAGCAGGTAGAAGGGGGTCTTGGGCCCAGGAGGGTCCAGACTTATTGACTATTCCCTCTTTTTAAGGGGGAAAAAATGGTAATGCCCACTTCATGTCACATGGCGGGAGAGCTCCCTCGGGCCCGCTTCCAAGGGTTTCTATATCACAGAAACGTGTGTGCACATCTGGGATGGCTGCACTTCTCAGCTGCAGAAATCTAAACAACGCCAGCAGGAGTCTTGGGCAGCCTTGGTGCAGGTCCACAAGGCAGGCCAGTGGTCCCTGAAATCATCCTTACTCATTACGCAGTGGGGTTGCTGGCCTTGTCTTGATCTGCTGCCATGTGGGGGCTGGGCAGACGAGTCTCTGGGAAGACGCAGCAGCCTTGCAGGATGACACTCCTGTGCTGAGTGGGGGAGGATGGAGAGGGGGCTGAGGTGGAGTGTGAAGCATGACAAGGGGCTGAAAGGATTCTCTGTGTGAGAAATACGTTTTCACATTATCAGGAAATCCAGCAACTGGGCCTGTTCTCACTAAGTTTTGTTTATCCAAGACCTTGGTTATAGAATAAAAAGAAATGACTTTTCTTACTACAGGATGGTATAACATCTCATCTTAACTGCAAATGTATTTGGCATAGACAGATACTTTATTCTTCCACCCAAATACGATTTTACCAGTAACAACTGTGGGTGTAGTAAGGGGAAATAAAGTACAATGGGGTTCCGTCTCCTCCCCCAGGGACCATCCGTCTCCTATCTAGGAGGTGACAAGTTAAGATCAGCTCAAGAAACTGTTTTATTGCTAACAATTCTGCTTCACCAAATTCCTAGAGGGATACTGCCACTGCCCTTTTGTTCTTTTTCAGGATATGGAAGACCTATTGGTCATGGAGAATACTTTTGATTGCTAGGACAGACTGAGCAGGTATGGGAAATCCTTTGCAAGTTTCCATATATAAAAATTACAAAAATAAATCGAACAACAACAAAACCCCCAAACCCTTGTGTATACTTGAGCTTCAAAGCAAGGAGAACCATCAGGTAGAGTGATGAAGAGGGAATTCCAGCCCAGGTCAGTGAATTAGCTGACGCATGAAGGCCAGCCAAGGGAATTGGGGCTAGAAGTGGCTTTGTGCAGAGGGTTGGAGCTGAGCTCCCCACAGGGCTCAGGGCACCGAGGTGCAAACCTGGCAGAAAGTTGGTCCTAAACTTATGAAACCCACCAGACCCTTGAAAGAAGAAACTCACAATTACTCTAGAAATTCTCCCACAACACAGAGAACACTGAACTGCTTTTTCAACTAAAAAGAACTTTTATTTTATTTTTTTCTCCTTTTAAACATTTTTTTTATTGAAGCATAGTTGATTTATAATGTTGTGTTAATTTCTGCTGCATACATGGTTCTCCTTTATCTCTATAGTTTGAAGTTTTCATTTTTGTTTTGTTTTTTCCTTTAATGACAATGGAAATATTTATAAGAGACTAGAAAGCAGAAGTACTGGTTCAAGTTGCTCCAAGCAGATTTAACACTGAACTACTCTGGAAAGTAAGCTCATCTCCCACATATAGTAAAAATGACAAAAAACAGCAGGAACAAGTGACATTAACAAGATTCAGAAAATGCAATAAATGGGAACATTTACATGCATAAATACTGTAGACATAAAAACATCTGAGCGACCAAGGGGTCAAAACTAGGCGTAGAGGAAAGAACAGGTAATTTTGGAAACACTCCTCCCTCCAAAAAATGTTAAGAATAGTTAAATTTACAGAAACTGAAGTTTTAAAAATGCAACTAAAAGTGTGAACGGTGTAATCATTGAATTGAAAAAGTTCATTGAAAGATTAATGATGAAAGCACAGAGAAGAATTAGGCATAGAGATAAAGAGATGAAAAATATGAAAGAGTTGCTAAGATTCAGAGAGGAGAGAATAAAAGGATCCCTAGGCATATGCTGATAAAATTCCAGGAAAAAAGAACAGGAAGATAGGACAAAGGGTGGTCTTAGAAGAGATAATGGCTGAGAGCTTCCTAGAACTGAAGACGGCTCTCAGGTTGAAGGAGTACACCAAGATCCGGGAGGAAAGAGAAAAATAAATGACATCTAGAAAAACCACAGTGAAATTGCAGAACCAAATAAGAAGACAAAAACTTCTTCTGCCAGAGAGAAAAGCCAGCTAACTTATAAAGGAAGGATGATTAGACGGACAACAGGTTTCTCAGGGGCTGCAGTCAATACTACAAATCAGTGAAATAGTAATTTCAATGTTCTGATGTAAAAATTGTTGTTCACCTAGAATTCTACACAGCTAAACTCTAACCTGAGAGTAAAGGCAAAATTAAGACATTTTCTGCCATATAAAGATTGAGACGTGTTTCCTGGGGATAAGTTGATTATTATATTTTTGTTGTCAGCCTGTTGTTGGTACTGATGTTCTTATTCGGAACTTGAAATACTGGAGATAGATTCTGAATAACAAGAGTGGACGAAGGTGGATTAGTGGACTGATGCTGACCATCATTGCTCCCACCTTTTGATGAGACGTCCAGAACCAAGGGGCTGAGAAGCTAAACAATGTTTACCGGGCCCCACGCAGTTAGATTCCAGCCCTGATTTAAGCTCAGTCGGTCACACGTGCCCACAAGGGATCTGGACTGGCTGTTTTTGCTGCTTCTGTTGGCAAGCAGAGATGTGGAACTTTCTTCCCCTCACTGGAGTGTTAGCAGAGTCCCAGGGACCATGAGGTATTTTTTGTCACTGCTGAGAGGCAGTGTGGAGAGTGTCTTCCCCTCGCTGGAGTGTTAGCAGAGTCCCAGGGACCATGAGGTTTCTTTTGGTCAATGCTGAGGGGCAGTGTGGAGAGCGTCTTCCCCTCACTGGAGTGTTAGCAGCGTCCCAGGGACCATGAGGTATTTTTTGGTCAATGCTGAGGGGCAGCGTGGAGAGTGTCTTCCCCTCGCTGGAGTGTTAGCAGAGTCCCAGGGACCATGAGGTATTTTTTGTCACTGCTGAGGGGCAGTGTGGAGAGTGTCTTCCCCTCGCTGGAGTGTTAGCAGGGTCCCAGGGACCATGAGGTATTTTTCTGTCAATGCCGAGGGGCAGTGAGTGTGGAGAGCGTCTTTCTTTTGGATGCAGGCTGTAACAGCTCGGCTTGAATCTTGAGACAAGAGTGGTAGCAAAGTTACAGGGACTTTCTGTTTGTGGTGGCTTCTTGTGGGTGGTCTTTTTCTCACTGTGGTGACAGATTATAGCCGTGAAATGATAGTTCTGAAGCAAGTGACCTCCTGATCGTAGAACAGGTGGCAACCCTAGAAACGCAATCACGGTGTTTGCTGCAGTGCCCGGATTCTCTTGATTTGACTAACACACCCATGACTCAGCTGCTGTGAGTGTTGGCTACTGACAGCTCAGGGCTTCCCCTCTTCTCTGAAGAAATGCCCTGTGATGATGGTACCCAGGTCACCTGGAAACTTTTGCGCCCTCTCCAGGGGCAGTCCGCAGCCGATGTCTGAATGACAAGGGGGCACAAAAGGCCAGTCTTCTTACCTGAAGGGTAACCAACCCTACAGGGTGATTTGTGCACTCAAGCCTTCCTGTGAGATCAGGCTGAAACCACATTCCTCTTAGCGTTTTTTTTTCCCTTCCTCACCCCGTCTTCCTTCCTCTCCTCATGAGAATACTCACTCAATGAATCTTGAACAACGATCTTCTTGTCAGGCTCTGCTTCTTGGGAATCACATCTAAGACGGGTGGTACCATGCATGGGCCTATGAAACAGACCATAAAGATAGGATTTGCTTAATTTCAACTGGATGGCAAAAGGGAATCCCATTATTGGTGGTGGATGAAGTATTGATAGCCCCTAGACTGCTGTATCGATAAGATTTGCAAAGACTTTCACCTGTGGTGAATTGGGATGGGCTACAGATGAAAGAGGATGTACTAGATATTGAAATTTCTTGAGCATCTGAACGGGTCGGGGGAAATTGTACCTATAAGGGTGATGGAATTAGATGTCTGCTGCTAACTGCCAATTATTTACTGACAAGAAGAAACGGCAGACCTGGATATATTAATTAACGACCTCAAGTTTAGTGTGACATTCAAAGAAGCTTTTTAAAAAATATTTATTTTTGGCTGCGTTGGGTCTTCGTTGCTGTGCGCGGGCTTTCTCTAGTTGCGGTGAGCGGGGGCTAAGCTTCGTTGCGGTGCACGGGCTTCTCATTGCGGTGGCTTCTCTTGTTGCGGAGCACGGGCTCATGCGGGCTTCAGTAGCTGTGGCGTGTGGGCTTCAGTAGTTGTGGCGTACGGGCTTCATTGCTCCGCGGCATGTGGGATCTTTCTGGACCAGGGCTCGAACCCGTGTCCCCTGCATTGGCAGGAGGATTCTTAACCACTGCGCCATCAGGGAAGCCCAAAGAACCTTTTTGACAATATTTCAAGAGACTTTCACTTTCTGCAAGCAGAAGTCCTGGTAAACCGTGATGTAGGCACAGGACTTAAAGTACAATTGGAAGAGATGTCGGGAGGCTGAGTTTTCAGCCCAGAGAAGTCTCCATGCCAAGGTCAGGGCTCTGTTCGGGGAGAGTGGCACTTGGGACATGAGATGGATCTGAGTAGAGGCATTTGAGAACCTTCAATCCACAGATCCCCTTGCACCCTCTGCAGAAGTGGCCTGTTTCCTCCTGTTTGAGGACAGAAGCTGCAGAAACAATGTTTGTCCTCAGCAACTGCCTTTATCTCTACCCTGAAGGTTTTGACTCTCTGGCATGACCAGTTGCAATACCTTTTAGCTCGGCACCCAGAAGACTGGAAAGCTATGCGCTGCACTAAAGAAGTAGAGGCAGAACGAGGAGGAAGGGGTGCGTTCAGGGCATGAGGAATGGTAATGTCTCCCTCAGAAGACCCGCAGGGCGCAGCTCACCAGGTCAAGAAGCCCCACTGGTGAGGGGACACCAGCGTCACTGAGAAGGTCTGTGGTGACGGGTTTTCTTCTTTTTTTCTTCAGGGATAATAAACGTATTTTAATAACATTACTTTTGACAACTATTTGTACATGTATTTAAAGGTAACTTTCAACCTCCGGGCTCTGTTACAAATTGGGTACTGAACTGCCCTGCCAGGAAGCGAGCAAAGCCATTAACATCAAAAGTTTGCAAATCCCACTGTCGGACGAGGGTTATTTTATACTTTGTTGGGAAAAATAACTAAGCATTTAAATTTGTCATTGTACACCTGTACATCGGTTTAGATTGAACGGCTCAAATTAAAGCAATACAGAATTCATATATACAGATATTATATCCTGTATAGGTATATCTATGTTAAATGGATAAAATGGAAAGGTTGGACTTTGAATGCATGACCCGAACCTGTTTTTCACTCCCTGCATCCCAGGTGTGACCGGGCTCCCTAGATCTCCCTGAGGGCGGGTTGGGCTTCATGGGAGGGTGAGCAAAGCTGTCCACACTGCAACTCTCTCCATTAGAGCTGACAGGTGGGGTCAGCTACAGACTAGCTACTCAGTTCCCATGGGAACGGCAGAATCCAGAGGAGCAGAGGTTAGGCAATAAAACCATCAGATGCAGCCAGAAGCACAGGAGCTATATTTCATCATCCCCTTGGCAACTACCAAGTGCAGTAGAAAACAGGAAAATCGCAAGCCAAATTTGCCTATAGTTAACATACAATCTTAAAATATTACTAAACTGGATCTAGTGATATTGGAGAAACCAGTATGTGTAGGGTAGATATTCACAACCAAATTGAGTTTATCCAAAAAAATAAAAGGTTAAACGTTAGAAAAATTAACATAAATCACTACAATAAAAATATAAAAAGGAAAATCATATCATTATTTCTGACAAAGAATTGATAAAGTACAAAAACTAGTCGTGACTAAAAAGAACAAAGAAAACCTCAAACAAATTAGGTATAAAATAAAATTCCTTTATCTCATAAGAGTAGCTACCAGAAATATTATAGCAAATATCATAGATAATGGTGGCTCTTTTTTTTTTTTTTTTTTTTTTTGCGGTACGCGGGCCTCTCACTGCTGTGGCCTCTCCCGTTGCGGAGCACAGGCTCCGGACGCGCAGGCTCAGCGGCCATGGCTCACGGGCCCAGCCGCTCTGCGGCATGTGGGATCTTCCCGGACCGGGGCACGAACCCGCGTCCCCTGCATCGGCAGGCGGACTCTCAACCACTGCGCCACCAGGGAAGCTCCAATAATGGTGGATTTTAATAGCAAGAACAAGACAACATTACCTGCTATCACCACTTTATTCAGTGTTGCACTGGAAAAGAAAATAATAATAAAGGAAATAAGGCTAGCAAATGAAAACTGCTATTCTTTACAGGTGATGTGACTGTGTATCAATACTCAAAAGAATTTGTAGCTATGTTTTAGAATTAGTGAGAGCTGATCAGTTTTCCTGGATATAAAATATAGCAATCTCTCTCTATATATGATTGTTTTAAGTTGCTTGTCTCTTAATTTCAAATGCATTTCCAATATCCTGCATTTGCACTCTCTTCATGATTCCTGGTTTAGATATCATATTAGGTAGGATGATTTCCTACCTTTACTGTATGCTTGCCTTTACCAGTGAGCTTTCCCATTTTGTACTTTTCTTATTTCTAGTTGTGGCCTTTTCTTTTCCACCTAGAGAAGTTCCTTTAGCATTTCTTGTAGAGCTGGTTTGGTGGCACTGAATTCTTTTAGCTTTTTCTTGTCTGTAAAACTTTTGATTTCTCCAACAAATCTGAACGAGAGCCTTGCTGGGTAGAGTATTCTTGGTTGTAGGTTTTTCTCTCTCATCACTTTAAATATATCTTGCCACTCCCTTCTGGCCTGCAGAGTTTCTGCTGAAAAACCAGCTGATAGCCTCATGGGGATTCCCTTGTATGTTATTTGCTGCTTTTCCTGTATTGCTTTTAATATTTTCTCTTTATCTTGAATTTTTGTCAATTTGATTACGATGTGTCTTGGCATATTACTCCTTGGGTTTATCTTGTATGGGACTCTGTACCTTTCTCAGGAAATTAGAGTTATAAATATAACACTGGGGCTCTTGCTGCAGCGATGTACTCCTATAATTTCTTTAAGATAATGAAACAAATGAGCGAAGTGATTTGACCTGGAACGTCAGTATGAGAGCGGCAGCCAGACTCGGCTTGGGCTCGGATGACCGCGTAGTTCCTGAGACACACCGTCACTCCTCTTGTAACTACAGGGGCAGGGGTAGTTGTATTCCACGAGAACCCATATAGTGCCTTTTTCAGGGGACACAGTCCACACGTGTGCTTTCTCTCCAACACAGAGAAATGCTCAGGAACAGCACTGATCTCTAGGCGATTTATGTTTGGAAATTTATTTCATTTGAGGCCAAGGATGCAGTAACATGGTGACAATAAAACAGTATTACTTGTGATATCTGGTTTGATCTATGTATTTTAATCAAGTTTTAAAGCCACTGTCTTTTCTCTGTGTGGAAGAGGTTTTCGAGTTTGCCATGAGCACAGATTCCTCCAAGAGCTGAATATAATTTTAGACCTTAAAAATTTCAACCTATGGAAATAAATTATCTTCAATACATTTGTGAAACCTAACTAAATTCACCTGTAAATTGGTACAATGTTTTGACATCTTTCTTCCCCTTTACTGAATTAAAACTATTTTCTACTGAGCCCCCTCCCCCCGCAAAAACCCTGGGGGAATGGAAGTAGCAAGTTTGTATAATGGCTTCATAGCTCTTGATTATAGTGTGCTTTATCATTGAACAGTTATATTAAAATATAATTAGGGCTTCCCTGGTGGCACAGTGGTTGAGAGTCTGCCTGCCGATGCAGGGGACGCGGGTTCGTGCCCCGGTCCGGGACGATCCCACATGCCGCAGAGCGGCTGGGCCCGTGAGCCATGGCCGCTGAGCCTGCGCATCCGGAGCCTGTGCTCCGCAACGGCAGAGGCCACAGCAGTGAGAGGCCCGCGTACCACAAAAAAAAAAAAAATATATATATATATATATATATAATTAAACAATCGGGGTTATGTGAGAAAATATGAGAAACTTTAGCAAAACATGTGCCATCACTTCACAGTAAATACTGCTCTGTAAATCAGAGAGAACTCCCCTCCCCACCACTGCTGAAGTAACAGTACAACCCTTCACCCTAGCGGCGTCTGTAACAGGGAAGAACCTTTGGGCTCTATCGCAAGTTCATCACTAAAGGGATGGTGCCTGGAAGCTTCAGTTATACACAATGGCCCGTCTCTGGGGGCCCTAACCCTAACCCTAACCCTAACCCTAACCCTGCTCCCCAGGTAATGAGCATTAAGTAAATACCTTCCTTTAGCTCCCAGGAAACATCCTGACCAGGCCCACCGGTGAATGGCCGCAGGAAGGAAGGAATTCACACACCTCCTCCGGAGTCTGGCGGAACACGGATTCCCCTTTCAATATAAAAGCGTCCTGAATTCTAAGTCGGGGAAGATGGTTCTTTGCGACACGAGTCCACGATCTTCTTGGTCTGCGGGCTTTCTGAATAAAGTCACAACTCCTCGTCCCAACGCCTTGTCTCTGGATTTACCCGCCTGTCGTGCAGCGAGCGCTACAAGTTTGCACTCAGTAACACTCCTGTTTCCCAGGGAAGGCAAGACATCTCTTACACTCCTTGCCTTGTGTTTTTGTTCCCTGCAAATTACTGGGGTGCTTGTTTTTTTTGTGAATCGTGCTCCGTGCGCTCTTCAGAATCTGTGGGACAGGAACTGATTTCTTTTTTTCTGGAAGGCTCGTTTCACATGGAATCCGCAGTATACGGTCTACTTCTTTGCATTGCACTCGAGATCAAAAGCAAAACTCGGAGCCGGGGGTGCCCAGGCGGCTGCCGTGTCCGCGCGCGGCGCCGGAGGCCGGGAGCGCGGGTCGCGGGGGCCTGCGGGCTGGGCGGGCCGGGCGGACCCCCTGGCTGCCTGCCCGCTCAGGCCCACGTGGCCCTCGCCTGCACGGGCTGCCGGCTCAGCTGCGTGGACACTAGCCTCAGTGGGTGGCCTCAGTGTGGGGTTGTGTTGCAAAGGCTGGAAGAAAAGCCAGACCTGCAACTTTTTAAGCAGTAGGAACAGGGAATCTCTGTAGGAGTTCAGTGTGCCCTTGGCTTCCAAGGTTCTGAAGTTCTGCGTTCATTGGCTGAAGGGTTTCTGCCGAGCCGCGCGGGCAACGAGGTAGATTGACATCTGAACCAAGGACCAGCCCTGTTGTGTCTAGTGGTAACGTCATGGCGAGGTGACCAAGAGGTTGTAGCCGAGGTCGAGCGCTGTGTTTTGTGTCAAGGGGCAGAGGAATGTGTAAGCCGGCCTGCCCTTTGCGTGATGAAAGTACTACGGTAGAGCGTCTGGACGTGACACAGCCATTTAAAATCAGTTGTTACCCCTTTACCTGAAAAGCGTTAAGTGGTTTGGAGACTGTGAGTTGCTTATTAAGATTTTGTTTTAAATACACGTGATGCAGATGTTAACCAGAGAGGTATTTCCTATCCCCTGCTGCGGCAAGAAGCAAACTGCGTCACAGACAGTTGTTCCTAGGTTGATACTTTTGCAAGTTTCAGCCTCCCTGCAGTTTTTTTTCCCCCTGCCCTTTCTTAGGGTTCCAGGCGCTGTTACCTTACAAAGATACAGCAAGAGGCAAAAAAAAAAAAAAAAAAAAAAAATCAATTATTTCTTGTTCTTTGTGACTCATACACCCTTAAGAGCAGTTACTGCTGTAAGTCTCAGAATTGTACGGAACGTTTAGGGTAGTCTAGGGTAGGTGTGCAAATTTTAGTGCGGTTCCTTCTTGCTTCTGTAAACATCTTTTCCGAGTGTCCTTTTGCTCTTTGTCATTTCTTAAAGTGTTTAGACACTCCCTTCTTTAACATCTAAATGTGTTAGATTCTGTACTTAGAGAAGTTGGAGTCTGTGCTGTGTTTGTGCCCGGTGTCTGATAGGTACGTCGCTTAGCAGTTGCCGTGAGGGAGACTGTGGGCAGAGCATAGACTCCCAGGTGCTTCCTGACACGCCGGTTGGTTTACACACTCACGCTTGAGGCGACGGCCCTGGCAGGAGAGGAGCGTGCTTTCAGTATCTCAGTTCAGTAGCCAGGAATTTATTTCGAAACAGGTTGTGTTTATTTCACATAGATCCAAGGCAGCTTAGTTGAAGAGCTGGGGGTCATGAATGATGCATCTTTAGGAAGGTCAGCTGGTTTCTTTGAAGCAGTCTGCCTTTTTTAAAGTTAGGTGACTTGAGGCTACAGAATGACTTACTAGACAGAATGAAATTCTCTATAGTCAAAAGATAAATGATATGCCCTTGCATTGTTTTTCAGCTGGTGAATATAAAAAAAGATCAAAAGAATAATGTTCAAGTCAGAAGACTGTTCCAAATGAAATTGGTATATTGCTAAAAAGCTCTCAGTTGTCCGGGAGAGAAGGCAAAGCTGCTTTGCAGGGAAGTGATAGTGTTTGCTTATAAAATGATTCTTAGTCCAGGAGCTGAGAAAATAATTTTAAGAAAGTTTCTGCAAGGAAACATTTTAAGTATAGATGTTATGTGAAATTTAGATTCTGATAAGATTTCCCTATTAAACAGCCATAAGGATTAGGGCCTCCCAGAATCCACTCTGAATAGAATTTCGTAAGATTAAACCCAGAAGGGACTTTGAAACCATCATTTCAGTTCCAGAATGTTTCACTGATTCGTCCCTTTGGGAGAGGCTGACCTTGTTGACAGGCAGTCTCTCATGTCCCAGGGTCAGCGATCGGTGCAGTTCCTGGGCCGAGACCCACCTGGCGGCCTCAGCTTCCTCAGCCCTGCCCGTCGTCGTTCTCTGTGTTTGACTGCCAGCGACTTTTGACTCAAGAAGCTTCCTCTGAGGAGGGAGCTGCTATGTTTCCTAAATGCAAATGGTTAAATAAAATATTTTGTGCTCTCAAAAAAAAAAAAAAAAAAAACCTCGTATACTTTCCATAAAAAAAAGTCTGCAAACACCATTCAAAAAGGAAGACCTTAAAACGTTTCAACTTTATGAAACTTATGATATTCAAACATTTTGAATCAAGATGTTAAATTCTCATAAATATCTGTCAAAACTGTGAAAGGTATACACTTACAGTGACTGCAAAACATTCACTCCACTAGCTTTGCCGTAAAAAGTGGAAACAAACTTGGCATTCCCTTCCAAATTGTTTATATTTACCACGGGATTATTCAACATAAGAATTTCCCTAATATAAAAGTGTCGCATATATCTAAACATCTCTGTTGATACCCACACGCGCATGTGCGTACACACACACACACACACTTTGGGGGTAGAGAGAGAGGGCCAGTCCAGGCCTTAAGTGTTAGGCAGGTGCTGCAATTATGCGTCAGTTGTCTCATAGCTGTCTCTTTCCTGTGCAGTGGCTTCTGCTGTCACTGTGACCTGGACTTGGCAGGGAGCCATGCGAGGGACACACAGTGTCTCTGTGTTGGGATAAAACACCACTGCAGGTTTTACAGATTTGCAAATTAGGCAAAGCCAGTGAGCTGAAGCTGATAAAATGCTCAGGCCAAAAAATCCCTAGAAATGAAAGTGGTTTCGTAAGGACTATACCGTCTTTAGTTTTGATCTTAAAACAACCTGGCTACTTCTCTCAGGCACTTGATACCCTCAGATTTCAGTACCGGTTGGTGAGTCCTGGTCTTGCTGTTACAGGATTGACCCTGATTCCAGATCTGCCATTTATAGTTCACCCACGGTGGACACCAAACCTCTCTGAACTTCAACTTCCTATCTGCAAAATGAGGGCTCTGACTGGACTAGGTTGTCTCTAGAGCTGCTTCTCACTCCATCAGTCTCATTTTCTTACTTTGTAGCGGCCGCCCAGGGTGATACATGATCCTGCAGGAACTGCACTGTTCCTTTCTACTCAGACTCTCTCCTCACCATGAACTCAAGGGTCCCAAACTTTTCTGGCTTTCCTTGATGCCCCTAACCCTTCTCTGTCTCATTCACACTCTCCTTTCCCTTTCCAACCCCTTAAATCTTGGCCTTTCCCACAATTCATGCTATTATCCCTCTTTTTCACTCTCTACACTCTCCCCGTGTGACCTCATGAGCTTGAGGCTATCACTCTGCGCTGTGGACTCCTCCAACTTTGAAGTGTTTATCGACTGTCCACTGTGCATCTTCCTGCTTCATGGCAGCTCCAATCAGCATGTCCAGAACGAACGGACCACCTTCCCTTCTAAGTCTCTTCCTACTTGCTAATGTCATCAGCATTTACTGGTCATTCCCGTGTTTAGCCTTCACTCTTCCCCTTCCTTCACCGTTCCTATGCTATCAGTTAACTCTCGAGCATTTCACGTTTTCACTGCCCTCATGCAGGAAATCTCAAATGAACAATTGACCCCGTACCCACTTCAGCTCTCCTTGTCCAGGGTCTTGCTCTGTCGTGCAGTTCTGACCATCTCTCTCTAGAGTTTGAAAGCTTCATTGACTTTTCATGGACTAGAGTAGAGTACCCAGTTTGTAACCTATAAACCTTTGATGATATTTTGATATTTTGGTTAATGTTTGCAGATCTATGCTGGATGCAAAATTTGATTATAATCTGAAAAAATATCCACTATAGAAAATAGTATGGAGGTTCCTTCAAAAACTAAAAATAGAGC
Source organism: Pseudorca crassidens (assembly GCF_039906515.1). Lineage (NCBI taxonomy): Eukaryota > Metazoa > Chordata > Mammalia > Artiodactyla > Delphinidae > Pseudorca > Pseudorca crassidens. The sequence goes on from NC_090299.1 coordinate 152,239,279, forward strand.
TACCATATGATTTAGCAATCCTGCTCCTGGGTATATATCTGGAAAAAATAAAAACTCTAATCTGAAAAGATACATACACCCCAATAATAGTGCTGTAATAGCAGCACTATTTACAATAACCAAGACATGAAAGCAAGTTAAGTGTCCATGGACAAATGAATATGGGTAAACAAGATGTGTTCTGTATATAAAATAGAGTACTACCTAGCCATAAAAAGAATGAAATAATGCCATTTTCAGCAACATGGATGGACCTAGAGAATGTTATACTTAGTGAAGTAAGTCAGATAGAGAAAAACAAATACTATATGATATCACTTGTATGTGGAATCTAGAAAATAATACAAATCAGTTTACATACACAACAGAAACAGACTCATAGACATAGAAAACAAACTTGTGGTTACCAAAGGGGAGAGGGAGGGAAGGAGGGGCAAATTAGGAGTATGGGATTAACAGATGCACACTACTATACATAAAATAGATAAACAACAAGGATTTACTGCATAGGCACAGGAAATTAGATTCAATATCTTGTAATAACCTATAATGGAATATAGTATGAAAACATACGTGTAACTGAATCACTTTGCTTGAAACTAACACAATTATTGTAAATCAACTATACTTCAACAAAAATAATAATACATCATACATAATTACATAATTGTTTTTCAAAAGTTTGTAGATGCATGTTATGACTAGTAATATAAATAATAATTTCCTCAATTGTGGTGAACTTGTGGTAATGTTTGACATTGTGTATATATATTTTTTTAATGTTGGGGGTAGGAGTTTATTAATTAATTTATTCTTTTACTTGTGCTGTGTTGGGTCTTCGTTTCTGTGCGAGGGCTTTCTCTAGTTGTGGCAAGCGGGGGCCACTCTTCATCGCGGTGCGCGGTCCTCTCACTGTCGCAGCCTCTCTTGTTGTGGAGCACAGGCTCCAGACGCGGAGGCTCAGTAGTTGTGGCTCACGGGCCTATTTGCTCCGCGGCATGTGAGATCCTCCCAGACCAGGGCTCAAACCCGTGTCCCCTGCATTAGCAGGCAGATTCTCAACCACCGCGCCACCAGGGAAGCCCAGACATTGTGTATTTTTAATGTATGTGAATATTAAAAGCACAGTTACCATCATGTGGAGGTCCTAAATTCATCAGTGTTAAAAGGGGGTTCTCACATTTGAAAAAGTTGGCAGCCTTTGACTAAATTCTAAGCTTTCTAGAAATGACTTACAGATCCATGACCAGCCCCCTATGCTCCTAGTTACCTCTTCTGCCTCATTTTATAACACCTACCTGGGACACTTAACTCGTTGTGGTCCCCCATTATGCAACATGGTATTTTTCTTTCTTTTTTTGAGGTATGTGGGCCTCTCACTGTTGTGGCCTGTCCCGTTGCGGAGCACAGGCTCCGGACGCGCAGGCTCAGCGGCCATGGCTCACGGGACCAGCCGCTCCGCGGCACGTGGGATCTTCCCGGACCGGGGCACGAACCCATGTCCCCGGCATCGGCAGGCAGACTCTCAACCACTGCGCCCCCTGGGAAGCCCGGAATTTTTCTTTTATGTACCTTTACAAATGAAGAAGAAACTGAAGCTTAGAAGGCATAATGTACCAGAGTTTACCCAAATACCAAGTGGTGGAGCTAGAGTTTAACTCGGGTCAATAAAATGCTAGTCTGTTTGTATCAGTCACTGCATTGCACACCCTTTCGTAAGTGGCGCTGACGTATCTAGAAGCAAGCAACCTAATGTCACAACAAATCGTTATTCCCTGTGGCTAACTTTGGCATACAGGATTGATGACCCTTGATCTAGTATAAGAACAACTCAATTGCTATATATTAAAAAACAAAGAATCGGGGCTCAGGCCAGGCCTCCCCCAAATATGCCACAATTGCATATGGATTACTTTGAATAGAAGTTTCTGGAGAAGCAGGCAATCCAAGAAGAAAATTGACCCTTCTCTGTCTCCCAGAAAAGCAGGAAATAAACCTCCCCTGTGAAAGGTGATCTCCCTGCGTCTAGAGGTGCAAGGACATCCTTACTGTCAGAGACAGGGAATTTGGGCGGAGAAGCCTGTATAAACAAACCATATTTGTTTTTAAATTTACTACCCCAAGCCCAAACACTGTTTAGATTCTTCACTAATTGAACGCCCAAAGCCTAAGTTTTTTGTCCTGTCAATTCCTCACAAATGTATTGTTTCTTTGTCTAAAAATTATAAAACCTGCCTGCTTTGACCACTTCTTAGGTCCCATTTCTATGAGACCTCCATGAGCATGAATTCATACTTGCTTTCTTTTTTTTCACCTGTGACTCTGTCTTGTGTTAATTTTCTTATTAGTCTAGCCACAAGAACTCAAGAGGGGTCCAGGGGAAATTTCCCACTCCCTGACAAAAGTAAATATCCATCAGAGAAAGTAGAATACATAAAAATCCTAAATAATAAGTGCTGAGACTTCATGTCTTAATCCTGTTGAATTTAGGCAGCAAAGACATCCTCTTAGAATAACTATTAATTTGATTACTAGTTACATTTATATTTCCTAGGATAATGAGGTAAGTGAAATCTCTCTCCTAAGATACTTGATTAGGGCACTGAAAACACACTAATGGGTAGTTAATGTTATAGGATGTTAGTTTGCATAATAATGTTTTCGTTTGCATTAATCCCTTGTTCCTCCAAATAACTGTGCTAGGCGGAGTTGGTATTTTATTTTATTTTTTCCACTATTTTTATTTTATTTTATTTTTTTAACATCTTTATTGGAGTATAACTGCTTTAAAATGTTGTGTTAGTTTCTGCTTTATAACAAAGTGAATCAGCTATACGTATACATATATCCCCCTATCCCCTCCCTCTTGCGTCTCCCTCCCACCCTCCCTATCCCACCCCACTAGGTGGTCACAGAGCACCGAGCTGATCTCCCTGTGCCATGTGGCTGCTTCCCACTAGCTATCTATTTTACATTTGGTAGTGTATATATGTCCATGCCACTCTCTCACTTCGTCCCAGTTTACCCTTCCCCCTCCCCGTGCCCTCAAGTCCATTCTCTATGTCTGCGTCTTTATTTCTGTCCTGCCCCTAGGTTGTTTTGAGTTCTGACAGGTACATCATCTTTCTTTTACCGTGACTTTGGCATGCAACTGAAATTACTTCTTCATCCTAGCTGTTGCTGCGTTTGCTTTGTCCCTGCAACCCTGTTAACCCAATTTGGGGTTTGGTCGTTTTCTGAGTTCATCCTGGTCTGATGACTGCTGATGCCATTTTGTCTCTGGGCTCATCCTCTCTTTGTGTGACCAGCCTCTGGAACTTTGCTGTCTCACAGATTGTCTTCAGCACTCTGGCCAATAATGTGGCTTCGTAATAGATGAAGAAACCAAGGCTCAGGGAGGTTAATCAAATGGTCTAGTACTACAGCACTAGTAGGTGGCAGGATCGGGTTTTAGACTTTTGCCTCTCTGATATCGTAAGCAGCCTTTGGCAGGAAAGAGCTCTCTGCTGGAGGCCCCTTGGTCTTGTCACTAACCTTAAACGAGGCACCCCGACGCTCTACTCATCTCCGGCCCTAGCACACCTTTCAAAATCTTTTGATCACACAATACCTTGCCTAATTTGCTGGTTGTTTCCATAGATCAAAGAAGTAGAAATTGAGAATAAATAATTAATAGAGGACCAGATCCCTTCCCCAGCTTCAGTAACCTCATGAACAAGCTTTGTGAACAAGACAGCATCTAGAGAAAGATCACAAGAAGTCGGCAGCCTGTACACAGCGGGGGACGGCGACAGCTGTGACCCCCTAGCTCAGTGATTCACTGAGATCACTTCCCTTTTTGCTTTTAAAAACCTTCACGGCTGAACGGAATCTTCAGAGTTGTTGTTTTGCAGACAGTTGAGTCTGCCATCTCCCCAGACTGCCGGCGTTCTGATTTAAGGCAACTTTCCTGTCCACCAGCGTTTGCCTCTCTCCAGTATTGATTATAGTCTTGAATATGACTGCACAGGGCTTTTGATACCGACCAGGGTTCTTGGCCTCCCCCAATCAATAGAAATTGATCAGAGGCCAGACAAGAAATACAGGCAGGGCTATGAGAAGCTCGCGCACCACAACACAGAGTAGCCCCCGCTCGCTGCAACTAGAGAAAGCCCAGGCGCAGCAACGAAGACCCAACGCAGCCACAAATAGATAAATAAGAAATAAATAAAATAAAGGCATGGATTCTGGAGTCAGACCAGCTGGGCTTGAATCCCGGCGCTCGCACTTACTAGCTGTATGCCCCTAGGTAAGTGCCTCTTTGTGCCTCAGTTGTTTAATCTGTAGAATGGAGAAACTGAGAGCAGCTATGTTAAAGACTTGCTGTGAGTATTGTGTGTTAATATGTGAAAGGCACTGGGACACAGATCGGTACATGGGTAAGCACTGAAGAAGTATTAATGACTATTGTACATGAATATGCTAGATGAACATGGCCACTTCAATTCAAAACCAACAAAAATATATTGAGTCTATACTACATTTACTGAGCTTGACTCACACTCTGTAGTTTGCCCTGTGATCTTATTTTTTTCCCTCTAGCTTATGGATTTAGTAGGCCAATTACAAAACATAGACTGACCCGTTCCCTAAGATGGGCAAATGGCTGAGAGCTGTGATGTCAAGTGTGACAACCACTAGCTATATGTGGCTATTAAAATTAATATTACTGGAAATGGAATAAAGTAAAAAATTCAGTTCCTTGGTCACATTAGCCACATTTCAAGAGCTCAATGGTCACATGTTGCTGGTGGCTACCATAATGGACAGTGCAAATACAAAGCATCTTCAACTTTGCAGAAAGTTCTTTTGCGTTGTTCTCATAGAGTTTGGTAGTGCGCCAGCTCTCTTGTTCCATTCTAACCTATAGCTAATATAAACAACTTCTAACTTACAAATGAGATGCACACTGGAAGTTCATTGGCAAGTTGGTGGGAACTTTGAATACAGGTTCCTATGGACCAATTATATTAAGATGATGGCAACATACATCCTATGAAGAGGTCAATGGCTACAAACATAAGGAAATATTCAGGCTCATTGAAAATGGAAATTATGACAATGAGCTTAGGTTTGATTATCCAACTGGAAAGATTAAAATAGTATTCAGGGGCTTCCCTGGTGGCGCAGTGGTTGAGAGTCCGCCTGCCGATGCAGGGGACACGGGTTCGTGCCCCGTTCCGGGAGGATCCCACATGCCGCAGAGCGGCTGGGCTCGTGAGCCATGGCCGCTGAGCCTGCGCGTCTGGAGCCTGTGCTCCGCAATGGGGGAGGCCACAACAGTGAGAGGCCCGCGTACCGCAAAAAAAAAAAAAAAAAAAAAAATAGTGTTCAGGTTCAATGCTGGTAGATGTGCAGTGAAGCAAGAATTTGTGGGTGTATATTTTGGTAAAATTTATCTGTAAAGTAATTTGGCAATACATTTTAAAAGTCTTAAAATTGTTTGTACTCTTTGGCCCTATAATTCACTCTCCAGGACTTTAATATAAGAAAATAGATACTTCCAAGATCCAGCACAGAGGTTCTCATAACAGGATTAATTATAGTAACAGTTGGAAACAACCCAAGTGTTTTACAAGAGGGAGAGGGTTAGGTCAGTGATGACTTGGATATATTGGAATGCTGTATATCCATTAAAATGTTAATGTTAATTAAAATGTTCTCTTTTACCATAGGAAATACTCATGTAGAAATAAATGAAAAATAATATTTAATACTGCATAGCATGATTAAATAAAATATCCTTAGGAAACACTTGAAAATAAACTAAAATGTTAATAGTAATATCTAAGTTTTATGGGATGGTGTGTGATTTCTTTTTTAATATTCTTTTATACTTTTAAGTTGTCTACAGCAGGGGTCCCAAATATTTGTTTAAAGGCTATGAAAAAGACAATAAATAAGGTTGATTTAATAGGTATACACTGAATTTAATAGTCTGAGAACAGTTATGACACCTTATTTTCAAACATCATTAAGCATTTATAGAAATAAGATCCTATCTTAGTGCACAAAAAATTCTTCAGTATATTTTAATAAATAGAAAGAATATAGATTGCATTAATTATGTGAAAAATAGAAAGTAGAAAAATAAAAATAAAAATTTTTAACCACCTGGACATTTTTAAGTGCTGCCTTAATTATTCTTGTGTAAAGCAGGATACTGAAATTGATAGTACAGAATCCCTAGAAAATGAAAATAAAAACTCTAGATATCAAAAATTATGTGACTTGTCTAAAACCATATTTATAGAAAAATTAATAGGCCCAGGAACTTATACTTACTAAAAGAAGTAGAATAAAACATTGAATTAACCACTTAACTCAGATTAAAAATAAAGAGTATTAAAATGATTACAACAGATATATGAAAGATTAGTAGAATTGATAAAACCAAGAACTGGTACTCTAAAACAATAATAATAAGATAGAAAATCATGCAGTAGCACAACCAAAATATTTTAAAAATGTGCAAAGATATTAGATGCTCTTGAATAGGAAGACTCAATATTTGAAATTTATATATTGAATTATTTGAATTGTTATTAAAATATAATTCAATATTTGAAGTAAATCTACAAATTCAGATGCCATCCAAACAAAATACAAACAGATGTTCATTGCTGTTATATGCGTTTGCTTGGAACTTGATAGACTTATTCTAAATTCATCCAGAAAATTAAGCATGCAAGAATAGCCTGGAATAACCTGAAAGAGAATAACAACAATAATGGACAAGCTAAACAATTTTAATATATGTTATTAAGACAGTAACTACAGCACTTCCCTGGAGGCACAGTGGTTAGGAATCCGCCTGCCAATGCAGGGGAGACAGGTTCCATTGCTGGTCCGGGAAGATCCCACATGCCGCGGAGCATCTAAGCCCGTGCGCCACAACTACTGAGCCTGTGCTCTAGAGCCCGTGAGCCACAACTACTGAGCCCGTGCCTAGAGCCCGTGCTCTGCAACAAGAGAAGCCCCCACTCACCATAACTAGAGAAAGCCCACGCGCAGCAACAAAGACCCAACGCAGCCAAAAATAATATAAGTAAATAAATAAATAAATAAATAAATAAAGGAAACTTACATTAAAAAACCCCCAAAAAACCAGTACATTACAACTCGGTGGTCCTAGCACAAAAAATGATTACAGGACCCACAGATTTATTCAAGTACCTATAGGAATTTGGCATTCATTAAAAACATTTCAGAACACCAGAGAAAAGCAGAATGTTTCAACAAATGGTGCTGGGATAAATACCAAGTTGTCATTCAACCCCTCCACCCCCAATAAAATGCACAAAATCCTATTGGAATATATTGTGAGAGTTAATTATATATATTTTCTTACCACCTATTTAAGAACTATGTTATATTTCCATGTGAAAGCTGAAGGTTTTATTACTAAGACAACACCTATATGTGATTTTGGAATTTCAGACCTGAGGTCCTCAATAGGAAGCGTCACAAGATGATGTAAATGAAGAGACAGGATTCTAAATGACTTCCGTTGTGTAAATGAAGAGAAATTAAGAAGATTCTGGAAAATATCTCCGTTTCTGATCTGAGCATTTTAGACATGTCCAGCTTTCCTATCTCCGTGGAACTTGTTTCACGGTAATTTTCCACTAGGCACTTAAGAGCTGAAACAGACATCAGGCTCATTTGCCACTCCATTTACGTCAAACAGTTCACCTTAGTAAGACATCGTTCTGTACCCAGGAAATAGGAACTGAGAACTCGCCTTCCACAAGCCAGTCTACCAGTGATGGGAAGACCCTTAAGAATCCATATTTAGAATCCATCCAGATACAGCATAGGATTTCTTAATAGCCTATTGGGAAAACATTCCTGCCTCTTGGTTGCAAAAACTTCTTCAAAAATAGCAGGGCAAATAGTCCCAGGTCTCTGTGACCTAAAATGCCTAATGAAGCTGAAGAATTATTAGAGCATCTTAGAGAAACCTGAGGCAATTCAGCCTGACGATTTAGTAATGACGGTTCTGTCACCGGCTCAGAGAATTACGAGACTTCTAGCTCAGTATTTGCTCGGCATTACTCACAGTGTTGGCAGCACGGGCTGCGAGAATTCTTCTAGGTCCTGAATATTCTAAGGCGACACACCCTTCTGTTTGAACAACTCTAGGTGTGGGTTCATTCTGTGATGTGTTCAACTTCTAGGAAACCAAATGATAAAGTCCAAATAATAAAGCTGAAAAGGCGAGAAAACTTACAGACTGAAAAGCAGACGTCACACTGGGGATTCGACGGATACATGTAAGATATAAGGCAGATAGTAGTTTTCTTTCCTAGTGCATAGTTTTTAAATCCACTGATGGGGGCTTCCCTGGTGGCGCAGTGGTTGAGAGTCCGCCTGCCGATGCAGGGGACGCGGGTTCGTGCCACGGTCTGGGAAGATCCCACATGCCGCGGAGCGGCTGGGCCCGTGAGCCATGGCCGCTGAGCCTGCGCGTCCGGAGCCTGTGCTCCACAACGGGAGAGGCCACAGCAGTGAGAGGCCCGTGTACCGCAAAAAAAAAAAAAAAATCCACTGATGGCAAATTATAGTCATTTCCGAAGAGAGGTGCAAGGCAGGGCAAGGCAGGGCAAGGCAAGGCAAGGCAAGGCAGGGCAGGGGTGGGGACGGGGAAGAGTGAGGAAGCTCAAACTTAAAAAAAAAAAGTTTACATGTTTTAACATAAAGACTATCACAACTAAGCCTATACTGCCTCCTGGTGGTCAAATATGAAAATGTATTTCTTCAGATGAATTAAATGAATGGTTATTTAGCATACGTCAAAATAACTAAAGGTAGAGCAACCAAGTGCCTCAGTTTGTATGAATATCCCATTTTCACTAACTCACCTGACTACATTTCCCCTAGTTATTAAGGTTGAATGGCTCTTTTTTGGAGAGGTCCCAATTCTACACTTTTCTAAACTGTTAGTAGTAAATTGTATTGGATAATACCACTTATATACTTGGGATTTAGGTATTTATATATGTTACAATTTATGCAGAAATAATAAGAAAGAATATTTTCCTCGATCTGTTGCACTACTTAATCTTAAAAAGTAGACAATGAATTATTTAATGCCTTAAATAATTTTACCATGCATATTTATCAGGCATATTAAAATGAATATTTTAGGAACACAGACATGTACATTATTATCACGGTATATCAGGCTATAGTCTCTTAAGCCAGCAATCATACCTAGTGCTCTTCGTGGTTACTCTGGTCAGATAATTTTTCTGATTGACAATTTTAAATTTCTCAAACTTGAACTTTACTACTTGCACAATAAAAACTATTTCTTTAAAAACAGAAACATGAAATCCAGGGGAATCAAATGATCTGCCCACAGTTCCACTGCTGGTAGTATGTAGGGGCCCTAACACCATCCAGTGATTTTCTCTATAGTCTTCAAAGTATGATATATTTCCTGTTACTAACAAAAATGTAATGTTTCCTCTGAACCTGCTTTTCATTACAATGTACTGTTCCTATTTGCTTTCAGTCGCATCTCAGATGCTAATCCCCTTGGGGTGAGTACTCGGGTGTGGGGCTTTAGACATCCTGTGAGGTCTTAGTTCCCCAACCAGGGAAGCATGGAGTCTTTTTTTTTTGCGGGGGTGGGGAGGGTGTATAGTTGCTTTACACTGCTGTGTCAGTTTCTGCCGTACAGCAAAGTGAATCAGTTATACGTATACATATATCCCCTCTTATTTAGATTTCCTTACCGTTTAGGTCGCCACAGAGTACCGAGTACAGTTCCCTGTGCTCTACAGTAGATTCTCATTAGTTATCTATTTTATACATAGTAGTGCATATATGTCAATCCCAATTTCCCAATCCATCCCACCCTCCCCTTCCCCCTTGCAGAGTCTTAACCAGTGGACCACCAGGGAAGTCCTCAAAAGAGCTGTTCTTGGGTGTCTTTCCCCAGCATGTCAGTGGGGTCATTAGTGGGTGTCCACTCTTCACTGGGGCTGTAAGACAGATGAAGAAGCTTCTCTGTAGATGTTTATACACTGAAAACCAGTGGAGAGCTGTCTGCAAGATCAGAAAAGGGCAACTCCCCCTTGCTCTTTGCTGGTTTCCATTCCTCATACAGCAGACATCGTTAGGAGCTGCTGTGAAGAAGCATCAGTTCAGTCCACACACACCGACCTTCTCTTACCCATGGCCTATCACCCAGCAAATTTCACCAATTGCCTCAATAAAAGTAAACCTCAAAGTTTCCCCAAAGCTTCCTTCTCTTACTATATCATATTTTGAACCAAATAGAAACACTATTTCGAGCATAGTCTTACCATGTTTTTCTCCATCAAAATTTATGGAATTTTATCACTTACTAAAACGTTTTATGTATTTAAAAAATTTATTGTGAATGAACTGACCACCAAGCTCATAATGCTGTGACCAGTCAAGTCAATGACAACTTACCCTCCTCCTTTGTATTTCAACAGCTCTGTGTCAGGTTTCGGCTGAAAGACGCATTACACACATGGAGAGAATCTATTGAGTTTCCTTTTTCAGACTGTGCACAAATTTCTTAAAAGGCTGAACCATGTTTTTTACACATTTCCACATGTTTACTTCTATAGAGCTTAATTTGACTTCAAGATAAGTGAGTGAAATTCGAATTAATGTCCGATCAGGTATGATCCAGAGGAGAACCTCTTAAGAATTGCATGTTCTTTTGTGTGTTTATAATAAACTTGTTTTTACTAGAGTCTCAGACACATCATGAAAATCTCCACATGATAGTATTACCCAACAGTGTATTCAAGTGTTTAAATTTGCTTCACTAGATCTTCTTGCAAAATCTCCATTTGGAAATTGGAATTTTTGTTTGTTTGTTTTCATGGGATCCTGTCAACATGAATTGTGTTAGAGATTTTATACTGGAGAAAGAATCAGTCTGCATAATCTGAAGTGAAAATAGACTTGGCCACCAGGCAGAGATGATTCGATGTGTGGAAGTTACGTGGTTTGAGCCAAAAAAGGTAATATGATGCTCAGTCATTATTACTGTTATTTTTTGCCAAAAATTCCACATAAACAGGATGGTTTCAAACCTTTCATTTTTTTCTCCTAAAAATCTTCAGAAAATTAAGTGGATACCTATTCTTTTATATCTTCTCTCTTTCCTCTAGGAGTAGAAGACAATATTCTTTTTTATTTTGTAATAACCTAGTACTTTGAAATCTTTTAGATAGCAAGGTATAAGCCACAAACAGAAAAACTTTAGAGCACAAGTGTGATAAGAATCACCAAGAGTACTTGTAAAAAATGCAAATTCATACTTTCCAGCCCCAGAGATTATAATCCATTAGGTCATTGTAAGAAACCCAAGAACAGGCGTTTTTTTTCAACATGTAGAAAATGGAGGTCATCTAGTTTAAGCAGTTTAATATCTTACAGCCCCTCAAAAGAGAACATTATAGAGTGGGGATGGACTCAAAGGGTAGCTAAGAATTCTTCTTAACCATACTATTAATTTAAAATGGTGACTTTCTGGAACATGACATATCACACACTTAAATATGACAATTCCAAATGTTAATCATTTCTGCTTTAGTTGTTATTTTGCTTTCTTCCACTAGGGAGAACGATTGAGAATGCATTATAATTGTTTCAGATCAGTAAAAATTGTTTGAAAATGGCTAGAAGATGAAAGAAATCAGATATGAAGGGTACATTGTATATGATCCCATTTATATGAAATGTTAGAATAGGCAAAAGTAATCTAGAACGACAGAAAACAGATCACCGGTTAGCTACAAAGAGGCAGAAGGGAACTTTTTGGGTTGTTGGAAATGTTCTGTATCTAGGGTGTGGTGGTGGTTACATGAATATATATTTGCTGAAGCTCATAGCACTGTTCACTTAAAATGGGAGAATTTTATTGGATGCAAATTATACCTCTTAAAGTTGATTAAAATAGACTACAAGGTATTTGTGAGCTTTTGTTGTTGTTGTTGTTTAATGAGGCCAAATTTCTGCAACAACTATATTAGGTAGCTCACAGAATCTCCCGCAGGACCATGGAATTGGGCTTGGAGGCTCCATGGTCAGAAAAACCCTTAGATCCTACCACAGGGAGGCTAGGAAAGCGAGTTTCTGGCTTCCACCTTTAGGAGGTGGGACTCCCACACTGGAAAATTTCCCAGTTTTGTCCTGATCTTTGTGTTTTTAGTTTGTGTGTTCGTGTGTGTGTATTCTTGCTTTGATATTTTAAACAGTACCTAGTTTGAATTACTTTAACATTTAGACATATGCTTCTGAGATTTTCTGCCGTTGATTCTTTGACACATATTAAAGAACACATAGATGAATTCATTGCCATAAAAATTAGAGTATTACAGGTAATGCTCAAGGTCACCTTGACCTAGTGTCACCATTTTATTCTCACTATTATGAGTTCGGTACATACGTTTTTCTAATATGTTGCATACATATGGATTCACAGAAAATGTACATAGTTCTTTGATTTTTAAAAATTTATTTAAATGGTATCACACCGTGCACACATCTCTACAACTCACCTTTTTTGACTCAATGTGTTTTTCAGAAGCTCTCCCAATAGTGATACATGCAAGGCTAGTAGGTAGCAACTCTATAAGCACAAATAAATCAGTATAACAGGACTAAAAGGAGGTTTGGTAGCTCAGGGGAAAGTCTGTACTATTAATTCTTTAAAACTCGTTAGGGATTTTTGGTAATCAGGCATTTTTCTTCTGATAGTAGAAAATTACCACAATCTGGAAGCCAGCTTCATTGGGGGCTATGCCCTCCTAAGGTACTGCCCTCTGAACGCAGAGACAGAGAGCCAAGCCACAAGGAATGCATACACAAGAATCTGACCACACTAGACAAGGAAAAAGGAAACCCCCAAACTTTAAGAACCGTGGGCATTAACTTCCTAAGGTAAGCGAAGGGAATGGAGATTTGGAAATTGCCCATTTAGACTAACCTCTACATAAAAAGTTGTTTGTTTGGTAAGCATTTTGAAAAAGCTTGTTCTCTCCCACACTACTGTCCTAACATTATAGGCACTATCTGGTAGCAGAAACTGTGGAGTGGTAATAAGATTTTTTTTTTTTTCATTTTTCCTCTGCAATTGCTTTACTTCACATTTAAAATTTTGCATACAAACTGGCAACCTCAGCTAAAGAATAATTCAATGCCATTAATATAAAATTTTAAAATATATTTAAACAAGAAAAATAGCTTCGTATCATGTCAGTTGATTCAAAGATATCAACACTTTAGGTTAAAATGAATTTTTGGAAGATGTTACAATCAAATATTTATTTATATTCACATTTCAACAATTAAACAGGGACTCCAGGATCATTTTTAAATTGAGCTCTTAGAGAGGCATAAGGAGTTGTTTGAGTGTGGATGGTGGTGAGAGGAGTAGCTCTTACAAAGTATTCTCCAATCTACAGACACAGGCTTTCTTTCTCAAACAAGACATATGACAATAGCTAAGAATTAGAGGGACTTCCCTGGTGGCACAGTGGTTAGGAATCTGCCTGCCAGTGCAGGGGACACGGGTTCAAGCCCTGGCCCAGGAAGATCCCACATGCCGCGGAGCAACTAAGCCCGTGTGCCACAACTACTGAGCCCTCGCTCTAGAGCCCGCGAGCCACAGCTACTGAGCCCGCGTGCCTAGAGCCTGTGCTCCGCAACAAGAGAAGCCACCGCAATAAGAAGCCTGTGCACCGCAATGAATAGTAGCCCCCGCTTGCCGCAACTAGAGAAAAGCCCGCGCAGCAGCGAAGACCCAGTGCGGCCAAAAGTGAATTAAAAAAAAAGAATTATATATTTGCCAAGCACCAGACACTCATGAAAATACTTCACAGATTTTCACTAATTTGAACATCCCAGTAACCATGTGAGATGGATGTTACCCTTATCTCCAGTTTACAGATGGGGAATCTGATACAGGGGGTGCAGGACCTTTATCCAAAGTCACACAATTAAGATGAAGCAGAGGCGGGATTTGAACCCATACAGATTAGCTAGGGAGTCACACACCTTCTGCCTGTCCTAGCAACAAAGTAAAGTGCTTCTAGGAGAGGGAGTGGGTGAAATTGACACAGCACTCTTCCAGGTTTTTTTTTTTTTTGTGGTACGCGGGCCTCTCACTGTTGTGGCTTCTCCCGTTGTGGAGCACAGGCTCCGGACGCGCAGGCTCAGCGGCCATGGCTCACGGGCCCAGCCGCTCCGCGGCACATGGGATCTTCCCGGACCGAGGCACGAACCCGTGTCCCCTGCATCGGCAGGCGGACTCTCAACCACTGCGCCACCAGGGTAGCCCTCTTCCAGGTTTTTTAATTCGACTATTTTGACAGTTTGGGAACCACGGTGATAAACATTGTACTAGCAGTTCCATTTCAGTTTTCTTAAAGAACACTGTCATTTTCTGTGATTTTCTTTTACCTGGTGGAAACCACCAGTTAAAACAGGAAGAAAACCACCGGTTACAAGAGGGATTTTAGAAAAGTATATTTCAGAAAAAAAAATTAAATTGTACATCTAAAGGAGTGTGTTGGTCCCTTAAAATTCTCACTCCCATAAGCTAGACTCTCACTTCACCAATTCTAGAATCTCCCCCCAATTTGGAGTAGTACATACATATATGCATGTGTATTCATGTGTGTACTTGTTTATGTATGTATATGTGTTACACACATTCTCAACGGTGGAAGTTTTTGTTCTCTGAGGATGGATTTTATCTGGAGATAATCAAAAGGCACTTTGAGCTAAGTCAGGTGGGTGATGGAGAACTGGGCAACATTCATTTGAGGTTAAAATAAGTCTGGGCTAAAAATAATGAAATGGCCCTTTTCACATTCTGTTACCAACTCTGACATTTACTTTTTCTCGCAAAGGCCCCAGATATCTTTGGATTCTAATTCCACTATAAGTCTTCTTCCCACTCCTTCCCAAATATTTTTATGCCTCTCTTCACTAATGAGGTTCATATGTTGGAAATTTGGACATGTACCAAGTTCTTTGTATACGAAATCCACACGGTTTTCTAGATTATGCACCAGTAAGTACATATTGTCGTTAAAGCAGCATCCTTGGATGTAATGCTTCATAAATAGTTCATTAGAAGAATTTCTCATTTTTATGCTCGACTGAAAGTGTTTTCCTTCATTCTCACATTTGTGGGGGGAAAATATCATTTACCCTAATCCGGGATGGTTGGAGATCCATTTGCTGTATGAACATGAACCTTGTTCTCAGCACAGTCTCTGTGTCCAGGAGAGATGTGTTCTCAAGCACTGCTGCCATCTGCTGGCCTTGTGGTTGTTAGATTTTAGAAAAAGCTGTGCATAAGGCTCCAGCCAAGATGACGCAAAATGCAAGTATCATCAGCAGGTAGTTTTGTCGACCCTAAGTAATAAAAATGAATAACTGTCATTAAGAAAACCTGAACCAAATATGCAAAAAGCACAGACTCTCAACATTGCTGTGGACCTTAGTAACCATCTGGTCTACCTCCTGTATGTTTTTTGCTACCCCCTCTGCCTGATCTTCCTGACTCTCTGGAAACCCCACAGATCCTCCATCCTTTAACCGTTCAGTAAACACATGTGCGCTCCCACTATGCATCCACACTTGCTGGGGTTAAAACGGTGAACAAAAACGTGCCCCTATTCAGTTACTCACATAATATGGGAGACAGAAATGAATAAAATCATTACAGAAAGGCTTGTTAAAAGACAGAGAGAGGCTAATAAGCAAACGCCCAAGGCTGTTTGTGTGTTACCAAGGAATCTTAAGGTGGGAGGTTTGAGGTTGAGTTGAGCTTCTAAGTATCAATGAACTGAATAGGGAAGGAGGGCAGCTGGTGGAGATCCTGGGTGGAAGGAATGTGTGTTTAGAGCTCTGCTGCAAGAGAAACATGGTACTCGCCAGGGATTAAGAGAAGGTCCAAGAGGCTACAGCCGTGAGTTAGGTGGAGCTCGATGAGGTTGGAAGCTATGGGCCTGAGCACACAGGCATCTCAGAGGCCATGCTCTACTTTTGGTTTTATTTTTCCAAGCAGTGGGAAAACATCGGAGGAATGGGCAGAGCTGGGTGTGGCGAAAAGATGGGATTTGCATTTTGTAAAGCCCATGCTTTTGCAGATGGTGAACAGATTGGAGGGAGCCAGGAGGGATGCAAGGGGACCAATGAGAAGGTGATTGCAGTTCTCCTGGGCGGAAACAATGCAGTGAAGACGGAGAGACAGAGACCAGTCTAAAGGGCAAGGGAAAAACAGAGATGGAGCTTACTCGCCCAGCTATGTTGTCTTAAAGATGGAAGCACGGAGGACCACTTCCCACTGCAGCCAGTCCCTCTGTACCTTAACAAAGAAATACCGTCTTGTGCGCAGTAGAAATATTGTATTTCTCATAAGTCCAATCTCTAGGGGTACGGATAGATCAATTCTAATCTCTCTTCCACAAGATAAACCCTCAAACATTGAAAAATAAATGTCTTTTATCCCTGAAGCATCTTTTTCCCTGGTCAGTATTTTAGCTCCTTTGACTATCTTTCAAATGGAACGGTTTCAAGCTCCCGCACGGTCCTGGATGTCTCCTTCTGAATGATTGCCAGGCTGTCTATATAGCTCTTTAAATATAGACCCAATACTCTGAGGCAAGTAATATAGGGTCTCAATTACACTGAGATCTGATAGTCAAATCATATGATACTATTACCAGCTTTTTTTTAAGATTAATGACAATTAATATATAGTCAAAAAGGTATATCCCCTTTTTTTTCATCTTAATAAACAGTTGGGTTAAAGTGGGTGATTTTGCGTCTGTTTGATGACCACAGTGGTCTTTGCAAGTTGGGTTGGGCTGGTTGAATTACCTGATTCACTGTCAGCACCAACCCTACCAGAAGTCACTCTAATTCAAGCTCTACAAGTGAAAGACAGCACAAATCCTCGCCAGGCACAGGGCAGCCTATTTACACACACACACACACACACACACACACACACACACACTCCTGCACGAAGGCGTTAAGGGTCCCTGACATCTTTTTCTTAGTCTTAAAGATTGCAGCCTTTGCCTAGATGCCAGTATTGGTGCAGAGTGGGCGCTCAATAAATATTTGTTCAAAGAATCAATACACTCGGGCAATTTCCAAATGTGCTTTGTAAATTAGCCAATTGATGCAATCACTGAAATAAAGAACAATATATGGGGCCTCACTTATCAGCACTTTACCACCTAATTATGTGAACACCTCATAAGCTCTCTATTTTATTGTCTATGTAGACAGAAGAACAATGTCCTTAGGGGGTAAAATTTTTTCCCTTTTAAGGTTAAGAATCTGTCCAAACTGCCTAGTGTCCTAGATAAAAAGACTGATTATATTTGGGCAAAATAGTTTTCCTTTGTCAAAGGTGAATGTTGACTCTTAGAAAGATCATGCTAACATTCCTTCCCGAAGCAAAGAAAAGTGTTTAACTTGGATTTCTGAGACAGCTACTAAAATGACAAATCATCTCATTCTTTATCTGGGCGTTGCTATGGACCTGTAAATTGCTGTGGTAACAATCCCCTACATTGGGATTTCTGTGGACACACTGACTAAAATGTGTTGCTAAAAATATGATGTCTGTCTAGTTTACAATAGCTAAATATAAGATTCTAAAACAAACTTCCCAAAGAAGAACAGATATCAGATATAAAAGAAGGTCTCAAGGGCAAAGCGGACAAACAGAGCACTGATGTCATTAAAATGAAATAAAATCGTTAAACTCTTTCACTCAAAAAGGGCTTGGATCTCCCATTAAGTCCTTATTGCTCCAGGCTGTAGACTTTTAAATACGTGTCTTTGAGGACTGCTTCAAGACATAGCTGATAGGACCTATGAGTCATAAAGGTAACCGTCTTGGTTTTGTTTTGCTCTACGGTTTTATCTTCTTTTTAAGAAAAATAATTTTAAAAATTCAGATAGGATTTTGGTATCACTGTCTAGTTGATAACTCTTTGTTAAACTCGTTGGCATGGGAAGTATTTAAAACTTTCCTTTAAAGTTGCTGTCAAGAGGCAACTCAGTATCTGCATTGAACAAGTATCGCTGGACACACCTTAAGTTCTGTTTGTAGACAGATTTGTAAGGCTTTTTAAACTAGAGTTAAGAGGTCAGCAAAACTCGCTGTGCTTTCAGCTTTGCCCTCTCTCTATTTTTACTTACATACTTGGCCAAACTTTTGCACTCACTCTCAAATCTGCAGATCAAACACACTGGGATTTTATCTGAATTACACTGAATGTAATTGGGGGTGCTGCCTAAACCACAGTGAGCCGTCCCATCAGGGACATATGAGTCTCCTATTTGCTCTGATAGTCTTTTATGTTTTGTAGTAAACTTCTGCAGTAGAGGAAAAGATTTTATAAATCCAGCACGTTTCTTGTTAATTATTTTCTTTTATTTTTATAATTTTTTGTAGGTATTAATAGCATTTATTTTCCTCTTTTTAATTGGTTCTTGGTGACATATTGGAAAGCTATTGATTGAATATTTATCCTATATTTCAGTGCCTTAGTAAATGATCTTATTGGGTCTCAAGATTTTCAGCTGATACTCTTAAATTTTTAAAGAAGAGAATGTTATATGCAAATGACAATTTTCTCTCCTCTATCTAGTCCTCTTATTTCTTAATTTTATCTTATCACACTGGCCAGGATCTCCAGAAAATACTGAATAATAGCAATGATGGAGAATCTATGACTTCCAACTTACAGAGAACTCTTATTTTTTTCAGTTCTATTGAGATAGAATTGACAGAGAACTCTTATGTTTCACCTTAGTTACATATTTGCTATTGTTTTTTGATAGACATCTTGTATCAACTAAAGCTTCCTCCTATTTGTAAGAGGTTTCTACTATTGTAAGAGGTTGTTTTCTTAATTAAAAACTGGTTTTTAATTTTAGTAAGTGCCTTTTGAATATATATTGTCACAGAGTTTCTTTCTGTTTAATAGTATAATAAATTACATTAATTAACTTGCATATTATGAACCATCCTCGCATTCCTGAATTAAACCCTACTTGCTCATGTTTTATCATTTTTAAAAGTTCCTCCTCTATTTGGCCTGAGCTGATTTTTTAAGAGGTGTCTTAAAAAAACATTTCTTTGAATGTGCTTAGTGTCTTTTTAGAGGACTCTGAAGAATTAACACGAGGCCCAATGGTTAGGGATTCTCTCTCTCAAGGGAGTTCTTGTATCTAGGGAAGAAGACTTTAAATTCAGTATCATTATTACTGTGGTAATGACTAAAATAATTTTTAAATGCTTCATGATAAATCTATTCTTAGTTTGTGCTTATTTATATCTATAGTTGTAAATAAGCTATGGTTACTTACTTGTTCTTTTCTAAGGCTTCAGAGTGTTATGCTGGATAATACCCAATTCTATAGAAATCGTTATCCTTCACGAGGCAGATGAAATATTTGCAAAGAGATTTACAGCATGCCTTAGGCATAGAATTACTTTCTGTGGAAAGCAACCCTAACTAAAATAAGTAAGAACCATGTGCACAAAAGTAACTTATGGGTCTATAAATGTTTTAAATTGTCTTGTAAATTTAAAAACACAAAAATTAAAACCATGATCCAAATACCTTCTAAACAAATTTGTTACTTCTTCAATCTGAAAATCTTACTTGTATTAACATCTTATGGCTTTCTAAGTCAAAACATTTCATTTGGAATGAATGAAATGATGTTTTAAATGTAAAGCTGAATAATCATTTTAAGAATTATCCAGTGACATGTTCACTTTATGGCTCCCAGAGATTAGCAACATCAGATCTTCTTAGAAATAGGAATTATTTGCTGCTTATTAAGACAAAAAGTATTATATCTATGATGCCTTGACAGTGTCTCTAGTTTATATATTTTTTTAGTAAAAACTATTACAAAATACTATTCAGATAGATTGCTCAACTGAAGACTTTTTCCACAAATAAAGGTAAAGGGGAAAAATCCTAAAACAATTTTTAATGAGAATACACACACACATCCTAGAACTATTTGATAAATGCAATTTTAAGTCCACACCATTGGGGGCTTCCCTGTTGGTGCAATGGTTAGGAATCCACCTGCCAGTGCGGGGGACATGGGTTCAAGCCCTGGTCCAGGAAGATCCCACATGCCACGGAGCAACTAAGCCCATGCGCCACAACTACTGAGCTCCCGTTCCACAACTACTGAAGCCTGTGCACCTAGAGCCTGTGCTCCACAACAAAAGAAGCCACCACAATGAGAAGCCCACGCACCACAACGAAGAGTAGCCCCCGCTTGCCACAACTAGAGAAAGCCTGCGTACAGCAGCAAAGACCCAGCACAGCCAAATAAATTAAAAAAAAAAAAAAATGTCAGCACCATTTACACTCGAGGGAAGAGGTAGTTGTCACCTGTTACCACACTGTTTTCCTGTAAAGCTTGTGGTTGGATATGGAAGACCTTGGGAGGCATGAGAGCCAACAGAAAATCTATTCCCAAATTCCATTTGCCTCAGGGATATTTTAATCTTTGGGATAAAAAATATTTCATCTTGTTTATCTACCATATTTTACAATAGATAAAATTTCCCCTCTATCATATTTTATTGGATTATTTAACCAAAATGTCTTACAGGAAAATAAAGTCAACTAAAGCATTTTTCCCTGAAGTTGGGGTGGAGAAAAACATGTTCATAATAATTGTCACATCATTAATATCTTCTTTCCTAGTTAGAGATGATAGCACTTTGAACATCTGACCTGTCAAATTCATTCATGTTGCATGCAATTTTCAGAAAATAACACATAGTATTAAATACCCTTCTCAACTGGACCTGCACCTTTCGTGTACATACCTGTATTTCCTTAAACATGAAGACACCCCACATTGCAGCTATAAATCCTGGACCCTTAAAAAAAAATAAGAACTTTATTTAAATTGGTTATTTTTCTGTGACTGTACTCTACACAAATACAGTAAGGTGGAGAGCTGATCTGACACTTTCCTCAAATAAACTTCTATTGTAAAAATATAACAATATTGTCAGGAAAAAATTTCATAATCTCAGTCTGAGTTCACCATTGAGTTAAACTAAGTAGCGTTAGGTGAAAAAATGAAGACTTTTTTCCTTTTTTTTCTCTATGGTTTTCATTTTTATTATTTTGATGATGCTATAATATTTTATGCCATACAATGTGTTTCTTTAATGTGATTTATAATAAAATATTTTAATAAGCAAATAGTTTATTTTTTCTAGTGAACTAGTTCCTTAGGATTCTAGAAATGGGCTTAAGAGGAAAACGTGTATGAATAAACTTATAACTTCCTTTGGCATTAGATAATATCGTAACTAAAGAAATTTTAGTGTGTTCTTTTGGACCTGAAAAATAATGTGCATATGGGAGCAGCATGGACTTTAAGGTTCTCTTTAGCTGATATTACTGCACAGTAATCAGCTATGTCTCACATTATGCTCTAGTGATTGCTGCAGATAGTATTATGGGAAGATGGGAAAACTGTGTAAGGAAAAATAAACAACAGGTTAGTGAGCAGGAGACAAAGACAGGAATGAGATAATACAGCACAAAAGAGAAGAAATGAGATGGAAAAAGGAAGATTCTGAAAACTGAAATAGCTGAAAACTTGAAGCTATTAAAGTTTATTAATTTTTTTCACTGAGAAAGGAAAACATTGGAATTTAGATTAATTGCAGTCTTTGTGTAGAAGGTGTACTGTATCAGCATTTTGACGATTCCTTTTCAAACCCTGCACACGCTCTGGAAGAGTTTCAAATAAACAATTCCAGCCTGTTTTCCCCTCCACCACTCCCCAACTGTCTACATGACTGGTTCAGCAAAGCTGGACTCCACTCCTGGCAGGTGAGCAAAGCAATAGGAACACACTACTCTCTGCTTATTGGGATCTGGAAAAGTCAAGATCAAAAGAGCCAGAGAAATAGGTCAAAGGAACTGTCTTCTACCAATGACGTATGGTCCTAAGCCTCAAAATCCAAACCGAACAAGAAGCACCTGGGCCCTTTCGCAGATTCATAGTGACCTGGGGCAGGATGGGAGGAAATGATAGAATAGGGTGTAAATATTAATGCTGTCATGACAGTCACTCAATAATTTTATCCTCTTTAATCCCTTCAGAGTACGTGGGAGAAGACAATACCAAGAGGTACCAAGCAGAAGTCTAAGTGTGCGTGGACCCTGGTTTGGCAAAGGACGGTCAACGGAGAAGGGCATCTTAAATAAGAGTCACAGCTGTCCTGGCACTGGGATTGCGTAGTTTTCTATCGTAAACGAGTACAAATTACACATTTATAAGTCAGCCTTGGAAAAGAAGGTGAGCGTGAGCCATCTGGAGAGGCTCCACCTTCCTGAGAAGCTGATTCGGCCGTTCAATTCCTTGAGGAAGACCGGGACCACAGGTACCCAGCCTGCTGTCCTGCTACGTGGGCTGTTCTCCTTCCTTTCTCTTTTCCTTTTCTTTTTTTCTTTTTAATGGAATATTTGCCAATAAACAATGTAGATGCTGCTTTCAAGGAACTCTCAGTCTAGTCACCAATGGGTCCTAAGAATGGAAATACATGTCCTAGGGTAAAAGGGTATGCTGCTGGGACTTGAAAAATGCACTCTTGATGAAACAAGACTGACCGTATTCAGAATTGTTAAAGCTGGGTGATGGGTATCTTTGAAATTTTCCAGCAAAAAAAGTTAAAATTAAAACCAGTCTAGCTCTACCATGAAAATAAAATGAAGAAGAAGGTAAGATCCTGAAGGGCAGGGCCGAATCTTTTCTGCATACAGATAAGGCTGTCTTTGAACTAATGACAGTGAAACCAAGCAAGAGCCCAGTAGCAATAAAGACCTAGGCCCTCACCTCCCGGAAACACCTGTCCCTCCTGGAAACAATCCTCAGGGGCTAGAGGAAGCCACACGTGGTGGGTGAGACGCCTGCTTTCATCACAGTGTTTGAGAATCACGCTTCTGATGGGCGAGTCTCCAAATGCCACAGTGACCACTTCCACTGGCCCTTTGCCTACACCCCACCTGCCGTAGCCATTTATTTCCACTGAATTGGGCTTTACTGTCTTGTGCGAAGTCTTTACCATAACTTAATACAAGAAACAGGAGGAGGAAAACCATATCTCTATCTACTATAAAATTTTTGTGAAGAATATTATTTATTATTGTTCCACGTCCCCTGTATAAGGCTCCATAGGATAAATTCTATTAAGAATTTAGTGTTTAAAAAACAAAAGCGAACAAAATATTAGTGTTAGAAAATAACTGGTCTTTTCTGAGGAAATAATGTTACCAGTTAAAAAGAATTAGTTATCACATTGTCTCACTCCCTTTTGCAAGCAAAAGTAAAACAGTGTTTAATCACATAACTATTTACTCTCTGTGTTATTTGCTGACTTTCTCACTTGTATCATAGTTTTCATTTTCTATTTGTATTTCTGTTTGTCTTGTGTGGCTTAATTCTATCTGTGTATTTTATACAAAAAGTTGCTTAAATTTGATGTGATTAATGACTGCATCTATTTTAATGTGTCATTCCTCCTTATGTAGTGGGATATGACTGTCAAATAACATTTGCATCCCTAGTCGAGGTGCATATCATACTGTATACTTTGCTCTACAAATTTACTTTTAAGCATTTCACTGGTAAGTGATGTATCCCATTGCCCATTACATTTTCCTGTTATATGGTCACTTCTAGCATTAAATATCTTTGAAATAATGAGAAACAAACCCTTTCTGTGAAAAAATTTGGGTCTTTCGCCATTCCAATGATGAGGACTTAAACTTAAAAATATTCCTCATAGGGCTTCCCTGGTGGCACAGTGGTTGAGAGTCCGCCTGCCGATGCAGAGGACGCAGGTTCGTGCCCCGGTCTGGGAAGATCCCACATGCCGCGGAGCTGCTGGGCCCGTGAGCCACGGCGGCTGAGCCTGCGCGTCCGGAGCCTGTGCTGCGCAACGGGAGAGGCCAGAACGGTGAGAGGCCCGCGTACCGCAAAAAAAAAAAAAAAAAAAAAAAATATATATATATATATATTCCTTATAACTTGCTCAATGTTGATAACATTTTCCCGCAATAGAAATTAAGAATGTCAAAATGTGAGCCCTTTAAATTAAAAAAAACCTAACCTATTAAAATAGTTCACTTTAGTTTACCACTAAATTCAAATAAAAAATAAAGCCAACAATTTTATGAACACAGAACTGTCAAAATATGCTGTTTGAAACCCAGAATTTAAATTAAAATTTAAGGATGTTTCAAACTTTTATGGAATTGTATTTTAGACCAGACGACGTGTTTGAAAATATCAGTTTTGTAGGCTTGCACAGGTGTGCTGCTAAAATGTTTTAGGCAAATTTTGTTTATGATGATGATTTAGGAAGCAGGGAGGCAGGTAAACAACTTAACAATCTAAGATACTAGAGTAGAAATAAGAGCTCAACGTTAAAGCAATTAATTCGTGTGTGTGTGTGTGTGTGTGTGTGTGTGTGTGTGTCTCGGTCCTAGTACCATAAGGAACCTGAAACATTCTAAATTGGATTCTATACTAAAGGCAAAATGTAGTCCTGCATGCAAGAAACTCTCCCCTGAGAAACCCTGAGATGTCCACGTAGCCATGTTCTTTCAGACGACCCTGTCAGCTATTGCCTCAATTTTCTCATCTTCAAAATGGGCGCAAGCCTGACAATACCTGTCCTGCCTATGTCAAAAGAAACATTTTTGTTTTTCTGTTACCTATGTGCTACATGATTGGCACCTAAAAACATCAGATGAAGCAAACTGCATTACGAATGCATGATAAATGCTACCATCCAGAGACAATACTTTGCTTCAGCACTTTCTGAAAGCCTTCCTTAAAATATTGACGGGCCCTATGAACAGGGGCCGAAATACTTTCTGTCTCACACGGCTGTCATGAGATTCAAGTGTGATAATACACACAAAAGCATTTTTTACATCTATAAACTGTTATATAGAGATGAATATTGTTATCAGTAGCAAATTACAATGTATCCCAAACGAAATTAGGTAAAACGTCCGAATAAAAACTGCAAGGTTATCAAAGATTAACAAACCTGCTAAAATGAGGTTAGCAATATTCCCTTAGAGATCAAGGACATGAGATTAGAGGGTATCAGTTTATCTACATGAATCTGTTATACTAATTATACTCCTGAAAAATTAAACTCCATGACAGGCTTCAGTGATTCACTAAGAATGCTTGAGAAAAATGAGATTTACGTTTGAAAAACAAAAATTTGGAAAAGCAGTTCAGCTACTTACAGCAGTGATGATTGGAAAACTGACCACAGCGCTGAGGGAGTGGTTCGCTACGAACCAACAGCAGGTAGCAATGGCCCAGAGTATTCCAGACAGGAATCCTGAAACACACACACACCACACGTTTACCAACCACCTCCCCTCCTGAAAAATCCACACTCCAGGTAGAGCGGGAATGTTAAAGTGCTCAGATCAACACACTCCTATCAACACTGACGGCCAACATGGGTTTTTTAGCCATGTTTTGGGACCATTTTGGAAACCAAATGATTTCTCTTTTCTTGACTGCTGTGGGTATAAAGATCACCTTTTACCTTATTGACATGAAATCAAGTACCCAAAATAGTAGTTGAGGTAAAGATTGGGTAGTGGAGGGGGACCCAGGGAAGACACTGGGTCTGAACATATTCTGCAAACACCATTTACTCTAAACCATGACCATAAGAATCTGTGAAATTCAGAATGATGCTTAGCTAAGGGGAAAAAGACTCCTAGAATTTGAATAAAAATAGCAGCTAAAAGTTTTGATACTTTAGCTAGGCATTCAGTAAATATTTACCATTTTCTAAAATGGTATAGTGGTACCGTGGCACACTTTGTCTTCAATGAATTAGGCACTCAAAGTGAATCTCTGACATATGCTTTAGTTTGTTCTTTAAAAGACTTTACTTGTGGACCTATATTCCAGATTGAATTATAGCAAACTTTTAAATAAGTGAGAAATTATAATTTCTCATTATATTTATAATACATATAATTTCTCATTATATATATGTGTGTGTGTATGTATATATATGCACACACACAGATATATTACCATCAATGCCTTGTGGATTAAATTCAAAAGCATGTACATTTAACATGCCATTTTTAAGCTCAAAAATAATTTCTCCTAACTTTTTGGAGAAAATGTTTTCCCTAGTGACAATATAAAAAATATGTGAAATTCAAGATGATGCTTAGCTAAGCGGGGGAAAAAACCCTCCTGGAATTTGAATAAAAATAGCAGCTAAAATTTTCAGGATACTTTAGCTAGACATTCAGTAAATATCCTACCATTTTCTATAACGGTATAGTGGTACCATGGCACACTTTGGCTTAAATGAATCAGGCACTCAAAGTGAATCTCGGACATATGCTTTATTTTGTTCTTTAAAAAATTTTACTGGTGGATCTATATTCCATATCGAATTACAGCAAACTCTTAAATAAGTGAGAAATTATAACTTTTCATTATATATACACTTTTTTTTTTTACCAATGCCTAACTGATTAAATCCAAAAGCATGTGCATTTAACATAACTTTTTTAAACTTTAAAATAATTTCCCCTAAATTTTTGGAGAAAATGTTTATTTTCCCAAGTGACTGGAGATTCATATTTGTTGACACTTTAAAAATATATACAGGACTTCCCTGGTGGTGCAGTGGTTAAGAATTCGCCTGCCAATGCAGGGGGCATGGGTCTAATCCCTGGTCCAGGAAGATCCCACAAGCTGTGGAGCAACTAAGCCTGTGCGCCACAACTACTGAGCCCACGAGCCACAACTACTGAAGCCCACGTGCCTAGAACCTGTGCTCTGCAACAAGAAAAGTCACCAAAATGAGAAGCCCATGCATCTCAATGAAGAGTAGCCCCCGATCACTGCAAAGAGAGAGAGCCCGAGGGCAGCATCAAAGTCCCAACACAGCCATAAATAAATAAATAGATAGATAGATAGATAAATAAAAATATAGAGAGAGCCCCAGGACTCTGACTCGTAATATACATCCTTAGTTGGTGAAGAAGAAATACTGAAGTCTGATACTCAATACACAAGATGTTTCAGCACAGGAAGCAATCTTAGATTCATTGTTCAAGTTCTAGTTTCATGTTTTTAAAATCCTTCATATTTGGTGGTGAGCTGGGCCAAAGTCACTGAGGGAATGAACACGTACGCACATAGACACACAAAAACGGACGCACACAGAGAATGGCTTGGTTTCCAGAAGACGATTATTCAAGCTAAATGAATAGGGCATGATACTTTCACTGATTTACTTCACAGAGTAAGAAGAGTTTCTGTCGTTAATATTCTTACCTGGCAAGACTGCTTTGGGATATAGTTTAGGATTATTTTTCATGGCTATACAGTAGGCCAGAAAGTAGACTGTACTTGCAAGGAAGATGCCACTGAAGTGTGCAAAAACGTAGTCTAAATCTGGAAATACAGGTTAGAAAACTCTCAAGCATATCAGTTTAGTCATTTCAAATACATCTAGAGTCCTAAGAATAAAACGAACTCACTCAAATCAACTTTAAATGTAAAGGAAGCATTAATTCTCTTTTATCATCTACATGTTATTTATACAGAATTTTAATTAACATATTTAAAATAGTAAGAAGTTAGTTACTATAATCAAATCTAAAAGACTGGCTTTTATGATTATCTTGGAAAGCTAAATAAGAAACAAACATTATGTGAATATAACGTTCATATCTCCTTTTTTATTTTTTTTTACATCTTTATTGGAGTATAATTGCTTTACAATGGTGTGTGAGTTTCTGGTGTATAACAAAGAACATATTTCCTTTTTTAAGAATCGGTACCAGACCTAATTTTACTGATGGCTATAGCCACTGTAGCAAATCTCCAAGTAGACTGTAGTTGGGGGATGGTGTGTAAAAAAATTTTAGAAGTGCTCATTTTTTATGGTGTATTGATCAATCTGGAGACAAGCTTCCAGGCTGCAGATGGCAGCCACCCAGGCAACTATACAGAAGGACATTCAGGAAGTTATTCCAAAGAGGATTTTATTTGTTTTCTATAAACCTAATTACACGGGGGAGTTAATAACACAGATGGTGGCCCAATATCTGAGAAATCCAACTCCACTGACTATTTAAAGCAGAGGGTCCTTTGGCCAAACAGATGGGTGTAATGCAGGTTCTTGACTGGGAAGGTCACACTGGGCTCGATGTCTCAACTAAATTTGGAGAAAGATGAGTGGCCCTGTTTAGCCAGAAAATCTTGAAAGTCAAAGGGTTTGTCTCTTCTTCTAAAGTCTTAAATCCTACTTCTGAGTCATATCACAACACATCCACCCAAAGACCACCAGAAAAGGCAGCATAATCTAGTGATTAAAACACTGACAACCTGGTGGGACTCATCAATCCACCACTTGTTAACTTGGAGACTTGGGTAAGTTACCTACTCTCTCTCTGTCTTAATTTTCTCAATTGTAAAACCGGAATAATAATGGTATCCAACCAGTAGGGTTGCTAGGAGGGTCCCTTGAGTTATTACTGAAACTAGAACAGCGCCCAGCACAGAGCATATACCATTTATGTGACTGTTAAATAAGTGACATTAAAAAAATATGCCCCCTTGAATTATTTTTGAATAAATTGGAATAAAGTGTTATCTCTATCAGACGACATCTGAGTTGTCATAAGAAAGATCCCTAAGAACTGATTGTACTATTTATGGGAAGAGATTGTTGAGGACATTGTTTATTATGTCCCAGTACCAAGAACAACTGTACTCCTGAACAATTAGTTGTTTTTATCCTGTGTTTGCTGAATTCTGGGACTGATCTGATTCCCTTTGTGGCTGTAAGAAATCTTAGAGCCAAATGATGACTCATCACTAGCAAGTGTACAAGTGTAGCACAGTTTTTCGACTCATTCATGGCTCTTTTTTTTGTCACTCTTTTTTCCTTCTCTCTTAATTTATCCTATGCTGTTCTACTTTTGTTAGTTTTTATCCTTTAAAATGAAAAGAATAAAAATACAAAAGGTATTTGTATAAAATCTTTAAAAAAAGACAGAAATTAATAAAAGTTTGAGTACTGTTCCTGGGGCTGAATATAAAAAGGAAGAAACAGACCATGGTAGTCACTCAAAGTCTATCTGCTCCTTTAGAGTTCAAATCCCAGCTTCTCCATCAATCTTTCCCTCATGACTTGCCCTCCAGAAGTCTCCCTTATCGGATCACAGATGACATTCATTTCCTGTGCCACGGATGTAGAACTGTCTTAACCACGATATCATTCTTTTATCGTTTCGTGGGTGTAAGCCACGTTTCAGTATAATCACAGGATCCTGAATTAGACACTCTCACCTCCTCGGAGACTGCAGAAGGCTGTTGCACACTGTGTGGAAGTGACGTCTTGAGAGATTAATTCTAGCGCTAGAAACTGAGATAATCTGGCAGCATTACATTGGGCCTTTCAATGCGTTACTCGTGCTCGAAAAATGATATAGTAAGCAGGCTATATTTTGACCTTTATTTGATTTTAAAGTACTATGTGCTACACTTCAGGGTTTTTTTTTTTTTTTTTTTTTTTTTTAAGAGAAGAATACATATTTTCCTAGAGATCATCAAACTGGAAAATAATCTCCAAATCTTGCAGCAAAGCCAGAAACCATGTGTTAAGATCCAAGTAGCTGAAACGAACCCTGACTAAAATTGATTCTATTTGTATGTTAAAGATCACATGAAAATATTCCAACAGTCCTTTATTTTTAGTTTCCCGTGCCCTTCTAACTCACCACTTGCAAGGACAAAGTAAGATCAAATCTGATGAAATGAAATTTTATTTTAAGGCACGCCGAGAAAATCTAGACATAAAATTCTCTCTGTGTCTGTCTGGCCTTCCTCCCTCCCTAATGTGAGGTACGCATCTGCATTACACTTTAACTGGAGCTTCTCAGAATGGGAGTGCTTGCCTGACCGGAAAGATCAATTTCTTTTTTGCTCCTGATGCTACCAATGTATGATAACTTCTTAAAAGACTTGTTCTTTCCCAGCTCTGCAGCGGGCCATGGTGATCTGCTGCTCCTTTGCAGCTGCTTACGGTGGACTATGTGTCCTTGGTGAACTTTACGTAAAATATCGGTACGTCATTTTGATGTACGATCCTTTGTCTCGGAAACGTATGTGACAGTGCGTTTGCCTTTTAACAGGCGGAACGGTTCCCAGAGCTTCTGAGAGTCTGTCCCCTGGGCTATAATCCTCAGTTTGGCTCAGATAAAATTCCCTTTTTTCGCTTCTTAACTTGACTGTTAATTGAATTTTCATCGACAAATCTATGTACCAGTATCCACCACAGTCCCATTCTTTTTATACTCTTAACTAGATACATGGGTAGTGAGTATATTTATAAAGTAAAATAACTTTTTCCTCTCACCGTTCTGACTTGCCCCTGCATATATACTATCATTTCTCTTGCTGTGGTCCTTGATGTAAATGATTGGCACAAATGTGGATCCATAGAGTATTCCAGATATTACCGCGAGACTGCAGCCCCTTAAAAACAAATAAATCACTATTCATCTGGGCCCAAAGCAATGTTTCTGCCAAACGCACACATGGGATCATATCAAAAGCATGTTTCAAAATGGAAATCACAAGGCATTGTGTAGCAATCACCCATCTGTCTCAAGTGGGGTGACAAGCAAAAGCCCCAGGAGTGCCCTGCAGGGTCAAGGTACCTGATGCCACCTTGCTGTGATGCAGCTTCCGTCCTCCACCATCTAATGGTGGAAGGACATGATTTACAGACGCTGCAGTGGATTATGATAAATTGTCATTACGTAGGTGAGAATATTGCCACCATATTCTACAGGCGACATAAATAAACCTGGCTCTCTCATTAAATTATGCAGTATTTGTAGACTGACACCGTGCCCTATGCTTCTTTTTTAAACCCTCTGTGACAATAGCACAGATAATAATAATGACTAGAATAGACTAAGGACCAAACACACGTTTGTTCAAAACAACTGCTGAGATCCACAGACTTGCCTATGTCTTAGGCATGGTCAAGGGGAAGTGCTGATTTAATAACATAATTTAAGAAACCTTTTTTTTTTTTTTTTTTGTGCTGACAACCTGTGGGATCGTAGTTCCCAGATCAGGGATTAAACCCCGGCCCCCTGCAGTGAAAGCGCCAAGTCCTAACCCTGGACCGCCAGGGAATTCCCTAACAAAATCGTTTGAATATTTCAGGTAAAACATTACTTCCTGTAAGAAGAAAACGTTTTGCCTTAAGCACTAGGGTCACATTGATCCCTCAGACTTGGGCCATATCTGCGTGAAGCAAGGGCTTCCAGTGGTTTTGGCAGGGAGGTGAATAATATTTTGCAACAATCCCTTTGGCTTAATATAAAGAACAATAGCATGAAACAGGAAAGAGTTTTAGGCAAAAACCATACCTTTCCAAGCTTGAAAACAAATGCTTAGGGACTTCCCTGATGGTCCAGTGGTTAAGACTCCACGCTTCCACTGTAGGGGTCATGGGTTCGATCCCTGGCTGGGGAACTAAGATCCCACATGCCGCAGGGTGTGGCCCCCCCCCAAAAATGAAGTCTATTTTAGTGGTGTTTTAAGGAATATGAGACTGTAGGTACTCACATGGCCAGTGAGCTCTGTTCATGATGGAAACCCCTGCATCCTGGGGAGGCCTAGACCATCTGGTCCTGGAGGAGGGTCCCAAATGCGGACCAGATTAATAGACTAGGCTGGCCAATGAGACAACTGAAAACATTCTTCTTAACAAATATTCCCTTAACAAAGGCAATGCTTTGTGAAAAATGTTTTGTTTGATATATCTATTTTATTCCAAAGCAAAAATAGCAACGTATTTATTTCTTCCAAAGCGTGTGGGTTAGTTCATTCTTTCATTCATTCCATTTATTCAAATATTTATTGAGCATCTATTATGCACCCAGTACTGCCTCTTTCCCACTGTGAGGTCACTGTATATACTAACAGAGGACATGCCTCCTATTCTTGAGGTGTCACCACAGAAAGTCTAAAACATCCCTCAACTGAAAAATGCAAGCTACATACTATTACATATCCATATTTCTTATATAAAATATACAAAATTTTCATACATAAAACATAAACATTCTCATATTTCTCTGTCAGCCCCCAAAACCCTAAAATATAAGGGCTGTCATTGAACCTAACTCTCCTGGTCTTGATACAAAGAATTGGGGGTGGGCGCTAGGGCCTACACAGACACAAAATATTCTACTGTATTTGACAATAAATATCTTGGGATTATAAAACTGTCTGACACACGAGTGGAGGGATTTCCAGTGGAGAGCATCCTGGATAATGTAATGGAGACGTGGCCCTAATTCGACTGGGATGGCTGGGAGCATACTGGCCATTATACTCTGTGGCCTATGGTTTTACTTTACTTTGCTTTTTCTTTTTTTTTTTTAACTTTACTTTTACTTTAGGCATGAAAGTCCTGCAAAATGAGATTGCTTTTGTCAGCTACTTATTGGCTAGAGACACTGCAGTGGCTTAGGAATTCCTTGGAGCACCGAGACCAAGGTCCTCTGTACCTTAAAATTCAGCAAGCGACCCGAAAGTCTCTCTACCATGGAGCTAGGAAGTCAAAGCTTGTGTTACCATTTTCGTCTTGAACTCAGATGAATATGACTTCACTCTTGCATTAACCAAATATAAAACAGAATAAGAGAACCTTTTCTTACACTAAGCGGTTTTGCACTGTAGAAAGTTTATCCACCCAGGAATGTTCAGGATCGGGGTCTTGAGTTTTGTTAACCACCTATTGAAAACATTGGCAAAAATCAAAAGGAAAACAGCATTCAACTGATAACCACACTGGTGACAAGAAGATGTTCAGCGTTTTTCTCTTCTCTCTCAAACGCACTTTAAAATATGACCATGTCACCCTGCATACTGATTCCGTGGGCATCTCTAGACTCAGATGTTTCTGATTCTGTTTCTCTGTCACTCAGAATGGTCTGGCAGTGGGCAACTTCTCTGTTCAAATGCTTTTCACAGTTTATTAAATGGCTATTTTGATACACCTGTCAAAGCTAACAAAAGTTATTAATGCTTGCATTCTATTTGCAAATTTTAATAACTTGTAAAGAAATTAGAACTTAGACTCTTCTACTGTGGAATACCTAAGATCAGTAGGCATATTGTTATCCAGCCTCTTTAACTATATTAGCTAACGAAACATTTCCAGCCTTGTTTTGAGATTAGCTAATATTCTAAGTCAGGAAAAGTTATGAGCAAATTCAGAATATTTCTACTATTGAATGTAAGCATCTTTGTCTCCTAGCTGAAGTTTCCTTGATGCCATACTCCTAAAGCTTTCATAAGAGATGAGAAACTATTGTACCTTTGAATTCTTCGTTATGTGCTAAGTCAGGCTTTCCTTTGGCAATCATGCTTTCTCACCCCACGAGCCGCTCGTGATGTATAGCAGCATCGTAACCAATACTTTCTATGTATCTTTAAACTTAAGTTTGCTTACATACTTCCGTCTTGATGGAAAAATCTAAGGTCGTTAGCCCTCTCTGTAGCTTTTGCCAAGTTGCATTTTTTTCCCTTTCTTCCCCCTTTGTTTGCAGGGAAGGTGGTTAGGAGGTATCTGGGTCCCTAAAGTGGGCAAGGAATACCAGACACCTTCTCCCCATCCCACTCCTTCATTCTCTCTGAAACATCTCCCTGATCAGAGACGCCTACGGATCAATACATCTTTCCTCTAACACCTAAGCTACTTATCATTTGACTTTAGTGTCAATTTAACTAAGGTTTCTGTCACCTTAGTTGATAAAAGTTTTGATAGGGGAAGAAGGAAGGGGAAGAAGCAATTCATTTTGAAGTAAAGAGTAGAGGCAGCGCCTTCCAGGGAGGCAGCGCCTCTGTGTGTGGGTGGGAGGTGGCGGCAGCCAGCACTGGGCCCTGGGCAGGCACACGAGACACTCAGCATCCGTGGTGCTGGAGTCTGTGCTCATGGCCGTGGCGGTTTGCCCTGGAACCACTTCTGTATGTGGAGCCGCTGGCACTAGTGCTGCGGCTGTCTTGTAAAGGTTGCCCCTGTTTAACCTAGACTTGCTATTCCAGACTAATTTATATTCTTCAGGGTCAAAACAGTGACTCCTTACTTATTTCCTGTCTTCACCTTTGAGTAGAATGGGATACGGCAGAAAAGAGAAATAGAAGAAAGTCAAGTCTAATTCCCACTTCCGTGTGATTTGATTTACCCTTTCACTGGCTTTGTCTTATCTGTGGCCCCTGCCCTCTCCCAATCCTACTTTAAAGCCTCCTTCCTCCCCCTTTCTAAAGTCATTTTCGTGTTCCTTCTCAGTATTCAGTGTTCCCGTACTGCGGAAATCCTTAAGTTACTTCAATATATGGGCTTGTGTGCACATCTCCTAGTAGGGATCTACCGTTAATAAAAAGAAGTAGACCTCTGTATTTGTTGAGCATCTTTACTGTGGAAATATTGATGGCTACATAGACCTAGCCATAATAAATATGCTAAAATATTTCAGATAGCCCTGATTTTAAAAAAATACCCCATTACCCGCTTATCTGCATTCAAATTCATGCATTTTCCTTTCGTCTTAATTATATGTTTCAGATCAAGGTGGTTCTCATTCTCTACTCACATGCTCTGTTATTAATGGTGTGGTGTCCACAGAATATGTGGTATTTGGTATTTTGCTTTTGATGAACAAAAATATGAAAGCACTGCAAAGAAAATAAATTTTAGTGACATTTATCACAACCCTGGTTCACATTAAGTTGCCTGAACTTAAGGGAAAACATCGTATCTTAATGATACGATGATTACTTCCAAACTGCCTCTTCAGGGGTCCTGCCATTTCTCCAGCACCGCTGTTCTCTTTGACATCTCTCCTTGTCTTCAATTACAACAGCTTAAAAGCTAGACTCATAAGCTTCCCTCCCAAATCAGATCTTTCTCCTGATTTTCTTGTTTCAGTCAATGGCCCCATCTTTCTTTTTATTCATGCTTAACCCTGGAATCACACGGTAAAAAACACAAATGGAAACACCTTGAAATAATATATCTCACCTGTTCTATTGACAACCCCCCTCCCCCAAAGCTTAACATCCTCAATTGGACAAACTCGAGGAGATAAGTACCACTGGTGTGAGTGCAGAACTGTGTGACCCCTGCAGGGGAGACCCTGAGGCCATGTACTAAAGGCATAGGTGTGTCCACTCTTGTCCCTACCAGTCCCGCTCCGGGACCTCTAACACAAGCACAGACACACTCAGGTGAGCCGACCTTCATGATCATCCAGTGGAATATGACACAGCCACAAAAAAGGAATGAGGATGCCCTCTGTGCTCTGATATGGAAAGACCTCCAGAGTATATTTTAAGAGATAAAAACACACGTAAGCCTAATGCCTTTTTGCCCTTTAACCTCTCTCTCCCAAGGCACTGACTATTCATGTCCAGTATCTTTGTAACAAATGCCTCACTGACCTTGACTTTTGAACCACGCCAAAATGCTAAAATATGTTAAAATATTAAATTAACTGAAGGAAACTAACAACTTTGGTATACTTTTGATATTCCTTTTTAAAAACACTTGCATGGTTCAAAAGTTAAAGCAATATAACAAGTTTTCAAAGCACACATGAGACTGAAATAGTATAGGTAGCTGAGTGCAGACTAGTGAACCCAGATATGCTATCTTTTGTACAAAAATTTAAAATGTCGAGTTAGCTTCCTTAGTTCAGTCTCTTGGCTGCTTTATAAACGTGAATGGTTCCATATTCCCTTCCATAGGAAATTCAAGTTTTGCTTTGATTTTTACTGCTCTCTGCTTCATGCCCCGTTCAACCTTTCTCAACATAATTCTCCCATGGACTTCTTTCCCTGACCAGCCCCTGCTCCAAGCTTGTACGTCCCGCTTGTGAGCCTTCCTTAGCTGGACATACCGTGTCCTCACCTCTTACCCAAAGTAGAGAAGACGTGAAGTGCTGACTGTGAGAAGGGAGCCCCACCCCCGGCTGGTCCTCCCCTATTGTCCTCTTCTCTGAATTCCCAAAACACTGAGAATCGTCATCACACGGTCCAGACCATCTGCCACAGGTCCATGTAATCTTTTTTCTCTAAAGACTTTCCAATTCAATAGAAGATAGGAACCACATTTTCCATCTGCTTCAAGGTCCTCGAAGTACCTGACACTCAGTAAAATTGAATGCATAAAACCTGATTATATGTGTCTATCTTAATTGTTAAATAGGCATGTGTGTGCGCTCATATATATGTTAATTCGCAAAGCTAACATTAGACACTGCAACTGCATTTTCTCCTCAAAGTTACCATGAAAACCCTCTGCTTTGTATAGACCCATCTGTTTTTCTAATAGCAATAGAGGATGATATGTTAGAAATATACTTGAAGGACACAGAGAAAAGCCCTAGACTGCTTCTTCAAACAACTGTGTGACCCTCCAACAAATCACTTAACCTCTCTGACCCTCAACTTTTTTCATCTAAAAAATGGGGAGGGACTTCCCTGGTGGCGCAGTGGTTGAGAATCACCCGCCAATGCAGGGGACACAGGTTCAAGCCTTGGTCTGGGAAGCTCCCACATGCCACAGAGCAACTAAGTCCGTGCACCACAACTGCTGAGTCTGCACTCTAGAACCCGTGAGCCACAACTACTGAAGCCCACGTGCCACAACTACTGAGCCCACGAGCCACAACTACTGAAACCTGTGTGCCTAGAGCCCGGGCTCCGCAACAAGAGAAGCCACTGCAATGAGAAGCCCGTGCACCACAACAAAGAGTTGCCCCCGCTCGCCACAACTAGAGAAAGCCCACGCGCAGCAATGAAGACCCAATGCAGCCAAAATTTTTTTTAAATAAATAAATAAAAATAAATAAATAAAATAAAAAATGGAGATATACCCACTTTACAGAACTGTGATGAGAATTAAATAGTAATGGCTACAAAATTCTCGGGGTATTTTTTGGCACATGATAAAATCTCAAAATACGTTAGTTGAGAAGTTTCACTACAAATTGGATGGGAGATGGGGTGCTGAGCATGAGGAAGAAATGAAGACTAAGGAATCAGTGGTCTGAGCCTGTATACTGGACATGAAATGGGTGAGTCAGAAAGAAGAATCCAGCTCGATTAGGTCAAGAGGGAATCTGGTGGCACTAAGTTAGGACAAGGTAATGAGATGTATCTTATGGATATGAACACAAAGCCAAATAGATTACAAGGTCTTCCGGGCTACAGACTTGAAGAACTTGGTACAGTGTGTCAAACACAAAGTTCCATGATGGAGTCTGTGAATGCTTTCAAAAGCATGGGAAACTTTAAAAATCAATATGTTATACGCAAGGGTACTTCTCTATACTTCCAACCTTTCCAATTTCCCTAGATTTGCAACCCTATACACTTACTATTAGTAAAACTCACGTGTGTGTCTACACTGACAACTGATTTCAACAAGCATCTATTATATATCAAGCACTGTGCAGCGAAGTCTGATAGTGATGGTGGGAGAAATGGTGCACAAAGAAAATAACAGCCTTTGTCCTACAGGATCTCATAGTTTAAGGATAAAGAGGGTTGTCTGAATAATACAACACAGACCCTGAGAATGTGGGTAATAGAAGAAGTGCAAAATACAATGGGAGACTAGGGGTGATCCATTCTATTTATAATTAGGAAGAAGAAAATCAAGAAAACTTCATACAGGATGGGAAATCTTAACTGATATTTCAGGGAGGCAGAGGAAAGGGCTTTTGGGGCTGAAGGAAGTGTCGGGTATGATAAGTAATCCTGGGTCAGTGAACTGACAACCCAGGGCGAAACTGTGCTAGGAAGAAGTGCTGAATCTCTAACTGTGGAGGACATGGTGGATTAACAAGACAGATTTATTCTGAATCCAGTGGGGAGCCTTCAGGGCTTCCTAAATAGAAGAGTGATGTCCTGATTTGAGAGCAGATACAAGCAAGTCATACTGGCAACAGGAAAGAATGGAACTAGGGAACTGAGATGTGAGATTTTTATGGTATACAGGTGGGTAGGTAGTATGGGACCGAGGGAAAGGAGAGGAGGAACCTGTGAAAGGTTCAGAAAGAATTTTACAGGATTTGATATGGGGTCGGGTACAAAGGAAAAAAAAATTCAAGATGTCCGAGGTTCTGAATTTGAATGACTGTGGCTAATACCTTCTACGGAGAGAAGGAACGCAGGAAGAGGGACCAGTGTTCAGGGAAGGCTAAAGTAAGAAAAATAATTCTGAGTGGGAAATGTTGAGGGCAAATAGAAAGGAACCAGCAGCCCAGGGTTTGTGCAGGGCTGGCACAAACCCTGACCTGGCAGGGTCCCCTTCCACAGGTAGCCCCACCTGAGACGGAGTAGGAGGCACCCGGGGGGCATGCACGTCGAGATGTTTAGCCTGATCCGCAGTTCTACGTAAGGACTGTGGCTCTGAAGAAAGCTAACCGCTAGAATCAAAGATCTGGGTTTCCTCACAACACAACTCTACAGAGGAAGCAAGTTAAGGAAGTAGAGAAAAGAACGGAGAGTAGATTCAAGGATAAATCAAAGCCTTTTTTTTTTAAATTTTAATTTATTTATTTTTGGCTGCATTGGGTCTTCCTTGCTGTGCGCAGGCTTTCTCTAGTTGCTGCGAGTGGGGGCTGATCTTCCTTGTGGTGCGCGGGCTTCTCACTGCTGTGGCTTCTCTTGTTACGGAGCACAGGATCTAGGCACGTGGGCTTCAGTAGTTGTGGCACACAGGCTCAGTCGTTGTGGCTCGTGGGCTCAGTAGTTGTGGCACGTGTGCTCAGTAGTTGTGGCACGTGTGCTCAGTAGTTGTGGCTTGAGCGCTCTAGAGTGCAGGCTCAGTAGTTGTGGCACATGGGCTTATTTGCTCCGAGACATGTGGGCTCTTCCCGGACCAGGGCTCGAACCAGTGTCCCCTGCATTGGCAGGTGGATTCTTAACCACTGCGCCACCAGGGAAGTCCTCAAAGCCTTTTTTTAATTGAAAAGGAAATCTGTCTTCTTGAGAACTCCGACTCCTGGATCTTCACTGAAGCACGTCTAAGAGAGTGTCCTGGACTTTTTTCTTGGCATGCGCTCCACTTCCACCCTGAACCATGGGGACTAGAAGACTGAAAACTACATTTGCCCAAATTGTGCTTCATCCCGGCTTTGCCAGCGGTGGGGGTGGGGTGGGGTCGGGCATCATCTTGCCTTGGGTGGCTGCAGGGGTGTCAGCAGCTCAGGGCAGACACATTTCTCCCCACAGTGCCAGCTGGGGTGGGTGCCCTGGGGCTTTGGGTGATGCCACCTTCTCCCTTTGCTCTTTTGGGCTTTATAACACTTTTTGTCAACAATTCCCTGTGCTATATCCTCTGCTGTTTAAGATGCCTGGGGTGGTTTTGGATATGGAAACTGACTGATACTTAACCTGGATAACACGTAGGGAAGATGTAAGGCTAGACATGACCTTAGCAATGCTTTACAATTGACTGTCCAGAGGATGGGAGCAATTGTTTCCATTTTAAAAAGAAAAGCAACATCCTAAACCAATGTAACCAGATTCCAAGTTTCCTTATACTGGCTACGAAACTCCAAGTCATTTCAATGAATTCCTTTCGGAACAAACTGATTTAACGGAGTTAAAATGGAAAGGTTCCAGAAATTCCTTTTAGTAAAGGGTAAAAAATATTAACAAACAGAAAACTCAGTTAAATAGAGTCGAGAGAGCGGAATGGGGAGCTCACATGCCCTGGGATCATAGCAGAGCCCAACGGGAAAGAGACAGACCCCTCTTCCTTCCTGGCCAGGCCTCAGCCAATGGACAGCCGTGGACGCCTCGTTTACTATAACCCTCCCAACTTCCTTGTGTTCTCTATAAAAGCGTTCTCCTTCCCTTGATGTGAGGGACTTGTACTGGCTCGCCATGGTCGCAGACCCTGAACTGCAATTCTCTGCTGGTCCTGAATAAACCCATTTTTGCTGGGGACAATCTGGCCGTCTATTTGTTTCAGGTCAACAAAAGAAACTTAGAAGAGAGCCAGGATGCACCACAGAAGAGATCACTGCCTTTTCCTGCCTCAGACCAAGATCCAGACTAAGTTGGGTGACTCCCAGACACGCTGGCTAGTTAACTGTTGAGTTGGACAACATAGACCCAAAGGGGTAACAGTAACCAAACATGAAATAGTTATTAATTAAAAGAGTGACTGTTGTAATTAAAATTACCCGCCATATAGAGCATTAGCCATGTGTCTAGCCCTACACATAGCACTGAACATATTTATTTAATCCTCAAGATATCCTATGAGGCTGGTGCAATTATTAGCCCCACTTTATCCCCAGATGAAGAAACCAAGGTTTAGAGAAATTAAGTGACTTGCCCAAGGTCACACAAGTAGAAGTGATAGAACGTGAATAATTTGTAATTTTAGAGAATGTACACTTTCTAAAGGGAGAAGGAACGTGGAGAAAAACAAAGCCTGATGGAGTGGATAAATTGGCCTCAAATTATCATTAAGTCAAGACAAAGGCATTCTGCATTCCAATTTTGGGGCGTAAAGAAATGTTTTCTGAGAGAGCTCTTCAAAGCTTGAATGCTCTGTGAATTGTACAAAATATACAAAATTGCCTCTAACCAAAAATGTCAAGAATCTGCTATTTTAGAAGAATCAATGTTATTTCCTCTCCGATTGGCCTGGAAGAACTCTCTAAGGCAACATTTCAACGACAAAGAGATTGTTGCTGAATGTGTTTGGAGAAAAGCCATCAACTGCAGGAGGAAGGGAAATACAGTGTTCTTTCCCTGAAGAATAAAAAAGACTAAAACCTTTGCAGGCAATACTATCCATTATGAGAGGCGCTGACAGGAAACACAGATGGAGTCTAGAGAGGAAAAGGGACCGAATCTAAGGTGACCTAATTCTGTGATGGTTTTATGGGCTGAACACTTCCATTCAGCCAGTGAATATAACTAGACATCCCCAAACAGGTATTTACATGAGTGTGTGTTGTCACAGGTGAGAGAGTGGTTACGTGAGCGGGTTGAGAAGAGCTGAGTGACGTGACAGGAAAGTGGAAACTGAGTGGCAAAGAATACCTGAGTAATAAGAGAGAATCAGTGGCTATTTCAGAGCGTCAGGAAGCCAGAATAACGTTGACTTATAGCATTTTCTAGTTCGCAAAATACTTTAACTCCATTTGATCCTCATTTATGAGCTATGATTTTTCTGAATATTACAGATAATGAAAATAAGCTTCACAGCAGCTAAAAGGTTTCCCAGGGTCTCAGAGCTTTTGACCACTGAGGCTGGGGCCCCTGACCCCAGAGCTGATACTTTCTGTCCCCTGAAGCCATGCCTGTCAATGTAAATGAAGAATCTGAGAAAAAATCATGTTGATTGATGAGACGTGGGTGTAAAGCAATGTCCACACATCAGGATCTTTAACAAGTGTCCTGAATGTTGGGAAGAAGAGTTAAATCATAAAAATGGCCAGGTACCTTACTACTGACAGCCCGGCTCCGATGTAATTGAGCAGTGGTTTTGACACCTCTTCTGCATCCATTCCAAACCAGCCAAACCTGGAAATGGAAAGAGTCATATCAAAGAAGATATTGTTGAATATGTGTTCATCACAGTGTTTAAGGCCATGGACTCGGGGTCAGATTCCTGGATTGAAATCCTAGGTCCCTCACCTCCTACCTGTGACTTGGATAAGTTAACTATCTCTATTGGGCCTCAATTTCCCATGTTTAAAACTGGGACAATTACACCTCCAATTACACCTCACGTACAGGTTTCTTAAGATTAAATGAGCTAGTATATGTAAAAGTACTTGTCTAAAAGAAAAGTCCCTTTCTCATTAAGACTAAGGAAGAAGGAAGAAAAAATAGATTAAGTGGGTAATTGAATGCTGGTGAGTTGACTGCTACTTTGTATAATACTTGAAATAGATTCAATAACTGCTTGGTTAAAGATCGCTGCTCTTTGGCATCCCTTTAAATTCTTTTTTTTTTTTTCCCCATGTCTTGAGGTTGTATTGATCATCACCGACCATCACTGTGAACCACCCAGGGCCAGAGAAAGGAGGCAAGGACAGGAAAAAGACAATAGCACTTGTAAAAAGCAGGGCGGGGATGAGGAAAGGACAGGAAAGAATGTACTGGAACTTAGCTGGCTTTGTTATAACTGAGGTTGTTGTAGTGTTTTGAGTGGGAAGAGGGGCCCGGAAAGCAAGGTTAGAGTGAAAGCCCCCTTTCTATTTATTTTCCCAAACTCAACTTGAACGTTCATCTTAATGCTGACCTAGGGTGGTGCAGTCCAAAAGGATCTTCTCAGAAGATGAAGCTGTTCCCAGGCTGCACCAGACCATAGGGCAGCTTCCGCCAGATACGGTGATAGAGCACTTGACACGTGGCCAGCGCAGCCGAGGAACTCGATGCTTAACTTTGTCACATTTTAATTAATTTAAATTTAAATACACATGGCCACATGTGGCTTGCGGTGACCCGATCTGGACAGCTCAGCTCTAGAGCTGCAGGTTGGCAAACTTTCCCTTTAAGGGCCAGTGGGTACATATTTTAGGCTTTGCGGGCTAGGTGGCCTCTTGCAACTACCCACCTCTACCATTATAGGGAACAAGCAGCCGCAGACACTCCTTAAACGGATGTGTTTGGCTGTGTTCCAATATCACTTTATTTACAAAAATGGCTGGGAAGGGGGACCAGGGTTTGCTGACACTGGCTCAGACCCCAGAGGGAAGAATATGGGCTTTAGAACCATGGCTGATTAGCTCTGTGAACTTCAGCAAGTCCCTCATCTTCTTTGTGTGCCAGTTCTCTTATAAGATAGCACTTACCTCATACAGTTGTGAAAATGAGATGGGAATAATGTATATAATATGTCCAGCAAACTGCCACACATAGAAAGGGAACATAAATATCAGTGTCCTTTCTCTCTCCCTGCTTTGTTCCCTAGAGACAATTCTTTACTTTATCTTGATCAGAGTGTCAGATCACTTCTTTAGAACTTAAGGGAAATAGTAATTCAAGGTAGCATATGTTATGTGTATGCCTTACCAGTAGTGGCCTCTGTGAGGGTAGGAACCAAGCATTATTCCTCTCAGCTAGTCCCATGCTTAGCACTGGCCTTACACAGAGGGTGAGTGCAGAGAATCATAGTTGAAACACTTTGCTTTGTGTTACCTTGAGCTTGCCCAGCCGATTAAGGCATTAAATGATCCCCAGATTAAGATTCCAAGGCCCAAACCAATGGTTTTGATAATTGGGACAACCGCAATGTTTCCTGTAGATGAAATATACAGAAGAAAGGTGTTATTTCCAATACAGAAAACAAGTTTATCAATTGAATTAATTTTTATTTTAATTTCAGCTGAAGCTCATGGGAGGGTTCCCTTTTCTCCACATCTACGCCAGCATTTATTGTTTG
This sequence comes from Pseudorca crassidens, assembly GCF_039906515.1. Taxonomy (NCBI): domain Eukaryota; kingdom Metazoa; phylum Chordata; class Mammalia; order Artiodactyla; family Delphinidae; genus Pseudorca; species Pseudorca crassidens. The sequence goes on from NC_090299.1 coordinate 152,282,933, forward strand.
CAGGTTTTTTGATGATGGCCATTCTGACCGGTGTGAGGTGATACCCCATTGTAGTTTTTTGTGTTTTTTTTTAACATCTTTATTGGGGTATAATTGCTTTACAATGGTGTGTTAGTTTCTGCTTTATAACAAAGTGAATCAGTTATACATATACATATGTTTCCATATCTCTTCCCTCTTGCGTCTCCCTCCCTCCCACCCTCCCTATCCCACCCCTCTAGGTGGTCACAAAGCACCGAGCTGATATCCCTGTGCCATGCGGCTGCTTCCCACTAGCTATCTACCTTAGTTTGGTAGTGTATATATGTCCATGCCTCTCTCTTGCTTTGTCACAGCTCACCCCTCATTGTAGTTTTGATTTGCATTTTCAGTAGCCATGGAAGCACCCTAAATGTCCATCAACAGAGGAATGGATAAAGAAGATGTGGTACATATATACAATGGGATATTACTCAGCCATAAAAAGGAATGAAGTGATGCCATTTGCACCAATGTGGATGGACCTAGAGATGATCATACTAAGTGAAGTAAGTCAGACAGAGACAAATATCATATGATATTGCTCACATGAGGAACCTAAAAGAAGGCTACAAATAAACTTATCTGCAAAACAGAAATAGAGTTACAGATGTAGAAAATAAATTTATGGTTATCAGGGGGTAAGTGGGGGTGGAGGGATAAATTGGAAGAGTGGGATTGACGTATACACACTACTATATATAAAATAGATAACTAATAAGGACATACTGTACAGCACAGGGACCTCTACTCAATTCTCTGTAATGATCTATATGGGAACAGAAGCTTAAAAAAGAGTGGTTATATGTATATGTATAACTGATTCACTTTGCTGTACAGCAGAAACTAACACAACATTGTAAATCAACTACACCCCAATAAAAATTTAAAAAAATAAAACAAAATAAAGATTTAATAAAAATGAAAAAAAAAAGCTTATGGGATTTGGACAAACTTAGTAAAGCACAATTCGTCATTTTAAAAATAAAACAGCCACATATTTTGGCATTTAAACTCATGATTATGACTGCTAAAAGAGCCAGGCTTAGGGCAACATCCTACAGAGAAAATGTTGAATTAGCTCCTTGCCTAACTGCACCAATGCTCTTCGTCCTTAGCCTAGGTCTCTGTTTTATGTCTTTTTGCAGAAACTGGTCAATGATAAAATCGGTAGTGACCATCCCCTACGACTCGAACCAGGGCCAACCGCTGGCAGATGTCCCTGTCCCAGTACGGCCCAGACTTTGCTCTCCCATGCTCACCCACTTGTCTTCTGGAGTCCTGCACCCAGTGCTTCGTGCTCAGGACTAAATTCATGGTTCGTCTTTCCAGTTCTTGACTGGCTGTCTGGTCTCAGTCAATCTCCTCTGGAAAGGTTCCCTCTCTTGGTTTCCAAGATCTCTTCATCTCCCAGTTCCCTCCTGTTTCTCTCTTTCTCTGGCTTCTCTTTCTCATCAGACCTTCCGGATTTAGATGCCCTCTGAATATTTTCCCTAGAACACACCCCTCCTCTTGCTATATTCTTCTTTGGGTACTTGACTAGTTTCATGATTTCAGCTATCAGCTAGAGTCACATGCTCCCAGTGCTAGCCTGGACCTTCTCCAGAGTTTTAGTCTCGATAAGAAATTTCCTGGGCTTCCCTGGTGGCTCAGTGGTTAAGAATCCATCTGCCAATGCAGGGGACACGGGTTCGAGCCCTGGTCCGGGAAGATCCCACGTGCCGCGGAGCAGCTAAGCCCCTGCGCCACAACTACTGAGGCTGTGCTCTGGAGCCCGTGAGCCACAGCTACTGAAGCCCACACGCCTAGAGCCCGTGCTCCGCAACAAGAGAAGCCACTGCAATGAGAAGCCTGGGCACCGCAACGAAGAGTAGCCCCCGCTCGCTACTACTAGAGAAAGCCTGCATGCACCAACGAAGACCCAACACAGCCAAAAGTAAATAAATTTATAAAAAGAAAAAGAAAAAGAAATTTCCAACACCAGGAACTTTCAGCTCAAAAGGTCCCAGCTGAACTCATTATTTTCCCTTTCGGACACGTTCTCTTCCCCGTTTTCCTCATCCAAGTCAATGACACCATCACTCTCCTAATCACTTACGAGAAAATCCCTACATTACCATTGGGTCCTCCCTTTCCTCTGCTCCCCACATTCAATCAGCTACTGTAACCTACAGCATCCCCGTCTGCAGCAGTTCTCAAACTAGACTCTAACCCACCGACTCCCAGTGGGACCTGCTGGGTGAATAGAGATACTATGGTGGTTGTCAAGATCTGCAGGATGAATGGTTGCTTTCTCTGTTCCCCTCTCCCATTAGACATGACAATCATAAGCATACGAAGGTATAAGTGAGCTATAATAATTACAACTCTAGTGGAAATTTAAAAGTTAACTCTTTTGTCCTCCAACTCATCATCTTCACTAAATCACTTAATTCTGTAGAGATTCAAATTAAGTAGTTACCTAATACATTTTTAACGTTTAAAAATTCATTTGCTTTTAATCAAATTGCCTCTAGAGAGCCTTGATAGTTGGGATTCTCTTTGCTAAAGAGAAGAAAACTCTCCTGGGGTGTATTTATATTAATAGAAGAAAAGCATTCCTGATTGGCCAAGCAAAGGTGTAAATTCTAGTTATATAACTTCAGGCAACAGTGAGAAGGCAACAGAGGGAAGGTTTTTGTTTGCTTTTGTTTTTCTGCCAGTGCTTTTGAAATGATAATGTGTCTGTGTTTGTCTACTTTTAAGGACAAGTCCTAAAGATGATAGTAGTAGAAACGACTGTTTAATAAATATTTTCTGACAAACATAATGGGAGAGAAAGAAAGAAAGACCAGAGCACTTAAACTAATACATGAGTTATGCTTGAACAGATAGTGAGTGAAACATTTTTCCTATAATAATTTTATATAATTATACATATAATATATAGTAATAATTTTACTATCACAATTATCTACCAGGAACTAAGAAAGAAATCATTAAAAGGAAAGAGTCAGGAAATGTACCAAAAATATTTATGGAGCATATAAATGAAAGAAACTAAATTGTTCATTTAGTTTCCTTCTACTATGAACCAGATTTATTTGGATCATAGCATAAAGTGATTAAAGAATAAATTATATCAAATATTACCTGTTGCCCAAATGCAGCCCCCAACCATTGCAAAAGGCCAAAACTTAGGGCAATGTAATATCAGATTGACCACCAAGGCAACCAACCATATGGCAGCACAAAGTACCCACTGGAGAAACATTCCTGGAAAAAAAAAAAAAACTGGTGTCATTGGTTCAAACTGATCTAAGGAATTAGTGCGCTTAGGAATATCAGTGAATTATTATAGTAATGGTCACAATTTATTGCATGCCTCTATGCCAGGCACTTTACATGTTTATTATATTTCTTGTAACTACTATGCATCATAATTAACCCTAATTCAAAGACAGAAAATGAACCGGAGATGAAGCAACTTGTCCAAATAGCTAACAGTCTGTAAAACTGGAATTTAAACTCAACTGGACTCCAAAGCTTGCTCTACACTGTGCATTCCGGCTTAACAGGGATCAAAAATTTTCTACCAAAGAATGTTGGCAAGACCAAGACTATATACTTTTATTCAGATGCTATACTTAGTGCCATTCCTCACCAAAGACAAGGCATTAAGAACTTCACAATAGCATGATAGTAATTTAAAACTTTAGGGATCGTATGTGCCATTTTGGGATAAACATAAAGTCCTTTATGGCCATATGTAGGTCTCATGCACTTGGAGTTGAGTGTCTGCACTGAGTCAGACATTCCAGACCTGAGAATTAGCCTTCTAGGTCAGGGCTACTCCCCTTCCTATGCTCTGCCAGTTACTTGAAGGTCACATGGTGATATGAGGTGTATCTGTGCTTTTCTGAGGCTTAGAAGGAGGGTTTAGGGATTAAAAGGATACAGAAAACATCGACATTGGAAAAAATACTAAGGTAGTTATAACTCAGTGTAGCACTTTTGACTCTATTGGAAAATTTTCCCTATTTCTATTCAATCTCACGGTGGAGGAGAGAAAAAAAAGGCTGTTAACCTCTAAGACAAAAAAGTAAGAACACAGAGATGAAAGGAAACTTCATTTTACAAAAGAGAAACTGAGAACAAAAGAGTGGATAAGGTTTGTCTGGGATCACACAGTTCTTGTAGAACACCCAAAAGTCAGGTCCTCTAACCCTTAGTATGTTTTTTGTTATTTTTTTTTTTTAGCACTTTTCATTCCTGTTCTAACTCCAAAGGGGAGAAGAAGAAAGGCTCTGGAGGGAAAGGATTTGTAACTCTATTGTCTTAGTGGTATAAAGACATAAGAAAAAAGGCTGAGATAAAGTTGAAAAAAAAAAAAGACATAAATTGGAGTGAAAACACAATGCCTCCCACCAGGCTTTCACCATAACATCTCCAATTTCTCCTCCTGGCTTTAACAGGAAAGGCAGGTAGATAAAAACAACTACTGCTTCTCCTTCCCTATAATTCACATTACAGTCAGTTCTACCATAATGTGACATGTGTGTTCCTAAACATCACCGTACTGTGTAAAATCATGTGATAAAGCCTGCAGAGCTTAGGGGGAAAATGGGGCTAAGGACACAACACTCAGAAACTCCATCAACAACTTATTAAGAAAAGATAGGAGCCTAAGAAGATGGTAGTGCAGTTTTACACTGGTTAAGTGGTTAAGACATTCACAAATGCTGCAATAAATATGGAACTTTACCTTAAAAAAGATCTGAAGTTGGCTTATGCAAATGGATGTCAGAAGTGCTGTAGCTTGTGAATTATTGGGAAGGTGGTGAATGAGGGTTTGAACACCAGATGTGTAAGGGTGTGGTGTAACAGACCTGGTGGTTGTGTGAAGGGGTGTGTGTGAGCACATTTTGTGCATTGCTATGCATCTTTGTTCATCTGGGTGCAGTTTTCTGTGTTCACCTAATGTTTGTCAGAGTCAACATTGCTCATAGGCAAACACAGATTTCGTGTTATGTGCAAATTGTTTTCTATTATATCAATTGTGGTGGCAATTTGTGTTTGCAAAACAAGTGTTATCAGTAGAGCTAACTTCCTTCTTTTCTAAACATAACAGATATGGCTAAAAGGCTTTCCCCATCCTAGCTTTATGATGAAACACAATCTTAAGGTTATCCTATACTGACTAGCATTCAGATAACATGGCATGGGCATTGCCAAATGATTTTTTTTAAGCTCTATTCATTTGGCTTCAGGTACAGCAAAATTCATTTTTATAGCCATCATTTAAAAAAGACAGAAAAAGTGAACTTCACATTTAAAATTAATTTAAGACTAACAATGAAGGAAACATAACTACCATCGCCAGTCTCATATTTTTTAAGTGGTACAAAGTTTGAGCCAAACAAAAGGATGGCTACAATAGAGGAGATGAAACCAGTGGTGAGGTCTGTTCCATTATTGCTCATGGCTCTGGTCCTGCCCGAGAGCAAGCTGGTTCACTTTCAACTTGATGTACTTTTCAAGAGCTTCTGAAATAAAAGGAATAAAAATGAAACAATTAAAAAGTTGTGAATCTGTGAGCAAACTGTCATCAATACATGATACTTATTGAGTTTGTCAAAAGTACGGAAAGAGTCCTTCCAGATAAAAAGTTAAGACATTATGAAATTATGTATTACATTCACACCCCATGTTCATTCATTCATTTTTTCAGTTATGTTGGCAACAAATATTTTTTGATCACTGACCTACAAAACAAACAATAAAACAAGCAAAATTTGTCTTCAGAGCTTGAAAACCTAACTTCTTCCAAAACCTGGATACAATTTGTATGATATTGTAAAGAAATTCTTCTGTGTGGGTAGATTGTATCATGAAGATTTGTGGACCAGGATCCTGTTCAGTTCAATTGGTTGTTGTGACAAGTCAATGACAAAGCATGGGTGAAGACTTTGAGACCTATCAGTGCCTTCTGAGCACAAGCTGTTCTACTATTTAACACGAGCTTAAGGGCACATTTAAGTTGTATTGTTGCTATATACTCAGGATCCCCTAGAGGTAAAGGCACTTTTCTTCAACAGTAGCACCACCTAGGTGTGTATTAGTTTAAATAGTTCATGAAATTATATTTGTGACTTTTTAAAAAACTGAACAGATAGAAGAATCTCCTAAAGATCTCTTTAACAATCTCTTGAAGGTGACCAAGATGGTGGAGAAGGAAGACCCTGAGCCTACCTCCTTCCAAAATCACAACTATTTACAAAGAAACTATCAATGAAAATGACCTGAAGGCTAGCAGAAAAGATCATCTGCAACTAAAGATATAAAGAAGGAACCACAAGGTGATGGGAGGAGGGGTGAAGACACAGTAGAGTCGAGACCGACACCCATGGGTAGGTGACCACAAACAGTAGGATAATCACAATTGCAGAGATTTCCCCAAGGAGCGAGGGGTCTAAGCCCCACATTGGGCTCCCCAGACCGGGGATCCTGCACAGAGAAGATGAGTCCCCAGAACTTCTAGCTTTGAAGGTCAGTGAGACTTGCATTTGGGAAAACCAGAGGTCTGTAGGAAACAGAGCCTCTGCTCTTAGAGGGTGCATGCAAAATCTCACACACTCCAAGACCCAGGGCAGAGGCAGTAATATGAAAGGAGCCTGGGTCAGACCTCTTGCTGATCTTGGAGAGTCGCCTGGAGAGGCAGGAGGCAAGCAGTTCTCACCCTGGGGTCACAGATGTTGGCAACAGCCATTTTCAGGAGCTCATGCTGCCACTAGGGCACTGGTGCTAGCAAGCACCATTTTGAAGTCCTCCCACTAGCCTATCAGCACTGGAATCTGGCCTCACCCAAAGGCCAGTTGTCACCAGTCCTGTGATGTCCGAGGCCAAGCAGCCAGCAGTGCAGAGACTAGTCCAACCCACTAGTAAGCCAGCAGAAGCCATAGGTGGCCCCCCTCCCCAGTCCCCAGTATCTGCAGAACCTGGTCCTGCCTATCAGCAGGACAAGACTAGCTCCAGGACCCCCTGGCTTGCAGCTAGCCACCCCAGGACTTGATTCTGCATTAGGGGTCATGGAGCTAGTGTTAGATCACTAGTACAGCATGTGAGACTTTGCATTCTCTCTTTAAGAGCGGAGTCTCTGCTTCCATACTTGGGCTGGCACTAGACACATGACCCCCTGGTGCACTTCAGCCAGCTGCATTAGGAGCTGGCCTCACCAACCAGTGAGTGGGCACCAGCCTTGGGACAACATGGTCCCCATAGCCAGCCATCCTGGGACTTGGCCCCTTCCACCAGTGGCCAGCAGCCTCTGCACTAGGCAGGGCCTGGCAATCAACTGGGCTGAGGGCCAGCCACACCTTCCAGTGCACCCACAGTAGTTGGCCCTAACACAACAAAAGGACTCATGCAGCCCATATGAGAAGCACCCCTAGAGAATACATCTCTGGTGACCAGCGGGGAGTGTGCTGCTGGGATGAATAGGATGTCTACTACTTAAGACCACTTTTCCAAGATCAGAAAATATAACCAGCCTATCTAATACAGAGAAGAACAAAAACAAAGAACCAGAAAAATGAGGTGACAAAGGAATATTTTCAAAATGAAAAAACAAGATAAAACTCCACAAGAAATGCTAAGTGAAGTGAAGGTAAGCAATTTACCCAATAAAGAGTTTAGGTAATGATCAGAGAGATGCTCAACAAACTTGAGGAAAGAATGGATGAAAGAGTGAGAATTTTAACAATGAGTTAGAAAATACAAAGGAGAACCAAAGAGAGGTGAAGAACACAATAACTGAAATAAAAAATACACTAGAAAAAAATAACAGTAGATTAGATGATATAGAGGAAGGGATCATCGAACTGGAAGACAAAACAGTGGAAATCACCCAAGCTAAACAGAAAACAGAAATAAAACAAAGAAGGATAGCTTAAGAGACCCCTGGGACAACATCAAACACACTAACATTCACATTAAGGGGTGTAGGAATGAGAAGGGAGAGAAAAGGGGCGAAAAACATATTTAAAAAAATAATAGCTGATACACCATACTAACAAATTGAAGAATAAAAACCATATGATCATCTCAAAAGATGCAGAAAAAACTTTTGACAGAATTCAACACCCAATTATGATAAAAACTCTCCAGAAAGTGGGCATAGAGGGAACCTACCTCAACATACTAAAGGCCATATATGACAAACCCACAGCCAATATCATTCTCAATGGTGAAAAACTGAAAGCATTTCCTCTAAGATCAGGAACAAGACAAGGGTGCCCACTCTCACCACTATAATTCAACATAGTTTTGGAAGTCCTAGCCACGGCAATCAGAGAAGAAAAAGAAATAAAAGGAATTCAAATCGCAAAGGAAGAAGTAAAACTGCCACTGTTTGCAGATGACATGATACTATACATAGAGAATCCTAAAGATGCCACCAGAAAACTATTAGAGTTAATCAATGAATTTGGTAAAGTTGCAGGATATAAAATTAATATACAGAAATCTCTTGCATTGCTATACACTAACAACAAAAGAACACAAAGAAAAATTAAGTAAACAATCCCATTTACTATCGTGTAAAAAGAATAAAATACCTAGGAATAAACCTACTTAAGGAGGCAAAAATACCCATATTCAGCAAACTATAAGATACTGATGAAAGAAATCAAAGATGACACAAGCTTTTTTCTTTCTTGAGAAAAAAGAAAAAAGCTTGCGTTATCATGCTCCCTGATTTCATACTTCTAAGCTACAGTAATCAAAACAATATGGTACTGGCACCAAAACAGAAACATAGATCAATGGAAAAGAATAGAGAGCCCGGAAATAAATCTACACACATGTGGTCAATTAATCTATGACAAAGGAAGCAAGAATATACAATGGGGAAAATAAAGCCTCTTTGATAAACGGTTTTGGGTAAACTGGACAGCTACATGAAAAAGAGTCAAACTGGACTGCTTTCTCATACCATGTACAAAAATAAACTCAAAATGGATTAAGGACTTAAATGTGAGGCCTGAAACCATAAAATTCCTAGAAGAAAACATAGGCAGTTCACTGTTTGACACTGGCCTTAGCAATAGTTTTTTGAATCTATCTCTCCAGGCAAGGGAAACAAAAGCAAAAATAAAAAAACAAATGGGGGACTTCCCTGGTGGCGCAGTGGTTAAGAATCCACCTGCTAACGCAGGGGACACGGGTTTGAGCCCTGGTCTGGGAAGATCCCACATGCCGCGGAGCAACTAAGCCTGTGCGCCACAACTACTGAGCCTCTGCTCTAGAGTCCGCAAGCCACAACTGTTGAGCCTGTGTGCCACAACTACTGAAGCCCGCACACCTAGAGCCCGTGCTCCATAACAAGAGAAACCACCGCAGTTAGAAGCCTGCACACCACAACGAAGAGTAGCCCCTGTTTGCCGCAACAAGAGAAAGCCCGCGCACAGCAACGAAGACCCAATGCAGCCAAAAATAAATAAATAAACAAATCTTTAAAAAACAAAAACAAATGGGACTACTCTAACTAAAAAGTTTTTGCACGGCATGGGAACTACCAATCAAATGAAAAGGCTGCCTACTAAATCAGAGAAGATATTTGCAAATGATATACCTCATAATAGGTTAATATCCAAAATATACAAAGGACTCATAAAACTCAATATCAAAAAACAAATAACCTAATTAAAACATGGGCAGAGGATATGAATAGACATTTTTCCAAAGAAGACACACCCTTGGCCAACAGATACATGAAAAGATTCTCAACAGCACTAATCATCAGAGAAATGCAAATCAGACCACAATGATATATCACCGCACACCTGTCAGAACAGCCATCATCAAAAAGTCTATAAATCACAAATGCTGGAGAGGGTATGGAGAAAGGGAAGCCTTCTACACAGTTGGTGCGAATGTAAATTGGTGCAGCCACTATGGAGAACAGTATGGAGGTTCCTCAAAAAAACTAAAAGTAGAACTGCCATACCATCCAGAAAATCCACTTCTTGGTATCATTCTGAAGAAAAACTAAAACACTGATTCAAAATGATATATGCACACCTCTATTCATTACAGCATTGTTTACAACAGTCAAGATATGGAAGCATCCTAAGTGCCCAGCAACAGATGAATGGGTAAAGAAGATGTGATACACACACACACACACACACACACACACACACACATATATATACACACACGCACACACACACACACACACATATATATATACACACACACGCACACACACACACACATGCATGCACACACACACACAACATGGAATATTACTCAGCCATAAAAATAAGGAAATCTTGCCACTTGTGAAAACATGGATGGACCTAGAAGCTATTAGGCTAAGTGACATCAATCATATGGAGAAAAATAAATACCATATGATTTCACTAATATGTGGACTCTGAAAAACAAAACAAAGGAACAAACATAACAAAGAACAGAGTCCTAGATACAGAGAACAACTAGGTGGTCACCAGAGGGGAACAGGGTCGGGGGGTGAGTGAAATAGGTGAGAGAGTTAAGAGGGACAAACTTCCAGTTACAAAACAAATGAGTCCCAGGGATAAGGATGAAATGTGCAGTGAGGGGAAAGTTGTTAATTATATTGTAATAACTTTGTGTGGTGACAGATGGCAACTGGACTTACTGTAGGGATCCTTTTGTAATGCATAGAAATATCGAGCCACTGTATTGTGCACCTGGAAATAACAGAGTGATGTAGGTCAAGTATACCTCAATTGAAAAAAAAAAATAGGTAGACACTGGGAGGAAATGTGTCAAAATGCTAAAATAGTTATCTCTGGAGTGTGGGGATTATGGGAGATAGCAAATTTTTACGTTACGCTTTTATGTGTTTCTGGTAGTCTGCAGTGAACGTGTATTGCTCGTAATATGAAAACAAAGCAACAAATGTCATTAAAAATGAAATGAAAAAAACATATCTCTTAAATCCCTTCCAGATGAAGGCTGTTGAAAAATACCTTCAGGACTCCCCGACAGCACTAGATCAGCAGTTGTGTCTTGCGCAATACTATCAACCAGCCAGCAGAACAAAGGGGAACAGCTAGTCAGATGCTTGTGCAATCCGGGAGCCACTGGTCACATACGGGTAACTAACTTTTCATTAAAATTTAGTAAAAGAAGAAAACTCAGCTCCTTCGCTAAGTTAACTACATTTCAAGTGCTCAACGGCTGCATACAATCGGCAGCTACCATGCTGGACAGAGCAGGTTATACGTAGAACACGCCTATCATTGCAGAAAATTCTACTGGACAACACTGCTGAGCTTATTAAAAAGTGCTAGCTTCCTAAAGGACCAAAACCCAAATAGCTAAGAACCAGACATTTTTCATAAGATAACATTTGGAAAAGCGTGTTGAGCATAATTCACTTTTTTAGTTGTACAAGCTACATGAGAAAAAGATAACACAGTCATTTTTAACCCAGGAGGTAACCAGAGTCATGCCACAATACCGTTGTGAAATCAGTTTGCACATTGATCTTTTGATACATTCACTTCTCCACATAAATCTTCTGGAATGGAATTTAAAATAATCTAGTGGGTTTTTTCCCCAAATTTAATATTATAGTGATAACCTCTTGTGGATGTGTATTGAACAAAGTACACCTGAAATTACCTTTCCTTATTATTTTATTTTACAATGATAAATATTTACATTTAAGGTGTTGCATTTTTTTTTTCACGTATTGCTCCTTATGGGTTCTTTGCAGAGAATTGTCAAATATACAACTACCTACAATATATCTTCTTTGGTATTATTAAGCATAGTTTAACCCAAAACAGGAATAACTTCAAATTGATGAATAAATTTTAGCAAAAAAGATATCTATTTAAAATTTTGTGTGTTTTCTTAAAATAAAACAAAATGCTGTTAAGACAATATCCTGCATGGGACCATAGTTGAGGAAGAGATGCTAAGACATTTAAACACTGACACAGTAACACGACTTCAATAACAATAATAATAGGCTTACTATTAGATGCCAAGAAAGTTTCAGCCCCGTGGCTTCCCTCAATAGCTTACGTGGGTTTTGCTCAAGGGTCAAGCTAGTGGATTGTTGCTAAAATACCAGAGCTGCAATAGGTCAGAGGGGCAGGAGGTATCCAGGAAGGATATCACAGGACTAAGGACATGTGATTAAGTCCAGCTAAGAAACTTATTTTGTTTCCATTTGAACTAAAATCAGCTAAGGAAAAAAGCCCTCTATAAGCACATTGCGAAGAGAATGCCTACGCTTAAAAAAATTGCAACATGAGCAAGATGATGTCTCCACTGAAGAATACTGACAACCCTAGACCTCTCAGATTTCCTTGAAAGAATAATCTGGTGTGCTAATCACGGTGCATACACTGCATTTTGACTGCTGAGTGAACATCAGCCAGTGTTACTTAGTTATTACCTGCAGATAAATGAAGTTTATTGCATGCCCCTCTGGTACATTTCAGGAAGTATGTGATCTGATTTCATTGTGGGTTGGCAATGTTTACTATCTTTAAGGAAGAATCTACCTCATTCTAAATCAATGAAGTTCTGTGGAAAGGAAAAAAATATCACTCTAGCACACACTAGACCCAGTTTTTTAAAAATGCAAACCTGTTGAGTTAACAAGGCTCAAATTACTTTTGAATAAAATTTAAATTAACTTAATATACTTTAGACTAAAGTAGTTTTCACATGTGTAAGTATATGCTGATATATTGTTAAACTATATTCATTTATTTTTGTTCTAGTACTTTTGTTTCATTGAATAGTGCTTCTCCCTTAAATCTCTCGTAGTAATTTAAACCTTTTCCTGTAAACCTCTCTCTACGGAGACCTTTTTGTTAGCGTTTAGTACGTGCTGATCAATATTGTTTGCTCCTCTTCGCCTAAGATTCGGTTTTAGTTTCATGTTAATTTCCTCAAATCCCCTGGCAAGCTCCTCCAGTGTCTTGGCTAAAATTAGCAGTGCTTGAATCTACTTATTCTGAGCCTTGATTTTTTTTTCAATCAGGAGCATGTTTTGAAAAATCATCAGACACTCCCCCTGCAAAGCTGCTCGGGTTTCCTTGACTTGCGGTCCTCGCCGCGCCCAGGGCCGGGGCTGAAATTCCCTGGGCTCTGCACCCGCGCGGCCGCCTCCCGCGCCGGTGCCCAGCCTGCACCCGCCTGATTCCCTCTGCGCCCGGCACCCGGCCAGTCTGGACTTACTGCGGGACCCTTACCTGTGCACCTGCAGGAGGGGAGGGCGGGACTCCGGCACCCACGTTCCCGCGCTAGTCCGGGCGCCGTTCCTTACCGCCGAGACGGTGACCGACGCACCGGGAGCGGGGAGGAACGGGGAGGACTTAGCAAAGGAGACCCGGGACCTGCCCTGAGCGGCAGGTTGGAAAACACCTTCTTCCAGCTGCTGGGCAGGGCACGGTCATGTGACTCCACGTGAAGTCACCAGGCCCTCTGTCAATCAACCAGCAAACTAGAGAGGCCTTTGTGTATTTTAAGAGATGATTGCTTAGGGAACTCTGAGCGTGTCACCCTCTCCAGATGTCCCAGAGCTTGGTATGATTTGTACCGTTTATGGATAAAAGGACAAGGAATTTCACACAGTTGTTAGAGATTATCTAAAGCTGAATTTTTTTTTTTCATGGAACGTCAAGAAATTCATCTGAACCACTAATGTCACTAATTATCTCTTCGGACATCACAAGATTTCACTTGTAATCACTAATCCTTTTTAAACGCCCCCAGACCGTTTATCTGTGTATTTATTTGGTCTATTCTGAGGGTCAAGTGAGAACAGATCTTCTAGATGCTCAAGCCTGACTGCCTGTAACGGCCTCCAGGGGAGAGTTTCTGTGTTGTTTCGTTTTTAAAATACTAATACCTGAACCCCACACCAGACCAACTGAAATTGAATCTCTAGGGGTGTGGCTGGGACACTGTTCTCTTTTAAAACCTCCTCCAGGTGGGTCTAATGTGAAGCCAGGATTGAGAAGCCCATTCTAGACCAGCAGTTGTGACATTTTACTGCTGGTAAGAATTACCTGGAGCATGGATCAAGAAGCAGATTCCTGACAGCTTGATTTAGATTTTGAGAAACATTGCTCTAGTCCTCCTGTAGTGGTCTGATATGTGGCCACTAGCACCGTCTGATATGTGGCCACTAGCAGCTTATAGCTATTTAAATTTAAATTGGGATTAAAAATTCAGTAGTTCACTTGTACTTTTCAAGTGCTCAGCAATCACTTTCAGATGATAGAACATCTCTATCCTGCAGAAAGGTCCATCCTAGACTGTCAGCCCTGGGGGTGCAGCTGTGACGTATGCAGAGTCCACCCTCATGAAGATTCCAGAATAGCGAGGGACACAGATATGAACATGTAGGTTCAGAAAGAGGAAGTGCTGGGTTCTGTCCTGTCTAAGAGGTCAAGGAAGGCCTCTCTGAGGAAGTGACATTGCACACGGAGACATTGCAGTGGTTGGTAATGGTTGTGGAGTTACCACGAGAAAACATAAGGAAAATCCGAAGCCAGAGGAAATCCTGGAAGGAAGTCCTGCTTTAAATATTATTCACATTCATAAGCTATAGTGTATTTAAGCAGGTGGGAAGGTAACGTGTCATGTCATTTAAAGAATCAAAGAAGCTAAGGCTTTTCACTTAAGGGAGAGGCTTAATTTAGCAGTTCAGAAAAATTGTAATGAAATAACTTCCTCTTTCACATATCCAGACCCACAGACCCACAGACACACACATAGACAAACTCTCTCTTCCAAAAATATGGAGCCTAAATGCAGCCTAGCACTGCTTCATTTTGTGATTGCAAGAGACCTCGGTGAATGGTCACGTGGTTAGTTCTTGCTCCAGATTCATACTGAGAAGCTGAGACTCCCACTGTTGTGAATTCCCTAAAATCTAAACGGGAGCTGGGGTCTGAGTCAGGCTGGAGGACATTTATTATGGAATATCCCAGGGCAGGGCTTTTTATATCGGGCCACAGAGCCAACTGAAATGTGGACGATCCTCTCTCACATGGAAGTTTTCCTTTCACACTGCTTCAGGTGCATGAATGATTGAACATACATGTCTGTGTTGGCAGGTCTAGAAGATGTGGGTTATGCTTCATCTACTGGCCCTTTGTCTTTGGGAAAGTTATTTAATCTCCTTCAGCCTCCGTTTTCTTGTAGGTTAAATGCCAGTAATAAGATCTGTGGGGATTCCCTGGTGGCGCAGTGGTTGAGAGTCCACTTGCCGATGCAGGGGACACGGGTTCGTGCCCCGGTCAGGGAGGATCCCACATGCCGCGGAGCGGTTGGGCTCGTGAGCCATGGCCGCTGAGCCTGCGCGTCCGGAGCCTGTGCTCCGCAACCTTGTGAAATAAAAATTTGTATTTAATGGCAAGACAAGAAAAATTTAAACATAAAAAAGCCTTCTCTGACCTTTGGCCCCCTCTCTCCCGGCACTATGCATTGTGTATCCGCATTATGCACCGGCCAGACCTCCCCCATTTGTAGGAATACCTGCTCAACCACAACGAGCAACATTCTCCCAGCATTAACAAGACAGCTCCTTAAAAGACAACATTCCTTCCTGACCTTGTAGGGGATCACATGTCCCACCACGATGCCGATTAGATCTGGATCATCTAAACTGCCAGTAATATGTCACTTGATGTACAGCCCTCTGTCTGAAAACACTTAGAGAACTGTGCCTTGACTTCTAATGGGCACAATAGTTCTTAGAGCTTTCTGAGATGCTCTTCCTCAGTTATAATCCTCAAGACTGGCTTGAATAAAATTTTCCATTTCTTTCTTAGATCGACTAATCTTTCATTGGCACCCTTTCATGTCATCAAAAGATATAATGGATATAAAATATTATTATTAGGACTTCAGGTTTCCACTCTGATGCATGAAGATCTTGGAAACTGTCACTGCTGCCATCACAACAAGAGATAAGCTGAACCAACTGAAAATCAACAATTCTTCTTACATCTACCAGAGAATCCAGGACAAATCACCTCCCTGAAAACTGAAGAAATAGGTGAATGAATTCAAGACAATCCCAGCTGACTAGGAACAAGAGCCAGTCATGGGTGGAGACACTTAATCTGTGATCTGTGAATAGCTGGAGACTGAGGGTGGACTTAATTGAGAATGGAAAACTCTGGGGGAGCAAGGACTCAGCCTTAGGGGAGCACCCACACTTTCCAGAGTTTTACCTTCAGGAGCCCCACAAAGTTGTCCTGTGAAGATCAGAGAAAAATTCTCTCTTGCCTCTGGCAAGGGGAGGGAGAAAGCAATCATTTTGAAGTGTACCCAAAGCTTCCTTTTCCTGAAACAAAGGCTAGCCCTCAAGGGAAACTTCAATATCAGAGCTCCATCTGACCTCCAGGGAGAACAATTAGATAACTTGTGCCTCTTCTACCCTGTCTCACATGAGGGAAAAAAAGAACTGCTGCTTCCCACTTGGACATTTGAAGGTGCTGGAAGTTTGTCATGCCTGTCATCACAACAAGAAAAAAGCTGAACAACTATTCTGAAGGTAATAGCCTGGGGATTCCTGCCGGATAAAAAGGGAGATTCAATCATAAGATTATAGAACGCCTCTCCTTCCCAATACCTTACGATCTATTAAAAGTTCTCCAGTACAATAACAGTGGATTACAACTGAGAGAGCTTCAGGACACAGACACCATTCAGAAAGGAGTTTCTAAGTAAACACAAGGGCAGACAGCAGACAGAACAAAGGATGTTAAAGGAAAGTGGAACCTCTGACGCAGCAAACAGTAAACACAGCCCGACTCTTGGCCATGTTTACATAAAACCTCACACTAAAGACCTGCTTACCTCAGTTCCTATTATCTGATACATCATGTGTGGCTGGTAAATAATTAGAATGCTTGCTAAAAGGCAAGAAAAAAACACAGTCTGAAGAGATAAAACAAGCATCAGAACCAGACTCTGATATGGTAGAGGTTTTGGAATGATCAGACTGGGAATTTAAAGTACTTAAAATAATTAACATGATAAGATCGCTACTCGAAAAAGTTTACAACTTGCAAGAACAGATGTGTAATATAAGCAGAGAGATGAAGACTCTAAGAATCAGAAGAAGCTGCTGGAAAACAAAAACAATACAAAATGAAGAATGCTTTTCACAGCTGAGAAATAACCTATGAGCTTGAAGATATGTCAATAGAAACATCTCAAATTTAAGTGTAAAGAGAAAAAAGATTTTTTTTTGAAAAAGGAACAATATTCAAGAACTATGAAAAAATTACAAAAAAGTGTAAAATATAAGTAATGGGAATACCAGACAGTAAAGAGAGGAGGGAGAAGAATTATTTGACGTAATAGTGGCTGAGAATTTTCCAGAATTGATGGCAGATACCAAACCAGAGACTCAAGAAGCTCAGAAAACACCAAACAGGATAAGTACAAAAATATCTACATGTGGGTGTATCATATTCAAGTTGTAGAATATCAGACAAAAAAAAATATTGAAAGAAGCTGGAAGAAAAAATATACCTTACCTATGGCAAGGCAAGAATAGAATTACATCAGACTTCTCTCTTCAGAAACCATGTAAACAAGAAGAGTGGAATGAAGTATTTATAGTGCTGAAAGAAAAATCCACCAATGTAGAATTCTGTATCCAGTGTAATTATCCTTTGAAAGTGGAGAGGAAATAGACTTTCTCAGACAACAAAAACAGGAAATTTTTCATGAGTAGACCTGCCTTGGAAGAAATGTTAAAAGAAGTTCTTCATAGAGAAGAAAAATGATATAGTTAGAGACTTGGATCTACATGAAGAAAGGAAGAACGTGAGAAAAGGAATAAATGAAAGTAAAAATAAGACCTTATTTTTGTTCTTAATTCATCTAATAGATCACTTCAAAATAATAATAGCAACAATAAGTTGGGTGATTATAGCTTATGGGTAAGTGAAATGAATGACAGCAATGTTATCAGGGACAGGAGGGAGGAACTGGGAATAATTTATTATAAAGAACCTGCACTACCTGTGAAGAGGTATAGTGTTATATGAAAGCGGATTTAGAATAGTTATAAATGTTTACTGCATATTCTAGGGAAACCCTTAAAATCTTTTAAAAAGTATAATTAATATGCTAAGAGAGGAGAGAAAATAGAATCATATAAATCCCTGATTAAAGCCAGAAAAAAGGAGGGAAGACAAAAAAAGAAAACAAAGCAGAAGGGCAACAAATAGAAAAAAGTATATGGTACATATTAATCCACCACTATCAATAATCACTTTAAATGTGAATTGTCTAAATACACCATTAAAAGATAAAGACTGACAGAGTGAGTAACATATAGGACCCAATTACATGTTGTTTACAAGAAACCCACTTTAATTATAAAGACCCAGATTAAAAACGGAGAAAGATACACAGTGCTAACACTAATTAGAAGAAAGTTGGAATGGCCATTTTAATTTCAGACAAAGCAGACTTCAGAACAAGGAAATTTTCAGGGATACATAATGATAAAGGGTCAACTCACCAAGAAGACACGACAATCCTGTGTCTGAACCTCACAAACGAGCATCAAAGTACATGAGGCAAAACCAGGTAAAACTGCAGGGAGAAAGAGACATAAATGCACTATTACACTTGCAGTTTCAGCACCCCTCTATTGGTAATGGACAGATCCAGCAGGCATGAAATCAGTGAGGATATAGTTGAATTGAATAGCGCCATTATCATCTGGATCTGAAAGACAGTTTTGTATTTCATCCAATCACAAGAGACAACACATAAAACACTAACCTCACGTAGAAGCTCAGGAAGCTCAAACAAAATGTTAACCAGAATAGGCTACATTCTAGGCTGTACAACACATCTTAACACATTTAAAAGAATATGTGTCACACAAAGTATGCTCTCAGACCACAATGAAATTAAACTAGAAATAAATAACAGAAAGATAGCTGGAAAATCCCCAAATATTGGAAATTACACAACACGCCTCTAAATAACTAAGGCATCAAAGAAGAGTTTTTGAAATAAAATTTATATTGAGCTAAAATGAAAATGAAAATACTGCTTATCAAGCTTATGGGATGCAGTGAAAGCAGTGCGCAGAAGGAAATTTATAGTATTTAATACATATACTAGAAAAGAAAGATCTAAAACCAGGGAAATATATTAAGTATCTTGTAATACCCTATAATGGAAAAGAATCTGAAAAAGAATATATACAGATATGTGTGTATATATATATATAACTGAATCACTGTTCTGTATACCTGAAACATTGTAAATCAACTATACTTCAATACATAAGTAAATTTTAAAAAATCTACAAAAGTATTAAGTTTGTGATTATTTTTTGGCAATTACACTATTTCCTCAGCCAGGTAAATATATCAATCACATAAACATGATAAGGTATATACCTATATATTTTTTTTTATTTGATTGTATTTTTCAACCATTCACTAAATAAGGGAGGTACTTATAAAGTGAAACATATCCTGAGAAGTACTATTTTATTCTTTCCTTTAGAATCAAAACCAATTATTTCCCATTTTGATCATTGAACAGATGTTTATCATTTTATGACTCTTTGGGGGTAAGTATGGCTGTAAGGGCTTTCCAAAATCTACGCTACTCTCCCTCCCTCCAGTAGTTGCTAAATGATCATATACGATCCTGCTGGGTGTGCTCTCCTGCTCCCAAATTTGAGGATTCTATACATAATGAGAAATTATGAACTGTGTGAAGGCAGAAAAAACCTGTTTATTCACTAGATAGTGTAATCATCCACTGTAGTCTTTAAAAGAACTCTCCCTGGGTTCTTTGGAAAAGAAGGAATCAGTTTATCACAAATAATTTTCAAGAAGAGTTTTATTATATCCAGAAAGCAAACGAAATTTTCCAAGAATAACCTGACATTAGAAAAAATACACTGTGATACTGAGAATTGATGAGGCAAAATGTTAAAAATAAATGTTCCTGTCCTGATCCAAAGTTTATTTTTCATGTAAACTATTTCACAATAAAGTTTACCTCAATGAAAAATAAAACTATTACCTTTTGCTGACTTTTAAAAATAGGGTTCACAAAAAATTAGATCTTTATTCCTTAAAAAGTTTACAATTCTCTAATGTACTGAACCAGTGATAGTTTTAATCACCTATTCTGAGTTTAGGAGAACACTAACATTATTTACTTACCTTCATTTATTTATATTAATTTCATGAAGTCTTTGAAGCAGTGTAGAATGAGGACATAATAATAGGGATAAAAGTTAAAACACAGAGAACTTAGAAGAAAATCAAGATGAAACAAAAGGTGCAGATTCTAAGGACCTGTATATTTGCTGTATAAACTAGTGGTAAATTTTAGAGGCAGGTTTATAAAGTGCAGTCAGATCACAAAGGCCTATGTCAGGCATTTTTAAGGTACTATTAATTTTGCATCCTTGCATCCTCAACATTCATGCATTCATCCAAGACATCTTTATGGCAGATGTACAGTAAACTGGGCAGTGTTATAGACACTGGGGACAGACAACAATCCCTATACCAGCTCAGCTCTCAGCTATGAGGGCAGCCAGATCATAAACAGTACATGTGGTCTATTAAATAGTAAGATGTATTAAGGAAAAAATAAAAGAGGGGGAAAGACAAGTGTGTGTGGATGTGGGTGTGGTTGTATGTGGGGAGCTGTGTTTCTGGAAGGGTCATCAGGGAAGGTCTCCCAGAGAGGGAGACATTGAGGGGTGGCTGGGGGGGGGGAGGGGAGAGGGAACAGTGAGGACAGAAGCCCTGAGGCCCATCTCAGGGCTCTGAGGAAGAGAAGGAGGTCACCGTGGGTGGACCTGGGGTGGTGAGAATGGGGTGAACAGGATGGGAGGGGCCTTGTAAGGCCTACAGGGGACTCTGGATTTTCCTCTGGGAAAGATGGGGAGCAGCTCAAGTCCTGTGATCACAGGAGATGTATTAGTTATCTATTGCTGTGTAACAAATTATCCCAAATGCAGTGCCTTGGGGGACACTGGACATCTGTCCTCTCTCACAGTTTCTGTGGGTCAGGAATTTGGGAGCATCTTGGGTGGGGTTCTCACTCAGAGTCTCCCCCAAAACTGCATGGAGATGCTGGCCATGGTTCCAGGCATCTGAAGATGTGGATGGGCTGGAGGTGCCACCTCTGAGGAGGTTTGCTTATGGGCCAGGCACGTTGGCCCTCACTGCTTGGGGGGAGACCTCAGTTTCCTTTCACAGGCCTCATCAGAGGACTGCATGAGTATCCCCATGTCATGGTGTGGCTTCCCCACAGTGAGAACTCCGAGAAGGCAGAGGTGCCATTGTCTTCTATGACCTGGCATCTGAAGTCACACACTGGGGCTTCTGCAGAATTCTGCTGGTTATACAGTCCATCCCTGACTCAGTGTGAGAGGGGACTGCATCGCAGTGCAGGTACCAAGCACTGAGGATCATCCAGGGCTGTCTTGAGGGTGGACCACCAGGGAAAAGAAAGGAGAGAATTCCTGGAACAATGTCCTTGTGTGGGTGCAAGCAGATGGGATTCTAGTGCAGAGCCGAGGGAGGCCTCCTTGTTGGATGCACAGGAAGGTCATACACAGGAAAAAGTACACATGTGCAGCTTCAGGAGGTGGCGAAGATGTGCTGGAGGCTTGTGTACATTCCCTTCTGATCTTTTCCTAATTCTCTGTGAAGTAGAAAATAAGGTCATATGTTAAGGATGAGGACTGGGAAGGAGGTTGTGGAAATTCTTCAGTATTCTAAGCTTTTCAGTATCTTTCAAGTGATGCTGGTTGTTGTCACTAAGCGTCGCTCAGTCATACAACTAAGGAGAAAAAACACTTTATTGATCACTGTTGTATTATAAGAGGCACAGGCTGGGTTTTGGGAAAGCAAAAGAAAACCAAATATGTGTGTATTTCATTTTTAAAACACTGATTTTCTTCCTCTTTGATCTCAAGAACGTTCTATGTTTATAGCATGGAAATGTTTAAGCTATAAACGTTTTTCTGTTTTGCAATTAGATTATTTCGTGACTTCTGCATATGGAAGAGGATATCATACAGATAATTAAGAGTAGACATTTAAAATATAAGAAATTTGAAAAATAAATAAAATAAAATATAAGAAATTGTCTTTTCTTAGCTCAATCAGCCTAAGACCACCAGAGACAAACCTGTGTACCAACTAAATCAGCTTTACTGACTCATTGCCATGTGGGAGACTGCACATCCAAGGAACCATGGGGAGTTTCACCAAAGAAAGGAAAAAAAAAGAGTTACTATGGGATTTTGCAAGAGTGGCCTTTAGGTGCAGTGTAAATGAAGTGGTGTTTTGATGGGCTCCAAGAAAAGTCAGGCTGTGTGTAAAGGGGCCACCATCAATTCTGGCCTGTGAAGTGAACCCACAGTCATGTTTTCCTTGGAAACAAAGTTAACGTAGATGTCAAATGCTGTGTCCAAGACCTACTTGCTGAAACTCTGCACATGGACTGCCAATCAAGGCTGCTTCAGAGTATCACAATGATTAAACTCCTCCAGACCAGACTCTGGTGTTTTATCTTTACTGAAATAATGTCAAACAGAAATGTTTCTGATAGTTCGTGATTTCAGACAATAAGAATTCTCAGTATGAAATCCATGGTCACCCCAAGAATTGGGCTGTTACTGCCTTTTATGGCTGCAGCTTGTATTGGGAGAATTACTGTTTTCTGATAAATTCTCACCTGGCTTTACTTACAGTTCTGATTCTGGATTGATGAATGGTAAGGAAGATATTTACTCTCTACATTCAAACCAACTTTTAGGTTTTTACTCTATATTATTATAACATACTATAGCTCAAAATCTTGATGCATACGTCATTCTCCCTTCCTGGGTAATCTTGGTCAAGACACTTAAGGAGTTTGTACCTCATGTTTTAAATTCATAATATAAGGAGGTTGAAAGAAGTCCTCACCAGTTGGTTTATATAAAATTTGACTTCTTTTATTTTTAAAGCTGAAATTACAATGCCTCCTGCAGTATGTTTACAAGACCTCAGCATCCAAGTTCCCGCAATTACGTCTGCCAGTCCCCAAAGGGGAAGCCTCCCAGGTGATCATGGGGCCCGTGTGACATTTTCATCTTCTTCTTTTCCTGTTCTTGTTTCCCTAGGTTACCAGCTACCAGCATCACAGTCGTCAGAAGACCTCTTGCTGCCGTGACTGATGAATGTGGCACCACCGCTGTGCTCATGATGCTGCAGCTCCTGAGGTGCTGGGCACCGTTAGTTCTAGAAGAAGCTCGGAGGAAGTCTCTCCTCACCATGATGTCCTCTGGGCCTTGAAGTGGTTCTGCTCCTGCTGGGTCTCTCAGCAGAGCAGCTTCTGCCTTCTGGGCTTCATCACCTGCACGTGATTCTCAATGCTTCAAACAAAACAGAATCAAATAAACAAATCAACCAATAATAACAATAAACAAAGGATGTCAATATTCTCAGAGATGGAATTCATTCTACCTTACATGGTGACTGATCAAACCACAACACCTGACTTCAGTCTACAGGTCACTGCAACTTTGTCACAGACAAAGGACTTGTCTTAAGTGTGTGTGGTCAAAGGGCTCATTTGTTGATTTTCTAAAAACGAGGTAATTTAAACTCTCCATCTTTGGAGACCAAAAACTTCTCCTAGTATCACATTTAATTAAAAGTTTTACTTGATTTTACTCATCAAAAATATAAAATCTCTTGAGTCCAGGGCTTAGCCATGATACCTGTCGTGTACATAATCTTTACCGTGCCCGCCTGTGAACGTACATGGCCTCTCCACTTGCTTGTTGGTGTGAACGTGTGGTTTTTCTTCAACAGCGTTTCCAGTTGATGGATTCACAGGGTAAGAGGGAGGCAACATGACACCTGTGGTGGGAGGACAGTGGGGCAAGGTCAGGGGTGTGCTGATGGGTACTCTGACAAGAGCTGGCAGGCGCTTGGGGGGGGGTAGAAACAAGTCAGGAGAGAAGGTCACTAGTAGGGCCCTAAAATGAAGACTTCTGGATGGAGGATAATGATACTAATGATAAATAATAATTATGGAGTGTTTACCATAGGCAGGGACTGCATGAAGACCCTTCTCTGCATTATTTTGTTCAGTTCTTAGACCAACTGGGAGCGTTACACGCTATTATTACCTCCATCTGATGGGTGACGAGGCTGAGCAAGGTTCAAAGGTTGATTTGCTCAGATCCACACGGCGCATCAGTGGTAGTGTTAGTTCTCAAGTCAAAATGTCTCTGATTTCAGTGATTTGGTTATTCATTTTTAATATACTTTCTAAAGTATTATGAGATCCATGCCTCATTCTGACCTCTGTGAAGATACCTGAAATGTGCATTCAAGTATCTGAAACAGGTAAAAAACTATAATGTATCTATACACCTTGACATGTATGTTCAAAAGCTCACGTCTTATGACCACCTCTGAGTTGGTCACTCTGGCCAAAAGTGTGGGGCACTCTGACTGGCCAGTCCTTGCTCATCCACTTCTCCTGTGTCTGTGAGTATGTCAGACATAGCTGTACTCGAAACCTGGAGACTGTGATTAGAAGGGATATGAAAATACATTCTGAGAAGACAGCATAGTAGCTACCACAGTTCACGACATCGTTGCTGGTTCAAGCCTTTCTTTGATTCCATGCAACAAGAAAAGCCATTTTTTGTCTGAGCCAGTTGAGTTATTTCCTCTTATTTGCCACCAAGAGTCCTGATCTCATCTCTGTTTTTCTTCTTAGGTGCTTATCTCCCTGCAGCATGCTGTTTACCAGATCGCCCTAGTTGGAGGTGTGGGGATCCTCTTCCATTTCTCCCTATTCCTCCTCTCCCTTTATCCAGAAATGTGAGAATTATCCTCCATTTCTCCCTATCCCTCCCTCTCCATATCCAATCAGATATCCTATGGCAGTTCTAACTCTGAAATGTCTCTAAAACCAACCTCACTCTTCCATTCCTATGGTCACAGCCATTGTTCACACCTTCATCATCTTTTGTTTGATTTCCCCCTTGGTTAGTTTTCTTACTTCTAGTCTTGTTTCTTTGCACTCTGCCCACCATCCTTCTGTGAAAGTGAAATGATCATGTCACTTCCCTGAATACATTTTTCTCTTGGACCCATTGCCAAGAAGTTAAAAACTTCCTGGTGACACGTTTGGGACCCTTGTGAACACTTGCTGAGGATGACTCACATGGTCCTCGTGCCCAGGTCTCAGCATCAGCTCCTACCTATGTATCCTGCTACTTGGCTACTGTGTTATCTTGTTACCTGGGTCCTATTCCTTTCAGGCATTGCTGTCCTGGCCCTAAACTCTAATCTCATAATTAGGTGACTTTTATTGGCTCTTGGGATTCCTTGATATCCTGACTCCTTCTGTCTTTGGTACTTAACACGTTTCCAAACCTGATATTATCTATAAATGACTTAGGAAGCTTTTAAGAAGCACATAGTTCCTTGACTCAACCCAGATACACTGCATCAAAAATATTTTTTGAAATGAACTCCTGGAGATACAGAGGCAGACAGTTTGTAGAAGTGGTCATTTGGCAGACACCAAGCTTGAGTGTGTTTGCTGTTGCCGGCTCTCGGGGTCCTCTGATGCCTCTTCTCTACACTGGCTGAGTTTCTTCCTTTACCTACTCCAGAGACTCCTGATTGGCTGACCCGCCTTGGAGTCCCCTCAGTTTACATCCTGGTCATCTCTGCTCTGGACCCTCATGCCATCAGCCAAGAATCAGTTATTTCAACCTCTGAGCTCTCCTATAGTTATGTAGTCCCTTCATAATTCCACATCCTTGGATTTATTCTGTCTATTCTTGCTTTATCATCCATACTTCAACCTCTAGTTCAAGTCTAAATTACTTTTACCATCTGCTTTGGCCATGTCTCCAACCATAAATTCTCCTCCTCATTTAGGGGCCCCAAATACTAGGTAGATAGGTAGATAGTTAGATAGATAGATAGATAGGTAGACAGATAGTCACTAACCCTTTAAAATTATCATAAAGGTTCCAGTTAGTGGTGAGGTGCAGCTGATGGGAGACTGTATACATCTCTCTCAAACTCCATATTCAATAAAATTACATTGTTTGAAATTGAATATTTACACAGAAATCAGCAAATACTCAGAAAATCCTACTCCCCCCTCCAAGGGACTGGGAAACATTTCCCATCATACCACTATTTCCAGAGTTAGACCAAGCTGTGGGAGCCCTGGTGCCATCCTGCAGTACCTAACACAACACTTGCAGATAAGACATGTGTACCATGAAAG
Organism: Pseudorca crassidens; assembly: GCF_039906515.1. NCBI lineage: Eukaryota > Metazoa > Chordata > Mammalia > Artiodactyla > Delphinidae > Pseudorca > Pseudorca crassidens. Next base: position 152,309,285 of record NC_090299.1, read on the forward strand.
CACAGGCGGACTGAGCCTGGACAGGTGGGTGGTTAGTGTTCTCTAGATCTTGAAAAGTAGAAGAGCGAACTCCTTATATTGCTCCAATCTGTTCACCTCCTAGACGATCCCTCTCAGCTAATGGCAATTACATTCACATGTCATTTAAGCAATCTGTACATCAAGTTCCTCGTCCATAAAATGGGGATGCTAATAACATTTATATCATAGGGTTGTTCCAAGGATTACATGAGCTGTGATTGGCAAAGGGCTTAGAATAATGTCTGGAATAGTTGTGATGCCCTGAAATAGTATGTGAGTGTTTAAATAATTGCTCAGAGTAAAACCTGTGGAGTCAGCCTTGCTCCGTTCATTCTCTCATATCCTAGATTCGAAACTCCAGGAAATCCTTTTACTTTGCCTTTTAAAATATACATCTGGATCTGACCTCATCTTACCACCTCTCCTGTGACTACCATGTATCAGGGCTCCATCGTCCCAATCAGAGCTATTTTGATTGTCTGCAGATCCACCCCCCCACCACAATCTGTTCCTGAAACAACAATCAGAGCGATGATTTTCAGTCATTTTTAGACCGCATCCACTTCTCAACTGAAAACCCTCCAGGGCTCTCTAATTCCCTAGGGTAAAAGCCAGTGTCTTTACAATGGCCTTGGCTTTGCTCTGAGCTCTCCCGGGACATGACACCGTCTCAGTCTATCCAGTCAGGCCGTCCTAGCCATCCTAGAATGGAGGGGCAGTAGGAGTACAGTAGGATTGTTAAAACAAGAACAGGGGAGAAGGAAGATGGACACAGTGAAGCAGTGGGGGCAGGCAGGAAGGGCGGGGTTTAAGTTGTACAGAGAAAACAAGTAAGAGGTAGAGTAGAAGCAGGTCAGGAATTTTGTCCAAAGCAGATCAACTAAGAGCTTGATCTGTACCCAGTCCCTTGGAAATAGGCTTAGTACGAAGAAAGCAAGATAGCAGCCACAACTAGTACCTGCAGAGAACCTGGCAACCCTGAATGCCCCTGAGTCCTGGGTAGACATGGATCAAGTGTGGTCTGGCTTTGTTGTGCAGTATCAGAGCTGGGGACCCTGTGCAAGTCTGGACAAAAAATATTTCCAAATCTGGTGGTATGTAGAATATACTCCACTAAGAATATTGACCTCCTCCTCTCCTAGAAAAGTGATGGGAATTGAATGTTCCTTGGGAACACTGGGATGGGTTTAGGATGAGGGCAAAGGTTAACACAGCAAAGAACAAAATCGTGGCAACCAAGGCACTTGGGAGAATCAACCTTGATCCAGCTCATGGATAATCTTCCTTTTCCTTGAGACAGAGAAAACATACACCAAGAACAAATATACTGTGTCATCTTTAAGGTCTCATCTTGATAAGGTCGGGATTATAAACCAAACAAGCAGATAATCAAAAAGAAAACAAATATAAAAACATTGCACTAAGGAAAAGATCCTGCAAACATTGCACTAAGGAAAAGATCCCGCAACAAAACCTACTGGGATTTCAGCACAGAATCAGGATGGGATCCTGTCTGTTTTCTTACAGACCAGCCTCATCTTCTGCCTTTTCTCCTCTTCTGGTACCGATCTCTGTCTATTGATCCTGTTCTGGTCTGTACATGTACCTTTTAGGCTTTGTGTCTCATCCATGAGCTTGCTGTTAGCTGCCAGTACCTAAGAGTCAATACCCCTATGATGACTTGGATGTGGCTTGTCCACTGGCTACTTGCTTTGCTTAGATCCCTATGCTTTAGGTCCTTGATGGTACAGTAGGCTCTAGTGTTGTAATCTTTCCGCTGCTGCCTCTTTGTCCCCTGCATCCACCCCATCCTGGTTTTCTCCAGACCACATCCTTGGGTTAACCCAGGTTACCCTCAGAGATACACCCACAGAGGTAGACTCTGTGCAAACACCTCAGGACAGGATAGAAAATTCCATCATAGCACATCCAGGTACCAGATAAAAGATTCTGGAGTGCTGACAAGGTCAAAGCTTGGTCTTGGAAAATTTGTTCCAACTGAGGATTTAGGACTTGGTGATCAATCATTTCTACTCAGCAGCTGAGGCTGCTGGTTCCCCACAGAGTTCTCGTAGCCAGTGTGCCCTCCCGCAGCCGCTCAGAGTAGAGGAGCTCAAGCTTAGAACTACTACAGCTCCCTCCAGAGAACTGCCCTCGCCTTTGGCTGAGAGGAGCTGCCCCTCCCAGAGAGGCTTGGGGCCTTACTCTCCCCTCCCCCATCAGCCCACCTAGAATAGATTTCAAATCTCACGTTTTGTGTAGGTGGAGCTGGGGGGAATGATGCTTCCACCACATAATCACCAGGTAATGTGGTTATGAGTCTGTGACTTTGTGCTGATCGTGTGCTGTCAATTAAAATGATCCTTCTTCCGACCTATAAATAAAATCTACCTTGTGACTTGGAGTTTTTTTGTCAATTCAAGCATTAATAACTTTCTCTAACTCTGATTAGGGAATTATTTCCAGATGAGAGCTCTGATACATCTTCTTGGACAAGCTGTCAAACCCACACTTCATCAAAGGTGCCTCACCCCTGTGATGACTTGCATCTTTTGGAGGTAATAGATCTTTAGACTTATAAAAGAGAGGTAGGAGGTGGTGTGTTAGTTCCTCTCATCAAACTGCATTGATGTGAAGCTCTAGAGAGAGGTATTGGATTCTGTTTCCATGGCAACTGCTTCACTGCTCAAGGGGAAAAACAGGACAGCAATTGAAGTCTGTATTAATAGCAGCTCTAAATATAATCAGTAATGTGTTGAAATCAAGTGAAAGGACCACAAAAAAGCAATAGGTAAAATTTACAACCATGCAGGGTGGGGTTGAAAAATGAGGTGTTGTACAAATATTATTGCAACTACAATATGCTTTAAGAATTACAGGAATGGGGGCTTCCCTGGTGGCACGGTGGTTAAGAATCCGCCTGCCGATGCAGGAGACACGGTTTTGAACCCTGGTCCGGGAAGATCCCACATGCCGCGGAGCAACTAAGCCTGTGCACCACAACTATGGAGTCTGCGCTCTAGAGCCCGCGAGCCACACCTACTGAGTCCACGTGCCACAACTACTGAACCTATGTGCCACAACTACTGAAGCCCACATGCCTAGAGCCTGTGCTCCACAACAAGAGAAGCCACTGCGATGAGAAGCCCGTGTATGGCAAGGAAGAGTAGCCCCCACTCGTTGCAACTGGAGAAAGCACGCACGCAGCAATGAAGACCCAATGCAGCCAAAAATAAAATAAATTCAAAAGACTAGACTTAAAAAAAAAAAAGAATTACAGGAATGGTTGGTGACAAATATAGTTTTGAGGAGAATCAACTATTATTTTATTTGCCCATTCATTCAGGTGAATGAATCTGAATCTGTAGAATCCTGATCGTATGTCAGCCACGAGTAGGATCTGAAGGCACAGAGGTATGTCAGGACTCTCTCTCTCTTACAGGCTCTCATGGTTTTAGGCGGACAATAGAAAAAAACCTACTGTGATTATAACGATGCTTTACTCGTCTACCCAACACCATTCTAAGCGTTTCCCACCGTGTAGCAGTCAGGAGGTTAGGGATTGTATGGGATTAATATCACACGCAGCTCCAGGGATAATTCAAAGTCATTTACTATAGTTATTGGTTCAGCAGTTCCTGACCTCCGGTTCACAGCCCCTGGTGGACCCCATGGAGCACCTGGCCTGACCTCCGGTTCGCAGCCCCTGGTGGACCCCATGGAGCACCTGGCCCTTACCTTTGACCCCGACGATGGATGCTGCTTCCTGCCCTTCTTCAGGCCTGCTCTGCACACTCACGGCCCAAGGTTGCCCAGCCACGTGCCCAGCCGTGTGAGGGAAAGGCAAAGGCAGACTTGGGGTCACCGTCTGTGACGATCCTCTCTCCTCAAACCCAGCGCCTCTGGCTTCGCGGACCCCATATGTGTCTCGGCCCGTGAGATCCCTGCCTTCTTCTCGGGCCCTTGTTGCCCTGGCCACAAGTTGGAAGATGCCCACGGGAGACTTCTGAGGTGACGCGAGTCCCCTGCGTGTATCCCTTTCTAGGGATTCCAGCTGCTGCAAACCATTTGTGCTGGCTCTCCAAGGCCTTCAAAGGATTGCTTATATGTGTTTACAACTTTTAAAGTTATTTTTGGTAGAAGATTTCATTCAGTATAAGCTACACTGTTGGGCCCAGGGCTCAAAATTGTATCCATTGAGTTTTAATTTCTATTATCATTTCTAAATGTTACTTTAAAATTTCTTCTAAATATGTGCTCAATCATTTTGAATCCCCTCTTATTGCATGCTCACTTTGTTGTCCCTTAAACATTATTTATATAGTAGATACTAAATTTATCTTTGGTTTCTAATTCTAAAATTTCTCTTTTTTTTGAATATTGGTGATTTCTGATAGTCATCTCATATAAACTGATATTCTTTTGTGGAAAATTTAAATTTGAGAATTGTTTCTTTTAGAGAACTTGCAAACAGTGGTTATATGTTTTTCCTTATTTGTCCTGAGTCTAGGTTTAAAGTACGAAGGTCTTTGAGAGTAACGGCCTCTGACACAATGCTGAAGCAGAAGTTACACATTTTATTCTTGAATTGTGTTCTCTGTGGAAAACTTAGAAAAGTGATAAAATGTTTAGTGATGAACTTAGATTCACTAAGCTTCTCAGACAGTTAAAAGCTTCAGCTGTTGAAGTTCCATACTCATCTTTTAAATGTTTTAAAATTTATTTAAAAATTAATATATTTTAGAGGGAAAGTTATTCACCTGTTAGCTAAAATTCGACTAATTTTAAAGGATTTTCTTTTTCTTAAAGAAAAGGACAATGTCTTTTTTTCCAAGGTCCAATAAGTGAAAATAAGCCTTGGTTTGGTTTGAAACTTACGACAGATTGGTAGTTGAATTCTTCATCAAGCTAAAATGAATAATCTATAAAACTAATCAAAGTCTCGTTCTGCCACTTGGCAGATGGCAAATTTGGCCTGATTAGAATTGTCGTATTTGAGGCTGTGTGTAGGAGGGAGCTGCTTAACTGTATTGAGACCAGACAGGATGGGAAGAATTTGGGTCTGAAACCAGACATTATGTCTGGGAAGGTCCTAAGGTGGTGGCTGGGGAAGAGGGTGGAGAACAGACAGAGCTGAAAGCTCTTGGGGAGTCTGGCCTGGAAGATGGGATCCCAAACTCCCCTTGACGGTGAGATCCTAGAAGAAGGTCAACCCTCTTCTCCACAGCTACATTCAAAGGAACTCGACAGTGCCTGTCACAAAGTATTTGCTGCAAGGATATTTTAAATGAAAAAAGCAAAAAGACTAATGTAGGAGTCTAAAGATATGGCAACAGACACCTCAGGCTCTGATAACCCCTTATAAGTGTCTGCATAGGAGGGAGAAACCTGCCTGGAGAAGGACTGTTTAAAACCATCCAACAACTCGGTGACTCTTCCCGTGAGCTGTGAGCAAAAGACGGTGGTCAACTCTGAATCTCTTTCTGGCCATGATAAGTAAACATTTCTAAGGTCTATTTTTCCCCACCACAGTGTCCTGGTAATGACTGAGTTAACTTCTTTTTGGTATGCTAAGGGCTTTTATTTATTAATTCATCTAATCCTCACACCAACCCTATGAGGTGTTACTATTAAGAAAAGTAAAACGAATATTAGAGTTTTATACTTCTGTCATCAGTCATTATTGTTCTGGTAATATTGTTCTGGAGGTCTAACCAGCTGGAAGATGTCAAATCACCCGAGGGGAAGTCCTGCCCGGTGTGATCCACACCGTAATACCTTGTATGACAAACGCCCCGTGATGTCAATTATATTGCTAAAGATCTCCTGACCGTAGCCTCCCAGCGGTTACCAGAGACTAATTTTAAATAAAGGCAAAAATCACTGAAGGTTTGAATCCAAAGTAGCCAGCAGAATGTACCTGATTATCTTTTTTTTTTTTTTGCGGTACACGGGCCTCTCACTGTTGCGGTCTCTCCCGTTGCGGAGCACAGGCTCCGGACGCGCAGGCTCAGCGGCCATGGCTCACGGACCCAGCCGTTCCGCGGCATGTGGGATCTTCCTGGACCGGGGCACGAACCCGCGTCCCCTGCATCGGCAGGCGGACTCTCAACCACTGCGCCACCAGGGAAGCCCGGTAAGTCTAGCTTTGAGAAGACATGGGGTTTTCTTTGAAAGTCCTTCTCCTATTGAGACTAGGTGTGGTGGCATGGGTCAGTAGGAGAAATGTCCTTAGCAGTGTGTCATCAGTGTCAGATAAAAGTGCACGTATCTCTACAACACATAACACAAAACCTGTACTTCTTCATAAGGTTTTAAAGACAGATCTAAGCACTACTGAAGGAACCACCAACTTCTTGGTACCAATTAAACCCCTTTGTAACAAAATTTCAAAACTTATCAGGCTAAGAGAGTTTCAGAAACAGGTCAGGCCAGCTTGGTCCCACCCAGGCCTGCTGTTAGGATGGGTAGCAAGAGTACTAGCAAATTCCTCATGACGAGCAGGTCAGAGGTCAGACCCAAGAACCGAGGCTACAGCCAGGATTATGATTCTAAGAGAGCTGTGGGTCCTACAGGTCAGGAGGATGGTGGGCAAGTGTTAGGGACCCTGGGGCAGGTCTGGACAGCACAGACCAGGGATAGAGTATCCATCTGTGGGTCTATAGCCTATGTAACAAGTCTGGGTCAACCACAGCAAGGAAAAGCTTAATACTTAGGTCTTCAGTGACTAGAGCCCTTCCGTATTCCTCTGGTGGGTGAGCTTGTTCCCACGGTAGCAGCAAACAGTACACCTGACAGACATGGGGAAAGGAGAGTCCTTCCTACTGTCGGCCCTGGTCCTGGACTTCTCCCAGGTTGAAGGAGAAACAGCCTTTCCACACATGGATCCTTCCCTTGGAAGAACTGAAGGATTTAAAGATTATTTCCCTGACAGTAAAACCTAACGCGTGTCACTTGACTGTGAAAAGCTGTTAATTTGCCTCTGAAACTAGCCATTTAACCTTTAGAAGAGTGAATTATAACCCTGCACACTGGACATTTTTCACACTATGGATTTCTGGGCTGCTCCTCACAGCAATTAAAGGAGAACCTCTGGGGAGCTGGAAGGGACCTAGTCATCTATTCTTCAAAGTTTCAGTGATTTCGTTGTTCTTCAAGTGTTTAATTTAATTCTTGAATGACGAAAGTATCAGGACCTCTTCATTGTAAATAAAAAAGGTGTAAAACATTGTTACTCTCTCACTCCCTTTCTGTATGGGGGTATAACGGCTATATCCACAATATAAAGAATATAAATGAATATTTGTTAAATAAATATTTGTTAAATAAAATAAAAATAAAATAAATAAAAATAAAAATAAATAAAAAAAATTTGTTAAATAAATATTTGTTTACCCACCACCTCTTTCAGTTTTATTAAAGGATAAGATATATATGGAAAAGCGCACAAATAGTAAATGGATAGCCAAGGAATTATTCCCAAATAAATATCATCTAGGTCAAGAAATAGAACATTAGGGAGTTCCCTGGTGGTCCAGTGATTACACTAACAAACGTAGTAAGGTAGATAGCTAGTGGGAAGCAGCCGCATGGCACAGGGAGATCAGCTCGGTGCTTTGTGACAGCCTGGAGGGGTGGGATAGGGAGGGTGGGAGGGAGGGAGACGCAAGAGGGAAGACATATGGGAACATATGTATATGTATAGCTGATTCACTTTGTTATAAAGCAGAAACTAACACACCATTGTAAAGCAATTATACCCCAATAAAGATGTTAAAAAAAAAAAAGACTCAGCTCTTTCACTGCAGGGGCCCAGGTTCAATCCCTGGTCAGGGAACTAAGATCCACAAGGTGCATGGCATGGCCAAAAAAAAAAAAAAGAAAAAGAAATGGAGCATTGTCACAAACCCATGTTACTTCTCCATAAAGATATAAAAAATTCCCGGTTATTTTAATGGGCCACACCATTGTCTTATCGTCTACCTTTACACTTTGTTTTGCTCATAGATCTATTTTTTAATGGAGAGAGAATACTTCAGGTATGAGGTAATATTATCATATCAGTCTCTCTGAGCTAATAATATTCAGAGCAGTAACAAATATTTTGAGTGTTCCATGTGTCCTCACGTGGTGTATGTGAATATTATATCGCGACAACAAAATTTCAAACCGTGACTCACTCAAGGAATTCAGGCTTATTCTTCTAAAACCGAATGGAACTTCGCTCTGGAGCCCCATGATACCTGACAGGAGAAAATACCTTTCTGTTCAGTTTCAGCCGTGACCTTGAGCAACAGATGGGAATGGTTGCACATTCCAAAGTGTGGTGTGAGATCCCTGTGCCTGGGAAGGCGGCTGCTGTCTTGGGGAGCCTGAGGTTGCTGAGGCAGAGGATGTGACTGTGTCTGTTGGACCATTTGTGGGCGATACACACAGGCCCAAATGAGAAAGCCAGCCTGCTGGTTATTTCAAATGCTTTCCAAGAAAAGGGCCTGAAGAAACAAGGTGATCTCCACAGAATAGTGGGCTGCCAGATTCCAAGGGGCTGAGCAGACATCGACAGCCAGACAGAGAGGCCACGATCTTCAAAGTGACTGCACCTTCCCCCCTAGAGCGGACGCGCAGGCCCAGCGGCCATGCCTCACGGGCACAGCCGCTCTGCGGCATGTGGGATCCTCCCGGACCAGAGCACGAACCCGTGTCCCCTGCATCGGCAGGCGGACTCTCAACCACTGCGCCACCAGGGAAGCCCTTGGCCATACTTTTTTGAGGAACAGCAAGCTGCCCGAGAGGGGAAATGCTGTAAACATAAAAGAAATGTGAACATCTCGACTACTACATAGAATCTAACTGTTGATTCGTTTATGTGCGTGTATGTGTGTGTCTGCGGCTCAAACGATGGAGAAATTTTAAAAAGTCGGACTACAGAAATTATGCCTGAATTTTTATCCAAAGCAGTTGAAAAGGGCTACTAGTGCCCAGAGTGGGTTTGAATAGGCAATGGGAAGAATGATTCAAATTGTTTTCTATCTGCTGAGCCCTGTTTATCCAGTGTATTTGTAATATCAATATATTGGCTACACCCATGATTCCACGAGCTGGTTCCTAATTCTACCAGAGACCTTCCCCTTCGGCAGTGCTGACTCCCTGTCAGATGCCAGGGCTGGGAGAAGGGCCCCCAAGCAGTTCAATGAGGTGTCAAGGGGCGAGAGGAGGAGTCCACCAAGTTTGCTAAGCCAGACAACTCTTATCTACTTCCTAAGCATTTCGCCGCTAAAGAAACCTGCTCTGGAAACAGCTAGCAGAGTCTTCTGCTTAGCAGAACCTGGCTTCTGCCAAAGACTTACTTTTACTTTTTAAAGACTTCAGGTCAGTTATTCTTCTGAATACTGAAAATAATAAGATAGTTTTACAAACTGGCTTGGTTATCGTTTCCTTTCAAAAAGTTAATATTTACTATCTAGAAAATAATTCTGGGCTCATGGAAGTGTGCTTTAAGAGTATTGCTACCATATGATCCAGCAATCCCACTCCTGGGCATATATCCGGAGGAAATCATGGTTTGAAAGGATACATGCACCCCAATGTTCATTGCAGTGCTGTTTACAAGAGCCAGGACATGGAAGCAACCTAAATGTCCATCAACAGCGAATGAATAAAGAAGATGTGGTACATATTTACAATGGAATACTACTCAGCCATAAAAGAGAATGAAATGATGCCATTTGCAGCAACATGGATGGACCTAGAGATTATCACACTAAGTGAAGTAAGTCAGAAAGAGGAAGACAAATATCATATGATATCACTTATGTGTGGAATCTAAAAAAAAAATGATACAAATGAACTTATTTGCAAAACGGACTCACGGACTTAGAGAATGAATTTATGGTTACCAGGGAGGAAGGTGGTAGGGAGGGATAGATTGCGAGTTTGGAATTAACATATACACACTACGATATATAAAACAGACAACCAACAAGGACCTACTGTATAGCCCAGGGAACTCTACTCAATATTCTGTAATAACCTAAATGGGAAAAGAATTTGAAAAAGAATAGATACATGTATATATATAACAATCACTTTGCTGTATACCTGAAACTAACACAACATTGTTAATCAACTATTCCCCAATATAAAATAAAATTTAAAAAAAGAGTATTGGAGAACAAAGGAAATCAATTTGATGCTTAAGTTCTCATGCAGTTTAGCCAGAATCTATGGGTGCTTCTAGGAAGCATGGGCTGAGTCTGAGAGCTACAGGAACAGTTCTAGTATAATTTTTGGTATTTGATCACTTGGAAGTTTATCCTTTCCTTCTACATGTATTCCAATGCCTTGATCTTTTCCGCATTGTTAAATATAGTCTTTTTACAATTACACACCATACTCTAATTCCCACTCCCTGCCCCCACCCCCCCATAACAACCTTCTTTTCCTGTGGGGAAAACATTCCCTGGCCCCTGCCTGCCTGCGTGCCTTCTAGACTCTATTTGCTGTAGAAGCAAAAACAATAAGTCTAAGTGAGACCCGGAGGTCATCAACCCCTGCCTTTGAGCCCGGACATGCAAGCCACCTAAAGCAATCACTAACCTGTTTTTAAAAGAAACCTCCAATCAGGGAGAATCCACAACTTCTTTTTGTGAACTGTTGCACCGGGCAACGGCACACTATAAACGTCTCTTCCCACCGATGTGTACTCTTATCGGCCTGTTCTTTTTTCTCCCTCATTTGCATTAACCCTTTCTTGCCTTTTTCTGAACTTCTGGGCCTTCTCTTCTCAGAAGCGGTGGGAGGCCAGTGTTACTCTGGACACAGCCAGGATGGAAAGGTAAGTCCCTGGCAACGTTGCTGCTCTAATCCCCGGTGGCTGGGATGGACAGAGAGGTGAATGCCTTCACCTCATGAGGTGTTTATTTCACTGCTGCTAAGCGAACACTCTCTAATGCTTTTTAACACCAAAAAGACTGACACTTCTGAGTCTGTTTCTATACAGGACACTAGAGGGCTCCCAGGAGTTAAAAATAAGTGGAAAAATACGGCATTTGCTTTTTTTTTCTCCAGAATTTAAAATTAAAGTTTATTTTTTACAATATTAAAAAAAAAAGAAACCCTTACACATCTTAAAAGTGGGTTGTCAGCAGCCAGTGAACAAGTACCCGTTTTGCTTTGCAATCAGGAGTTTTCAAGGGAGCTTTGAAAGCAGAGCTGAAATATTTGAAATGTGGAACACTCTCGACCATGAAATATGTTCTACTTGCATACCTCAGCCTTTAATAGTTCTTTGCATTAGAGTCAGGGATTGCATTCTTCCTGGGGCCAAGCATGGGGCCAGCTGTGTAAGTAAGGTTGCTTTTTACCAGTTCTTCTTTTTAATAGTGTGAAAAAGTAGAGCTAGAGGGCTTTTGGTTCTCTTCTTTCAGCTGACTTTGGTGAAAAGAAAAGGAATAAAAAACAGTTAGATGTGTGTTTTGTGTTTACGTGTGTGTGTGTTTGTGTGTGTGTGTGTGTGTGTGTGACTGAATAAACGTAATTGCTTCCGAGATACATGGGCATGTATGCCTTTATATTATGATAACCCTTAAAGTACGATAATGGAATATATTATGAAGAAAAGACTGTACCATACGATTAAGAGAATATGTTTCTGAATTTGAATGCTAATACTTGGTGCTTCCGTCCAACTAGTTAAAGCAGGACTTTTAAAAATAAATAGGAGATAGCTACAGATTTCTAAAACCTGTGGTTACTTTTCTTAAATTATTTCTGAATTTCAAAACGAAAAGCCTGGATTTGTCCAATTTTAATGCTTTTCCTTCAGGATCAAATTAAATGACTCTAGCTACAAGTTATAAAATAGTCTTGGATTTTGGTGGTTGGTTTTCACTAATTGAAACTGAATATCAAATCTATACATCTATCTTGTTTCTACTTTTTTTTAAACCTCACTTAAAAAATCATTTCGTGGTGATAGTGATGAAAGGAAAAGGTTCCGCGTTTTTCTTTCCTCTTGTGGAGGAACTGACCGAGTTTGAGACTGTGACTCAGTTCGCTCTGTTTCCATTCATTCCCAGGAACTAGCCAGACTTCTCCTCGGGGAGGCTGTCGGGGTTTAGAAGGTCTGTTGTGGCCAGTGTCAGAAGCCTGCCCGGCTCCATCACCAGCCCTTAACTTCCTCCTCGACCCACTGGAGACCACGTAGACACCTGAGTGGAGGCGACAGCTGCGTTCAGCAAACCATGCATCATGCCAGAAGGAGCCAACGGCAGACTTTAAACTCTGTGCAGCATGTGGACGAAGCTCAGAAATGAGCTGTCCGGACAAGCCAGGGCAACTCATAAACTGGTTCCTCTCCTCCCTGTGCGTCCCGAGGGTGCGGAAACTCTGGAGCAGCCGGCGCCCCAGGACCAGGAGGAACCTCCTGCTGGGTACGGCCTGCGCCATCTACCTGGGCTTCCTGGTGAGCCAGGTGGGGCGCGCCTCTGCCCCGCACGGAGGGCGCGCGCGCAAGGGGCCGCACTGGAGCCGGGCCACCGCCGAGGTCCCCTTCCCTGAGATACCCCTGGACGGCACGCTGGCCCCTCCCGAGTCCCAGGGCAATGGGACCACGCTGCAGCCCAACGTGGTGTACATCACCTTGCGCTCCAAGCGCAGCAAGCCCGCCAGCATCCGTGGCACCGTGAAACCCAAGCGCAGGAAGAAGTATGCGGTGGCTTCTCAGGCCCCGGGACCCGGGACTTTGGTCGGACCGTCCCTTCGGCCTCAGGAAGCTGCAAGGGCAGCTGATGCTGAAGTGCCCGGGCACGTCCGGGGAGGAAACCTGGCCAAGGCTGGGGAGCGACCCTGGGGGTGGATGCAGGGTGTGGGAGCGCAAGGTGGGGACGCAGATGTGCAGCTGCCCCGGGCCGAGGGAAGCAACATCAGGATCTACAGCGAGAGCGCCCCGTCGTGGCTGAGCGGAGAAGACATCGGCCGGATGCGCCTGCTGGCCGACGGCAAGGTGGCGGGTCTCCAGCCGGCCTGGCCCAGGAGCAGAGCGCGCCTGCTGGTGTTGCAGGGGACCGGCCGGCCCGCAGGGCCCGCCTGCGGCCCCAGCCCCTGCGGGCTGCTCAAGCAGCCTCTGGACATGAGCGAGGTGTTTGCCTTCCACCTGGACAGGATCCTGGGACTCAACCGGACCCTGCCTTCTGTGAGCAGGAAATCCGAGTTCATCCAAGGTAACCGTTTCCCGGGCTTCTTGTTTGCAGCTGTTGCATTGGGCTTGATTTTCTCTTTTCCCTCAGCCTCTTTTTCTAAATGATTTTCTCCGCCCGCCTTTCCCATTTGGACAGCAGCAGCACGTCTTTCCATACGCTTGGCATCCTCGATTTTCTCAGCTTTGGGAGGACACGAGAGTGCGCGGGCGATGCTGTGCTGCACACGCGCGAGAAGCCCCGCTGTGCAATCTGTGCTCTCCATTTCCGTCGCCGCGCTTCCCGAAGGCGTATTACACCTGATGAAAGCCAGTGGCAATTGTGTGATCAGGAGAGAGAGCCGGGGTGGAGGCAGAGAGCTTGCTGACAGTCAGACATATTAGTAACTGGGTTTATATGGAAGTAAGTAGAATCCTGCGCACTGGAAGTTTTTAAAAATAAAGGCAAAGAGGGTTATCTTTCTTCGGCAGATGGAATCTTTTTAAGAGGCCCAGAGCCAGACCATGTTAGATTCAACCCCTTCATCTTTCACGATGGACGTGACCGCTTTAGTTTACAAAGAAAATGAGGCCAAAAGAGGTGATTTGTTCAGTGTATATACTGACCAGCCACGTGGTTTCTCCAAGTCCAAGTCCATGGTTATGGTTTATTGAGCCTGAGTGCCGAGAGATGCCGTCAGGTGACAAACATCGTGGCAGGTTCCGGGATGTGCAGCCTGCCGATTCAGCTGCAGGCGTCAGGGCTGGGGTGTGACAGTGCTCATGCCACAGAAAGGATTTTCTCTGAATCCTAAGGCTATTCCAGTGTTCCAACACAAAGTAGGGTGGGTCCTTGGCTGTGTTTGAAAGCAGAGTGATTCCAGAAGTTGCCACTCTGAACCCAGGCTGGTCCAAGAGGCTAAAATGGACCCCAAAGAGATTATAAGCTCAAAGGCTATTTCCTTACAAAACATAGCATTTCAGCCCAGTTCCCATGGAGTCTGGACTGGAATGGATTAAAGCCTTGGGAGTGGCCAAAAGCCAGACTGCATTTCAATGGCTTCAGGGGTATAATTTAGTCTTAGAATGGGCACTTCTTGAAGCACCACTGGTTTATTTAGAAAGACTTGGCATTCCCTACTCAGCCTGGCTCGTGGCTAAGCGCTGCAGATTCACAGGTGTGTTTCGATGCCTCAAATTCACAAAGTCTTCCACCAGTGTGATGCTGATGTGAGAAGCCTCTCAGACATTCTATCAAATGGTGATACAAGTTCGTTTCTAGAGGGTGCTCACTATTTGCTAAGCGCGATGCTGCCTGAGACGTAGAGTCTCTATACATCTTGACTCCTGTGTTTCTCACAGCAGTACTAGGAGGTAGGTGCGATTCTTATCTCCACTTGGGAGATGAGGAAGCTGAGGCTTATTTAGGCAAAGTAACTGGCCTCATGTTAATGGTTAAGCTGGGTTTTGCGCCCAGGCCCAGCAAACTTTAAAACGTCAGCTCTTAGCCATTGGGCTTAGGTGACGCTACCACTTCTGTCCACCCTGGAGAGAGGGAGTATGCAGGTGGGCATGGAGAAGCAGGCACACACGGAGCCTCTCCTGGACCAAGCAGGGCAGAGGGTCCCCCTGGAAGGCTCCCTTGCCGTTCACTCATGTCATAAAGGCCCTGAGAAGAGGTGATGCGTGTTGAATGTATCCTGAGGCATGGTACTCTGATCTGTCCTTCCAGCTTCCCTGGGAGCTCCTGGACGGAAGTTGAGAGAGGAAAGTAGTGGTTAGGAGCCTGGGCTCTGGAGCTGGACCCCTGGGTTTGAATTTACCAACCTGTGACCCAGAAACGCTCATGTTCTCAGCTCTAAGTGACAACAGTACCCACCTCATGAGTTTGTCGCTAGTTAATACAGGGAACACACGTAGACCTGGTGCTTGACACACAGTAAATCTTCAATAAATACTGCTGTTTGTGTTACTACACGAAGCACATGAGGTTCCATGTTCACTGAGTTACTCATATAGCCTCCAAGCCTCACCTATCATTTCTTTTTTTTAATTGAAGTCTAGTTGATTTACAATGCTGTGTTGTTTCAGGTGTACAGTTATACGTATATATATTCTTTTACAGATTCTTTTCCATTATGGTTTATTACAAGATATTGAATATAGTTCCCTGTGCTACTCAGCAGGTCCTTGTCGTTTATCTATTTTATATATAGTAGTGTGTATCTGTTAATCCCAAATTCCTAATTCCTCCCCTTCCCCTTTGGTAACCAAGTTTGTTCTCTATGTCTGTGAGTCTGTTTCTGTTTTGTAAATAAGTTCATTTGTACCATTTTTTTAGATTCCACATATAAGTGACATCATATGATATTTGTCTTTCTCTGTCTGACTTACTTCACTTAGTGTAATAATCTCTAGGTCCATCCATATTGCTGCAAATGGCATTATTTCATTCTTTTTTTGGCTGACTAATATTCCATTGTGTATATACCACATCTTCTTTATCCATTCATCTGTCAGTGGGCATTTAGGTGCTCCCATGTCTGGGCTATTGTAAATAATGCTGCAATTAACACTGGGGTGCATGTATCTTTTCGAATTAGCCTTTTCTCTGGATACATATCATTTCTTCACGTGACAGGGCTAGGACTAAAACCTAGGTCTCCTGCTGGCTTAAACTTTTTGGTGTCAGGATACCTCTTAGGTATTTAATTCTGTTCTCTGAATATCCAGCATCTTTGGGAATGAAGAAGGCAGTTGCATTAAATTTGAAGGAGGCCTTTATAATTCCAGTGTAGACTGGTATTCCTCTCTCTTTGCAGAAGTAAGTGATGATGGAAAGAAGCCAACAAGGTTGTATTGACATGACTCTCAATATGATGAGTTAAATACCTAAGACTGTATCTCAAGTAATACCGGAACTTTCTTTATTCTCTCTTTGATACTTTCTACTAGAATGTAGTTACTGAGAGTCATAAAATCAGACCAGTTTCCTCAGGAGGCTAGGACATGATATATAGTTATGAGCACCCTACACAATATAATTCTACTCATGGAGACATTGTACTGATGCAAAGTACATAAATAGATCAGTTCTGGTCATGGTAGGGGATTAACAGTCTTAGGTTCTCGGTATCTCTCTTCACTCACCTACCTCTAGTCTTTTCCTGACTTGTGTCTTTCTTCCCTTGATTTCCACAGATGTGTGGATCTTCCCTCTAGGGTCCTCCTAGTCTTCTCTTGGTCCAAGCTTAGCTTTATTTGCACCTCCCTAGGTACCTAAGGGGGTGATAGATCTTATCTTGTTACCCAGCATCTGTTTCTGGCTCATTCTGTATCATTGCTGTATAATTATAATTGCTTATTTAATCATCTCTTCTTTCCCACTACGCTCTAGATCTGTGAAGGCAGAGACGTTTCCTGTCGTGTTCATCATTGAATGTCCAGATCCCAGTGGAGAGTCTGGCACATAGTAGTTGCTCAATAAATATTTTTGAATGAATGCAAGAATGCATTTTTGGTCTGTTTCACTGACTCCAAACAGTAAATCTGTACTTGCTTCTGGCTTCAAAAACTCAGGACAAGTGCTACATTTTAGTCCCAAATCCAGGCTGGGATTTCTCCTTGAGATTCTTATAAATAACTCATTGAAAAGGAAAGAAAAATATCCTTGGCAGCCTCTGTATTATGCAAATAATAAGGTTTATGGAGCTTATTCTTGTGAGGACCATCAATATATGGTCTGTGACTTCACTCTGTAATGTAATTTGATAACGAGTTTTCTATAGGAGGAAAAACAGAACTCAGCTTAGGTATGCATTTCTCTGATGATCTGGCTTGGTCTGGGAGGAGATCTTTTCATATCTGGGAGAGTGGATAGTCAGCCGGTCCTGTAAATAATCTGCCTTAAGTGTTGTGTCTGTTCTCTGACTTTTGATGAATGTTTGTGAAAATAAATTCATGCTTAGTACCAAGAACATCGCTAGTCTCTTGTGAGTCGAATATAGATGTTTGGCTTATCGCAGTTAATCTTTCAAAGAAACCTATGCAGGAGATACTTTCCTACCTCAATTTTGAGAAGAAAGAAAGATAAGAAGAAGGCAGCTCAAGGTCGTACAATGAGTTAATTGTCCAGAAAGAATTCAAGCCCTTGGCTTGTAACTTCCAAGACTTTCCTCTTTATCAGTCTGCTTTCCTCACCAAATCCTTTTGGGGGTCCTGAAGGTGTGTCTTCTTTCTCCATCACCACGACCTATCTGTATACCTGATTATCTAACACAACTAGACATTGATGACTTGTGTACTGCTGCACAGACATGGGCTATGGGAACCTCTTGTTTCTCAAGGAGACAACAACCGTAACCAGAGCAAGAGTAATATTGAATGGTACCATATACTGGCACTCTTTTAAGTACCATGCACCTATTATCTCAATAAATCCTCCTAAACTGTTATAAGGTGGGTACTCTACGAGAGGCCTTTTGTGGATGTGTAAGTAGAGGCCCAGTGCAATTAAATACCTTTGCTGAAAGTCAGGTAAATTACCTGGCTGTAAAAAGGAGACATATGATGCAAAGGGAGATGTAAAAGAGTGTCAGAGGCTGTGACTGAATGATATGTCTGCCTCAGCCTCTCAGATGAACTTTCTGTTCGTCCAGTCCAAAGACAAAAGGTCCCAATGATAAAGCTCATTTTCAGGTATTTATTTGTTTGTTTGTTTGTAAAACTGACACAGGTGATCCTATCGGCCCAGAGCCACTAGCTCAGGTTCCTCTGGGACAGGTTCTTGGTCGTATAACTTGAATTCTAGATGACTCCCCTTGAATCCAAAAATATATATATGAAATTAGCAGGTTTACTGGCCCTGAACTGTATACTGGACCATTTTCTGACAGGTGTCACTCCAAAGATATCCCAGAAAATGGGAAGGTTGTACTTGGGGAAGGACAAGGTTGTAATTAGGTAGGGAGGGCCAGGAGGATACCACCCTACAAAATCCAGCCATGACCACTAGACCAGAGTCTCATCCTATGCGTATCTGTGTGGGAAATACAAAAGTGAATTGAAATATAGCATCAAAGGCCTTGTAAAGAAATCCATGTTTGCAATAATGATGTATTTTTCAGTTGTAAACTTATAAAGAACCTAGTATTATGCCTCACAGCGTGTCTATGCTGCATTTGTTGTCATTTGACTATTGCATTGCTTAACAATTCCACACAGCAGATAGTATTGATACTTTATATATGGGAATCCTGAGGCTCGGTGAGGTGTGAAATTTGCTCAAGGACGCATAGCTAGTGGGCAGTGGAAGTGGAATTTGTACCCAGTTCTGTCTGATACTAAAGTATCCTCACGTTGCTTCTCTTGCCCTACGTTACCTCTCAAATATAACTTGATATAATCATGGGATAGTGACAACAATGTGCAAATTTTAACATGGTGATTTCTGATTTACCATTATGCCAACCTTTCTATTGAACTTCTTTTTTCAACTCAACCACTTAACATTGTTAATATTTTCACTCAAAGGAAGTATGGCCATACTACCCTGAACACGGCCACAAGGGCTGTTGTTGTTTAAATACAAGCCAATGCTTCCCAGATTTTCTTGTTTTACCGTAAACAATCGTGTATATGCAAATATGACTGAATGTATTAGTATGTTTTCTGCCAAACCGTCGTTGCAAAAATCATCAATCATGATAGACGTCACCAGATACTATGTGATACTGATACCTTTAAATACTTTTTTAAACAAAATATTTAAAAATATGTATCTAAGACAAAACAAAGCAGACTATGTCTATGGAGAGAGCAGAAGAACCCCAGCCCCCCGTGATCTTCCACTGAGCACTTTGGCCAAGCTCCCCAGCAGTCTGCACAGAGATGCAAATGAATCCCAAGGGCCACCATTTTGGTAGCACTTAAGCATCGGACTGTTTTTCATGCCCAGCATGGGAGATGCATTATGTGTGCGTTATTTTTAGGATGCCGCTTTACGGCCATAGAGCTGTCAGACTGGATTAGGTAGCCTCGTTCCAGGAACGCTGTGTGTCAGGGCTGCTTGGATGACAAAGTGCAGGCCCCTCACCCACTTCCATTTAAATTCAGTGTCGATTCCAATGTGCTCACTGTTCTCTGACTTGTACTGCCTCGTCTCATCATAGAGCAGGAGAAATACAGTGGGTACTTTCCTCTCTCCTCTCAAGTCCATGCGAGCAGTGCTGTGAGCTGCACGCTGGTGGCATGGCTGCCAGAGCAGGGGAGTGGCAGCTGCACAATTCATGTTGTCCCAGGCTCTCAGGTAAGGACAGAGGCATTTTGCAGGGAGTTACGAGAATTACCCAGATGCCCTCACAACTTGGAAACACACTGACTTCAAAATCCTAGAAGTCCTGGACATGGGTGCAAACTTTCTTAAAATATTGACTCAGGAATATAGGAATCATGTCTTGTTTCTGAAAATTTGGATGGAGAGCACATTGTGTTCTTTATCAGAAAAGCCCTAAGGGTATCATTCTTTAGCGATCAAGTTGAGCTGGTCAACTAAATGCATTCATAAGTGAACAAAAGTTTACTGAGCGTGGGCTCCAAGCAGTGCTGGGCTTCACTCTTGTCTTGTTTGCTCACTACATACCTTCTTTGGTAAAGTGGGGGAACTGGGGAGTGGCCAAAAGCCAGACTGCATTTCAATGGCTTCAGGGGTATAACTGGACAGCTACGTATAAAAGAATGAAATTAGAACACTCCCTAACACCATACATGAAAATAAACTCAAAATGGATTAAAGACCTAAATGTAAGGCCAGACACTATAAAACTCTTAGAGGAAAACATAGGCAGAATACTCTTTGACATAAATCACAGTAAGATCTTTTCTGACCCACCTCCTAGGATAATGAAAATAAAAACAAAAATAAACAAATGGGACCTAATTAAACTTGAAAGCTTTTGCACAGCAAAGGAAACCATAAACGAGACAAAAGCACAGCCCTCAGAATGGGAGAAAATATTTGCAAATGAAGCAACTAACAAGGGATTAATCTCAAAAATATACAAACAGCTCATGCAGCTCAGTATCAAAAAGAACAAGCAACCCAATCAAAAAATGGGCAGAAGACCTAAATAGACATTTCTCCAAAGAAGACATACAGGTGGCCACGAGTCACATGAAAAGATGCTTGACATCACTAATTATTTGAGAAATGCAAATCAAAACTACAGTGAGATATCACCTCACACTGGTCAGAATGGCCATCATCAAAAAAATCTACAAACAATAAATGCTGGAGAGGCATTTATTGGAGAAAAGGGAACCCTCTTGCACTGTTGGTGGGAATGTAAATTGATACAGCCACTATGGGGAACAGTATGGAGGTTCCTTAAAAAACTAAAAATAGAATTACCATATGACCCAGCAATCCCACTACTGGGCATATACCCTGAGAAAACTATAATTCAAAAAGAGTCATGTACCCCAATGTTCACTGCAGCACTATTTCCAATAGCCAGGACATGGAAGCAACCTAAGTGTCCATCAACAGATGAATGGATAAAGAAGATGTGGCACATATATACAATGGAATATTACTCAGCCATAAAAAGAAATGAAATTGAGTTATTTGTAGTGAGGTGGATGGACCTATAGTCTGTCATACAGAGTGAAGTAAGTCAGAAAGATAGAAACAAATACCGTATGCTAAAACATATATATGGAATCTAAAACAGAAACAAAAAAAATGGTTCTGAAGAACCTAGGGGCAGGACAGGAATAAAGACACAGACGTAGAGAATGGACTTGAGGACACGGGGAGGGGGAAGGGTAAGCTGGGACGAAGTGAGAGAGTGGCATGGACATATATACACCACCAAATGTAAAAGAGATAGCTAGTGGGAAGCAGCTGCATAGCACAGGGAGATCAGCTCGGTGCTTTGTGACCACCTAGAGGGGTGGGATAGGGAGAGTGGGAGGGAGATGCAAGAGGGAGGGTATATGGGGATATATGTGTACGTATAGCTGATTCGCTTTGTTATACAGCAGAAACTAACACACCACTGTAAAGCAATTATACTCCAATAAAGATGTTTAAAAAAAAAAACAAAGACGGGTAGGGTAAAGACCTCCAGGAGATATGGTTAGGGAAGCCTGCAGGCACAGAGAGTGATGTGTGTGTATAGGGGGGTGGGTAGGGGGACTGCAGAAGGTTCTAGAAGCAGTTATGTCAGACTAGTTCTTCAAAGTCACTGTGGGTGGGTACAGAAGGGTGGAGAGAACCCATGTGTGAGAAGCTTGTGAAGGGAGTGTGTGCGTGGAAACTGCAAACCGTTCTGGAAAAAGGAGAATAGGGGCTGGCGGTGGAGAGTGGGTGGGTTTATGTTATGGAAGGACATGGACTTCATCCCGCAGATAATGGGAAATCATTGAAGGGTCTGAAGAAGAGAGGTGATGTGATGAGCTTTCGACCGTAGGAAGCTCACTCCAGTCAGGAATTCATGGCTTCTTCATCTACCTTAATCAGCATTAAATGGCCCAGGACCAGGTCCCCCTGATGTAACCAAGACTTTACTGGCAAAATGTTTGTGGAGTTTGGCAGTGACTCCGTCATCACGACCCTCTGAAGTCAAGGTCGGTTCCTGTTTTTCTAAAGGGAATATTGAGACAGGAAGTGTCTGGGAGCTCCCATTTTTATAGCGGAAGTCCAGGGCAGGCCTGGAAAGCAGAAGTTCCCATCCATTAGTCAAAGGTTCAGAACAAAGAAGGGCACTTTGTTTTTATTTATTTATTTTTAACATCTTTATTGGAGTATAATTGCTTTACAATGGTGTGTTAGTTTCTGCTTTATAACAAAGTGAATCAGCTATACATATACATATATCTCCATATCGCCTCCCTCTTGCATCTCCCCCCACCCTCCCTCCCACCCTTCTAGATGGTCACAAAGCACTGAGCTGACCTCCCTGTGCTATGCGGCTGCTTCCCACTAGCTAGCTATTTTACGTTTGATAGTGTATATATGTCCATGCCACTCTCTCACTTCGTCCCGGCTTACCCTTCCCCCTCCCCGTGTCCTCAAGTCCATTCTCTACATCTGCGTCTTTATTCCTGTCTTGCCCCTAGGTTCATTAGAACCTTTTCTTTTTAGATTTCATATATATGTGTTAGCATATAGTATTTGTTTTTCTCTTTCTGACTTATTTCACTCTGTATGACAGTCTCTAGGTCCATCCACCTCACTACAAATAACTCAATTTCGTTTCTTTTTATGGCTGAGTAATATTCCATTGTATATATGTGCCACATCTTCTCTATCCATTCCTCTGTGGATGGACACTTAGGTTGCTTGCATCTCCTGGCTATTGTAAATAGAGCTGCAGTGAACATTGTGGTACGTGTCTCTTTCTGAATTATGGTTTTCTCAGGGTATAAGCCCAGTAGAGGGATTGCTGGGTCGTATGTTTTTAAAGTAGAGCTGATGGTTTGGGTTGTTTCAAGCGTCTGTGGCAGAGGGAAGTCACAAGTGCTTCATGCTTAGCTAACGCTTGAGGAAACGTGGAGATTATTTTAACTCAGTCCAACCTCGAGAAAACCAGTTAGTGAAACAGTTAGGAAAGTAACTAAATACATTTCTATTTTTGTTGGAAGAACGGTTTTCTAAATCACCCAGAAATTGGATTCCTAAGACAAGCCCTTGTATCGAGGATTTGGTTGGCTGCATGGAAACTACACGTGTAAAATCTATGGAATTCTGCTTCTCTGCCACCTTCCCCTTTTAAAACCTAATAGAGGTTGATTCTTTCTAATATCTGACAGTGCCGTATTTTCAGCGTCTCTGGATCTCACACTTTTCACGCCTTGGGGAGCCCGTTGCCTCAGTCAGGGTGGCTGGAGGACTGGGCTTGAGTCCTGTGGAGACCAGAGATGCAGCGTCAAGTGTAGGATCAACACTCGTGACTTGGTTTCCCACCCACGCACTCAGCTCCTCTTCAGACATGGCTCTTCTCCTTGTTAATGGCCAGAGCTGCTCATTTCGCTGTGCTGGGGCCCGGCAGTTCTTCGTTGCTTGGCTTGGCTCTGAGAGCTCAGCCTTTATTTTAGTCCTTCCTTCACTTGGTCCCTTTAAAACGCTCTTCAACTGGCAGACACGCAACCTGATCGTCCTTACACGCGTGCTTGTCTGCTTCCACTAAACTCCCAGCTGTGGCCCAGGCCTTGCCTGGGACTGGGATTTTGCAGGGCCTCTGTTTCTGGTATGCCTCACTCTGAATTCTTTCTATCCCAAACACAGGAACCAAATGCGTCCAGATAGTGGGGGACAATGGTAAATATGTGCTTTGGGAATAAGTGAATTAACAATGTTTAAAAGCATCTTATCCTCCACATTTCCTCCCCGGCCAGACTGTCACAGAATCCTATTTCACCCTCCCTCACATTGACTGACTTGTCCACATTCGCCATCCCTAAACCAAGAGATCTTACCTGCTTTTTCCACTTTCAATCGCAAGAACCCTACTGTGAGAGGCACAGTAGAAAAATAGAGCAGATAGTACTTAAGGGATCATTAACAACCAGACACCTGCTACCTGCTCAGCGGAGGTGCGCCCGCATCAACACTTGCTTTTAGATTAGAGAGCCGCAGCATTCAAGTTTTCCTGCAATGCATTGGAAGTTGCAATGGAACATGACAATTTGTTTCCCATAACAAAGGTGAGCCTCACGGTTTGGCCGGTCTTTGTTTTCTTTAGAGGGTTTTGGAGTTATTTTTAATGAAGGTCTCTGAGCTGAACTGTCACTTTCTTTTTTGTCTTGTTCACGAGAAGCTTGGAACTTGGCCCATGTGATAAAATAGGCTTGTGATTTCAGAGCTCAGGATGTTTCTACTTGGTTTTGCCCAGTGATAGATGCAGACATTCACTGATAACTCCCCCTGTAGTTCAGCAAAACTGGTCACTGGTTCAAGGTGAAGGGCTCCTGATAAACCAGGGCAGAGGAGGTTGTGTAGAGCATTCATTCTTAGTGGATTTTCACATTTGTCTTCTCACAAGAATGTCTTCTTTGTGCTTTTGAATAAAGAACGACTTGGGAGAACATCAAAATTCAGGGGAGATATTCAGATTTTGGAAAAAATAAGTTTTACTGGCAAGTCTCAGTGTTTTAAAAGACAGTTATATAACCGTTAATTCACATGAACACCCACATTTCTTTTAAAAGCCCACTTCCTCCCCATTCTGACAGGTAGAATTTTCTCTCTTCACCGTTAAGATTTCTCTAGAGAGCCCAGTACTGCCTCATTCTGACAAATCCAAATGTGAAGAGATGAATGCCCTTCATCTCTGAAACACTTCAGGTAAGTTGCTTTAACCTGTTTTCTGCTTTCAAAGGGTATTTTTCTGTCATTCCTTCAGATCTATCAAGGTTCATTTAATTCTGTTATCAGCCGTATTTTATACAAAGTGGAATACACCTCACAGTCGTTGCTCACAGCTCTGAGCTCTGGAACCAGCCTGGGCAACGTGTACAAATACTCTGCAAGACCTGCTGGCTGGAAGGAAGGGCATCCAGCCTGGCTCAGCCTGAGAACTGCCTCTTACCCTGCTCTCTGGAAGCCCCTTTCCCTGCGGTGACTGACGCCAGGCATGGCAGGACAGAACGTGTTTCTGTGGCAGTCAGAATATTTTGCTGAGGGGAGATGCATGTGGAGGAAAACAGAGGATGTTAACTGAAAACCAATTATTCCTATCCGTTGAAAGCTCCCTGTGGCAGTTTGAGAACCATTTAATAGAAAATGTGTCATTCAAAAAAAATTTTAAGACTTAAAGGAGAGAAATGGTAAATGAAAGACAATAAACCCATACACTAGATTAGGGATTGATTCACTACAGTCTGTGGGTTTTGTGTGGTCCCTGAGCTACCAATGGCTTCCACAATTTTAAATGGTTGAAAAAATATCCAAATAACAATAATACTACTATGACACTTGAAAATTACAAAAAATGTAAATTCCAGGGTGTGTAATACAGTTTTATTGGAACATAGTCACCACCATTTGTTTATATTTTGTTTTGACTGCTTTTGTATCACAGTGGGGTTGAGTACTTGCTAGTTGACATTGTATGGCCCTCAAAGCCTGAAATACTCACCGTCTGCCCTTGACCAAGTTTGCTGACCACTGGGCTACATTATTGTATCACAGTTAAAGTGACTGTTTAAGAATATTTAAGTGTAAGAGAAATGTTTGCAATGTAACATTTAGTGAAACAATTATGATAAACTCTATACATAAGGTGATTCCAAATAGTTTATTTTCCCTTGTGTCATTTTTGCCTCTTTTCCCTGCTGGAAATGTCAACTCTATGAAAGCCAAAAATGCCACAGAACAACAAACAACTGAAAACCTGGCATGTATGTCTGTATGCTTTAGGCCTAGAATAGTGCTTGAGACATAGTAGATGTTCAATAAACAAATAAGGGCTAGAAGGCTGATGAATTATGTGATTGTATAATGCAAGCATATAAAAATAGTCATAGCAAAACCTTTCCAGGATATGCATATATGTTAGGCTGAGGCTGAGAACTTTAAACGTATGATCCTGTTTAACAGAGTTTGTTTTGGAAGGTACAGTATTGCCCACACTTTACAGAGGATGAAAGTGAGGTTTGAAAAGGTTATATAACTTGTCCAATGTTACAAAGCTAAGAAGTAGTAGGATCAGAATTCAAAACGTCTGTTGGGTTCTAGAGTCTGAACTCTAACTGTAAGCTCTACTCCTTAAATTTCTAAAAACAATTTACTTTTTCATGTGTGAAAGAAAGGGATGGGAAAATACCAGATGTAAATATACAAATAACAGAACCGGTTACTAGGGTAGGAGATTGTAGATGATTGCTGTTTCCTAGGCTAGACAGTTTTTTATGTTTGTTTATTTGTTTTTTGTATTGAAGTAGAGCGGATTACAATATTTTATTAGTTTCAGGTACAACATAGTGATTCAATATTTCTGTAGTTTTACATTCCATTTAAAGTTATTAAAAATCACAGATATATTTTCCTGTACTGTATATCTTTGTTGTTTATTTGTTTTATACACAGTAGTTTGTGACTCTTAATCCTATAGCCTGTATCTCACCGCTCCCCACTTCCCTCTCCCCACTGGTAACCACTAGTTTTTTTTACCTGTATCTGTGAATCTGTTTCTGTTCTGTTATATACATTAGTTTGTTTTATATTTTTAGATTCCACATATAAGTGATGTAACATAGAATATTTGTCTTTCTCTGTCTGCCTTATTTCACTAAGCATCATACTCTCTAGGTCCATCCGTGTTGTTGCAAATGGCAAAATCTCCTTCTTTTTTATGGCTGAGTAATATTCCATTGTGTACATATACCACATCTTCTTTAACCATTCATCTGTTGATGAACACATAGGTTGCTTCCATATCTTGCCTATTGTAAATAGTGCTACAATGAACATTGGGGTGCATGTATCTTTTAGAATTAGTGTTTTTGTTTTCTTTGGAATATACCCAGAAGTGGAGTTGCTGGGTCATATAGTAGCTCTGTTTTTAGCTTTTTAAGGAAACTCCATACTGTTCTCCATAGTGGCTGCACCGATTTACAGTCCCTCCAACTGTGGAGGAGGGCTCCCTTTTCTCTACATCCTCACCAACATTTGTTATTTGTAGTCTTTTTGATGTTGGCCATTCTGACAGGTGTGAGTTGATATCTCACTGTGGTTTGATTTGCATTTCTCTGAAAATTAGCAAGGTTGAGCATCATTTCATGACCTGTTGGCTGTGTGTAAGTCTTCTTTTGAAAAATGTCTATTCAGGTCTTCTGCTCATTTTTTAAGTGATCTTTGTGTTTTTTTTGATATTGAGTTGTATGAGCTATTTATATATGTTGGATATTTACCCCTTGTCAAACATATAATTGGCAAGTATTTTCTTCCATGTAGTAGGTTGTCTTTCCATTTACTTTATGGTTTCCTTTGCTGTGTAAAATCTTTCAAGTTTAATTAGGTCCCATTTGTTTATTTTTGCTTTTATTTCTTTTGCCTTAGAAGACAGATTTAAAAAATATTGCTACAATTTATGTCAAAGAGTGTTCTGCCTGCGTTCTCTTCTAGGAGTTTTATGGTTTCAGGTCTTACATTTAGGTCTTTAATGCATTTTGAGTTTATTTTTGTACATGATGTAAGGAAATGTCTAATCTCATTCTTTTACATGTAGCTGTCTAGTTTTCCCAGCACCAGTTATTGAAGAGACTGTCTTTTCTCCATTGTATTTTCTTGCCTCCTTTGCTGTAGATTAATTGACCAAAGGTGTGTGGGTTTATTTCTGGGCTCTCTATTCTGTTCCCATTGATATATGTGTCTGTTTTTGTGCCAGTACCATGCTGTTTTGATTATTGTAGCTTTGCAGTATTGTCTGAAGTCAGGGGTCGTGATTCCTTCAGCTCCCTTCTTTTTTTCTCAGGATTGCTTTGGCAATTTGGGGTCTTTTGTGGTTTCATATAAATTTTAGGATTATTTGTTCTAGTTTGGTGAAAAGTGTCATGGGTATTTTGATAGAGATTGCATTAACTCTGTAGATGACTTTGGGTAGTATGGCCATTTTAACAATATTAATTCTTCCAATCCAAGAACATGGGATATCTTTCCATTTCTTTGTATAATTTCCAAAGTCCTTCATCAATGTCTTATAGTTTTCAGCAAATATCTTTTACCTCCTTTGTTAAGTTTATTCCTAGATATTTTATTCTTTTTTATATGATTGTAAATGTGATTGTTTCCTTAATTTCTCTTTCTGAGAGTTCATTTTCAGTGTATAGAAAAGCAACAGATATCTGTATATTAATCTTATATCCTGCAACTTTACTGAATTCATTTTTAGTTCCAATAGTTTTTTTGGTGGAGACTTTAGTGTTTCCTATATATAGTATCATGTCATCTTTTAGCTATACATTTTAATGTTATATTTCCTAAAATGAGTAGATTTACTCTTAATTACTTTTAAAATATGAAACAAATGTTTCTAAAGGGAAGGAAAAACAGCACAGAAGTTAACTGTTTCAATTGTTTATGTGCATAATTTCCTCATTTCTCTGAGGGCCTTGTGTACTGAGGAAACTGGCGCTTTGTCTGTCTTGTGTATTGATTTGTGTTGTTGAATTTCAGTGTTTTTCAACTCCCTTTGAATACTTCCCAGCCCTGAGAATGCGAAGTGCTAGCTGTGTATCAGTTTGTTCCAAAGACACTGAGTGATAGAGCCTCTTGGTGTTGATATTTAGAAGTCTGAAGTGCCCACATCTTTGAAAGCTGTGTTGTGTCTCTTACATGTATTTGGTTACACTGGTTTATGTGTGTCTCCCACTACATGATGGCCTGTTTTTACCTAGAATTTATTATTATTATTTTTTAAATTGGCATAGTATTTGGAGCATATACATTTAACATTATATTTATCTAATACCTAAGAAGATAATTGGGTCCCAGCAGCCCCAAATCATTTAGTACAGTAAAAGGAAACAAAAAGGAGAGAGATAACGATTAAGTTCTTTATATATGGTTCATGTTTCTTTGTCTATTTTTCTTTCAATTGTACATCAGTGACCGTGGCCTATTTTCCACAATCTAAACGACTTGCTACTGGCCCTGGCCTAAATTTCAAGGCTAAAAAGAGAAAGATTTTTCTTTTGAACAAAACTGGAATGTAGGTGATTAGAATGAGTAAGTGAATGCTATTAATATTATTAAGGTCATTGTAACACCACATTCAGGAGTGGTTAGAGGAGTGACTGTCCTTGCATTAAAGACCAGAGATTAGAGCTCTACATGAAGGCAAATAAGCAAGGTGGGAAAATAAAAGTCTTTAACAAAAAACAGTTATAGATTGAGAATCTCTCAGGTCATTTGAAAGAGCTTTAAAAATCCCTGTGGTGTGTCTTGACATTCCAGCCATAGTTTCAGAGGATTCGAATGCCCAGGCCTGTTAAGAATGAGTTAAATGGGATTTTTCAGACCTTTGTGACTTAGTCATTTTTTTTTTTTCCCCAAGAGATCATTCTGATTTTTAAGTTACGAGCAAAGCTGCTCTTCATCATCTTTCAGTGACTTGATTTGACAGACATGGGAGCTTGAGAGGGAAGCTTTGGCTTTAAGCTTACAGTGTCATCGAATGTACAGTTCACCAAGGAAATTTCTACACTATCAAGAATGAGACAAAAACGTTCGAGTGACAGATTTTTTTTGAAAAAATATTCTATGCACAGGAAGTTGAAGAAATGACATTTGCTTAAATACACTTTGTGAGGTTTTATGTGAATAAATGACCCATTACCAGAAGTGCTGTTGTTTCTATCAGAAAAACAAACAAACAAAAAAACCCTCTTGCTTCCTTTTTCTTTCTTTGGAGATTATAGTGACTGGTGCGAAACATACAATTTCACTTTTAAATTTGCAACTTCTAAAAATTCTTTTTCTTCCTGACATCATAATATGGCCTCAGAAAATCAGACTGTTGTTATTACAAATAGAGAGCCACTCCACTCAGACACTGAATAGATCATTATAAATGTCTGGATTCTTTCCTTTTTCATGGTGGCTGCTTTTAGATGTGGAATAAAACCACATTAACCAGAGGACGTAGTTATTGGTGGTTAGTGGCCTGTTCCTGCCACATCTATAAAGTATCTTGTTTAAAAAAAACTTTTCTTTCCTTGTCTAACAATAACTTTCCATCTTATAAGACTGCTATCAGGAAGCATCACTGAGGTATAAAAATAGTAAATATTCAGAAGGGAAAGTGATCATAAATGTCATCTAATCAAACTCTCACATGTGACAGATGAGAGTGTGAAGCTGTGAAAGACTGAATGACATCCAAGAGGACACGCTGAGTCAGTAACATTCTAAAAGTGTTTTTTGTGTGTGTTTTTGGATTCTATAGATGGCCGCCCATGTCCTTTCATTCTCTGGGACTCATCCTTATCTCCAACGAGTAATGAGACCCACTCTTCTGTTAAGCTCACCTGGGGAACTTATCAGCAGTTGCTGAAACAGAAGTGCTGGCAGAATGGCCGCGTACCCAAACCTGAATGGGGCTGTACTGAAATACATCACCACGAATGGTCCAAGATGGCTCTCTTTGATTTCTTGTTACAGGTAAGTTCAATCAAGTAAGTGGTTATCTGAGACTGATGCAGAGTTACAGAAGTCTGCCACTAAGGAATTTCCTGTACCTTGGGGTTTTATGAAGCCAGAGTTTAAGTTCTATAAAGCTGTATTTGGCAAGCCCGGTATTCTATAAGGTTGTATTTGGCAAGCCTGGTACCACATCACGAGATGTTATATCCTTTTGGGAAATATTCAGAAATGTCCCTTGGCCCTCATATTAATTTCTGAATAAGTAATTCTTCAGTATTTTACTCATGGAATAGTCATACCCATCATAGATACAATTTACTGAGATAACCCATCAACAGCTCTTCAAGGTGGAGAGTCTTACCCGACTTGAGAGGTAAGTAAACCAAAGTTTTTTGAGGTTAAGTAACTCACCCAAGTTCTCACAACTACTAACATCTGGGGCTTGGAATCCTGGGATCTGTTGACAGTAAAAGTGTCTGTTTTCTATTATTCCACACTGTTTCAATGGTCACTTGGCCACATACCTTACAGCCACCATTTCCTCTGGTTTTTTTTCCAGTAATTCTTTGCAAATATGTCATTAAGATTAGACATTGGAGAATAATAAATATTGGCTATCTACATAACTGAGTGACTTGATGTTTTATAGGTTTTTTAATAACTCTTACCTCCTTGTGATGAAGATCTCGTGACTCTCCCTACCCCCTCATTCCAATTACTGTCTTCCCCTTCTTCCACCTTAGAAAAACTGGTTTTCTGTTTTTGTATTGTTAATTCGTATATTTGTGGCAATTTAGGACTGCCTTTCTACAGAAACATAGGAAGAAAACCAATTTAGTGCAGGTTGGGGTTGAGGAACTTCGAGAAGAAGAGATGATCTCTGGTGTCCGTGCCTCAGAGCCACCAGTGAGAACTGAGCCGAGAGCAGGCCACTTGGTTTGGCAAGGAGCCGCCAAATACTGATGAAAAGGGCAGCTGTGAGACTCAGGCTGGGCTCCGTATATGTATAGCCTCATTATCCCATTTAATTAGCACACTATCTCTCTGAGGTAAGTGCCCTCTCTCCATTGTACAGGTAGGGAAACTAAGGCATAAAGAAGTTCCTGTCAAGAACTGTGAAGGGTCTGAGGTCTTACCCTGCTTGCAAGTTAACAAGTTAGCCAGCCATAGATGCTATAGCAGAAGACAAGAGCCTCCCGGGTCAGTGACAAATGACTTCATCACTCATGTTCCTCTGCCCTCAGGTCCCACTGGGGCGATGGGGAGTCGCCCCACTGAACGCTACACCCAGTGGGGTTTTCTACCTACTGAGGAAACCTCCAGTCTTATAAGAGGCTGCTGACACAACTGCCCAACATTTGCCCCAGAAGGAGACATTATCTTTATTATCCTGGTCAGGAAACAAATCTGTCTTCCACCCCAGAGGGAGACACTCATTGTATCTTCCAAGGCTGTTTGCTATACTGGCATCCTTGAAGAGATAGTGCAGAAGAAAACTTGATATAAGATGTGCAGAAATGCCATGGAGAACTGTTTCTCAAGAGTTACCTCTCTTGTTTGGTGTTACTTAGCTAGTAAGTTCCCAAATAGAGATTTTAGCAGGTTTGGCTAACTGTATTTTTCATATTTTTAACTATTATTACATAACAACTACCAAGTTTTTCTTAGTTTAATGGAAGATGTTGGTATGATAACATGTAGTAGCAATACAGTGGAGAATGGAAGAAGATTGCTAGGCTGAAGTAGGTAAGGGTATTCCCTATGGGGAGTGGTCAGCATAGATGTTGAAGGTCCTGAGGATGATGACCATGGTAGGGGGTGGGGGATGGAGAGGAGATTCATGAACCTTGTGGTGAAGTCTACGAGAAGGGATAGACCTTGATGTTTGCAGCTGATGAACGGAAGAGCTAACCTATAATGATTAGATGGCAAACCCTGTTAGAAGTTGTCTCTGGTGACATTTGTTTTAATTTTGGAACCTTCAACTAAATCTCAACCTACCATCTGTCTTTATCATTCTCCTTTCTGTTAAGGGAAGCTCCAACGATCATTCAACCAATGAAGATATATTTGTGCGATATCTGCTGTGCATTAAACCATAGAAAACCACTGCAGGGGCAGCGAAGCAGTATGAGATGGTTATCCCAATGCTGCACACCAAGTTTCATTTTTAAAACATTACTTAGGTAGGAAACTATACTGTATAAAACAAAAAGATAGATCCATGTAAGGATGGCTGGCCAAAAATAATATAAGTTCTTACTGTTATGCAGTCAAAAGAAGAAGAACATTTTGCCATAAAATAGTGAAGGAGAAAGTTTGAGTGGGATCGTAGGCTGGGAATGATAAAGAGGTTGGGGAAACCATGAGAAAAAGAACATGGATTGGCAATGTTCCTATGATTCTTAGTGCATCCTAAATACAGGCATACCTCAGAGAGATTTTGGGTTTGGTGTCAGACCACTACAACAAAGCCAATGTCACAATAAAGTGAATCACACAAATTTTTAGGTCTCCTAGTGCAGATAAAAATTATGTTTATAGTATATTATAGTATATTATAATCTCTTAAGGGTGCAATAGAGGGAGGAGTCTTTCTCATCCCCCATAATTCATGAGGATGAGACCTTTGCAAGACTTTAACCTGGAACCATCCAAGGTAAGACACCAAGATTGGAGTTCCCAGTTTTGGCTCTGGTTAAAGCACTGAATCTAAAAGTCAGAAGTTAGTCTGACTGTTAAGAGTTCATTTGGTCACTGTTTACAAAAGTAGATCAAACTATATACACAAGGGTGGCATCTGTGGGAATGGATGTACATTTTTGACTCATCCAGCATTTATTTGTCCCAAAGTCACAGACGAAGGCTAATTTTCTCTAGATGTTGCAGTGTTTCACAATTCTACCAGTAATGTGTGAGAGTGTCTGCTTCCTTCTCTCTTACCAACTTTGGGAAGTGGAAAACTAATAAATGTTTTTGCTGATTTTATGGAGGATAATGGGGTCTTGTATATATTTCCAGGTCCTTCATTACAAGTGAGGTTGAGGATAACATATTTTCATACATTGATTATTTGTGTTTTTTTTCCTGTGAATTGGTTGTTCAAATCATTTATGTTTTTATTGCATTCCATAACTTTTTTCTTATTGATTTATAAAAACATTTTTATGTGATGAAAGTTAGCTATTATCCAACCCTAAATGTCTCAAATAATTTTTCTTACTTTGTTGTTTTTCGTTTGACTTTTGAAAAAATTTATTTATTTTTGGCCGCATTGGGTCTTCATTGCTGCGCATGGGCTTTCTCTCTAGTTGCAGCGAGCGGGGGCTACTCTACGTTGCAGTGCGTGGGGTTCTCATTGCAGTGGCTTCTCTTGTTGCAGAGCATGGGCTCTAGGTGCACAGGATTCAGTAGTTGTGGCATGCGGGCTCAGTAGTTGTGGCTCGTGGGCTCTAGAGCGCAGGCTTAGTAGTTATGGCACATGGGCTTAGTTGCTCCACGGCATGTGGGATCTTCCCGGACCAGGGCTCAAACCCGTGTCCCCTGCATTGGCAGGTGAATTCTTAACTACTGCACCACCAGGGAAGTCCTCTTTTGACTTTTCTAATAGATTTTACTCCAGAGAAATTTTACATTTTTTGTAAGATCTTATTTTATTTATTTTTTGCTTCTTATGTTTAGCATCATACAATGTTTATAGAGAGATGTTTATTGAAAATGTTTACTGAGCAAATAAATGAATAGATGAACAAGCTTAGGCCATTTTTCATGAGTACCATAATAAATGGTTATTTTTTATACAATAATGCTTCTCATCAATTACACTGAAATTTTTATTTTAAAGTCAAATATATGCCTTATTTAAATGGTGTTTGGGAATATGTTGGATTATACTGGGTGGATTTTGTGAGCAGTCTTAGAAAAGTTATGCCTGAAGCAAACTGAAATCACTTGCTCTGATGCTACGGCAAGGGCAAGGGAATACAGAACACACTTGTTAATCTTCTGTACACAACATTCTTTCTGTTTCACCCAATTAAAAAATCTACATTCCCAAAGGCTATGGCATTTTACTGGGTCTGTTAAATATGATAGAGGCACAAGTAACCTTTTATTCTTGAAGCGTGGGTATCTGAACTGAGTGGATAAAAATTCTCCCCCATGAGGATG
Organism: Pseudorca crassidens; assembly: GCF_039906515.1. Classification (NCBI taxonomy): domain Eukaryota; kingdom Metazoa; phylum Chordata; class Mammalia; order Artiodactyla; family Delphinidae; genus Pseudorca; species Pseudorca crassidens. The sequence goes on from NC_090299.1 coordinate 152,343,796, forward strand.
ACAAAGGGTAGTATTCTAGAGAGCATTTGAGTTTCCAAGATTTGGTCAAATTCCTTTCAAAAGATTAAATAAAATAACAGAAGGAGATTTAGGAGGTATAAAACTTGCTTTTTGACCTCAGATATAGTCTGTTTAACAGTTAGAAACTAAGATTCTGGAAGCAGTCTGCTAAGTTTGAATTCCAATTGCCAATAACTAATTTCTGAACATTGAGAAGCTACTTAACCTCTCTTTGCCTTGGTTTCCTCATCTGAACTTAATGCGACAGATACCACATTAGTGCTTTTGGACCTTTAACATTATATGAAAGGCTATGTTTGGCTTCCTAGGTGTTGTATTTAAATAATTTGCTTCACAACCATTTGTTCTATCTTTCCTATGAGCATATGTTAGTACTTTTTCATTTTACTTTATAAACAAAACTAGGAATTATAAGCATACAGGATACTGCTTACAGGGTTCGATTAAATTCAACCAACTTGGACCGAGGGATTTCTGTGTTCTAGTAGATAATTCCCACCCAATCTGTGGGCTTCAGGTATCATTTCAGATCTTGTGTCTTGGCTCTCGAATCTGACACAATGTCATCTCCAGGCCTGGGAACTATTGTTATCTCATTTCTCAGTGTGATTCTTTCCCAGAAAAGATGGCCCCTTGGTTGACTCACACACCCAGCTCCATCTAGGAAGCTGGTAAAGTCTTCTCCTGCAGAAATTGACGCGTTAGATCATCCCTCCTACTAAGAAGTTAGGCCGACTCAAAACCTCGTGGAGATTAGGAAACCAGCACTATTTCAAAAGGCAAATAGTTTCACGTTTTATGGCCCTTACATGGAATGTACTTCTGCTGCTAACAGTTCTCTGCAAGAACATGACAGGATGGAGAAAGTAAATACAAAGGCCCTGACCTTTGTCAGTCTGTCTTTTGGGCTTTGACATCTTTTCTCCGGTGGAGACCTTTTAGAGACCACATTCTCTCACTCCACAGAATTTAAGCTATTTATTTGATTTTTCAAGGATGCAACTTTGAAGATAAAGAGCTGCCACACCAACCCTAGTCCGTGACAGAGGCGTAGCTTACTGGCAACCTGGCCTCTACAGCAGGAAGGTATTTCTCTGGATCCTGGCCCACTTCCTGTTAAGGGTTCTCTGTGTCTCAAAGCATCTCCTTCCTGTGAAGAAGCACAGAGTTGCTCAGACGTCTGCTTCCAACTTCAAAGCCTTTAGAATTTTATGTATCCTTTCCACCTACTGTCTAGCATTTATTCTCAGAGCTTTCTGGCATGGATTACGCTAAAGCCTCATTTGTGTAAAATGTGGGCGGGTTGATATAGGTCTTTGCTCTTGTATCTGTTGGAATCAAAGGAGAAATGTCTGGTCAAATACATTATATTCATAAACCTCATATTGCCAAGTGACAACCACCTGAGCATTTCTGGGTCAATTCTAATGTAATTGTTAATCAAAGCACAGTCTATTTTCCTTAATTACAGGTCATCTTTGCTTATTTCAACCCTTGCCATGGAATTTTTAGGCTGTGCTGAAATTGATTAGTGCCTGGTCAGTACACATCAATCCTAAATCTTGTTGTATCCATAGCTGGGCTGGAGAGATCAGGGATTAGAGGAAGCCTGTGTGATTCCATCAATAATCTTTTGAGACTCAAAGATTGTTTAATGCACTGTTTGAGCTAGCTTTTGGGATTGGCTTCGCCACTGATCCTATGCCATGCAAACACAGACAGTTTGAAACCATCCTTGACTCTGCTGTTTTCCGGGAAAACAGGAGGTCTAAGCGTTGAATCTAGATAAATCTGCCAGGAGGTAAATAAGGAAACCGTGGAAAAAGCAACCCAACAGTATTGCCCTAGCAACAATGAGAGGACAAGCAACTATTTATCTGGCTCCATATATATGTGTTTTGTATGTAATTATTTTTTAAAGATTCATGGTTTGTTTTGCCCAAGGAAGTAGACTCAGAGAGATTTAAGGGAGAGCTGGTCCATAAGGATTCTATTAGTGACAGGCTCTTCCCAACCATATTCAAAATGTTTATGGACACAGATAACTAAGAGATAAACGGGACTTTTCACATTTGTTACTGATTATGGTCACATTGAATGGGACTGTTTGGGGTGATGGCTTTTCTGTGGCCCTTTCAGGGGAGTCTGTGAGGTCACAAAACTCAGAGTTTTTTCTTTTTTCTTTTTTTTACAATATTTACAAAATTTGCAATCATGGGTGAATCTGTTGGTGCCTTGGGATGAATCGAAGCTGGCCCCAGACTCTACCAAGAGTTGTTCTCCTTTCGTGGCCAATGGACTCATGTGAAAAGACCCATGGAATGAATGCCTGATGCACTTAAGAAAGTCCTTGATGAAGCAATAAAAACTGTTAATGTTCTTAAGTCTCTACCTGGAAGTGTACATCTTTTTAATATTTTGGGTGAGCAAGTGGAAAGTGTGTATAAAGCACTTCTATTGCTTCCCACAGTGCAGTGGTTGTCTTGAGGAAAACCACTTATACAATTGTTTGAATCAGGAGCTCAACTCATTGCTGTTTTTTCCTTTAACACCATTTTAACTTGCAAGAACAATTCCATTTCTCTTATTATATTTTTAGAGATACAGCAATTTCTTCTAAAAATATGTTATATTAACATGTAATGGGTGTACCAGTGTTATTTTTAAATGAGTTAATATGTAACTATTCAAGTTTTTTCAGTTTTAATTTCTATATGATAAATAACCCACATAAAGGAGGATTTGGGGGGCTTCAATACTTTTAAGAGTGCCAAAACGTTCTGAAATAAAAAAGTTTGAGAACTATGTCTCTAGGGTAATTTTTCTGAAATAAACTCACTTTTGCCTGTATAGTCTCTGGTAACTTCAGCGTTATGACGTTTCTGTAATTCTAAGATTCTTTGATTTTGATTTTAACACTCTGAGCTTTTTACAAGATACTGGATCAGGAAAACATGGAGGTCTGGCCTGATTAGAGAGAGGTCTCTTAGTAGTTAGCTGTCTGCATTAGACAGATTTCAGTAGGAACTGGCATTCATTCCTTCATTTTTTCCAACAGACATTTATTGAGTATTTGCATCGTGCAAATCGTGGTGTTGGTTGATGTGGAGGATACACAGTGAATCATACTTAGAGGCATTCGATTGGAATCTCTGTGAAAGCAGGAATCTTGTCTTCTCCATGTTGGGAGGCAGTGTGGAAAAGGCGGAAGTTGGTAGAAATCCACATCATTCTCTAGCTGTGTCTCCTTGGGCAGGTTACTTAGCCTCTCTGAGCCTTTTCTTTATTTGTAATGTGATACCTAACCTTTTGGTTTATTTTGATAATTAGTAACGGCATGACATAAAATGCTTTTGCAGTATCCTGGGATTTCATATCTAAGCTACATAAATGGCTTTACTTTATAGCTATTTGCCAACCCAGGGAGCATAGAAACAAATACATTTTCAAACAGGAAATTCTATACATGTGTGTAAAAATAATCTTTGTTTTTAAAGTCTAATTTAGTAAAGCAGAATTTGTTTATTTATTTTCTCTTTTTTTCCCTTCTAGTTTTATTGAGGTATAATTGGCAAATATAATGCATATACTTAAAGTGTACAATGGGGTGATTTGATTTACATATATGTTGTGAAATCTTTACTGCAGTCAAGCTAATTAACACCTCCGTCACCTCACAAAGTTACCGTGTGTGTGTGTGTGTGTGTGTGTGTGTGTGGTGAGAATGTGTAAGATCTACTCTGCTAGCAAATTTCAAGTGTACAATACAGTATTATTAAATATAGTCTGATCCTCAGAACTTATTCATCTTCTAACTGAAAGTTTGTTCTCTTTGACCAGCATCTTCCATCTTCCCGACTCCCCAGCTCCTGGCAATCTCCATTCTACTCTCAAGCAGCAATTTATTTTTAAAGAACCAGAAAATAATCAGTCTATCTTTCTTATAAAGAGAGCTGATTTCCATAAAAAATAAGCTTCAATAACTTTGGGGTATGTTACATTAGGTTGTGTTAATCATTGTTAAAGAAAAACTATTCCATGGTGCTTGTTAAAGATGGTAAATCAGCCTTTGTTCACGATCATCGAAATAGGTGTAGGGATCACTGCAGTGGGAGTTTACAGTGGGGAGAGAGATGGGGCTGAACCCAGAATACAGCAGTGCAGGTGGGAACGTATAGCCGGGGGAGGGGACAGAGTAGGGGTCATGGGGTGAAAAATGGCTAAGAGCAAACATCCGGGGGAAGGGGAGTTCCAGGTAAAGTGACCTAACCAGATTCTTGCTAAAGACAGGTGCTCAGACATCACCTTTGGGATGGTGGAAGCTGAGGACCCAGGTCAGGTATTGAGCGTGATCAGGTAGCTGTAAGGGTGAGGGCTCCTGGTTAAACTGACTTTGCAGGGTTCTTGCTAAAACTTGGTTTTTTAAGGAAGGGCGTGAAAAGCCTCGGAGAAAGTTCAGGAGCCTGACTTTGGTCAAGCACAGAATCTTTGTCAGCATAATCAGCATTGTGTTTTGCTATAGTCATTTAGTTTATCTTTACTCATTTTTGTCACTGTCCTTATAATAAAATACTACGTAATAGAGGAAAATAAAACAGATAGAAATTCCATAAGAATGCTAAAAATGAATACACGTCAAGTCACGCAAGGGGAAAGCTTTGAATGAACTGTTCCCTGAGATGTAAATGTACATCATTTAAAAATTATTGGCAACCCTGTTTAATGTTAAATCATTAAAAATGCTGCTTCATTTCATTGAAAGTATTTTTAAGAAAGTGTACTTATATTAAGGTTATTTTATTGCTGTTTTAAATATTTGCTTCATATAAATCCATTCTATAAATCAGAATTCCATAAAATATTTACTGTTTTTCTTAGTCAAGTGCTCTTTGTAAATCTTTACAGGAAGGTGGGTGTGCCTTTGACAGGCTATTTTCATGCAGCTCTGCTTGTGCAAATTACAGAATGTGAATTTTCTTTCTCTAAAAATAGATTGTCACTTGCCTGGTGACAAGTGACTCTTTCCAGAGTCTTTCTGTGGCAGAATGATGTTTGACTTCTGGTATTTATTCAGAGGTACATGAATTCAAATACTGCATCTGTAGAAATAGATCCAAATGTATTGTAGCATTAAAAATAGTTTTACTTATATATAAAAAAACACTGTTAGTCTTTACTTATGATTCAGTAATGGGACAGAAACTGGAGAGTCTGCATGGATTTGGTATATACTGATAGTTATTTTTAAGCGTGGAATTCTGGAGGATAGGCGGTGTAGAGCCATGACTGCTGTTTACAGAGGCCGAGGCACAGGGGAACCGATGCCCATAGTTAGATCTATGTACCGCAAACGATTTTTACTTTTCCCATCATTCACCAGCTACTCTGCTGGTCACATTTGAATGCATACTCATCTAACAGGCTAGCTGCTGCCATGGTAGCACAGAAGAAAAATGAAACCTATTATTTCATGAGATGAGAGTTCCCTAGCTATACAGGTGCAGACTGGTGAGAAGGATGCTTTCGCTTTTGCTTTGTTGAGCTCCCAAGGTATGGGCCTAGGTCTGTGATCACAAGTACCATAGGGACCGCGGTGCTTGTCTGAGGTCGCCCTTCTCTGTGATCTAGTAGAGATCCACACACCCACTAGACCACAGGGATCCAAATCTGGTTCCACTGATAACATGGCAACAGTGCGTTGATTGACATCAAGACAAATCCAAGTACGAGGATTTTCCAACGTGAGTTATTAGCTGGCAAGTAAGTCAGTCCATATGCTTGTGTTTCTCTTCCTAGGGTGGGGCTGACAATTCTCACTGTTTTTTTGCCTTTTTGAGATAAAATATGTACTGAAAGTTTTCTCTCCGTGCATTTTCTAAAAACAAATGAGGTGTCAAGTGAGACCACTGGAATTCAAAGGAATCTTCCAGAAAACTGCAAATGACAATGCTATTGTTATTTCTGTCACGTGTGCGTGTTGTTTTTCAAATGCCTCTTGCATGCAGGGTGTTCCATGGACTCCCCGTGGGCTGTGAGACTCCGTGGTCCACAGTTAGTGAAACTGAACCACGTAAAGGCGCCAACCAGAAGCAAACGAGGAGGACAGGCAGCCCTGTTCTTTGCTCCCTGCCCATCTTTCCCACTCCATCCACTGGATGCTGTTCTAAAAAGACCCACGTCTTACTCTACCGGAATCGTTTTGTTCATTTGAGTCTTCCCAAAGAAGACAATGTTTTGGAGGAGCTTTGTAAATAGCCAAATGCAAAGCGGATGCTCTCGGGAGAATTCTGTCCATGGTACACGTATGTCAAGTGCCTGCTCTGTACCAAGCGTCGGATGAGTTACTACAGTGAATTGTTCAATTCCACTCATTACATGTTTTATTGTGTAATTTAAACTTTCTTTATAAAATGCAGTTTTCTTTGTAAAGGGGCAGTTTTAATGTTTTAAATTTTATTTACATTTTCTTTATTTTTTATTTGAAGTATAGTTGATTTGCAATGACTCAGGTGTACAGCAAAGTGATTCAGTTTTTTTTTAAACATCTTTATTGGAGTGTAATTGCTTTACAATGGTGTGTTAGTTTCTGCTTTATAACAAAGTGAATCAGTTATACACATACATCTGTTCCCATATCTCTTTCCTCTTGCGTCTCCCTCCCTCCCACCCTCCATATCCCACCCCACTAGGTGGTCACAAAGCACCGAGCTGATATCCCTGTGCTATGCGGCTGCTTCCCACTAGCTATCTATTTTACGTTTGGTAGTGTGTATATGTCCATGCCACTCTCTCACTTTGTCACAGCTTACCCTTCCCCCTCCCCATATCCTCAAGTCCATTCTCTAGTAGGGCTGTGTCTTTATTCCTGTCTTACCCCTAGGTTCTTCAGTTTTACATATATATGTTCTTTTTCAGGTTCTTTTCCCATTTAGGTTATTACAAAATACTGAGTATAGATCCTGGTGCTCTACAATAGGTTCTTGTTGTTTATCTATTTTATACATAATAGCGTTTATATTTTAATCCCAAATTCCCAACGTATCCCTCCCTTCCTTTCCCCTTTGGTAACCATAAGATTGTCCTCTGAGTCTGTGAGTCTGTTTCTGTTTTGTAAATAAGTTCATTTGTATCGTTTTTTTTAGATTCCACATATAAGTGGCATCATATGATATTTGTTTTTCTCTGTCTTACTTCGCTTAATACGATAATCTCTATTTTATCATCTTTTAACAAAGCAACAGGCCAAATGGAATATGGGGCCCGGGGAGAGAAAAGGCAAAACCACTAGGTTTTTCATGGCAGACCATTTGAGAAGCATTGGTCTAACATACCCTCAGGTTCTCTAAAGATGCCTTTGGATTTGCTACCTTCATGCCTTTGCATGTTTTTTAGCTAATACTGCCTGTCTTTTAAAACTCAATTATAATATCCTCTCCTTCATGAATTTTCCCTGAACTCTTGCACTGAAGTTCTTTGTGTTTCTGCTGAAACCTGTGACCAGTACTTATTGCAAGTTGGGTCAGTTAACATTCTGCACAAATGTACTCACCTCTCTGCAGCACCGTGTTGGAGGATGCCCCTGAGAAACACAGGGTGATGGACATCTGGGTTGGAAGCCTGACTTTTGTCATGTGTCAGCTGAGGGACCTTGAGTCAGTCCTCATTCATCAAATGGGACTCTTGTTAGCACTTAGCTTAGGGTTGCTATGAGGATCGAATAATCTACGTAAAGAATTAAGTGGACAATTCCTGGCACATACCAAACGCTCAGTAAATGACTGCTATTATGTTTTTCATTATTAATATTAGCAGCATGTTTAGAATATTTTTATTGCCTTTGTTCAGGCAATAAAATTAATCATTTAATTGCTTTACTTTAGCAATTAAAAAGAGATAAGAAACTCCCACAGATCCACTCTTTGAAGACACAGGTAGAAAGGGTGGGGTGCAGAAGTATGGGGAGTGACTGGATTTCTGCAGGTTTCTACTGGGCCTTAGAGAGCTAGTCAGGGCAGCTGAGACATCCTGGTTTGGGCTCTGTGCACATAACTTGAGTCACTCTTATGATACTTTTTCTTACAGACAAAACTCACACTACCAAAAGGAAAATGGGATTAAAAAAAGAAACTTGAGAAGAAGGCAAGATATCTAAAAATATCCCCAACAACAAAATATTTGGCAGGAACACCTGAATTTTCTGAGTATAATTTTAGTTAGGTAAACATTGAAAAGATATATTTTCCTAAAAGAGGAAAGAGTCATTTTATAGAAACTCATCATTGGCAGGAATCTTCAGATTCAGAAGATCAATTTTGCAAAAGATTTTCCTTGTTTTAAAGAGTAAGAAGATGTGAATTTGAACAAGTTGCAATAATGGTGATCAACACCTAACTGCTTAACTGACAAGATTTACCCCCAAATAGGTTTCTTTGTAGGATTATTATCTAAGAACATAGACATGTAGATGGTAACTATGGTGCCTGATCATGCGACACTTAAATGTGTGGACTAAACAAGTACATATATTAAAACCATATTTATGGATATATAGATGTCTAGGATGTGCTTTATTGGGCCTTAAAAAGTGGGTAAACTCTGCTCAGTGTAAGTGGAGGTATATTCAATATATAACTAAATTAAATGCCAAGCAAAATGGTGTTGAATTTAAGGGAGTGGATTATGGTTTTGTGGTCAAATTATTTTGGGTATATTGAACGTCAATTTGAAAGGGAGACTATAAACAGAATTCTGGGAAGAGCTAGGAACAAGATTTAAGAGCTGCTTAAGCCCTTGCTAGACAAGGTTATTAATACAAAGACATAATTTACTATAGTTGGATGCTAAGAAAAACAAAGTAAAACTCAGAGTATTTAAAGCCTTGCAATCTGATTCTCTATCTGTAGGTGTACACACACACACCACACACACTCAACATGTGTTAACATACCCACCAGGTACATGAATAGATCTGAACAAAAGGAACGATAAACATTTTTGGAAGAGAAGTTAAGCTGAACGCACACACGCAGTTTCAATAACAAGGTCTGTGAGACTTGAAGGGCACAACAGTCTGACAGGGAAGTGGTGAAATCATCACAGACTGTTGAGTGATTCAAAATGAGATCAGACAAAACACTTTAAAAGTGCACTGTTCGAAACAGTCCAATGGTAGAAGATAGTGAAAAGATGCCCTAAGTCGGTCTGTCCCACTTCTAACTTTTAATGCTTTCTTTTAGCTTAAAAATAGAAAAGTATAATATTTACAGAAGTACTAAAAGTTAGGCCTGAACGTTAAAGTGCTTGTTATTTAGCAATAGCATATATGATACTCGTGTCCTTGTTGTAGAAACAACAGAAATATTGCTATATGTCTTGGTCCTTTCCCGCTACTAGAAATCAAAAATGAAGAAAGAGCTTAGGGTTCAGAGCACCATTTAAGAACTGGCTGGTAGATCTGTCGTTAAAATTTAAGTTCTAAACACACATATCCAACACAACACACCTTGATTTTGTAGCCAAAATGAAAGAGGATTAAGTTTTTCCCCCTGTATATAATGTCATTATAATTGGATAAAAACATGTGAAGATGATGGGAAAAGGATTCTTTGAGAATTATTAGCTAATGTATATAAGAAAGAGACACTGGAAAGTGACTGGCAATATAACTTTATAGACAAGCCCTCAAAAATAGTCAGCCCACTCTCAAAATTCCTCTTGAGTCCAATAAGCAAACTTTTAAAACCCCACCCCCAAAGGGGGGACATCGGGTGAGAAGCATTCTCTAGAAGAGTTAACTTTACCTTCTCCCTGACCCCCCGATGGTCACTCAAAAACTGGTGAGCATATACAATCTCTCTGTATCATTTGGTTTCTCTTATAGTCAAAGGCAGTCAGGGTGCCACATAAAATAAATCAAATTGAGAAGAAAGGGCTCAGTACATTTTTCTAATAGTTTCCAACTTACGCTTTTTTTCATTTAACCTGCAGTCCTATGGTTGGGCACTCTTGCCCACCTTTGGGAAACTTTGAACCAGCCCCGGGAACTCACCATGCCCTGGAGTCAGCCGATGTGACGTTTTTGGATAAACCACTGGTTAGGTTCATGACCCTGTGGATCTTCTGCCTGGAGCCAGTTCTGCCAGAGCCCTCCCTGATCTGTAGACTGTTTCTCGACCAGCACTGTACCCTCCGAACTGTCCAAGTGCTTGTGGTTCATGGGCCACCCCATCCCACGTAACTGCTTTTATATAAACCTCATAGAAAATTGGCCTATGCTAACTTCTCTTATAATTCCTGCTTCCCAAAGTGTGCTATTTGATACCAAGTCTACTTATCTGCAGAAAACAGAGAGGAGGGTCCTTTGTCCAGTTCTCAAAGTTTGCTGTGGTAGTGAGACAAGATTAAACCACTGCATTTTCCTCCGGAAGTAGTGCTGGTGGAGGGGTGCTGGCCATGGGTGACATTTGCCTTGGTGCCTGGCCCACTGCTAGGGGGTAGAAGATGTTACATAAACATCTGTTGCATGAATGAATGAAGAGTTGTTTCAAATTAGGCTCAATTTTGGTAGTACTCTTTCTGCATCCGTTCCTTAGCAAGTGGCCACAGCCCCACAGGATCTGCAAAAACCCAGGAAGAAGAGAAAGGATGGGAGTTTAGTGACAAAAGAATAAAAATGACACTCTGTGTTGAGCCATCTTTTGAATTTTGAGCGTATGTACAATCTTCTACTAGCCTTAAACTATTCAACGTGACGTATTGGGGGGAAATCGTGGCATTTTGAAGAAAAACACAACTGTGTCTGAATCTTAAATTTGCTACTTACTAATATTTAAGTAGCAGAGCGGATTATTTAACCCCTCTGAGGCTCAGTTTTCCTTCACTGAAATGGAGAAATTACCTTTTGCCTTGGAAGCTTTTTCTGAGGTAAATCACTTCATATAGTGTGTGCGTTGTGTCTCAACAATAGTAATGACAGTTTTCTTTTTTTTTGAGTATCTTCTAGATGCCTGGGTCAGGGCTGGTGTGTGTCCAGACACTTTCATTAATCTTCCCACTAAATGCGCAAGGTGAATAGTTTCATTCCCATTATGCAGATAATTAAACTGAGAGTCAGTAACGTAAAGGGATCTATACAAGGTCACGGAGCTGAAAAGTGTGAGAGAAGAGACTTGAGTTTAAATTTATCTAACTCCTGAGCCTAGGCTTTTCTTTAACCTGATTAATAAATATTATTTCTTCCCTTGCCCAGAAGAAATGGAAGTAACCCAATTCTCCCTTTCCTAGTTAATCTGTTTGCCCTCTTCTAGAGGGTAGTAGCCTTGTTACCCACAATAAACACCAATAGGCCCAACTGTTCTGCTCACTCTGGTTACTTATTTAAAATCTAACTCTGGGCTCCATACATAGAGTGTTCTTGGCTATCATTACTGGATCGCGCATCTTTTCAATAGATTTCTTCTCTGTTATTTCGCGTTAGACACTGCAATACTGAAATCCAGAGAGGTTAGGGGATGCAGTCAACTTTTAGAGCCTCTGAGATCACTCAGGGTTTCTGGATGTGTCAAAGTACAATTGTTTCTATCTTCTGTCCCGAGTAGCACCAGAGCAGAGATTCTTCTGGCCACGCATCGGTGTATGATGTCAGTGGGAACTCTGAATATTAAGGGTGGAGATGCTTAGCTTGGACGACCTGCCTTTGGAGCTGTTAGCAGATCTGGCAACGCTTAGACCCATCGCTGAGTCAGAAGGATATGAACCTTGGACTTTAAGTGTTGCCTTTAATTAAATGAGCCTGGCCCCAATTAGATCCTGGCAAGTCAGCTGTTTAGAAAGTGCTCATTCTTTGGAAATCTTCCGATTTTCCCAAGTTTTGTTTTTACTCAGCATCTCAGAATTGTTTTTGTTTTCCCTTTTAAGATTTATAATCGCTTGGATATAAACTGCTGTGGGTTCCGACCTCGGAAGGAAGATGCCTGTGTACAGAGTGGACGGAGGGTGAAGTGCGACAACCAGGATGCCGTGGCTCTAGCCCACATTGTCCAGCGAAAGCAGGACCCAAGGCACTTGGTCTTTATAGACAACAAGGGTTTCTTTGACAGAAGCGAAGATAACTTGAACTTCAAACTGTTAGAAGGCATCAAAGAGTAAGTTTCTTGATGTAGTAACATCTGCAGGACATTACATTTCTCTTGAATAAGTAGCAAGGTCTGGAGAAGACTCACATCCTGTGTCTGATCAATGTAGCCCTTAAAGAGAATCTGGGAATGGAAGCCCAGAGAAGGGAACCAAACCCAAGGGGAACAGAATAAGGGTGCCGCCAGGTTTTACCGTCACTGACCTGTGCAACCTACAAGGTCCTACTGAGTTTCACCTCCATCATGTGGCTTGACCCTCACTGTGAAAATCCATGTGGGTGAGGTTGGAGTCATGTGGAGGTCTGTGGAATAGGAAGCAGCACAGCAGGGGTGAGCAGGTGACAGGGGCTCCATTACCAGGGCACAGGACCGGGGAACTAACAGACGAGCTGATATTGACCAGGCAGGATGTCCAAAGGCAGAATAAACTCAGTGACTTTGATCAGCGCATGGGAAGTCAGAGCCAGTCGGCCGAGTAGGACATGGTAGCCAAAGACAATGGCTGTTTAATTCAAGTAGGAGGGTTTCTGAGCATTTGAAGATCCTTCCATAGATATAGATTATGGGGAAAAGTATCTTGAGCTTACACTCAAGAAGGATTTGGAAATACAGGAAACTAAGACACTCCATAGTGGCAGGAACCTCACTGCAGAGTCTGAGCTATTCGCCCCCAACCATGGAGGCTGAGGCTACATTTCAGTGCTTCCCCCCAAAAAGCACACTTCATAGTCTTTGCACCTTAGTGAGAAATCAGGGTCACTAAGGAACTGGGGTGTGTGTCTGAACTTGAAGATAGAAGGGTGCTTCAGTGAAACAGTCAACCGGACTTTTGTGAAACTGAGTGACTGCTGGGGACACATGAGCGAGCCTAAAATTGAGGGTAGAAGCCAGGCCTTCCAAGTCCAAGTCCAGTAATTTTTCTGCAGTGACTCTTGGTGTTTCTGCTGTTCCTAGTTCTCTTGTTAATAAAACTCTGAAGCATATTTCAACAATTCTTCCTAGCTCCATGAATGAGGTAATGTGGATTTTATGGTCTTTTGACACTAGAGACAATGAGAGTTTCAGGAGCCCCACTTTCATGAGTTTTTGTTGTGTCTTTCCCTGTTAATATTCATTCTTCACATCTGTTTGTGAACCAGAAATTTTGAACCAGAAATTTTACTAAGTCCTTCAGATAATGTATAATGCTAGACCCCTGGCTTTATTCTTCCTAAATGAAGAGCGGAAATTGCAATGCACTCTCTTTAGGTAATTCAGCAAGGATCCTTCTAAACTGACCTCAGGTTTTCCAGAGAGATGCTTCATTGTGGAATGCCCTGGGTCTCAAACTTGAGTTTTGCTAAATTTATTTGAAAACAATTTAGGATTCCGGTTTAATAGAATGTTCCCAGATTCTTAGAAATCCTGAAGTATTATCTGAACCAAAGGCAGTTCTTTATTTAATTGGGCATTTTGGAATGATTTCTTTCTTTTTACTACGTACATTTTGGATTATTTCTCATTAAGTTCAGTCATGCGTCTTCTCCTCTAGAAGAGTACTCTACTGAAATTGTCAGCATTTTTCTTCTCATATTTCCTTGCATAAAACCCCTTGTTGACACTTATAAGGTTACGATTCTACTTGACTGATTAAAGTGGTTTCTATGGGGGCAATGGAGCTTAAGATTAAGGAAAGTATTTTTCCAGGTTATCAGAATCCACTCTCATTCCATGCCTCTCTTTGCATACATATTGTAACCTTAAGTTAGACATTGGTATTTATGTCAAGTTCTCAATGGTATAGAAGGTGCAGTTCCCTTGAAACCTATTCTTCTAGTATGTAATTATTAAGAGATGTGTCAGCTTGACAGTGACAAAAAACGTTTTGATTCTCACGGTATTATCTGATAGTGTGATTTCTGCCAGATTAATGAAGGGCAGAGCCATTGGGTAAGGCATAATATTTCCAAGCAATTACAAAGAATGAAATATCATTTTCTCTTTTTAGGTTTCCTGAATCTGCAGTTTCTGTTTTGAAGAGCCAGCACTTACGGCAGAAACTCCTTCAGTCTCTGTTTCTTGATAAAGTTTACTGGGAGAGTCAGGGAGGTAGACAAGGAATTGAGAAGCTTATCGATGTAGTTGAACAGAGAGCCAAAGTCCTGCTCACCTACATCACTGCACATGGGGCCAAAGTGTTACCTATGAATGAGTAGCAAAAGGTCTTGTGGCTAGAGTTCTACATATATTTATGCATTTTTGTTTTGGGGTCAAGTACACAAACCTCAAGTCCTTTTAGGGATGAGGCAGTAGCGATGAATACACAAAATAACTGAATTTAATCAAGTATATATGATGAGCCTGAACACTATAAGCAGACCCTAAAAGCTTTTACAATTATACTGCTACAAAAGGTGTACATTTTCCTTCAACACCATGACCTGTGAGTCGCAACATCTGAGCACAGAATGGTTGCAGTTATTATCCCAGCTAGCCGTGTTAAAATATCTGTCGTGTCGGTTAGTGTGAATCAGACGTAGTGACTCCTTTAATAATTTGCTGCTCTGATGGGAACGGTTCTGGATGTCCTTCTGTTGCTAATTGTTAGAACATAGAGCAGTCTCAACACTATGCACAGGCAACTCTATGTTGGAAATTGGAGGCGTATGATCTGCAGAAACCTCAGAGCTTACGGTAATTCTTAGGAGAAATGGTGGTTTATTTGTAAAGCCCCCAGTGTATATTCTATTGTACCTATAAATGATCAGCCAGCTCTGTGATCCTGAGCTCAAGAATCGCATTTTCCATTCCTTTTTAGAGAGGTATTTGTTGCCAGTATAGAAACCATCCATATCCGAAGATTTATACGTTAAGTAGTTTTGCTCTCTCAGTTTCGCTCCAACTTACGTCTAGTGGCTTAGACATTCAGCAGTTATAAGGTATTTACACATGTGAAACTATACTTACAGAGTATCTTTTTGTTAAGTGGATGCTCCTTTTACACTTTTTGTCATCTTTACCAAGGATATACTATAATTTCTGTATATTTCATTAATAACAGTGGGTTTCTTCTAATTTGTTCTGTGTAATTATATTTAAGCTGAATTAATTGATATTGTCCAGATATTGACCATAGGACCGGATACTGAATGTGTTTAAATATATTGTTTGGCTTATTCTAATATGAAAAATATGAACAACATCAATTAAAACCCAATGCTGATCAATTCTCCTCAATGAAAGCACATGACTAGAACTGAAACAGCCAAAATTGTTTAGGCTCAAATAATTCTTTCCGAACTCTACCAACTTTTTAATGAGGTAGAAGGACGTGAACACATAGTATTCCTGTGTTGAGTCTTCATGTCCTTGAAGGTGTCCACATAATGGTGTTTGATAGATGGTCACATAGAGATTTCAAATCCTGAACAAATCATTATTACCCTCCCCCCATCCCTTATTAAGAAGCTATTCTACTGACTTCTTCTTTCAGTTTAAAAATACAATTTAAGAATGTTTATAATGCATTCTATCCTCTGTTTTCTCAGTTCTGCATGTTATTCCTAAAGTGCACCCCATTTTCTGTGTTCTGATCGAGGGTCACTCAATATCACTGTAAATTAGAACTATTGAAGACATTTTGATAAAGGCTAGCATATCTATAGATTATAATTTACACCAATGAATGGGGCAGAATGTCAAAATAGCATGTTGAACACAAGAGAAGACAGACCAAGGGAAAAGGAATCATTCAATCATCTAATTATAACTTTTCTAGGGTCGCATTCAAGCCCTATTCTCAGCACCTTCCCTTGCTGGCGGACCCTTGGAGCTGGTCTTCAGACGATCTTCTCTTCAGTGTCCCCTCTGTAGCCCTGGGTGCCTCCCCTGGTCCTGCACATTCAGTGTACGCTTGGACCCTCATGCGTCTCCACGTCTGCCTGCTGGATTTGGGCTTTTTAAGATCGCTTTACGTCTCAATAATCAGCACATTAATGAAAAATTGGCCTAACAGAAGTCTGGAGATCCAGACTCTACTTTCAAATAACTCTTTGTCAAGTTGCCTTATACCTTGTCTTATCCATGTGGCATATTTGCATTTTAAAATACTTTTTATGGAATATACCATCTTATCCAAATTTGTGAAATTGATGCTGGGAATTCCATGGTCCTCAGAAGCGGCTTTAATTTTGCATCTCAAGCTACACCATTTTGGGGTAGCTTTGTCCTCCCACTAGTGGGTCTGATTGTAAGGTCCAGGAACACATGTTTATTTTAGTCACCTTTGCTTTTCAACAATGTATTTTGTTTTGGAATCAGTGAATAATTCATGCTGTATTATTTTTGAATAATGGATGACTGAGGGCCAGGCTTTTCATTCTAATAAGTAATACTCTGCTCTTACTGGAACTAAGGGAACACTCTGTGCCTTTCAGGTATACTCACTATGCACGTTATGGCGTTTATTTGTAACCTGACAAATTTGAAACAGAGCAGTTTACCTGGGCAGACATACAAAAGCTTATTCTTCTGTGATTATTTTTTTAGCTGATATTATGAAAATAAATATCTAAAAAATGTATAATAAAAATATTAGAAATGAAAGATGTGTGCTTTTTATTCTGTAGGTGGTTTTTTTGTTGTTGTTTTGGTTTTGTTTTTGTGTTTTTGTAGATGGGCTGCTTTTCAGAAGTGAAGTCTAGGAGAATGTTTGCTGCCTTCATTCATGATAAAAGAAACAACTGAACAGTCAAACATTATACTGGATTGTGTTTGTGTATGCATGTATTTGATATCATTAACAGTGATTTCATGACTTCTCTTGGTGTACGTTTAGCATTGTTTTAGGTGGTATGAAAATTAGGTAACAGGTATCATAAACTAGAAGAAAACACTAATTTAGGGTTTTCTTTGCTTTGGGTGAGTCTTACCATTATGTTTAAAGTTTTCTTTATAGTATTCATATTTATTAAGCTTATTAGGCACCTGGGGAGCTTATTGAAATATAAAGTGTTTTAGACTTATGCTCAAAATATTTATAATCCCTGAACTTGTGTAATAGCCTGTTTATACCATTGTACTTTTAAATATACATTAAATTACAGCTAATGACTAAAATAACCTAGTTGTAGATTCATCTACAGACTGTCTTATGAAATTCTAATGTTTATCTTAGCACAGAACAACTAATGCCCATTTAGGGCACTAGTCTGAAAATATGATATGGGAATTGTACATGGGTCAAATAAAGATGATGAAGACCTTTCTCTAAAAACTAAATAGTGTCATCAAGAATTAAGAACTTTCATGAATGAAAGATGATTTGACTTGTCAGAGAAGTTTCCGGACACTTGGAAATAGCCAGAAGTGTTCTTTCAGTGCAAGGCTGGGCTTGATTTTTTATTGAATGGACTATTTAACAGTGCTCTAAAGCAGAGGTTAACTTGTCAATTTTTATCCCAGGGAGATGCAAATCATTTCTGTCTGGTGGAAGAGACAACCCTAATGGTTTTACAGTTTATTACCTTGTTGGACATTAACCAGTTTTTATATCTAGTCCAACCATCTTATCCTAACATAGCCTGTAAATATTTAGCTTTGAAATACTCTTTGAAATGATCTTACCATCTTACTGGTTCCCTTGTTAGTTAATTATTTGAATAAAATCTTTGACATATGTTCATTTTACATTTGCACAGGAGTTGCAGTTCTACCTTTTTGAAAATTTTGCTTTAATAAATTTTTGACTGCAGAACCAAATAGTTGTAGTTTCTTGAGAGTCATGATTTTAAAATTTTGAAACTTTAACAACTTTCAAAACAGAGTCACATAATTTTACGAACTGAACGCTACCATTTGATCAACAGCTTAAGTTTGTTTTCATTTAATCCTTTAATTTATTAAAAATTATTACTTGATCATCTACTTGAAAGGTCTGACTCAGTCGGGTTACTGGCAGACTTTGTTTTGTAGCCTAAAAATTCACATGGTATGTGAATGAAGTCACAGAAATGACTTTCTTACATCAGCGTTTCATATGGTTAAATTAGTTCAACACTTTTTTTCACCTTAGAAAGGTATCCTTTTACACTCATGTTCCCAAAGTGCATTTAATTTGTTGATAAAAATATGCACAATTTTGCACACATTCAGAAATCTCTATGCATCTTCTTTCTAAAAAAAGTAATGTGTATTTCTTAGCAGCACTTGTCAAGATTTCTAAGGCTTTTGAGACAAAGAGCTAAAAACAAAACAAACAGAAAAACCCTCCCTTGTCAGGGGCTTTTATCACATGCTGCAGAATAGCTAGCTGAGCTATATTTCAAAAGGCAAACTGGGCTGCAGGGAGTGGACCAGTAACTAAATGAGACCGAAACAGCTGTGATTTTGCAAAACGTGCCAACATTTTCTTTAGCTCTAGGACACGAGACATTATCTGGCTCATAAAGTACTCTATGTTATTGGCTCAACTTCTGTTTAGGAGAACAAGAGATCTTGTTCTGTATCCTCATTTCAGATCCTCAGGAGTATTACGAATTGAGGTCAACATTATTATTTTACCTTTTAGTACTTAAAAAATTAAACTGTGAGTCAGATATCGGCTCTAACTTGGTGAGAATACATTACAATGAAACTTGCAAGATTCAGGTCTTTCATAAGAGAATTTTGAAATAATTTATAGCATCTCCTAGGAGAGAGTCAATCTTCCTCTTTCGTCATCAGGTAACAAGTGACAGTTAAAATATAAGACTTTTCCAAGACTTCTGGTGACAATTGTGGCAGTACCATTTGTGTCATTTCCTTAGTCTTACTTTATTGTTAGTTGCAAGTAGAGATGAACTATGTTTAAAGAGGAGTGACATGGCAGCATCCAGAGCAGGAACTTCCTGATTAAGGACGTAGATTCCTAATTAAATCTTGACTTTGTCCCAGGCTACCTACCAGTTGCTAGTAGTAACGTGCCTTCAAGTTGTGACAACCAAAAATGTCTCCGGATATTGTCAACTATCCCCTGAAAGGCAAAATCATCCCCTGGTTCAAAACCACTGCTTTAGTCCATTAATAAGAGGCCCCCCCCCATAGAAGGTAAACCTTTAATTTTCTTTTGTCTTCTTACGTTCAGTTCATGAAGATGTTCTCTGTCAAATTCCTCATATTAGAATGGATTGCCATGTTGTATGACATCAATCAGAGCCCCAAGAGGTTTGATGGTTTGGGGGAAGGGATCTTGAAATAAGCCACAGGAGAGTCAGGAGGAAGAGAGAGCTTGTGCTCTGAAATACAAACTTTAAGTGAGGAATAAATCTAGGAGCACACGACAAATTAAACGTCAGCGCAAACATTTTGGAACGAGTGGTGGTAAAATTGCTTTACCTTCCTCTGCCCCCGAGGCCAGCATCTGTATCCTTTGAGAAGAAGACAGGTCTGTAAAGAAGGCATGCTCTCATCAGGACTCTAACAGCCCAGGGGACCACCCTCGCCCCCCGACAGAAAGTCAAATATTGCGGAGGGTGTTTCCTTACAGCAGGAGGGAAGAGTAATGAAGTGCATTAGAGGGAATTGTTGGACCAGAATGCAGTTAGCAGCCAATGGGCAGAGCAGAATCACACGGGAAATCCAAGAAGAGGATGGAATATCAATAAAATAGACTAAGTAACGTCACAGGAGCAAAGTGCCGTCGAATCTCCGTGGCTTGAAACCACACATGTCAATTTCTCCTTCACATGCCCATCCCGGCTTGGCAGGAAGGCTTTGTGCTTCCTAAACCCTGGGACCCGAGCAGATGAGCAGGCTGGAGGTATCCATCGCTGTGCCCGAATGAAGGGACGTTCTGAAGGGCCGGTATTTCCAGTTACAAGTCATTGGACAAAAGCAGTCTGGAAAGGGATAACTTGAACTATTTGGTGCATGAGTGGAGGGCCAAAGGTACAAGTGGTGGCTCAGATTATATCTGAGGCAAATACAACCTATGTCTACTATTGTCCATTCAATAACCCTCTTCTGCTGGGGACCCCTCCCATCCCCATTTCACTTCCCCTCTGCCTGGGCCCCCAGGCCATAGTCGAGAGGTTAAGGGATGCATGTGTGACTTCCACTGGGCAAACACAGTCTCTTTATTCAGCTCTCTTTGCTATCATCATTGATTGGTTCAGAATTGAACACCTGACCGACTGGGTCAATCAGAAAACGTGCCTCAGCATTTTAGACCTGAAAAGGAGGAAGACCAGGACTAAAGTGATAATGGGCAATATTCTGGAGATCTTACTCAGACTTTACATGAGCTGGAGAAAGCTGATTACAGAGAAAGGAGGAAAGATGGAAGGGAACCCGCAGAGGAGCTGACAGCTGACAGGAGGGGCGGCTGGTGCCTGTGGTCCTGTTGCTGCCGTTGCCTTAGTTGCCATGGAGATGCCTTCCAGTTCTTGGTTTCCTTGAAATGGCTCAGTGTCCTTTATTAATTCACCTTTTTGCTTCAACTTAATTTGGGTTGGTTGTTTTTCTGATACTTGCAACCAACAGAAAACCTCTGATTGGTTTCTAAGGTAGTTAGGTCTTCTTCTAATACAAAGTTTAGAAAGCACGTCGTGAATTCTTCCTATGACAGATGAAGATGTCCGTGCTCTCAAGTGTTCTTCCCCCACTTCTTTCCTTCCCAAAACAACTTCTGAAATAGGTATCATCGTGCTCACATTGTTGATCTTCTTACTATTTACCTTCCGGCTTCCACCTGTCACAGGTGCTTTATTGCTTTGTGTGCATGGATTCCCTGTCCTCCATCAGTTACAGCTTCCTCATTCCTGACGTCTTTGTTTTTCCTCCTTCATCTCTTTGCTGACAGGTTTCTTCATCAGATGATGTTTACAGACTTACTCATGAGTTCTATATTCACAGAGACCTGCTCATTTGTGCATAACACTCTGTTTTATTGATGTGTTTAAACAACAGCCTGGTGATAGGAAATTCGGATTTCATATAATTTTTTTTAAACAAAATGTCGCTGGAAGTCTGTAGACATTGCAACCCTATCATTTGGCATTGAACATTACAGATAAGATTTCAGAGGCCAGCCTGCAGTTTTGTTTTTTTTTTCCGTCTAACTTGTAGGTGATTTGCTTTTCCAGTTTTGATGCACACTGAATTCTTTCTTTATTCTTTAATTTTAATAAATTCTCAGGACATGTCTTAAAGTTGGTCATTCTATATCAAATTTTCCTGGAACACAACAAGAAATCAACATATTTATATTTTTCCTCATTTCAGAAATACTTTTACAATATATATTTGAATATTCTTTTAGTTCTATTTGTTGTTTTCAGGTAAGGAGATATTTATGATGTGTGTATGGAATCTGCCTCCGAATCAATTGTATTTTCCTTATTTGTTTACTTTTCTGTATTTTTTTCCTTCACAAAAGATACTATTTTCTCAAGGGTTTTCTTTACGTCTCTGACTTTATTTCAGGGGCATCTATTTGTCTCTGACTTTATTTCAGCGGCATCTATTCTACTTCTTACTGCTTCTCAGTGTTAATTCCACTAACAAATTTATCTTCAAATTTCCTTTTTAGAAAGCTCAGCTTTCATCTTCTGCTGCTTTTATTAACTCTTTATTGATTTTTAATTTTTTCATCCTTTTTAGTCGAACTAGTTTTTCAAAGGGTTTTAAAAATATCCTTCAAGACTGTAGGAAATAGTTTCTGAAACTATTCAAATTAAATTCAAATGAAATAAAGTTAAAAGTTTATTTCCTCAGTCACACTAGCAATATTTCAAATGCTCTGTCGTCACAGGTGTTTAATGGATACTCGATTATCATATCAGCTCAGATGGAGTGCAATTCCATCATTGTAGAAGGTCTGTTGGCCAGTGTTGCTGTAGAGCACAGGCTGCCTCTGTGTATTTTCATGTGCCGTCCTCAGCAGCAGCTGCTGTTCCCCGAGTTCTCCCCCTCTACCTCATCTGTCAGGCAGCTCATCTAGGTTAGGGTTTTGGTCTCTGTCTTAGTCAGGTTGGGCTGCTGTAACAAAACACCACAGACTAGGTGGCTTTGACAACAGGAATTTACCTTTTACAGTACTGGAGATGGGAAGTTCAAGACCAAGGTGCCAGCAGGGCCAGTGTCTGGGGAGGGCTCTCTGCTTGGGTTCCAGACAACCACCTCCTTACTGTGTCTTCACATGGCCTTTTTGGGGTGTGCAGGTGGAGAGAAAGGAAGCAAGCTCTCAGATGTGTCTTCTTATAAGGGCACTAATCCCACCATGAGAGCTCCACCCTCACGACCTTGTCTAAACCTCCCAAAGACCCCAACTCCAAATACCATCACATTGAAGTTAGGGCTTCAACATATGAATTTTGGGGTGACACAATTCAGTCTATAGAACTAGCCCTTCAAATTTCACATCCTTCTTGCATATAAAATACATAAATTCCGTACAAACAGCCCCAAAAGTCTTAAACTGTTTCAGCATCATCTCTAAAGTTCAAAGTCTCATTTAAATACCATCTAAGTCACATATGCAGGAGACTTGAGGTATGATTCATCCTGAAACAAGATTCCTCTCCAGCTCTGAACCTGGGAAACCACACAAGTTGTGGGCTTCCAATATACTGTGATGGGGCAGGTCAAGGATAAACGTTCCCATTCAGAAAGGGAAAAATAGGAAAGAAAGGAGGGGGGACAGGTTCCAAGTAAGTCCAAAACCTAGAAAGGCAACTCTCATTGGCTCTAAAGTCTTGAGAATAATCCTCTCTGGCTTGGTGTCCCACCTTTCAGGGTCATAACAGTGGCAGCGTCATCCCCACAGCTCTGCCCCTGCGGCTCTCTGAAAGGTCCTGCCCACATGACGTCTGGGATGGCAGCGGGTTTGGGGTATCCTGGCCAAGTGAGAACTGAAGCAACTAGTTCTGTCCCTTGGGACTGTGGTGAGAGTATCAGCCCTGATGATCTCTGAATCACCCTCAGCATCATCCTTCTGTTTATTGAGGAGTAGTGCACATTCATAACTGAAGAGATTTATGGTCCTGTCTTGTAGAATCATGCAGGCTGAGAAATCCCATGATCTGCAGTTAGTGAGTTTGACAACATTTCTTCATTCTGTCCTGCTTTCTCTGTCTCTTTCATTTCAAAACAGCAGTGTCTTTGCTGGCATAATCCCATCTTCTCCTTCTTAGGTTTCTTAGAACACTATTGTTTATTTTCAAAGAAATCAACGCACTGCTTTCTGCTTTCAGTGATGGTCATCTTATAGCTTTATACTAGAGACATCATTCTTTCTCATTTGCCATCTTCTTTATTCATTTTAGTGGTTTCCAAAGAATAATTGTATGCCTTTATCCCATTTCTTGTTCTTCAGAAGGAGAACCATGTGAGAAAAGAGTCTGTTGGGGTAAACTGGCGAGTGTGTCAGGGAGGACGTGGAGAAGTGATCTAAAAGCTCTGGAAGTTACTTAGGCACAAGGGAATCAAGGAGTGAGGCAGGATGTGTCTAATTTTGAAGTGTTTTTCATACATAATTGTGGGTCATTATATATTTTAAGGTTCAAAGTGTGTTGACTAACCATTCTGAGAAAATTCATGACTATGGGAGATAACTTGAAAAGATATTCCAGAAACAGTATGTAAAACAGGCTGCTGTGGGCTTAAATGTGTTTTCTGCACCTGTAGTCATCACACCAGTAGTAGTCTTTAAAGGGAACTATGTCAACCAGAGAAGGTTCCCTGTGTTTGTATCACTGAGAAAGATTCAGAGCAATTGACGGTCACACACACACACACACACACACACACACACACACACCCCACACCACACACGTGGGACAATAAATCCAGATAAAGAGCTAGATTGTTTTCTTTCTTTTGTTTCTTAATGAACAGGTTGATTTCTTTTCACAGTTGATTATAAACTGAGTGATTTACTATTATCAGAATTGAGACTTTGAACTCAGGTTGGGATGCCCCAAACCATGAGATTAAACCCACATCTCAGGACTTTCTGGACTAATCAGCTCTGAGCTGGTGGTGACTACAGAATTTATTTTAACTTGATTTCTTTCAAGTTTTATTGTTTTATTCATGTAATAAATATTTCTTGAGTGCCAACTGTGTGTCAGGCACTGCCTTAGATCTTGGGATCCAGCAGAAGAAAATAAGGGAACACATTTTTCTTCAGCAGCTTCCATTTTCAAATCTTTGATCATGAAACTGTAAAATTTAATATGTGTCTATATGTGGTATAATGGAAATCAGAGGCGTTAGCTAATTTTTTTCATACATAAGAAAAGCTAATTTTATATAGAGTTTTTTAAGCCTTTCCTTTCTGTTCTTCAAATGTTCCTACTAAAAAAAAGAAATATTATTTTTTCAGATATATTTATGAATCAGAATCTCTTACATAATTTCTCAAATATCCTTCATGATAGCTCCAGCCAATGTATTTTATTATCAGGAATTGTGTTTTGTGCACTTAACGTTCTGTTCTTCTTCAATTTTATCTTTGGTAGAAAAACACTCCTCCTATAAATCCTGACAAGGACTCCAGGAAGAAAGAGCTTGGATTTTTGCCAATCTTGGTAGTGTGCTTTCAGATCAAGGAAATGTTCTAAAATCAGTATTTAAATAGCATACTTGGCAAACTGTTCTGCCCTGAAAGGAATGGATAACTTTTTTTTTTTTTGAAGAGGAAGAGTAATGGGAACCAGACAGTGAAGTTCAAGAAGCCAGTCCCATAAGCCTACTTCCCTTTGTTGCAGCATAATCCCCTTCAACTCCCTTCAACATCTCAGATCTCTTTCTCCACTATCAGCCGTCTTCTTCTCTTTCTATTTTGTTTTTAGTGAATTGCAGAATTGCAACCTTCGATTTTATTTTGTCTAAAAGCCTCTTCAGTGCAATATCTGACTATCAGAATACTTTTCTGCCATATACCGCCATTTCATCTTTGTAAAATCTCCATTGGTTCTTCCCCTTTCTCACTAACATTGATTTATCCTCCCTCTCTGAGATGGAGAGACAGAGCCTTTGATATTCTGTCCTATTCTCCTGCTTCCCTCAAAGCTCTATCCTTTTTTCCCCTACATTGTTGCTCTTAAGAAATTTATAACTTTGTTTCTACTGCCTGGGCTGATGACAGCTAAATCAGCTTTGCCTTATGAATACTTCCACAAACTGTTTGCTTGTCTTATCTTTCAGCTCTTTAAAAGTTTCTTGAATAAGTACTGGACACCATTTAAATCAACTGAAAAGAGCATGAGATAAAGCAAAAGACAAATAATGGGAGAATGATACAGTTGGAGATCTGGTCATCATGTAGGCTCATTTGGTACAAATTTTTCATTTATATTTTGTGAGTTCTAGAGGGTTGTGGCATGAAACAGTATGGTAGATCTCCTAATTTAATCACAATAGCTACCCACCATGGCCATCATTAAAAAGTCTACAAACAGTAAATGCTCGAAAGGGTGTGGAGAAAAGGGAACCCTCCTACACTGTTGGTGGGAATGTAATCTGATACAGTCACTATGGAGAACAGTATGGAGGTTCCTTAAAAAACTAAAAATAGAGCTACCATATGATCTAGGAATCCCATACCTGGGCATATACCCAGACAAAACTATAATTCAAAAAGATACATGCACCCTAATGTTCACAGCAGTACTATTTACAATAGCCAAGATGTGGAAGCAACCTAAGTGTCCATTGACAGATGAATGGATAAAGAAGATGTGGTACATATATACAATGGAATATTACTCATCCATAAAATAGAATGAAATAATGCCATTTGTGGCAACATGGATGGACCTAGAGATTATCATACTAAGTGAAGTAAGTCAGACAGAGAAAGATAAATATCGTAATATATCACTTATATGTGGAATCTAAAAAATGATACAAATAAACTTATTTACAAAACAGAAACAAACTCACAGACATAGAAAACAAACTCATGATTACCAAAGGGAAAATGGAGGTGGGGGGATAAATTAGGAGTTTGGGATTAACATAGACACACTACTATATATAAAACAGATAACTAACAAGAGCCTACTGTATAGCACAGGGAACTCTACTCAATATTCTGTAATAACCTATATGGAAAAGAACCTGGAAAAGAATGGATATATGTATATGTATAACTGAATCACTTTGCTGTACACCTGAAACTAACACAACATTGTAAATCAACTATACTCCAATATAAAATAAAAAAAAAGATAGCTACCCCTATCAGGTTCACACTATGAGGCTGGCATGGTGTGATACACTTCAAAAATAGTAAATACTTTAGTCCTCTGGACTCTGTCACATGAGATAAAGAAAGAATGGAGAAGTTAATAATTTGTCTAAGAACAACCAGGAAGTGACAACCTAGTGTTCATATCCAAATCCACCCAACTTCACAGCTTGTGCTTATGACAGACAATCGGGCCACACAGCCTTCCCAAGTTCATCCAAGGCCTCTCACCACTCTGTCGCAGTGACTCACTTCCTTGAGAGAATTCGTATCTCTATACACACCGAGATAAATTGCAGAAACCATGGCCAGGTGTTTAAGTGGAAACATTGACTAAGAGCCGTCTAATCGAGAAGAGCGTCAGCCGCTCAAGTTTGCAATAGCCCCCACACGTCTGGTTCTACTCATGTGTGTGAAATGGTCATTGTCAGTGTTCCCCAAGATGGCTACCTACTCTTTAAAAGTGTTATCATCTGGGGCCATGAGTTCGGGCTTCCTGATTCCTAGGAGACAAAGAGAATTTCAACTCAGAGTTGCAATCTCAATCTATTTGCCGTGATGCTGAGTTACACAGAACTCGGGCACGTGTAAAATAAATACCTCTTTCTGTTCCAAGCCTTGATGAACATTTTTCTTGATGCATTTGGATTCCTCGGTTAAGAAAATCACAATGTAAAGCCATTCTTTACATTCGATGTTGTGAGCTTGAACAAAGGGCTGTGAGACCGCTATGGCGTGAAAGCTGCTGAAGTTCACAGAACAAAGGAGGATTAAGCCCCCTTAAAATCACAGCCTTCCACTTCATTTTACTTTGTGTTGTTATGTCGAAAATTGAATTTGCTAGTTTGCAAGTACATATAATAGCCAGTTAGGGCTTTGTTCAACTGATTAGTTAGTGTGTTTTGAAGCAAGAGATTGAAAAAACAATGAATAGATTTGAACTCATATAAAATCGGCTCTGTGCTGGGAAAGAATTTTTACTTTCACTGAGAGTCATATAAAAAAGTTTATTTCCATGACCCAAAAGTGATCCTTTGTAAAATTTTTGTTACCATTGCTATGATTGAAACATTTTTTTTTTGCATTCCTGTTGCCAGTTGTATGAGTGACAACACTCTTAAAAATGGTGTTAAGTCCCCAATATATACTCAACAATACAGCATCTATCTGGTTGGCTTATATGAAGTCATTGAGGATTGTGGAAGATTGAGAGGTAAAAACAGACATCTTTCCCTTTAGATTGTGGAAGATTGAGAGGTAAACATAGACGTCTCTCCTTTTATCATCGTGAACAGTGTTTTAAGAACCTGGACTCTCCAGGCAGCCATGTATGTCATTGTGACCATGAAACAACATCAAAGCTCACGGCCAGTGGGATATCTGAGCGCGCGATGCACAGAGTATTATGAAATTCATGGCTCAGTCCAGTGTTTCAGGGGGAGATGAGGTGCTTTTTTAGAATACCATATTCTTTCTTATGAAGCTGATAGACTATCAAATCTGTTCCATCACCACATGTAAAAATGAGAAGCCATAGAACTGGTTAGTACAGGACCCATCTTACAAGAAGCTACTGTTGAAAAGCAAAGCTCCCTAAATTCCTTCTATCAAGACTGCTGCATCGCACAGGGAGATCAGCTCGGTGCTTTGTGACCACCTAGAGGGGTGGGATAGGGAGGGTGGGAGGGAGACGTAAGGGGGAGGAGATATGGGGATATATGCATATGTATAGCTGATTCACTTTGTTATACAGCAGAAACTAACACAATATTGTAAAGCAATTAGACTCCAATAAAGATGTTAAAAAAAAAAGACATGCATTTGTACAGCATTGATTTATTTTTCCCTATGTCTTTCCCTATGACATTCCAAAAAGGACTTGAAGCACCTGGTTTCACTTGCTCCCAGTTGAAGCTAGGAGTAGCAAAATGCTACTCCTGTATTTCAAGATATAAAAATGCAAATGATGAACTCTTGGAAGCTGAATTTTGATCCACAGAAAACAAGAGACTAAGAAATAAGGTGATTCTTCTGAAAGTTTGGTATTGGATATAGGACCTCATGAAACAGAAAAAAATCAGTGAGCTATTCAGGACCAAGACAGTCGAAGTGTAAGGGGATGGATGAATATGTGAGAGAGAAATGTCTTCAATGTCACAGCTACACAAAATCTTCACCAATGTTAATATTAGCTTTGGAGATTAAAACCAAATTATAAAATATATTTACCTTGTATCACATACAGATTTAATGCATTATATGATATATGGTTATACATACATATAATGTATATTTTCTGTCTACATATATTATATACATAGATATGTATATATTTAATACACATATATGCATAAAATATATACATTATAAAAATATATATGTGCATACACATAAATATTTATATAATGTATACACACATGCATTTATAATGTATAGTATGCATACATGTATTTACATTACATAATGCATTAACCGTTTAGTAACTGTGTATAACTTGTTTCATAGTATATGTTCAGTCACATACACCTAATGCTTGAAGTCCTTCGAAGTTCAAGATCTGCAGAAGCTCTTCAGTCAGTGTTAGTGAGCGATCATTCCTGGTAATTTCTGTTACATATTAACTAATTCCTTTAATAAATGTTTCCTGAATACCTGCCATATCCCAGGCCCAATAAGAAGTAGTGAACTAAACAGACACGGTTCTTGATTTTCTGAAGCTTACATTTAGGGCAGAATATATACAATAACATTGACAATTGCAGTAGAAGTTGTGAGAGGGGAACTATGTTACAGATTAGGGCAGAAACGAGGGCCTCCATAGGAGGGGTGTGGGCTGGGATCAGAGGATTGAGGGGCACTTACCCTGCGAACTGGAGAGAGCATCTCGGGCAGAAGCATCAGCAGGTGGAGTGCTGCATTTCCACTCGGAGCTGGAGAAGTGCGCAGCGTCCTCCAGAAAACAAGGGAAAGCTAATTTGTCTAGAATGAAGTGAATGAGGGAGAGGTACAGAAGGTGATTGGTGAGACCACCACACCGGACCTAAGGCCTGCTGGGAGTTTGATTTCATCACACATGCAGTGAGGTCGCCCTGGGGTCCATGTGGAATACAAGCAGGAGACAGGTAGTTTGGAGGGAGGGAGATAGGACAGAAGGCCACCTAGTAGCTCCAGTGAGAGATGACGGACGTGATGGGGTGAGTGGAGATGGCAATTCAAGTGTATTTAGAGGGTGAAATCCACCTAATTGACCGTAAAGTTTTCAGGCATGACCACAGGGTTTCTAAGTTGAGCCATCAGGCTCATTATGGTGCCCTTAACTCAAATGGGAAAGATCAAGTGAGAAACAACTTTGATGAATGAAGACAAAAAGAATATTCTGTTTGACAGAAGTCACTGTGCATCCAGGTGGAGACGTCAAACGCAGATGAGAGGTGTGAGATGGGCAAAGTCCTTCAACACTGACGCCGTTGACATTTTGGGCCAAGGTAATGTCCCGGAGACTGTAGAATGTCTAGCAGCGTCTTTGGCCTCTGCCCATCAGTTGTCAGTGACACTCTTTCTTGCTGTGACAATCAACCTGTCTCCAGACATCGCCAAATGTCCTCGGGGGTAAAACCTCCACCGATTGAGAACAACAGGCTTAGAAATTTAATTCGGGAATTGTTGAAGTGTAGATGAAATCCAAAATCGAAGAAAGCAGAAGAAATCACTTAGGGGCTTTCAGTTCCTGCAAATTGAAAAAAAATGTTTTTAATTATCAAAAAAAATGCAGAAACTCTCCCACTATGTTTGAAATGCTTGATAAGATCTAACTATCAAAATGTGTCACTGAGAACATATAAAAAAGAAAATGCCCAGGCAACAGTGTCATATTATAATAATATAATTCATTATATTATTAGAATATAATAGGACTATTATATGATAATGAAAATAAGAAGGGATGGAACTTAATAAACATGGAGCCTCTGATGCTGTGGCCTTGACCCTGGAGGTGGAGGGGTTAGTTACTACATGAAGAGAACATGGAACTTGAATTTTAACAAACATGTAGGTGCTGTACAAGGAAAAGATTCAGAACTCTGCGTGAAAAACATTCTTTCATAAAGTCTGGGCCGTAGAAACCTGAAGTTTTAGTGAAAGGTGGACATGAAATATCTACCCATCATCCAGCATTTGACAAGGAAGCTCTTATGTCTGGTGTCAGGAAAAAGTCTCCCTTTAGCAATCTGAAGCTTGAACCTACGTCCCCTTCTGGTTTGGAGGCTAACTTTGCAGCACCAGAGAAGGCCAGAACTGCCGAGCTGAGAAATTAATATAAAAGGTGGTCCTTGGGGTACTCTTAGGATGTACAGAAGAAGTAATGCAAAACTTCCTTGGAGGGTCATTCTCAGAACAAGTCAGCACATGAGACCCTGGGCAAAACCAAGCCCCTCTCAAAGAAGTGCAAAATTTTAAATTAAAATATGAAGAACTTATTTACCATGAAAGAAAAGTTTACAGGAATAACAAATAGGAGAATCATTGCTTTAATCAGTTGAAACAATAAATAACCTGAAGCCAACTATATATCCAAACTATATAATAACCTGAAGCCAACTTTAATCAGTTGAAACAATAAATAACCTGAAGCCAATTAATAATGTGGAAAATGATTAAAAATATTAAATATATACCTATATGTATGTAAGAAGAACAAGAGGCCAGGGGAAAAAAAGGACAGGGTGGAATTCTTGAAATGACAGTTATAATAAGTGACTGCAAATGCAATGGAAATCAGACAGTAGGCTCTTGCTCTACAGAAACTGAAGAAACTGGAAGATAGAGCTGAGGAAATATCACAGATTACCGCTGAAAGATGACTTCTTTATGGAAGATAGCACAGAAAGGACCCACACGTATCTGTGAGGCATTCCAAAAAGACAGGACAGAGAGAAGTGGCAATAACTGAAGAAGCAATGCTCACAAATTTCCAAAATCGATTCAAGACCCAAATTCTCAAAGTGGAGAAAAACCGAAACATAAATCTCAAGGAAGATGAATAATACATTCAACATAGGCACAGTGTAGGGAAACTGCAGAACACTGAAATGAAACAAAGTATCTTAAAAAGAGAGATCATCTAGTAAAGGGAAGAGGGACAGATGGCAAGAGGCAGTAAGACCCGTCCTGGGTGAGCGCCAACAGTGAGAGAAGGCGGATCAAGGGCATCAGAACAGCCAAGGCACAGGAGCGACCCAGTGACCAGTAACAGAAAATGGGCTTCAGAAGGTGTGAGATATACAAGCACAATGGAATACTACTCAGCCATAAAGAAGAGTGAAATAATGCCATTTGCAGCAACATGGATGGACCTAGAGGTTATCGTACTAAGTGAAGTAATTCAGACAGAGAAAGACAAATTCCATATGATATCACTTATATGTGGAATCTAAAATATGGCACAAATTAATGTATATAGCAGAACAGAAACAGACTCACAGACACGGAAAACAAATTTATGGCTACCAAAGGGGAGAGGGAGGGGGAGGTACAAATTAGGAGTTTGGGATTAACAGATTCAAACTGCAGTCCATAAAATAGATAAGCAACAAAGATTTACTGTAGAGCACAGGGAATTATACCCAATATCTTGTAATAACCTTTAATGAAATATAATCTGCAAAAAACTGAATCACTAAGATGTACCCCTGAAACTAGCACAATATTGTAAATCAACTATACTTCAATAAAAAAGAATATTTTGGAGATTAATATCTGAATAAGTTTGTTCCTGTGTGGTTTTGCTATTTACCACCTGCAAGTGGAAAGAGAGGAAAAACAACCCACCTAAATATAACATTTTTCTTCTGGGCGCATAGAGCACCTAACACCAGGACTAAAGCTCTTCTGCTTCTGTATATATAATTTGATCTTGGGGCCTTCTCTCTCTTTCAAATCAAATCAATTCAAAGATCCTCAGCTTCCACCCAAAATCTTTCACTTGGTGTTAAGACATGTAACTTGTCTGACTTTTTAAGTTCCCTTTATTTTATTGATAAGGCATCAACTCTGTTGCATGAAAACATTTTTTTTCAGATTTTATCAAATTATGACAATCGAACATAGCCTTTATATTTATTTTTTATTTGAAATGTTCTTCGTATCCCAAAATATTTGGTAAATATTGCATGAGTAGTTGAAATGGGTATATTCTCTGAATCCTAGAAAATTTCATATGTGTCTCTTAATGTCACCTTTTAAAGTTAAAAAAAAAAAACTCCCAAAGACTTTCAGAATTTTGTTTTGTTTCCCACCATCAGCTAATAGTGTTTTGTTAGAAATTTCCTCTTCATATTTTTATTGATTTTTCCTTTAGTCTCACAAAGACTTTATTTTGTGTACTTTTTATTATGCCCTGGTGTTTGTAACATAAATATCATTGTTCTATTTTACTATATACTTATTTTTAACATTTCTATATTATATGACTTTAGATGAATCTCTCTAAGTAGCAAATAACTATGGTTTTATAATTCAGTTTGAGAGCCTTTGCTTTCAAGTAAGTCGATGTAGGTCATTTAATTTTATTGTCAAGATCACTGCTCTTGAGGGGTGGAGTCAAGATGGGGGACTAGGATGACACAGAATTTGTGTCTCTGCACAACTAGGGCACCAACCAGGCACTGGTGGGTGACCACAGACTCCTAAGGGGACGGGAGGAACCCCCAGCAACTGGGTAGGACGTGGGGCATGGGGTGTGGTGGGAAGTGGGGGGGAGGAGAAGTGGAGGCGCGATGGGACTGGCATCCCTGAGGGGCGGCTGGGGGAGGAGAGAAGTTCTTACACCCAGAGGGACCCACCCACTGTTAGGGGTCCAGTGGGGACAGGGGAGATGGGGGAGAAGGTGGGGGAGGGTTTCAAAGAAATGGAAGGGAACAGGGCCAGCACTTTCCCTGTCCACTTGGGCACTGGTGAGCCTGTTGGGATCCCAGCCTAATCCTCTGCTCTTGGAGCCTCCCTCCTGCTGTGCAGAGCCCAAGCTCTGCCCCTACACCCTACCAAGGGCCCCACCTCTACACTCAGAGACCTGCTTGGAGACACCCTTCAATGTGCTGGGCCCAAACCCCACCCACACTTAATAAAGGCCATATATAACAAATCCACAGCCAACATCATTCTCAATGCTGAAAAACTGAAACCATTTCCACTAAGATCAGGAACAAGACAAGGATGTCCACTCTCACCACTATTATTCAACATAGTTTTGGAAGCTTTAGCCACAGCAATCAGAGAAGAAAAAGAAATAAAAGGAATGCAAATTGGAAAAGAGAAGTAAGGCTGTCACTGTTTGCAGATGACATGATACTATAAATAGAGAATCCTAAAGATGCTACCAGAAACTACTAGAGCTAATCAATAAATTTGGTAAAGTAGCAGGATACAAAATTAATGCACAGAAATCTCTTGCATTCTGATACACTAATGATGAAAAATCTGAAAGAGAAATTAAGGAAACACTCCCATTCACCATTGCAACAAAAAGAATAAAATACCTAGGAATAAACCTACCTAAGGAGACAAAAGACCTGTATGCAGAAAACTATAAGACATTGATGAAAGAAATTAAAGATGATACAAACAGATGGAGAGACATACCATGTTCTTGGATTGGAAGAATCAACATTGTGAAAATGACTCTACTACCCAAAGCAATCTACAGATTCAATGCAATCTCTATCAAACTTCCAATGGCATTTTTCACAGAGCTAGAACAAAAAATTTCACAATTTGTATGGAATCACAAAAGACCCCAAATAGACAAAGCAATCTTAAGAAAGAAAAATGGAGCTGGAGGGATCAGGCTCCCTGACTTCAGACTATACTACAAAGCTACATTAATCAAGACAGTATGGTACTGGCACAAAAACAGAAAGATAGATCAATGGAACAGGATAGAAAGCCCAGAGGTAAACCCATGCAAATATGGTCACCTTATCTTTGATAAAGGAGGCAAGAATATACAATGGAGAAAAGACAACCTCTTCAATAAGTGGTGCTGGGACAAGTGGACAGCTCCATGTAAAAGAATGAAATTAGAACACTCCCTAACACCATACACAACAATAACCTCAAAATGGATTAGAGAAATAAATGTAAGGCCAGACCCTATAAAACTCTTAGAGGAAAACATAGGCAGAACACTCTATGACATACATCACAGGAAGATACTTTTTGACCCACCTCCTAGAGAAATGGAAATAAAATACAAATAAACAAATGGGACCTAATGAAACTTAAAAGCTCTTGCACAGCAAAGGAAACTATAAACAAGACGAAAAGACAACCCTCAGAATGGGAGAAAATATTTGCAAGTGAAGCAACTGACAAAGGATTAATCTCCAAAATATACAAGCAACTCATGCAGCTCAGTATCAAAAAAACAAACAACCCGATCCAAAAATGAGATCTAAATCGACATTTCTCCTAAGAAAGTATACAGATTGCTAACAAACACATTAAAAGGTGCTCAGCATCACTAATCATTAGAGAAGTGCAAATCAAAACTACAATGAGGTATCCCCTCACACCGGTCAGAATGGCCATTGTCAAAAAATCTACAAACAATAAATGCTGGAGAGGGTGTGGAGAAAAGGGAACCCTCCTGCACTCTTGGTGGGAATGTAAATTGATACAGTCACTATGGAGAACAGCATGGAGGTTCCTTAGAAAATTAAAAATAGAACTGCCATATGACCCAGCAATCCCACTACTGGGCATATACCCTGAGAAAACCATAATTCAAAAAGAGTCATGTATCACAATGTTCATTGCAGCACTATTTCCAATAGCCAGGACCTGGAAGCAACCTAAGTGTCCATCAACAGAGGAATGGATAAAGAAGATGTAACACATATATACAATGGAATATTACTCAGCTATAAAAAGAAATGAAATTGAGTTATTTGTAGTGAGGTGGATAGACTTAGAGACTGTCATACAGAGTGAAGTAAGTCAGAAAGAGAAAAACAAATACCGTATGCTAATACACATATATGGAATAAAAAAAAAATTGGTTCTGAAGAACCTATGGATGGGACAGGAGTAAAGACACAGATGTAGAAAATGGACTTGAGGACACGGGGAGGGGGAAGCGTAAGCTGGGATGAACTGAGAGAGTGGCATGGGCCTATATACACTACCAATTGTAAAATGGATAGCTAGTGGGAAGCAGCTGCATAGCACAGGGAGATCAGCTCCGTGCTTTGTGACCACCTTAAGGGGTGGGATAGGGAGGGTGGGAGGGAGACACAAGAGGGAGGGGATATGAGGATATATGTATACGTGTAGCTGATTCACTTTGTTAGAAAGCAGAAACTAACACAACATTGTAAAGCAATTATACTCTATTAAAGATGTTAAAAAATGAAAATTTAAAAAAATTTTTAATTAAAAAATATAAAAAAACAAGACATTGCAAATGGGTGAGAAATTGTGTCTGAGAACTGAGAAATGACCACTTATTAATGACCTTCAAGCAAAGTGTCACTGGAGTAGTGGGGGTAAAAGTCCAATTGGAGTGGTTTTAAAAAAATGTGTGGAGATAACTTAGAGATGGCAAGTATATACTGAAACATGGTCTAAGATAATGAATTCATTTTGAAATTTACCTAGAAAATCTCATTTTCTTACCTTATCTTTTGGATTTTTTTTCCCTCTTTTTCTCCCCACCCCAGCCCTGGGGTAAGATCTATACATGACAAGGAAGAATAACTAATTCGTTTGGACTTGTTTGAGCAGTATACGACCAAACCAATAGGAAACTCAAGAGTGCCTTGAATTCTTCTCCTATCGTAGTTAATGGAATGATCCATTAGGTAAGTTATGCATTTTCAGATGATACCTATCACCATGGTACAGATTTTAATGTTGTGAAGTTGTATTTAACAACTCAAATATAAACAATATTGATTTGCAATTTTCCTAATGACCCTTCCTAGCTGGAATTTGACTGAAGATTTCATGAACCTCAGAGCCTCACATACCAATCTTCCAGTGTATTCTATGAAAGAATATCCTTATTTGGCAAAGAGAAGAGTCAAACTTGAAAAACAATTTTCTTTTTTATTTCTGGCCTTAAAAACAGAAACTCCTGGGGTTTTAATGAGAAAGCTCCTATAACGTTAGTGGGGATATTTTAGAGAAGTTCCCAGCAGAAAGCCTCAGTCTGTGCTCTGCTCTCTAACTAGTGCCTGTAAATATCTCACATGATGGTAGGTTTCTGGCCCTCAGAAAAATAAAGACCAAACTGTACAGTAAGTTTTAGATTTTTGTGTTTCTTATTAGGGGTTCTTGTTCTGTGTTTAGTGGATGATCAAACATCCCTGAGACACCACTTTGGTTTATGTTCTATATGCCATACCTTCCTTGACTTTTCTTGTTCTGCCACCTCTGATGACTTTCAATCAACCCAAAGACATGTATTTATTGCTGCCCTTCATGCCTGCATCTTCTCTGTTACCCACCTAATCACTCAATGGCAGGAGAATTGACAAAAACCACAAAAAACATAACCGGAAAAGAATTGGGCTGGAGAAGATGGATGGAGGTGGGGACTAAAAGAAAATAAGTAAATCCTGCACAGGGACCCTTGGAATAGACTATGTCCTCTTGATGTATATGGGATCTGCTTTCCATATTATAAGAAGTGAGGAAATGTCAGTGCAGTATGGTGCTGAGAGCTGAGGACAGGAACGGGCCTTGTTTATGGCCCTGTTCTGGATGGACACTGCAGAGATGACAGCAATGGATAAAGTCAAGTCTCTACCACTGAGAAGTCTAGGATCTAGTGCTAGGTGGTCTCTCTAAAAACTAGGGCTAAAATATCAAGAGACTCCCTAATAAACATAATTAGGGACTAGGTATTACATACGAGCCAAAATATTAGTTACATTTGGGTCAAAATTTTACTTATGAAATGCCTCCTTGTTAAATATTTTATTTTCTTTAAGTTTTTAGGTATATCTCCAGTCATTTCTCAGCCAAACTGGAGAAAATGAGGTTCCCCTTCAGTCCAGGGAGGAGGAGGTAGGGGTATGAAGAAGTAAAGCAATCACCCCTCCCGCCTCAGCTGCTGGGCATGTGCTCACAGCGGCCTCCATCCCCACACCCTGGAGCAGAGGTGAAGGGACAAGACCACCTGTGCAAACTAGAACTTCTCCTTGCCTGGGGGACCAATGGTGACAGCCACCTCCTAGAACTCTTAAATCTGGGTCAGGATATTTGCCTGCCTGAGCTTACTAGCAGGAAATACAAGTTGTGCTTCTGTCGTGGCTCACCCACATGTTCACTTGTCTCCGTGTAGGCTTTGAGCTCTCCCCCGTCTCCAAACACAGAGGCTGGGTCTGCAACCTGGAACTTCACAGCCAAGCTGACATGAGCAATATCAGATCAGCATAAGGGATCATTAGTAAAGTGCTCAAGTCACAGTTAAATCCCATGCAACAGTTGGTCGGGAAGCATTTATTTACCACTTTTATAGACCATTGGATTTCCAAATGCTTCTGCAGAATTACTTTTCATTAGAACAAATTAATCACTTGGTAATTTTAGCTTTGATCCTCCATAACTTTGACACATGTTCATGTTTTTTTTCTTTTGTTAAGGATTAACCCACTGCCTAAATCCAAGTCCTTTGAAGACATACCTAAACAAACTTGCAAAAAAGCAGCATTTGTGTGGCATTTCCTTTGATGTGTGCGGCCAGAGGAAACACAAGTCACCTTTCCTTTCAGGGATATCTTTTGTAACAGCAAAGGTCTCTCATTTAATTCCAGCCATTTGACATTGGATGAATTTCTATTGTTGCTTGTTACTCAAGGTAAATAGTCTGTTTTGCAGATTAGAGTTTGGATCTACTCATATTAAAAAAAATATTTTATCTCAACGAATAGTGCGAAAACTTCTGCAACATTTCACGAAGCTGGAATTAAGTGGGGTGATTTTGCCCTAATTAGAGATCAGTTTGCTAGAATTTTACAATTCCAGGTGAGGAACTCATGGTAAAACGAACCCTAATAAACACTGTGGGCTGCCTTTCCTTCTCCACTGAGGTCAATGCAACCCAGCAACAGAATCATTGGTTCCTGCCGTTCTTGTATGTCTCTCATTTTCTGTAATTTTCTTCATATTTCATGAATGGATTTTTTCAGATAGCTCTGACCTTGGCGTGCTTTTTTATTCTTTTTGGATAGCAGGGTGGACAGGCATCTGCTTCTGCAGTTGCTAACGTCAAATTTATTTGCCAAGAACAGAAGACATGTTTCTCAACATTTTGCAAATAAATCCTTAAAAAAGAAAAGGATTTCATGGGAATGAGAATATTTTGCAGTTAAATACCATATGATATCACTTATATGTGGAAACTTAAAAAAATGATACAAATGAACTTATTTACAAAACAGGCTTAGACTCATAGACACAGAAAACAATCTTATGGTTACCAAAGGGGAAAGGGGGGAGGAGGGATAAATTGAGAATTTGGGATTAACAGATACAGACAACTATGTATAAAATAGATAAACAACAAGGACCTGCAGTATAGCACAGGGAACTATATTCAGTATCTTGTAATAACTATAATGGGAAAGAATCTTAAAAAGAATATATATGTGTGTGTGTAAACATATAAAATTGGATCACTTGGCTGTACACCTAAAACTAACACAACTTTGTAAACCAACTATACTTCAATAAAAAAAGAAAGTATCCCTTAAAAAAATTAATGGAAAACTTGTTCAGTATTTTTGGAGATGAAAAATATTCATAAATCATACATTTGCTTCTTGGATGGGCATAAATCTCTGACTGTCTCACCTTCCCTACTCAGAGGTATCTGCATTAGATCTCGTAAAAATTTCAGAATGATGGCCAAAACAATAACAGTTCAAGAATGCTTTTTCATTTAGTTTGCTATCACCAATCTCTGCAGGAAGTGAAGAGCACTTTATTTTTTTTTAATTTTTTTAATTTTAATTTTATTTTATTTTTAACATCTTTATTGTAGTATAATTGCTTTACAATGGTGTGTTAGTTTCTGCTTTATAACAAAGTGAATCAGTTATACATATACATATATCCCCATATCCCCTCCCTCTTGCTTCTCCCTCCCACCCTCCCTATCCCACCCCTCCAGGTGGTCACAAAGCACCAAGCTGACCTCCCTGTGCTATGTGGCTGCTTCCCACTAGCTATCTATTTTACATTTGGTAGTGTGTATATGTCCTTGCGACTCTCTCACTTCATCCCAGCTTACCCTTCCCCCTCCCCATGTCCTTAAGTCCATTCTCTACGCCTGCGTCTTTATTCCTGTCCTGCCCTAGGTTCTTCATGACCTTTTTTTTTTCTCTTAGATTCCGTATATATGTGTTAGTGTACGGTATTTGTTCTTCTCTTTCTGACTTACTTCGCTCTGTATGACTAATGCACCTCTTGAGTACACATGCCTTCAGGGTTACTCACACTTTGTACTCATGTGGTCCTGTTGGGAGTTTCAGGAAGATAGATAAGGAGGTGCCTCCTTTTTGTGGGTGAAAAAAAAAAGACGTCATGTGCAGCCAATGCTTAAAACTCCGCTTACATTTTCAAGAGGTGTCTATGGCCAAGCCTTCTTCTCACAGATTGTGAAAGATTGAAGAGGCTTGGGGCAAAGTCCCAGCAGGTTGTTCGATTTCTTTTATGTCTTATTTGTCGCTTCATGACATTGTGGATGCTTATTTTTACCTCGTTTCACCTCTAGAGAATGTTGCCAGGGGACACACTGAATGCTTGCTAGCATCCTCTGTGTCTTCTCTGTTTACCCATCTCCAGAGAAGCTTATGCAAACAACATGCTGATGTTTCATGATTTTAAATTCCAGGGGAGCAAATAAGCCCCTTTCTTAGAATGCTACCAGGAGAAAAAAAATAAAAAAATAAACCCAAATTAAATTTCACCAGTCATGGCCAAATTCTCACCTTTTGTAACTTTATTAGGAAATTTTATGAAAAGCCTCTTAGCCACTTTTATGTATAATTTTTTCCCCTTTTTAACAAAATATTGCTTCAAAATTCATAAAGGATAAGAAATCAAACGACTAGCTTTGACATATTAAAGATGTATGGCTTTTACATACTTTTAAAATGAACTATTCATAAATCCACTAACTGTAAGTTATAAATTGACTTTCCAAACAAGTTTCTCTTAAGTGGACATAGTTGCTGTACTAAATGTATTTCTACAAGCTGCCATAAATTATTTCTGAATTACTTATTGCTAAAAAATAAACGAGCAGGTTTCCCCCCTTTCTCTCCACCTAAAACCACGTATTCTTTAGTTAGACTTCAAAATATTGAACTTGACATGAATAATCTTGACACTGAAAAAGCTAACCCCAACTTAAATATTTATTTTCTCAATTCCTTAATGCAATATTCAATCAATAGCAGTTAATTTTAGTAAAATCACATTTGGACAATATATTGCAAGGAAATGGTTAATGTAAATCCAGAATTTTGATATGATAACATCAATATGTATTTTATACAAATGAATCAGTTCTATTTTTCTTGAGTTCTGAAGAACATGAGTTTCTAATTCTAGAGATGTTTTAAAGCTGAACTCAGTGGTAAAGGGCTGCTGAATCAATGCCATGCTGTGAGTTCTCTGCATGTGCCCTGTGGCGTGTAGACTTCGGTAAAGCCTCATCTTGGGGTGAGAAGTGTGTGTTGCACGGGCTTGGGGGTAAGGAAGATTCTGGTTTCTAGAGACTGAAAGTTTCCATAGAAAAAATATTAAGAATAACTTAGGGCTTCCCTGGTGGTGCAGTGGTTGAGAGTCTGCCTGCCGATGCAGGGGACGCAGGTTCGTGCCCCGGTCCGGGAAGATCCCCCATGCCGCGGAGCGGCAGGGCGTGAGCCATGGCCGCTGAGCCTGCGCGTCCGGAGCCTGTGCTCCGCAACGGGAGAGGCCACAACAGTGAGAGGCCCGTGTATGGCAAAAAAAAGAAAAAAAAAAGAATAACTTAAAGTTTTCCATTGTAACATATTTGCCCTAATGACTTTTATAAAATCATATTCCATTTTAAATATAATATAATTGCATTTAAACTTTGGGGAAGTGGAAAAAGAAAAAATCAGTCATAGCTGCACTGCTCTGATGTTAACCACTGTTAACATCTTGCTGCAGTTTACCCATTATTTGTCATTTTCCATATTTTATGTTCCAAATTCCTTATTTGACACAGCTTTTTCAGGCAGATAATACTGAATTATCTATGGAGAACTTGCTACAAGTACTTTACGTACATTATCCCGTTACGTCTATACAACATTCCTGTGAGGCAGGGACTATTTATTACCTCTGTTTCACAGACAAAAGAAAATTGAGGAAGGCTTATGAAGGTTAATTAATTTGTCCAGGTCATACGGCTAGTAAATTGCTACGTCTGGCCTCAACTCAAGGAAGCGCCTAACTTTAGAGCCCTTGATTTAAAGGTTATGCTATATTGTGTCTCTACAAAGTTGCTTTTGGTGGAATTTATGTAGATTGAAAATAAAATTATCTGACTATTGCCAGAAAAAATTTTTACCATGTTTCTCTGTTAAAGCTACAAGTAATGGGCTCCAAGCTAATTTTGTAGATTGATTATATTGTTCAAATTTATTGGCCTAATTTTTCTTATCAAAATTATGGTTGGCAATAACTTTAAGGGATATTTGGCTCAGTAACTAACTGAATTACCTTTAATTTTGACTGAATTTTCCTTCCTCCCCTGTAGGTTCTCAATCCTTCCCTTTTCTGTTTTTTTTTCTGGACTGTGGTTACCTTACTTAATCAGTGAATATGTTTAGTGCTGCAAAGACACTTGCACACTGAAATTTGTATTTACTCTTTGGCTTTAAAAAGGGATCAAGGCAAAATTAATCACGCTTCCTTTTAAAATTTATTTCTGCAAGTGCAAAGCCACAATGGTGCTTGAGATTTTGGATTGTATAGAAAATGAAACTTGGAGAAAGGATGAGTGAATTGCAGGCAGGAAGGCATAACTTACAAAAAAATCAGTCTGAATTTTTATTGCCCAGTTTCAAGGGCGTAAATCACTGTTGATGAAGAATGTGATTGTTGTTTGTGTAACTGTCTTTTTTATATCCAGAGCTAGACATTAGCAGCTGCCCAAGCAAACCCTTCAGTGCTCTTTTGAGCAAATTGAAATGCTGAGAATCAGGAGAGTTTGGGGAAGAAAGACGACTTTGAGATGGTTTAAGCAGCTGCACAGAATCTGAATGAGGTTTTGGCTTTTCCTACCAGATTATTTATTAGATAAAGAGTGGTAATAGCAAAGGTTTGCCATATTCACATATCATAATGTACTCTAGGTCCTCAGAGTGAAACGCAGAGGGGAGAATTCCTCTCCTGGAGACAAAATCAGGAGCCCTCTCCTCCACACTGTCTGTAATCAGGGATGGAGAGCAAAGGAGAGTAAAAATTAGGACAACACAACCCCACATGTATTCTTGTGAGTTATACAGGCATCGTGGGGTAGTAGTGAATTGAAACCAGCACCATTTACAATAGGCAAGACATGGAAGCAACCTAAATGTCCATCGACAGATGAATGGATAAAGAAGATGTAGTATATTTATACAATGGAATATTACTCAGCCATAAAAAGAATGAAGTAATGCCATTTGCAGCAACATGGATGGACTTGGAGATGATCATACTAAGTGAAGTAACTCAGGCAGAGCAAGACAAATAC
This sequence comes from Pseudorca crassidens, assembly GCF_039906515.1. Classification (NCBI taxonomy): domain Eukaryota; kingdom Metazoa; phylum Chordata; class Mammalia; order Artiodactyla; family Delphinidae; genus Pseudorca; species Pseudorca crassidens. The sequence goes on from NC_090299.1 coordinate 152,386,940, forward strand.
CATATGATATCACTTATATGTGGAATCTAAAATATGATACAAGTGGATTTATTTACAAAACAGAAATAGACTCACAAACATAGAAAACAAACTTATGGTTACCAAAGGGGAAAGGAGGAGGGAAGAATAAATTGCGAGTCTGGGATTGACATATGCACACTACTCTATATAAAATAGGTAATCAACAAGAGCCTAAGGTATAGCACAGGGAACTCTACTCAATATTTTGTAATAACCTATAAGGGAAAAGAATCTGAAAAAGAATGGATACATGTATATGTATATGTATAACTGAATCACTTTGTTGTACACCTGAAATTAACACAACATTGTAAATTAACTATATTTCAATAAAAATTTCTTTTAAAAAAAGGAAGAAGAAAGAATAGATTAGGTACAATGGATACCTGGAGATGTCTGTCTCTGTCACTAACTAGAGGGTTAACTTAAGAGACAACTAACCTCTCTGGGTCTTAGTTTTCTCCTTTGAGCACCGTGAAAAGATTGGACTGGTTGACCCCTTCTCTTATCACATTCTTTGCAATTTCAGTAGCCTCATGATTCTTAGTTGGTGTTGAGCACATAGGAAGCCATTACATAGCTTCTGATTAAGTGGCTCTCGAATCAGATGTAGGTGAACCTGGGGGTGACCACATAATACAGGACAAAAAGGAATACAAGCTTCACATGATTGATGAATAATACGTAAGTGGTACTGAGGAAGGAAGGATTATACATGATACATTTCATATTTTAATGGACGGTGTTTGAACTGAACATGTTCCTTGATTTCCATGAGGACTTTGATGCCTGAGGTGATGGTCTTCAGAGTGAAACCAAATTCTTTTCTTTAATAATAATTTTTAAATTAAATTAAATTAAATCAAATTTTTATTGAAGTATAGTTGATTGAAAACTGTTAATTTCAGATATATATATATGGGGATATATATAAAAGAATATAATATATAAATATATAATATAAAAGAATATACATATATTCTTTTTCAGATTCTTTTCCATTATGGTTATTACAATAGTTCCCTGTGCTATACAGTAGGTCCTTGTTGATTATCTATTTCATATACAGTAGTGTGTGTATGTTAATCCCAAACTCCTAATTTATCCCTCCCCCCTTTCCCCTTGGTAACCATAAGTTTGTTTTCTATGTCTGTGGGTCTGTTTCTCTTTTGTATATAAGTACATTTGTATCATTTGTTTTTTAGTTTCCACATATAATCGATGTCATATGATCAAATCACCGACTTCTGTAACGTATCCATATAATTAGGTCTAAGTGGAATCTTGGCTTAAGTGACTCTTAACATGTAAGCTCTTCAACAGGTAGGGCAGTGCTGCGGCTTGGATTGTGTCCTCCCCAAAACGTCTGTCAAAATCTGACTCTCCATCACCTGTGAACTTGATCCTACTTGAAAATAGAGTCTTTGTAGATTTGGTCAAGTTAAGGTCATGATGAGGGACCTTAATCCAATATGACTGATGTCCTTATTTGAAGATGGAAAATTGGGCACAGATGCAGAGACATAGGAAAACGCTATGAGAATGGAAGCAGAGGTTGGAAGGAAACACCTACAAGCCAAGGAACTGAGGATGCTCGGCTGTGACCAGAAGCTGGGAGGGGGCACAGAGCAGATGTCCCCTCAGAGTCTTCAGAAGGAGCCAACCCTGCCGACAACTTGAGCTCAGACTTAGGGCCTCCAGATTTGCAAGACAATGCATTTCTGTTGCATTAAACTGCCCAGTGTGTGATCATTTGTTTTGGCAGCTCTAGGAAACCAGTAGAGGTAGGAAACTTCTTCCAAGCCATTTAGTCCTGGATGATGAGACTAAAATAAATCCAAGTTGTAGAAAAAAAGTTTAGGTAGTCAGCTATTTCCTTCCTCACTGATGGAATCCAAGCTTTGAGAAACCTGAGGATTCTGGCCTTGAGATAAATGTCCTCACTAATCAGCAGAAAGGGAGCCTTTCTTCCTCCTAGGTTTAGAAGCTGTTCATAACTGCCCGCAGGGTCAGCAGAAAGGGAGCCTTTTTTCCTCCTAGGTTTAGAAGCTGTTCACAACTGCCCGCAGGGTCAACAGTTTGTGAACTTTGCGACTCTGCTTTCTACCATTCTAGTGAAAACAATTTCAAAGTTGAACTGTTTTAAGATGAAAAGGTAGGGATCACGCCTAGTATTCCAGATTCCGGTGTATATACGTGTGTTTATGAAGACAAAGAACAGCAGATCTCAGTGAGCTATCATGAGGCTCTTCGCGTGGCTGACTAGCTCTCACAGCAACCATATACCATTATTTGTCTATTGTACCAACATGTAAACTAACGGTAGTTATATGCTGTGCTCTCTGTCACCTCTTCCTCACCCACCTCCTCCCAAGGAAATCAGGGGAGCACTTTGGGGACACCAAATCTATCTAAATTGCTTAATAGTTAAAGACATGAAAGGGGTACATATTAATTGATCAGGTAAATGTTATACACTTCAGTGCTAGCTAGCACTGTGCCAGGTGTTTGAAGCACTGTACCAGATGCTTTAAACAAAATATTAAGGCATGATCCCTGCCTTCCGGGAACTTAAAATGCGGTGAAAATAGGCATCAGGAGTACAGACCCAGGGCTTCCCTGGTGGCGCAGTGGTTGAGAGTCCGCCTGCCGATGCAGCGGACGCGGGTTCGTGCCTCGGTCCGGGAAGATCCCACATGCCAGGGAGCGGCTGGGCCCGTGAGCCATGGCCGCTGAGCATGCGCGTCCGGAGCCTGTGCTCCGCAACGGGAGAGGCCACAAGAGTGAGAGGCCCGCGTACCGCAAAAAAAAAAAAAAAAAAAAAAGAGTACAGACCCAGGAGTCAGGGTGTCGTGGCTTTGGTCTGACCTCCATGCAAACTGTTTCAGAAACGTTGGGCAAATTACCCTCTCTCTGCTTCATTTCTTCGCTCATCAAATGATAGCAGCTACTACATATGCCAAAAGAGTTATTTAGGTTAAATCCTTATATAATAGTAAGTGCTTAATAAATACTGACTATTGTTATATTACTGACATTACTTTTGAAATTAGTTTGAGAAGTAACATTAACGAACACAACAATTTTAGAGAAGACTCTTAGGAATAAGTGCTAAGAAGCAAAACTCAACCGTGAAATATATCTACATCTGTATCTATATCTATAATATAAATATATAGAAAATGATATATAAATATATATACAGAATTCATTGCATGTTAGACTTCACTATTTTAATCTTGGTGACTGAGAAAGAGCCAGTATTACAGGCCAATAAAGGAAGGCTTAGCAGTAGGTTGGGTAGAGAAAACAGTCAGACCAAGTAATTTTTTTCATCAACTGGGTGGAAAGGAAAAACTAGCAAATTTCTTTTCTTAGAACTTTGTATTTGACTGAATGTTTTTAAAAGGATTTCTGTGAATGTCATTCTCATTGCTTAAAATGAATAGAATACTAAAGCTTACGTCACCAAATCTTAGTTGTGGTAGCAGAATAATGATCCCCTAAGGATATCCATCTCCTAACCCTTAAGTCCTATGAATATTTTACCTTCCAGGGCAAAAGGGACTTTGCAGAGATGATTATGTTAAGAATCTTGAGGGTGTCGAGAGAATGCTGGATTTTCCACATGGGCACAGTCTCACCATGGGTCATTAAGGGCAGAGAATCTTTCCCTACTGTGGTCAGAGGGAGACAGGACTCCAGAACAACAGTCAGAGAGGTTGCTGTCTTGGAAGACAGAGCAAGGAAGCCGTGAGCTGAGGCACGTGGGTGGTCTTTGGAAGCTGGAAAAGGCAAGACAATGGATGCTTTCCTAAAGCCTCCAGGATGAAATGCCGACATCTTGACTTTTGCTCACTGAGACCTGTGTCAGACTTTTAACCTGTAGAATTATACATAATAAAATTGTGTCGTTTTAAGCCACTAAGTTTAAGATAATTTTTAACAACGGCAACAGAGATCTGAGCTATCAGGTACTGTACCTTATCAAAACAAGCTGGAAGAGGACATTTTCAGCCTTTCCCTGCTGTCTCTTTAACTGTCTGTTGCTTTTTCCTTTGTTCCTTTAGTTGTTGTTGTTGTTTTTAGTTGTTAATATTTATTTTTATTGATAAAACTCTAGTGACGATATGGTCAACAGAACTACACCGCTCAACACTTTCTCCCTTTAGTTGTATTTAAAAGGTGAGGGATAACTTTGTCTTCTGCACAAGATATAGTATCGGTGACTGAATATTACCCTCCTGCTTGATAAAACCAAAAACCAAAAACAACCACCCAAAAAACAGACAGTACGTAAAAAGTGTTTTCAAGACACTGGGCATCAGACTCAAAGCATAACGATCCCTGAAAAGAAAGCAAGTCCTATCATTTCCCCAGTTTACTGCCCCAGGTCACAGCCGGGAGAGGGGGGAGACCCAGGTGCAGCCCAGTGGATTACTGAGTTGAAGAGTTGGATGTGAGGTTGATCTGGGGAGACCAAGGAGACTGGAGTTCTCAGGACAGAGCCCTGGAGACTACAGAGCTGCACAGAGTTCGCTCCCTGGAGATCTAAAGAGTAGATTTTCCTTGGAGTCCTCATCAGAGCACTGGTCAGTGCAGGGGAAGAAATAACCATCCAAGCCTAAGGAAACAACCAACCAAAAGTGTCAGCAGGAACAGTGATTGGCACTTACACAGCCTGGGAATAGTTCCCGTTTCCAGTAGCCATGCTGGAAAAACTCATAATTCAAGATAGCTCCTGCCCAAGTACCAGGAAATTATTAGTCCTAGACTGAGTACCTCTCTGGATCTGCCTAAACAATCAGAAAGCCAAGCTCAAAAAGCTTAAATTATTTCCAAGTCCTTAACTGAATCCTAGAATAAAGCCCCAAACAAGGCAAAATTTCACTTTTTTAAAATTTTTATTAAAGTGAATCTTACCAGGCATGCAAAGAAGTAAGAAAACATAATGCAGAGTGAAGAGAATAATCAGAAAATCAAAAATGACCTAGAACTGCCACAGATGTAATAATTAGCAAAAAAGGACATTCAAATAGTTATAACTGTTTTCCATATGCTCAATGTGTTCAGTAGAGAAAGACTACATTCAAAATTTTAGAGGCTAAAGCTACAATGTATGACATTGGATGGAATTAACAATTTTCATCACAGAAGAAAAAACCAGTGAACTTAAAGCCATAGTAGCAGAAACTATACATAATGAAAAGCAGAGAGGAAAAATTAAATGAAAAGCATCAGTGGGTTGTAGGAAAATTTCAAGCAGGCTCATGTAATTCAGGTCCCTGATGGAGAGAAGTGTAGGGGCAGGAAAAACATCTGAAGAAATGATGGCCAAAATGTTTCCAAACTTGATGACAATTTTAATACTATAGGATCAGTTCATCCAAAGCATTTAAGAATTCTAAACGTTTATGCCTCTAGTAATGGACACATGAGGCTAAACAGATAGAACTGCAAGGGAAAGTAGAAGTGTCCTCAACTATGGTCAGAAATTTCAATACCCCTCTCTCAGTAAATGACAGAACAAGAAGAGAAAATATTAACAAGAATGTAATAAAACTTAACCGCACTATTTCCAACCTGGTCTATTGGACATTTATAGAATACTCTACCCAACAAAAGAATAATATGCAGTTTTTTCAATTGCATGTGGAATATTTACCAAGATAACTCACATTCTCAGTCATAAAATAAGTCCCAGTCAAAACCTCAGCAGGTGATTTGTAAAAATTGGCAGGCTGATTCTAAAATTCATACAGAGGTACAAAGGATTTAGAATAGCCAAAACATTTTTTAAAGGAACAAATTTAAAGGACTAATCCTAACAGATATCAAGACCTTTAATAAAGCCACAGCAATCAAGTAATGTGGTATTGCCTTTAAGATAGACTAATAGATCTATTAAAAGGATAGAGGTCCAGACATAGACTCACATGTATAGGGACAATGGATTTTTGACAAAGGTGAAAGTAATTCCATGGAAAAAGGATAGTCCTTTCAATAATTGATGCTGGGACAATTGAATATCTATATACAAAAACAAAAAACAAAATACATTGGTCCATACTATATCTCACCGTATATAAAATTAACTTAAAATGGATTATAGGCCTAAATGTCAAACCTAACATGGTAATAATTCTAGATGTAAACATAGGAGAAAATCTTTGTGACCTTGTGTTAGGCAAAGGTATCTTAGATACATTACCAAAAGCATAATCCACAAGGAGTAAATTGACAAATTGGACTTCATCAAAATTTTTAAAAATCTGCTCTTCCAAAGACACTCTTAAGAGAAAGAAAAGCCAAGCCATATACTAGGACTTGTATCCAGAATATATAAAGAACTCTCAGAACTCAATAAGTACAAAGAACCAAGCCATCAAAAATAGGCGAAAGATCTGGAGTCAATTCACAAAAGGAGATTTAAAAATGGCGAATAAGTACACACACAAAAATGCTCACTCATTAATATTAGCAAATGGAAATTAAAACCACAATAGGATGTCACTACAGACTGTGCAAAAAGGACAAAAATGTAAAAGACTGACCACCCCAAATGTGGGCAAGGATGTAGAGGAATACAGCACACGTACACTGATGGCGAAGATGTAAAATGATACAACCACTTTACAGAGCAATCTGGCGATATCTGTAATAGTAAAACATATAGCTATCACATGATCTAGTCATTCTGTTCCTAGCCATTTATTCGAGAAAATTAGCCAAATACTTGTACACAAGTGTTCATAGCAGCTTGATTTGTAATAACCAGGGACAGGAAACCATCCAAATGTGTGTCACATGTGAATAGATAAAGAAGCAGTGGTACATCCATACAATAGAACATGAGTAAGTAAGAAAAAGTGACGACCTATTCATACATGTATCAGAATGGATGATTTCAAAATAACTGCTGAGGGAAAGAAGCCAGACAGAAAAGGAACATGTACGTTGTGATTCGACTTATATATAACTCTAGCTATATTCACAGTAACACACTAATTTATAGTAATCTAATCTGTACTAGTCTATAGTAACATAAAGCAGATCGGTGTTTACCTGAGCAGGGGGAAGTGAGAAAGGGATGGCAAGTTTGGGAGCTGGATCTATGCGTCATTTCGGTTGTGGTGATGGGCTTCACCACGTGGACATGTGTTACTCAGTATGGGCTGTGCGGATTAAATGCATTTGGACCTGCAAAGTCCTAAAAAGTGTGTTAAAAAAGTAGATGCTTGCAATTCTTAAATATTAACATAGTGTCTAAATTTAAGTATTTCCTGTATCAGAGTTTTAGCATTTTCAACTCAGTTTCTTACAATTAGAACCTTTCTTCTCATCTTCTGTTTTTTTTTTTTTCATCCTCTTCCTTTCAAGAGTTTTTTTTTCCCCGTTTGGTTACTCTTTTTTTTACTTCTCTCTTTATTCTTATTCTAAAAATGCAGCCCTACTGCTTCTCTTGCTACCACTAGATTTCTTTGTCAGTGAAAGCAATGGATCTAATGAAGGGGAAAAGGTAAGCTTTTTCATAATTCTAGTCCTCTGGAGTTAATGCAAGAAACAGTGGAATAAATCACCAGATCCTACCTGTTCATAGATAGTATAACTGGGACTCTTATAAGGAAATAAAACAGCATTTTAGTTCTCAATTTATTCAGGAATATTAGAGGTGGGATGGGGAGTAAAGAGAATTGCAGTGTGTCAACTCAAATGATTCATTCTTAAGAAGGTCTTTTCTTTCCAAAATAGAAAGGGGATATAGGCTAGAGAAATCTGAAGATGAAGCAAAATAGTTGTAGTAATCCTCTCATCTAGGAAGCACTATGGTGGTGGCACAAAATAGTCCTGCAATTTTCTTTCCACTAAATGAAAGAGGAGGGAAGTGTAGAGACCAGCAGTGATTATTTAATACAGGTTAAGAGTAACTAGCATCAAATAGCATTTCATCCGTGCCCTGTAATAATACCTTTTATTCCTTGTATGTATCACCATACATATAAATAAAAATGTCTTCACATAAGTTTAGTTTCATAAACTATTTTGTAGGAAATGTGTCCTGAAGACATAAGTACCATAGCAACAGCTAATGTTGGTTTTATTCAACCACAGTGAATCATACAAAATATATTAAAGGAAAGAAACAGAATCAATAGTTTTATCAATAGTCTACACTTTAAGAAATATGGACATGTCATTTTGCATAGCAACTCATGAATGTTTGTGGTCTATTGCTTTAGAATATTGTGATTTATTATTTCCTTATTGTTAATAAAATGATTTTTCTATGGAATTGCTTGTGGCCATTATAGCTTGAGCTGTAACCACAATTCTAGACAGTTTTGGCCATTATGTGGGTTAAGAACCTATAAAAATTGTTTCCATGTTGGGCCTTCTGTGTCTCCATGGAAACTCTCCATGAGTTAAGTGTTTATGAATGATTCGTGGTCCTTGATGAAGCAAACTTTCTATGAAACAAATGCCTTCATGAGCCATTTTTGTGTGTGTGAAAATTTCAGAATCTTTCCCTCTAAGATTCAGTGCCCAATTTACTTTTGCTGGTTTTAGTTCGTTCAGTTTAGTTACCAGTGTGCTTCTAATTTTTGTTTTATCTATTGCACTTGCAAATTCCTCTGTTTCTGCTTTCAAACAGTTCTGTGGTGGTAGTGAAAGGCTGCCAGGTCCTGTCTCAGAAGTGACTGTTCTCCTTCCGACATTTTATTCAGTGCAGAGTTGCAAATAGACAACCATGCTTTCAGTATCACATCTGGCTAAGAGGCTTCCCTATTTCTTAAATCATTCTTGGAACAGAATTAATTTTCCTTCCATTTTCTTTACAGCACAATTGTAATGACGTTAAGCAGACAGACATTCTTATTTAGGAGGCAAAGCCAAAGTATTTCCATCAAGTATTTAAAATATTAATTTCTCAAATTCATACTACTCATTTTTATCAGAATATTTTAAACTTATACTGTTATTAGCCTATATATTTAGAATTTTACGCAGGAATACAGAGGTATTCCAATGTTTTTGGTAATAGCAAGCATTCTAATTGCAGTACTTTAACACCAGTATTAGAGAATACTAGCCCTACTAACTTAATATTTAAATAAACTTTAAAAAATGTATTTCCGGGCTTCCCTGGTGGCGCAGTGGTTGAGAGTCCGCCTGCCGATGCAGGGGACGCGGGTTCGTGCCCCGGTCCGGGAGGATCCCACATGCCGCGGAGCGGCTGGGCCCGTTAGCCATGGCCGCTGAGCCTGCGCATCCGGAGCCTGTGCTCTGCAACGGGAGTAGGCCAGAACAGTGAGAGGCCCGCATACCACAAAAAACAAAAGACAAAAACCAAAATACAAACAAACAAACAAAAAATGTATTTCCACAGAGCTCTGGCCATACAGGCTACACTCTGTGAAGACTGTAGTCATCCTGGTGGAGGCGTGGGAAGAGTATTTTCCTGTTTTGACTTGTATTTCCCTGATGGCTGATGAGGTGACCATTTTTTCATGTATTTCTTAACTGTTTGTATATCTTGTTTTGGAGAAATACCAATTTGGATTCTTTGCCTGGTTTTAATTGGGTTGTCATTTTATGGTTGAGTTAGACTTTTTAAAAAATTAATGAGGGTGGCTTCCCTAAAGCTATTTTTTAGCTGGTGAGTTTTAGCTGACTTAAAAAAAATGATTTCCACTCTTAATGTAGAGCCTGTTCTACTTAAACCTAATGGATAACATTGATTTTTATATAAAAGTATCAGTATCGTTTTATATTTATTTAAAAATCAATCATAGCAAAATGATTTCATTAAGCAGTACTTTTAAAACAATGCCATCTTCTCCCTCAAGGATAGCGTTTCTTGGGAAGAAACACATAGAGCGTATTTTGGAAAGCAAGAACTGCTTATTGCTTGACAAACAGTAGGGCCTGATATCATGAAGACTTTTACAGTTCCAAGAAGACCTTGGCCTTTAGACAATGACAATATTGTTTGAATAGAAGTCATTTTTTAAATGGCGCTAACTTTTTCCTACCCTGACTTGGTAATTTCCCCTGAATGTCTCTGTAGGAAGATTAACAGCGTTGTGAAAATCAGCTGCGTGTCTGAATCTTTAAAACGTGAAGCGGGCTGGATGTCACAGCAGGAAATAAAAATATTTTCTGCAAAACAGCAATATTCTAATCTATTGACCGTGCAGCTCCCTGGAAATACACGTTTGATTTTTAACACTCTTTGTAGAGTGGCAAAGTAAATTACAATACAAATGAAAATGCTAGAAAAATGATTTAGAAAAAACATTATTAGTATATTTTTCCAGACAATTGTCAAAGGGTCTTCAAGAATTGTATCACTTGTAATTTGTAAAAAAAAATTTTTTTAATTATATTCTTGGCATTTTCATCATTTAAACAAATGTCTTTCACAATAAAAACACACATTAAAAAATTTCAACCACCACAAATTAATCTCTTTTTACTTTAAAAAATTAATACTTAAGGGGTAAAATTTTCCTTAAGTGTTTTACCTGCAAGTTTCCTGAGCACAGAGACTTGCCTTGTGGACCACAGAACCTGGCATATAATAAGTACATAATATATGTTTATTGAATGAGTGAATTAAAGCTATTTTTTAATTGGTGAGTTTTCACTGAATTAAAAAAATGATTTTCACCCTGCTCAAGTTCATCCTAGTACCTACGATTGATTTTATTTAAAGGTATCAGTATAATTGGATACTTTATAAAGTAAAGGCCACCCCAAACTGGGGTTCCTGGGGTGCACGTGGTCTGCTTCAGCCCAAGAGGGACTGGAGTATTTAGAGCCACTAGGGATGGAGGGAGAAGGAAGGTTGGAGAGAGAGAGGGCTTTGGCAAGAGGGGTGAAGGGAGTGCCTCCCCTCCCCCCTGCCCCTCCATCTGGCAAGAGGGGCAGGTCTGGGGCAGGGGGCTGAAGAGGGTTCTCAACGGCTGGCGCTCCACAGTGAAGTGGCGGCTCCCTAGCTTGTCTGCAGGGCTCAGTTGTCCTAGGGTCCTTCCTGGTCCTTCTCGTAGCAGTGAGCTTGGTCCCCGTCGTCAGCATCTTCCTGACGGCCTCCTTGGGGCTGGCAGAGATCACTGTGCTCGGAAGGGATGCAGACTCAGGGACCCAGAGGTTAGACACCAGGCCCTCCTCCTTGCTTTCCTTATTACACTTTTAAATAATAATGTTTTTTTCTTTTCCCTAAAGCAGGCTCCCTATTATGGCCAAGGATGTCTGTGAGTGTTACTGATGAAAGGAGGAATGAAACCCTTGGACATAGACTTCCCGCAGGGTTGCAGCTATTGAAGGATGGTCTGTGAGCCCTTTGCCCTTTAACCTCTCCCACCCTGCGAATTCCGGCTACACCCAGTGCCTGGCAGAGGTCACAGGCCTGCCTCTCAGCAGCATTTGCCGGCAGTTCCTTTCAGATTCTTGGGAAAGAAAAGGAAGAGGAGATACATTCGCCTTTTACATTGTTTAGCCAATGATTTACAAAACAAACAAACATTGGTTACCACTGGAAAGATTGTTGCCAACTATGTTTGTCCCAGGACATCATTCCTTCCTGATGCTGGATATTTTTAGCCAATGCCAGATTAGCACTGCAGCCAAACTGTGTAACAATGACTCTACAAAGCCAGTGCTGAGATGTAACAAAAATTGAAAGCATTTGACTGGCAACAAACCAATTATTTCAACAATTTTCTTTTACTTATAAGAATGCAAGCAATCTTAGGCATGAGTTAGTATTTTTAGAATCCCCATTATAATAAGTTTCTTTCAGTTCTAGGCTCAATTAAGAAATTGAAATTATGTAGGAAAGAACAAGCATGACAAGAAACCTCACTTCACCTTAATCATGACCATGAATGCATTGCTTTTTCCTCCCTAGAGAGAGAAATGCTGAGGGGAGATAATTAAATTCATTTGGAATTGAAAAGAAAATTGAGGAAGTAAAATACAAAAGAGATTTTGGGGGATAAAGGACCTTAGAGATGTAATCTAGCGATTACTCAGCTGTTCTTATTCTGCTCAGATATTTAAGCCCAGGAATGTTCATTTCACAAGAACATCCTGCACAAGAGACCAGGCAATAAATCTGAAAACTGAGTAACAAGTAAACTGTCACACATCTACCAAAGAGAAAATATGCAAAAAATAACCCCTCACTAAACATATGCCACAAACTCATGGTCAAACATGAAGAATTTCACTTAAACACTGACAGTTTTTCCTGCTATAGAATTAGCAAATTATCACTGCTCCAAGTGATGAGAAGTAGATGTTGTGATGGGGGGAAAGTCTTCTGGTTGGTCCTCAGCAACAGTAAATGATAGATGTTCTGTCTCTGACCTCGATTGACCAATTTTTAACATCTTGCATAACTGACTTTGTTATTCTCTCTTGCTCTCTCTGCCTTTGTCTCTCTGTCTCTCTGTCTCTTTCTCACACAAGCACATATACACACACACTGTGGTTTGTTTTTGTTTTTTATCTGAACCATTTGAGAGTAGGCTGCATATGCTATATTCCTTTATCTGTTGTGGCTTTCATGCGGAGCCATTGTCTCTGCTTTGAGCTTCTGCACGTAGGGCCATAGTGAACAAGTGTGATGCTTTAGGCTTCTGCATGGTTGAACCAGGTAGCCAGGCTAAAGCATCTTGTCTGGGTTTTATATTCCACATAGTTGCACAGAACTACTTAAAAGTCTAGTCTTTATAAAGGCAAAATGGTCTACTAAGGCATTCTGTAATGTTGTATCATGGTGTCTAAGAACTCTGACTACTGAATTTTTCTCATTTTCTCCCTGCAAGACTAGATCTCTCTCTCTCTCTCTCTCTCTCTCTCTCTCTCTCTCTCTCTCTCTCGCTCGCTCTCGCTCTCGCTCTCTCTCTCTCTCTCTCTCTCACACACACACACACACACACACACACACACACACACGAGTTTTTCTGGAAAGAACTCAAAGTTCTATTGCTACCAAAATTCTTTCCATGAAGAATACATTTTGTTTTCCTCTTCAGAAAGTTGCCTGTTTTACATGGAGAGGAACTGTTTTCTCTTGTTTCTAAAAAACCGTCATGCATGGAAAATGCAAAACCTTGTTTGAAAGAGAAAGTGATTCTCTATTCAGTGGGAGAGAGGATGGCTTGTGTAAGAATTCCTCATTGTTAGGAACAAATCCCCAAACAATGGCAAACTGCCTTGTCTTTCCTTGGGACTAAACCAATCAGGCTGGGTGGCAGGTATATACCGATGCCATTGCCCCTTTGCCCAAGAAGCAGTAGGAGCTGAAAATAAGTTTGACTTTTCTCCGGATGGTGAAACAAGGCCCCAGAGTTTCCAGAAAGGATAGACAGGAGGGCCTCCTTGACTCCCTAGGGAGAAGCCAGGGTACTCGCTCCAGCCCCCTGCAGGAGAGGCAGAAGCTGTCTCAGATCTCTGCCGCTCTCCGCCTACCATCTGGGGCCAGTCCCGTTCTTGTCAGCCTTGTGCTTTAAAAACCAGCTCTTATCTCCTCTCTCCTTAAAACTGTTAGTAGTTTAATTGCTGTAAAAGATCTTTTCTTGACTATGTTTCTGAGCTTTCTGTCGCTGTGCCCCAATAAGCTTTTCTGAATTAACTCTCCTCTTCACCCTTGGCGAACACCTCAATGTGCTGGGTTTAGAGTCACATTTATAGTGTTTATTATGTGATATGGTTGATATTATTGTCTTATGTGATATGATTGATATTAATATCTTGATATGATTACCTCAAGACTATTAACTGTTCTGGAATTTAATAGACTGTACATCCGATGAGAAAGGAAGAAAATCTGGGTTCTAATTTAGCTTCTATCATTCATGGTCTGATTTTGTAGACATCAGTTAGCCCCTGGGAGCCCACCTCTGTATCTGCAAAATGGGTCCACTTACTTGCTGATTTTTTCCAATAAATATGGCCTATAGGACTACACCAGACAACGCTGTCTGAATCAAGGGATGCAGAACCCCTGCTGCTGAGGTTGGCTGTAAAGTTATACTCAGATTTTTGACTGCATACAGGTTGGTGCCTCTAATCCTCGTGCTGTTCAGGGGTCAACTGTATTACTACCAACTCTAAAGGCTTCAGAGAACTTGAAAGAATAAAGCTTGTTAATGACGATAAGGTATTTGGGAATATGATGTTACGTAAACACGACTGAAATTTCCCTTGCTCATCAGTTATTTTGCAGTAGTCTAGAATAGACAGTCTTAAGTACAATGTACCGGGATATATAATTATTCTGCTATTTAAAAGATCTTTTGCCACAAAATATTAATCAATATATGAGTTGCCCAAACTTCTCTCAATGTATCACTTAACTATCTAGATATGTTTATTAGCCATGCTGGGCATAGAGAAAACTTTTGTAACTGTATAACTATAGCAAAGAGACGACTATTTGTTATAGATGGTGAAGAAATAGAGCAGAATAAAAATAGCATGTGTTTGCATCTAGTTTGTGCTACTCACTACCCTATGACTTAGACAATTTCTGTGTATTGCATATGCTATCAAAAGAGAGAACAGCATTCAAAAGCCTTAAGAAAAGAAACCATCAACAGAGTGAAAAGGCAACCTGTGAAATGAGAAAAAATATTTGCAAATCATATATCTGATAAGGGGTTAATAATCAAAATATATAAATAACTCATACAGCACAATAGCAAAAGACCAAATAAATCAATTAAAAATTCACAAAGAGGGTTTCCTTGGTGGTGCAGTGGTTGAGAGTCCGCCTGCCGATGCAGGGGGCGCGGGTTCGGGCCCCAGTCTGGGAAGATCCCACGTGCCGCGGAGCGGCTGGGCCCGTGAGCCATGGCCGCTGAGCCTGCGCGTCCGGAGCCTGTGCTCCGCAGCGGGAGAGGCCACAGCAGTGAGAGACCCGCGTACCACAAAAAAAAAAAAAAAAAAATTTCACAAAGACCCTAAATAGATATTTCTTAGAAGAAGATATGTGAAAGGCCAACAGATATATGAAGAAATGCTTAACGTCCACTAGTCACTAGGCAAATGAAATTAAAACCACCATGGGATATCACCTCACACCTGTTAGAATGGCTGTAATCAAAAAGAAAAACAACAAGTGTTGGTAAAGCTGTGGAGGGAAGGGAATCCTTGTGCACTGGTGGGAATATAAATGGTGCAGCTACTATGGAAAACAGTACGGAAATTCCTCAGAAACTAAATATAGAGCCACCATATGATCTAGCAATTCCACTTCTAGGAGTACATCCAAAGGAAACAAAACCCTAACTTGAAAAGATGTCTGTACCTCCTCGTTCAGAGCAGCATTCTCCATGATAGCCAATAGGAGAACTGGGATTCTGTAAAGTATTTGCTAAAACAATATTGTTTTCTTTGTGAGATCCTCACCATAGATCGGAAAAGACACTGTGAAATAAAAACATAATCCACCAATTCTACCATTTATAATTAATGTGTATCCGAGAGGAAAGGAGATGAATGTATGGTAATAAAGTGGTATCAGGTGATATCAGATGCTGCACTTATGGAGTCACAAAAGACACGTGGCTGATGACATTTGGGACTTGGGGTTATTATTTGCTTTTCACTATACCTTTATGAATCATTCATGTCTAATTACACAGATCAGCGGTAGGCAAGCTACCACACAATGCAAACCAAATCTGGCCTGCCTCCTCTTTTGTAAATAAAGTTTTATTTGAACATGCCAGGCCCGCTAGCTGACCTGCTGTCTATGGCACTCCAGCGGCAGGGCTGGGTTCCTGTCACAGAGGCCACTGGGGTTACACAGTCTAAAATATTTTCTCCCTCTCCCTTTACGGGAAAGCATCCCAATGTCTGCAAAAAACCACAGGTAAAAATCGAAAAAACACAACAGCTCACCTCACCTCCCTTCTGTGTGGAAAAGAAATCAGTACTGATTCATTCCTGTTTATCTGGCTGTGTTTTAATTTTTATTGTTTTCATTATGTGCAAAAGTTGGGAATAACATTGTGTTTTCAACTTATCTATCTAGACATATGGGAGTATTTCTTTTTGAAAATATTACCAAAGTTAATGGTATTGTCTCCCTAAATTTTGTAAATTAAATCACATTACGAGTGGCTAGTCACATTAGCAGTTGCTTTCTCAATTATTAAGCAAGGAAATATTTGAATATCTTACTAACATTTTAAGATTAAATAAAATGTTCTTTTTTTAGCTGAGTAGTTAATCTTTCTTATACTTTTAATTCTCTGGGAGTCAGATCTGGGGAAGTATAAATCTGCATTAGCATTATTCTCCATTTTTCTTTTCTTATTCTCTCTGTACACTTTCTTAAGAGCACATAGTATTGTTTTCAGCAAGATCACAACATGTTCAAGATAAGTCAGTGTTGAGTTCCTGAGTAAAGGCTGTCTCTGAGGTCCTCACTAATTATAATTCTGCTCTAGAAATCGAAAATGTACTTATAAAGTTTTTGCTGGGTTGGTGCGAGATAGAATTACCCTTATCTGTTAAGTAAGGTGAATAGAGAGACTTAGGAAAGAAATTGTCCTCAATTTAATGATTCGGAGCTTTCTGAGTGCCAGTTGATGGAAGTCTGAAAGTGTACCAGAGAGCAATGGGTAGCATGTATCAAGGACAATTTAAGTGAATGGCTTTTGAGATTAAAGTGAAGCTCTAACAAAAGTACTCCAGAGAGAGACAGGAATTGGAATCTGTTCTCACACTGGGAAGGTCCTTTCACGGGACACTTCCCAGTACATCTGCACATCGATGCGTGCGGCATTGTCACGGGGAATTCACTGAGCCCCTTAGCACCTAGGGATCCTTGGCTACTTAAAAGAGAAAATGCTGGTGTGTGTCCTAAAAGGGATTGTTACCACCCTACTAATGATTCTGACTTCTAAATGAAATGCTGACTCATCAAAGTCTTTGTTTTACTTCCAAGGGTTGTAATATATTAAATATTATATAAACTTAGAGTTGCAAGTATGGATAAAGATAGCTGTGTTTGAATATAAAATAAATTTTAAATAAAGCATGGACATTTTTTAGACTTTCTGACTTCATAGCAGTGCTGCTTTTGTTATTCTCATTTGTCAGCTTAATCAAACTATCACAAATACTTAGACTTGACTCTTGGCACTAATGTAGCCTATGGTAAGTTCATTGCTGACTTCAAAGTAGACAATTATTTTATTGGTGTTAAGTTTTCTTTAACAATGCATTTTATTTATTTGTTTGAATTGCTAATGCGAATAGACTTCAAAATTTAAAATAAATGATAAGCTGTAAAATGTAAATCTCCCATCCAACTGCTGTCAGTTGGCTATGTAGTTACCTTTCCTGGAAGCAATCACCGTCACCATTTTCCTCTGTGTCCTTCCAGACTTAGTCTGTGTATATGCAAGTATTAACTTATATATTGGTTTTTTAATAAAGCAAATAGCGCCATGCTCTTCACATAGTTTGGAACTTTGCTGTGTTACCTTAATAGTAAACCTTTGAGATTGTTTCCCATTAGCACTTCATTATTTGTAACAGCTTCATAAATATTCCATTGCATGAATGTACCATAATATTTTTGACCAGCTCCCATACCAAAGTTTTGTCTAATTTTCTGGCTTTTTGTTTAACTTTTTGTGTGCAAAAGCGTATTTTGGGAGGTTTTCTTCCAGAATTTTAAGGATAACACTCGTTATCTTCTCACTTACGTGGTTTCTGATGAGAAGCAGCAGTAATTTTCATCATTGTTTCTCTGTATGTGGTGGGTCTTTCTCTCCTCTGCCTACTCTCAAAATTTCCTTTTTATCTTTTTCAGCAGTTTGAGTGTGATATGTCTCTGTATATGGCTTATGTGTTTTTATCCTGCTTTGGGTTCTCTTAACCTCTTGACTCTGAGTTTTGCTGTCTTTCATTATTTTAGGAACATTATGGCCATTATCTTTTCAAATATCGCTTCTGTCTTGTACTCTGTCTGTTCTCTTTCTGAGTCTTCAATTACAAGTATGTAGATGATTTGATGTTACCTGACAGCTCTCTGATGCTCTGTTCTATTTGTTTTTACGCTTATTTTCTCTCTGTGCTTAAGTTTTGCTGATTTCTATTGACCCATCTTCAAGTTCATTGGTTCTTTCCTCAGCCAGGATAAGTCTATTACTGAACCTGTTGAAGGGAACTCCTCAGAGGGTGTTAACTTAAGCCCCAGGGCTGACAGGTGTCATTTTCTCTCCCGAAGGCATTTGCTTCTGAAGAGACAAGGGGGTGGCCAGGGGAGCAGGGTTTGCCTTTCCCAGGGTGGCAGGGAGTAGGGATCCCCCCTCCAACCCCTCCTCCATGCCTGTCTCCTGCCCTGCCCCCAAGCTTTCACTTGTGTACCTCCTGGAAGTCTGTGGAAAAGGGTTTGTAAGTAAAGGCAAGTTCTCCTTGTGTCTGGGGCTATCAGCAGTTTCATCATGTCATACTAGCCTATACTCAGTCTTCAGTAATTTATTAAAATGTTAGAAGATCCCTTCTTACCTTCTTGTCTGGTGGTCCTAGCATCTTCCTGTGTTCTGCCCTAGATGAGACAGTTCATACCATCCCTCTCTCTCCTAGGGGCCCTGCCCCTTATTGGATTTCCAGTCTACTTGGTGTTACTTTGTGACATCAGCTCTTTGATAGGTTTAAGAAAATGTATGATTTTGTAGTTTTTCTGGCTTTTTCTTGTTGTTAAAGTAAGAGAAGCCTTCTTTTCAGCTTTCCACAGCTTAGGTATGGGAAGAACTCTCTTATTAAATTTTTTTAAGATTTTATTTTTTTAGAGTAGTTTTAGGTTTATAAGCAAAATTGAGGGGGAAGGTACAGAGATTTTCCATATACTCCTTACTCCCGCACAGGCATAGCCTCTCTCATTATCAACATCTCTGACCCAATGGTACATTTGTTACAGTTGGTGAACCTACAGAAACACATCATCATCTCCCAGGGCCCATGGTTCACGTCAGGTTCACTCTTAGTCTTGTATGTCCTATGGCTTTGAACAAATGTATAATAACGTGCGTTCTTCATTTTAGTATCACACAGAGTAGTTTCACTGTCCTAAGAAATCCTCTGTGCTCTGTCTATTCATCTCTCCCCCTCACCCCCAAACCCTGGAAACCGCTGACCTTTTACTGTCTCTATAGTTTCACCTTTTCCAGAAGGTCATATAGCTGGAATCATATAATATGTAGCCTTTTTAGATTGGCTTCTTTCACTTCTTTCACATACAGTAATATGCATTTAAGTTTCCTCCATGTGTTTTTGTGGCTTGAGAGCTCATTTCTTTTTGGTGCTAAATAGTATTCCATTGTCTGCTCTACCACAGATTAATTATCTGTCCACCTACTGAAGGACATCTTGGTTGCTTCCAAGTCTGGGCAATGATGAATAAAGCTGCTGTAAACATCTATGTGCAGATGCTTTTGTGGGCATAAGTCTTCAGTCCCTTTGGGTGAGTAACAAAGGACATATTTCTTGGTATTATAGTGAAAGTATGTTTACTTTTGTAAAAAACAACGAAAAAAACAGACCTGTAAACTGTCTTCCAGATTGGCTGTAGGTACCATTTGCATTCTCATCAGCAATGGATGAGAGTTCCTGTTGCTCCACATCCTCAGCAGCATTTGATGTTGTCAATGTTCTGGATTTGGGCCATGCTAATAATTGTGTAGTAGTACCTTATTGTTTTAATTTGCATTTCCTTGGTAACATAGGAGCATCTTTTTGTATGCTTATTTGCTATCAGTATATCTTCTCTGGTGAGATATCTGTTAAGGATTTTAGCCCAATTTTTAAGTGGGCTGTTTGCATCCTTATTGCTGGTGTTAAGAGTTCTTTGTATATTATGGATACAAGCTCTTTATCAGATGTGTCTTTTGAAAATGTTTTCTCACAGTTTGTAGCTTGTCTTCTCATTCTCTTGACATTGTCTTTTGCAGAGCAGAAGTTTTAAAATTTTAATGAAGACCAGCTTATCATATATATCTTCATGGATCATGCTTTTGGTGTTATATTCTTATTATTTTTTTATTGTGAAATTTGAGGTCAGTGTGTTTAGTCCTCAAAAGAAACGACTGTTGTGTTTTTATTGTAATCTTGAAAACTTTGTAAGCTGACCTAAGAGATTTAACATCTTATGATGTGAAGTCTTTCTCCTTAATGGAAACATGTGCCTTATAATTGTTCAAACTTCTTTTTGCATTCTTTAGTAGCATTTAAGTCTTTATTTATGTACATCTTGTAGGCTTCTTAAGTTTATTCCTAGATATTTTACTTTTTTTGTTTTATTTCAAATGAATTATGTCTTCCAACTGGCCGTTATTTAGTGATGTGAAGATTATTGATTTCTGTATATTTAATTTTCCACTCAAATTTAGTAACTATTTTTACTGCTTATAATTCTTTTTCAGCTGATTCTTTTATTCTTTTCCCCTGGAAAACAATCATATAATCTAAATATCATGATAATATAAATTTCAAACTTCATATATCTTCTCTTCTCTGATCTAACTGCACTGACTAATACATTCAAAACAGTGTTAATTAAAATGAGGTAAAAGGATGTATTTGTTTTAGTTTTGATTTCAGTTAAAATGCTGTTAATGTTTCCCAATTAAGCATGATTTATACAGGTAGCTTAAATGTCAGATTATTGAGAATACTAGTAATTATGTTAGCTTCTTGGTAAATGCCCTTTAAATATGTATGAAGGGCATTTATATGACTTTTATTTATTGTTTCCTCAATTAATCTTCAAATTTATATAAATAGATATACTAACGTTTAACCATCCTTGAATTCTTCGAGTAAATAACAGTTCTTATGCTGTATTATTATTTTAATGTGCTTTTTGAATTCTATTTACTTTTATTTTTACATTCATAATCATTCAGTGAGAATGATTTTTACTCAGCTTTCCTTTCTGCTGTTGTTCTGGGTTCAGAATCCATATTATAATTATTTCCTAAAGAGTATTTGAGTTCTTTACATTCTTTTCCCCATTGTACTTTATTTTATTTTTTGAAGAGCATGAATTGCATTGTAGTTAATTTTACCTTACAAGTTTGGTAGAAATCCCTGTGAAACTGTTTGATCCTTTGAGTTTTGGAAAGAATAGCTTTATAGTGAAATTTTTTAGAGTGATTTGTCTGGTAATATTGTATAAGTTTTCTGGGTTTAATTTTAATGTATATGTTCCCAGAAAATAATTTATTTTATACAAGTTCTCATTGTTATCAAGAAGAATAGTGAGCAAAATATTCTCTCATTGACCTCTCTCATGAGAGGTCTGCTAGGAACATGCATGGGATGGAGACAGGGTTTGGTGTTTAGTGGAGATCAATGTTTTCACACATAATTTATCCAACCCCGAAATATTCTGATTCAGTACATCTGGGTGGGGCCTGGATGTCTGTATTTTTAAATAGAGTTTTTAAAACACTGAAGGGCACCACTGCTTAGGATCACTGATCTGGGGGGTAAAGACTCTATAGAATGTCAAGCATCAGCTAGCACATGCGAAGTTTTGGAAGCCTGCCTGGTATCTTTGGATCACTCCACAGAAATCATTGCTTACTGCCCTCAAAGCCAGTCAGCACATAGAGCCCTCTCTGACATCTGATGGGCTCTGAAGTAACACAGGGAGACTTGTTGTCATAGAAAAAAATAGAAGCATATAGAGAAACAGAAACCCAGTATACCAAATATTTTATTGCATGTTCTTTGTCCCCATCTGAATAATTATTTATCTTGGTAAAATTGTTAATGTTGATACGTAGTCAGTTTATGAAATATAATTCAAGGGAGGCTATATTTTCATCACTCACTGAATTATACTTTAACCTGTTACTTCATCCTCAGAGTTTCGATTTGACAGATGCATGATTAAATGACGGGGTTCATGTTTATAACAACCTTGGGTTCTTACGAGATCTTTATGTAAACTCACATTTTGTTCCTGAACAAATTATTGGAAATAGAAACATATTTAATTTATTGTAATTGTACTTAGGATGAAAAATTTCTGGAATAGGGAGGAGTTTCTTTGAAAATATTTTAATTTTCTACAGGATTTGAAGACAACTCTTAGAAAGGAGTTACCATATAAGTCATACATACTTTTACCATCTAGATTAGCAGCTAAATATGTCAATGTTTCATATTCTTT
Source organism: Pseudorca crassidens (assembly GCF_039906515.1). Taxonomy (NCBI): domain Eukaryota; kingdom Metazoa; phylum Chordata; class Mammalia; order Artiodactyla; family Delphinidae; genus Pseudorca; species Pseudorca crassidens. The sequence goes on from NC_090299.1 coordinate 152,409,168, forward strand.
TGTTGATGTAAAGTCCCTATGATATTACAAAGCCTTGGCTCTCAGCAGCTGGTTCTCCCAGCCATGTGGAAATCAGAGTTGACTTTGCCTGAAGATGAGGGCAGAGGTCCTTTGCTTTAAGCAAAACATGGTGCTGCTTTTGTAAGTCTCCAGATGACTCTGGTGTACAATGAAGTTTGGGAAGCACAACCGTTGAAAACATATAAATCAATTAAATAAGGGTTTTTGTTTTTACAAATAAATTTAATCATGTCTGTTATCCTTTATAAAAATGCACATTTATTCACTGGCTTCTGAGATCCAGGAGCTATTTCCGATATATTCGCATCCATTATATCAATAATTTCTTTTCAGACATGTGACTTGCTAGATTGAAAACAAACAAAAAAGCAATATTAGCCTCTCTTCTTTGGAAGGAAAGCAACATAGCGTCATGATGCTTAATTCTAAGGAAATAGCTTCAACAACTACTGTTTTAAAATGAAACAGGCCTTATCACATTCCTTTTCTGAAATATCGCCCAAATTGTTTTGTTGTTGGTTTGGGGAGTAGTGAGGAAAGGAGGTGAGGAGAGGACAGAATTATTCTCTTTTCTTATTATAGGCCTTCTAATCTGTGCTATATGATGTCATCCAGAATGACTTAAAATATCCAAAGGCCCTCAGAAAGTTGAGAGGAACAGTTTTGCAATGCTGTGAGGAAACGGGGTCCCATTCCAGGTCCCAGATGCCTGGAACGTGAAAGTGTTGGGTGACCTTCAAGTTCTCCCCTCCCAGTGGGGTTGAACGCAGGTATCATGAGCTCATCTCAGGGCTGGGGCTCAGGATGGTTATTCTTTTAAAGTCCTGCATGAGGTCTTCATGCTGCATTTGGTGCCGAAAAATTTCTTCTGAACAGTTTTTTTTAAACTTACAATTGAACGGGAACAAAATGATACATAATATGTCAAAACTCTTAAAATTCCTGCTTTCTTCCTCAGGGACAAAACCTCAGAGTATCATTGCAAAACTTCCTCTGGAATCCCAGGGCTCTTGGTGGAGTCGAGTCATTGAGCATTCACGATGAGGGAGGAAACTCTTCCTCAAGAGAGCCTGTGGGAACAACAGTTGGGAAAGTTGGTACTCAAACTGATGTCTGTTCTTACTCCCTTTTCTGAGATTTAAACAAGAAAAGGTCAACTTAGATATTAAGGAAAAAACAAAAACCAAACTCCTTTGTCTCCTTCTGCATTATAAATCAAAGATCTAATTTAAAGAAGAAACTTAATAGAACATTTGGTCCAAACACCTACCTAGAGAATTAAAGTACTCTCATTGTTTTTGTTTAATCTCTGATCATTTGACAGAGGTCTCAAGAGGCTAAATAAAAGATTCCATATTACATATTTGGAATAGTTAAATATATATCTAGCCAATTACATTCTCATTCTTGAGAATGATTTAGAGTTTAAACAGTTGTCTTTTTGGGTTTGACAGTTTTATAACAGGCTTTTGTAGTAGGCTGCCAACTTTGTTCTGTCATTCTCAGCCTCGTGCTGAAAGGGGAGGGTTTTATGTCCTTTTCTGAAAGAGCAAAGTGCGAAGATCTCAATCTTCCCTCTCCAGTCATCCTCACAGTACAAGATCCATGACCTTTCCACAGCAGACACCAAATTCCCCCCTCTATATTTTTGGTTTGAGCTAGATTATTTTAAAATTAAAGATGAGGTTCAAACTAATATCCAGAGTGTCTTTGTTACTCCCAAATCTAATAGCTTTTATGTACAAAACATATTTATGTGATTTGATATGTTACGATTTTTTAATTGTCAACTCACAGCACCTGCTCATCAACAGGCTGGCCTTTCTGTTGCCTAAGAGCAGGTCCAGTTAGATATGAATAAAGATGTCTTAAAACACTGAACCGAGGGATAGTACTCATCTAGACATAAACAGAAGAATTCAGTCATGTCACTCTTTTATTCAATTAATCCAGGACATGGTTATGTGGTGATTAAATAAAAGTGGAAGTAAACACTGAAAAAGCTTAATATGTTAATATTCCTAAATCTTAGTTTACCTCTAAATATATCTGTGAGGATGAACTGGTCTTGCATTAAAATAAATGTTTTTAAAATTGTAATAGATAGCATACTGAAAATGAAAGTTAAATTTTTCTCCAAGTTTGCATCTCTGAAAATAGATATGTCTTTGACCAAGTCTATTTTTTAGTTTTTTAAAAAATCTCTTTTTCCTCACTTTGATGTATCTATGGGTTAATAAGAAAAGCCAACTTAAACCAAAACCAAAACCAAAAACTATTAACTTCATCTATCAATACCCTTATGAAACTTCAGAATTTTTGTTAGAAGTCATTTTATAACAGAAAAGAACAAACCTGACTCCATATTGGATCTATTCCTTTAGCTCTAAGCCTTGTGCTCTGTTGCCTGTGCTTAGTCCAGCTGGCTCTGCACCTTCGTAAAAGACTGTTGTCTATAGCCTGCAATATACAGGATAGTCTATTCTCAAGGCTCTGACCTTTAAAGGTATAACACTCTTCCATTCATATAGTGACAAAAAGTTGCAGAATGGAGGATAAACACTCCCTAACACCTTACACAAAAATAAACTCAAAATGGTTTAAAGACCTAAATGTAAGGTCAGACACGATAAAACTCTTAGAGGAAAACATAGGAAGAACACTCTATGAAATAAATCACAGCAAGATCCTTTTTGATCCACCTCCTAGAGTATGGAAATGAAAACAAAAATAAACAATTGAGACCTAATTAAATTTAAAAGCTTTTGCACAACAATGGAAACCATAAACAAGATGAAAAGACAACTCTCAGAATGGGAGAAAATATTTGCAAATGAAGCAACTGACAAAGGATTAATGTCCGAAATATACAAGGAATTCATGCAGCTCAATATCAGAAAAACAAAAAACCCAATCCAAAAATGAGACCTAAATCGACATTTCTCCAAAGAAGATATACAGATTGCCAACAAACACATGAAAGGGTGTTCAACATCACTAATCATTAGAGAAATGCAAATCAAAACTACATTGAGGTATCACCTCACACCAGTCAGAGTGGCCATCATCAAAAAAATCTGCAAACAATAAATGCTGGAGAGGGTGTGGAGAAAAGGGAACCCTCTTGCACTGTTCCTTGGAATGTAAATTGATACAGCCACTATGCAGAACAGTATGGAGGTTCCTTAATAAACTAAAAATAGAACTACCATATGACCCAGCAATCCCACTACTGGGCATATATCCTGAGAAAACCATAGTTCAAAAAGAGTCATGTACCACAATGTTCATTGTAGCTCTATTTACAATAGCCAGGACATGGAAGCAACCTAAGTGTCCATTGACAGATAAATGGATAAAGAAGATGTGGCACACATATACAATGGAATATTACTCAGCCATAAAAAGAAACGAGGGCTTCCCTGGTGGTGCAGTCGTTGAGAGTCTGCCTGCCGATGCAGGGAACATGGGTTCGTGCCCTGGTCCGGGAAGATCACACATGCCGCTGAGTGGCTGGGCCCGTGAGCCATGGCCACTGAGCCTGCGCGTCCGGAGCCTGTGCTCCGCAACGGGAGAGGCCACAACAGTGAGAGGCCCACGTACTGCAAAAAAAAAAAAAAAAAAGAAAAAACAAAATTGAGTTATTTGTAGTGAGGTGGATGGACCTAGAGTCTGTCATATGGAGTGAAATAAGTCAGAAAGAGAAAAGCAAATACCATATGCTAACACATGTATATGGAATCTAAAAAAAAAAAAAAATGAAGAACCTAGGGGCATGACAGGAATAAAGAGGCAGATGTAGAGATTGGACTTGAGGACATGGGGAGTGGAAAGTGTAAGCTGGGACGAAGTGAGAGAGACATGGACACATATATACTACCAAATGTAAAACAGATAGCTAGTGGGAAGCAGCTGCATGGCACAGGGAGATCAGCTCGGTGCTTTGTGACCTTCTAGAGGGGTGGGATATGGAGGGTGAGAGGGAGACGCAAGAGGGAGGAGATATGGGGATATATGTTTATGTATAGCTGATTCACTTTGTTATACAGCTGAAACTAACACAGAGTTGTAAAGCAATTATACTGCAATAGAGATATTAAAAAAAAGGAAATGGTAATAAAAATATTAATGAGCAATACTAATGATTATACCTGCCTGGAATATTGGTATCAAATATTAAGCTTATATTCTCCATCCTGCGTAAAAATATAAATTCTCCTTCCTGTGGGGAAACACATCTCCTTAGATTTCTCAGTTCTACCTTAAAAAGCCCTAGCCCTCTGAGACAAGGAAATGTTAGGACACAAAGACAGGCCCTGTTTGCTTTCATTTTTCCTGGAAGCATTTGACTCTTCACATATTATGAGAGATCTGCAATAATTTGGACTAGGTCCCTAGGTTAAGTCCCAAGGTGCCACAAAGACTGGAGAACTCTTTTCCTAGCTATTTACATTCCCAAACCTGTGAAGTCCAGAACTTGGCAACATCTCTAGGTCACAAAAGCTGGAGACATTCAGTGTTTATTTGGCCCTTGGAAAGATGTATTTGCATTCCAAAAGTTCAGGGTGAGAATCCAGGATCCTTGCCATCACTTCTCAAAGGAGCAAAAGTTATATATTTTTTCTCCTTCTCCTTTCAAAATAAGAGGCAGATAACTGTCTCTCTACTGGATATAAACAGAGAAAATGCACTGTTCTCCATTCCTTTGCGGATACAGACTGAAGCGTATATGGGTAGGACATTTTACCTGACTTTCCTTGTGTCACCCGTAGGGTAAGAATCAAGGTGTTAAGGACCACAATGTCATGCTTTGCTTTTTAAGTGAAAAATGATAGTCTGTCTTTGATACTTTTACCTCATTTGCACATCCAGGATGAAATTGCTAAATATCAATATTAAAAATCCAGCACTAAAAAAAAGCTCAGACCTCTGGTGTTATGCACTGTCTCTACCTCACCAGGTGATGTTGGGGGTATCTCCATGAAGCCTAAGTGTGGCATCTCTTTCTCCAGAGATTTATGAAGATTAAAGTTATTTGCCTTGAGTATACTCAATATACAATGACTGATCAGCTCCAGGACACCACAGTAAACACTCCTGGTTGGAAGGAGAAGGATGCAAGTCACATGGCCAACCTGTCCATATGAAGATGACATCCTGCAGGACAACAGATCGAGGGCCCTCTGCCCTCCCACCCTTATCACACTCATATATTGGGTTCTGAATGTTAACTGCTTGCCATACTTATTGTTATTCTCTCCATATTCTCTGGACAGTGTGTTATCTGTAGAACAGACTTCCGCCCCTCTGAGCTACAACCTTCCCTGTCCATTGCTGGATGCAGTTAACAGTTAATTGAATAAGTATGATTAAATCTCACTCAGGAACTACTTACTGGAACTAACCCCGAGCAAAGATTCACAGCTGGATTAGGTACCCATGGAATTCCCCTTCTTCTCCCAAATGTCTAATTTTTCACTGTTTGAATTTTTCAAACTGTATTATACTGCCTGAAATTTACTTTTTATATTATGGGTAAACTTTTAACAGTAGTAATAAAAATACAGTAATTCTCATCTCTACATACGTACATACAAAGTGCTAATCTGAAAAATGAAACACATTTCGAATAACCCCGTAAAGGCATCAGATGAAAGATGAGGCTGAACTAAATCAAAGATGCAGTCAAGTTGAACAGAAATACAACTCTTGGAAACCAAATTAGAACATTTCTATCAAGTTTTATTCTGATTGAAAACTCTAAATTAAGGAAGAGTGCTATCCACCTCAAATTTTCTTTCAAATGAAGCACAATGTACTTGCATGCACAGTGGGTATATATATTTAACCAATATCTCAATACTCACACAATATGTATTCATAACAGGATATAATGCATCTTGGTTTGATACAGCATTACTTAAACTCTTGTGCTCAGATGAAATGCTTTCTGATAAGACCACAAATGTTATATTTAAAATTAACCTCAAATAAAAATAGAATGTGTGAACACAAAAGTCAAGTGGAATTTATTCCCCACTCCCTCTCTTATCTGTTTCTCCTTAACCTCCTCCTTTCTTTTCTTCCTTCTGTTTGTTGATGGAAGAGAGAATTTTTATTCTAATGCATCCATGTTCTCAACAAATATTCATTGAGTACTTGCTATACAGCATTTCTAATTCTATAATATTCTAAGCTTTGGGAAAATATTTCATAAGTATTGAACTAAAAAAATATTTTTGAGTTTGTAGTGCATTCATGGAATTCAAAAATCCAAATGATATAACAAAGGCATGCATTTAGGTATTCATCACCCCTGTCCCTGGCTGCCCTGTATTGATTGAACTCCTTTAGGAAACATGTTTTATATGTTCCTGTGTAAACTTCCAGCGTTTCTTTATGTACATATAGGCAAATATAAATATGTATCATTATCTCCCTAAATGAAGGATATGACACTGTTATGTACCTTGACTATGTTTTTGTTGTTTCACTTAACTATGTATCCTAGAGAATTTTCCATATCAGGGTATTAAAAACCCTCTTCAATTTTTTTTTTTTTTAAATCTTCACATGTGTAACTACCCCATAGCTTATTTAATCAGCCCCCTTTAGATGGATATGACTAGTTGTCACATGGCTAATAGAAAAGTACTGCAAGAAAATAACTTTCTATGTAAAAATCACTTTAGGTGTTTCTGTAGGGTAAATTCCCATTAAAAAAATTGCTGGATAAAAGTATTTTAAATTTTGTTAGGTTTTATCAAATTGCCCTCTACATGGGTTGTGGTATTTTATACTCCCATCAGAAATGAATGAAAGTGTTTTTATTTTTTCATATAACCCCACCAACAGACTGTATTGTCAAACATTTTGAATTTTGACGAATATTATAGGTAAAAAATGTTATAGTATTTTAATTAAGATTTCATCTATGGTGAATGAGGTTGCACATCTTTTATTTCTCCAGAAATATTTTTATTTGATTTTCAATGAACTGTTCATATCTTTGATTAGTTTTCTGTTGAGTTGTTGGCTCTTTTCATGATTTCTAGGTATTTCCATATTTGGGAAATTACACTTTGCCTCCCACAAAGTTTCTCTTTATTTCTAGGTTGGTCACTTGTCTTTCTTTTGCTTATGATAGCTTTGTGATTAGTTTTCCTTTTAGTGGCATTAAAACAACAACAAGAACAACAAAACCTCTCTGATAATTTTATCACTTATTTTAAAGGGTTCTGCACTATCAATGATGGTTACAGAGGCCTTCTTTCTCCACCCTAATGTTACCGAAAATGCATCCATATTTATTTGTAATACCTTTATGATTTCATGCTTTGAAGTTATTTTATTTTTGTTCTATTGCTAACTAATCTTGGATTTTCCAATTGACATCCATATCATCTGCAAAGACTATTAATTTTACTTTATTCTTTTGTACTTTTAAACTTCTGATAAAAATAAATTTCTGCCCTAATTGCAACGACTCTAGCTCCTGGATCATTAGTCGCAGTGGTGGTGAGCCAACTCCTTCCTGCTCTCCGTGTTGCTTTCCCATGTGGCGCTGGTCCCCGGGCTTAACCTGTTTGTGAGCACCCATGACCCAAAGTGTGTGCTAGTGAATATTTCACTAATTTTGATTTTGGGTGCTTTTCCTTTGTAAGTAAAAATTAGTATAAAATTCATCAAATGCCATTTCGGCATGCAGGAAAGTGATCATGTGAATTTTTTCACCTTAGATCTATAAAGAGAATTAAACATAATGATAGGTATTTTTAATATTCAACTATCTTTTATTTTTTTTGCCTGGAATAAATCCCACTTGTTCTTGATGCATGGTTATTTTAATGTGCTGCTAGATGGGTTTGCTAATTTAAGATTTTCTTAAATATTGAAAATTGGTCAGCTTTTTTTTTTTTTGGTGATTTGTCTTTTTATGATTTTTTAAATGTTTTAATATCAATATAACTTGCACTTTATTAAAATAATTTATGATCTTAATGTGCTGTAGAATAGTTTAACTTGAATTATTTGTTTTAAAGTTTAGAAAAATTGTCTGTGAAACTATCAAAGTCTAGTGCTTTTTATTTTAGGAGATAGCTCTTTTATATATAACTTTTAGATTTTTTGTGTTTTAGGATTTATGTAGATTCTGTGGTCAACTTTGGTAAATTGTATTTTCCTTTGAAAATGCTTATTTCATCCAGATTTTAAACTTGTTACACTTGTAATTAGGAAAGTAGTCTTAATATTTTTAAACTACTCAAGAAATAAGCTTCCAAGTTTACTTCTTGAGATCTATTTTCTTGTGCACTAGCTATCTTTCTTCTTTTATTCTTGATTATAATAGCTAAGGTTGAATTATTTTATTGATTTAAAAAAACGAGCTTTGGGCTTCCCTGGTGGCGCAGTGGTTGAGAGTCTGCCTGCCGATGCAGGGGACACGGGTTCGTGCCCCGGTCCGGGAAGATCCCACATGCCGCGGAGCCGGCTCGCTGAGCCTGTGCTCTGCAATGGGAGGGGCCACAACAGTGAGAGGCCCACGTAGTGCAAAAAAAAAAAAAAAAAAAAAAAAAAAAAAAAAAAAAACGAGCTTTGCTTTTATTGTTTTATTTTAACTAATTAATTATTTTGTTATTGGTTCTAATCTGCTCCCTTTTTTGTATTTCAACTCATTCATTTTGCTTTTATTTCAATTATTATTCATTTCTTTTTCTTTATGGTTTATATCTGATATACACAGTATCTTCATTATCGTTACTTTCTTGATTTTTTTAAGTTTTAGTTTACAGCTCTTTGATCTAAAAGATTTTTTATGTCAAGATTTTAACTTTCAAAACTTAAAACTATTTCCAAGTGGAAAGATTTTTGTTTCTTATTTTGTATTAATTTCTGGATTCAGTATATTATGATCAGGGAATTCTTCTTGTATTACTTCTACATTTTTGGATTTATGAGGTCTTTTTATGACCTAACATATGATCTTATTTTATGCACCTGACATGGGTCCCTGTGCCTATTTTCAATGAACATATGTGCATACATGCATCAGACTTACTTTTAAAAAAATATATTGTTCAGGCGTTCATTATTCTTAACTGTGTTTTTATACTTTTACTCTGTCTTTGATTGGCTAGTGAATTTTTAAAAAGAGTGTATCATATAGTAAGTATCTTACACCATTTAACACAACTGAAGGGATGTTCATATTTTTGTATCTTTCTTTCCCTTTTCTTAACATAGTTGCAATATCATGCAGATGTGAACTGGAGGACTTCCAGAGTGTTTTAACTGAACCACAGTTTGTTAGTCAAAGGTCAAGAACGGTCTCATTGTCAAAGGGCAGATTCTGGCGGGCACTCCTGACACAATGTTGCATTGGTAATTTCAACACCCGTTCCTGCTTCATGAACACCCTGCCTCCCTCTAATGAAACTTGTGAAAAGTTTAGCAGTTCTTTTGTTATTCCTTGAAACGAGCATAATAGTTGGAATTGATCAAAGTTACTGCCATAGCGCCCTATTGATACGGAATGTGACTCCTGTCTGCTTGGGGTCAAATTCCCTCCATTCCAAAGACGTGTGTGGCACTCTTTCCCCACAAAGAAGTCTTTTCCACAATTCATTACATCTCCTTGTCTTTGCGTGAGTGGGTACACGCACAGTGAAAGCTCAGAAAGATGAAGGGGATGTCGGAGAAAAATGATGACTCCGATCTCACACAAGATGCATGTATTCTCCTCAAGTTAAAGATACAAACATAAAAAACATGCCCAGAGGTCCCTGTGAAAGAAGAAAGAAAGAAATGTCCTTTGGGTGTTTTTTCTATGTCAAATCTTGCGCTTATTTAAAAACATTGGAGAGTTACTATTGCTTATTTGAAGCAAACTCACTTGATTTTGAAAAATGAACAAAGAATTTTAAAATACTTAAGAAAAAATTTTAAAACCTTGTGCTTATGAATGAATAATAGTAATTGAAAATGCTTTAGCAACTCAATAACAAAATGTGAAGAGAACTTAGAGGTAAAATTCACAGAAGGGAAATATATCTGGCTTATAATCATGCAAATCTAATATAACCTTGAAATGGTGTCTCATGTCCCTGTATAATATTGTTGAAGTTATTTATTCAAAAGACAATATTCAGTGATGGTAATGGTGTGGTGCAAAGGGCATTATGATAGACTGCCCATAGGATGCAACCCATTTGTGAAGAAATTTGGGTATGAATGTAATGCCAAAATACTGTGGCCCAACAAATCACTTCTCATGTCCAAAGGAAATACTTAGAGATTAGTACAAATCTTCATATACAAATATGGTCATTGAAATATTATTTACGACAAAGACATTCAACCCTCTTCCTGGACACAAACCTAATGTCCAAATATAGGGGTAAAAGTTAAATAAATTGTAGCATATTGATAATATAGGAGATTATGCAGTCATATAAAATTAGTAATTTTGAAGGAAATTTAGAAGCATGGAAAAATACAGCATAACATCATGTAAAATAAAGGCTAACAGCATACTTCTATTTGCACTTTTATCTTTATTTATAGACACAAAGCATGAAGCAATATTTTAAGGAACACGTTCTCACACACACACACACAAACTAATATTTTTGGAAGTAAAACTCCAGAATGTTAACAGTAGATATTACTATATGATAAGATTATATGCTTTAAATTTTGCCTTTATATTTTAAGTATTTTCCACAGATTTTTCACTTAGTATATATAGCTAAAATTTCTAACAGTAAATTTTTATTGGGGTGGGTTATTAAACTTCTTATTATCTCTAATTTTAGTTCATCATCAATCATTTTTGCAGGATTATCAAATAAGCCAATAATCACTTTATTGAACTCAATTTTGTAATACAGAGTTTCAAGGATCAGTCCCAGATTCACACATCTAGCTTTCCATCTCTGCCCTTCTTTCCTGGTGATTACTTCCAAACTCCATGCATCAAGAGTGGAGTTGGGGGGCTTCCCTGGTGGCGCAGTGGTTGAGAGTCCGCCTGCCGATGCAGGGGATGTGGGTTCGTGCCCCGGTCCAGGATCCCACATGCCGTGGAGCAGCTGGGCCCGTGAGCCATGGCCGCTGAGCCTGCGCGTCCGGAGCCTGTGCTCCGCAACGGAAGAGGCCACAACAGTGAGAGGCCCGCGTACCGCAAAAAAAACCCCAAAAAACAAAAAACTACTCAGAAGGTGTGTTAGGGCTGGTACTTTCGCCGTTTCAATTTGCAGTGTTTGGTGGACGGTAATGCAGCTTCATTAGCGTCGTGTTGTTGGACTGAATGATTATGTCAAGCCAGCACAGGAGATCTCCTTGACAGTCCCAAGTAGAAACAGCCTGAAACTTGCAAGTCACCTGGGAACCATCTGTGAAATGACCCTGGAAATGATCAATCAGCCTACCTGATTTTTGATCTACCTCAAAGACTGAGGAGGTGGACGGGTATACCAAATAGTTTTGCAGATGCAGCACACACATGCCTGATTTAATCCTCCTCCCAAAATATTGGGAAATATAGAAGAGCATCCCACTAGCTGGATCTAAGTACCCGCTTTTGTAGTATTGGCAAATTTCACTTCAACCTCCTTCAGTTCTAGAACTTCAGTAATAGGTTAACATTTTTTAGCCATAATATTTAAATTTAAGATATCTTTTCAAAGTTAGTACATATATATATATATATATATATATATATATATGCTTTTACAAGAATAGTAGTAAAGATGCCTATGTATTCATGTGCCTCTGTTTTAACATTTAGCAGGTGTTATTTCTGATATATCTGTGTTAATTCCCCCTTTTTTTTCCTCAGAAATAAAAACACTGGGCCTTGACTATAATTACAAGACAAGGTGTATTTTCTTATGCACACAATGTGTTATGCAAAAATGAGTAATAATTCTAAAACTTTATCAGATAAGTATTAAAAGGGCAATATTCCTTAAAACTGACATCTGGGAACTGTCAGACTTAAAAGACATTTTTGAATCAAGTGCATTTCTTAAATTGTCCAGATTGGTTTGGTGTGATAGAAACCCAGCTCACATTTACATATGCTACCAACTCATTGTGAATTTCTCTGATTTGGAACTAAAGTAGTGGTAAAAAATGCTCATCTGATTAGTTATTATTTATCTCTTATAACACTAAAGTTATATCAGCTGCCGTACAAAGCACATTATAATATTCCTCCAAGCTTCTACTTTTGAAACAATCTTTGTTTAATCTAGGGATTGAGATAATTAGATGTTTCTAAGTTGTCTCATTTATCACGGAAGAATATAGTCATAGAATCTCAAGAAGACAATAGCTAGCCCTATATAAATTCTTCACCATCTAATCTCCAAAAATGAAATTTTCCTTCCTAAGAAAAACTCTTGCCATTTCAAAACTTGGTACGCTGGATTGTAATAAAGAATCTGACTCCATTATTGATGTTTGACCGACAAGAGCTTTTGAACCCATCATTTACCTTCCTCTTTTGCCCTACATCTGAACAAGCTGATAAGAAAATGCAGGTTTTTTTCTCCTTTGGCACCAGCAGTAAATTTGAACCCTGCAAGTCCTGATCTGCCAGCAGGACTGCTCGCTCCAGCCCCACTGCCTAATTCCAACAAAAGCTAAACCCTTCTTTCCCTGCAATTTCTAAAGCCATTTTCAGACCTGTTTGGGAGCTTGCACTGCATTCCCCAGAAAGCCTCATTCTGTGGGCAATAAACCTTCTCATACCCTCTTAGCGCGTGTGTAGTGATGCAGCAGCCGCATCTGAACCACATTTGGAGTGGGATCCATCCTGCCTCTGTGAACTGATCATGGCATAGAATTCAGTGGGGTACACTCAGCTGTAATAATAAGAGATCCCAGAAAGAATTCTAATTCCTCTTTCATAAAATAAAGATTTAAGTATTTGAAATTCATGACTGTGTCTCTGATTCTTCCTCAATCTGCTTATGTCCAGTTTGTTTTGTCATCCTCAAGATCTGATAGACAATTACTCCTGAGCATTTGACCTAAGCCTCGAACTTCTCTTATTCAGGGAATAATTCATAAAGCTTCCTTATCTTTCCTGTAACTTTCCACTCCAAGTGTTAGTTCATTCTAGGTGTTCGCCTTGACACAGCTGGTAACTCATCTTCTGTGTTGATCTGTCCCTTCAATGGTTTATCTTCTGTCTTCCATTCTCTCATTGCTGGTGTACCTCCCAGAATCACAGTTGATTCTCTCTACCCCACCTCCTTCATCCTGCTCTGAAGAGGTAACTGAGTGCCAGGTTCAAGGCCTGCTCATTTTTCCCCACAGAATGAGTAAATTGGGTCATGTGCTGAACTATAGCACCATGCTGAGCTCCATGTGGCTCTGAACTGGACTTAATTTTTTTTTTTTCGGACCTAATTTTTGATATGAACCTAGACCTACCCAGAGAGAGGATTAACAGACTAACTGCAGTGCAGGAGGAAATGCCATTTTCTTCTCTGAGCTCTTCCACTAGGGACTTCAGCTTTGTCTCTTTGTATGACTCCTGGAAATAAGCCTAGGCTGTGGGACCATAAGATGCTTGGTTGCAGTCGTGGAACTGAAACCTTGAAACTGCCTCTCCTACTTTGAAATCTAGCTTTGTCCAGCCCTGATTGCTGTCTCTGGAATAGCAGTCTATGTGCTTTCGATCAGCTGCCATTTCACAACCCTCATCAGCTCATGAACTGTATCTCTTCTGCAGCATGATCTGTGGACCACAGGTGCCAAATGAGATTCCTTCCGTGTGGACCCATATTTTCTATATGTTCCCAGCCTTACACAGAACCTACTTTAGTCAATCTTGACTCCAGTTCTTCCTGTCTTGAAGAGATCTGAGTAAACTTAAGGAATTCCTAGAATCCTGATTAAGATTCATCTCTCAGATCCAGTGATATGAAGCCATTATCTTTCTTTCATGTCGCTTTGTTGGGTCACCTGGCTGAGTCTTTGCTGGGAAAACGTCAATGCTTGTTTCTTTAGGCCTTTCCCCTCTATGGCCGCTCAGAGTTCAAGTTCTGGGAATTCCAGCTTCCTAGAGAGTGAATCCCTGGCTTTCAGTGTTCTAAGAACCCAGAGGGAGAAACAATAGAGTTTCAGAATTTATCATTCAGTTTTCATATGTTTATTTAATCCCCCATTTCTGGTTTGTGCTCATCCTTTTAACAGATTTCTCCAAATCTATGGATCTTCTGTTTTCTCTTGGCCATATATCAACCATGTAGTCTTCCTGGGCTAGGGGATGGAATATCCTATGGAGGGGTGGGATGGAAAAGGGATCTAGGTATCTAGATACTTATTAAACAGCTTTCAATGCATCATCTTTATTTCATATTCCCTTTACCCCAAGTTACAGAGATATTTGGTCCTATCAGGACCCTAGTTACAGAGATATTTGGTCCTATCAGGACCCTAGCCAAATGATGATTTTCAAGTGAGGATTGGGTTGGATCTGTGATCCATATGCTTTCCAGCTTCCAAAAAAATGTTGTTGATATATTCTTCTCCTTTTCACATACTTTGAGGTATGCTTTTTTTTTAATCTTTTATTTGGAGTTTTAATGTCATTTCCGGATGCGCCAAAATTAGACATATACATTCAATCTCACTGTCTTTACCTGGCCATCTACTTCTTTGACTGCTATTCTTAACTTGTGTCCTCATTTGGAGTCCACAGAAATATCCAAGACTAATATTCCTCATGACCCAAGATTACAATGATCTCAGAGACTTATTTATATATGATGGGGAATATGATGTCTACCTCAAGCCTTACATTGACCTTGGAAGAAGAAACCACCATTTATGATTCCTGTCAAACTTGGAGCTCGTGAGGAAGTTCACAGTTCTGGATTGAAGTACAATCTCAAAATCAGTTGTTAGTTTGGGTGACTCTGGGACCAGCTACAGGGTAGCTGTTATGGATGGAAGATTTGTGTCCTCCCAAAATTCATATATTGAAACCCTAACTCCCAGTGTTATGGTATGTGGCAGTGGGGTCTTTGGGAGGTAATTAGAGTTAGATTAGGTCACAAGGGTGGGCTCCTCATGATGGAATTAGTGGCCTCATAAGAAGAAGAAGAAACAGAAATCTCTCTCCCTCTTTGTGTGCACACGTGGAGGAAAGGCCATGAGAGGCCAGAGGGAGAAGGCAACTCTGTAAGCCAGGAAGAGAGCTCTCACCTGGAACCAAATCTGCTGGCATCCTGATGTTGGACATGTCAGCCTCAAACACTGGGAAAAACAAACTCTGTTCTTTAATCCACCCCATCTGTAGCTTTTTATTATGACTGCCAGCCCTGCCAGTCAAGACAGGAATAATAAAATACGTCCTTATGGCACTTCCTAGTGTTTCTAGCTCTTTGGCTGAAATTGCCATGCTAGACTTTAAGAGGTAAGCACTAAACCATGAGAAGCATCTAGATATTAATTTTAATTAAAACTCATACTCTGAAAGCTGTGTGGGCTTGAGAGAAAAGTAGAGACATGAAAACCTTTTTGTCCTGACTCTCCAAGCTACTGACATTTTACTGGAGTCATGGGGCTGAATCTTTTTTTCTTTATTAAGTTATAATTGCCAAAATTATAAGGTATTTAAAGTGTACAATGTAATAATTTGACATACATATACAGTGTAAAAGGATTCCTCTCATTGACTTAATTAACACCTCCATCACCTCACGTAATTACCTTTTTTTTTTTGGTGAGAACACTTAAGTTCTATTCTCTTAGCAAATTTCAATTATATGATACAGTGTTATCAACGAGAGTCACGATGTTATACATCAAATGCTCAGTTCTTATTCACCTTATAACTGAAACTTTGTAACCTTTCACCAACCCCTCTTTATTTCTCCCACCCCCCTGGCCCTTGGTAACCGCTTTTATACACTCTGCTTCTATGAGTTAGACTTCAGTTTTAGCTTCCACATATAAGCGAGATAAGGAGGTATCTGTCTTTCTCTGCCTGGTTTATTTCACTGAGCATAGTGCCCTTCAGTTTCATTCATGCTGTCACAAACAACAGGATTTCCTTCCTTTTTAAGGTTGAATGATATTTGAGAAAGAAAAGGAAATCACACTTTCTTTATCCATCTATCTATTGATGGATACTTAGGTTGTTTCCATACCTTAGCTGCTACAAATAATGCTGCAGTGAACGTGGGAGCACAGATATATTTTGAGATAATGAATTTGTTTCAGTTGGATATATACCCAGAAGAGAAGAAAACCAATCCTAAAATTTATATGGAACCATGAAAGACCCCAAATAGCCAAAGTAATCTTGAGAAAGAAGACAAAGCTGGAGGCACCACACTTCCTGATTTCAAACTATATTACAAAGCTATTGTAACTAAAACAGTATGATATTGACATAAAAACAAATAGACAGATGAAAAAGAAGACACCCCAGAAATAAACAATGCCTATATGGTCAATTAATTCTTAACAAAGGAGCCAAAAATATGCAATAGAAAAGAATAGTCTCTTTAATAAATGGTTTTGGGAAAACTGAACAGCCACATGCAGAATAATGAAATTAGACTACTATTTTACACTATACACAAAAATTAACCCAAAATGCATTAAAGACTTGAACATAAGACATGAAACTATAAAGAAGAAAACATAAAGAGTAAGCTCCTTGATTGATATGGGTCTTGGTGATATATATTTTTTATTTGACAGCAACAGCAAAGGAAACAAAAACAAAAATAAATAAGTGGGACTACATCAACCTAAAAAGCTTCTGCACAGCAGAGGAAACCACCAATAAAAAGAAAAGGAAACTTATGGAATGGGAAAAAATATTTATAAACCACATATCCAATAAGGGGTTAATATCCAAAATATATAAGAAACTCATACAACTTAATAGGAAAAAAATCCCTAAATATCCAAGTTAAAAATATGTGGTGGAGCTAAGCAGACATTTTCCCAAAGAACCCATACAAATGGCCAACAGGTACATGAAAAAGTGCTCAACATCACTAATCATCATGAAAATGTAAATTAAAACCACAAGAAGGTATCACTTTACACCTGTCAGAATGGCTATTTTCAAAAAGACAATAATAACAAGTGTTGAGGATACGGACAAAAGGGAACCCTAATGGGTTCCACTGTGTTGAGGATACGGACAAAAGGGAACCACTGTTGGTGGGAATTTAAATTGGTGTAGCCACTGTGGACAACAGTTAGGACTTTGCTCAAGAAATTAAAAATAAGACTACCACATGATCTAGCAGTCCCACTCATGGGTATCTACACAAAGGAAAGGGGATAAATAATTTTAATGAGGAGCTGATAAAAGTCATCAAGCAAACTCTTTATCTGTGGCAAATATTGACCACTGCATGAATGCTAGGAGAAGGACTTTTGCTACAAAAGGATGCATATTCAAATATCATACCCTCCTCATGGAGAGCTGCGTCACTGAAAAGAATGGCTTGAAAGAAATGAGAGGCTGAAACCAGAAGAAAGTGAGTCACAGAGTGAGTGATAATAAAGTGAAACCCATCCAATGTAAACTGTTCTGATAAGTGGTTTAGACTTGACAGGAAACCAAGAAGGGAAGTTGCTTAAATAGGAGGTGAACAGACTAGGGAAGGGTTATTTTTCCAGGACGAGAAATATGAGTTTGTTTTTAAAAGGAAGAGAAAGAGCCAAGAGTGAAGGGAAGTAGAAGGTAAAATAAGTGGACGTAATTAAGAAAGAAAATTCTCAGAGCAGACGGGAAGGGAGGGGAAAGGATTAGCTTTGGACACAAGTAGGAATAGAGTGAAAAGAGATAAACAGATTAGCTCGATGTGGAGGGGAGGGAATTTGAAGGAATTCATACCTCAGAGTATTTTCTTCTTTCAACTGGAGACTTAGCTATCTGTTAGGAATTTAGATGAAATAAATTAAAAACAAAACTGTGACAACTGATATGGAATGGGCAAGTGATGTAAGTAAAGTTAAATATATTGTAGAGCAGCACTGATGGACAAGCCAAGAGTCTGAACTTTGCAGACCATGCAAGCACTCTGCGGGCTAACCTGAACATTTGTTCACCATTTTTGTGGGTTTGGTGCTGAGTTTCCACTTAGAGTGCTATTTATGATATTTCTAATTTCTAATGATATAAATTAGAAATTTATTTATGAATTTCTAATGATAAATTAGAAATTCAGTGATGAACTAGTATTATGAGGGTGATTGGTTTGGTTAGTATTAAAATCATCATGCAGCAATGTAGTATAATGGAAAGCAACTGGAATTTGAAATAGATAAATCTATGTTTCAACGTTGGCTATGCTGTTTGCAGTGTGATCTTGAACATGCTACGTACTCTCTGAAGCTCAATCTTTTTGCAAGTATAAAATGAAAGTAATGATGGAATTAAGTGAGAGACTGTATTTTATTATATTATTATTATCTTTGTTGTTGTTATAACCTAGTGAAAAATAAGCTTGCATGTGATCTAAATGTAACTCCTCAGTGGAAAAAGCATGAAAGACATATTGTCAGGAGACCACGTGGGTTAGGAAAGATAACTATGAAAAATTGTTCCTTCCCAAGATGTTCAAATCACAAGATCTTCTGACAGTGTGTCTTTCATACTCTTTCTATTGAGAGGTTAGGTTTATATCCTATGCACTTAGAGGACTTATATTCCATGTCACAGAGGAGATTCATCCTCCACCTTGATCACGGGCACACTCCCTCTGGAGTCCTGACCTGTAACATGAATAGTTCTGCTGGCATGAGGTCACCATGCCATCAGGAAGTTCAGACTCTCCATCTGAAGAGATGTCATGGGAAAGCTATGAGACTATATGAAGAGAGAGATGGATGACCCGCCCCCAAGCTGACCCATTTTCACTTACAATCTTCCTGCAGTTTCATGGGAGACTCTGAGCCACACCTGCCCAGATAAGTTATTTATGGATTCCTAGCAGAAAAAAATCATGAGAAATAATAGCATTATTATTGTTTTATGACACTAAGTATTTGGGAGATTTGTTTTACAGCATTAGTAACTGATAGGATAACGTTTCCATTTATTTCTTAAAAGGTTTCCTCAAAAAATGGGAAGATCACATTTGTTGTCACATTACATTTATTGTCTTCACAAAGAGATATTTAACTTCTCGAGATGACATTGTTTTTCTCCTCATATTTATGGCTAGAAACTTATTTTCTTTGATATGTGAGGGTTATGATACTTACTTTTCCCCCTCTTCCTTATTTCTGTCTCTTTTGGGAGAAATGGATCGAGTGACAGCAAGAGAAGCAAGCATTACTTTCTGGATCAGTACGGTTACCAGAATCAGCATCTTCCTTCAGCATAAGGTTACTTGAAGTTACCTTTATACTTTTATAATGTATTTTCAAAGTATTTCAATATTTCTATCATTTGGAGATGATCCGTAAACCTCATTATTTTGATCTAATTTTCATATGTAGTTGAGTCTTCATGTATTTTGCAGTGTGGTTTCTCTGCATTTTCGTACGGCCAGTGACCTTTTCACATATGCTAATATAGCTCTCATTTGCAAACTCACCTCCTTTGGTCAAAATTCTTAAAGCACCTAGTCTCGCTGGTTATTTATTGAGCCAAATGTTGATGATGATGATGAGAATGACTGTGATAATGATGTGAATTCTTCTCTCTTTCTTTTCTTCTTTTCCTTGTTCTTGTTTAAGGATTTCAATTTCCTTGTTTTCCAGTTTTGTTCAGTGTTAAAGGAGTTACCTATAATTAAAATATCTTTATTCTTTTTGTATATTGTAAAATCCATAGCCTTAATTAGCCTAAGGAAATATGTATCATCAAGAAACAAAAGAAAACTTCTTCTAGTTTCTCAGGTGTCCTCTGCTTCCTTACCAAAAGCGGTTGCAGGATGAACTTGTGAAAGGGCTGGAATTCGCCTTTGGCATTCCCAGAGGGTATACCCCTTTTCTTTCTCCCTATCTGGATGTCAGCTCCTCCCCACACCCCTCCCAGGTCTCAGGACCCAAATGTTCTCTTTCCTAAAATCATAGAAAAGCTTCCTCTTAAATCATTAATTCACCCTGAACTGTAAATGACTATTAATGGCAACATTTAATCCCTACATAAATACTTTCTTTTAAATGGCAGAACAGCTAAAGTAATAAAGACCTCATTGTAGGTTTACCAGTGGGTGGTAAATGCTTCTGAAGGTGGCACTAGTTCTTTTTAATGGCGCTGAAATAACACTTGTAGGTGATCACTGGAGAGATGAGTTTGTTTGTTTCAAACACGTTTACTGACATTTACTTATAGAAGATCACTTTTATTCAGATTTGGGTCTACATAGGCTTGTTCAGCTCCAGATAAAAGAGAGAATGCTTCTGATATCTTCACACTATTGCTTTTCAACCTATGGGATTTTCTTAAATACAGGAAATATTCTTCATGCAAGCCATGGCGTAAAATATAGTTTAAGTCCTCAGTGAACCGCTTGGGGCTTCTCTTTGTGAAAGCAGGAAGTCAGAATTAGTATGTAGGACAGGAAACATGCATTTCTTATACTGTACATAAATTAGGTCATTTTCACTGTAGTCACGTGTCTTAAAGAATATTCTATTTCCAGAGTGTTAGAGAGAACATAAATTACACAGTGGAATCTATTCTCTGTTCTTATGAGTTCTGCTCCTTGAGCATTGCTTCACCCAGATGCTGAATACGTGAAAACAGCACGGTTACAGTCTGGTTCACTGTTGCTGGAATCACAGTGGCTGTGATTCTACTTTGTGGACCACTTGGAAGCCAGACATATGTCAATGGATACAGAATTTTGGTCCTCTTTAGCTAGTTTCATCTATTGGTCCAGTTAGTACCAACAATTTTTCCAGGATACTACTGAGGGCAACGTGATTATTTTTTCATGTTTAATTCCAGCCCATGTGGTAAGACAGTTGCCGATAACTTGGTGTTTACTGGCAGAATGCATCTCCTTGTTTATTGCATTCTATTGCAAGCATTTTGCCATTGTGCTTGGTATATTATCTGAACAATATTTGTAACATAAATATTACTCTGTCATCAAATACAGGGATCGGAATCCGCATTCCGCCATTCCGAGTTGTGTGGCATCCCTCAGAGTGCTCATCTGAAAAATGGTGGTGAGGATAATAGTTTCCACCCATTAGGGTGATTGAAAGTTACTACAGGGAAAGCACTTTTAAAAAGTGCCAGCATATTAATAGTAAATGTTGCCTTTAGTCACTCATTTTGCCCAGAGATAGCGCCTACCCTCCTGGCCATCAGCAGAATGTAACAGAGCGGTGGTTCTTACCTTGGCTTTGTGCAGAAAAACTTGGAAGGCTATAAAAAATACTGATGCCTGGGTTTGCACAATGAGTGTGTTTGACTTAATTGGTTTGGGGTAGAGATTTAAAAAGGCACCCCAACTGTATCTTAAAGTGCAGCCCCAGCTGAAGAAATACTGGACTCGATGTGGTAAATAAAGGCATTTCTACCACTAAATCTTATGGCTTTTCCTCCAAATGTCTGGAAATCGGCAATAATTTATCAAAATCACTCTGCTTAGGTTTACAATTCCTTTTATGCTAGATGAAATCCAGATATTGATAGATAGTATCTTTATAATCTTAACACTGTTAAGGCCTGGATTAACGTCTCTTTTGCCCAGGGTGTGTGAGCTGTTAAATCTGCTCTTGTACGGCCACATCTTTGTGACACGTGAACACCCTGACTAATGATGAATTTTACACACGTATATTCTCTAGAAGTGATGATTGCGTCTTTTCAAACTTCCTTTTTAGGAAGTACTTCTTTGATTTGGTATCAGGGAACAGAATGGCTAATACTCTGAATAGACATATGTTTTGCTGTAGGAATTCCTTAAGCATGATGTCGGCAACTGACAAGATGAAAAATGGTCCTGTGATTCATTTCCAGTCTCAGGCTTATAGACCCACTTAAATGTTTTGAAAGGCCCTCCCACATCCTGTGATTGTACTAAATCAGAACTGGAAAGATCTCAACACTCTGAACTTGATCCAAGGGTTAAGATAGCATACTCTTTATTTTCTTTTTCATAACACACTTAATGCTATAAAAATAAAGTTTATGAAGAAGTATTAAGTATGCTTAACATGCTCATTTGAGCTTCAAACCTGTTATACTCCGTTATAAATTAACTCCTCAAGTAAAAAAAAGATGACGTATACCCCACACATGCCCTTAAATATCAAGCACATGGGATGAAAAAATATATCCTTGGATTCTTGGAACCATTTGCAATTCCAGACCATTTTGGGCCAGTCATTAACATCTTCTGTGCTTTGATGCCTTGTGAAGTTATTCTCAAGCAACGCTCTGTGACTCGGAGTCAGGGGACCAGGCCAGTGGAACTTCTCAGTGTGAAGTGCTTCTATGGCATAGAGAGGTCTCTATTGTCCTTCAATATGGACTTGGAGAGCAACACCGAGAAAAGTCAGATGGGAAACTCATGTCAATCCCATTCAGAAAACATGACTCTTTCCTTAGATTCAACATAAGCTTTATATCAAGAAAGAATGCAAGGTCACTAAAGAACAACAATCTCACTTGAAATGTATAAACAATAGTGTAAGGGCCCACAAAAACTGTTCAGCTAAAACATTAGCTAGCTGTTCTTCGCGAAAAGGGGGTAGCCTTGACATTTGCAGATAGCTGACTGTCCTATATTCAAATATCAGATTTTATTTTTAGACACAGATTTATGACTGTAATATTCATTATGCTTTTATTCATCCCACAAATATGGATAGAGTCCCTACCAGGTGTCAAGCATCATGATAGGAGTTGGGACCTAGTAGAAACAAGACTAGTGCTTGTGTTTCATCATGGAGTCTATCAGGGGCATAGAGAAGCTTCATATATATATACACACACACACGTGTATGTGTATAGCAATACAGCCCTTATGGGCAGGTCCACCCAAATCTGGAGGAATACAGATACGCATATAGAACTTAATATGTGTGAGATGCTATTCTAAATGTCTACACAGAATAGCTCACTTCATCTTACAACAATCTGTGAGGTGGACTCTGTTAATAGCCTTCTTTGACATTTCAGAGAAACGAAGCCCAGGGAGGTTAAACCACTTGCCTAGGATCACCCAGCTAACAACTGTCAGAGCTGAGGTTCTCTTCTTTCCAGATAGTCTGGCTCCTGTTTTATATTTTGAGCTATATTATGGGCCAGTATTACAATGAGTAAACACTCATTAATTTTTTTAAGAGAAAGAACATTAGTTCAAGTAATTCTAATACAATAATCCTTTGGTGTTCATTATCTGAGGCAAAAGTACCAGTTAAGGAGAGAAAAGAACAGCAAGAAAATTTGAAGGAGAATCAACAGAGGGAAGACAGAAAGTGCTACCTTACGTGCTATGCCTTAACACTCAAAATATCTTTAGAAACATTAGTTTTATATTTTCAAATAAAAAAATTAATAGTCATTGTGGAAAATTTGTAAGTATAGAAATGTAAAAAGAAAAAAGTCATCGATCTCACTATCCAAAGAGAACATCTGACTTATGTCTCTATTCCTTTTCTGTGCGTATGTTTACAAACGTAATTATGATAATGCGATAGTGATTATGAACCAAATTTGTATCCTATTTATTGCATCTATTACCATAATGTGAACATATCTCATGGCATAAAAATTTTTTCCTAAACCTTATTTTCAAAAGCAGCTTCCCATTTCACCTCTTGAGAAGAGCATTCTCTTCCATACTATTCATTGACACCAGTGTTACTGGAACATGATATTTACCTGAGCCAGACTGGTGGTTTGGGAGTTATGTCCTTTTTATCTTTAACACGTAGGGAAGGATGGTCTGGAAAAACTTAACTTATTGCTCAGCAATTATATAAACTATCTGTATCCAGAGAGGAGTCCAAATCTCTCCAAATAAGTGACCACTCTCTTAGAGAGGTAATCTTCTCAATGGGGGCGGGTGAATATTTATTCTTTGTAATATTACGACGCTACTTCCCAGTGAGGGAACCCAGTGTCAGCTCCTGAACAAATGAGATCAATGTGTTAAATCACAAGTTCTTCTGATTCCCAGGACATGTCACCCTAAATCTTCATGTTCATTTATTTCACCAGCATTTCATACCCCAGCGCATGATTTATTTGGTATGATTCCAATGTATTGTTGGAGAAAATAATAAAGGATGCACTGTATATAATTATCTGGGAGACTAGGCCTTTGACAGGGGAACTACTCATTTAAAGGTGGGTGGCAAAGGCTGTCAGTCACCAGGGAATGCCTGAAAGCATTGGTTTGGTCCTAAATGAGTCTTTAAAGAAGCCTTCTGTAGAACAAATGATTACAGAGGTTGTATAGTTTAAATCCCAAATTCTGCTACCAAAGCAAGGCTCTTGTGTATTATTGGGTATTTTTATTTCTTAAGGAGAGAGAAAAGTAAAAAGACAGTGAGAGAAGAAAATGCAATTTCTCCAAAAAACCACCACCACCTCTACCACCACCAACAAAAATAAACCCCCCAAATGCAATTACAATAGAAGAGCTGACGAAGCTGTAGGGAGAAAGTAAAAGAGGGAAAAAGGAGGTGCAATGCAGGAAGAAAGTCACGTGGTGAGCAGTACGTGGAAATTCTACTTAGTGGTAGTGACTGAATGAATGATGTCACCTGGCCTACTGTGTGGTTCAGAGGCCTGAAGGCTGAATGAATGATGTCACCTGGCCTACTGTGTGGTTCAGAGGACTGAAGGCTGAATTCAGGTACTTTCATTAGGGATTGGGCTACCTTGAAACATGGCATATATTTATTTTCCTGTCTTAGAGCAAAAGAGTAGAAAAGAAGAAAATCCACTTTACCTATTAAGGTCCTTATCAGAATGACATGTGCATTGGACAATGGTATAAAAATCATTTTAACAATAGTAATGAGGTCTTTTATTTGTTTTATGATGAGTATTTCTTTTTGTGATATTCTTGAATCTCATTTCTATCCTTTTTATCTCTTTATGATTAGTACTTCTATCATGAGTTAAAAAAACAACAGCTATTTATTAGTAACATATGGAAAGTCCCATAACAGAGCACAGTTACTGAGTGATTACAATGTGTTCAGCACGCATCTAAGAGGCTAAAGTAAATTTTCATAGTTAATTCTCACAAATATTCACAAGTTAACTGGTGGCGTTCTACCATCTTCCAGGTAGAGAAACTGAGCTACAGAGAGGTCATTTACTCAGTGTTGGTATACAGGCTTATTCCAGAAGCTATTCTCTTACCCTCTTAACATTTACATTAAGTAGAAAAAAAAAAAAAGCCAGGAATAAGTGGGATTTAAAAGCACATTTTATAATTTAAAAAAATATTTCCAACATTGATTCAACTAATATTCATCAATCTCCTTCTCATCTCAAGGTAGCAGGATATACTGGTACCATCACGATGAAGGATACACACAGTATCTGCCACATGGGATGTAGAATCTAAAAGATTATTAAATACAAATCATTGATCCATTTTCCATGCATGACAATCACAAATCTGGGGGATTTTACAACTTAACTAATACTATCAGGTTCAATACCTTAAAATATATACTCATTGGCTTTGGGAGGCTCTTATTCCAAACTTTGCTTCGCTAAAATGTTGACTGTGTTATTCGGCAAGTTGCATCTTCTTTTTACTTCACATACGTCAACCACAAAATCATGGTAATACCTACCAGAGAGGCAGGAGAAAATGATGACAAGTTTCAGTAGAGTTCTCAGCTCTGCGGTAGGGCGAGGAAGACAAACGCAAAACCCTTTTTGGCCACCTTGAATAATTATTACACCGGAGAGTCTAATCCTTGAACTCAAGTTAATAAGGGGAAGCGACCCCAAACAGCCTAATTTGAAAGGTTACAGGTTGAAGCAGAAATAGGGCATCAGGAATAGCAGGCATATTGTGAAATAAACTTTTGCTCTGGGGGTACTTGTTTGTTTTCCTAAGGATGTTGAAATAATGGGTTGAAACCCTGGAGACAGAGTGATGCATTGGAGAAGCTGTTTGCACATGAGGCCAGAAGTGAAATGATGAAGCTACAAACACACTAAAAAGGGGGCCAAAAGGGAAGGGAGTAACTATGGCTCCAGAGGAAAGTTTCCTGAGCCAGAGTTTTTCCCAGCATTCTGTCTTCTTTTTAGGTTGAAAATGGGAGTCTGCTTTCAAGTTGTTTAGCTGTGTTTCACATGCTTGTGATTTCTGGAGCCGTAATAAGTGTCCTAGGGATGGCTTAATTGTCCTAGTTTACATCAGAAAGTAGTTAACATCATCAAGGTGGTCAGGAGAGGTCTTCTTAGGTCCATAAAATCCGTGCTGGTGTATTTTTCACTTTATTTGCATCATTTTTTTCTTCAGGCTGTGCTTTCTTAGAACTAATTTAGAGATGAGAAATCATGCCTTAAATTCGTAGGTCTTCCTCTTTCTCTCTCCCCTCCCTCTTTTTGCATATAACGATCCCCTGTTTGAACAGGATTTTCCTCCTTTGAAATATCCACGTTAAAAACTAAATTTGTAAATTTCCTCAACTTCTACAACTCAACTTGATGGTAGTAGAAAACGTATTCATGTGTCTAAATAGACAGAAATTACTATTTTGTTTGTTCATAACATAAAATAATGATTTCATTAAAAAGACCGTCTTTTTCTCAGGAGGTGGATAGCATCAGCATCACCTACTAACTGGTTAAAAATGCACATTCCCAGGCGTTACTCTAGACCTGCTACATGAGAAACTCCATAGGTGGAGCGCAGGAATACACATTCTAACCAGCTCTTCATGTGATTTTAATGCAAACTCAAGTGTGAGAAGTACTAGTTTATATCATTTCCACTCACACCAGCTTGGCCAGAGTCAGTCATGTGATCCCACCTGGACGCAAGGTGTGAGGGCAGACGTGCCTGGAACAGCTCTTCTCTTCTTCACACACACGTACCCAACTTTGTCCAGAATCCTTAGCAAACAAGCAGTCATCTCTCGTTAGCACTAATCTTTTAGAAGAAAAGGTATATTATGAGAAAAGAAGTTTAAAAAGATACTGGAAATACTGGGTTTGCCCAGCAGTCAACTCCACTTTCTTCATTTTTATTGTTTAAATCTAAAATATAGTGATAATTTGTGGGCACTGTGGATTAATTTTTAACCAAAAGCCTTGATAGAGGAAAAACGGTTTCAGTGAAGAGTATTATTCTGACAGCAGGAGACCTGGATTTTATTTTACTTCTGTCATTTGCTAACTGAGTGATCTACGAAAAGTGGTAACTATTTTTTTTAAGAAATTCAAATGAAAATAAAGGCTTGACTATTGAGGTTACTGTGAGATGACCGTTTAACTTTTTTTCATGTTAATATTTTGATTATAATTAAATTCAATAATTAAATGAATATGTATTAGGTTCTTTATTTTATGCTTTTCAAGGTAGTTCCCAGGAATTAAAAAATTTAGTAACAGAGGAATTAAATACTGAAAACTATGTGCTATTCTTCTCTTTTCATAAATTTCATGTGTTTCAACTTAAAAGAAATTTTTTAACTATCAGAATAAATAATTCACAATTTAGGACTCTTCCTAGTGGTATTATTATGAGGTAGACCATATAGGATTTATTAATCACGTCTTAAGTTTTTCCTCATTACTGAGGATATGGTAATCAATAGGAAAAACAGAAAGTTATTCCAGGCACCAAGGAAACAATAACTGTTTATTATTCAAACAATGTTCTGGAAGCAAAGTACCTGAGAATATGTATCGGTTAAATGAATGAAACACAAAGTTCCAAATGTTAAGGGGGGTAGTTTAGATACGACACAAAGAGCATCTCTCTAACAACCCCCTAGAGCGTTGTGTCTAACAATTGTTTTTGACTTACACGTCTACCAGAAACGTCATTCATGTAACCACCAGTGTAGCTGAAGAGAAATAAAAAGTTCTCTCTGAAAAGTGGTATCAGTGAGTCAAGCAGGTACTGATTGTATGTGGAATTTTCAAACCTTCTGCATGTGTTAAAGTAGAAAAGAAATCAGTCCAATTTGTAAAAGAAAAAAATAAATGTAAAAGAATTCTGTTCGTGTGTGTGAAAAAGCAAGACAAACAAAATGTATTTGACAGGAAAAATACAGCTTCGATTAAATATTAAATATATATCTTCAATTAAACAATAAGAAGAAAAATCAACTGTACTCCAATAAAAATTTTCAAAAAAAGAATAAGAAGAAAATATTCTTGTGTCTTTTAAAGGAATAAACACCTAAGATAAATGGAGCTTTTTGTCCTCTATCCTTAACTCCCTGACAACCCCACCTGATTCAGAGCACTTCCTAGAGATCTGGCTTATTTTCAGGAGCTGGGCATCTGTCTTCTCTGTTCTATAACAACAGCAGTCTGTGTCCTCTTGTAGGCTCTTCAAATGAATCGCGAAGAGTTTAGTTTGTTAGTGCAGAGATAGCCTTTTCTACATAGGACCAAGTCAGGTGATGCATATGAGGGGCCTCGTGCAAGGCCTTGCTTTTGTAGTTGTGAGAATCTAAGGAGAGAAGCGTCACCTCATAGCGGACCCTATGTGCAGGGTCTGTTAGCTCTTCCACCAACTCCCTGGCCTGGGCTGAGTCTTTTCCACTCAAAACATCTGTGACTAGCTCCCCTCTGACTGAAAACCCCCTCTGTGCCTGGAAAATGCCCATCAAGAGGTTGCTTCAAACGCTTTCTGGAAGAAGGTGCACTAATACATGAAAAACAGCTTTGGTCTTCAGCATATTCTAAGTAATTAAAAACATGGTCACTGTAAATTCAGGTATGCAGCTCGCAGGATGCATGAAAGCTTTCCAGGCTTTCGGTCTCTTAAAGAAATTGGGAAGGACCGTAAATCTGTGATCAGAGTCCCCTCTAAATAACCAAATTAAGTTCTCTTGAATGATTAAGAACAATATTCTTAAACGATATGATCCAAAGTGAGCTTAAGGCTTACTTTAAAAAAATAGACAAAGAGCTTCCCTGGTGGCGCAGTGGTTGAGAGTCCGCCTGCCGATGCAGGGACACGGGTTCGTGCCCCGGTCCGGGAGGATCCCACATGCCGTGGAGCGGCTGGGCCCGTGAGCCATGGCCGCTGAGCCTGCGCGTCCGGAGCCTGTGCTCCGCAACAGGAGAGGCCACAGCAGTGAGAGGCCCGTGTACCGAAAAAAAAAACCCAAAAAACAAAAACAAACAAAAAAAGACAAAAAAAGAAAATAAAATCTGGAAATAAAATTTAAATTATTTACCAAATTACATGATGTACCAAAATATGTTATACGATGCCAGTGAAGGCTGTACGTTACTCCTCCTTCACTAAAAGTTAATTCTTGTAGAGGAGACAAATTTAACAATCATCAAGCTGAGAGTTCTTCTTATTTTTTCCCTAAATGATTGGTATATGTTAATACCTTGGTGTTCTCAAACTGAATAGACGCATTTTTCATGATAAAGGACTTGTAAAATTTGGTACTTTATTAATGCTATTTGAGGTGATCAAAAACAAGTCCCCCAATTTTAAAACAACATTTAAATTATAGTCTATAGTGACAATGCAGTCTTTAATATTAGTGAATGAACATTTTAAATTCTTTTATCTGCTGACAGCAGTGACCAATGCTTATATTGTCTACATTAATTACTTTCCTTGAAATGAATGATGTCATTTCCTATGCTTAATTTTTCTAAAGGTAGAGTTGCTTATAGTGGAGGAATGCTTGTTGGCACTGATTTTCTAAGAGCTTAGCGATGGTTGAAGATTCCGCCTGCATTGGGTCATTTGTTCATGTCTCCATGGTAACAGCTTGGCTTGCATGGGAACCACATACAGCCACTGAGGTGCAGTGGTATGAACAAACCTCACGCAGCGTTTCTGGGGTTGTCAAGCTAGTTTATATCTTTCAGGCATTTTCTACTGTATTATATAATGTTTCACCTAGAGATTCCCAGTGCTGTCCCATTTAAGGCTCCCATATTCACTCTTCTCCCTTAAAACAGCCATGAGTCATCGTCCCCCTAAGAAAACCGGACCTCAGCACCAAAGGAAATGCCACATTCTCGTTCCTACTCTCCTAGTGCCCGGTAAAGCTTCTATCGAAGGATGTCTAGTATTTACTGAATCTGTCTCTCTTGCTTATTTTTTCCCAGTTTTATTGAGATGTAATTGACAGGCATCGCTGTATAAGTTCAAGGTGTTATCTTGCTTATTAACTTACTATATCTTTTCCTTCACATAGACTCATGTGGCCTGTGCCCTGAGACTTTAGGTCTTATTCATCTCTGTATATTCAGCTCCTTGCCCCAAACCTAGCACATGTAGTCATTTATTTAACAACTCTGTGTTAAGTGCCTCCTCAGGGGTAGACCAGAGTGCGCTTTAAGAACTCATTAGTTGTGTGATTATGGGCACTCATTTTCCCACTCTTTGCCTCCTTTGTCTCATCTGTAAAATGAGTGTAATGTAGCATCTATCTCGCAAGGTTGTTGTGAGGATTATATTGTCAATACGTGAAAAGCGCACAAAGTAAGTTATGCGCAAAATCCATAAGTGGAGGCTATTATTATTACTAGTATGAGCCCGGCGCTACTCTGGCGCTATCTGGTGATAAGTGGTAAACAACCATAGCAAGAGTGGAGGGAGACCAATTGAAACAAGTAGCAGATAATCCAGGCGTATTCTGATTATAATCAGGGTTTCGCAGACAGTGAAACAGGGCACCGTCATAGAGAATTTCTTGGGAGCAAGGGCCTAATTTACATAGGGTAATCAAACAAGGCCATTCTGAGGAGGTAAAGTCTGAGTTGATACCTGAATTATAGAAAGAAACCAGGTATGGAAAATCTGAATTGAAAACAAGCTTTGTACGGATAAAAAAATAGAAAGAAGTTCAGCATGTGTGCATATTAAAAAACGTTTATTTGAATAAATTCCTGGAAGATTGAACGCGTTGTCCTATTTTAACGTATTCAAATGCAACCCCCAAAGAGATTCTTGCATTTATCCAAACATTTGGTTTATATTTTCTATAGTCAAATGCTGTGGTCTATTAAAATTTAAAAATGCTCTTTTTTCAATTTCTGAATCTGGACTATGTAAATTGGTGTAGAATAATTGTTCTTTCCTGTATATTTTAAAGCGAATATTGGCTAACACTTATTGAATGTTTTTCGAAAAATGTTCTAAGCTCATATCAATACAGTGAATTCTCAAAACAAACTTCTGAGTATAGCTCTCCATGTAGGATGGATAATTGCACCCCAAAACGTGAAGTAACTTGTCCAAGCTCTCAAAGAGAATAAGGATGGACTGACCTTAACTAACTTGCCTTAACAACAGTATAAACCTGTCCCTTTGGCAAATTTAGACAAAACTTACTCTTTTGGGCTTTATATATTTGAATGGTTATTTATTTAAATTTGGTTTTATGTGTACTTACGTTCACAGACGGACACACTGTTTTGTAATTTCCTTACAGACAAGGTCACTGGCATGTATTTAGCATCACGTTGTTAAACACTTGAGGATTGGTGCCCCCTGAGAGCCTTCGGAACCCTCTACATGGATGGAGGGATCAGAGCTCAAGCCCTGGCTGGAGGCTGATGGACTCTCCCTCTGTGTTGTCAAGTGGCAGGGCTGCAGCTGACCAAGGCGACCACCATTCTGTTTCTCTGCTGCGTCAGATTCAAAACTGATGAACCCAGAATGGGGCTCATCAAGTTCAAAAGAAAAGGTTCTCTGCTTTCTTTGTTGGTCTCGGAAGATAAATATTTCTCGTGGCACCTCTGACATGGCTACGCGTCTGTGTAGGTCAGCAGTAAATAGATGGGGTTGATGGACGAAAATGGCAAACCGACAGGACAGACTCACTCAAAGCCCACTGTGGAGGGCCCATGAATCTCTCCATCATATTTGGTTAATGGTCAATCTGACACTTTTCCCACCCAAACATATATCTAGAACAACTAATATCGATTCTCTTCTAGGGACGTATCAGGCAAGGATGGCTGCATTTGATTTGAAAGGGACAAGGAAGAAGCTCAGAGAAAACAGAGTGACATTGTGTGACTCTTAGGTGGGCTAGTAGGACGACTGCTTGTGACCAGGAGAGCTCATGTCTGAGCGGCGGGAAGCGAATGTGCATGGTCCTCTTACGTTCTGTTGTCATTTTTTTCTTTCCAGAATATCAGTGACCTTTGCTCCCAATCTAAGAATTTAACTTAGTAGAGTACATTATATTTGTAAACTTGGGGCAGTAATGGCAAAATAAAACAACACAGCAACAACAAGACAATAGCATCTCCTGGTCCTTACGTGATAGCTGAAGTCGATAGCATTTGTAAAGATGTCTGGCCCAAAGGAAGTAACACAATGGTTGACGAACACCACCATGGTGGATGCTGTTAGTTGAGGACTTATTATGAACACCTACTATTTGTTGAGTTTCACCAGGATTTTTTTTTTAATTTATGTGCTTTCTATACATTTTCTCTAATACAGTCATAACAAACTGGTAAGCAAAGTCAGTTTCCCATCTTACAGTCAATGGAATTGAGGTTTAGAGAAATTAAATTAATTGAACTAAGTTATATAAGCAGGAGGTGAGAAATCAGACCCAGGGCCCAAGGTCATTCTTTTACGTCTCATTGTAAATATTTAACGTACAAAGAGTGAGATTCTCATTAATAAAAGGGCAAAACGTGGAGGAGCAAATGCATGGGAACTAAAGTATGAATAGGCTAAAGCTTCATTTTCTATTAATCCACATTTTTCCTTCTCTTGATGCTATTTCTGCCTTAAATGTGAGTAAGCAGTCTCACCTGGGTGCTGAGATTCACATGCTTAAAGTTTCAGCCTTAGGACTTGAGGGATTTGAATTCTTCCCATAAATTGTAGGGAAACATCAAGACTTTAAAAATGATGCCTTGTATTATCTTTCACAGTCCCAATTACAAGAATACATTCATCAAATGAAAAACCATTGAAAATGACAGGCTTACCTGTTCTGAGTACCGAACTCATAGGGTTTAGCAAGACAATGATTACCTTTAAGAGAGTTATGATACTTATAGACGCAGTGTTCAGCATAACTACTGTTGGCTATTAAATTTGGATATTCTTGAGTTCTGTTATAAAATAAAACACTTCCGGAAATTGTCAAGACCTAAAAAGATTCATGCTATGCTATCCACAGTATGGGTTTTCCAGAATTAATGAGGAAGTGTGAACTTCTCGGTTTGTTGTTCTGATACAGCTGAGGGAAAATGCTGTCATACAATGAATGGGCACTCAGCCAGCAGGCCGCTTCTGAATAAAAACACTTAACATTGTGCCACAGCATATGAAAAATAGCTTATAAGACACCAATCTAGGACTTGTTGAACTAAAGGAAACAGAGGATGTGATATTTTTTGGTTACATCCCAACTTAGAAATAAATGTCTCTGTTTTGGTCACCAGAATAATACCTAAAAATAGTCTTGATACTTGTGGTCTGTTGTTGTGTCACTTTTCCCCTTGGGCATCAGATAGCACTGCACCACATAAAATAAGATATTTAAAACATAAGCCTTCACGATAGAGTATTGTCAGCCTTAAGATACTCTTGTTTATGGGCCTTGGAAAGGGATTATTTCAGCCAACTCAAGTACTTACTGAAATGGGAGTTAATAAAAAGAAAAGAAAACATTCTGGAGGCACTTGACAAGAAAAGTGCACAAAATCTGAACATAATTAGGAGTCAACACTATTTAGTCTCTTCTCTGTGCAGAAACAGTGCAAATGAGCAAAGTGTTATTCGAGAATGACAACTTTCCTACTCAGAAGAGAGAGTGGCATTGTTAATCAACTGTGCTCCAATAGGAGATAAAAATTTCAAAAGAGATATTAAAAAATAAACAATTATTTAAACCTTTGGGGGAGAAAAGAAGTGGCATACTTTTTTGTTTGTTTGTTTTTGTTTTTCTGTTTCGTTTTGTTTTTTTTGCGGTACGCGGGCCTCTCACTTCCGTGGCCTGTCCCGTTGCGGAGCACAGGCTCCGGACGCGCAGACTCAGCGGCCGTGGCTCATGGGCCCAGCCACTCCGCGGCATGTGGGATCCTCCCGGACCGGGGCACGAACCCGTGTCCCCTGCATCGGCAGGCGGACTCTCAACCACTGCGCCACCAGGGAAGCTCCGTGGCATACTTTTTGAAAAAACTGGCTTTACAAAAGGGATACACTTTTTGGAAATGACAATGTAACTGCTACCACCAGTATCTTACTACAAACTGTTTAAATCCTATCTAGTAATTTTCTATGGAAAGTCAAAACAATGAATAGGGTGTGAAAAACAGAAACACAACAACTGATTAACAAACACCTTTTTAAATTATATCTAAGAGATACACACAACAAATCGTTTTAGTGGTCATGGTAGAAATGGTAATGTTTTTGGAAACACTGTAGTCCTCTGGGAATGTTGAGGGGGATTCTTACAAAGGAGGGAACAAGTAATGAAACTTAATGGGTAAATCAAAGTTTTCCAGGCAGAAAAGGAAGATGGACATTTCAGTCTGAAGCCCTCCAAGAGTCAAGTCTGCAGAATGTGAGACTTGGGTTATGCGTTGTGTGACTATGGTACAAAATTGTGGGTTAAGGATGAAGAAATAAATTGAAAAGTTTAGTTGGGATTTATTTTCCTGTTAACAGTGAAAACAAATTCAGTCTCAAGTACCTTTGACTGAAAGACATGAAAATTTAGGGTTAGATAAATGTGATTGAAAATTTAGGGTTTAGATAAATGTTTGGGGCATTTCTTCATTAGCACGACCCAGTTTCTCATCTGCTTTGCTCAGCCCTGCTCCTTCTCTGCTGGGTTCATGCTTCACTAGATGCTCTCCTCATTCTGGGTAGGCTTTCTACCCCATATCCTTCCCAGTTCAAATCTGGAGAAAAGGAGGGCAAAGCTCTCTCTGGCCACTCCCATGCTTGACCTGTGATTCACTCTGGTTGGGTTGGCTTGGTCAGTCTCCCCTTCCTGATCTCACAGTGCTCTGTACCATTGACAACAGTGTGGTTCTCCTGCAGCCCTGCAGCTGAGAGTGGAGCCCCACTGGGAGAACGCAGGGGACATGGGTCATGGCAGCTATGAAACAATGGAGGTCCACTCTAGTCCGTACCTTTGGCCACCTAATGTCCAAACACGAGTCACTCTTAAAGCCCTTATTCCCAGTGACTATACCTATAACTGAGCCTAAGCTCCTACTGCTTGCCTCATAACAGGTCAATATATCCAGAGACAAGGTGCTGGGACAAGGAATAGAAACTTTATTCAGAAAGCCCGCAGACGAAGAAGATGGTGGACTAGTGTCCCAAAGAACCATCTTGCCCAGGTTTGGATGCTAGTTCCTTTTATAGAGCAAAGAGGGGATGGTGAGGAGGAAAAGCAAAAAAAAAAAAAAAAAAAAAAAATCCCACAGTGGTTGCAAATCTTTCCTGGTTCCAGCCAGACTCTGGGAGGGAAGTGTTAATTTCTTCCTTCCTGCAGTCATTCACAGGTGCGTGGGCCTCGTCAGCATGTTTCCTGTGAGTTAAACAAAGGTATTTTACCTCTGGCCTGGGAGTCAGGGTTCTCCGGAGATGGGCCATTGTGTGTGCTTTAAGGTGTAGGCAACATCCTTTTAATGATTAACTTGTAGAAAAACAATAGAATGCAAAGGCTAACGCAAAAGAAACAGATCCAGTGTGGAGTCAGGTTGTTCTTTCCTGCTACATATTCAGCTCTGAGTCTCTGCCTCTGGTTGATATCGGTTCCATCCATCATGTCTGGATGCAGTTCCTCGTGGTCCAGCAAACCAACAGAGGTGTAACTCCTTCCAACAGCTTATCATATGCAAAACACAATTATAGAGAATAAAAATATTTGTAATAAAACGTCTACTGGATGGGGCAAATGAGAAATAAAATACAGCGGCCAAGCGTCCATACCATGTATAATAAAAATAGCAGGATTTTTTGCCTTGTTTGTTCCGGTGCTAGAAAGAGTTCTTTTGTCAGCAGATCTGCATTCGTTGCCCTGATTTTGTTCTTCTGGGCATTTTCCCTTATTCTTTTGTCCTCAGTGCTCGTACAGGAGATGGGTATGTGGGGTGTGTCCCATCCCTTAGGAATTTGGGATATGCTTTAGCGATTGTAATTGTAACCTGTTGTGTTCCAATGTTGATGAACCAACTTTCTTAAAGGTTAACTGGGCTTTCAATCTCTGTGTTCCAGACAATTCCATGGGCTAGTACTAAAACCCAGATATCTCCTCAAGCCAGCATTTGTATTAGAACGAGACCCCATATTTTTCTCCTAATGCCTTCCAGCCACCTTGCTCTGTCCATGGCCTTCATCCAAGTTATTGAAGCTGAATCCAGCCTCTGTACCCTGACACTGAATTAAATCTCAGAGACAGAGTTTTGGGTGAAGTAGAAAAGAATAGTTTCATTGCTTTGCCAGGCAAAGGGGGCCACAGTGGGCTAATGCCCTATGGCATTAAAACTGTGTGTTTTAGACCTGGAGCAGTTAGTGAGGTGTTTTATAGGAATGGTTCAAAGAGGGCGTGGTCAGCTCATGGACATCTTTCTGACTGGTTGGTGATGAGGTCATCAGGAGTTGGCATCATCAACCTTCTGGTTCCACCAGTCTGGGGTCTAAGTGCTTGTGGGCAGCCTCCAGTTAAATTCTCTACCTGGTAGGGGTTATAGTATCTGCAAAACAGCTCAAAGGTATTGTTCTGTGTATCCCTTGAGGGGGAACCAGGACCCTGCCCCAAGGCTGCACTATTGTTTCCGGACTGTTCCTCCCTTGCCTCTGCATCCCCTCCTTTCCCTGATTAGCAACTGTTTGAACCTGCCTGTTGGAACTCAGGGAAGGTCATAGAGACTGAATGAAGCCTATTTCCTATAATCAAAGAAACGGGGGACACAGAAAGCCTTTGTGCCCAGGAACCCCACAGGTCCTGCTTAGGATCATTATCTAAACTTTGCTTCTGCCTTGCGGTAATTTAACACACTGATATTGACCAGGGGAGATAGACCACTTTGATTCTAGTTCCCAGGTACACACATGTGGTATCTTTGAGACCAGGTCATCACCCTCCTTTTCTAAATAATTTAAAATAGCAGCTTCTTAGGAGGAGACTGATGAAAACGGCTTCTCACAGGTTTTAATATTATTTCCTGCTATTGTTCCTACTTCCTTGTTTTTGTTGGCAATAACTTTAGTTTGGAGGAGAGAATTCAGCTTTCTAATCTTTCAGATTTCTCAGCGACCTTGAATGGGTTTCAGGCAAGAAAGGTACTTCTTAGCTAAGACAGTTTGTTTTTCCTGTCTGCACTCAGATGAACTAATTACAACATAAGCTAGTCTTTTTATTATAAAACTTACAGAGGTCCATAAGAACAAGAATCACACTGCAAAATCCTACGTTTTTCATATCAAGACCAGAAATGCTGTTGCCTCATTAAGGGTAAGTTCTGAACACCAAGCTAAGACAGGTGTAAATTGACTTATTTTTAACCTTTGTAACCAAATTACAAATATTATTGTGCCCCTGACACAGATTCATGAGAGTCCTGCCCTCTCCTTGATTATGAACTTGGTGTCTGTCATTTATAGTGTTCTGTTCTTAGTGCCAGCTTGTTCTATCTCCTGATGTCAAGTGAGAGGAAACACAATCCAAAGTGTTTAACCACAAAGGGAGAGTGTTGACTCTCAGCTGAAAAGTCCAGGGCCTGCTGCGTCTTGGGGGACATTCACAGGATTGGGTTTTCCTCTGTTCGAGTTTTAGATTCAGGTCTCCTGTGTTGACGCCTTTTTCAGGGAGTGTGCTGGTTTGTATTGTGTTGATTTTGCTAGGCTGGAAGGACAGAGCTGTTCCCTCTGTGATTCTGGATTAGGTCTTCCCACAAGTGAAACCGAGCAAGACTTGGAGA
Source organism: Pseudorca crassidens (assembly GCF_039906515.1). Classification (NCBI taxonomy): domain Eukaryota; kingdom Metazoa; phylum Chordata; class Mammalia; order Artiodactyla; family Delphinidae; genus Pseudorca; species Pseudorca crassidens. The sequence goes on from NC_090299.1 coordinate 152,447,248, forward strand.
GTGGAAATGAAGCTGTAGACCTTGGCCTCTGAGGGTCAGTGCAGGAGGCCAAGTGATGACGTAGCTTGCATGTGTTGACAGCTGTCTTACCTTGTTGATCTGGGGCAACCATGTGCCTGCAGCTCTCCCAGCACCTGCAGCACCTGGTCCTCCAGCTTCTCTGGGTCCAGTAAAGCCTGTGTCAGCCCGTTGTCAGGAAGTACATCAGTTCCTTCAGTAGGGCAGCCATGAAGTCAAGGTTGAGGAGGTGGGAGGTGTGCTCAGGCTCTAGTGTGCCCTCATGTGGTCCAGTTTATTTTTGTGGGTTCCAATTTTCTCTCATTCTCCCCCCATTTGATGCCCAGTGTTTCTTCTTGAATGTCAGTTTCAATGCTGTCACCAGACACAGAGGCAATGTCCTTCTGTGGATTTCTCCAGCAGCCTTCACAGTTGAATGAGGTCTTATCTTAGTAATAAATCCCTTATTCTATATAGCTTATTGTTGTTCTGTTTCCCTAGCCAAACCCTAACTAATACAGAGAGATTCTCTTTTTCTCTTCACAATATGGCAAGACTAACTTCAACTGACATCCTCCCAAGTTCAAGTCTACAGGAAAAGGTTTATGTCTCTTTTGAGTCCTGAGATCCTTTCTTATTGGATCACCTTGGGTCATCTGGTCATTTCCTATCAAGCTTTGTGACCAGGATGGCTAAGCCTGGTTCATATGTCCACCCTTGACTTAATCACTGTTGTCCAGGGAATTCGGTATATTGATTGGCCAATCCTGAGTCACATGCTCTTATTCTAAAAAGTGGCTGCGCTGGGTGAGAAGGGGTTGATTTCCAAAAGAGTCCAAGCTGTTGCTATGAGAGAGAGGATACAGGGTGCTCATTGCAAGGTGGCCTGTAAGCCATGGAGACCTTGCAAGTCTAGATGTATTATATGGTAATGGATAGTCACTGGGATTTCTAGAAGTAGGTCACTGCCACAATCCAGTGGACCTCTAACTCTTCAGTTCTGAGGACAACATTTCATGAGATTTTATTTTCTCATCCTAGTATTGTGTCCGCAACATAGTAGTTGTTAAACAAGTCATCAGGTTGTTGAATAATATGACCTCTGTTTTGAAAAGATGGTCAGATACTGTGTAGGTATAGACAAGTGGGCAGTAATTGAGCAGGAATGATGGACTTGTCTGGACAGAAAATACGGATGAAAAGAGAATGGCAGAACGTTTAAGGGCAAAGGAAGAAGTGATGATAAAAGAGATTGAAAAACAGCAGTAAAAATGGATAAAGAAACTGGAGTAAGTCTGTTTTGTGATCTGATTAGACCAGCAAGCTGAGGAAAAAATTGAATGTTTATACGATGAAGGAATTTTTAAATGCCTTCATGGCTGTGCATTGCTCTGAGTAAATAAATGAGAAATGGATTTTTCTATAGGAAGGAAATAGGTTTGGATTAACAATCAAACATAAGAGGACATTATTTTAGTTGAAAATAAAAAAAACTTTAAAGACAGGAACTGAGTAAAAAGTAATCCGTTCTTAGGAAAAAGAGCTCTATGAAGATTAGATAATTTATCAAACTTTATTGCAGGATGCCCATATGAGTCTAATTTTGAGTACTGGAACATCAACATTTAACATTTAACATTACACATGACATTTGAGAACACTCCAACTTTGTTATTTACTTTTAAGTGTTTCTTAACAAGAAACACATGTATCATAAATAAATTTGCTATTCTTCCGTCACTTCTGAGTTTTAGAATTCATCTTCTTGAATCAGTTGCTGAGTGTTCATGTAACCCGGGCCAACACCTACACAGAGAACCTCAGTGAAAATCGGGTCTTGTGGTCTGTCCTGCAGCTTCTCAGGAAGAGGGCATGAAGTCGTATCATCAGTTTTATTGTCTGATTGTTAGGGATATAGTGAGCTACGTTCTCATGGCTTGACTCTATAATTATAGACATGAAAAAGCAAAGCATGTCATGATTGGCTCAGGAATTTCAGCCATAAAATTGACACTTGTCAAGTATCAATTATAAAATTCAAAGCTTTATGTAGATATTAGTGGTATTATTTTGTCCTTAGAACATCAGAAGACATGCAATAAGAATTACTGCCATACCACATATACTTTAAATCCTATTAGTAAGATAATATCTGCCTCAGTAATAATAGTATTTTTCTATCCTTTCTTCTTTTTCCCAGGGTATTATAACTTACCAACTCACAGAATTTTTATTTTTGAGTAATTTTTTTAAAAAGCTGACAACATAAAAAAAAAACCTCACCAAGATATAGCACAATTCAAAGAAAAGGTAAACTGCTAGTTAGGGACCATCCGTGAACTGGGATAGTGTTAGTGAGATATTTCAGTGCTAAGACATCACAGCAAGTACAACGACTCATGTTTTTCTTCACATAAGATTTCCAAGTCAGTCCTTTTAACACACATGTAAAACGAAAACTCTGATGCTATGAAGACTAAATTCAAAAACTGAACAGTTTGTAAAGCAAAAGTAGCCAACAAAATTTGAACTCTCATCGACTTGGCTTTTGAGATTAAAAAAGTCATTGACCTTTACAAACTTTTATAAGTCTTTGGAAAAATAATAAAAATGGGAACCTTACATTACAAAAATGATATAAATGACTCAAAGCCACACTCAGATCTGATTCTATGAGTAAGCAATAACACAAAAATGAACTAAGCCTTCAACTTAGAATAGCTCAGAAAAAGCTTATAAAGTCACATCCTCTCTGCCTTTTCCTCAAAATTGAAGAGAGGAAAAAGGGAAAAAGGTAGGAAGATAGGACCTATTATATGTGAATTAAAAGAAACAAGAAATAGCAGAACTGCAAAGGAAACATAACAATTGAGTCTTTGGGAAAAAATTGGAAAGTTAAATTTCTGCAAAAGTAATCATGAAATACCAATTTATCAAGAGAAAAGGGGAATACGACAACATATAAGTAGGAGATTAAAATTATAATACATTACCCTATACTCCTCAATGTTAACACACTTGAAATTTTCTATGAAATAAATGATATTTTGGAAGATAATAAACTTCTAAAAGTATACCAAGAAATAGGAAATGAAAAGTACATATGGAAAAATTATTTCCACATAAAACTCTAAATAGAAACAGATGACATTACAAATGTACAAGGAACAGATTCAATATTTCCATGCCAAATCTTGTAGTCAAGAGTATAGAAAAGAATGGAAAGCTATCCAGTTCAGCCTTTGAAGGTAATAGAGCTCTGAAGGCAGAGAGCAATCATTCTTATGACTGCAAAAGTGAAAATTCGAAATAAAACCCTAGCAGATTGCATAAAACAGACGATTAAGAAAATGACACTCTTTTCAAGTACTTTTATTCCGTGAGAGGAATAAATACTAGAAACATGTGACGTAACACATTTGGATGCCCAATAAGAAAAAAAGCACCCATTTCAGAAGAGGCTAAAAACATATTTGATCAAATTCAATGCCTCCTACTGTCAAAGCTCTTGGAAAATGAAGACTAGAAAGTTCCTTCTTTGATTCCAGTCTCTTTCCAGTGTCCACACTTAGCCACCTGCTTTTATGGTTCCTCCATGTAGTCTGTCATCACCAGTCTGTATTGCAAACATCCCACTGCGCCCTTACATTTTATTTTTCTGGTTCACTTTCTCTCCTAATCCCCGGGATGAGCGTTGTTTGATTAATACAGGTCTTCAATCCATTTCTCCTGCTACTGTATTATTTTCCACCTTCTCCACCATCACTTACCTTTTGGTCTAGGTTTAGCCTGCAGGTGACTCATCAGACTCACTCCCTTGTAAACAGGTTCATCTGCTTTATTACTCCCTTACTTTCTTGTAATAATTGCCAATACCCCAACCTCGATTAATCCAACTACCTATACCGTGCTTGCAACCTAATAGCTGAGTACAGAAAAAGTGTAACTAGTTTCAGTCTAAGTTAACCACAAGCCTCAAAACACACTCGACCTATCTGATTCTCCTACTTGCTGCCTGGATCTTCTTTCCCCAAAGTTACCCCTGCTCCTCTGGCCAGCCTCACTCTCAGAAGATGATTTAGCTTTATAATTCATGGATTGATTAGATGCAGGATATCAGAACCTCTTCTTGACTCATCTGAAAATATAAAAACGTAGCTGTGTTTGTACTCATGATGTTGCATTCTGCGCAGTAAAATGGGAGATGGATCCCTCTCCAACCTGGCCAACTCCTCCACCCGTGTTTTGTTACTTTCACACACACAGTCGAACACGTTTCTTCATTCTACTTGTTAAGATGGAGGTGCCCCTGCTCTAATCACAGGTGGACACATCTGTTCACCTTGATTCTATCTCTTGGTCCTTCTCCAGGACCCATCCACCTGTCTTGACTGTGCAACAAATTTCTCCCCCACACTTGGTTCATGCCAACTGGTATACAGTCAGACCCTCAGACTGTTTCCTAACCTTCTGTGTTCAAAGAGCGACCATAATCACAACAGAAACAATAAAACGTTGACCCCATGTTCATTTAGTTTCCTGTACTCTTCTCAGCAACACTGTAAGTCATTGTTCTCACTCACTGCATCATGTCACTACCTCCGCTTCATTGTCTCTGTCTTCCTCAAAAGATTTTTTTCAATATATATTGTTTGAGAAGGCAATGCATGACGTGGCACAAGGTTTAAGCAGTGCAGAATGTCACACAGTTCCAAGTGATCTCCAATATTTAGGTTTCTCTTTCTTGAAGTGACTTTTCTGCTTGATTTTTGCACAAATTGTGGCACACTTTGCTCTTTCACCTAATTGATCACTGAAGTCTCACGTGGGAGTGACACAAAAAATTCCTCATTCCTTTGAATAACTTCGCGGCTTGCTCTCACACAGATGCCGCTCTGAAAATCTTCGTAATTATATTTTTATGGCATGTGTTTACAGAATAAACTTTTAAAAGTGGAATTATCAAATCTAAGTAGGGATATGTGTATTTACAATTTTATAGATGTTGTGAAATTGTCTTCCAGAGGGTTGTACCAACTTGTGTTCATACCAACTCACCTTGAGAGTGAATGTTTCCCCATGCCCTTGCTAATACAGTGTATTAGAGGATTTTTGCTTTGCACTAAAAGCATTAATTGAAAACTTGATATCCCAATACCATTTTTAATAACAGCTTTATTTCGGTATAATTGATACACAAAGAAATGCACTTGTTTAAGGCATGTATTTCGGTGAGTTTGGACATATGCAAGCAGTCGTGATACCATCATCACAGTCAAGGTAATAACCATGTTCAACTCCTCCCAAAGTCTCCTATGTGTGTGTGTGGTAATAACACTGAACATCAGATCTACGCACTTAACAAATTTTGAAGTGCACAAAACTATGGTGTTAACTACAGGCCCCATGTTGTACAGCAGATGGGGTTGTCCAACATGCAAAAAGTTCAGATATGCAGTTAGAATATAAATTCTAATTTACACTGATTTTGTTCTGATTGAGACTGATCATCAAAACTGTAAATGCTTTGCATTTTTTTCCTCTAAATTCACATCTTTGCACAGATTTTTTTATTGGGTTGTTGATAATTTTCCATTGATTTGTGTGGGCAGTGCATCTATTAAGAAAATTAGCTGTTGGCATTATTTTTCTTTTCTTGCATTTGTATATATTGTGAAATGGTGACATCATATTCTCCCTTCAGATGTCCCTGAACCTAACTCACCAGGAACTTTCTTTCTGCTTTGTTATCCCTCATACTGATTCATTTTTACATATTATTTACAGATCCATATTTGTATCTTTTAGAATTATGTTAAATTTAGTCAAAATCAGTAATTTTTGGATGTATTGTGGATCAAATAGACATATACAATACCAAATGATCAAATTGAAAGAGAGAAACAGGTTTGTGTAGTTAAATATTTTAAATGTATAAAACAACAGAAAGGAAATATTTCTTTACAGTTGTATCAACTGAGGGCTATTCTATCCTTAAGAATATTCTTTCATGGAAATCGAAAATCAAGCAAGGCAGGAAAAATGTCTTCAGAAGTCTAGGGTCTACTAAGAGACAAGCCCCTTTATCATTTTTAAGATTTAGTGAAGGATTTGCTTCTTTGGCGCAGTCTCTTTCCTGGCTAGCAAAGCTATTTCCTCTTCTTCACTCGTGCTGCTTTAGTTAATCTGGACCAGTTGCAAAGGATTGATTTTCTGGGGAAAGAAATGAGCTGTTTTGCTCTGTAAACACTTTCTGTGGGTGCTTGGACACATGAGGAGATGAATGAACAAATGAAAGATCTTTCCTAACACTGCTAGTTTACCAAGAGCAAACAGGAGATGAAAGCATCTTTGTTTTGATTTCCAACTTTTCTTCAGAGGAAATGCCCAGCCGTGACTGTTCATTGTTTATGAAAGTCTCAAGCAATTAGTTTTTTGTCAGAGCTGTTGATGGTTTCTTGAAAGGGAAATGTGAGAAAAAAGAAACGTAGCTAAGAGACAGAAATACTGTATTTGGGCTATATGGTTGGATTTAAATCTACAAATCTCCAATACCATTCCATTCTCCTCTGGCAAAAATTTGGGCAATATTTACCTTATCAATTTTTGCTGCAATCACTGTCTACTCTGTTTGTTTTTCACTAGATTTCCCTCCAATGCTAAGAAATATATTAAACTGACATTATATATATTTTAATTTCCTCATGTTAAATCCTTTGCTACAACCCCTGGCTATAATTCTGGTTTTGTATCAGTACTCTGTCTCAACATAGGAACACTGGGCATTGAGTTCTTTTTGGTTCAACAAATATTTATCAAGGATAAACTTTAAATCAAAAGTAATGGTACTCATGTATGCCATACTAGGGCATTTGGACTGTATTCTGTAGATTAATGGGGACTTTGTAGGTACTCAAGCAGTGGAGTAAAATAATGGTATCTCTATCAGCGTTCTGATAACAATGTACATAGTGTTTTTGAGAGGACTGTTAGGAGGTAACTATGGGTGACATAATCAGGTCTGTTAGAAGGAGAGATTCAGGAAACATTTGCAAGATAAACATAGCAAGTTTGGTGGCTGGTTGCTTGGGGCCTTGAGGAAAGAGACAATCGGTTGTGTTTCTGTGGTGAGGAGGGGGGCATGTCACCAGGACAGGACAGAGACAGCAAGAGGAGGAGAGGGTTTAGATGAGATAGGAGCACGTGACCGGAAACTAGATCTGGGGTTTGTGAGCACTTAGGTGAAATGTGAAGTTTTGTGTCACAATGAAAGTGCGTTTTCATGCATCTCACCCACTTTTTCTCTGTTCTATTTTATGTCTTAGTTAGGAAGACTTCAAACCAATATTATTTTTTCCCTCATGCAGATAAATAGGAAGTCTGTAATGATATCCAGAGGTCTTTGTCTTTAAATTTTCATGTGTTCCTCCATTTCCAAATGGACCAGCAGCAAACACATTTGCTTGTTTGATAAGTTACCTTGTGTTACTCCTTTACAGTTCTAAGTTCCAAGGAAACAAACTACATCATTGCCAAGACTTCAATAGGCACGAAGCAAAGTCAACGTAAGCAGTCAAGGTCAATGTTAGGAGGGCAACATTATAAAACAAACATGATTTTATTTTGTTAATTGACAACTCTAGCATTCTGTTACTTTGCGTGTTTTATTTCCAAAGAAACCCCTATACAATTTTATGTTTTCTGGGATCTTAAAACCCACTAGAATCAACACTGAGATAATGCTAAAGACTTAGGACTTCCAATACATTTTAATCTGACTTTTGAGATGTAAAATAAAAGTATGGTATATCACTCACAAGCAGAATTTGTAATAAGTTTTCAATCCCTTTTCAATGTTAAAAGAATGGATGTTCATTTAATAAATTTGTGAATATGTATAAACAACAAATTGAGAATTCAAAAAGGAAAAGGTATATTATTATTACACTTTCTTATTAATTTATTAAAAATACTTAAAACATTTTCTATTAGTAGTAATAGTGAAATTATAAATTATATAACATTTTTGTTTTTACAAATATTATATGATATCACTTATATGTGGAATCTAAAAAATAGTACAAATGAACTTATTTACAGAATAGACTCACAGACACAGGAAACAAACTTACGGTTACCAAAGGGGAAGGAGGGGAGGGATAAATTGAGAGTAGGGGATTAACAGATGCACACTACTGTATATAAAATAGATAAGCAGCAAGGATTTAATGTATAGCACAGGAAACTATATTCAGTATTTTTTAATAAACTAAAATGGAATAAAAATTTTAAAAAGAATATAAATATAAACATATATATGTATAACCGAATCACTTTGCTGTACACCTGAAACTAACACAATATTGGAAATCAACTATGCTTCAATAAAAAAATATATTTTTTCTTTATAAACGTTTGCACAGTTCTTAAAGACCCAGAAAGTAACTCCACATTTTAGAAGATGTAAATCTGTTTTATTTTTACTGCTCTAGATGGGGAAACAAAAATCGTTAGGAAACATCTGGTCTCTGAAGAAGCAGAAATTCCACAGAAAATCTCAATTGGCCTATTTCATAACTATTTCTTTAGAGAAAATTGGAACTACCATAATCCTTGGGAAACAACCCAGTAAAAGTGTAGCTTTCCATTTCTTGAGAATGCCTGAGTATGTTTATTGTTCACTGATGACCAAATTAAAGTGGCAGTCAACCCTCCAAAAGATGGCAAGATGATGCAGCTTTTTTTTTTTAACATCTTTATTGGAGTGTAATTGCTTTACAACGGTGTGTTAGTTTCTGCTTTATAACAAAGTGAATCAGTTATACATATACATATGTTCCCATATCTCTTCCCTCTTGCGTCTCCCTCCCTCCCACCCTCCCTATCCCACTCCTCTAGGTGGTCACAAAGCACCGAGCTGATCTCCCTGTGCTATGCGGCTGCTTCCCACTAGCTATCTATTTTACGTTTGGTAGTGTATATATGTCCATGCCACTCTCTCACTTCATTGCAGCTTACCCTTCCCCCTCCCCATATCCTCAAGTCCATTCTCTAGTAGGTCTGTGTCTTTATTCCCATCTTACCCCTAGGTTCTTCATGACCTTTTTTTTTTCTTTTTCTTAGATTCCATATATATGTGTTAGTGTACGGTATTTGTTTTTCTCCTTCTGACTTACTTCACTCTGTATGACAGACTCTAGGTCCATCCATCTCACTACAAATATCTCAATTTCATTTCTTTTATGGCTGAGTAATATTCCATTGTATATATGTGCCACATCTTCTTTACCCATTTGTCTGTCAATGGACACTTAGGTTGCTTCCATGTCCTGGCTATTGTAAATAGAGCTGCAGTGAACATTCTGGTACATGACTCTTTTTGAATTATGGTTTTCTCAGGTTATATGCCCAGTAGTGGGATTGCTGGGTCGTATGGTAGTTCTATTTGTAGTTTTTTAAGGAGCCTCCATACTGTTCTCCATAGTGGCTGTATCAATTTACATTCCCACCAGCAGTGCAAGAGGGTTCCCTTTTCTCCACACACTCTCCAGCATTTATTGTTTGTAGATATTTTGATGATGGCCATTCTGACTGGTGTGAGATGATATCTCATTGTAGTTTTGATTTGCATTTCTCTAATGATTAATGATGTTGAGCATCCTTTCATGTGTTTGTTGGCAATCTGTATATCTTCTCTGGAGAAATGTCTATTTAGGTCTTCTGCTCATTATTCCAAGATGATGTAAGAGCCAAGACTGTATGTCTCAGAAATATTTGGGGGAAGAACTGGTCCTTTGGTATCTCTAGAACTTTCAGTCTTATTACCCCCGCATTAAGAATCAGCATTTGAATTCATATCTTTTTTCCAATCTTTGCTGCCCTCTAGTGACTGATAGTACACTTCTTTTTCTGCTTAAATCTACTTAATCTATATCTAATTAATGTTCTAATTATTGTGCTGAACTAAATATTTATGGGTAGCCAATGTTTTAAGATTAGCAGTGTTTAAGTAAAACATCAACCTTGCCTTAAGGTTAATCCCAGTAGTCTCCCAGTATAAACTGGCTGGGTTACTCACCATAACTAACATGATTGTTCAGAAGAGAAGTTATATTCCAAGTTATTAAAATAGCAGCAGTGAAAGTGTAATTTGGCATACTATTTTGGGTATAGTGGCACTATAACTGTACTTAACAGACTCATACAAAATTTTCACATCTTAAGACAAGTAATGCCATATTAGATACAATTAGTACCTAAAAAGTAACTGAAAAATATAAACTAAAATAAACATAAGTATTTATACAAAGATATTCGTAACTTAATACAAATAATAACACAAAATTAAGACTAAGAGTATATCATGTGGCCAATATTGAGAAATTCTTATAGAAGTGTGTTGTGTATGGATGTATATATATATGTATATATACACACACACATATCTACATATGTATGTATACACGTATATATACATACATATCTAATAAAATTTTGTCATCATGTTGCTATTTAAAATTGAAAATATACGGATTATATAATTGCATGATACTCTCAACCATATAGAATAAGGAATTTAAAGTATAAAATACAGTAGTTAGTATATAAAAATGAAGAACAATACATTAAGAAAGGGGTTTTACCACTTATAAATGAAAAGTGAATTTGTATTTGTGTGTGTGCACTGATTTGTTTTTACTGTATGAATGAATAATTTGCATGAAAAATAGAGGAAGTGGCATGTGTATGCATGATAGGGCTTGGTGAAATACTGTCAAATATTTCCATTTCACCTTGCTTGGATCACAGCTGAGGTGTAGAGATTTAGAGTGCTGGGCTGAATTTCCCCTTAGCTATTATGAAAAATTCATGGCCTCAGGCAAGATTTCAATCATTGTCACATTTCTAAAGGTGAAAAATAAAAAGCCCACCTTTATGCACATGAATACTCCCAAATGGTAACATCTATACCGTGATGCCTACAATGATTTAATGAAAAAGGGAAAAAAAGCTCATCTTTGGTGACTTGTAAAACTTTTAATTGGTTCTACTATAAAAATTTTTCTACTTAAATTCAGAAGTCGTTACTGAATTCATAACACCACTAAACTTGTCATAAAATTCTAAAGCCAAATGGATGAGTAGAACCATTCTGTTTTACCTTTTTAAACTCTCACATTCACTGTTCTAGTTTCCCCTCCTGGAAATTCTCATCTACGACTCATTTATCTCCTTCTCCTTTCCACTCGGGGTGGGCATTACCCCCAGTCTTGTCCTCTGTCTTTCTGTTTCCATCTCTATACTCTTACTCCCTCAAGCCTTAATGATCTCCACATAGATACCTCTACACTCAGCCTCTGCAACCCTGACGGCTTTCTTAATTCCCATTCTGCATTCACAGCACACGGGCCCTTGGTCCTTTCACTGTCAACTCCAGCACACGTGCAAAGTTAAGTTCCTCTTAAACAAATTGGAAGGGTGTTGGAGATTGTTGAGCTTAACTTCCCCACTTTTAAGCTAAAGAAAGTGAGTTTTATTTTTCTGTTTTTACTTTGTTTTTAATTGAAGATTTACAATGGTATGTTAGTTTCAGTTGTACAACAAAGTGATTCATATATATATATATATATATATATTCTTTTTTTACATTCTCTTCCATTATAGGTTATTACAAGATATAGTATTGAATATAGTTCCCTGTGCTCTACAGTAGGTCCTTGTTGATTATCTATTTTATATATAGTAGGATGTATATTTTAACCTCAAACTTCTAATTTATCTCTCCTCCTTTCTTTCCCCTTTGGTAAACTGAAGTTGGTTTTCTATGTCTCTAAGTTTATTTCTGCTTCGTGAATAAGTTCATTTGTATCATTTTTTTAGATTCCACATTTAAGCAATATAATACAATATTTGCCCTTCTCTGTCTGACTTACTTAGTGTGATAAAGAAGATGTGGTACATATATACAATGGAATATTACTCAGCCATAAAAACGAATGAAATGATACCATTTACAGCAACATGGATGGACCTAGAGAAAGTGAGTTTCAGAAGTAAATTTACTAGACCAAGTTCACAAAGTAACTGGGGATGGAATGAGGATTAGAAATCATGTTGTCTGACTGCCAATCAGTCCAACATACTTCCTACTGTACCAAGCCCCTCATTCCCCAGCTAATTTCAATTTCCTCTCCTATATGATTTTTTCCAAAATTCTCTTCTGTCACACAGGCATGAAATCATAGGATCATTTAAAGTTTCTTCTTCTTTGCTCCAAAGTCGAGTCATTCTGTTCCATCCCATTAATCCATTGATTCCTCTTTGCAATAACATCTGTACCTGCCCCTGTCTTTTTATTATTATTATTATTATGATCTGCTTAGTAATATTTATTGGTGCTGATATAATGTTTAGTCATGATGAAAAGGAAATCATGAAAGAGAAAAGTAGCTATTTTTAAAAAGTACATTCCATAACTCCTTGTTTAGTTTTACTTCTTTTAAAAATCTAAATCTAGGCAGGTGGGAAGAATTGGGAGATTGGGATTGACATATACACACTACTATGTATAAAATAGATAACTAATGAGAACCCACTGTATAGCACAGGGAACTCTACTCGGTGCTCTCTGACGACCTAAATGGGAAGGAAATCCAAAAAAGAGGGGGTATATGTATATGTATGGCTGACTCACTTTGCTGTACAGCAGAAACTGACACAGCGGTGTAAAGCAACTATACTCCAATAAAAAAAAATCTAAATCTAAGAGATATTCCTTACTGTCCCCATCTTAGTCTGTTTGGGCTTCTGTAAAAAAGACACCATAGACTGATTGGCTTATAGAGTCTGCCAGCACCATGACCTTGAACTTCCAGCCTCCAGAACTGTGAAGAATAAATTCCTGTTGTTTAAGTGCCCCTCTCTTAAAAAAAAAAAAAAAAAAACATCACATGAATCTATGTCAAGGAGTTCTGCAAGGCTTATAACAAAAAATAGTAGATCATGTCTACATTTACTTCTCATCCTAGAATTCTGTCCCAAGAGGTAGTTTTGAATATTTTACCTGTGGCTTCTGAGATTCACCTCCATGTTTCTAAAAAATAGGCTGATAGTATTACTTTGTGATTTTCCATCTTTTAAAGTTATAATAACTCTTTATACATTTCCTTGGAAGATAAGAATGTATTTCTTTAAAATGTTAACCTCATCCCTTTCTGATCACGTTAGTGTAATTATTTAAGTTTTTGGTAAAATAAACTTTTGGCATTTTCATTATTGTGTTTATATAAATGTTATTCACACCAGAGTCACATAAGTTCACTGTGGTTACTTCTTTCTGGTGCAACTTTTGGTTTTCTTGGGGATTAGTACCAGTTAGTTTTATTTTGGTTTAAGTTTTCTATGTACCTATTGCCATGTTTCATCTGCAGACACTTGGAGAGAAGGGTAACTCCTTCCTTCAACCCACTGATCAAATCAGATAATTTATCAATTTTGCTTTATTCTTGGAGAGTTTCTCCCTGGACCCGCTCTGTGCAGCCCTGATCTAGGTTCTCTAGAACAGCTGCTCTGCCCCTTCTCCTGGGCTTTCCATTCACGGTCATTGTGGGAGCTTTATACACTTCTGTCCTCTTTTAGACCTGCCATCAGAATTCCAAGTTTCCTGTTTCTTGGTAATTCTTTCATTTTAATGAAGTTCATCTTTTTGTAGTTTCTTGAGAAGTGTATGGGAGATGATTTTTTTTTTAAAGAACTTGCCTAAACGAAAATGTTTTATTCTACCTTTCTCATTTGGCTGAAAGTTTGTCTGGGTTCAAAATTTAGATTGAAAATCATTTTTTACAGAATATAGTAGGCACGAATGCTTTTTCTTTCAGCTTCAAAGTTGCTGTTCAGATGTCAGATACTATTCTGATTGCCTGTTCTCTCTGAATCTCACTTCCCTGAAGTTTTACTGTGTTGTGCTTTGCTGTGAAAATCTTTCTCCCATTTTGGGAGATACTAATCAGTCTTTTTAATCTATAAATCCAGACGTTTAAGTTCTGGGTGTTTTCTTATTTCTTTCTATATAATTTCCTTTCTTTCAATTTCTTCTGTGTCTCTTCCTGGGACTGTATTATTTGACTGTTTGAACTTTAGGATTAGACCTCTATAATTTTACCTATTCTTATCTATTTCCCATTTTGCTTTTTGGTTATATTGATACCTTCTGGAAGATTCCCTCATCTTTATATTTCAACCTTTCTATTTAATTTTATTTCTGCTACTGTATTTTTAATTTCCAAGAGTTTAATTATGTGAAAGCTTCTCTCCCATTTTAACATAGTATTCTCAGTGTTCTCATTTTATGGATGCATCACACACTTCCATCTCTCTAAGGCTGTTGCTTATAGGGTGTCTTTGATTGCTTTCTGCCATCCCCTGCACTGCTCTGGTTCTTCTGCATTGCTTATTTTCTTTTTCCTCTGTATTTCTAGTTAGTGGCATGGATTTCCTGAGATTTAAGAGTAGGGCCCTAGAAATAGATTAGAAGCTTTGTATGCAATTTCAGGTCTTATTGACCAGTGGAATTTCTTGTAATATCCTTAGGAATGCAGTTGTTTTTATTGTCACTACCTCTTTCTGTTGAGTGTTTTTTTTGAACCACTGAGGTTCCAAAGAGATGAACCCCCTAGGGTTCCACCTGTGAGAGAGGCCTTGTTACTAAAGTTGTGGAAAAGTGGGGGAAGTATTTTATGGATCTCACTGTTCAGTGTGTAGACCTTCCTGGAAATCCCTTAATTTTCATATGGCCTCTTACCGTTGACTGTGTCTGCTGTCTCTGGGTCCAAGTCTCTCCAGAGAATAATCTTCCATTTTCTGTTGGGTCAGGACATTGTTAGGATCTGACTTTTCTTGTTTAAAATTAGAGGGAATGCAAAGGTTTAACGCTTCTTATGGAAAGTTTCAACCCATCTCTGTGCCGTCTGCCTGTTCTACACCTCAGCGTTCAGAGAGTCTTCCCTGGATTCCAGAGCTTGAATTCACGAGCATCTTGACCCCTCACCCTTGCATCTTGCAGACACCGTCTCTCTTCTTCCTCTAGTCTTCATTTTCTGCTTTTATATCTTCCAATTCTTCTTTGCATCTCAATTTTGTTGTCCCCATTTCTTGCCTTTCTTTTGTAGTGTTATACCTTTTACACATTTCTGTACTGAATTTTGTGGAATTGTAGGAGGAAATGAGAGTGGATTCTACACGATTCACCAAAATTCGTTTCCTCTCTTGTTTAATCCCATTGCCATTGCCTGAGATCACACATTAATCACTTACTGCTGGGATAATTAAATTGGTTCCTGACCAGCTAGTTTCCTTCTTCAAGTTCCTTTCTTCAACTCGTACATCTGGGTAACTGCCACCAAAGACAACTCTAAGATCTCACTCTGATTGTATCACTTGCGTGCTCAGAAAACTGCAGCTATTCTGAAATATCTAAATAGTAATTTTTCCACCCATCCATAATCTACCCAAATTTCCAGGCTTATCTTCTGCCATGCTTCTATATAAACACTTTTCTTTCATGTAAGTAACTTTTCTTTTTGTCTTCAAAATGTGTATCTGTCTTCCCACTGTTTTAAGAAAAACCTATTCTTCCTCTTCATTTAATCTTACTTAGTCTTCTCACCTCCTCCAAGAAGTCTTCTTCTTGACTCCGCCAGCAGAAAAAAAAATTCTTTATGCCAGTTTTATACTCTATTCCTTTCATTACAGCATCTGTAACACTTAGGTTTTATATTTTTATCTTTCTCTATTAGACTCTAAGCTGCATTGAAGGCAAAGATCAGAACATATTTCTTGTTGTAGATCCCTTTTCAATAAATATTGAGCACCTACTGTGTGACACATCCTGTACTGAATGTCCTTCAGGCTTTCCTTAGGCAAAGGCAGACAAAGGCATGTGGGCAGTAGTTTCAGAAAGAAGGAAAGCTGAGAATGGGATCCCAGTGGCCAGCTGGAGTTCAGAAAGCAGACTTGAGTTTCTAGAGGATGAATGAAGACAAGAGTCATCTGAAGTCATACAGAAAATGAAAATAAGGACCCAATTCTATGGGTGGTCTCCACAAGTAGGTGATGAATAAGGACATTTCCTCCTTGTTAGTCAAGGCACGAGAGGTCAAAGGTGGACTAGAGTGAGAATGACTTGATATAATTAGCGATGTTGAACATCTTTTCCTCTTGGCAATCTGTATGTCTTCTTTGGAGAAATGTCTAATTAGATCTTCTGCCCATTTTGTGATTGGGTTGTTTGGGGTTTTTTTGATATTGAGTTTGGTTTTTTTTTGATATTGGTTTTTTTTTTAAACATATTTTAATGTTTTTTGATATGAGCTCTTTGTATATGTCAGTTGCATCATTTGCAAATATTTTCTCTGAGTCTGTAGGATGGCTTTTTGTTTTGTTTATAGTTTCCTTTGCTGTGCAAAAGCTTTTAAGTTTAACTAGGTTCCATTTGTTTATTTTTGTTTTTGTTTCCTTTACTCTAGGAGACAGATCCAAAATATATTGCTGAGATTTATGTCAAAGAATGTTCTGCTTAGGATTTTCTCTAGGAGTTTTACAGTATCCCGTCTTACTTTTAGGTGTCTAATCCATTTTGAGTTTATTTTTGTGTATGGTGTTAGAGAATGTTCTAATTTCAATGAGGTATCATTTCACACTGGTCAGAATGGCCATCATCAAAAAGTCTACAAATATTGTAATAAATGCTGGAGAGGGTGTGGAAAAAAGGACACCCCCCTACATTGTTGGTGGGAATGTAAATTGGTACAGTCACTATGGAGAACAGTATGGAGATTCCTTAAAAAAACTAAAAGTAGAGCTACCATATGATCCTGCAATCCCACTCCTAGGCATCTATCTGGAGAAAAGCATAATTCAAAAAGGTACATGCACCCCCCTACAGGACATGTACAATAGCCAGGACATGGAAGCAACCTAAATGCCCATCGATAGAGGAATGGATGAAGAAGATGTGGTACATATACACAATGGAATATTACTCAGCCACAAAAAATAATGAAATAATGTCATTTGCAGAAACGTGGTTGGACCTAGAGATTATCATACTAAGTGAAGTAAGTCAGGCAGAGAAAGACAAATATCATATGATATCACTTATATGTGGAAGTTAGAAAAACGATATAAACTTATATACAAAACAGAAGTAGACTCAAAAACATAGAAAACAAACTTACGGTTACCAAAGAGGAAGTGGGGAGAGGGATAAATTAGGAGGTTGGGATTAACATGTACATGTTGCTATATATAAAATAGGTAACAAACAGGGGCCTACTGTATAGCACAGGGAACTGTACTCAATATTTTATAATAATATATAAGGGAAAAGAATCTGAAAAATAATAGATATGATGTATGTATAACTGAAACACTTTGCTGTACACCTGAAACTAACACAACATTGTAAATTAACTATACTCCGATAAAAAAAAAAAAGAATGACTTGATATAGAATTAAGTTGAGTTACTGAAGGGAGCTTTGGCATCCTTTATCTCAGACAGGGTAGGTCCTCACATGCTCTAGCCTTTGCAGGACGGAGCCACTGCGAGTTAATGAAACATGGAGCTGTGAAAGACTAGATCCCTCTACACTTCACAGGAAGCTTTTTGACTCCAGGATGTGACTATCACTGTCATTCCAAGGAAGAGTTCTTTCTATATTCTTCTCCTAATGATTTTCAAGGGCAGAGTCCACGTGCTGAAGAAGGTTGCTTTGCTTCTCGTTAGCTTTTAAATTAAGTTTATGTGGTAAAGCAGTCGTTCCTTATGCCTAATCACAGCAGTCTTGCTTTATTTATTCGAATTATGAAGAGCTTTAGATTTCTATATTATCCAGCCTCACACTGACTACGATTTTGTAAGTTATAGTCTTTTATGAATTAAAAAACCCTACCCATCTAGAAATTGTTGGAGTGTAGGGACCATGGTTAATCATCTTTTAGCATATTTAGCGTATTGGAAATTTTCATCTGAAGAGTAATGGGGAAAATAGTAGGTTTAGCATCTAAATGTATAGGTTTGTGTATCAACAATTCTATTGACTAATTTTGTGACTTTGGTCAACTACCTACACTCTTAGGGTCTCAGTTTTCTCATTTGTTATTGCAAGAGAGTTTTCCTTGCAAATAGATGGTTGTGAGGATTAAACAAGAAGTATATGAAAATCCTTTGTGATCACTAAAGCACTTCAACCGCAGAGATTTTGGGTATTAATTGAAATGAACAAATGTACGAAAGCGCTCTGGTTGACTCCTGTCAGTTATTTTTCTCCCGTAACTGTACAGAAGACTCTTTCCTGCTTTATTAATGAAGATGTCATATGAGACAATGATTAAGAAGACTGACATATTATCCTTCCCACAAAATTCCAATTATGTCCCTGACAGTATGCCTAAAATACCCTTATTTTCAATTTTTCCAACTAAGTTTTGAGTCTTCAATAGACACATGTTACCATAAAAAAGCAGCATAGAGGAAGTGACTTAATAATGCATGAACAGCCAGTTATATATTTGTATGGAATAACATAGCAGCAGAAAGTATAACCTAAAGAAAAAAGTGCTAAGAAAGATAGGAGAATAAAAAGATCTATGCTTCTCCAGAGTAAAGATACACTGTGACTCTGGGGATAAAGAAGAAGTGGTATTTTGAACACATGGATTCCTTTTACTCACTGCTTTGCTTAGTTTCCTTCCCAACTTCAGTTTAATGGGTAACTAGGCATTCTCCCTCTCTCGATATTTTTATTGCATTGACAGCTCTAGACTGATACACATGTTAAGGCTTCTTTGAAAACGTGGTAAGAATAGTTACCTACTGCCTGTGAATCCTTGGCAAGCCCTCAGAAGGACTATTAGTAGTAGATATTTTCCTAGTTTTGCCGTGTAATGATGTGTAATAATGGTTAAACTACCTCTTAATGAATTAAACAAAATAAAGTTTACCAAAATTAACCAAGTGGAAATAAACATGAATACATTTCATGATTCTATTTAATTCCTTATTTATGCTATGTAATTTATTATTTTTGAAATATACGTAAAAGCCCCCTAATTTTCAATCCTTTCTGAGAGGTACAGGGAATAAAATCGTAGTCATTCTTGGATTCTGACCTGCTCCCTTGCTCACACTTTCAATATGCATTGAATGAAGTATGTACTATATGTCATGTCTAGTGTGTAGTTATCTTTAATATACAAGTCAACTTTCATTTAGTCAGCACCTGTTAAATGCAAAATACTCTGCTAGGAAAAGTCTGGGCAACTGTGTGTGTATGTATGGGAGGTAGGTAAGGGTAGGGGAATGCTTAGATTTCTTTTTCCAATATTTTTCTTTAGTGCATACCATGTGCCTGACCTTTTACTGGATACCCAGGCTATAATGTTAAAAAAATCTCTGCTTTCGTGCAGCTCACATTATAGGGCAGAGACAGACAATACGCAGGAAAAGTAAGCATAGTATGATGGATGGTGTGAGTGCTACAGGGGCAAAGAAAATAGGCAAGCAGACAGGGAGTGCAGGGTGAGATCTGTGATCCCAAACACAGTCGACAAGGAGGGCTGCTCTGAGAAGATGAGGCAGGATGAAAACTCTAGGAGGTGAAGGAGCCAGCCATGAGGATGTCTGAAGGAAGACCGTTTCAGGCAGAGTGGACAGCAAGTGCAAATGTCCTGAGGCCAGAGCGTGCCCCAGATTCGTGGTTTAGCAAAGTGGCGAACGTGGCCGAAGCAGAGCTGGAGAGAAAAAGAATAACGGGAGGGATAGCAAAGAGAAAAGGGGAGCGTGGATGTGTTAAGTCCTTTAGGCATCACCGTGCCTCCCAGGTAAAAGTGCCCCCAACACCAGCGTCCTGACTCTAAACCCATGGACTCTTCCTCCTTTCCTCTTTCTCCATCCCATCCACCACCTGTGCTCAGAGGACCCAAGCGTGAAATAGACCCCTTCTCTTCTTCCCCACTGATGCTCCTCTAAGCCACAGGAACTTCCCACTGGACATGACCATGAGACCTCTGCTTCAACTGCTACCCACCCACCCCAATTCTTTCTCCATTCAGCAGCCATGTGATCTTCATGAAAATGTAGATCTGGTTATTTTACTCATAAAAAAAGCCCTCTCAAGGCCTCCAATCACACAGATTAAAATCATGACTCACTCTATGGCCTCTTTCTCTGACCCGCCAAGAGTATTTCTGCCGCCGGGCCTCTGTGGGCCCCGTCCCTTTATCCAAATTGTTCTGCCTCCTCATTTTACCATGACATTTAGTTTTTAATTTAAGATTAAAAAGAGAGCCCTTCAGTAATACCCAGTCTCAAGTAACTATCCATCCATTGGCACATCACTCACTTTAAATCTCTGGCCTGGGGGCTTCCCTGGTGGCGCAGTGGTTGAGAATCTGCCTGCCAATGCAGGGGACATGGTTCGAGCCCTGGTCTGGGAGGATCCCACATGCCACGGAGCAACCAAGGCCATGCACCACAACTACTGAGCCTGCGCGTCTGGAGCCTGTGCTCCACAACAAGAGAGGCCGCGATAGTGAGAGGCCCGCGCACCGCGATGAAGAGTGGCCCCCGCTTGCCCCAACTAGAGAAAGCCCTCGCACAGCAACGAAGACCCAACACAGCCAAAAAAAAAAACCAAAAAAACTCTGTCCTGCCCTGATACTCTTTGTGGGTGGCTCTTTTGTTAATTTTTTTCTTTTTCTGTGATGTATTGATATTTCCAGTTCTCACACTAATCTCTGCTGCTTGGGGTATTCTATTTCACTTTGATAAACTACCCTGAAGCTGGTGTCATTTAAAAACAGACTCACAGACATAGAGGACAGACGGGTGGTTGCCAAGTGGGAGGGACGTGGGGAAGGGATGGATTGAGAGTTTGGGGTTAGCAGATGCAAACGATTATATATAGGATGGATAACCACCAAGGTCCTCCTGTAGAGCACCGGGAACTATATTCAATATCCTGTGATACACCATAATGGAAAAGAATATGAAAAAGAAAGCATGTACATGTATAACTGAATCACCGTGCTGCACAGCAGAAATTAACACAGTGTTGTGAACCAACTATACTTCAATAAAATAAATTTAATAATTAAAGGATGGTTTGGTGGCAAGTCAGTGAGAAGTCTCCTCAGAGCAAATTAAATAGAAGTCATTTAAATTTTTTTCCCAAATAATGAGAATCCTGACGGTGCCTGATTCTGTTGCAGGACTCAGAGTCAGAGCCAGTGTTTCTGGTCCTTTCCATCAGAGCTGCAGGATAGCAGCCTCAGCTCTAGAAACCAAGGTAGGAAGAACTAATAACTGTATTATTAGTTTACAGTTTGAAAAGCTACATATATATATAAAATATTTAAAGAGAAGTGGATATGTATTCATTAAATAGAAGTTTTATTGGATAACTGCTTGCATATCAATGTATTGTTTCTTTAATTTAATGCTATAAAATGTACTCTCATTTACAGGTTAGACAGCTGTTGCTTTCATTTAATCTCTAAGTCTTGATTTTTCAACCCTGCAGGAAATGTGTCTTAAAAAATTCCTTTCCAGGGGTAAGAGTATAATTAGTGTAAGAACAATTCGTCCTAATGACAAGCTGACACCAGTTAAGACGAAAAACGTGAGAGACATCTCAGACAAATTTATGTCTCTTTTGGTTTAAAACCATCAGTCCTGACACACTCATCTTGCACTCACCATTCCTTCCATGGAGTTATTTATTGGATTTATGAAGAGCTTTTTTCTCTACTCACCCAATTTCATCTCCTTTGGCTCGGTGACTGTCATGGTTCATACTTGTCTATCTGAAGGTATCAAGCCTGGTCAGGTTTGATTTGGTAAGAACGTCATTTCCTGTTTCCCACCTCACACAAATATTGACAACTGGGAAATAATGAACGGCTAATGCACTTTCAGGCAATTCTGAATTCAAAGACCTTTACATTCTAACTGATTAATTGTCCCCCAAAGCCAAGTGGATTTGGATTTGCAGACTTACAGTTTTTAGGCTTCTGATTTGCCTTTTCTTCTTTTTCTTTTCTATTAAATGTGCTTTATAGTAGCAAACGTCATTGCTCCACATACACGTCAACAAAAATCTGCAAGGCGAAAGGCAAGATGTGCTAAATGGGGATTGACTTCCGCTCTGTAGTTAAAAGCAGTTATACTTTATATTCTCTAAAGGGAAGGGATGACATTTGATTTAGTGACCTAAATGGATGAAGCTGAGGCAGCCCATTCCTGGCATTTCATGGCTGACTTGAATAGGGCAGGGATTCTAGAAGTTTCCGGTTAGCAGTGTGGGACTAAGAAGTGCTGAGTCGGAGAGAAAAGGCAGAGTCCAAGTGGGACTGAGAAGACAGGGGTGTGCAGGGCTTTATAGTCGGAAGCAAATGGCTGGAACCACGGACTCCAACAGTAGGTACCAGCTCTCACTCGCAGAAGCACAAACCATCAGAAGTCACAGGTTGAGATCCCATGGGCCACCCTGCGGTGGAGACCAGAAGGGATCCTGCTCGTCACCGTGGGTTTCTGGTTCCCACTGAAGGAACTTCTTGTGAACATCTCAGAGTTTGTACAAGTGTGGCCTTCTCACTTGTGGAGAGATGGCTGTACCATTGAGGGGATATTCCAACATGCAGGCATCTCTAAGGGGCAAAATACTTAGAGCGTATTTTCCCAATGTTGCTTTAAACTCTCATTACCTGAGAGCACGCAGTTCTTCAGAGCAGGTGACATGGTCCTGGATGAGAAATTCTCTTTGCTCCCATGGAAACGCTAAGTCCACTGAACTTAGAAAGCTGGGTGCAGTGAAACTTCTCGTAGGAGTGTAGTAAAATAAATCACCATAGGTCCAATTTTGCATCATAAAACTATAACAAATATTTAAATGCCAATTTGGTAAGCATGTCATAAACACACTACAAAATAATTTGATATCAAATGATTGCAACGAAGAAATAAAATTTGTGACCAATAGATTTACGAAAGAAGGGAGACCCATAAAATCAGCATAATTTATTGTAGGAGTTTGAAATGCCATGATTAAAAAGCTCTAAAGTGGGAAGCAGTGTGCTGAATATTTTCCGTAACTATGCCATTAAAATACAAGCTTTCGTTAAAAAAAAGAAAAGAAAGCGAGATGGGTGCAATTACAGAAACGTGGACAACCTATAAAGCCTGACTTGCCCTAGCCCTGCCTGTCCCCCTCACTTTTCAAACATGCCTGTTACAAAGAAGGGTGTGAAGACAGGAATCTATGTTTCTTATTTATATAGATGAAAGTTGGTAATGCTTATAACAGGCTAAGGATTTATGTTACAAATTGTGAAAGTGTCAATTCTAGGGTTCCTTTATCCTCACACTGCAGAATGTTTGGGTAAGGAGCATTTCACTGTAGAACAATAAAAAAAATGAATTAAATGGCCACGGGTGGTGAGTTTGCTCCTCTGTTTTTCTCTTTGTTTCTAGTATTTTTGCTACTTGTTAATAATTCCCAGAGGGGAAAAAAAGGAAAGCACTATGTTTGCTCTTCGGGCATTTATGTAGTAAGATTTGAGAGCTGCTAACCAGGTGACCATGTAGTTTATCATATAAACCAATTCACTCTGAGAACAAAAAAGGAATCACACAACAAGAGGCTTCAACTGAGTCTCTCTTTGGCACAATGGGGTGTGTTCTTACCCTTTAGCTTTCTGATGACCTCTGTAGAAATGATCAGCATACCAATATGAGTTTCTTATAGAGGAATAACTCACGGTCTTTCAAATTTACTCAGGGCGCTGCATTCTCCGACTCCATCCCACCCAATGCCTAGGTTTAATACTCCAGTTGAAATTTTTTGTGGGTGAGAATATGGAAAGACTCCAAGAAGTTTTGTAACTCATTATGGACCTTAAATATCCACACCACACAAGTCCTCCTTTCATTAAATTGACTGTTGAAGGAAAGAAGACACGGAGGAAAGAGGGCTAGGAAGGAAGAACAATGGAAAGTAGTCAAGTTTCCGCCAAGTCATAAAAGAATCCAAGTACTTTTATCTGGTTCAGGCAGAAAGCATAAAAAATCTGGCCAAATACAGAGATTACGTCTTCTCTTGGGGAGACAAAACCGCGGTGATAACTCAGCACGAACATTCCTTAAAATGGTGCCTTTTTCTTTCCAGATGGTGGAAGCCTCCAAATTTTGCTTCTGAGCCACTAGAGGGCAATCGAGCCCTGGGGAGAAAACAGACTTTAATAAAGAACACTCCCCTCGTGCCCCCATCCCGCCCCCAGATAAATCGCACACCATTAAAAGGGAAGGAAAGGCAGAAGTCACCGGGAGAATCGGGATGGAAGAAAACATGTTATAGCCCTAAGACACTTCTCCTTTAAGTACTGAAGTGCAGGAATAAAGGAAGGATCGTTTCAACATATCCCGAAAAGAACTGAAATGGAAATTCTCACATTTTACAGAACGAGAGAGGGACTGCAACGATTCTTTAAGTTGAGAATTATAAGAATCCCTCCCCCATCCTTTTTGGGGCAAATAGTCAATTACAGAAAATGGATTTTTGAAAGGCAAAGAAAAGGAGAAAATAGAGTGAATTGGGCTGTAATCATAGATTTTCAATCACCTAGCTCTTATATTTTGAACTCTTTCCTCTGGTGCTTTTTGTTATGATAATGAGTCTATGTATGGGACTTAAATGATTGAACCTTTCCTCTCCCCACCTTTTTGCCTTTTCCTCCCGATGGAGGGTTCAAAGACTGGTAATGATGGTGACTGAGTTTCTACTGTTTTAGGTGTTTTTCAAAAATTCACCACATAAAACAAGATGAGATTATATATCTTAACAAAAATGCTTTATTTCCCTTTTTGCTCTGACCCCCGCAAAAGGAACAAGTCATTTTTGTGACTGATATGTTCTACTGTATCATCCTTTAAATTCAGAAATTTCTCAGTTTCTAAATGTATTCTTAGTATCAAGGCATCTGTTTTTTAGTACGACATATGCTCAAGAGAGTTATAGAGGTGACATTTTGTTCAGGTTTAGAAAGGAATCTGGTGAAAAGACTTGCCCTGTTAGGGAGAAATTCAGTTTCTATCATTAGTACTTAGACTGTATATGTTTGCATGTTTTATTCGCCCGTTACTTAAAAATCAAGACACTCATTACTTAAAAATCAAGACACCACTGAAAAAAAAAATGTGTTGCTAGATTTTTCCAGAGTATGTTTCAAATTTACGAAGAAAACAGAGTAGAAAGGAATTTGTCTATATGCATCGTTGCTTTAAGTAATAGTTGTATTCTGCAAAAGATGTTTGTCGATTGTTTTCTAAATGGAATCATATTTTTTTACATGACTTACATGAAAACTTCAGAGATGCTTTAGCTGTATTATTTGTCAGTGATTTCTAACATTTAGCTTTGAGGTTGTTTCTCTGTCTGGAAAGCGAACAACCCAAAAACACTCCCATGCATCAAACAGTTATTATTTAATAAAAGAACTCTGGAAATTTACTTTCAAATTGAAAAACCACTTGGCAATATGAAAAAGTAATCCTAATTTATCTCTTTTGTGAAATGTAGGCTTCCATTCTGAGTTTTCTGGAAACAGTTTCTACCCCTTCTTTATACATTTTGGTCAAGGATCATACTGACCGAACATGTCTAAAGTATTACTATATATAAATGGTATCCTTAATACAATAGCACAGGTAATACTCTCATTTCTCCTTTAAAGAATACTTAAGAGCTATATTTTCCAAGAGTTCCGGACAATTTCATAGTCCTATTTCTATTTAAATGAGGGAAATTTCTAAGGGAAAGATATTTTCTGCATTATCCATTCAATGACTGTCAGACGGATTCTGTTACTTTTCCCTAGTAAGTAGACATTTATTGTTGAAATAATTTTACCAGGAAAGCAAACGCTGTTGTTCAATACTACCTTTTCTGGGACTAAGATATTTGGGGTTTGGAAGAACAATCTTCTAAGTTAGTGTATTTGTTTCACTTTTCTAAAATAGCAACCTATTGCCTGAGAAAATGAAGGCAGAGCATCAAGTCTGTTGGGAGAAATAGAAAATGTACAAAAGAAATTTAACAGTCAAATAACATATCTATTTAGATAAAATTGCCTTAAACACACAGCTCTTACAGTTTTCAAATGTCAATCTAATTTTCTTTGAAAAATGAAACTAGGATTTTATGAATTTAAAGCTGTAGCACAGTAGCTCATGTATTTACTATACTCAGACCAAAGGTATCAGGTATTGAGTAGAATCATCATAGGATTAAAGCCAAACCAATCATGATCCAAAGTCTTCTTTCTCCCTTTACCTAGGTGGCCTCAAAGATGCCATGAGAGAGTGTGTGTGTGTGTGTGTGTGTGTGTGTTGGATGTGAGATTCCCTAGAAAATTAACTCAAAGGAAGATGAGTAATAATATATTTATTCATGTGATAGGTCATTAGTTAGATATAATTTTTTATCACTATGCTTATATTATTTCTACAAGTAAAAATCCTATTGACATATAACATACAATATTGTATTTATGCAATTCAAGGAGTTTTTATTATGTTGCTTTATGCTGAGAGGGTACAAACTTTTTAAAATATATTTATATTGTACACATAAGAGTTTCGATTTCATTGGGAATAGGCAATACATTCAAGCTGAGAGAAAAATTAAGGCCATAGAGATGATCATTACGACTGCTGTACTTAGCATTGTTCTCAGTGCTTTATAAGTGAAGACCTTCTTTAACAGCTTCATAAGTTACTGACACTATCCTCATTTTACAGATGAGTAAACTGAGGAACAGAGAGGTTAATTAAATTATCCAAGACAACACAGCTAATTAGTGGAGAAGCCAGAGGTCAGACCTAGTCGCTGTGGCCCCAGACCTTACACTCTTCATCACAGCACTGCACTGCTTCTTCTTGTGTGATTAAATGCCAGAAGGAGCTGTTCCAGCCCTCAAGTTCATGGGCTTTCATCAAAGTCATAGTAGTAATATTCATTATTGTAGTGGTTAAACAGGTGACTCAATATTTGGGTGAACAATTCATATCACCCTCCTTTCATGCCCATATTTTAATTGGCATTCAATTAAATTCATTGCTTCGTGTTTATGTTTTTTTAAATTGAATCTAATTTAAAAATTCTCAAGTTTCTCACATCTATCCATTTTGAGAAAGATATAATATTGTCTGGCGTTTTAACTAGATAGATTACAAACACAATTTTTATTGTGGTTATAAAAAAGAGGAAAAGCTTTTTAGCTTTCACTGACAGAAAAATCCAGAAGAAACAGTCTTTACTTCTGCCTACCCATTAATCAAAAAGAAGGTAAAGCTAGACCTTTTCGATTATTTAAGTCCCTGACTGACTTAGATAACATGATAGTGGACTTTTTCATTGCTTAATCGGATTTTGGGGATCTCAAAGTTCAACATGATGAAATCACTCATTCAAAAACTTCCATCAACAATACAAAGTATTATTTGGTATAGTTGCTGAGAACAAGCATTTGAAAAGCATAATTCAATGGAAGGTTCTCCAGTAGAATCTTGCCAGGGGCCATCATCATGGCTGGCATGACATTCACCTTGGTAACAGACTTCTCCCATTTCCCAATAATTTACACATTTAATAAAATGTGTATTGAGCTTCTATTATTATTACATGCCAGCCACTCTGCCATATTTCGTGAGGTATTGTGTCCTTATAATCTCGCTCTCTCTCTCTCTCTCTCTCTTTCTCTCTCTCTCACACACACACACACACACACACACACCCCATCCCTGTCCTTATGGAGCTTGTGTTGAAGGGAGAAGATAGAAAATTAAGCAAATAAGTAACTAAGGTAATTATCAGTTTTGAAAAGTGCTAGATGATTCTCTGGTGGTCCAGTGTTTAGGACTCCACACTTTCACTTCTGAGGATGCCGGTTCGATCCCTGGTTAAGGAACTGAGATTCCCCAAGCCGCACGGCACAGCCAAAAAAAAAAAAACAAAAAAGAGAAGTGCTAGGAAAGAAACTTATAGGTGCTGTAATAGAGAAAAGCTGGAGGACGGGGGGCTGGATGGACCTCCAGGGAAGGTCTCCATGAGGGTTTAGTGAGTATATTCAACTTATCCAATGTATATATTTCTATTGTATTATTATTTGGCTGCATGATAGCTTTCAAGTAAATTCAGAACTTTTATAAAAGTAGCAAAATTTAAATAATACGTAGCAGCAGTTCCTAGCTGCCAAAATAATGATATAGCTATAAATGCATATGAAGTTTGGAACTACAAAAAAAAAAAGTAATTTGTAAACCTGTTTCTACTTCAGTGTAGATCATCTCAATTATATGACCAGCAGGTACCCATATTAAAATCCTGCAAATCCTATATCTAGAGTGTTGACTCCTAGTAACCTCTAGGTGTTTGCACTGATCTAAATAAAGAGAAAAGAAGTGAAGTAAAGTCTGAAATGGAGTGCAGGGGATTTGTGCAAGCTCATTCCAAATACCCATAGATGTGCCTTGAGCAATGCTAAGATTTCAGATGAGAAGCATATATTGTATGTGCTTTAGGGTCATTAGGCAGAGTAAACGCTGGACTGTTTACCGCAGTGCTGGCTGTTGCTGCAGTACAGTGATTTACCAGCTTTCTTCATGTTCAGTTAGAAGTTTCTAGAGCACAGAAGTTATCAAATCCCCCACAGAGGCTGAAAAGGAGAGCAAAGAAACAGAGTCAAACTCCTACCATGTTTGGCTAAGTCATTAATTTTAACTGCATTGCAATCTGAGGTCTGTTACAAAAGGACCAGAGAATAAGAGAAGTGGTAAAGTAGTAAGAACTAGTTAAAAAGTAGCATTCCTGTGACATGCAGGGGCTAACTGGAATGAATATCATTTATGAAGCCTAGGCTGCTTCTGGGGAAAAAACTATAGAAACATTTTTGACAGTGTATTATATACGATAAAGAGCATTGGATAATAAAATAACTAGCCTTCTAGGGATTTGACAACATGCATACTTCAGTTATGTTGCAAAGTTGAAAAAACATTCCAGTGATCAAATTAGGACTCAAAGATTTTTATTAATCATTAAGAAAATATAATTATTTACCCGAGAGCCTCTCTTCATTCAAAAGAAACCGCAAAAACGTTCTGATTTGCTTTATGGAAAGTCTGTGGAAGTAGAGGGTAGAAAGCATGTCTTCAATAAATTTCATATTCATTTCTGTTTTGCCCTTCAGGCCTCTGACTACCGGGTAACGGTTATTATCTCCTTTTTACCCAGGCATTCAAAGATCCTTTTGACGTCTGGAAGATAGCTTATGTATAAACATCATTTTTAAAATGTCAATCCACTAAAAGGCATAGCCTTACAAATGGTAAAAAAAAAAAAAAAAAAAGGAATAATCTTACAATTATTGACGTAAAGAAATGGATAAAATAATAATGTATAATACCTATCTAACTGATAGAAAAAAATAAAGACAAAGATATGTTATCCACTTGGTAGGCAGCTGAGCACATTTCCTAATGTGTTAACATAACCATAAGGCAACATGAGTTCTAGGTTAAATTACAAAACAAGTAAACTCTGAGTGTTTCTCTGTATTAGTCATTTATTGCAGCATAACAAATGACCATAGACTCATTGGCTAAAAGCAACACACATGCCTGTCTCATAGTTTCTGTGGATTAGGAACGTGGGCATGAGGCAGCTGGGTCCTCTGCCCCAGGGGGCCAAGGAGGCCACCACCAAGGTGTCGAGCAGGGTTAAGTTCTCATCTGAAACCTGGACTGGGGATGGGCCTGCAGCCTTGCTTACTTTCAGGGCTGTTGGTAGGATCTGGTTTCTTGACGGCTGTGAGACTGAGGGCCTGAATTACTGATGGCCCCTAGCTGGAGATCACCTTCAGTTCCTTGCTAACTGGATGTCTTCAACATGGCAAATTGCCTCTTCAAACCAGTAAGAGAGAGAGAGCCTGCTAGCAAGGCGGAGGTCGCTGTCTTGCGTAACTTAACCACAGACACGGTACCCCTCCATCTCCGACATAACTCTGTTGCTTAGTAGCAAGTCGTAGGTCCCACAACACTCAAGAGAGGATATTACACAGGTATAAGGCCAGCGGGTGAGGGGCATCAGTGGGGGCCATCTTAGAAGATGTTTTCTCCAAGTTCCTTTCTTGCATTCATCGCTTCTCTGCTTCCTGCTTTCTGCACATGCTGAATCCTTATAGAGAAAAAACCAAAAAACTAAAAACTAGCCACATAATTCCTACTAAGAAATGAGTAATTCTATTTCCTCTGGTTTTAAAATGTATAGTACCTCTTCTACAGAGAACATGAGGTATTATACATTTTACTGATAATATATGCAGTGGAAAAAAACACAGAAAATATAAAGTAGAAGGGATTGTCAAGATGACATGGAAGAAAAATGGAATGCATTTCTACTTGCTACGTAGGCTTCAAACAGGTGTTCCTGGCACCCTGAGAATTTGGCTTTGATCATCCTCCAGGACGTTTTAAAGCAGTAAGAAAAAAGTGACTGTTTACATAGTTCTCCATGTCTTTGAATAAAATGTGTACCATTCTTCAAGGGAAACAAAATCCCTCCTAGTATTTATCCTAAAATAATGTGTTTTTGTTTGGTTTGCTTTTTAATGGGACTTTATGTGAAGGAAACCTAGATAAGTCATCAAAAATTTTTCAGCAAACGGATATATCAGTTCTGATCGGCTCTCTTTGGTATTTTCTTCCTAACGAAATCCAGAGCCTATTTTAAACACATAACTTACAGGAGAGTGATTCTGTAGAGGCCAATATAACAAGGTCCAGTTAAGTTTTCCATGGCTCAGCTTGAGCCTGAAAATAATTAAGTCTATGCAGATTTCGAGTCTTCTAAATAACTCTACTGTTCTTAGCTGGGTTTTGATAATGTTCCATCAATAGACAGTTGGATGCTTTACTCTGTAAACTAGGCCAAGTGTGCAGGTCTCCAGTGTGACAGTTAGGGGTGAATTCACTTGTTTTGAGGATCACATGAAGGGCGTAAAGTTGACACTCTTTGAAGAAAATAAAAGAAATAACAGTATACCTTAATTTGTTTTCCTGGAAAAGGCAATGGATACGCTAAATAAATTAATCTGCAATGGAAAAAAAAAAAAAACCAAAAAAAACCCAAATTAATCTGCAATGGTAAAATTTGCGGTGTGGTAACACGTGACTGCTGGCTAGAAGTAAGTCATAGGCCTGTTATCTTATGTGTGGCTATATATGGAAGACATGAGACGTCAGGGGCCTTCTAGGTCATAAAACCTTCTCATGAGGGCTTGCCTGCTCACAAAGACTCCTTTGCTTGAGGATAATCTGATGGCATCAGCTACTTTCTAATCTATTATACTTGTCACTCTAGGGGAAACAGAGGGAACAGAAAAAGAAATAGTGTCTTTTTTAGTGTCAGAATTTGCTTCTTAGACACTAAATTACTGATAGTAACAGAATGGGAGCAGGATTATAGCAGCTGACATTTAACTTCAATATAATAAATTTCAATATAAACTCAATATAATCGATAAGTATTTTGTCTTTGATTAATATTCTTTTGGTTAATATTTACTCAAGGTAGAAAGGTCAAAATTTTGTAGTCTTCTGAAAGAGCTGTAAGTGGAATGGCATGGTGTGTGCTTTTTACTATTAATTAAAGAGAAAATTAATAACAGGATTTCAAGGAAGCTGAAGTGTGCAGATGTCATTTTTATGTTGATTCTAAATTTATGTAGAAAATGGATGGACTGGATTAGTCTGTTATTTTGATTAAATTCGATATTTCTTTTTGTTTTTAAACATTGTCAGCACCATGACTTTTACCAACAAATATTTGCTGAGTATCTCCTTTGTGAAGATAACTACTATAGGTCCCAGAATCCGGTTTTACTTAAATAAAAAGAATCCAGTTGGAGAATCAGGCTATGAATAATAAACACTACATATTTATATTAAATGTACATCATAATATATATTAAAAAATCATAAATGTCGAACGAGATGACGTGATAAGTGACCTTGAACGTGATGATGAGAGCTGAAGTAAAGTCAATGTGGACTGAAGAGGCCAGGGTCTCAGTTAATTCCCTGAAAAGCTATCTAGACACGATCTATGTCATAAACAGGCCATTAAAATTACATGGAAAATAGGAAAAGAAGTAGGAAGAAGGAGAATCCATCTGTCCTATTCCCTGACTGTTCTCTATAGCCTAAAGTTACGGATTATTATTGGAGTGAGTGTTCTACAAATAGCATTGTGATATGTTGGTTTAAAAACTGTCTCTCCATTATGAAGAGCCATTTTTAATTCCAAAAGCGTGTCTTTTTGTACAGGGAAACACGTTACTGCTCCGGAAACAACACACATTCTCTTTTGCTATGAATCAAGGCTGCACAAATAGAAACCAATAATACAACAGGGCTGAATAAGGGGGCAATACGTTACAGCTTGGTTATATTTTTGCTGCACTGTTTGGATTTGGGAATAAAGATATATGATTAAAGAAGTCTGCAGCCCAGCAGCTTTTACTGGCAGAATGTGAATTGATTTCGTGCATACTGTGCAGTCAAATGGTACGGGGATGAATGTTTCTCGATTTTGAGAAGCTTTCATATGGCCTGGGAACCCAAATACAAACAGAGGAAACAGTACAAGCATACATAAGGGATAGTCTAGTGGGAATATTTCTAGCTGGTTATGAAGAGTATCACCAGGGCATGGGTGATCTTCTAAAAGTGAGGACCAAGAAGACTTTCAAGAAAGCATCCAAACTGGACCCTTTTGCCACCAAATCATTTGAAAATACATCAACTGCTTACTAGGCTCATTACGTGGGCAACAAAGCTCCTATTATCTTATTCTAATTCAATCACATTAATGTAACATTTGCATAGTACTTTATCATAAGTAACTACCATTTTATTTTACTTGATTCTTTTAGGAATCATTTGAAGTAGGTATGTAGTTTTTGATCAATGATAAAAATAAGTAATAAAAGCAAAAGTTGAATAAGTTATTTTCAAATGCTTTTCTTCTATAGGAGAATTATGTTTGGCTTTATCTGTTTTATTTCTGGAAGGGAACCGGCTTACATTGTTAGTTCAAGGTGGTTGTTCTGGTGAGAAATGATTGTTTGCTTGGTTGTTCCGAGGTACACTTTTCTTTCTCGCCCAACCCATGACTCCTCAGACCACATCAGGTGGATTTACCTGACTGGAAGGGGTTGATGAGCGAGACTTCATAACCTCATTAGCTTCTAGTAAAGCTTGGGAGGTAAATAGTCACCGTCAGCCCCCATCAGAATAAGAGAGAAGTTACAGCTATTTACCTAATGCTATTCTGCACCCAGCGGGAGAATAAAAATAAATGTTCTCATTTTAAATTGCCTGAGGAAAAAGCCCAAAGCATTACCAACCTGGTATTACATTTTCATGAGGTCACAACTATTAGAACCTCAGGTCCCTGCAAAGCATGGTTCAGTAGTTTATACTGGTTTCTCATAGAAATAATGTCAAATTATAAAACTTCAAGAGAGTCTCAGTATATTTTAATACATTGAGCAATGCTATTGATATCATAAAGAAATGAAGAGCATTGATTTAGGTGAAAATAGCAAAATAATTTAATGTGTGAAACCTGATTAAACAATTAAAAGGAAAATTATTTTATTCAACTTCATATGCCTGTTGAGTTTTGTAGATAAAGAGAGAATTGATATATATTTGTGATTATGGTAAAAGATATCTATGATAATGGTTGGGAAATAAACAGAAGGCTAAGGTGCATCAGGGTTCACGCTGGAATATTTTGAATGCTCACTAAATAATTCAATAGATTCATGAGATTACGGATAGCATGTATGACTTTAAAGGGAAATAAATATTTCATCTGGGGTGAAGTAATATACACAGGTAGTAAGTTTTATCATCTTTCTAACAAATCTTACCCTTCTGGATCCCAACTGTTTTATTAGTGCAAGTGAAACCATATACTTGAGTTAAGGAATTTGAGTACCTTTTCTATTGTATATTTCCTGTTTTATGGGAGGTTTCTTTTTTTCCTACATCTCAAATTTATGTTTTGTTTTTGAGTTGGTAAAACTCTTCCACTTTGCCAATTAATCTTTTAGATTGTCATAGATAAAGTTTTCAGTCATTCCAGAAAATATTTAGTTTGCTCATTCATGGCTAGAACCTATTTTGTTGTCTAAATACTTGCCCCAGTACAGATCCTGTATCGTTAGACTGCCTTTCTTGGGTCCATGTATCTTCTCTTTCCTATCAGGCTTTCTTTGAATATATTTAGGAAGTGGAGTTTAATGTTGTTAAATTCAGATGGTAGGTTCTGATGCTCAGCTCGCAGTTATGATGGGGAAGTAGCCACTCCGGCTCTTTTCCATAGCAGAAGGAGAAGAGGAAAGTCCCTACACATATCTAGTTCCACTTCAGTCCTACCGAGGTGTCGTGACATATTAATGATATTTGTTGCTGCAAATGGACACTATATGGTAGTCATTACTGAGGTTTAATTAAAAAGAGATCAAAAGGATTCATACAGACTTAGGGCTGAATGGTTGGAAATTCCATATCATATCAAAGAAAGAATGTTTTCCCCAGAACTTTAAAAATGCTTTGAAAATCAACGGTAAAGTTATGGTGCACATCAGAAAGAGAGAGAAACTGGTGAATGGTTTTTGATAATTATCCCAGGGGTGATAGACTTTGGCCTCTGACTTCAATTTAAAAATACTTGATTAGTTTTTTAAGGAACCCCACTTCTGGGCATATCTGGAGAAAACCAGAATTAAAAAAAAAAAATGCACCCTCAAGGTTCATTGTAGCACTATTTACAATAGCCAAGACATGGAAGCAACCTAAGTGTCCATTGACAGGTGAATGGATAAAGAAGATGTGGTATATATATATACAATGGAATATTATGCAGCCATAAGAAAGAATAAAATAATATAATTTGCAGCAACATGGATGGACCTAGAGATTGTCACACTAAGTGAAGTAAACCAGACATAGAAAGACAAATATCACATGATATGACTTATATGTAGAATCTAAAAAAAAAAAGATACAAATGAACTTACATACAAACCAGAAATAGATCCACAGACATAGAAAACCAACTTACAGTTATTAAAGGGGAAGAGGGGGGAGGGATAAATCAGGAGATTGGGATTTGCATATACACACTACCATATATAAAGTAGATAACCAACAAGGGCCTACGGTATAGCACAGGAAACTCTACTCAATTTCTTGTAATAACCTATAAGGGAAAAGAATCTGAAAAAGAATATGTGTGTGTGTGTGTGTGTGTGTGTGTGTGTGTGTATAACTGAATCACTTTGCTGTACACCTGAAACTAACACAACATTGTAAATCAACTATACTTCAGTTTAAAAAAAACCCCAAAAGTTGATTAGTTGCTTAGCTGAAATTGTCTGCTCCTTAAGCCGTAACTTTGATTCTGCGTCTGTGAGAGACCCCCAAGGTTCTAGCCCTCGGGGACCTCACACTTGAAAATTGTCTTTCTATGCTCACCACAAGGCTGATCTCCAGAAGGACAGTGTTTGCCGGTGGGAGGATCCGGGAGGTAGAATAATGGAATGTGGTTTCAGAACTTGTTATAGACGGCCAAATCTGTGGCCAAAGCGAAGGCCAAGGTTTCCACAGATGAAAGGTAATTCAGCCTCAGCTCTCATCCCACTTCCCCTCAGGAAAAATCTGCCAATCGAGCTGTTTTGGTTTAAACAGGATGTCAGGCTAATTTTATCTTTTATTTCTTGTGCTTCTTCTTTGTCCAGCTCAGCAATCTGATGTTCCTATTTATGCGTAAGACTGCAGTTCAGAGTGAGGAAATGACAGGCTTATCAAAAAGACAGAATATTCACTTGGAAATACAGGAAAAGTCATTCTAATCTAGTCCTTCAATCCTTCTTGTTTCCTTCCATAGAAATAAAATTTTTATCAAGGCATATGGCCTTCAAGCTTAAAGAGGACATTTTTCATCCTCTCATGTTTCTTAGGTGCAGCCTGATGACTGGGTTCTAGCCAGTGGGGTGTAAGAGGATGTGATCCATGGCAGCTTCTCGGGGCATCCTCTCAGAAACACTGGAGGAGACTTTTTGCCCTGTGTCTGCCTTTTTCCATCCTGCGGTTTGAAATGAGGAGTTTAAGGCTGGCTGCCCCAGAATGTGCCACTTTGGCATGTGGATATTTCAAGCTGAGGAGAACTGGACCCCAGAAGTCTCAGGAAGAGATTTTTACCTCCTTCTTAGCTGCCTAAAAGAATTTAACCAGGGGGCCTATACCAGGAAGAGAGCTATTACAGGAGATAACTTCTTATATCAGGAAGGCCTACCTGCCTGGCACAGCAAACATCTGTTTACCAAATATTTGCTCTTCTCATCTTCCTGTGAACTGTCTCCCTTGCCTTTGAAGCCCCAGACCCCTGCCCCTTTTCCTTAGCTCAGGATGTTGTATAAACCTCAGCTGCCTGAGTGGTTGGCATGGAGGACTCCCGTTTGTACATAACTTAAATTTGTTCCTTTCTCCTGTTCATATGCCTTAAGTCAATTTACTTGTTAGGCCAGAAATTAACCTAGAAGGGAAGAAGGGAAAATTCTACCTTCCTGACATGGACATGGACGTGGGGGCTGGTGCTCTGTTTGGACTGTGCTCCTGAGGGCCACACCTAGAAATGGGAAGGGAAAGTCAGGTGTGTGTCTGAGGTCTTTGTAGAGCTGTTTTGTTGGCTTTGTAGGACTGCTTTGCCCACCCTGAAATTGAAAATCCAGACTTAAACAAGAGGGGTAGTTAAACTTATGACCTGTTAAGGTTATTGTATTTTGAATCTTCTGTTATTCACAGCTGAAACTAACCTTAAGATTAGTTTCTAAACTAATTAGATTAGTTTAGTTAAGATTAGTTTAATCTTAGTTAAGATTAGTTTAATCTTTAAGTTAAGATTAATTAGTTTAGATTAGTTAATCTAAACTAATCTAGACTTAAAGATTAGTTAATCTTTAAGCTTAGATTAGTTTAATCTTTAAACTAATTAAGATTAGTTTCTAAACTAATTAGATTAACTTTAGATTAGTTTCTAAAACTTTAGAATTATTTTGCCTTAAAGTTATTATTTTGTTTTAAAAATTGTGTTTAAAAGTTTTGTTTTAAAGTAATTAATAGTTTAAAACAGTTTGGTTTTTTATTTGTGTGCTCCAATTGGTCAGGCATAATTAAATTAAGCCATAAATACTCATAGACTTTTTAAAATTACAGTTTGAAAGCCTACTATAAAGACATTACAGAGCTTTAAGAAATGTTCTGGCAATACATGTATTTTCAAAGGCAGAGATTTATTAAAATATGACATAAATCTAGCTTCTGTGTAGTAGTTTAATGCAATTATACATGCCTGACAACGGTCCCTACAAAATTGCTATCAATAAGAATTTTAAAAATACTGTTTAATTCAATTAAACATTTTTACTTACAGTAGGGATTCTTATTTGGAACCTAAAATTCTCTAATATGGATAACAGCATTTACACTAACAGTGTCCAAATAAAAGTTTTAAATAGCTTGCATGAACTACAAACTAGAAAGAACTGCATTCTAGTATGTTGGTTTCACTAATTTAATTTTAGTCAATAAGTACTCTGTCCAGCAAACAAAAAAGGGTGTATGGACTGAATATTTTTGTCCCCCTAGAATTCATGTGTTGAAGCTCATACCGCAATATGGTGGTATTTGGAAGTGGGGACTTTGGAAAGAATTAATTTAGAGTTAGATCAGGTCATGAGGGTGGGGTCTTCATGGTGGGATTAATGGCCTTATATAAAGGGGAAGACAGAGATGTCTCTCTTTTCCTACATGCACACCCTGAGGAAAGGCCATGTGGTGACACAGAGAGAAGGTGGCCATCTGCAAGCCAGGAAGAGGGTCCTCACCAGAAACCAACCATGCTGATACCCTGATCTCAGAATTCCAGCCTCTAGAACTCTGAGAAATGAATGTCTGTTGCTTAACCCACCCAGTTTATATCATTTTGTGATGGTAGCCCAAGCAGACTAAGACTATTTGATAATAACCCACGTCACCATTACAGGTTAGTGGGAATTCTGAGTCATCTTAGTGGGACTGTTGCCTTTGCTCTGACAGTTCTTGTTGGCAGATGGTAGTCTACATTACTTGCTGAATTTTTCTCCAGGGTTTTGCAGGCAATCATTGGGTTGTATACAGTACCATTACTGCCAAGTACTCCTGTTTCAGAAGACTTTCTCAGGTATTGACCTTTCTGTGATATCTGGGTTACTGTGTGCTGTAATTCATGTCTCTAAACATTCTTCTAAGTTCTTTCCCCGTAACTTTAGGCATTAAGGATGACTGGGCTTCCTCAGTCAGCCCCCTCCAGCCCTTCCACGGGATGTCTCTGCTTTGTCTTCTTCTTCCCCAGCCTTCTTCCTACCTTTGCAGAATCCTCTGGAAATCTGAGGATTTTAAGGGTATTCCACCGAATATTCAGTTGTTAATAAAAGTTATAAAAGTAAGTTTCTACATTTCTCTAATAATTAGTGATGCTGGGCATCTTGTCATGTGTTTGTTAGCCATCTGTATGTCTTCTTTGGAGAAATGTCTATTTAGGTCTTCTGTCCATTTTTTGATTGGGTTGTTTGTTTTATTGATATTGAGCTGCATGAGCTGTTTATATATTTTGGAGATTAATCCTTTGTTCATTGCTTTGTTTGCAAATATTTTCTCCCATTCTGTGGGCTGTCTTTTCATCTTGTTTATGGTTTCCTTTGCTGTGCAAAAGCTTTTAAGTTCAATTAGGTCCCATTTTCTTATTTTTGTTTTTATTTTCATTACTCTAGGAGGTGGGGCATAAAAGATCTTGCTGTGATTTTTGTCAAAGAGTGTTTTTCCTGTGTTTTCCTCTAAGAGTTTTATAGTGTCCAGTCTTACATTTACGCCTTTAATCCATTTTAAGTTTATTTCTGTGTATGGTGTTAGATAGTGTTCTAACAAACACTGGTCAGAATGACCATTCTCAAAAAATTTACAAACAATAAATGCTGGAGAGGGTGTGGAGAAGAGCGAACCCTTTTGCACTGTTGGTGGGAATGTAAATTGATACAGCCACTGTGGAGAACAGTATGGAGGTTCCTCAAAAAACTACAAATAGAACTACCATATGACCCAGCAATCCCACTACTGGGCATATACCCTGAGAAAACCATCATTCAAAATGACACATGTACCCCAATATTCATTGCAGCACTATTTACAATAGCCAGGATATGGAGGCAACCTAAATGTCCATTGCCAGATGAATGGATAAAGAAGATGTGGTCTATATATATATAATGGAATATAACTCAGCCATAAAAAGAAATGAAATTGGGTCATTTGTAGAGATGTGGATGGACCTAGAGTCTGTCATACAGAGTGAAGTAAGTCAGAAAGAGAAAAACAAATATCGTATATCAACACATATATGTGGAATCTAGAGAAATGGTACAGGTCAACATATTTGCAGGTCAGGAATAGAAACACAGACATAGATAACAGATGTATGGATACGGGGCTGGGGGATGAATTGGTAGATTAGGTTTGATATAAATACACTACCATGTGTAAAATAGATAGCTAGTGGGAAACTACTGAATAGCACAGGGAGCTCAGCTCAGCACTCTGTGATGACCTAGATGGGTTGGATGGGGGGAGGGAGGTCCAATAGGGAGGGGATATATGTATGTGTATAGCTGATTCACTTCATTGTACAGTAGAAACTGACACAACATTGTAAAGCAATTATACCCCAATAAAAAAAAGATATTTAAATAGTGAGAGAAAAAAAAGTTTCTGCAAATGAGTTTAGTATTATTTCTTAAAATTCTGGTTATCTGATGCCACATGGACATACTTCATGATAATAATTTTAAAATACAGCTTTTGTAACATGGAAGAGATTTTGAATTTTTTTGTGATTAGCTAATCTCATAATTTGTTATGAAAAATAAATTGGAGGAAACAGAAAAATGGAGGGCTCTTCCTTTGAAGATGGTTTTCTGTGCTTGAAACCAAGTCCATATTTCTATTTAGGGTACAGATAGCTGGTCTGTTTTTGCTTTTAGTTATGAACACATCATGAGTTAGATGATAGCTTTGCACTGGCAAGCATGACACAGCCAGGCCTGCTAGTCTGTCTTGCTCAGTAAGAGAAAAGCTGAAGAAAAAATAATGAGCTATCCTTCCCTTCCCTACACATCACACACTTTCCACCATACCTCCTCTGCTGGCCTCTAAGGCGGCTCCGTGCTTCCAGCCTAGGAAGTACCATCTTTGGGGAGGAAGGGCCAGGGAGGGAGAATGTGGCTTTACTCTGGACAGGAGCTTTGTGTCATTAAAGATCTGAGCTCCTATGTCAGATTTAGGCTGCTCTGGTTGGCGTGTAACTCACAACTTGTTGGGATGAAACTGGGAGGTTGGGTCCTCTGGTAGTTTCAGGACCAGACTGTTGAGGACCAAGGTAGGATCGTGGTTGTCCTGAAGGAACTGAAACGCCGTCTTCTTTAGTGGCATCTATCTCAAGAGAAAGGATGCCTCAACATTTGAGAACTTTGTACCCTGGCTGACTCCTTATGTTTAGTTTTTCTTTTTGTCCATATATCCAGTGAATAGGTCACTTCATTTTTCAGACCCCTGCATTAAGTAGAGCTCAATTCTACTAAACCATGCACATGACTAAATTGAGATCAGGACTGAATGTGCATCATAATCCACACGAAAATCTATCTGACAAATTATATCAAAGCCCTTTTGTGGCTATTTCTATAAAAACAAAGTAGGGAACATTTTATATAATAAACTATCCTAGATAATATTTCTTTTGTAGGTAAAGAAAATTTGGAAGAAAACAAAAATGGGGGTGGTGGAGACAGCTTACATGATTTTTTTCTCTCTCTCCACCATTTTCTTGTTGATTGTGTCACCCCCGTCCAATTTGAATCTTTGCAAATGTGACCACAGTTTTCACAGCCCATCATAACATTTTTGGTAATACATAGTTGAGAATATTTGTCTAGTTCTTAAAGATACAATTAGCAATCCCTTTTAATAGTCTAATTTTGTTAATATATGATATAGAATCCTTTCATTTTCTAAGCAAATGTTACGAATTAAACTGCTCTGATGTCTTTAAATATAATTTGCTATAAATTAAACAAACTAGAGTCATAGAAAAGCAAAAGGGAGTGTTTCCAGTGATTTTTTTTTTTTTTTTTTTGTGGTACACGGGCCTCTCACTGCTGTGGCCTCTTCCGTTAAGGAGCACAGGCTCCGGACGCCCAGGCCCAGCGGGCACGGCTCACGGGCCCAGCCGCTCCGCGGCACGTGGGATCCTCCTGGTCCAGGGCACGAACCCGTGTCCCCTGCATCGGCAGGCAGACTCTCAACCACTGCGCCACCAGGGAAGCCCTCCAGTGATTATTTTTATACTTCAGAAAAATCAAACAACTTGCCAATCCATATATAAGATTATATTTATTTTACATTTTCCTTACACAAATCCATGTGTAAATAACTTTAAAGGAATATTGACCTTGTAATGGTTGATTGCTGTTTACTTCAACGGCCAATTTGACCAGGTAAATAGTTTATCCAATGTGCTGTGACATCACCCATGACACAAGATTCTAAATACTTTTCTCCATAGTTAATTTGGTTGGATCCACTGACAATAATGTTAATTGAACGTTTGGCAGATATCCAGAAAAATAATTGTAGTTAACTAGACTGAAAAGAAAAATGCATATGAAATATTACAAAACATGATTCTTTTATTCATATTGAAACAAACATTTTTCTAAATGTAGGAACAAATATAATCCTAACTATAAATTAGATATTACATCATAAAATAACATCATTGAATCATATTTTTAAAAAACCTCTGATGTACCATAGTCTTTATCTAACTCAGGGATCAACAACGTTTGTTTGTTTTTCTTAAGAACCGGATAGTAAATATTTTAGACAGTAGGAGGCAATTCAGACTCTGTCAGGACTGCACGAGTCTCTCCTTGTAACTCAAAAGCAGCCATAGACAATATGTACATGAATTCCTGCACTGAAACTTGAATTTTGTGTATTTTTCACATGCCACAAAATAATATTTTGATTTTTTTAACCATTTAAAAAGGCAAAATCCATTTTTAGCTTATGAGCCATATAAGAGATGTTAGGCAGACTTGACCTATGATCCATAGTTTGCTGACTCCTGATGTAAATTATATGCTAGTTTTTATCAGTTTTTCTTACAATGATATACTCTCTGGAAATGTGTCATTTTTCTTTTAATTTTTTTCCAAAGCCACATGATTGATTTCATATCATATTCAAAAGCAGGTTTATATCGTATACTACAAGACCCATGTAATATGCAAGTTTTATAAAGTATATTACTGGATTTCTCAACATGAAAAGGTCATTCATATTTCCTATGGCATTCTTTTGTCATAGCATTGTTTTCAAAATTAAGTGAAGCCCTGACTGATTTGGCACCTACTCTAATGTATGGAAAGTGTATATTTGAAGAGACCATTGAGACAGTGTGTCCACACGTTAAAAGGTCCATATTACACAGCAATTTAAGGAAAAGGAAGTTGGTTGACACTGGTGAAGAAACCGAAACAAATTATAATTAAAATATTTGAAAATTAGTTTTCTACATTTTACAACTTTTATTATAAGAAGTGATACCAAGAGTTTCTGAGGACAAAATTTAGTTCTCAATGTATGGCTAAAATCAAGGAGGAAATAAGTCTATCTGTTGGAAATGAAAATTGAAACTTTGAAGAGCCCACTGCTCAAAATAGTTTACCAGTGGTGTTGGGAAATTTGATATCCCAAACAGAAGTTTCTGTGGGAAAATCTTTGTGCTTACTTGGCTTCTTTGTTTCTTTTTGCATCCATGCCGTTCAGTGTGGGAGGAGAGCCCTGTAAGCAAGGTGAATATGATTCAGATGGAATCCAGTCTTGGAAAGGCTACAAACCTGGGGCCTCCAGTGGTTTCTACAGATTCTCACCTGGTGAGAAATCTATTCAGGAATTTGTTCCAGCCCAAGGTCATAAACTACAAACAATCTGCTCTACACATTACTTTAGCTTATTTTAGTAAAGCTCTAGAAATTAGGGTCTAATAAGTCTTAGGGCTAAATGACTCCAACAGATAAAGTAATCTGTGTGGATGGCCGGTTGTAGGAAGCACTGTAACTTTTAATTTAGGGAACCAATCATTAATCCAGATCATCGCAAGTCATTAAAAAACATGGACACGCAATCACATGCATGAGAGCCCATGTTTATAGAACGAATGAGTCAACCACACCAGCTTCAGCTTGGTCACCTGCTGTGGACTGAATTGTGTCCCCTCCAACTTTGTGTGCTGAAGCCCTAACTCCTAACGTGGTGGCATCTGACGATGAAGATGCAGCCTTTGCAAGGTAACTAGGTTTGATGATGTCTTGCGGTTGAGGTCCTCATGATGGGATTAGCGCCCTTATAAAGAGGGACACTGGAGGGGTCTCTGTCCCTCTCTCCACCCTGTCAGGGCACGGCAAGAAGGTGGTCATCTGCAAGCCAGGAAGAGTGTCTTCACCAGAGACCAACCTCATTGACACCCTGATCCTGGACTTTCCAGCCTCCAGAACTGTGAGAAATAAATGTCTGTTGTCTAAGCCACCCAGTCTATGGTATTTTGTTATGGTAGCCTGAGCTAAGACATCATCTCGTTCAGATTGCACCGGTAAGAAACAGATTTAGTTATAAGTTTCAACATACCTCA
The DNA here is from genome assembly GCF_039906515.1 of Pseudorca crassidens. Lineage (NCBI taxonomy): Eukaryota > Metazoa > Chordata > Mammalia > Artiodactyla > Delphinidae > Pseudorca > Pseudorca crassidens. The sequence goes on from NC_090299.1 coordinate 152,491,214, forward strand.
AAAAAAGGAATTGCAGAGCTCAGAGTTCTTGTTTATTCCCATTCTTATGCCTGTCTGTTGTTTTGGTCAATGGGAGTGACTTTCTCAAAACAAGTCCTTCTGCCCAGTACGAGGTGTTCACCTACATATAGGGTGTATATGAGGCACCTAAAAATATGATACATTAGAAGCTTATTTCACTGAAGTTTTGTGTACGTTACAAATAAAATGATTTGTTTTCATATTGTTCTCAAGAGATATTGGTACCTGCTTTAATTTTCTACTTACACCTTGCTACTTGCTTTCAATATGATGTACAATGTAAGAAACAGTGAAATGAATACAGTCATCCCTTAGTACCTGGGGAGTGGGTGGTTGGTTCCAGGACCCGCTTTGGATAACAAAATCTGTGGATGCTCAAGCCCCATAGTCAGCCCTACATATCTGTGTTTCTGCATCCTTGGAGTCAACCAACTGCAGATTCCATAGTAATGTATGCATTTATTGGAAAAAATCCATGTGTAAGTGGATCCAAACAGTTCAAACCCATGTTGTTCAAAGATCTACTGTAATTTGTTCTACTCTGTTTATAACACTAAAAATTAAATGTATTCCTATAAGTTATAGCAAATGGTTATGCTTTTTGAAGGGAAGTTACACAAAAATTAAAAATGACTTGTTTTGTCATAAGTGAAGACTGCCAATTGAGCTAAGTACCTGGCTTTACAAGAAAAGATATTATTTCCAATTCTATTAAAATGACATTTGAAATGCAAGAGATCAGTTTAGCCTAGCAGAAATGTATTGGGTAACTACTATTTGCTGTGCACTGGATAAATATTATTATTGTTTGTTTTACTCTGTTGTTATTGTCTACATGAATTTCATACAGAACTTAACTTTTTGGAAATATTGATACGTTATGTATATGGTTTTGGTTTGTTCTTTAGAAGTAGGTTTGGAAGGAAACAGAAGTGATCAAAACTTGACTTGCTTTTCCCAAAGTGAATATATGATGAAGTTACATTATTTGTATGGATTGTTTTAGATAATCTAAGCTAACTGGTGATACGGTGTCTCAAAAAATACTACTAACATTTAATGGCATGGTAAAATAATCTTACATTGTTAAATAAAAAATGGTGCAAAAGCACATGCAGTTATTTTTATTTTCTGATTTTCTAGACTGAATGTATATAACTGTTTTATACAGCAATGCCACCAATATGTATTTTTAAAAACGGATCATCTGGGCAATCCTCAAGTCATGCACAAAATACATGGTGGCTGGAGTACATTTTCCCATGGAAATAATATTATTCATGGTTTTGCTTTCCAGGACTTCCATAAAAGCCCAGAAAGCCTTTAATTTACATATGTTTTATGGGGTAGACTGGCATTATCCAAAATAACTTCTTGCAATGATGGAATTGTTCTTCTTTCTATACTGTCCAATGAAATGGGGATAGTGCAACTGAATAATTGAATTTTTAATTTTAATTAACTTTAAGTTTACATAGAAAAACAATAGTAGTATAAAATATTTTTCCATTAAACAAAACTTTATTCTTTTGGAGGGACGACATTCCACTGTTACCTTTGCATTGCGTGGGATATTATTTTGTTGGAGCGTGCATGTGTTAGATGAGTGCATTGTTTCCATTATTACACATAAATATATCTCCCATCTAGTTGTAGCTGATGGATTGAATCAGTTCAAAAGAATTTTTTCTCTTAATGTAACATTGTTATGTGGGGTTCTTTTGATATTTTATGCAGACAGCATGAATTTTAGGAATATCTATGTAAATTAGAATCGGTATTTTAATTGAAATACTTGAAATTTTGATTATAATTTAATTAAATCGCTTTGCTAATTAAAAATAATAAGTATGGACATAATTTTAAATTAAAAATTAAGGCACACTATTGGTGTATAATTGAGTAGAGATACAGAAGTTAGTAGTACTGCCAGACAGTATAGAAAAAAAGAGACTGAATAAAGTTAGTTTGCAAACTTCACAGTGAAAACCATCAGCAATTTGTTGTGGCAGAGCAAAATTAAAAATGTGATTGCCATAAAAAAATTAATAGGATAAAGTGTACAACATATTTCAGCAGATGCATACTAAATTTGGTAAGTTGTTTTCTTTCAATGGTCAAAAATAATCAACAAGATTAGTCTCTTGAAATCGGAATTGCAAAACACTTAAAAATCTTTTTTAAGAGCCAAGCTTAATTTTGTCAAACTATAAAATTATTTGAATACTTGCATTAAAAAAGAAACTAACTTTTAGATAGAGAGATGATAAAGAATATATTTCAGTTATGGAAATTCTATTAGAAAATTATGAGGAAAACATTAAAAAGAATTTTAGAAAAAAATAAAGATCTTTAAGCTACCAAACAGTTGTCTTTAGAATACAAAAACTTTCTATCAATATCAAATATCAATCCTTTCAATATTTAGAAAATTTTAAGTATTTTGCTTCACTTTTCGATAAGTGAAGTGATAAGTGTCTTATCTTATGATAAGACATAAGACATTGTCTGATTAATATTTTGTGCACATTTTGTCTCAAAAGACTTCCAAAATTTTAAAGAAATGCTATCAGTTTGAAGCCCCAAATATTAAATTGTGACATATATACTTAAAAATATTATATATTTGTTAAAAAAGAATTTCCCACTAGTATGAGAAAGTTTCAATCATGGTGGATGATGCTCTAGCTATGTTAGATAAAAAATCAAATTTTAAAGTAAAAGATTGATATTTCCCTTATTGTTTTATTCAACTGTCTGATAGATATTGAAAATATTTGCAAAAAAATTAATCACGGTGTCCTGAAGCGGATTCTATAAAATGTGTCCAGATAGAGTGGTTAGACTCATTTATGACCTACAAAATGTGGGAGAAATAGAAGACCGTGGGTATGGTGGTCTTTGTTGTTGCTAAGGCTTGTTGGTTTGGTCATGGGAGAGATTTATGAAGATGTAGTGTATTATTACTCAGGATCAAGAGTTTCCTAAACAAAAGGGATGTTGCCAAATATTCAATAATCAAAAACAAAATGAGTGTGATTGTCCTTTTTTCACCAATATGTACTGTATATGAAAGAGATCAGTATGAAACCCCAAGGGAAAGAAAAACTTAGTTGTGACTCTGCTTGACAGGTTATGAAACTTCAGTTGAAATTAAAACTTTCCATGGTATAAATCAATAATAATTATATTATACATTTTTCCAGCATGAATAAAAAAATTTAATTGTTATTAATAGGGTTATGTAAATATGCAAACACTACAAGAGACATTTGAAGAAAAATTTATTGATATTAATAAACTTAGAGTTACCCTTCAATTTATGCAATTCCCTTTTGTGTTCTATGTTAATAATACTGAATTGACACAAGAATTTTTTAATTTACTTGGACAGACTTGTTTCAACTTGATGTTGAATCAATTCTAAAAAAGACAAACAAGTTTTGTCAATTTGGAAGATAACATTAAATGAAATGATTTGTACTTAATTCAGCATTAGAATAACTATTAAAACGATTAGACTTATCAAAAATATTAGAAAAACTATAAAAGTATTATATTATTTCTATGTATGTTTGAAGTATGTTGAGCCTCTGAATTTATTAATACAGATCAAGTAGTTCTGATAAAAATTGAACACTCAAATTGAGATGTGCTGTCAGTATAAAATGCATATTAGACTTTGATGTCTTCGTATGAATTTGTACCATGTAAAATATCTCATTAATCAATTTTATTTTGATTAAACATTGAAATGATACTATTCCAGATATATTGGGTTAAACACAATGTATCATTAAAATTAATTTCTCCTGTTTTGTTTTCTTTTTTAAGTGTGGGTATTAGGAAATGTAAATGTGGTTTGCATATGTTTGTATTGGACAGAACTACTCTAGACACTCAACCATCATGAATAAAATGTGTTATGGGAAAATGTACCTAAGATTCTAGGTTTCCATGGCAGCAAATTGTTTTCCTTTCTCTTGTTCACTTGAAAACTCTTCAAAGGCAAGAAATATATCCATGTTGCTGCAAACGGCAAAACTTTATTCTTTTACGTGGTTGTGTTAGTTATGACTAATATTCCATGTTCCAATAGCTTCCATGTCTTGGCTATTGTAAATTGTGCTGCTATGAGCATTGGGGTGCATGTATCTTTTTGAATTAAAGTTTTTGCTTTTTTCAGATATATACACAGGAGTGGAATTTCTGGGTCATATAGTAGTTTTATTTTTAGTTTTCTGAGCAACCTCCATACTGATTTCCATAGTGACTGCACCAAATTACATTTACACAAAAGGCGTGGGAAGGTTCCCCTTTCTCCACACCCCCTTTGAAATTTGTTACTTGTGTTCTTTTTTATGATGACCATCCTGACAGGTGTGAGGTAATATCTCATTGTGGTTTTGATTTGCATGTCCCTGATGATTAGCAATGTTGAGCATCTTCTCATGTGCCTCTTGGTCATCTGCATTTCTCCTTTGGAGAAATGTCTATTCAGTTCTTCTGCCCAGTTTTTAATCAGGTTGTTTGTTTTTTTGGATATTGAGTTGTATGAGCTGTTTACATATGTTGTATATTAATCCTTTATCCATCAGATCATTTGCAAACACTTTCTCCCACTCGGTAGGTTGTCTTTTCATTTTGTTGATGGTTTCCTTTGCTGTGCAAAAGCCTTTATATTTAATTAGGTTCAGTTTGTTTGTTTTTGCTTTTATGTCCTTTAGGATCCAAAAAATGTTGCTGCAACTTATGTCAAAGAGCGTTCTGCCTTTGTTTTCCTCTAAGAGTTTTGTAGTATCCGGTCTTACATTTAGGTCTTTAATCCATTTTCAGTTTATTTTTGTGTATGGTGTTAGAGAATGTCCTAATTTCATTCTTGTACGTGTAGCTGTCCAGTTTTCTCAGCACCACTTATTGCAGAGACTGTCTTCTCTCCATTGTATAGTCTTGCCTTCTCTGTCTTCGATTAATTGGCCATCAGTGCAGGGGTGTATTTCTGGGCGAAGATGCAGTTTTGTAGACGTAGTCTACATGAAGAGACCTTCCTGTGTGGTGCTGCAGCTTGGGATCTGCCCCTTCAACTGCTCTTCCATCTGTGAAATCACCTCCCAAGGACGAATGTTCTGACTAGGCTGCCCATATGTCCCCGTTTGCTCGGGAGAATTCTACTGTAGATTTTCGGTGGTCCTAAAGAACTCATATTCAGCCATGGGTGAGAGAAGCATTCCTGCCCTAGGGTTATGGAGACGGCCAAACACTTGACACCTGGCCTTGGGCACACGAGATTGACAGTGGTTCATCTGTCTCATGCACTCACAGCCTGGGGAAGAGGACATTGCATGCAGTGCAGGGCCACACAGGGCTTGACTTGGGGACAAAGTGAATGACGGGGGACTCTAGGCGGTAAGCTCTCCAGGAGGTAGAAGGTGGGAGCCCTGGTTCTGGTGGAAGGATGTGGCTGAATTATTTGAATAATTCTGCAGCCTGCCACTCAGGCACAAGCAGAAACCGCCCCTGTTCCCCCAAGAGGGACCTTGTTTGCCAGGGGGACCTGGTGCACAGGAGCTGAGTAGACAGAGGGACTTGGGGTGAGGGCCCTGGAGGCCTTCTGTCCAACTTTATCAGATGTCAAGGCATCAGGTCACAGGGAGCCTTCATTTTAGGTCTCTTACCACGGCCCTCCCCCATCAACAATATCCTGTCTCGGACTGTACATTATAAGGTGATTCTAGCTATGATGGGCATTCATAAATTTCATTGATTTCTCAGCCCAAGGTGAGACAAAATGAGATCTCCACATCTCTGATGTTACTTCTCTAGTTTCTAAAGCAAGTGCATATGGATATGTCGGTTTTGGAATGTTTACTTTCTACAGTTGCAAAAAATAAATAATGTATTACACATCTCCTTCCACTATTCCTGGCCTTTGATGATCATCCTGCCTCTTTCTAATATACACCAATTCCTTCCCTTTTAGACTTTAAGCAAAAAGGCACAGATGCACTCTGTTGGTAATAATATTCTTGCTAGACATAAGTACCTGGAAAAGCTTCATTTGTATTTCAGTAGCACTTTGAGATTTAAATAATCAGTTGGGCTTTCTGTCCTTAGACTTTAAAATGGGGCCACAGAGGATTCTCTTCTAGAAAGAAGTGAGGGAGGTGAGAAGAGGATGAGTAGGGGTGTGGGTATGCACACTTAGGCTCACCCTCTTTCTCCTTCTGTCAGCAGGGATCATCCTCCAGACCATCAGTTAGGAAAATAAGGCAGCTCAAACTGCCCTGAGCTAAATGGGTCATAAATGGAGAGAAACCGGGAAACATAGTATTTCGGAAGAGTCTTAGTCCTATAAGTGCAAGAAGAAGTGAAAGGTCCTGACCTACAGACCATGGAAGAGAATGCGAGTTCCTGCTTGGGAGTCACCAGAATAAGGGAGAACATTTTTAACTGATTGTACATAAACTGGCAAGTCACCAATCTGAAAGGTCTCTTGGGTTCTGTTCCTGCCCTAATTACAAGGCTTCTTCTTTAGAAATTTAATTGTTTCCACATTTGAAACAAAGTAATAGTAATGTAGTCTTAGAATATTTGGATGTGAACTTGATATTATATCTTCTTACTAGTATTTTATGTATTTCTATTTTCCATAGAATTATGCATAGGTTTTAGTGTATTCAGAAAAGAAAACACCTGGTCTGCTAAATATTTTTAGTAGCATTTTAACCATGGAAAACAACCAAGACTTCCTTCACCACTGACATACTCAGCTGACAAGTTCCCAAGCATGAATAATTCCAGTTCTCCGGGAAGGCCATGCCTGTGCATACCAGCCACCTACATATTGTAGACAAGCATTCTATGGGAAAACTGCAAGAGACAGCAGCTTATTACAGTTATAAAGTAGGGAGACTTAACGTGTCTTTTCAACTTAAGAACGACTTGAATGTTTCAAGGTTAGGTGATCTGGAAGACAAAGATATCTCTGAAAAAGCAAATGAAGAGAACAGTAGAAAGAAACAAGTTTGGGAATGAAAATTAAGATCAATTTCAAGCCATTTATTTAATTCATACTAAGTATCAAATACCATCGTCCACACCGTGCTTATTAACTCACTTAATCCTCATAAAATTCCTATAGAGTACGAACTATTGTTATCTTTATTTTATGGTTGAGGAACTGCAGTTAAGATGAAGTTAGAGAGCAGAGTTCCATAAGGATGGGTGTTTGGGTGATTAGAAAGGGTGGGTGGCTCAATACATACTAAGAAGGTTAATTTTAGTTTTCACCCATAAGCATATTTAAAAATCACTTTTATTTCAGACAACATACTGTTTATGTACTTTTGAAATGTATGGAACAATTACTATTATGAAATATTCCCTAATGTGTAGAACATTTTAACAGTGTTATAGAGATACTGATGCAAAGGACTAGCTCTGACCCATCTTCCAAAGTTTCTTCATGCAAATCATGATTTTTGCCAAGAGTGGTTCAAAAACATCAAACCATTGTGAATTTAGGACAGCCAGCCAGGAGAGTCAGTGAATAACATTTTAAAATTTGTGTAGTTAGAGAATATTCTTAGACTTAAGGGAATATCCTGCTATTAAAGAGTTTGACTTTAAATATTTTAATATAGTTATTTACTTATTTTGTTTTTTCACCGTCCTCACCTCATGAAAGAACTGAGGTCATCATACTTTAAATTATCTCATTTTTCTTTCACTTTAAACTCAACCCATAATCTTTTCTAGAAAATGCATTAGACTGTACGATTCTTAATTAAGAAAAGATATGCTATTAATAGGGCAGGTATGACTTTGGCTTTTTAATTTTACTCGTGTTGTTGCGAGTATATAGAAATATTTAGTGCAAAATATTATATATTATGTTGACCATGTACCCTGGTGCTTATTGTTTGAATTGCCATTTATATTAATTTAAAGAAAATTAATTGATTAGTTTATTTCACCACTTAATTTGAAGACAGTTTTACTAACAAAGCTAAAGATTTATAGTACCCACTGCAACCAAATTGGAGGGAAGGAAGGAGGGAAGGAGGAAGGGAGGCAGGAAGGAAGGAAGGAGGGAAGGAAGGAAGGAAGGAAGGAGGGAAGGAAGGAAGGAAGGAAGGAAGGAAGGTGGGAAGGAGGGAAGGAAGGAAGGAAGGAGGGAAGGAAGGAAGGAGGGAAGGAAGGAAGGAGGGAAGGAGGGAAGGAAGGAAGGAAGGAAGGAAGGAAGGAAGGAAGGAAGGAAGGAAGGAGGGAAGGAGGAAGGGGGGAAAGAGAAGCTGCTTAGGAAGTGAGCAAAGCAGAGCAAGCAGTTAGGAAGAAAACAGGAGGCCCAGAGGCCTCAGTGCCAGTCGAGAAGGGAGTGCATTTCACTAAAATTGTGTTTGGAGAGACATTCATAGTAATTCAGTCTGGTCCCAAGCAGTTTATCTTCAGGATGAGTGTAAAGGAACTGGAGATAACATGATAAAGAAATGGTCGAGTCAGGATTTCCTTTTCCCCAACATACTTAAAATCTGTGGAAACTCACTATAACCCCAGCATGAGTCATCAAGACCAGAAATTAAAGAAGCCTTGATTTATTATCTAATCTCAAAATACACAGTACCTTCCAGATGAAAAGAAAGGCCTATTAATCAGTTTCAGAAGGCTAACTCAACATTTATGGTAATAGGGCTTGGCATGACATTTTTGTGTTATCAGATCTGTGCAATTATCTGAACAGTTTGGAGATGCTATAGAAAATATTATTTTTTCTGAATTGTCAAATAGGAAGAAAGTGAAAACTTTTTTTCTTGAATGTTTTTTATTGAAGTATTTGTTGATTTATGAAAGTAAAAATTCTTAAGATATTTTCAAAATTCTTTACCCTCTACAAATGTCAATCAAGTGATATTTCTGAGGATAGAATGCACAGAAGTTTCTAGGACTTGCATCTTAAACACTGGATTCCCAACAAGCTCCCACAAGGCACTAACACTCCCACTCTGTCTCCAATGCTTTAAACAAGTCTGTGCTTAGTGGGCCACATCTGGCTTGCCACCTGTTTTTTTATAAATAAACCTTTATCCTAACACAGCCAAGCTCACTTGTTTACCGATTGTCTGTGGCTACTTTTGCACGAAAAAGGTAGAAGTGAGTAACTGTAATGAGGCCACATGGTCTGCAAAGCCTAAAATATTTACTACCTGTCCCTTTGCAGTAAAAAGTTTGCCCAACCCTTGCTAAGTTGTTGGGTTTTTTTTTTTCCTCCCTAGCATAGTATCACTGAGCAGTAGATACTCATTGCTGGACACAGATGAAACATTTCCCAGTAGGATCTAGACCACTCCTCCTGGTCTAGAGATGTTGTCCTGCACACAAGGAGGAAGCAACAAAGAAAGGAAAGAAGAGAGGGAGGGAGAAGGGAGAGATGCAGGAAGACAGGACAGAAGAGAATTGTGTTGGTCCAGCTTACCCAAGAAACAGCCTCTGAGATGGAGATGCAGTTTCAGGCAGTTCACTGAGGACGGGTCTCAGTAACACCAGTGAGGGGGTGAGAGGTCCAAGGCTGGGGGCAGGTAGAAGGTGAGCTGCAAGGCACAGCTTCCATCCCCACCACCACGGCCACTCCATGAGATGCCCACTGGGCCGGCATTGGAGCTGTCATGATGCCGGCAAGGTGATGTCCACTGGCCTGGTCGTTCCGTCTACTTCGTTGTCTCATACCGCAGTGCTGGATACCCTCTGGGCAGTGATGCGAGGTCTTCACAGGTCAAGATCCTCATGCATCTTCCTCATTTTTCCTTTCCTCAGTATTCCCATCTGCTCCTAGGCCCCTGTCCAGTTAGTCAAGCCATTAACCACCACCTCTGAGTCAACGTATGTTTCCTGCAGTCAACGTATGCTTTTCCTGTCTACAAAGTGGATGACCAGGTGAAACGATTAAAGCCCCTTCGGTGGGCTTCTCCTCACTCTTGTCTTTCATGGCCATGGCGCAGCCACAGTCCATTTTCGATTTTTACTCACATACCGAGCCAACTCATTCCCTGATCCAGCTCAGACTTTTAGGTCCCATCATGGGGCTATAAGGATACCTACGTGGGCGAGCCAAGGCAGAGGCACTGGGGCAGTGAGTGACGGCGGAGGAAAGGGTTTGGACCAATTGCTCCTGCAGGCTTCGTGCGCTTTCTAGCTCTGCCTGGTCATGATGTAAATGTTCTATCTTCTGATAAGCGCTGCTGAGTCTGCCTGGCCTTAAAACGCTGCAGGTGTCACAGAACCCAGCTCCTTGGGGCCATGCTGGCTGCACAGTCTCTTGATGGCTAAAGATCAGCTGCTCTGTTTCCATCAAAACCCAGAAGCAGGGCAAGAGCTGATTTTTAAATGATGTATAATCCTGTGCTATAGCTCGCTGGGCTTGCTAAAGAATCCTAAGTATCTAATTGTGATTCTCCTCTGCTCTGACCTCTACATGACGTCTTTTTCCCTCACAGGTACCTGAAACCATATTTTCTTCCATGTCCTCTGGCCAAGCAGGAGGTCAGCTTGCCCCACAGCCAGGTCAAGTGAAGAGCCCCTTCTTGTTCTGAGTTCACTAAAGGACAACAGACTTCCCTGTCATTCAGTAAATGGGTCACAAAGGACAAAAGACTTCCCTGTCGCTCAGTAAATGGGTCACAAGCTGAAGATGACCACCCGGTACTGTACTTTATTTTTCAAGGTAGGATATGCAGTGACTAGTCCTTTACTTTGCATTGGATGTCTGGGTGTGTCCAGACCACTAGACCCATAAAACTGCACTGATGTGTAGGTCTTTGCATCATTATATGTTTTATCTTCCAGCCTCTGGAGTGCACCTGTCTTATCAATACCTTTTATCTTTGGCTACTCTTTGCTCATGCAGTCTGATTGGCATGATGTCATTCACGTATCATATGCCAATATAATGTAAGTATAGTGGATATATATGGACCATTGTATAATGGACCAATGCAGTATTTTGAAGAATGCCCAGATACATGGCAAAATCTCATATGTATCCATATGTAGTTTTTTCACTAAGATGGTTTTATTTTTACTTGCAAAACAGGTAAGAAATTATATAAATGATACTTTTCTAACATTTAAAAAATGTTTTAGTTTAATTTCATTAAAATAAAACAATATTTTACATAGACCCTATTGAATCCAATATGAACTGTAGTTAGAGACATCCTTTGACTCTGTAAGGAGGCCCATCCCTGGGCCCAGCATCTCGAAGGCTCACTTGCCCCAGGAGGAGTCCGCATGGTCCTGGGCTGTACCCACACAGATACCACCTTCCCCCCATCCCCCAGATCCCCACTCCAGCTTCTGAGATCTTGGAATTTCCTACCCCAACAGCCTGAGCACATTCTCGGACACTGGGGCTCCTTCCCTGGATCTGTCTTCCTAGGCCTCACTCTCCTTTGTCCCTTGAAAGGATTAAAAGTTAGGTATTTTCAAGAGGACCTTCAAGATGACAGAGAGTAAGACGTGATCACCTTCCTCCTCACAGATACATCAGAAATACATCTACATGTGGAACAACTCCTACAGAACACCTACTGAACGCTGGCAGAAGACCTCAGACCTCCCAAAAGGCAAGAAACTCCCCACGTACCTGGGTAGGGCAAAAGAAAAAAGAATAAACAGAGACAAAAAGATAGGGACGGGACCTGCACCAGTGGGAAGGAGCTGTGAAGGAGGAAAGGTTTCCACACACTAGAAGCCCCTTCGCGGGCAGAGACTGTGGGTGGCGGAGGGAGAAGCTTCAGAGCTGTGAAGGAGAGCACAGCAACCGGGGTGCAGAGGGCAAAACGGAGAGATTCCCGTACAGAGGATCGGTGCCGACCGGCACTCACCAGCCTGAGAGGCTTGCCTGCTCACCCGCCGGGGTGGGCGGGGCTGGGAGCTGAGGCTCGGGCTTCGGTTGGAGCGCAGGGAGAGGACTATACTACTCAAAACAATTTACAGATTCAAAGTAATCCCTATCAAACTACCAGTGGCATTTTTCACAGAACTAGAACAAAAAAATTCACAATTTGTATGGAAACACAAAAGACCCCGAAGAGGCAAAGCAATCTTGAGAAAGAAAAACAGAGCTGGAGGAATCAGGCTCCCTGACTTCAGACTATACTACAAACCTACAATAATCAAGACAGTATGGTACGGGCACAAAAACAGAAATATAAATCAATGGAAGAGGACAGAAAGCCCAGAGATATACCCACACACATATGGTCACCTTATCTTTGATAAAAGAGGCAAGAATATACAATGGAGAAATGACAGTCTCTTCAATAAGTGGTGCTGGGAAAACTGGATAGCTACATGTAAAAGAATGAAATTAGAACTCTCCCTAACACCATACACAAAAATAAACTCAAAATGGATTAAAGACCTAAATGTAAGGCCAGACACGATAAAACTCTTAGAGGAAAACATAGGCAGAAGGCTCTATGACATAAATCACAGCAAGATCCTTTTTGACCCACCTCCTAGAGAATTGGAAATAAAAACAAAAATAAACAAATGGGACCTAAATGAAACTTAATAGCTTTTGCACAGCAAAAGAAACCATAAAGCAGTCAAAAAGACAACCATTAGAATGGGAGAAAGTATTTACAAACAGAGCAACTGAGAAAAGAAAATCTCCAAAATATACAAGCAACTCATGCAGCTCAATATCAAAAAAACAAAAAACCCAGTCCATAAATGGGCAGAAGACCTAAATAGACATTTCTCCAAAGAAGATATACAGATTGCCAACAAACACATGAAAGGATGCTCAACATCACTAATCATTAGAGAAATGCACATCAAAACTACAATGAGGTATCACCTCACACCAGTCAGAATGGCCATCATCAAAAAATCTGCAAACAATAAATGCTGGAGAGGGTGTTGAGAAAAGGGAACCCTCTTGCACTATTGGTGGGAATGTAAATTGATACAGCCACTATGGAGAACAGTATGGAGGTTCCTTACAAAACAAAAATAGAACTACCATATGACCAGCAATCCCACTACTGGCCATGTACCCTGAGAAAACCATAATTCAAAAAGAGTTATGCACCACAATGTTCACTGTACACTATTTACAATAGCCAGGACATGGAAGCAACCTAAGTGTCCATAATTGGATGAATGGATAAAGAAGATGTGACACATATATCAACAGAATATTTCTCAGCCATAAAACGAAATGGAATTGAGCTATTTGTAGTGAGGTGGATGGATTTAGAGTCTGTCCTACAGAGTGAAGTAAGTCAGAAAGAAGAAAACAAATACCATATGCTAACACACATATATGGAATCTAAAAAAAAAAAGGTTCTGAAGAACCTAGGGGCAGGACAGGAATAGAGACGCAAACGTAGAGAATGGACTTGAGGACACGGGGAGGGGGAAGGGTAAGCTGGGACGAAGTGAGAGAGTGGCATGGACATATACACACTACCAAATGTAAAATAGGTAGCTAGTGGGAAGCAGCCGCATAGCACAGGGAGATCAGCTCGGTGCTTTGTGACCACCTAGAGGGGTAGGATAGTGAGGGTGGGAGGGAGACACAAGAGGGAGGAGATATGGGAATACATGTATACGTATAGCTGATTCACTTTGTTATTTAGAAGAAACTAACACAACATTGTAAAGCAATTTTACTCCAATAAAGATGTTAAAAAAATAGGTATTTTCTTTATAGTAGAATTGTTCAAAACAGACAAAAAAAAATACTTACGGGGATTTGTATTTGATTTCCAGCTGTGAGCAGAGAGATCTGTTTATATGAAACTGTAGTGGAGAAGCCTATTCCAATTTTTCAGTTTCAGGAAAAGTTTCCCTTCTCCTTTTTGGGAGCAGAATGTCATTTACTGCTTGACTGAACATCTGGGTTCCAGACGCCCCTGCAAACGCCTCGCTGTTTTCCCGGAGTAGGTCGACACCTATTCTGACCCCGTCCCTATGAAATAGACACAAAGATAAGAGAGCCAATGTGTGTTGACTGGAATGGATAATTTGCATATATAATATATATAATATGCGTTATATACATATATTCTATAATTTATATATAAATTATGATCACACTCGTTCTTTAGAAATGTAAACATTAAATTTTATAATTGTATGGTAGTTTTTAAACACAGAGAACTCCTTTTTGGGTTGCTTTGAGTAGTTTCTTTCATAGAAACATGCACAAGGATTTGTATAAATATGCTTCAATGTTGACCATGGCGATGCTGATTGTAGATGACTTGCTTCTGTGTTTTGTTTTGTTTTTTACGGAATATGATTTATTCTCTACTATACTTTGTTAAAGAGTTCAGTGATTTGCACTCAGATGTTATATAGCCAAGAGGCAACCAAGTGTAATACAAAGAATTGGTGTAAAGTCTTTGCACTGAAGGCCATACAAAGTCTCTTGCTTCAGGGAAATAAGAATGAAAATAAACAAAAAAGAACAAATAGCTCCCTAGGCTTCACAATCTCAATAAAAAATAACACCAACAGTTAGTGAAATTGTAGGTGTTAACATATCATGGAAAACAGATCTTGTGCAAATATTAAAATTAACACCCAGGACAATTGTATAGATTATTTTTATTATAAACAGTAAAATATATGTCATGTCTCAACTACAAACCTTTCATGTTGAAAGGATCTCTAACATGAGTTGTTTTCATATTATGAAGGGAAGAAGTTTAGGAACTCACAGTGGAAACAATCCAACAGCGATGAACTCTAGTGATCAAAGACATTCTCTTTTAGCTAATGTAGAGCAAGGACAATTCGAAATTACAGAGAGAAGGTCCTAGCTGTGGGTATGATGGGACAAGCCAACCTTGCAGACCAAAAGGCACTCACAGCTAGGGACGAAACGAACTCCGAACCAAAGCAGCCGAGGTGGAGCTGGTTCCTTGAAAGCAGTGGTTACTGTTCAGCTCGAGCAGCCCAGGGACAAAGGAGCAGAAAAACCTTCCCTTCTCTTCAAACCCACCACTCCCGCTACGTGGACTGGCCACCCTCATCACTGCTGTGGTCAAGCACGTGGAAGGCAGGTCAGTCCCAGTTCGGAGCTGTCATCTCCCTACGCAAAGCTGCCACGTGGATGATCCAGACCTAGTATTTTTCCTGAGAGCCACCTGCCATACATCTTCATGAGGTGACCTTGACCGTATACTTCCAGACCACTTCCTGACTAGGCTCCATTCGAGACAGACACTAACAGTGCCATTCCTCATGGGGCCAAACAGTTTTCCTCGGTCGACTCCTGCGTCTCCTCGCCAAGGCAAGAGGACCTCGAGCATCTCCACTGCCGGACTTGGATGGGAGCGTGAAGGAATGTGCAGGGAGTCAGGCTTCTTCACTCCAGAAACCACTGGGCCCACGTCAGTGTGGCGCTGGGCTTCGTGAGCCCAGTTGGATTTTCTGGGCTTCTTCCTGCATTGAGTCTCCTGGTATTGAACAGGAGCCTGCAGAGGAATGGACTGGGATGCCCGCGGGAGGTCCTGACAGCATCGCTGCGAGCAGTGTCGTGGGACAGACCTCTTCCTTACCACCCGGCTACCTCACTCCTCTACTGGTGGCAGTGCCTATAGCTGGATCTAGGTTCTCAGAGGGCAGAGATGTTCAGACAAGCACTTGAGTTGGGCTCTAGAAGGATACGTCGGCATAGGAGAGAATCCAGGGTCTCCAAGCTGTTTTTCTGTTCAGGCAAACATCCTGAGGGACATTTAAGCAGGGGAGTTCCTTCTTCTAGTTTGCCTGGAGAAGTGGGAAAACTGTTGCTGTTACAGTCCTCACAGGACTTTAGAACAGAGCTGTGTCATTAAGCAAGGTGATTCTTATCTTGCCTAACATGCCGGGAACCTTCACCCCACCATGGCAGAGTTCCAAATAGCTCATTTCATTCTAGGTCATTCATCCTTTCAGGTGGCATATTTCCCTTTCCCATTGTTGCTGATTCCAAATACCTGTCAGCAAGTTTCTCCTCCCTCTTGCCTATTCTTCACTCTTATGGTGGCACAGTTCATAGAAGTTGGGGACTTGGAAGATGCTTTGAAAACATTGTCACAGAGGCACTGCTTAAATGATTCACAGGAAGAGGTGGCCACTTGGAAGAAAGGACCTTATGGGGGATACACTGGTTTTCAACAACATGTTTCGAGAACTCTTGACATGGATTGGGTGTCAACCCAGTGAACACAATGTTTTGATTTAATTTATTTTTAATGTTTATGCTTCAGTATTTTTTGCACCGCTCTTCCAGAAGGTGTAATTATAGGAGACAAAGAGCTCTATTTGAAAGAATGTGATATATTCCTTACAACTTGAGAAAAAACTATGTAATTATTCTCAGTTATTTAAATTTAAGGATTTGTTCCCTTGAAGGCTGAGGACCCATCTGTGCCTGAGTCGCATTTCCCTGATGTTAAATGCTGTAGCACTCAATATTGGCAACTTTGCAACTGCACAAGTTATACTCAAATTATAGCAGTTTGCATTAGCTGGAAACTTAGAGCCATCTTTATATTCCTTGGGTTTTCCTAAGCTTGGCTCCTAAATCTGACATGTGCATCCAAAAACTCACCTTGTCTATTTTGTGAGATGGCCTATCCCCTGATTAGTCTTGATTCCTGAGATCTAACTCCTAAAATCACCTGGAGACCAGTTCGTATGCATCCTGAGCAGAAGGTAAACAACATCAAGATGTGATATGACAGCAATACTCTATTCATGTTCTTCATGTCAGAACAATTTTTAATATCTGGACAAAACCAAAACAAACCAAACAAAAAAATTCCAAACAGAGAAATCCTACCCTCACTCTAAGGCAACTCAGGACAGATGATTTTCTTAATGGAAACCAAGCTCCCAATTCTTCCTCTTGTCTGTTCCATGAAGATTATCTGTCAGTAAGTTGGAGTTTAGCTACTGGTCCAAATATGTGGCTATATGGTGGCCCAATTGTGGTCATGGGGACAAATAAGAATGATCATCAACGTATGCTGCTTTTAGTTTTCTCCCTTTTCCCTATTCCTGGTATGCAAAAATATAGTTTTCTATTATTATTTGGAAAGAAGATGGCAACTACTTCACCTAGATGCTTGTAATTTCTCAAGCAAAATGTCCCATTTCCTCCTTATTCTCTTCCAGCTTTATCTAATGAGATTTTTAGAATATGTTGTTGACTGGGAAAAAAATGCAGAACCTTAAAGTTGAGACACGTTTTATTTGACCTGTAAAACTGAGGACTTAAGCCCAGGATGCAGCCTCTCAGACTAGCTCAGAGGGACCGCTCCGAAGAGGTCAGGGAGGATCCAGGATATATAGGAGTTTTTGCCACAAAGACCAGGTAGTCAGAACATCAAAATATGACTGTTTAAAGAAAACCAGACATCTCAAGTTAAGGAACTTAGTGCTTTTCTATGTACGGGAAGATGCAAGTGTCTGGGCTCACTGAAATCATTCCTTTGATGTGCACCTCAGCTACCTGGGGCCAGTGTCCTGTGCTTTCTTGTCCTGAGTCTCCTCGGGGTGCACCCTGTGTGTGTTTGGGGTGGCGTGGGGTACTTTAGTGGCTGATAGCTTGATGGTGGGCATCTTGTTACCGTCCTGAGTTCCTTCAGGGCTCACCGTTGGGGTGACTATAATGTGATAGCTTGGTGGCTGCAACATCCTTTGTTTACTGATATATGGCAGCAACATTCTTTCATTGACAGTGTTCACTTCTTACATCTCCCCTCCCTGCCTTTTCTCCTGAGGAGAACTTTGGAAAGCCAATATATCCACGTCCATCAACCCCAGTCTTTTGTTTTCTTAAATGATTCAATACTCCCAGCTCGATAATGTTATTAAGGTTTCTACTATACCATATTTCACCTGTTTCTGGGATTTTATCTATTTTCTGTTTTCTATTCCAAGATAGTCTATTTTTTTTCCTTTTAAGATTGAATTATTTGTGTTTATTCATTGTAAGTGAGAATTGTGCAAGACTTTGAAAGGTGGCAGGGGCCCTGATGAGCTCTTCCATTCACATTGTGTCTGTCTTTATCTCTGAGTGCGTTACTTTATAACTACAGAGAGAGAGAGAGTAATGCAAATAATCTCTGTCCATTGAAATGCAAATGGTGTCAGATGGAATGCAATTAGTTATTGCCCTGAGAATATTGACTAGTTCTGCCAGTTGCTCATCCCTTTGTAAATTCATTTCCACATTCCTTATCTGATTATAAATGTGGGCTACCTTATCAGTTCTCTTTTTAACCATGTGGCACTTTTCTCTTTTCTGTATTAATTAATTAAACAGCAACAATTATTAATTCAATGAGATTTTAGACACATGTTAATTTTTTTTTTTTTGGTTTGAGGAAAAAAGATATATTTTGTATTTCAAACAAATTATACTTGCTAATTTATGAAGCAAAATTTTTCCTAACAATTTAAGGTTTCTCACATTTTATTTCTGTAGAAAACTTTATAGTTTTAGAACCACTTTCCCAGATATTTTTACATTTTAGTCTCTTAGCAACCCTTGGCATAGAGAACTAGGCAGGAGCTATATTGTACTTATTTTACAACAGAGGAAACAGGGGCATTTAGGAAGTTTAAGAAAATTGCCTTGGGATGTAGGACTCTGGACTAAACCCTGAATTAGAATCCAGGGCAATTTTTTTTTTCTTTATAAAGTGGAATGTGACACATGTTAAATTTGAATTTGTATGAGATTCATGATTTTGCCTTTTTTGGAGAATTATTCTTTACGATCCTTTTCCAAGGCTTCAAGCTGGTTCTCTAGACACTTACCTAGCTCATTTGGACAAAACTCTATTCCAGTCCTCTCTGCTGGAGTTCACCAGAGGCCACACCTCCCCCTGTGCTCAGCTGCTCACAGGTCCCAGGAGCAGCTTTAAGCAGAGGTGGGAGACGGCTTGGAACTGGGAGTGATGAGAGATGAGCTGTCTTCAGGTTGTCTGTATCTCAGAACCCTTTCCTCCTTGACTGGGTTTAACAAGCTCTCCTGGTGCTAGACTATATTTCAAAGGCAGATGACTAATAGCCCCACAAGAAAAGTGTACCGTATCTGAATAATGTATAACATTATAATGTCTAATAGTTTTATAACAATAAAAACTATTGTCCAATCCTTAATTTTAAAAGAAAGTTGCATCAGTTGTGAGGCTGGGGTAGTTGTGCATAGAACACAAATCTGAAAAGACTCTTAAGAGAAGATTATAGGATCAGATTCCATGTCTGGATATATTTCCATGTCTTGGGTGGAATGATTAAGTCATCATTTAAACACATCTTGTTCAGTCTTTTTTTTTTTGCTTTAAGGTTTAATTAAACATCACCTATTTCTGTCATAGCAACATCTATATAGATAACATGAGACCAATAGAATTGAATAGGATTCTGAAAGTCAAACTAGTCTCTATCTCCCTGATATTGTCACCACACTAAGAAGCCAAAAGGAGAAGAAACATGGTATCAGGAGCAATTTATTTTGTACATCTCACATTGTACAGTTTGTAATAGGTTTATGGAAAAGTCAGGTTGTCCTTCATTTATTTATTTATTGGACATTTGTTTTCTTTTATCAACATAGATGTCAGTTTCTTTTTTCTTTTCTTTATACAGCAGGTTCTTATTAGTCATCAGTTTTATAGACATCAGTGTATACATGTCAATCCCAATCTCCCAATTCATCCCACCACACCCCCGCTGCTTTCCCCCCTTGGTGTCCATACGTTCATTCTCTTCATCTGTGTCTCAATTTCTGCCCTGCAAACCGGTTCCTCTGTACCATTTTTCTAGGTTCCTCATATATGCTTTAATATACGATATTTGTTTTTCTCTTTCTGACTTACTTCACTCTGTATGACAGTCTCTAGATCCATCCACGTCTCAACAAATGACCCAGTTTTGTTCCTTTTTATGGCTGAGTGATATTCCATTGTATATATGTACCACATCTTCTTTATCCATTCGTCTGTTGATGGGCATTTAGGTTGCTTCCATCACCTGGCTATTGTAAATAGTGCTGCAGTGAACATTGAGGTGCATGTGTCTTTTTGAATTATGGTTTTCTCTGGGTATATGTCCAGTAGTGGGATTGCTGGATTGTATGGCAATTTTATTTTTAGTTTTTTAAGTAACCTCCATACTGTTCTCCATAGTGGCTGTATCAATTTACATTCCCACCAACAGTGCAAGAGGGTTCCCTTTTCTCCACAGCCTCTCCAGTATTTGTTGTTTGTAGATTTTCTGATGATACCCATTCTAACTGGTGTGAGGTGATACCTCATTGTAGTTTTCATTTGCATTTCTCTAATGATTAGTGATGTTGAGCAGCTTTTCATGTGCTTCTTGGCCATCTGTATGTCTTCTTTGGAGAAATGTCTATTTAGGTCTTCTACCCATTTTTGGATTGGGTTGTTTGTTTTTTTAATATTGAGCTGCATGAGCTGTTTATATATTTTGGAGATTAATCCTTTGTCCGTTGATTCATTTGCAAATATTTTCTCCCATTCTGAGGGTTGTCTTTTCGTCTTGTTTATGGTTTGCTTTGCTGTGTAAAAGCTTTGAAGTTTCATTAGGTCCCAATTTTTTATTTTTGTTTTTATTTCCATTACTCTAGGAGGTGGATCAAAAAAGATCTTTCTGTGATTTATGTCAAAGAGCGTTCTTCCTATATTTTCCTCTAAGAGTTTTATAGTGTCCAGTCTTACATTTAGGTCTTTAATCCATTTTGAGTTTATTTTTGTGTATGGTGTTAGGGAGTGTTCTAATTTCATTCGTTTACATGTAGCTGGCCAGTTTTCCCAGCACTACTTATTGAAGAGACTGTCTTTTCTCCATTGTATATCCTTGCCTCCACTGTCATAGATTAGTTGACCATAGGTGTGTGGGTTTATCTCTGGGCTTTCTATCTTGTTCCATTGATCTATGTTTCTGTTTTTCTGCCAGTACAATATTGTCTTGATTACTGTAGCTTTATAGTATAGTCTGAAGTCAGTGAGTCTGATTCCTCCAGCTCCACTTTTTTCCCTCAAGACTGCTTTGGCTATTCGGGGTCTTTTTTGTCTCCATACACATTTTAAGATGATTTGTTCTAGTTCCATAAAAAATGCCAGTGGTAATTTGATAGGGATTGCATTGAATCTGTAGATTGCTTTGGGTAGTATAGTCATTTTTACAATACTGATCTTCCAATCCAAGAACATGGTATATCTCTCCATCTGTTGGTATCATCTTTAATTTCTTTCATCAGTGTCTTACAGTTTTCTGCATACCCGTCTTTTGTCTCCCTAGGTAAGTTTATTCTTAGGTATTTTATTCTTTTTGTTGCAGTGGTAAATAGGAGTGTTTTCTTAATTTCACTTTCAGATTTTTCATCATTAGTGTATAGGAATGCAAGAGATTTCTGTGCATTAATTTTGTATACTGCAACTTTACCAGATTCATTGATTAGCTCTAGTAGTTTTCTGGTGGCATCTTTAGGATTCTCTATGTATAGTATCATGTCATCTGCGAACAGTGACAGCTTTACTTCTTCTTTTCCAATTTGTATTCTTTTTATTTCTTTTTCTTCTCTGATTGCCTTGGCTAGGGCTTCCAAAACTATGTTAAATAAGAGTGGTGAGAGTGGACGTCCTTGTCCTTTACCTGATCTTAGAGGAAATGCTTTCAGTTTTTCACCATTGAGAATGACATTTGCTGTGGGTTTGTTGTATATGGCCTTTATTATGTTGAGGTAGGTTCCCTCTATGCCCACTTTCTGGAGAGTTTTTTAAACCATAAATGGGTGTTGAATTTTGTCAAAAGCTTTTTCTGCATCTCTTGAGATGATCATATGATTTTTATTCTTCAATTTGTTAATATGGTGTATCACACTGGCTGAATTGCGTATATTGAAGAATCCTTGCATCCCTGGGATAAACCCCACTTGATCATGGTGCATGATCCTTTTCATGTGTTGTTGGATTCTGTTTGCCAGTATTTTGTTGAGGATTTTTGCATCTATATTCATCAGTGATATTGGTCTGTAATTTTCTTTTTTTGTAGTGTTTTTGTCTGGTTTTGGGATCAGGGTGATGGTGGCCTCATAGAATGAGTTTGGGAGTGTTCCTTCCCTTGCAAATTTTTGGAAGAGCTTGAGAAGGATGGGTGTTAGCTGTTCTCTAAATGTTTGATAGAATTCACCTGTGAAGCCATCTGGTCCTGGACTTTTGTTTGTTGGAAGAATTCTAATCACAGTTTCAATTTCATTACTTGTGATTTGTCTGTTCATATTTTCTATTTCTTCCTGGTTCAGTATTGGAAGGTTATACCTTTCTAAGAATTTGTCCATTTCTTCCAGGTTGTCCATTTTATTGACATAGAGTTGCTTGTAGTAGTCTCTTAGGAGGCTTTGTATTTCTGTGGTGTTTGTTGTAACTTCTCCTCTTTCATTTCTAATTTTATTGATTTGAGTCCTCTCCCTCTTATTCTTGATGAGTCTGGCTAATGGTTTATCAATTTTGTTTATCTTCTCAAAGAACCAGCTTTTAGTTTTATTATTTGCTATTGTTTTCTTTGTTTCTATTTCTTTTATTTCTGCTCTGATCTTTGATTTCTTTCCTTCTGCTAACTTTGGGTTTTGTTTGTTCTTTTTTCTCTAGTTCCTTTAGGTGTAAGGTTAGATTGTTTATTTGAGATTTTTCTTGTTTCTTGAGGTAGGCTTGTATAGCTATAAACTTCCTTCTTAGAACTTCTTTTGCTGCCTCCCACAGGTTTTGGATCATCGTATTTTCATTGTCATTTGTCTCCAGGTATTTTCTGATTTCCTCTTTGATTTCTTCAGTGATCTCTTGGTTATTTAGTAATGTATTGTTTAGCCTCCACTTGTTTGTGTTTTTTACGTTTTTTCCCCCGTATTTCATTGCTAATCTCATAGCGTTGTGGCCATACAAAATATAGCATGCATGTGTGTGTTTGGAAGACCAAAATCATCTTTTATAGCAGTCTTTTATCTTTTTTTTTTTTTTTTTTTTTTTGGTACGCGGGCCTCTCACTGTTGTGGCCTCTCCCGTTGCGGAGCACAGACTCCGGATGCGCAGGCTCAGCGGCCATGGCTCATGGGCCCAGCCGCTCTGCGGCATGTGGGATCCTCCTGGACCGGGGCACGAACCCGTGTCCCCTGCATTAGCAGGCAGACTCTCAACCACTACGCCACCAGGGAAACCCTATAGCAGTCTTTTAAATTATGGTTATCCAGTTTTCATGTAAAATAAACACTGACAATGAGAATAGCTTCCATGTATGTGACATGACTTTCTACTATAACTTTAAGTTCATAATAAATTATTGATCTACAGAATAATTATTTTCATTTGTCAATGTATGAGTGTTTTTCTCATAGCTTTTAAGCTGCAGAAACACTAAAGTTCACTGTCAAACTGATGAATAAATGACAATGAGTAAATTGACCCATTCTCTGATTAATTTTAAACATAAATGACTTTAATTTTATTTTGGGGGGTGGCTGGGTATATAGATCTAAAGGCAGAATGAAACCCCAGATTCATTTTATAAAATGAAGCTTTTTAAGTAGATGTTAAGGAGACCCTAAAGGTGGAAATACTCAATGTTTGTCAATTTCTATTGATGTTGGTTTTCATGGTCAAATAAATGCCCTGCAAATATCATGATGTGAGCATATTTTACAATGTCCCATGAAGAATATCATGGTTTAATTTTTGGCAATTTTTGCATGAATGAAGTTTTGATTTTGTTAGTTCACATATTTCTTCTTTATGCAATAGCCCTTCCCAGTCCCACAGAGGATATATCTTCTTACATGTCAATTCTTCCAACCTTGATGGGATATTAAAATGCTTGGGTAATTAAAAATTGTGTTTGGGACAAACATATTTATTTTAAAGCTCTAAAACCAAATAAGGAGAACATACTTCCTCTTTTTTCTCCCTTAATTTCCCCAGTGATCTTTCTCCTTTGAATATTTTAACTCCATTATTTAGTTCTACTTTGCATTCTCATAAATGTTATGGTAATATTCTGTATTTAGGTGTTCATCTACTTATGTTACTGTGGTGTCAATGAATTGATCACAAGAATCCAATAGGGAAATGCATTATTTACATATGAGAAATCAAAAGCAATCTTGATTTTTTAACACAGTTTTAAATTTCTCTTATTTATGGGATCATCTTCCTATTCATCTCTAATGATAGAAGAATCCTTTTCGGCTAACAGAGATGTTGTGTTGTTCTAGTAAAGGACATGCTTATGTTATGATTATTGAACTTGTGTCAAACAATAAAATGAAAATACATACAACTGAGATTTTGAAGCACTGGGGGATTTACAGCATGCTATCTTTTGAGCATTGCTGCATTTAAGGACCCAAGGTTTATACATAAAGAGGGATGAAAACAGAGTAATCCTCAAAATATTTCATTCTCTGTGAAATCTGTATGTGAGGAGATAAAAAGCAACAACAGAAAGGTTGTATGAATGCTTTTGATGCCCTTGACATTTTGCCAAATATCAAGAGGTTCAAGAACGTTAGAACAAAGGCTGTTCTTGTTTTCAGAGTTTGAACGATACGATCGAAGCAGTAGTGTAACTCTGAAGTCTGGAAAAAAACACTTTTTTTTTTTCCAAATGAACTCTTCATTAGCAGGATTTACCAGATAGGGCCATAACTTTTGTGGGATTCCCTCCCACCATGAGTCACCAAACATTGCCTTTGGCCTCTTTAACCCTAAGAAAAATATACAGCCTTGAGTTGAAGCACTAGTTTTGGTCAAATACAGTAAAGGCAATATATTGGCAAGGTATACAAAACATCGGCTTCACAGTGTGCTCTGTGAGAGGACAGAAGGCTTTTCCAAAATTACAGATCATTTGAAATATGCATAGAATATGAACCCAGGTTTCCTCTCTACGGGAGAATCTTTGATCTTCTAGCATCTTGTGTGGTACGAGCTTAAAAAGGTATGTAAAGTACGGGGATACTTTTTTGTTTATCCTCTAAATGAGGGATCTTTTATTAGCTTCTCTTTTTCAAATGAGAGAATGTAGGCAGGGGAGGTCTTGGTCAGTTGTGAAAGGTGATAGACCCTCGGGTATGACTCTATCCAAAGCCAGGGTCCTATTTGCCTCTTTGAGGTGAAGCTCTGTGTTTTAATACTTGAAAGGTTAGTTCTGGGAGCACAGGAACTCTCTTTTCTACCCATGGTGCCAATTAAAAGTTAATTTCTTTTAACGGACTCCATATAAAAATGCAGATCACCTTCTCAACTTATATTTTGGAAATTGGTCCTTCAAGTGTGAATGACTTGAATCTTTGGTCATAGAGTCTTAGAGATGAATATCTTCTATCCAGAATTTTTTAAAATTAGTTTTTATTGGAGTAGAGCTGATTTACAATTGTTGTGTTAGTTTCAGGTGTACAGCAAAGTGAATCAGTTATACAAATATATATCCATTCGTTTTTAGATTCTTTTCCCATATAGGTCATTACAGAGTATTTAGTAGAGTTCCCTGTGCTTTATAGTGGGTCCTTATTAGTTTTCTATTGTCATACTGAGTGAAGTAAGTCAGACAGAGAAAGACAAATATCATATGATTTGCTTATATGTGGAATCTTCCAGAAATTTTGACCCTACCAAGTAGCCATTTCTGGTCTCATTTTAGATAATAATCCCTTTCCTTGAGCTAATTTTGTTTTCTTATAAACTCTCTGAGTTTTTATTTTTAGGTAAATCAATTAATTGTGTTATTTAAAGAACAAAGTTTTTCAGTCAGATGGCCTTGGACCCTCTTCCTAGCTTTCAAACTACTTGCATAAAATTTCAATTAATATTTGTAAGAACAAGTTGTCCAAATGGCCCTCCTTCAAGGAATTTGGACTGAGGATGATCAATCATCTTTCCCACACCTCATCCATGGTCACTCTGAGGGTCATCATTTTACCAGCCATCAGACGTTTAGAAGATAATGGTCATAAAAGGACACATGTGAGTCATTTATATTGGCCATGCCCGAAAGTGAAGTGTGACACTTTCAGTAAAAGTTTATTGGCTGGAAGTCAGTCATATGGCCACATCGAATGACAGAAGAGGCTGGGAAATAAAATCTAGATGTGTGAACAAAAAGGAAGATAAAACCCCGGAATTTGGTAGTCAGCTAGCAATATCTACCATAAAGAAATATGCTTGCTTTTTCCTTTTTTTAAAACATGTCTAGTTATAAAATTAACACAAAAATATAGTCTCATGAATAATCCAAATAGTACAGATAAATGTTAAAGCTCTCTTTGATCACTCCCAAACTTTCTTCTAGTTCTCCTCCAGGCATAACTGCAGTGAAAGGTTTAATTGTCAATTCTTGCAGATTCAATTCTCTTTAATATAACAGACAGAAAGGGAATCTAGGTCACATGATGTATGGAGAAGTTGGTGTAAAAACAGCAATCACACAGTGCTCACTACCTGCATCCCCTCTTCCAAGAGCTTGGTACCCATTAACTCAATAAATCATAACAGAGCATCTATTAGTAAGTACCATTGTTATCATCCTTGTTTTACAAATGAACAAAGGGAGACACAGGAAGCTTAACCCACTATTCCAGCTCAGGGATTAGTGCCCTGTAGACTGACATTGAACCATGTGCCATTTTCCTTCAGAGTCTGTGTGCTTTACCATACACCTCACTGCCTCTGCCCGAAATGATGCAGGATGAACTCCAGCCTGCATTACTGGATGCAGGATGAACTCCAGTAATAAAGGCTGGAATTACCCTCCCATTGTCAACAAATAAAAAATTGGACAAAATGTGGAATAATTGTTTGCAGACATGGGACAGTAGACAGTGCAGGCCTGTGATCCTTCAGAGAAGAGAAACAAATAAACTAAGTCTTAAAACTGCCTTAGGTTACTGGCTGGAGACATTTTTGTACTGACACAGACAAGGGGGTCCAAACAGAGCACACTGTTCTCAGGACCTCTATGAAACATAGATCAGAGTTCAGGGAGGCTGAAATAGTTAGAATCTGTGGGGCAGAGTATCAGGAAGAGGAAAGCTACTAACAGGAAGATTTCCAGAAGGCTACATAGAAAGTTCTGTTGAGTCTTTGAGTCTACACATGTGTACAGTACAACCTCAAAAAAGAGTTCCAGAGAGAGAACAGTTACCAGAGACCATTAAAGAGAGAATTGTCCCAACTCTCCCAGGAGCAAGAATCATTCCTGTTTCCACCAGCCAGAGTGGAAGGGAATTTTGGATATAGGGAGGCTTTAGCACAGACCCCCAAAAGACCTGCCTTACTGAGGGTAAAGAAGCCAGAAAGAGTACAGGAGCTCTACCTTTTAAAAACACTTTAAAAAAGTGATTCAAAGAGAAAACAAATACTAACATGTGGAATATAAGCCCGACAATATCAGGTCTTACATTAAATCTGAGTAGAATAAATACTCCAATTAAAAGAAAAAACAAGCAACAACAAAAAATAAACTTCTAAGAGACAACAGATCTGTAAGGTACTTTATCACCTGTGAGAGCAAAGTCCAAAACTCTTTAAAAGAACAAACAAATTCTAGCGCTCAGTAACATAACATTTACAGGGTCAAACAGGCAATCCAAAAATTCCTAGACTGGATGAAAATATGACCCATAATTATGAGAAAATATTCAATCTATAGCAACAGAAGTAGAGATGGCAGAGATGATGTAATTTGTGATGAAGAACATTAAACCTGTTGCTGTAAATGGACTCAATATGCTCAAAGACTTACAGGAAAAAACAAGCAGTGAGAAGAAAAGGGATAAATATATTAAAAAAGAAACAAATAGAATTATTGAGTTGAAAGTCATCATCTGAAATAAAAATTTGATTGGATGAAATTAACAACTAATTTAATACTGCAGGAGAAAATATTCTTAAACCTGAAGACAGCCTTAAAAACCATCTAAAATGAAGAGGCCGGGGAAAAATAAAGACTGAAAGTAGATTAACAGAGCCTCAGCACCTTCTGGGAAATATAAAACTATCTAATAAAAATGTAATTTGAGCCCCAGAAGGAAAAGTTATGGGAAAAATTAGTTGAAGAAATAATAAATAAATGATTTCCAAATTTGATGAAAACTATAAACCTACTAAGGCAAAAATGTAAGGAATTACAAGCAGTATAAATACAAATCGAACAATACCAAGGCATATTAAGATCAGCTTCCTGAGTGCAAATGATATAGAGAAATCTTAAAGTCTGCCAGAGAGAAATGATATATTGCTATAGAGGGATACACATAAACATAACAGATTTCCCATCAGGAGCTATGCAACCCAGAAAACAGGGAGATGGATTTTTAAAGCACTGAAAAAGAAAACCCTCAAAAACCTGTCAATTTAGATATATGCAGTGAAAATATCTTTCCAAAAATTAAGGGGAAATAAAGACTATTTCAGAGAAAATTTTCAGAAATATAAAAGCTAAGAGAATTTATTATTAACATATCTTCACTACAAGGAATGTGAAAGAAAATTCTTCAGTGACAAAGACCATGGTGCCAGATAGACATTTAGATCTACAAGAAGAAATGTAGAGGTCCAAAAATAGTTAAAATAAAGATGAATATAAAGGGTGTTTTTTATTATCTTTATATACTCATGAAGATCATTGATCTTCAAAAGCAAAAATAGTAGCCATGCATTTTGAGGTTAAAACATAGATAAAAGTTAAATTTATAACTAAAATAGTATAAAATGCAAGTTAAACCACATTGTCATACTATTTCACACTGATGGGAATGGCAGCATTCTAAAATAGTGATATGAAAATACATCAAAGATGCTGGAATGTATCGGCTGACTTATACATGATTACAGAGTTATATTATAGAAGCTTGTAGTGCCCCAAAACCAGTCAAAGCCACGCCTGGACTTCTGACTTACAGAAACTACAAGAAAATAAATGTATGCTGCTTCAGGCTGCTAACTTTGTAGTCATATTGTTACACAGTGATGGGTAACTGGTGCAGACTTGTGACCAAGAAGCCAGTCACCAACCAGGTCTGGTCTCCCCTGGAGCTGTCAGACCTTGCTGATGAGAATGGAAAATTGTACGACCATTTTGGGAAACATTCTACTCTTAGTCATTTTCTCAAGATAAATGAAAAAATACACCACACAATGTCTTGCACACAACCAAATGTCCATTGGCAGCTGAATGATGGATAGACAAACCACGGCGTATCTTGTGAAATACAACTCAGCAATAAAATGGAGCAGAGGGTCAGCACATGTAATGAAAGCATTAGACTGAGTGAAAGAAGCCAGTCACAAAATGTATGATTCCATCTATGGAAAGCTCTAGAATAAAGATCAGTCTTTTATACTGGAAAACAATTCAGTGGTTGCCTGGAGTCTGGAGTGGAGCGTGTAGTCTAGAAATGAACAAAAGAAAACATTTTGGGTGATAAAATATTCTATTATCTTGATGGCTGTCATGGTGAAGCCACTGTATCCACTTGTCAAAATATATCAAACTGTGCACTAAAGGTAGATGTAATTTATAGTGGAAATTATACATAAGCAAATTTAATATGAAAAAGAAGGAGAAACTAGGTAAAAGTCAGAAGGCTTCCATGATAGTTTTTGTGTTGCCACTTCCTCTTAGAAAAACCTGGGGAAGTTTCTCGACCACTAAGCCTTGGTTCCCTAGAAGGAGAGTAGTAAGAACTTCCTTGCCCATAACATAGGGTTAATTAATATGCATCACCTGAGGTAACTTAAATTGTAAATTCTTGTAAAAAGACAGTTTTTAATGATTTCTTCCTCCATTTTCCTGGCCCTCAAGTCATGCTTACAACTTCTGAACTGAGTCAAGAATGTATTCTATTAGAGAAAAAGCAAATTTAGATTCTCTGTGTTTATTGACAACCTCCAATACAGTGTTACGTACACACACAAACCTGTGAGATTTGAGATTCGGAACAATCAAATATATGTTTTGAGAATCAGACAAATGGACTTTGAGGTCGATTGATTTATTCAGCTTTTGAACTCTAGCATTTATACACACAGCGATTCACAATGGCTTTAGCAGAAAGAGAACTTTTAACAGTACACTTGAGTATTTTTCTCTCTTTTACTGTATAATATAAGAATTGATAATCAATCATTCCAAAAAATAAGATATAAACACCATGTTCAGATTTGCTACAATAAAAAAGTGAACATATGGCCACCGTTGACACAATGAAAAACGTGATCAGAGGCAAACATGAACCTGCTTCTATTTCTTCGTTCTGTTTTGTTTTAGGTTTGGGACCTGTGCCCTGCGCTCCTCCCGAGGTGAAGCTGAGGAAGGAAGCGTAGGCAGGGCTCTGTGGAAGGAGGTGAGTACATCTACAGAAAGGGCTGGGCTCCCCTGAGAACAGTCCTGATTGCTCTACTGCCAAAGGTTAGCCTAATACATCATTCAGAAAGGGTCATTGTAGCCTTCTTATAGTTAAGAAGGATCACATTTGGTCAAAGGCCTCTAGGACTTCTATTAAGTTTCCACATGTCTTGGCAATAGCTTTGGCATAACCCCGATTATGGCTAACTGTAACCCAATTTTATGAGTCTAGACATTGGGATGAAATAGCATCCACAGACTCTCTGAACTGCTTCCTCTGTTCTATCAGGTATGAGTGCACTTTCTCGGCCAGGTTTGCGTTTGATGGTTTCTAAGAACCACCGTCTAAGAGTGAGATCATCCCTGAAACAGCCACTGCCAGAGGAAGGTGGGAGACCTATGGTGGCCTGACAATTATTCTTTCCAATTCTACGTTAGGAGATTACACAGGGAATGTCTGCATCTCTAAATATTTGTCTAGTGAAAGGAAATTCATGAACCTCTTCTCTTTCCTCAAATGACCCATAATTAGGGTTTTGTCAGAAATCAATAAAGCCAAAAATAAATATAGAACTGCTAATGCATTGCATTACCCATATTAAGGGAAAGTTATTACTGCAAAGAAATTGTGCGTATAGAGATAAGAAAAGTAAAATTTGTAATATAGGGTTCAAAGTAATGGATGTTTAACAGCATTTCCTGAGACCAACAGACAGATCTTGAAGAGCTCATATAGTCTGTGGGACTGGGTAGCTTTCACTTTACCTACTGCCCTCTTAATATTGCACACATCAAGTCTTCTTGAGAGAAAAAAGTCATGATAGAGAACAATTATAAGTTTTATTTTAGAGGAAGCAAACAAGAACAATGTGTGGGGAAATTACCTTGAAAGTTAGGTACTGAGATTAGTGAGTAGCACAGTGTAGTAAAAGCAAAACTCTAGAGCAGAGGGGAAAATATGGCTTCTAGTTTTAAGTATATGTTAAGTAGCTTGTTGACATTTGGTTTAAGTTGACATCTCCCCTACAAGATATAGGGATGATATGTGACAGCTTTGAAGCCTATATCATAGGGGTCTGTATGTAACAAAACACATCTGTAACTCTATCTTGAAGGTATACACATATTTATATATCTCAAGGGCCCCTAAAAGTAAATATTCAAAAAAACCTTGCCCCATCTATGACTTATTAATACCTCTTTTGGTAAATAACTCTACCATCCGTCTAGTCATCTATCCAAAAGTATGGGAATCCTACATAATCCCTTATTTACTTTAACATCCACTTTAATTGTATTTGACAGAGCCACAGTGCGAATCTGACAGGCCAGCATGTGGGGTTGGGCAACATTGTCTCCTTTGAGGTTCTCAAGCTATTCTGGATCAACTAGTCTTTTAAATTTTGTAGCTTATTAACCCCAATATTCATTGCAACACTATTTACAATAGCCAAGACATGGAAGCAACCTAAAAGTCCATCCACAGATGAATGGATAAAGACGATATGGTATACACACACACACACACACACACACACACACACACACACACATACACACACACACAATGGAATACTACTCAGCCATAAAAATAAATGAAATAATGTCATTTGCAGCAACATGGATGGACCTAGACGTTATCACACTAAGTGAAGTAAGTCAGACAGAGGGAGACAAATATTATATGATATCACTTATATGTGGCATCTAAA
Organism: Pseudorca crassidens; assembly: GCF_039906515.1. Lineage (NCBI taxonomy): Eukaryota > Metazoa > Chordata > Mammalia > Artiodactyla > Delphinidae > Pseudorca > Pseudorca crassidens. Next base: position 152,523,371 of record NC_090299.1, read on the forward strand.
AAATAATACAAATGAACTTATTTGCAAAACAGAAACAGATGGCAGCACAAGGATATGGTGCCCCTCCCTGCCCTGCCCCAGAGCTCACCTACAGGGGGCTAAAGGATCCTCTTAGTGGCAGCTCAGACCCATCCTGTTAATTCCTCACGTTGTATAAAATGAAAGTTAAAAGACAACCTAAGGACTAGGAGAAAATATTTGCAAACGATGCTACTGACAAGGGATTTATTTCCAAAACATACAAACAGCTCATACAGCTTAATATCTAAAAAACAAACAACCCAATCAAAAATAGGCAGAAGACCTAAATAGACATTTCTCCAAAGAAAACATACAGATGGACAACAGGCACATGAAAAGATGCTCAACATCTCTAATTATTAGAGAAATGCAAATCAAAACTACAGTGAAGTATCACCTCACACTGGTCAGAATGGCCATGATCAAAAAATCTACAAACAATAAATGCTGGAGAAGATGTGGAGAAAAGGGAACCCTCTTGCACTGTTGATGGGAATGTAAATTGATACAGCCACTATGGAGAACAGTATGGGGGTTCCTCAAAAGACTAAAAATAGAACTACCGTATGATCCAGCAAACCTACTCCTGGGCATATATCCAGGCAAAACTCTAATTTGGAAAGATACATGCACCCCAGTGTTCACTGCAGCACTATTTACAATAGCCAAGACATGGAAACAACCTAAATGTCCATTGACAGAGGAATAAAGAAGATGTGGTACATATATACAATAGAATATTACTCATCCATAAAAAGAATGAAGTGATGCCATTTGCAGCAACATGGATGGACCTAGAGATTATCGTACTAAGTGAAGTAAGTCAGATGGAGGAAGACACATATTATATGATATCACTTATATGTGGCATCTAAAAAATAATACAAATGAACTTGTTTACAAAACAGAAATGGACTCACAAACATAGAAAACAAACTTATGGTTACCAAAGGGGAAGGAGGGGAGAGAGATAAATTAGGAATTTGGGATTAACGGATATACACGACTATATACAAAATAGATAACCAGCAAGGACCTACTGTATAGCACAGGGAACTCTACTCAATATCTTATAATAACCTATAATGGAAAAGAATCTAAAAAAGATATATATGTATGTATAAATGAGTCACTTTGCTGTACACCTGAAACTAACACATTGTAAGTCGACTGTACTTCAATTAAGAAAAAGAGTAAATTACAAGCTGAGCCCATTCATGAATGCATCTGGGACTCAGAGCCTACTGAAGAAGGATCGGAATATGGTACACTTTGGATTTCAGACGCGTTTGATTGACAGGGGGCGCCAAATGGAAGCTGAACTGAAGGGAGAAAGAAGAGGATGGGTGAAAGTTAACTCGAATAAGTGAAAACCTTGGTGCTGTGTGTCATAGTGAGAGGTGGGACCAGAGGGTGCGAGGAGTTTGGGTCCCAGATTTAATACACTCGTGGCCCAACCAACCTGCCCACTCCTGCAGTGGGCAGAGTGTGGGCTGAGCAGGACCACGGTGACCCACAAGGGCTGAGGCAGAGGCAACAAAAGACCGGAGCTGCGATCTCACTGGCGTATTTAATCCCCATCTGTTCTCTCATGGACCTCCGGATTAGGGTTGGCTGCACGTGGGAACACAACTGACTTCCTTTGAGCAGGCAGAACCCCACACCTTTGTGCTTCCTGGCAAGTGAGGACTTGGGAGCAGCAATTGCACCTCAGCGTCTCTTGAACACTGGCTCCCAGTTTTATTTCTACTGACTCAGCAGTTTAGACACTTATCTCAAATGGATTTTTTTCAAAAGACCTCTAACTGATGTAATGTCCTTCAGTGTTGTCCAGTCCAAACCATTCTCAACTCTGCTGCCAGAGTCCTTTCTAACTTGAAAATCTCATCACTTTACTTCCGTGCTTTAATTTCTTTAATGGCACTCCCAGACTTATGAAATACAATGAAATTTCTTTCCAAAAGCCATAGAACCTGTCTAGCAATGACTCTTGCAATTCTCTTTCATGAATTTAATATATTTATACTTGAATATGTATATATGTGTATGTAGGTATATATATAATATATGAATACATATACAGTATTGTACATAAATAGTCAAACATATATACACATACATAGTCATTTTACAAATACATTCTGAGTAACTGTTGTATTTTTCATTAAAGAAACTTACATTTCGAAGGGCAAGAATGAATAATAAACAAACCATTCCCTACAAAATAGCAAATTAATAAAATAAGTAGTATCACTAAAGGGGGTATGGAATAGAGTGACTGAAGCATGGAGAGGGAATAAGGGCTGCTTCAGGTAGGGTGGTGAGGGGACACCTTCCAGACGAAGTGATATCTGAGCTAAGACTTGAACGGATCAATTTACACAAACAGCCGGGGTAAGAGAAGTCCCAGGAGAGAAGAACAAGTGTAAAGACTGCATCTCCTCCTCAAGACAGCAAAGGCCAGAGTAGCTGGAACATTGCTGGGAGTGGGTAGAGAGGACTGGTTTAAGGTAAAATTTTAAAAGTCAACAGAGCCAGATAGTGTATAATAACAGCTATTCTATTAGCAAGAAGGGCAATAACATAATAATAACATATAACATACACAATGGACCAAACATTATTTCAAGCAAACATTAACTAATTTATTTCTAATCCTATGTCTATGACAAAGGTACTATTATTAATCACTATTTTGCAAATTAGGACACTGAACAAGGAGAAAATAAATGGCTCAGGCAAGATCATATAGAAAAATGTATAGCTGGTAAGTGACGGAATCTGTTACTAACACAAGTGGTCTGGCTTTAGAATCTAATCACCATTCCTATTATATATGGAGGAATCTGTCAGATTGAGTAAGTATTTTAATTGCTTCTAAGTGCAATGGGGAGCTAACGCAGAGTATTAAGCAAGGGAGGTAAGATCTACCCTTTAAAAAGATTCCTCTAGACACTTTGTGGGTTTTTTTGAAAGGCAGTACTTACAAAACAAGAGGCAAAAGAGATCAGTTAAAGTACAAATGCAGTCATCTGGCCAAGAGATTATCGTGATTTGGGCAAAGTGAGAGCAGATGAGCTAATGAGAATTCCACCAGTTCCAATGGATCTTAAAGATGGAGGCAAAAGATTTATTGATCGATAACAAGTAGAGATTATGAAATAAGGCTCTCAAGGAAGACTTAATTTTGGCTCATTGACTGTGTGGATGGTGATCCCGTTAATGTCAGATGGGAGGGAAGTAAGATGGGAAGAGTAGGATATAGAGGATTTTTCTCGGGAAATGTTAAGCGTGGCTTGAGTATTCGGTATCCAAGTGGAGATTTAAGGAGACAGCTGAAAATAAGTATTGGGTGCTCAGGGCGAGGTTGGAGCTGAAGGTATAAATCTGGGCATCATCAGTATATGGGTAACACATAAAGCTAAGGGACCAAATGAGTTCATCGCCTTGAAAAAGAACACAGTCGGCATTCTGGTTTATTTGTTATATCCCGAAATTCCTTGACGTCTCAAGGCTTTTGACCTTTTCAGGCAGTTAGGTAATAATTTTCTCTGAAAAAAATATATCTCATCTCGAGTCTTCGATCTCTAGTAAAGCTTTTTTTCTGATTATTTACGAAGTGTTAGGGACTACTGGAAATGTTTATTCCTTCTTTTCTTCCATCCATCCATCCATCCATCCATCCAACAGGCTTACGTTGGGTTATGTTCACTAACCTGTGCTATGGAGTTTGAAAAGCATTTGGGGCTGCATAGTAAATACAAAGTACTATGCCCCTGTCCTTTGGAATTTTGTTGTCTGCATACATTGTTTAAGGCCATATTTTTCCAGCTTTGATCTGAAACATAGTGGATCATTAAAACAATTTAATAGATCGGCATGAAAAAAAGTAATAGAAAAAATAAAATAGAAAATATCAGAGTGTATCATGCATAATAATAATTACTGCTCTCTGAATCATTTCCCCCCCAATGTATGTGTCTACTAGGTTGAAAAATAATGTGTATTTTTTTTATTATGGAGAATTCAAAACATTCTTTCAAATATTTGAAAGCCACGTATATGTCTCTCTCCCCACTTGACTTAACTGTGGAGGAAGGAACCAGATCTTTTATGAATCTTTTTACCTCTGAATCATCAGAACACAGCTCCTGATGTAGGCTGGGCTAGCAATAATATTTGTTGGAAAGGTAGTAGGAGGGAGAGAAGTCACAGAAAGGGGACATCTGAAGGAGGCAGCACAAACGCTTCGGTGGAAGTGGGTTTCTGCTATCACGAGTGGTTAGCCAAGCCCTGGGATTCCCTGCATTTCACTGGGAAGACAAGTGCCGAGTGACTCCAGAAGCAGCCGTATCATAGTCACTAATTGTACCACAGAATGAAGGAACACCAGGGTATCAATTTAAAGGAAAGACATTTTAATGTCCTGTCCTGTGTTCGTTGTTATCAAAGACTGAATTTTTGATCAACACCAATTCCCTTTCTGCATTGAAAAATAAATAAATATTAAATGGTTGTTCCTTGGTTTATCTCTAATTAATTGATGTGAACTTTTATCCTCTGGACCAATGTGCATCTCCGATCTCTCTGATCTGTAGATATCTTCTACATCCTTGGCAATAATTCATATTCTTAGGAGAAAGAAGTCTATGGGTGAATGGAATGCTTGATCTCAGAAAATGGAAAAGAATTCAAGCTCTGGTTAGTTTATGATAAGGACATTCCTTTGCTGGGAAGAATGGTAAAAGCTTTTATCTTGATTTAGTCCTTGCTTTCCATTCTTTCATTAAATCCAAATTTCAAGTAATAGGCCATAAATATGCATTTAAAAAATTTATTCTTTTTCTGCATAAAATATTTATTTCCTAGGTCCTGTGAACTGGAACGGTGTTTGTTCACATGTGCTTAAATTTAAAACACCAAATCTGAAGATGCAGAAAAATATGTGGAACTGCTCTGCTTTGCCTAGTGACTATCTTCTAAAGAACTTTTATAGCAAAATGTACTTATTATTTTCACAGTATTTATAGAAAAGAAGGTTAGAGGGGAAAAAATTCTGAATATATGAGTGTCTTGATAATGTTTTGTTTAAGGAGGGAAGGAGGAAAGAAGGGGAAGGAGGAAGAGAGTGTGAGAGAAAGAGGAGTTAGGGTGAGAGCTATGAAGGAGGCTTCTGACATCTATGTGTTGCCATGGGAACAGCATCCCACTTCTTCCAAAGCAACAGCAATAATAATGAAGTTTACCTGGAAACAGAAATAGAAAGCCCCCTAAAGAAGCCTGGTCCTACTTCAGCACAATATATTCCTGGAAAAGTATTCATATTAACTTCCAGAATTTAAAATACTTTTTACCTAATTAGAGAACAACATAATTATTCGTTAAAAATCGAATTATCAGCTTCCGCAAGCACAGCAGCAGTGACGATGCGGCATATGCATGCAGTGGGGAAGAAACTGTATTCCCAGAGATTCTTTCCCAGAAGAAGAAATCTTTTCTCTTGGCTAAAAATCCATAGGGCAGGAGGAGAACTCGGTGAACTGCACGTCTGAGATGAAGTAGGGGTGGGAGGTTTCAGATACACAGAAATTAGAGTGAACGCCCCTACCCTCCTTGCCCACCCACACATGTTTTCTGTGTGGTTACGTCACATGCCTGGCATACAGGCAGCGCTCAATAAGTGTTAGATGCTATGTTGAATGGATTGAAATGGATGACCTAGTGCAACACCCTAGAAGGTGGACACAGGAGTGTGGTGGGCACAGCGATGAGCTCTCAAAGATATCCACATCCTCATGCCAGGACCCAGGATAGGCCTTGTTGTACCTCAAAGGGGAATTAAGGTTTGTCATGGGATTAATGTTGCTGATCAGCTGATTTTAAAATAGAGACATTACCCTGGGTTAATTTCGGGGCCCAGTACTTCATCCCAAGGCTCCTTAAAACCAGAGGAAGAGTTAGGGGAGGAAGTTAGTGATGTGACGTGACAGTGCGCCATTCCTCACTTTTCAGATGAAGGAAGGACCGGAAGTGCAGGGCCAGCAGACTCTCTTAGAGGCTCCAGAAAATGACACAGCCCAGTGACATATTGATTGTATCCCAGTGAGACCTGCTTCAGACTTTTGACCTACAGAACTGTAAGATAACACACTTTGTGTTCATCTAAGACACTAAAGCTGTGGTCAATTGTTATAGCAAAATAGAAAACTATTAGTGAGTAAGATTACAGAAATCTGCAGAAATGATTTTGTTAGTGATGTTCAGGCAAAATTGAAACAGATCTCAGGACTGGAGACATCTCATTGAAAATGTCACATTCTTAAATGTACAGGAAAACTTTAAAAATTCAGATCATGTGTGTTCATTTACTGTCAGGGTTAAAAATCTGTATTTAAATCAGTGCACCCTGTCATCGGCTCCTACTCTGTCCCCTCCTCCACTGTCTGTCCTCACTGCCACCCCACAGCTATGTATGCATACGCACGTGTGTGTACTTCATCACACACATGCACACACACACACACATTTATGGCATTTTAATTGTATGTACATTAGGTACTTTTCAAATTTTTCATACTTGACTATACTTGTGACACATCACAACACTAACAAATTATTTATTTCTTGAAATTCTCTGTTTCTTTCACATCCAAGACACCATGCTTTCCATTTTTTCTCTTCCTCTCTCAGCACTCCTTCTTATTTTTTCTTTCGTCTTCCTTAACATTTTTATTGTTACAGGGAATAGAGACTCTCAGTAATTCAAGTGCTAGTGACAGGGTAAGCTTTAAATATGTAAGAAGCAATAAGAGAAGTTGGAAAGCATGGAAATCTTAGCAACCAGGGTAGGAACTTCCTGCGCAAGAAGGCTGCACAAGCCACTGGACCAACCTCACTCAGCAGGAGGCAGTCAACAAAAGCAGGAGAAACTATGACCCTGCAGCCTGCTGAACGAAGACCATAAACACAGTGGGTTAGACAAAATGAAATGACATAGAAATACGCTGCAGATAATGGAGCAAGGTAAAATCCCACAATGCCAAATAAGTGAAGAGGAAATTAGCAAGCTACCTGACAAAGAATTCAGAGTAATGATAATAAAGATGATCCAAGATCTAGAAAGGAATGGAGAAAATACAAGAAATATTTTAAAAGGATCTAGAAGAACTAAAGAACAAACCATCAGTGATGAATAACACAACTGAAATGAAAAATACACTAGAAGGAATCAACAGCAGAATAACTGAGGCAGAAGAAAGAAGAAGTGAGCTGGATGATAGAAAGGTAGAAATAACTGCTAAGGAACAGAATAAAGGGAAAAGAATGGAAAGAATTGAGGACAGTCTCAGAGACCTCTCGGAAACATCAAACGCACCAACATTCGAATCATAGGGGTTCCAGAAGAAGAAGAGAAAGGGAAAGGTCCTGAGAAAATACCTGAAGAGACTATAGTTGAAAACTTCCTTAACATGGGAAAAGAAATAGTCAATCAAATCCAGGAAGCACAGAGAGTTCCATACAGGATAAACCCAAGGAGAAACACACTGAGACACATATTAATCTAACTAACAAAAATTAAATACAAAAAAAAATATTAAAAGCAGCAAGGGAAAAGCAACAAACAAGGGAGTACCCATAAAGTTATCAGCTGATTTTTCAGGAGATATTTTGCAGGTCAGAAGGATTGGCAGACATATTTAAAGTGATGAAAGGGAAAAACCTAAACCAAGATTACTCTGCTCAGTGAGGATCTCATTTAGAATTGACAGAGAAATCAAACCCTTCACAGACAAGAAAAAGCTAAGAGAATTCAGCACCACAAAACCAGCCTTACAACAAATGCTAAAGGAACTTCTCTAGGTGGGAAAAACAAGAAAAGAAAAAGACCTACAAGAACAAACCCAAAACAATTAAGAAAATGGTAATAGGGACATACATATATAATTACCTTAAATGTAAATGGATTAAATGCTCCAACCAAAAGACACAGACTAGCTGAATGGATACAAAAATAAGACCTGTATATATGCCGTCTACAAGAGACCTACTTCAATCTAGGGACCATACAGACTAAAAGTGAGGGGATAGAAAAAGAATTTCCATGCAAATGCAAATCAAAAGAAAGCTGGAGTAGCAATATTCATATCAGATAAAATAGACTGTGAAATAAAGACTATTACAAGAGACAAGGAAGAACACTACATATTGATCAAGGGATCAATCCAAGAAGAAGATAGAACAATTGTAAATATTTATGCACCCAACATAGGATCACCTCAATACATAAGGCAAATGCTAACAGCCATAACATGGACATCGACAGTAACACAATCATAGTAGGGGAATTTAGCACCGCACTTAAACCAACTGACAGATCATCCAAACAGGAAATAAATGAGGAAACACAAGCTTTAAATGACACAATAGACCAAACAGACTTAATTGGCATTTATATGACATTCCACCTGAAACTGGTAGAATAAACTTTCTTCTCAAGTGCTCATGGAACATTCTCCAGGATAGATCACATCTTGGGTCACAAATCGAGCCTCAGTAAATTTAAGAAAATTGAAATTGTATCAAGCATCTTTTCCAACCCCAACATTATGAGATTAGAAATCAATTACAGAACAAAAAAACTGCAAAAAATACAAACGCATGGAGGCTAAACTACACACTACTAAATAACCTAGAGATCACTGAAGAAATTAAAGAGGAAATTCAAAAATCACTAGAAACAAATGACAATGAAAACACAACTACCCAAAACCTATGGGATCCAGCAAAAGCAGTTCCAAGATGGAAGTTTATAACAATACAATCCTACCACAAGAAACAAGAAAAATCTCAAACAAACAACATAAACTTACACCCAAAGGAACTCGAGAAAGAAGAACAAACAAAACCCAAACTTAGTAGAAGGAAAGAAATCATAAAGATCAGAGTAGAAATAAATGAAATAGTAATGAAGAAAACAATAGCAAAGATCAATAAAACTAAAAGCTGGTTCTTTGAGAAGATAAACAAATTTGATAAACCTTTAGCCAGACTCATCAAGAAAAAAAGGAAGAGGACTCAAATCAGTAAAATTAGAAATGAAAAAGGAGAAGTTACAACCGACACCATAGAAATACAAAGGATCATAAGAGAATAATACAAGCAACTATATGCCAATAAAATGGACAATCTAGAGGAAATGGACAAATTCTTAGAAAAGTACAACCTTCCAAGACTGAACTAGAAGAAATAGAAAATATGAACAGACCAATCGCAAGTAATGAAATTGAAACTGTAATTAAAAATCTTCCAATAAACAAAAGTGTAGGACCAGGTGGCTTCACAGGTGAATTCTATCAAACATTTAGAGAAGAGCTAGCACTTATCCTTCTCAAACACTTACAAAAAATTGCAGAGTGTGGAACACTGCCTGACTCATTCTATGAGGCCACCATCTCCCTGATACCAAAACCAGACAAAGATATCACAAAAAAAGAAAAGTACAGGCCAATATCACTGATGAACACAGATGCAAAAATCCTCAACAAAATACTGGCAAACAGAATCCAATAGCACATTAAAAGGATCATATGCCATGACAAAGTGGGGTTTATCCCAGGGATTCAAGGATTCTTCAATATATGCAATCAATCAATGTGATACACCATACACAAAAATAAACTCAGAATGGATTAAAGACCAAAATGTAAGGCCAGACACTATAAGACTCTTAGAGGAAAACATAGGCAGAACACTCTATGACGTAAATCACAGCAACATCTTTTTTGACCCACCTCCTAGATTAATGAAAATTAAAACAGAAATAAACAAATGGGACCTAATTAAACTTAAAATCTTTTGCACAGCAAAGGAAACCATAAACAAGATGAAAAGACAACCTTCAGAATGAGAGAAAATATTTGCAATTGAAGCAACTGACAAAGGATTACTCTCCAAAATGTACAAGCAACTCATGCAGCTCAATATCAAAACAATCCAAACAACCCAATCAAAAATGGGCAGAAGACCTAAATAGACATTTCTCCAAGGAAGATATACAGATGATCAACAAACACATGAAAAGGTGGTCAACATCACTAATTATTAGAGAAATGCAAATCAAAACTACAATGAGGTATCACCTCACACCAGTCAGAATGGCCATCATAAAAAAATCTGCAAACAGTACATGCTGGAAAGGGTGTGGAGAAAAGGGAACCCTCATACACTATTGGTGGGAATGTAAATTGGTACAGTCATTATGGAAAACAGTATGGAGGTTCCTTAAAAAACTAAAAACATGATGCCACAATCCCACTCCTGGGCATACACCCTGAGAAAACCATAAATCAAAAAAACACATGCATTCCAATGTTCACAGCAGCACTGTTTACAGTTGCTGCAAATGGCATTATCTTGTTCTTTTTATGGCTGAGTAATATTCCATTGCGTATATGTACCACATCTTCTTTATCCATTCCTCTTCTTGATGGACATTTAGGTTGTTTCCATGTGTTGGCTATTGTAAATATAGTGCTGCAATGAATATTGGGGTGTATCTTTTCAAATTATAGTTTTCTCCAGATATATGCCCAGGAGTGGGATGGCAGGATCATACAGTACTTCTATTTTTAGTTTTTGGAGGAACCTCCATACTGTTTTCCACAGTAGCTGCACCAACTTACATTCCCAGAGAGGTTAATGTTAATAACATACTTTATGATATTTTTCACTATAAAATATAGAACTCTAAAACTTAACAAATAGCCCCAGGAACCATTTCCCTCCTATCTAACAAGGGGAATTTTCCAACCTCCTCCTCACACGCACTGGCAGAAGACGAAACTGAAAGTGATTTAACTACAGGTGCATATATTTGGCATAAAAATCTCTTCCTTTGAACATGACAGAATCTAGCAAAATCTAGCACTAATGTAATTGTGTGTCTGAAGTTTTGAATGCTATTCTTTCAAATAAAAATTATATACATGAAAACTGACCCAGGAATCTTTAAAAACCCATGTCAGCTTCTACAATTCCATGTAGAGCTTTCTGAAGCCTGCATGACACCTTATTTTTGGTGATACACAGGTAAAATTATGCTATTTGGAGCCTGCAAAGATTATATCAGAAGATAACTGCAGAGAGTCAGCAGTTTGAGATAGGTAGGAGATGAATTGTATTCAGAAAGAAAAGCTTGGTAGAGAATTTTTGCAGTGTTGTATAGAATTGATTCAGAGAAATATTATCTTTTGTTTGCTATTAAGATTTGTCAGACCTGAATCCACAAAGCATATTGATTTGTTGTCAGTAAATTGCATATGCTGGATGGATCTGTTTATGCCACTATTGTATGAAGCTTATTTCATTCTGCTTGCTTGGGGCTCAGCAAAGAAGCTCAGATTTACCACTCCACTGTTACCAAGTAATCCCTTCATCCATTTTGAAGTTGATTCCTACAGGACAGAGGAAATTATCTCATAAATATGGCCCCTGACTTTAGCAATTTTGTTGTGATATACCCTGAAAATTATTTTCTTTCTTAACTTCCACTACTGATGCTTACCTGTTTGAGTACACTCTTCTATCTGTCTTAGGAGATGAGATATGGGTCATGTTTAATTTCTTAGCTGCTAATTTTACTTTCTTTACACTGTATTTGACTATCTAAAAGGCCCAGAATAGAAGCTACATATGGTATCTCTGCAGTACTGGCTGAACATCTGCAACAGCTCATGTGGTATTTCACATGTACCGAGTAAATTGCTTCCGTAAGTAGGACAATGTTGTATCGCTCTCCCATTAGGTTGAGTTGAATATTTATACTTTTATATTATAAGTTGCACAGTATGTTCTGTGGTATGGGAAACAAGAAGAGCAAGAGGGTGACAAAAATATTTTCTTGAGTTTTGAGCTCGGATGGAAATACTTTCAGGGAAATCAGGGTACTTATTACAGAGGAAAAGAAGTGTTCCAGTGGAGAGAGAAAAAGAGGAAGAAGAAATTCAGTGATGCAGCCCTGAGTTTGCAGAAGTGTGTACCTACCAGGAGGGCAGCAACAGTGCATTCTTCCTTCCTCTTCTTCCTTCTCCTTCTCCGTGTCCTCCACAGAGGACAGAAGGTTACTTTGAGCATTTTCTTGGGTAATTAGTCATATGTGCTCACATATGTCTATTCAATTCAGAAATTGCATTTACCTATGAATAGCTTACCTGGAATTGTATGGCTTTCCCTTATTTCACTCATTTTGAGTTTCTCCAAGGACTGAGCCCTTCAGTAAGACCTAGATGTCTAAAATTCTCCTTTGTAACAAGGTATCCAACTCTGATTGATTCTCTTCATGGACAATCTGAAATTCTTCTGAACCATTTTTTCCTCATCAAAATTTTCTTATGACTTCTTTTACAGATAACATGAATTCTGATAGGTAATACACTCAAATACAATCCCAAACTATTTTTCTCACACTGTGTGTTTGAGAGTTTTGGGGCTTCCAAATGTCCATTTTAAAAAATGATGGCATCATTATCCCAGTTCTTCTGAGTTATCTCCCATGGAACAATTTTTATTCTACCTATCTGGCTTATATCCTTGCAAGTAATAAGTATTGAAATTTTTTGTCAAATAGATATTAAATTTGTTAGTTTTTCTTTTGCTTTAAAAACTTCTTTGAGATTTACATCTTATTCACAGAGTGCTTTCCTATGTGCTAGGCTCTGTTTTAGGCAGTGGAATATAGAAATGGACAAAATCTGAACTCTTTAACTTTCTGTGTGTGTGTGTGTGTGTGTGTGTGTGTGTGTGTGTGTACACAGAGGGAGGGCAGGCAGTCCTAGGTCAATGAATCAAACAATAAGATAGTTTCCAAGAGTGCTAAGTGTCAAGAAAGAAAGCTGGGCAATTTCCCAGAGCATGACTGGGTTGGAGGAAGATTAACTCAATGGGGCAGTCAAAGAAGGCTTGTTTGAGGAGCTGTTACCTGAGCTAAGAGCTGACTGATACAAAGGAGTTGAGGATGTGAACATCCTCATGTGGGAGGATCATTCATGTTGAATGAAGGACAAGAGCAGGAACCCTACAGAAGGAAGATGAAGAAGGCCAATGTGGATGACATGTAGGAAACAGGGCAGAGTGGCAAGAATTGAGTTATATGACGCACGGGTCAGATCACATTTGGTCTTGTAGGTCCTACATGATTGCATTTCAGGAGTCTTCCCTGATCCTAGGTGAGATAGGATTCCATTGGTTGGTTGAAGGCAGGGAGATATAAGATCATATTTAGTACACGTATTCCTCTGTGAAGAAAGGGTACTCGTTAGAGAGCTTTATTCATTGAGTCCCTAGTCGCAAGCAGAAAAATCCAGCTTTCTGGTTTACTCAGAAAGTGATTCTTGGGTCAGCGTATTAATGAGCCCAGAGAATCATTGGCTTCAGACTCAAGGTTCTGGGCAGTTGTCTCTGGTTTGTTGAGGTTCTGCAAGAAGAGAAGCTGGGGAAATTTGTGTCTTGTGATTTCAGCCTCTATAGCAGGAAGCAAGCTTTGCGTGGCACATTCTTTGAGTGTAAAACAAGGCTCATATGTCGGACAGCTAATAAGGTGACAAGTATCCACCCAAGAGGCTAGTGCAGAGATCTAGGCGAATGGCCATTTTGGCTTGGACCAGTGTGGGAGAAGTAAAGACAAATCTTGGGATTCTAAATTATTTGGAAGTAGAGTCGACAGGAATTTCTTTTGGCGTGGATGTGGGGCATGCAGAGGGAAAGAAAGCATCAAGTGTAATTCCTAGGTTTGGGCCTTCAGAACCCAGGTGGGTGGTGTTGACAGTAACTGAGAATGAGGAACCAGGTCAGAAGTGGGTGCATATCTGGTCAGAAAATCAAGATACTCCTGGGTTATTTTATATTTGAAGCAGCCATGAGACATTACCTGGTGATGCTAAGTTTAGTTAATTATAGAGCTTTGGGGCAAGGTCAAGGGTAGAGATATAAACACAGCCTCACAGCCCTTTAGTCCCTTTTTCCAGTAAGCTTTTAGGTTTATTGCAGCCATTCTAGACTTTTAAGTACTTGCTTTAATAGTGCCAATTACCTTTTCACTCAACAAATTGAAATATCTCTGCAAAATGGCATGTGGTGTGAAGTGAAAACTCACCTGCCGAGCTTCCCTGGCCCCTGTAGTCTGACTGAGCCTGGTACCTTCACACTGCTCCCTATTTTCCATTGCTTCCCAGCAGAGAAACAACCACTGTGATGGTTAAGCCAGCGTGCTCCCTGGTTATCCCATACTCATTGTGAATTTTCTGATTCTGACGTTTTTTATTGTTGTTATTCTCCCAACTCAGAAACATTATAGTAGAATGTTCAAGAGAACTCTGCAGCATGACAGGCCAGAAGTGGCTCTGAGACTCTCCAGTTACTGCCTACCTGATCTAGGATGCATTAAAAGTCTGCAGTTCCCATCTGTGATGGGAAGACCAGATTCCATGGGGATAAGACGACAATATTTATTCTTTGGGGCTGTGGTGAGAACGAAGTGAGAGCATGTTTATAAACGCTTGACACACCCTGCAGACACTCAGTAGATAACTCTAATTAGTATTGTTCATCTTTCCCTTCCATTTCCAAATGCAAAAAATTCAGCCTTCAAGAAAAAAATCCATCCTTCAAGGACAAGCTCAGGAAGCTTCTTGCGGGGCTCCTCAGCCTAGTCAAGGCCGTCATGGAAAGCAATGCCTACCAAGATTTACTTAACAAAGGGTATCTTGACTATCCAAGAACAAAACACAGCGTCAGCTCCCTGAGGCTGGGGCCAGGTCTAAGCGTATTCTTCTGCAGCTCCATAGACTGAGGTCTGAAGGCTCTTTCCCACTCCCCTCTGCATCTGAGCCACTTTCCTAGCTTCTCCGTGCTTACTCAATCTCTGTGCTCATGGAGGAGGCCCCAGCTCCCCAGAACTTGTGGCTGCCTATGCCCCTGCCTTGTTCTGATTTATGACCGCCCTAGCTCCACAAGAGTTTGTAGGTCACATGAATTGTGACCCTTAATTTGTACCTCTTCAACTTCATTTAAATTCTCTAGAACGAGAATGTTTGGCCTAACCTTTATGATTTCCCTCGGGTTGGCTGTCCAGCTGCAGCCGGGATGCAAAATGAGGCTGCTTGGTATATTGGGCTTCCACCTTCCTGGAAGTTAGAGGCAGGACAATTTAAGCTAGAAGGGTTTGGGGGCACAGCCAGCAAAGTAATTTGTTGTCCAGGGTACTTTATAAGGAGGAGAAGGCCACTCCAGCTAACTCAGGTTGTAAGGGATTTAACTGAAAGGATACGAAGGAAACATAAAGGTGCAGGCCATAGAATACTGGGTCACGTAGGAGCTGGCAAATCTCATTGCTGTCTCAAGCTGATTCTGCAGGCCTCTGTTTTCCTCTCTGCAGGCTGGTTTATTTACACACTCAAGAATATGAACTGCTCATTCAACATAGGCAGATACGTCATCCATGGAGCTGTGCTAGGTTTTCTCTGCTTATGCAAGGGATGAGGTGTCCATAATGTCGTCTGTCCTTGGTTTTTCTCCATTGACTAGACATCTTGACACAGCAGTTTCCTCACGCCTCCTGATCCCACCACACTCGTTGCCCTGGTGACCTCACCCAGCCCCTGTACATTCCGACAAACCCTTAGCTTATATTTCCCGTGGGCCCCAGGCCATATACTCAGTTGCCTACTTGATATCCTGACTTGAATTACTTTTTTATTCTTCTTTCTTCAGTAAAGTGGATAAACGTACATATACATATTTTTTGTTTGTTTTTAATTTTTATAGACTTGTAAAGGTGACTTTCCGTTTACAGCTATTACAAAATACTGGCTCTATTCCCCGTGCTGTACAATACACCCTTGAGCCCAGGTTACACCCAACAGTTTGTGCGTCTCCCTCCCGACCTCATTATTGTCCCTCCCCCCCCCTCACGGGTGACCACCAGTTTGTTCTCTGTATCTGTGAGTCCTTCTCTCTTTTGTTTTGTTCACTAGTTTGTTGTATTTTTTAGATTCCACATGTAAGTGATATCATACAGTATTTGTCTTTCTCCAAGTCCATCTACGTTGCTTCAGATGATAAAATTTCATTCTTTCTTATGGCTGGGCAATAGTCCATTGTATATATGTGCCTCGTGTTCTTTATCCATTCATCTGGTTTGGGACACTTAGGTGGCTTCCATGTCTTGACTATTATAAATAGTGCTGCTATGAACATTGGGGTGCATCATCTTTTCAAATTAGTGTTTTTGTTTCTTCAGTTATATGCCGAGGAGGGAATTGCTGGGTCATATGGTAGCTCTATTTTTAGTTTTTTGAGGAATTTCCACACTGTTTTCCACAGTGCCTGCGCCAGTTTACATTCCCACCTACAGTGTATTGACTCAGATTGTAATTCTCAACTCAAACTGGACACGTCTCAAACGTTAGTTCTGATCTCACCTCCCTTTCCAAACCTCTTCTGACCACAGTCTGTCTAGTCTCAGTTGATAGCAGCTTTTTTTTCTACTTCCTCAGGCCAGAAGACTTGACGCCACCTTCCACTCCTTCCTCTGCCTCATACCTGTGGGAGACATAAACACTTATCACCTCACCGTTAAAATATGTCCAGGATCTAATTACCTCTGTCCCATGTCATTTTCACCCGAGTTACTTCACCAGACTTCTCACTAGTGTCCCAGCTTCACCTCTGGATCCCTCTATAATCTCCCATCCGTAGACTTCCCAGAGTGATCCTGTAACACATCACTCAGACTGCAAACCCCTCTGCTCAAAAACCTCCTTTGGCTTCTCCTTCAAAGTAGAAGCAATGTCTTTACAATCTTCTGTAAGAACCACAAGCTATCCCTCTGCCCTTTACTCCCGACTTTCTCTCTCACTGTTCACCCTCCTTCCTTCTTGTTCTTCTCTTGCTTCACTGGCCTCTTTGCTGTCCTCTGACAAGCGGGGCAAGACCTCGCCTCAGGGCATCTGCATGCACTCTTCCTTCTGCCTGGAAGTGCCTTTCCCACAATATCTACATCCTTCTCCATTCAAGCTTTCACTAAAGGTCACCCTCTCAGCCTGCACCCCTCTCCCTACTTTATTTTATTCCAAAGCACTTACCAGGGTTTCACATACTATATGTCATTCTTATTGATTGATTGATTCTGCCCCCTCCAGTGGAAGGTAAACTCCACAGAGGCAGGTTTCCGATGGATCCATTCATCACCATGTCCTCAGCACCTAGAAAAATGCCTGGGAGTTGGTAGGAACTGGACAACATATGCGGAGTATGTTATAACATAACATAAGGGAATGCATTTATGAACAAAGGGGGAGGTAGGCAATATTTCATGTTCTTGTTTGGTTGTTCTATGGGGTGCTCATGGAAGAGAATCTTTCTCACGCATCTGGAGTGTGTGAGGCATTTTGTATTTTCTGATTATTGCGTATCATCTGCTCCATGTTGTACACGATATTCTCCCCATCTTGTCAATAAGGACACTGGAATTCAGAGAGTGAAAGGAACACACCCAGCGTAGGCTTGTGACATGCACCCTGCTGCTGGCAGTAGGATTTCTGTCTACAGCCTTAGGGAGAACATTTCTGTTTCTCAGGAATAACCAGCACTTCCCTCCTCTTACCCTTGCAAAAATAGCAGCAGGAAAAATACCTATGGATTTTACTTCCTTTTGCAGTAAACAATTGAAAATAAACATTCTCACAATAGATAATAGACTTTGAAGTAGAGAACCCCCTGTTGCTATTGCATTCCTTCTCTAAGAGCCATTAGTGGCCTTTTACCCTTTTCTCTAAATATTTCTCATCAGGCCCTGCCCATCTCTTCTCTCCAAGCCTGCCTCTCTTCCTGGTCTAGCCATTTCCTGCTTAAAACTCCATATATTCTTGGGTTCTTAGGTCACAAAACCAATATTTTTCTCTAATGTTTCTGAGAATATTAATTGTAGGTTTTCCAAAACTTCTTCTACTCTGCACCAGACACGGTGTCTCTTTCCTCTGAGATTGTTCCTTTTCTTTCCTGTTTGGTTTCTATCTTTAATGTCACCAAGTCTTCTTGGTTCTTCACTGGCTGTACCTTCATGTTAAAGAGTAAATAGCTCTGGGTGCATGAGTGGGGCTTAACGGTGAAGCACACCAAAGGGCGACCCACTTCCAACTGTGGACGGGTCTTCCCTCTGATCCCTCCATTCTCCCTGTAGTCTTCTGCCTGGTGGGGGCACTGGGCAAACAAGAGCGTGGAGGAGACTGGGGGTCTCGTCCCACAGTCTGTAGACTTCCCTTACTCCACGGTTGTTGGCTCGTCACCTTAGCTCTCCTTGGGCTGTGCCCCTAGGTCTGCAGGAATAATTGCTTGCTGTACAGAGAGGGCTGTGGTCCTGGTCAACCCTCCAGCCTCCAACTTGCCCCCCACTTCCATTCCACGAACTCCACCCCTCACCCTTTTCAAAAGTACGTCTCCGGGCTTCCCTGGGGGCGCAGTGGTTGAGAATCTGCCTGCTAATGCAGGGGACACGGGTTCGAGCCCTGGTCTGGGAAGATCCCACATGCTGCGGAGCAACTAGGCCCGCGAGCCACAACCACTGAGCCTGCGCATCTGGAGCCTGTGCTCTGCAGCAAGAGAGGCCGCGATAGTGAGAGACCCGCGCACCGCGATGAAGAGTGGCCCCCGCTCGCCGCAACCAGAGAAAGCCCTCGCACAGAAACGAAGACGCAACACAGCAAAAATACATAAATTAATTAAGAAACTCCTACCCCCAACATCTAAAAAAAAATGTACGTCTCCAAGGTCTGAGTCTTTCTGAGGTTCTGTGGCCCAAATCAGGTTAAATTCTTGCAGTTTTCTTCCCAGGCAGGAAAAGGGCAGAACGTTCTGTATTCTCCCAAGCCATTTACCTTGGGTAAATTCTTCAACCTTTCAGGGCCCTCTTCCCTGTAACTTGTGGATAATATAGTATCTATTGCATGGGGCTATTACAACAATGAAGGCGTTGATGAAAACACCTGGCACATGATAGATGCTAGATAAATGTTTGGGTTCATCATGCACGTTCAATCTTTCCAAAATCTGCTGGTATCTCCCAGCTACTGTCCTCCCCTCTTCCATTCTTTTGTCCTTATGGAGTTAAATATTTGTCTTTACTCCCTATAAACAATTTAATAATGTTTTGAAAGCAAGTTGATATAAATGCACATGTTTAATAATTTAAAATTAACTCCATCTCACCAATGGAACCTCCTAAATCTATCCCCCTTTTACCTATGACACTGAATCTCTGTTCTGATGATCTGCCTGATACTTGCCAGCCTCTAGGATACGGCGTGCTCTCAGTCCCCTTCCTAGGGACCAGGGTCCTGTTACTGAACCCCAGCCAGACAACTGGTGGAGAGGCATTGCTGATTGCAACCACTTGCTTCTTAGGCTCTGCAAGTCCCCTGTGATCCGGGTCACCTTCTCTGTGTCCAACCTAAAGAGACACCTCTACTTTTTTCTTTTCGGTTACGCAGGCCTCTCACTCTTGTGGCCTCTCTCGTTGCGGAGCACAGGCTCCGGATGCGCAGGCTCAGTGGCCATGGCTCACGGGCCCAGCTGCTCCGCGGCATGTGGGATCTTCCCGGACCGGGGCACGAACCCGTGTCCCCTGCATCGGCAGGCGGACTCTCAACCACTGCGCCACCAGGGAAGCCTGAGACACCTCTACTTTTACACGTGGGAATTTTCAATGCTCGTGGGTCCTCCTCAGATCTACTAATCACTACAGTGTTGCTTGTTTTATCACCTTTTGGATTCTTCCCAGTTTTGGACTCAGCCATGCCTAGGTGTGACCTAAGATATGATACCTCTTCCTTTGTAACCTTTCCTTTCTTCATGTTTATGCATTCTCACTTCCCATTTTCACTTTCCTCCTTTTTCTCTTATTCATTTTCTTCTCAGAAATTTGAAATAGCACTTTTAATAACCTTTTAAAATATGACTTGATAGCATAGGTTGCCAGATGTATTTATATTATATGCACTAGAAATAAGTTTGAGTGGCTAAGTACACAGGAAATAATCAGCAATGCATTATTGTTGAGGGAGATGTGAATGTTTTCTCATTACTATAAGAAGAGACATTTTAACTTTTTATTGTCTATTAGCAAAACACTCCTATTTCACCCTAGCTGCACATTAAGCTTCATATTCCAAAATGAGAAACAGTAATAGGATTTTATTCATAGTTTACTACAATGAAAGTGAGTCTGTGAAAATGTCATTTTCATAATTACTCTCTCCCCTACTGCCATGACTATTAAATTAAGAAATACACAAATATTTATTTAGAAATCTTGTGAATATGAAGACTTTAAGATTGTACTATCTTTGCTCTTCCCTCCTATGGGCTTTTGGGAAACATAGCCATTCTGAAATGGACAAAATGACCTGAAATTTACTAAATGCACATAAAATATTTAGTAAGGTAAGCTACCGAGTGCTAGAGAGGAGCAGAAATTAGCTCGTGCTGATATTAACCATGGAGTCTACTAGGTCTGCAATGGGAAGGCCACTCGCTAAACTGTCATCTACTAATTAGAATACAAGGGCGGTTGTTTTCTGGTTGTTCACCCTTGCTTACACGAGTGTACACAGTTGTGCCAGTTCTGCTCCGTCTGTGATGGGCAAGGTAGCTTGTTCACCGTGCAGAGGTCAACAGGCTTTCCTCTGCAGAGCTTGGATAAAGCAGAAACCAACTTCTAGGAATATATGTCTTGGGGAAAAGGAGGGGAGAAGTGAAGGAAGGAAGGAAGAAGGAAAGAAGGAAGGGAGGGAGGGAGGGAGGGAGGGAGGGAAATTTGCCAGAACTAGTTCTCATGCCAGCAACTGCTCCCACCTCAAGCACTGAGTCACTGCTGAGTGCAAGCAGTCAATTTGCTAACATCATGTCTACTCATGCGGACTACGGGGTCAGAGATTGCCATCTAAACATGACAATCATGTAGGAAGTCAAATAGATCAAGCACTGCTTCTAATTTGAGTGTATACTAATCATTGGCTTTGTACATGCATATGCACCATCAAAATGGCAGGAATAGTTTGTAGAGACTTAGCATTTTCTAATCATGTAAACTTAAATAGTTTTTAGAGATTTAGTATTTTATAATACTTTAAATGTAATTTAAAATGTAAAAGATATATTAAAATGAAGGTAGGGACCCATTATGCTTTCATTTTATTGTCTGCCTGATCTTGGAGAGACAGATACATTTTCTCATGTCTAACCCAGTTACCTTTTGAATTCACATTTTATGCTCCATTCTACTATAGTCAACTCAACAGTTTTATAATTTCATTGTTATATTAATCATTTTTTTGAGAAAATTAAGTGCTCAAGAGTATAAAATTCAAATATTCTTATTTTTTTCTCCTATATATCTTTGTTTGCTGTTTCAGGAACTCTTCTTTCTCTGCTCTAGAGAAAAATATAACTTCTTTAATAAATAATTCTACACACCATTGTAAAGCAATTATACCCCAATAAAGATATTAAAAATAAATAAATAAATAAATAAATAATTCTTTGCAAAGCATTTGATAGGAGACCATTTTGAGTTAGCGAACCCTGTAAAATTACAGCTTTATGGATGTTTTCCGTCCTGTTAATGAAATTCAAGGCTCCTTGAAAAATGACACTTTTCAAAATTAAAAAATAAATCTTATATCAAAATATTATATCCGTCTCTCTCTTTCAAACACGCCAGGTTTAGGAGTCATACAGCTCAAGGTAAAGATGCCGCTCTCTGAGCCAGTTAGAGATTACAGGGAAGTGAGTTAGTTCTGGCATTTCATCCAAATGACTACAGCTTCCCTGCAAATGTGTAGAGTGTGGTCGATGGAAAGAGACACATTTAATTTGTTTTTATCCTCTAAGACTCAGAAGAGACAAGCCAAAAAGCCTTAAACGCTTTTCCTATTTTTAAGGTTGATTTGAATGCCATAAAATAGGTAGCGTTCAGAGCTGTTTAGAGCACAGTGACGTCGGAGGCAAGTGAGGCTCTGACTCCCATCCCTAGATGAGATTTATTGTTTTGCTCTTTGAAACTGTGCACCTGACGGTACTCTAAACTCTAGCTCGGTTTGCCAGTCTGTGGTCCACAGGTGAGCTCTCACTTTTAGATGTGTCTCTTTGGGACCACATTTTAAAATATGTAAGCCACAATTTTTAATTTTTCTTAAAACAGATCAGAAGCTCTGTCTCAACACAGATGCATACGCCCCACCTGGACTAACGGGCTGGAGCGGAGGAGGGCTACTTCCTTTCAATGCTCTTCGTGCAAAGTTTTGTTTCCGTTATGCTGCCTGGACTCGTTGCCATTTAGGTTTTCAAAACTTGCTTTGGATCTGGGGCAGCTGCTACCCTATGCGGCACCAGATTATGATGTAGGAGAGGTGATTCCTTATAGAGAGCATAAACTGGATTTCAGTCTCCTCTCATTCCTTCAGCTGAATGGCCTTGTGCAGTAGCCAAGCTGCCCAAGCTTATCCGGAATATACACACAGAGCCAGCGGCATCGAGATAAAATGGGGCTTCTGCACTGATTTGGAGGTTGAGTGAGCAAAAGAGCATAGCTGGCTCAGCACAAGTCAATCATCGTTATTTGGAAGAAAAGATAAAAAAAAACAAGACCTGGGAGGCCACTGCTTTGTTTTAAAGGGACAGCAGCATCGCTGACCCATACAAGGCACCTCTGACTCCTGTCCTATAAGTGAAGCTTTCATAGATTCTCCTCAATGTTACCTTTTTCAAAAGCTCAAATCCAGGAGCTTTCCTGGTGGCTCAGTGGTTAAGAATCCTCCTGCCAATGCAGAGGACATGGGTTCCAGCCCTGGTCTTGGAAGATCCATCATGCTGCGGAGCAACTAAGCCCGTGCACCACAACTACTGAGCCTGCAAGCCACAACTACTGAGCCCGCAAGCCACAACTACTGAGCCCGCAAGCCACAACTACTGAGCCTGCAAGCCACAACTACTGAGCCCGAAAGCCACAACTACTGAGCCCGCAAGCCACAACTACTGAAGCCCGTGTGCCTAGAGCCCATACTCCACAACAAGAGAAGCCACTGCAGTGAGAAGCCCACACACGGCAACAAAGAGTAGCCCTGCTCGCCGCAACTAGAGAAAACCTGAGCTCAGCAACGAAGACCCAACGCAGCCAAAAATAAATAAATAAATAAATAAATATATATATATATATATATATATATATATATATATATATATATATATAAGCTCAAATCCAGTTCCTTATTTTACGATTTGAATCTTTTTATGAGTGCCTGAGCCTCACGATGCTGGGAGTGGCATGCTGATGGTTTATGCTCCGTTTTTAAAGCCAGCTCTTAATGGAGACATTTGAAAATCAAATTCATAAAACAAAGTTCATCTCGGCATGTTTAGGCATTTATAAATGTCATAGCTAGGGAAGGACAGGACAGACCTTTCCTTTTGCAATTGTGAGGCACAGCTGAGGAGTCCCCCTGTGTGATGGCATCGTGGTGAAACCTTGCAACCTTCGCAGCTCTTCCCTAGTGGTTGCTTTCATGCAGAGCTTTGAGACAGGCTTGCAGGAGCAAACTTTGCCTGTGCTTTGCTTACTGACTGTTCTACACAAAAGCCTGGCATTGATCTAGCAAACAAAGGGGCACCTGTAAATACTGGAGATGATGTCCTGTGAAGGATAAACTTGTAGGGATATTTAGGGGAAAAAAAAAGAATTAAGCTGAGTTTTCTATGGTGACTAATCCATAAATGCTTTTAGAGAGAAAAGCTTAGTATTCAGGTGCCTGCAGAGAGGCACTGGGCAAAGTTCCTCATGTTCTACAGGCAGGGGATCTAGGCCAGTTATTTACAAGACCCTTTAGCTTGTCAGCTACAGAGCATGAGAAATATTTGTAAGCCAGTGTTATTCTTGCAGCAGACACTCAGGACAGCGGGGAAGGAGTGGTCTGCGTTTTGTTGAGGGTGTGTTATTCTCAGTAACCCTGGATTGGCTTTGCCTAAGATCATTGGCAAGAAGAAGGGAGAAAATGTAGGCAGAAAACAATCCATCAGGTCTGTGACGGTTCTGAACTGAACCCAGGGTCAGACAATCAGAGAGATGAATGACGTTCAAATGTTTACCGTTATTGGTTTTTCTTGGTGTTATTAGCCCCAGACTACTCAGAAGTAAACCCAACAAACTGGCAGTGCAGCTACCCAGGCCGGCCTCCCAGTGAGCCATGCCAGGGGCTTTCTGAGCCTCTGGGATGGAGGATGCAGCTTGGGGAAGATGGACTGCATAGTTTTCCATTTTAACACCCCTCCTACACTCCCCATTCAATATTTCATAGATTGGGGTTGACAAGCAAAGTTATCTGAAGAATGCAGTCAGATAGTCACATAGGATCCGTCAAGGTAATGACTCCCTTAGGAGTTTTTGGAAAAAGAATATTTCAAACCTGACATTTAAAAACACTGTAGGTTTCAGCCCGTCTACCATCCTCCGCGTTGCAGAGGCCAGGATCCAAATGCTATGCCATATGCTAAAATCCCACAGACACAAGAGAGAATTGAGGTGCATCTGACACTGTTGGAGCTCCCTCTTCAAACAGTCCTGGACGTCGCAGGCAGGGAGAAAGAGAACTCATTTTCTGTTAAATCAAGCATCCTCATCGAACCAGCTGGACATAAGTTGCGTCAACATGTCAGGAGTGACGGAGCATTCTGCAGTGGTCGGGAGATACATAACTAGCAGGGAAAGCACGGAACGTTCACTGCCTGGTGTTTGCCTGCCATGTAAAATTTTTCCATTTGAAACACTTCCTGAGTTTGGCTAGGTTTGGATGCTAACTTATGGTTAGAATATATATTTTAAAAACATACCTTTTCCCCTAGTGAAAATAATGGCTCTTCCTGGAAAAGTAAATAGGTACATCACTCCTACAGAGGTTGAAGCTATGAACTAAATGTGTTTCTTGGTTCTCATGCCCCCTTAGTGTAGCTTACCTTCAGTATGGGGCATCCTCTTTCTCTGTGCTCACATCAACTCATGAGGGAAATTCTGAAATTCAGCATCAAAAAAATAGGTATCTCAGAGTCTCCATCTTGGTCCTCTCCCTTTGCTTGATTCATGTAGTTTTAGCACCATCCTTGTTAGGATTTCCCAAATCCATTTTTTTGCCTCTCGACTATCAAAGTCTCTACTCTCCAATCATATATCCTGTAACTTTACCTGCGTGAGTTTTTCATACACTTCTCTTTTCTATGACTTCATTCAGCTTCTGTGAACTCATGATTGGATTACTCAGCTGTGTCTTTTTAAAATTTTTATTGAAATATAATTGACTTACAATGTTGTGTTAGTTTCTGGTATACAGCAAAGTGATTCAGTTATATATAAATGTGTGTATATTATATATATTCTTTTTTACATTATCTTCCATTATAGGTTATTACAAGATCTTGAGTAGAGTTCCCTGTGCTATACAGTAGGTCCTTGTTGTTTATCTATTTTATATATAGTAGCGTGTATGTGTTAATCTCAAACTCCTAATTCATTCCTCCACCCCCTCCCCTTTGGTAACTGTAAGTTTGTTTTCTATGTCTGTGAGTCTGTTTCTGTTTTGCAAATAAGTTCATTTGATGATTTTTTTAGTTTCCATATATAAGTGGTATCATATGATATTTTTCTCTTTCTGACTTACTTCACTTAGTATGATAATCTCTAGGTCCACACATGTTGCTGCAAATGGCATTATTTCATTCCTTTTTATGGCTGAGTAATATTCCATTGTATATATGTGCCACATCTTCTTTATTCATTCATCTGTCCATGGACATTTAGGTTCCCTCCATGTCTTGGCTATTGTGAATAGTGCTGCTATGAACATTAGGGTGCATGTCTCTTTTCAAATTATGGTTTTCTCCAGATATATGCCAAGGAGTGGGATTGTTGGATAATGTGGTAGCTCTATTTTTAGTTTTTTAAGGAACCTCCATACTGTTCTCCATAGTGGCTGTATCAATTTACATTCCCACCAACAGTGTAGGAGGGTTCCCTTTTCTCCACACCCTCTCCAGCATTTATTATTTGTAGATTTTTTGATGATGGCCATTCTGACCAGTGTGAGGTGATATCTCATGGTATTTTAATTTGCATTTCTCTAATAATTAGTCATGTTGAGCATCTTTTCATGTGCCTGTTGGCCATCTGTATGTCTTCTTTGGAAAAATATCTGTTTAGATCTTCTGCCCATTTTTGATTGGGTTGGTTGTTTGTTTGTTTTTTGATACTGAGTTGTATGAGCAGTTTGTATATTTTGTAGATTAAACCTTTGTTGGTCACATTGTTTGGAAATATTTTCTCCCATTCTGCATGTTGTCTTTTTTTGTTTATGGTCAGCTGTTTTAAATGTATTCTTTATGTTCAAGGTTTTTACCTTTACTAGTCTATTTTTACTAGAGCCTAAGGTGTACAGCCGCTGTACTGATTCAAGGTATCATAGCACTTGACTATTGGGCACTTGTCATTGATCAGATCAAATAGAAATGCCTATTTTCAGACATCAAGTCATTTTAGCTTATTACTTTACTTTCTAACTACATGTGTTAGTTTTTGTATTGGTTGTCAGGATGTCCCCTTCAGGAAAGCCAACACTTCTGCTTTTCTCATGTGCCACTCCTGCTGACCCTACACTCAAGTTTTCTTTTGTGTCTCAGAAAGCCTAGGAACTATTTCTGTTCTTCCATTTTTCTATCTCTCATTCTCCTTCCTTCTCTCTCCCACCAGCTCTCTCAATGCATATTTAAAGGTGGTGCTTTACAAAGAGATCACTAAGGAAAAGCTTGCAGTGGGTGAATAAAAAAAGGTCTCAAGAAGCTTATATACCAAAACACTTTTAGGCTACCTCTTGTCACAAAGTGAGTGATCGTACACTTGGATCCCTCCACACCATCTGCCACAGTAGACTCTCAGTTTGCTAATTTAAGATTTCACTCTTTTGTAGTTTCTTTTAAGAATCCATGGTCAAAACAAGCTTCTCAATTCAAAATCAAGCTATTATTACAGTGGGTGACGCAGTTTAAGGAAACGGTACCACACACCTAATCACTTTTAGTGGAAAGATAATTAAAGGAAGATGGTGTTTTAGGATAGAAGTTGAAAGATTGATATTTCATATAATTTCTCAGGGTCGGTGAACAGAGAGAGATCCAGCTGCCGCCTGAATGAGAGTAACTTCCAGCTGAGGGGTGCCTGTGTATTTGGGGACAGGGTTAGAATTCAGGCGATATTCAGGGAGGCTATCCAGAGGCACAGGCAAAGAATGCGTTTGCAAAGCATGCACGAAAAAAACATAAGGGAACACCCACCTCAAAGGATTCGGAGGGGGCCTGGGAGGGGGGCTTGTGCTGTGCTTGAGGGGATATTTGGTCAGGTGGGGTGGTGGGCTTTTCCAGGAAGTGATTGATGCATACAAAGCAAAGTGGGGGAGGGCACTCGGGAACTGCACGAGGCAGGATGCCAGGACCAATGATTTTAAGGAGGACAGTGACTTGATCAGACTGGAGTTTCAGAAAAATCAATCTGGCAGCAAAGTAGACTGGATTAGTGAGTCTCTGACTATGTACTGGAAGAATACAGTGTAATCGAAGCTGCTCAAACCAAATAACAGTGGTTTACTTAGTGGGAAATTGGTAGTTTTCTCAACTGTAAGATTTTCTCCCATATTTTCTTTTCATTTAAAAAAATTCTATTTTTTCTTGCCTACAAAACCCACAGATAACAAAAATGAATAAGACAAGTGGTATTGATTTGACAAAAATAAATAACTATATTAACTGAAACATCCATTTATGCTGTTTTTTTTCCATCAAGAGCAAACATTTTACCATTTTATTTTTATTTATCATTTTTTTTTACATCTTTATAAGAGTATAATTGCTTTACAATGGTGTGTTAGGTTCTGCTTTATAACAAAGTGAATCAGTTATACATATACATATGTTCCATATCTCTTCCCTCTTGCATCTCCCTCCCTCCCACCCTCCCTATCCCACCCCTCTAGGCGGTCACAAAGCACGGAGCTGATCTCACTGTGCTATGCAGCTGCTTCCTACTAGCTATCTATTTTACGTTTGGTAGTGTATATATGTCCATGCTACTCTCTCACTTTGTCACAGCTTACCTTTCCCCCTCCCCATATCCTCAAGTCCATTCTCTAGTAGGTCTGTGTCTTTATTCCTGTCTTACCCCTAGGCTCTTCATGACATTTTTTCCCCTTAGATTCCATATACAAGTGTTAGCATACGGTATTTGTCTTTCTCTTTCTGATTTACTTTACTCTGTATGACAGACTCTAGGTCCATCCACCTCACTACAAATAACTCAATTTTGTTTCTTTTAATGGCTGAGTAATATTCCATTGTATATATATGACACATCTTCTTTATCCATTCATCCGATGATGGACACTTAGGTTGTTTCCATCTCCTGGCTATTATAAATAGAGCTGCAATGACCATTGTTGTACATGACTCTTTTTGAATTATGGTTTTCTCAGGGTATATGCCCAGTAGTGGGATTGCTGGGTCATATGGTAGTTCTACTTGTAGTTTTTTAAGGAACCTCCATACTGTTCTCCATAGTGGCTGAACCAATTCACATTCCCACCAGCAGTGCAAGAGTGTTCCCTTTTCTCCACACCCTCTCCAGCATTTATTGTTTCTAGATTTTTTGATGATGGCCATTCTGACTGGTGTGAGATGATATCTCATTGTAGTTTTGATTTGCATTTCTCTAATGATTAATGATTTTGTGCATTCTTTCATGTGTTTGTTGGCAATCTGTATATCTTCTTTGCAGAAATGTCTATTTAGGTCTTCTGCCCATTTTTGGATTGGGTTGTTTGTTTTTTTAATATTGAGCTGCATGAGCTGCTTGTAAACTTTGGAGATTAATCCTTTGTCAGTTGCTTCATTTGCAAATACTTTCTCCCATTCTGAGGGTTGTCTTTTGGTCTTGTTTATGGTTTCCTTTGCTGTGCAAAAGCTTTGAAGTTTCATTAGGTCCCATTTGTTTATTTTTGTTTTTATTTCCATTTCTCTAGGAGGTGGGTCAAAAAGGATCTTGCTCTGATTTATGTCATGGAGTGTTCTGCCTATGTTTTCCTCTAAGAGTTTGATAGTTTCTGGCCTTACATTTAGGTCTTTAATCCATTTTGAGTTTATTTTTGTGTATTGTGTTAGGGAGTGTTCTAATCTCATACTTTTCCATGTAGCTGTCCAGTTTTCCCAGCACCACTTACTGAAGAGGCTGTCCTTTCTCCACTGTACATGCCTGCCTCCTTTATCAAAGATAAGGTGACCATATGTGCGTGGGTTTATCTCTGGGCTTTCTATCCTGTTCCATTGATCTACATTTCTGTTTTTGTGCCAGTACCATACTGTCTTGATTACTGTAGCTTGTAGCATAGCCTGAAGTCAGGGAGCCTGATTCCTCCAACTCCGTTTTTCGTTCTCAAGATTGCTTTGGCTATTCAGGGGCTTTTGTGTTTCCATACAAATTGTTAAATTTTTGTTCTAGTTCTGTGAAAAATGCCAGTGGTAGTTTGATAGGGATTGCATTGAATCTGTAGATTGCTTTGAGTAGTAGAGTCATTTTCACAATGTTGATTCTTCCAATCCAAGAACATGGTATATCTCTCCATCTATTTGTACCATCTTTAATTTCTTTCATCAGTGTCTTATAGTTTTCTGCATGCAGGTCTTTTGTCTCCTTAGGTAGGTTTATTCCTAGATGTTTAATTCTTTTTGTTGCAATGGTAAATGGGGGTGTTTTCTTGGTTTCACTTTCAGATTTTTCATCATTAGTGTATAGGAATGCCAGAGATTTCTGTGCATTAATTTTGTATCCTGCTACTTTACCAAATTCATTGATTAGATCTAGTAGATTTCTGGTAGCACCTTTAGGATTCTCTATGTATAGTATCATGTCCTCTGCAAACAGTGACTGCTTTACTTCTTTTCCAATTTGGATACTTTTTATTTCCTTTTCTTCTCTGATTGCTGTGGCTAAAACTTCCAAACCTATGTTGAATAAGAGTGGTGAGAGTGGGCAACCTTGTCTTGTTCCTGATCTTAGTGGAAATGCTTTCAGTTTTTCACCATTGAGGACGATGTTGGCTGTGGGTTTGTCATATATGGTCTTTATTATGTTGAGGAAAGTTCCCTCTATGCCTACTTTCTGGTGGGTTTTTATCATAAATGGGTATTGAATTTTGTCGAAAGCTTTCTCTGCATCTATTGAGATGACCATATGGTTTTTCTCCTTCAATTTGTTAATATGGTGTATCACATTGATTGATTTGCGTATATTGAAGAACCCTTGCATTCCTGAAAGAAACATCACCTGATCATGGTGTATGATCCTTTTAATGTGCTGTTGGATTCTGTTTGCTAATATTTTGTTGAGGATGTTTGCATCTATGTTCATCAGTGATATTGGCCTGTAGTTTTCTTTCTTTGTGACATCTTTGTCTGGTTTTGGTATCAGGGTGATGGTGGCCTTAAAGAATGAGTTTGAGAGTGTTCCTTCCTCTGCTATATTTTGGAAGAGTTTGAGAAGGATAGGTGTTAGCTCTTCTCTAAATGTTTGATAGAATTCGCCTGTGAAGCCATCTGGTCCTGGGCTTTTGTTTGTTGGAAGATTTTTAATCACAGTTTCAATTTCAGTGCTTGTGATTGGTCTGTTCATATTTTCTATTTCTTCTTGATTCAGTCTTGGCAGGTTGTGCATTTCTAAGATGTTGTCCATTTCTTCCAGGTTGTCCATTTTATTGGCATAGAATTGCCTGTAGTAATCTCTCATGATCTTTTGTATTTCTGCAGTGTCAGTTTTTACTTCTCCTTTTTCATTACTAATTCTATTGATTTGAGTCTTCTCCCTTTTTTTCTTGATGAGTCTGGCTAATGGTTTACCAATTTTGTTTATCTTCTCAAAGAATCATCTTTTAGTTTTATTGATCTTTGCTATTGTTTCCTTCATTTCTTTTCCATTTATTTCTGATGTGATCTTTATGATTTCTTTCCTTCTGCTAACTTTGGGTTTTTTTTGTTCTTCTTTCTCTAATTGCTTTAGCTGCAAAGTTAGGTTGTTTATTCGAGATGTTTCCTGTTTCTTAAGGTAGGATTGTATTGCTATAAATTCCTTCTTAGAACTGCTTTTGTTGCATCCCATATGTTTTTGGTCATCGTGTCTCCATTGTCATTTGTTTATAGGTATTTTTTGATTTCCTCTTTGATTTCTTCAGTGATCACTTCGTTATTAAGTAGTGTATTGTTTAGCCTCCATGTGTTTGTATTTTTTACAGATCTTTTCCTGTAATTGATATCTAGTCTCATAACATTGTGGTCGGAAAAGATACTTGACACAATTTCAATGTTCTTAAATTTACCAAGGCTTGATTTGTGACCCAAGATATGGTCTATCCTGGAGAATTTTCCATGAGCACTTGAGAAAAATGTGTATTCTGTTGTTTTTCGATGGAATGTCCTATAAATATCAATTAAGCCCATCTTGTTTAATGTATCATTTAAAGCTTTGTTCCCTTATTTATTTTCATTTTGGATGATATTTCCATTGGTGAAAGTGGGGTGTTAAAGTCCCCTACTATGAATGTGTTACTGTCGATTTCCCCTTTTATGGTTGTCAGTATTTGCCTTATGTATTGAGGTGCTCCTATGTTGGGTGCATAAATATTTACAATTGTTATATCTTCTTCTTGGATCGATCCCTTGATCATTATGTAGTGTCCTTTGTCTCTTCTAATAGTCTTTATTTTAAAGTCTATTTTGTCTGATATGAGAATTGCTACTCCAGCTTTCTTTTAGTTTCCATTTGTATGGAATATCTTTTTCCATCCCCTCACTTTCAGTCCATATGTGTCTGTAGGTCTGAAGTAGGTCTCTTGTAGACAGAATATATATGGGTCTTGTTTATCTATCCATTCAGCCAGTCTACATGTTTTCGTTGGAGCATTTAATCCATTTACATTTAAGGTAATTATCAAAATGTATGTTCCTATTCCCATTTTCTTAATTGTTTTGGGTTTGTTATTGTAGGTCTTTTCCTTCTCTTGTGTTTCTTGCCTAGAGAAGATCCTTTAGCATTTATTGTAAAGCTGGTTTGGTCCTGCTGAACTCTCTTAGCTTTTGCTTGTCTGTAAAGGTTTTAATTTCTCCATCAAATCTGAATGAGATCCTTGCTGGGTAGAGTAATCTTGGTTGCAGGTTTTTCTCCTTTATCACTTTAAATATGTCCTGCCACTCCCTTCTGGCTTGCAGAGTTTCTGCTGAAAGATCAGCTGTAAACCTTATGGGGACTCCCTTGTGTGTTATTTGTTGTTTTTCCCTTGCTGCTTTTAATATTTTTTCTTTGCATTTAAGTTTTGATAGTTCGATTAATATGTGTCTTGGCCTGTTTCACCTTGGATTTATCCTGTATGGGACTCTCTGTGCTTCCTGGACTTGATAAACTATTTCCTTTCCCATATTAGGCAAGTTTTCAACTATAATCTCTTCAAATATTTTCTCAGTCCCTTTCTTTTTCTCTTCTTCTTCTGGGACCCCTAAAATAAGGCTGCAGCAGCAGCCTTAGCGTCTCATGCCCGCCTCTGCGTGTAGGTCACCTGAGGGCGTCTGTTTTTTGCTCAGACAGGACGGGGTTAAAGGAGCCGCTGATTCAGTGGCTCTGGCTCACTCAGGCCGGCCGGGGGGCGGGGGGCGGGGGGGGGAGGGAGGGGCACGGAGTGCGGGGCGGGCCTGCGGCGGCAGAGGCGGCGTGACGTTGCGGCAGAGGCCGGTGTGACGTTGCACCAGCCTGAGGCCCGCCGTGCGTTCTGCCGGGGAAGTTGTCCCTGGATCCCGGGACTCTGGCAGTGGCGGGCTGCACAGGCTCCCGGGAGGGGGCTGTGGACAGTGACCTGTGCTCGCACACAGGCTTCTTGGTGGCGGCAGCAGCAGCCTTAGCGTCTCCCGCCCGTCTCTGGGGTCCGCGCTTTTAGCCGCGGCTCGCGCCCGTCTCTGGAGCTCCTTTAAGCAGCGCTCTGAATCCCCTCTCCTTGCGCACCAGGAAACAAAGAGGTAAGGAAAAGTCTCTTGCCTCTTCGGCAGGTCCAGACTTTTCCCCGGACTCCCTCCCGGCTAGCCGTGGCGCACTAGCCCCCTGCAGGCTCTGTTCACGCCGCCAACCCCAGTCCTCTCCCTGGGATCCAACCGAAGCCCGAGCCTCAGCTCGCAGCCCCGCCCCCCCCGGCGGGTGAGCAGACAAGCCTCTCGGGCTGGTGAGCGCCGATCGGCACCGATCCTCTGTGCGGGAATCTCCCCGCTTTGCCCTCCGCACCCTGGTGGCTGCGCTTTCCTCGGCGGCTTCGAAGCTCCCCCCTCCGCCACCCACAGTCTCCGCCCGCGAAGGGGCTCCTAGTGTGTGGTAACATTTCCTCCTTCACAGCTCCCTCCCAGAGAGGCAGGTCCCATCCCGATTCTTTTCTCTCTGTTTTTTCTTTTTTCTTTTGCCCTACCCAGGTACGTGGGGGGTTTCTTGCCGTTTGGGAGGTCTGAGGTCTTCTGCCAGCGTTCAGTAGGTGTTCTGTAGGAGTTGTTCCACGTGTAGATGTATTTCTGGTGTATCTGTGGGGAGGAAGGTGATCTCCGCCGCCTACTTTTCCGCCATCTTCCCCTCACAATCCCTATGCTCACTTTTAACTTAAGTTTTTACAAACATACTGTCAGTTTTTTAAAAATTTTATTTATTCATTTGTTTGTTTAATGGAAAGCAATTTTATTTCAAATAGTGTTTTTTTAATTGAGGTATAATTGATATATAACTTTATAGTATATAATATAATGTACAGGTTTACAACATAATGATTCAGTGTTTGTATCTATTGCCAAATGATCTGTTGTTGTGTTTTCATATTTTATGAGTTAAAATAGTATACTTTTTCTTATAAAAAATTCCCTAGTTTATATGCTGAAATAAATCTGTTTCATGAGATCCATGAAATAAGAAATAGCATCCAATGTTGTGTTAATTTCTGCTGTACAGAAAAGTGATTCAGTTATGCATATATATATATTATTTTTCATATTCGTTTCCATGATGGTTTATCACAGGATATTGAATGTAGCTCCCTGTCTGTACAGTAGGACCTTGGTGGTTATCCGTCCTATATGCACTAGTTTGCATCTGCTAACCCCGAACTCTCAGTACTTCCCTTCCCCACCCCTCCCACTTGGCAACCACCAGTCTGTTCTCTATGTCTGTGAGTCTGTTTCTGTTTCGTAGATAAGTTCATTTGTGTCATATTTTAGATTCCACATATAAGTGATATCATATGGTATTTGTCTTTCAACTATACTTCAATAAAATAAAGTAAAAACGAAAACAAAAGAGCATCCAGATTCCCTCAGCCCAAATGAGGTTCTCTTGGTCTCTCGGCGTCTCCCTCGCTTTGCTCCCAGCTCCAGTCCCCGGAGGTGGTGTCTTCAAGTCACCTCGCAGGTGTCTCAGCTCCAAGCTCACGTGTCCCCTGCCTCCACCCTCTTGGAGGCACCAGCGCAGATAAGAGCAGCTCTCAGGAAGAGGAAGGCATGGAGTGAGTCCGCTTCCTACCCACCCTGAGGGCTGGATGCCGAGGGCGCCGGCGGGTTCCACGGTGGGTCCCGGGCGGATCCAGCTGTGTTGGGTCAGCATCCCCCCTTAATAATTCTGCACGGGTCTGACCCTCCTGCCCTCACTTGTGCTCCCCAATAAACTACCTGAACACAAATTGTGTCTCAGCCTCCACTCGTGAGGATAAACCCTCTCCCTTAAGGATGATCTCTCTTCTGCACTGAATATGTGAACCATTAGGGGAAGGAAGTAGTCCCAGACGGGCAAGGGGACCTTTCAGGAGGCTGTTGCCATGATCAGGACAAATATGATGAGGGGACTGGTCTTACCTAATGTAACACCAGCTGGGATGGAACACATGCACTGGTCACAGCGAGACCAATAATGTCATGTTTGTGCTTTTTCAGATTCACACATCGTGAACATTTTAGGGTTTTTGTCGTTGTTGTTTTACAATTCTCTCTCTCTTTTTCTTTGCCCATGATTCCGTTTTTTAACGTCTAAAACAGGTCAAAGTAAGTTCTGGTGTTGGCATTCTGGTTAACGGTGACCTTTAGGGAGCAGTGGGTGGTTTACTGACCGGAGGAGGCATGACCCCAATCGCATTTTAATATCTCTGTATTTATGCAAAGTATGGAGGGCAGGGATTATTTTCATCTTAGATGTGAGGAAACTGAGTCATGCAAAGGGTGAGTGGTTTTTTTAAGGTCAAATAGCAAGCCAGGGATAGACCTGACAAAGACTTTGCCACAGATCCTAAAAAAGAAATATATTTTTTTCTATGAACCTACCAAAACTAAGCTACTTTCTAATTGCTTAGCTGAAGTTTGTGTGTGGTAGACTCTGAAAGAGGTCACTAAATAATACCAGCTTCCCCACTGGAGTTCTGAACCAAGTAAGAACCGCAGATGTAGAGAAAGGACTTGAGGACACGGCGAAGGGGAAGGGGAAGATGGGACGAAGTGAGAGAGTGGCATGGACACATATACACTACGAAACGTAAAACAGATAGCTAGTGGGAAGCAGCCGCATAGCACTGGGAGGTCAGCTTGGTGCTTTGTGACCACCTAGAGGGGTGGGATAGGGAGGGTGGGAGGGAGGGAGACACAAGAGGGAGGAGATATGGGGATGTAGGTATATGTATAGCTGATTCACTTCGTCATACAGCAGAAAGCAACACAACAATGTAAAGCAATTATACTCCATGTTAAAAAAAAAAAGAGAAAGAAAAAGAAATAGGCTAGAGAATTGGCAGATGCAAGCCAAAATATCTCTATTTCTGGTGAAGCTGAAATTCATGAGTGTAGGTTTATTCGTTTAACTCCAGAACTAGAAAGACCTGCCCACTTAATAGCCCTAGCTGAACGCCAGCTGGTCTGTGTGGAAAGGAAAGAGGGAGGGTCTGAGCATCACACCCCAAGATTCTCTTTCAAAAGCTCATTAATAAGATTAAGACAGAATGTTCCCTGCCCCCTACTGCTGGCTAGACTCTTAGAAACTAAAGTATTTCTTATATAAAATCAAGTATTTTTCCATTTTTGATAAATCATAATATTTGATGGTAAAGTGTGAATCATCTAATAGGAACGAATTAAAAACTTCAGGCTGTGAGTTGCATGAAGATGTATATGTGCTGCTTTTTATTGCATTATGCTATTAGAAGAGGTAATCTAATATCTGACTCTAATATCAGGTAATCTAATATCTGTGTGACTCTCTCTTTTGCCTACATAGAAATATTTACCTCCTATGTCAAACCTCTGCATCCCTACAATTCCTGTTTCCAAGAGAAGCAGATGTCTCTCTTACCATAACCTGAATCTCATTCTCTCCCAATGGTAGAAGCTTTGTTCATCAATTGTTGGTTTTTGACAAAAAGACACATTTAAAGTTTTCCCATCTTAAATAAACAAGCAACACACACACACACACACACACACACACACACAATTATTGACCAACATGTTTATCTATCCATCCTCTTTCTTGTTTCCTTTGCGGGAAAGCTGCTAAAAAGACAGATCAGTCTAAAGTTACACATTCCTACTCAATTCTGGCTTTTTTCACCACCCAACAAGTACACACTTTACTTCTTAAACTAACCCCTGACTGTTTTCCTTATTGTTTCTCAGCTTTGCTTTACAGCCCCGAGTAAGGACTGACTTCCCAGACGTTCCATGCTGGGTCATGCCTTCGTACCTTTGCACACGGAGATCCTTCTCTACCTAGTGTAGTCTCACCTTTAAAAGAAGAGTCACCCTAAGCTCCATATTCTGGTTTACGTTCCTTTCTCGGCCAAGTGACTGACTCATATGTGTGCCCCTTTAGAACTCTCTATGATTTCTATACTTTTACATCTGTTAATTCTGTCTTGTTGAATCTGCCACGTGAACTTGGGGAAAATGTGTATTCTGCTGTCCTGGAATGAAGTGGTCCATTAATGTCCAGTTGACGGATGGTGCTGTTGAGGTCAGCTGTGTCCTCACTGATTTTCTTCCTGCTGAATTTGTCCATTGCTGAGAGAGGGGTGTTAGAAATTCTTCAACTATATAGTGGATTCATCTATTTCAGCCTGCATTTCTATCAGGTTTTGCTTCATGTATTTTGATGCTCTGTTGTGAGGCATATATATGTTAAGGATTTCTCTGTCCTGTTGGAGAACTGACCCCTTTATCACTACCTCATGCCACTCTTTATCCCTGACAACTTTCCGTGCTTTGAAGCCTCTTCAGTTTTCTGTCGATTAATATTATCATGGTATATTTTCCTCCAGCCATTTACTTTTAGTCTCTATGTGTCTTTACATATAAATTGGTTTCTTGCAGCAACTTAAAGTTGGGTCTCACGTTTTGACTCTGATAATCTCTGTCTTTTTTTTTTTTTTTTTTTTTTTTTTGCGGTACGCGGACCTCTCACTGTTGTGGCCTCTCCCGTCGCGGAGCACAGGCTCCGGACGCACAGGCTCGGCGGCCATGGCTCACGGGCCCAGCCGCTCCGCGGCATATGGGATCTTCCCGGACCAGGGCACGAACCCGTGTCCCCTGCATCGGCAGGCGGACTCTCAACCACTGTGCCACCAGGGAAGCCCCTAATCTCTGTCTTTTAATTGGTGCATTTAGACCACTGACATTCAAAGTGATTATTGTTATAGTTGGATTTACATCTACCATATTTGTTACTGCTTTCGATTTGCTGCCCTTATTCTTTGTTTCTACATTTGTCTACCTTTTTTTGTGCTTTTTGAGCATTTTATATGACTACATTTTCTCTTCTTTCTTAGCTTAATCACTTATAGTTCTCTTTTAGTGGTTGCCCTAGAATGCAGTATACATTTATAACTAATCCAGGTCCATTTTTAAATAACACTGTATCAAGTGTTGCTATGAATAACACTATGCTAAGTTTGAGGACCTTAAAATGACAAAATAATGCTGATTCTTCCCTCCCATCCCTGGTATCATTGCAGTCACCGATTTCCACTCATATAAGCATACACAATTGAATATATTGTTGTTATTACTACTTTGAACAAACTATTATCTGTTAGACCAATTAAGAAAAAATAAAAGCTTTTCTTTTACCTTCACTTTTATTTCTCAGATGCTTTTCTTTTCTTTATGTAGCTGTTAGTTTCTGACCTATATCATTTTACTTCTCTCTGAAGAACCTCTTTTAACATTTCTTGCAAGGCAGATCTACTGGCGACAAGTTCTCTCAGTTTTTGTTTGTCAATTTTTATTTTCCCTTCACTTTTAAAGGTTAATTACACTGGATGCAGAATTCTGGGTTGCTGGGCTTTTCTCAGTGCTTTAAATATTTCACTCCACTCCCTTCTTGCTTGCATGGTTCCTAAGGCAAACTTGGATGTAATTATTATCTTTGCCCCTCTCTATGTAAAGTGGTTTTCCCTCTGATTTCTTTCAGGATTTTTCTTTAGCTTTAATTCTCTGTAGTCTGAAAATGCCATGCCCAGGTATAGTTTTGTTTTGTTTTGTTTTGATATTTGTCCTGTTTGGCATTCTCTGAGCTTCCTGGATCTGTGGTTTGGTTCCTGACTTTATTTGGGGGAAATTTTGTCATTATTTTTCAAACATTTCTTCAGTTCCTTTCTCTCTTCTTTTGGAAGATCCTTTATGCTTATGATATACCTTTTGTACTTGTCCCATAGTTCTCAGATATTCTGTGTTTTTTTTTTTTTTCCGAGTCATTTTTCTCTTTGTTCGTTTTGAGGATTCCTTTCACATATCCTCGAGCTCAGAGATTCTCTCCTCAGCCATGTCCTGTGTCCTAATGAGCCCATTGGAGGCATTTAACATTTTTGTTACAGTGTTTTTGATCTCTAGCATTTCTTACTGGTTCCTTCTTAGTATTTCCATCTCTCTCCCTACATCACATGTATCTTCTTGCATGCTGTCTACTTTACCCATTAGCATCTTTAGCATATTAACCACTGTTATTTTAATTACCGGGTCCAATAATTCCAACATCCCTGCCTTATCTGAGTCTGGTTCTGATGCTTACTCTATCCCTTCAAATTGTATTTTTTTTTTTGCCTTTTGGTAAGCTTTGTAATTTTTCCTGATAGCTGGACTTAATGTACTGAGTGGAGGGAGCTTCTATAAACAGACCTTTAGTTTTTTGGGGGGTGAGATGTGGAGAGAGTAAATAAATTCAAGGTTAAAATAAAGCTGCTTTTTCCTTCAAAAATGGATTTGAAAAAACTGGGTAAATTTGATGTACATAAAGAGATATGGTTTAAGAGATAAAGAAAATTGTGAAGCAAGGGAGAAAAAGTCTTAGGATCTATTAAAATGATAAAGTGCCGATGGAATGTTATGATTGTCTTGTGGGAAAATGAAGAAAAATAAACACAGAGTTTCTACAATAACTTCATCAGTTTGATAAGCAAAACATTCTTTCCATAATATAGTTAAGAATTCTCTTCTAAAACTATTTTAAAAATTTTTTGAGAGATATTTTGCTATAGGGAAATGAACACAGATTTTTGAGGAGACTTTTATTCAGCCCCATCGCTTACTAATTGTATCAGTTTGGGCAAACTATATTTTTCTCCCTAAACTGATTTCTAGATATAGCAATACATGTGCTAATTGATAATCAGTAAATTGCAGTTACTTTAGAACATTGTATACTACAAGTACTCATGATAGCATTAACACACACACACACACACACACACACACACACACACACACACACGTGGATGCTTCCCATTTGTGTCTCCAGTTTGGTCCTCTCCCTGAGGTCCAAGACAGTAGTACCAACTCCCTAACGATTCCAGTCATCAGGAAATGAGCATGCCTAGAAGCAAACTCTGTTGCCCTCTGCAATTTGAAACATCAAGTTCATAGCTGGATACATTTTATCAGTGAATCAGGTCTGAGCATCTGTGAGTTTGAGACTAAAAAACTAGCGTGAAAATAGAGGACAAGCATTGTGTAAACAATTAATAATGCAGGTGTAAGTCGAGCTGGAGGACGAAGGTGTAGAATTTTTGGCTGTGGAAGAGTTGGGAGTGTCGGCACGTGCATGTGATGTGTGCGTTGGCAAGTTAGCCGAAGCACAGGCACGGTAACAACCATTAGCTGAAGTCTGGCTTTTACTGACCCAAGTTGCTATTTAATCAAATTACTGTTTGCAGTGCTCTTTATTTAAGAACATCTTAATATCAAGCATTAAGTGTTTTGAGTGTTAGTATAAAAGGAACACCTGGTAACCCTCTGTGAACCACTCTTGCTTGCGTCAGTTGTCTGGCTGGGTCTCAGTGCAATGGTGATTGGGGTGATAATGGTAGCATTCTTGTCCTACTTCTTATTCAAAAGGGAGTACTTTTAATATCAACATTTAGAAGATATTTATTGCAGTGATTTTTTATGTGTCTATTACCTTTATCAAGTCAACCATTATCTTTGTAAAAAACTACTTATTTATGAAAAATTCACCTACCTACACTGGAAAAATGTAGCAGATAAAACAATTTTTTTCAATAACACAAGTTTTTTCAATAACAGAAAGTGGAATGAATATTTTTCTTATTGAAACACTTATGTAATCACTGCCTAAGAGACTAAAATGAGATGAATTCATGATTCATCTGCAACACATAAACTAGTAAGAAAAATGCCTTTGGTTTAAAAAGGGTGAACATTTTTGATGAGAAAAGGCATAAGCCCCTGAAATAAAATATTTTGCAATTTTAATTAGAGTTCTATCACAGTAAATCTTTTAGTTGCCATTTTCATATTTGCATATATATTTCAGGCTTATGAATATATTCAGAATAATCCCTCAAAGAATCTTACAGTCTGAATAAGGCTTTCATATTTACGACCGCAGATTACTTAAATATTAATTAACTCTAAGATTAAATATAGCAACA
This sequence comes from Pseudorca crassidens, assembly GCF_039906515.1. Taxonomy (NCBI): domain Eukaryota; kingdom Metazoa; phylum Chordata; class Mammalia; order Artiodactyla; family Delphinidae; genus Pseudorca; species Pseudorca crassidens. The sequence continues at coordinate 152,564,512 of NC_090299.1, forward strand.
TCATACGGTTATTCTTGACAAAGAACTAAATTCAGTTAAATTCAAGTTTATATTGTTAATTCCTGTCTGAAATTTATCCTCCCTCTTAGAAAAACTTTATATTATACAAATATAATTTAGTTTTTAATTTGTTAAAATATTTACATAACTAAAGTAATTTAAAGTATTTTAAATTTAATACTATCATAAGAAAATTAAAACTAATATATCTGACACTTCTTTACTCTGTCACCTTGGATAAATTAATTGACCTTTTGGTGCTTCGGTTTTCTTTTCTGTAAAATGGAGATATTGATAATGTCCCACTCAAGGAGAGGTATTGTGAGAATTTTAATGTGTTAGTATAGCAAAAACTCTTGGAACCATGCCAGACACATGGCAGACATTCTGTACACTTTGATTCTCATAGCTGTCATCATCGTTGCCATACTGTCTTGAAACAGCTGATAAATCATGATTTTTCTAGTATCTCAACTATAGTTTCTATTAAAGTTTTAATGAAACATCCTATACGGTTGTCATAGAAACAACGATTTGAATTTGTCGCCTTCAATGAGGAAAATTTCAAGCATTATTATTTTTTTTTACAGTTAAAAATAAAACAAGGGAGCCACATGGGACAAGAGATTTCCTAACAAGACTAGAATGGCATCTGGTGTCTTTACCAGCTGTGACTCCATAATACCTAAGGTAAGCACACTCACATTCCTATACGCTTCATGACTGGCGACCCTATTATTTTTCCTCTGCTAGGCTTCTTGTGGGAAAAATGCTCAAGTTCTCATTGCCATAACAACGGGCTAGTCTCCCTAAAACAAGATATGCTCTGAGTCAAAGTAAAATTGTTTCCATGGTAACTGCTACATATTTAAGTATGGCAGCCTGGTTTTTAATCAGTAAAATTGTCCTTTGTCAAAAAGCAAGCACATATTGTTACTAAAATAATTATGTATATTTTGGGGGTATGGCTAATGAACAAAGTAAACTAGATTCTCTCAAAAATAAAAAACAAAATTGATTAACCCTTTTCAATAGTTACAGTTTCTTGTTCATGAAATAAAAATCTGTACCATATATACATGAGCCAATCCATAGCATATCTGTATATTGAATATAAAGTGCTTCTATTTCTTACATTTTGACCACATTTAAATAAAATAAAATCCTCATCACTGAAAACGAAAATGTCCATGATCCAAATCTCTTTCATCCTTTACTTCTCTTTCATAAACAATAATGTCCTACCATGTTGAATATGCCTTAAGTCTCATACTGATTTCTTTTATCCTATTTTGTTTCAGATAATTTCTTAATGCAGTAAGGGAAATAAATATTACTTTCCCATCAAATAAAGCAGATCCACTGGTTATTCCCTTCATTCTCATGTACTTACTTTCCTTTTCTTTTTCTTTCTTTCTTTCTTTCTTTCTTTCTTTCTTCCTCTTCCTTCCTTCCTCTTTCTTCCTTCCTTTCTTCCTTCCTCCCTTCCTTCCTTCCTTCCTTTCTTTTTTCTTTCTTTCTTTCTTCCCTCTCCCTCCCCCCTCCCTCTTCTTCTTCTCCTTCACTTGCTTTCTGATGGTTCTTAATGTGGGAGTGGAAAGGGTGAAGCTGTGGCTAACCTTCTGGGAATTGAGATTGGGGGTGGTTGCCATAGTTATATCATCTGTCAGGTAGAAAACAAATGGAAGACAGTTTCATTTAAATTATATTCTAGAGAACTCTAATTTCTCATGTATCATCGTGGCCATGGCCAGATTCTTTGTATTTAGATAGACTGGATTAAAATCCTGCTCTGTGGTTTTTTAGCTGTGTGATTTTGGGCTTAAATTTCCTCATTCATAAAATGAAGTTAAAATGCTTGCATCATGGGTTATTGCAAGAATTAGATGCAACAGTGCATGCAGAAGCCTTAACACACACAACATGCCAAGTGCGTATTAGCACTGCATTGCTAATAGCAGCTGTTATTTTTATCATTATCTTCAGTCTGACCCGAATACTAACAGAGAGTGGAAAAGGTACTAGTATTAGCATATATACAGCTTCTCAACAGTAAGTTTTGCTTCATGTTTTAATATTATTTTTAAAATATAAAGATTTATATAGCATATAATTATATAATATACATTATATGGTAATATAATAAAAGAATTTTTCAGCAGTCTGAGATCAAAATTAAAATACTTGATGTAATTTAAGTTTATCTTAATGACTCATGCTTTTTCATTTTAAGACAAACTGAGTCCATATTTAACTTTTCTTTCACAATACCAAAGGCATCCAGCAGATCAGGTACCTTCAGACTGAGACATGTCTCAGATTTTCTAGGACAGTCTTGAATTTAAGTATCCTGTTTCATTGTTCCCATAGGTATAGCTGTACCTGTCAGGCACTGTGTCCTGATTTGGGGGTAAAATATATTGTCAGTATAAATGCAAGACTTGAACTATCCCTGACTTTGACAGGTAATTGCAGTCGAGATTCCAGGGCTCAGAGAGCAGACGGCATCTCAGCAGGGTCACTGTGCTGCCACAAAACTTGCTGGCATAGTCCCACGACGCCCGCCTACCTGACAAGAAGCTTCAGAGGACAGCAGGAGACTGTTCACCTTTTTGTTAGTTTCTACGAAAAGGGCAAAAAGGTAGGTCATCAACGACTTAAGTAATTGAAAGCCCAATCTCAGTTATATGGTTCAGTATTTTTTAATTATATAAAGTATAGTTGAAGTATAGTTGATTTACAATGTTGTGTTAGTTTCAGGTGTACAGCAAAGTGATTCAGATATATATGTGTGTGTGTGTGTGTGTGTGTGTGTGTGTGTGTGTGTGTGTGTGTGTATTCTTTTCAGGTTTTTTTCCATATGGTGGTTATTACATTAAAAGATTATTACAAGATATTGAATATAGTTCCCTGTGTTATACAGTAGGTCCTTGTTGTTTATCTATTTTATATTATATATAGTAGTGTGTGATTAACAGATACACACTACTGTGTATGGTTCAATTTTAACACCTACTCTTAAGTCTGGAATTGCAAATCATTTCAGCGATTGCAGTGTAAAATAGCATAAAGGATGGCCCTCTCTCTGTGATTTGCTGCCTATCCTGAGAGAAGAATGAAAAATCAGAACCATCAGCCCTTTCTGATCTCCTGGTTGGAATCCAAATCTCTCATCTCACTGCCCATGTAAGAAATATGCCAAGGAGAGTTGAGACCACATTCCTCCTTCTGAATCCTGAGCTTCTCACTTTCCAGGAATCTTCCATTTCTCACCTCTCTTCCAACTCTGTGTTTGGAAAATTATTTGAGATTTATCTGTATGTCACGGTTTTCAAGAGATTTGCAGGGGCCTCCCCTGGTGGCGCAGTGGTTGGGAGTCCGCCTGCCGATGCGGGGGACACGGGTTCGTGCCCCGGTCCGGGAAGATCCTATAAGCTGCAGAGCGGCTGGGCCTGTGCGTCTGGAGCCTGTGCTCCGTAGCAGGAGAGGCCGCAGCAGTGAGAGGCCCGTGTACTGCAAAAAAAAAAAAAAAAAAAGAGGTTTGCAGGAAGATGAGGTAAAGAACAGATAAGATCAAAGGTGCTTGACATTTTAGCGTAGAAAAGAAAGCATTTGGACAGAGAAAGACTTTTTGACTTGGAAGGAAAGTCAGAGTTCTTGGGTATGCATAGATAGATTACAGGAGAACATGTGAAATAAGTCTTCAGTCAGTAAAACCAGTTACCTGGTGTATTCGCTTAGGGCCGCAGTAACAGCTTACCACAAACTTCAAGACTTAAAACAATAGAAATCTACTGTCTCACAGTGCTGGAAGCTGAAATTCTGAAATCGAGGCAGTAGCAGGACCACGCCCTCTATGAAGCTTCTATGGGAGGACCTGTCCTGGCCTCCTCTTAGCCTCTGATGATGATGGTGATGCTTGGCCTTTCCTTGGCTTGAGGAGACATCATTCCAGTCCCTGCCTCTGTGTTCATATGGACTTGTCTGTGCTGCTTCTTTTCTTATAAGGACACCGGTCGCGTTGGATTAGGGCCACCCTAATCCAGTCTAACTTCATCTTAATTAGTTACATCTGCAAACAGCCCTATGTCCAAATGAGGTCGCATTCTGAGGTTCTGGGAGGGTAAAGAATTTGGTGCGGGGGAACTATACAGCTCAGGATGTCTGATTTTCTTTTCCCTATCACCACATCTTACCCCCATGGTAAAATTTTGCAAAGACCTGGAGATGTTTGCAGAGTACAAGTCGAAGACCGGGACTTAGCCTGCATCAGAGAGTGATGTGCAGAGAGAAGGACAACTCCCATTGTTTTCTTACTCTTTCAAGATTCATTTGGACTGCAAACATATAGAACCACAGTGTGACTGTGTAACGGTGGACTGGCTGTCAGACTTGGTAGATGAACAGAAATAAATACAGTTACCTCCAAGAAGCTCAATTCTATTTCACAAGATGCATGATGAGTGGAAGCAGCGCGGGCTTGAAGTAGAGACTCAGTTTAGGGTTCTGGTTGGCAAGTTGCTTGTCTAAGAATTTTCATGGATAAATAAGGACAAGATTTACCTCATTGAATTATTGTGAATATGAAATAGATTACATTCAGGCAAGGCATCCAGTCCAGCAATCCCCATGGTAGTTCTTTTCCCCTTCTTTTTATATGATCGTATTGATGCACTGGTGGCGTCCAATGTCAGAGTCTCTGCCTCTTGCTAAGTCGACTTTTACATGAATTCAGTCCAGCTCAGAACCTCGACCTGCCTCTTCTAACCACGTGGAAAGACAGGGAGAGAAAGAATCTACCTTATACTCTTTCATGCTCTTTTTCTTCATAGAAACAGCTCTTCATTTAGAAAAGAAAAATGTATAGACTACTCTTTTAAGATGAATTTGGACTCAACTGGCTTGATCAAGCCTGAATCAAACGTGTTATACCAGCCAAGTAGCTCCCTGCCTTGTAAGGCTCTAAATAGCTGTTCTGCTAGATTAAGCAGAGAGTGTTCTTTACATCTGTTTGTATATGAGCAGGTGTTTATACTGAGGGTCTGCCTCAAGCCTTAGCGTTTAGCTGCATTAAAGCGCAGCTTCTTCATCTATCCTTTGTGTCCTATTATCACACTGAATTTCAGAAGCCAAGTGTGGAACAGCCCTGCTATAATCATGCTGCGGTGTGGGAGGCTAAAACAGTACATGTAAGTAAATCTGGTAAACAGTGTTTAAAATTAGTATGTGACAACTCCCATTGTTTTCTTTTTCATGCCTTCCCTTGGGCATTAATTAAATACAGCATTTTCCAGCATTTTCTCTTGCAGAATCATTTCCTCCTCTGTATTAAAATATTCAGACTGAATGCAACAGACTGCAATATTAAATTCTAATGACTATTTCTGAAATAGCAGGGAGTTGGGTCAAACACAGTCTATAATAGATGTCGGCAAAATGGAAATATTTTTCCATTAACATGCAGATGAGTTAAGTTTGTGGGAAAGTTTCTTTTTCCCAAATGGGGAGTTAAAATTAGGGTGTGTTGCTGCTACCCCTGGAAATTTCTTTTTTCTCCCTTTCCTTCCTTCCTTCCTTCCTTCTTTCCTTCCTTCCTTTTTTCTTCCTCCCCTGCTTTCTTTTCCTTTCTTTACTTTGTTTTTTCTTTTCTTTTCTTTGATTTCTTTCACCCTTTCCACCCTCCCTCCTTTCCCCTCTCTCTGTTTCTTGAATGTAGATAGTTGAATTCTGCAGCTATATTGATGGTTTGTGCTTTATCCTTCTATCATGTATAGAATAAATAGCAATAACTAAAATAATCTAACGCATATTAGACTTGGAATGAAAAATCTGCCTCATTTTTGTTACTATAAAGAACATTTTGTTTTATAAAAAGATACTGTTATTAATAGAAACAACGAACTATTTCTATGGATTGATTTTTAAATCTGCCTGAAAATGTTGTTTAATTAATGTTTACTTCACAAGTAACTTTTTTTATGCAAACAAATTTTATGGCAATCAGTCCTTGACCTAAAATCTCTCTGAAACCCTTATGTCTAGAAATAATTACTAAATGGCTGTTTTTATCTATTCACCCACTTATTCTTTTAGAAAATATTTTCTAACTGTCTGCCATGTGCAAAACACCCTGACACACTGCTTCATGCTGTAGAGGCTGCAAAGACAGCTGCTTATTTTCATGGATTTTAAATCTTCTAGTGGATACAATGTGCTAGCGTATACTCTATAATTCAGGTATGAAAGCGTCCACGTTTAGAAGAAGTGAACACATGAGAAGCTTAAAAAAGTGCAGAGAAGGTTTCTAGAATATGAGTATTTGGCACAAATATTAAGAAAGAGAATTTTTGAAAAAAATCTCTAAGGCAAATTATAGGTTTGTAGCAATAAAAAGACCCACAAATCTGCATGACCTCAACATAGAGAAATATTAGTAGACTGAGTTTCAATTTAATGGCTGGCTGCATGTGTACTGGCTCTACCTCTGCGTGGTTCTGGGGAGTGGAAACAGGTACTGGGTTACTGAAGTATGTTCTTTTACACTGATTATGAATTTATCTTTCAAAAAGAAATGAAGTGGGACTGAAACTGAAATAACGTTTATTCTGTCATAGTCGTTTAGTCTGCCACTCTAAAGAGATTTATTTGCCAGATAATAACTCTCTCATCAAGAATCCATTTAACTAAAAAAACAAACACTCTTTCTTCTGGTGTCATTCCTATGTCTTTAGGAAATTGGTTCTGGTAAACCAGAGTTGTCTAGTACAGAAAGTGTTCCAAAAACCTGGAGGGTACTCTGACTGTCTTGGGGTCCACACTAGAGTATAATTCTAACGATACTACATGGACCAAGATGAAGTGACACCTCTCTGGAAAGAGTCACACACAAACCCACCAACTCCTAGAGTCACCAACAAATAAGGACTGGTAATTTTTTATGCTATGATAATTTCAGATGAAAAATATTAATAACTTTTCTATCCCTTTCCTGTTACCATCCTCACATATGCATTTCTTGAACCATATTTGTCCTCCTGGAGGGCACAGTCACTGATGCCCATGTTGCATATGTTGGCTATATTAAAAGCAGTCCCTAGACTGAGAATGAATCCTTAGTTTAGGCATAGCTGGACCATGTTACCTTTAGTAATGATATGAGGTGATAATAATGGCAACGTAAGTTTAAAGAGTGGTTTGCTATTTATAGATATTTTCTCACTGAATTCTCTTAGCCATAAGATGTAGGTTAGGTGCACTGTTTTGCTATATCATACCTGTAAAGACAGGAAAACAAGATCTTGTATCGGCTGCCCAGTCATCAAACCAGTAATAGAACTGGATCTGAAAGAAGATCTTACCTCTCCAAGTACTGAACTTTCTCCATGACATCACACTCTTAGGTATGCTTTTCCTCCGACCCATGACATACTGTAATTATATTTTTAAATGTTTTGAGTCAGTACAAGAATTAGACCAATAATGATGAATAAAAAGTAACTTAGATTTTTTTAAGGAACCTCCATACTGTTCTCCATAGTGGCTGTATCAATTTACATTCCCACCAACCATGTAGGAGGGTTTCCTTCTCTCCACACCCTCTCCAGCATTTATTGTTTGTAGACTTTTTGATGATGACCATTCTGACCAGTGTGAGGTGATACTTCATTGTAGTTTTGATTCACATTTCTCTAATAATTAGTGATGTTGAGCGTCTTTTCAGTGGTGACCTAAATGGGAAGGAAATCCAAAAAGAAGGGGATGTATACATATAGCTGATTCACTTTGCTGTGCAGCAGAAACTAACACAACATTGTAAACCAACTATATTCCAATAAAAATTCATAAAAAAATAACCAGAATAAGAGCAGTAACAAAAATAGCAACTTTGAGCTACAATTATATCATTGGAAAAGTTGCATTGTTCTTTTGGTTATAAAATAGTGATATTTCGGAAAGAAGGGGAAAAAATTTCCTTAACCTTTTCCTAATTGCAAGGCTGTAGCTGGATACACATAGTTTTTGCTGGGTGCTCTCATGCTCTCTGAGCAGAGGGATTTTACATTATGTATTTTTATATTCCTCACAGTACTTAAACAAGGACATTTATAAGTGCACAATATATACTCGTTAAATGAAATGGGACCTGTTTATTTCTACGTTATGTGTGCTGAATAGTCGACATGGCCTCAATTTCTCCCATTTTTCCTGTCTGTCTCTTATTATTAGGCATAATTTTCATAATTTTGGATGCTTTTGTTAAAAAAGTGATATTTCTATTATTGATGAAAATCGTATGGCTGTTTTATTTTGCGTAGTCTTAGCACTCATTTCCAACAGTCGTGACCAGACCTAACACCTGCTTCTTCTGCACAATGTATAGGTTAAAAAGCTTTCCCATTTTACAGCTATGTTCCAATAATGAAGCTTGAGAAATTAACTAGTATTAGGTGACTTATCCAAGCTTATTCTACATGTAAGATATGATTTTAAAAAGCACTGGAGCTTCTACTACATTACATAAGTCCCTGGACCATGTAACATTTCTCTGATGCTTAATTCTTTAACTGGTCAAAGAGCTGTGCTTTTGAATGAAAGATCATGCTGTTTTGTGATGCTCGGTATTTGTAGTGAATGCACATATGCACATATTGTTGCCAGCATATCTTTGGATAAACATTATTTTAATTGGACCAAGGTACACCTTGATTTTACTAGGGACTGGGTACACACTGGCTGTTTAAAAGTTAATGTAGGGCTTCCCTGGTGGCGCAGTGGTTGAGAGTCCGCCTGCCGATGCAGGGGACGCGGATTCGTGCCCCGGTCCGGGAGGATCCCACATGCCGCGGAGCTGCTGGGCCCGTGAGCCATGGTTGCTGAGCCTGCACGTCCGGAGCCCGTGCTCCGCAACGGGAGAGGCCACAACAGTGAGAGGCCCGCGTACCGCAAAAAAAAAAAAAAGTTAATGTAAAAAGAATCACCAGTACTGTAGTTTCTAATTTTCCACATGAATAGTTATAATATTTTGAACTAAGCTACTTGGCAAAATATTTCATTGGAAACATTTCTTCTTCTTAATCATGATAAGAAGGCAGATTATGTTCTTAATGAGAAACAGGTTGATATGTTTGGATGACATTCACTAAACTATATAATTTAGACAATCTTACCTTGTATGATCTACTTAAACATTAGAAGAAATTTTAAGCTATGTTACAGGACTCAATATAATAAAAAGATTCCAGATGCCAATTACTTGCAGCATCTTGTAAATGTGTTAGAATCATTAAATATAAATATATTTGCTTGAGTAGCATTTGGATTTATTTTATTTCAATTAAAAAGACATCTCTAATTAATTTTTTAGTACAAGAGAAAAAATTGTGTTGGGGGATTCATTTCAAGCATACAACTATTATTTAATGTGTTCTATACCAAAAAAAGTATGTATTTTGTTTTTTTCTAACATGTGAAAACTGTAATGTTTGACCCATTTTCTCCTAAATATCAGTAATATTTCTCAGGTATATCCAGGAAATATTTAATCCACATCATCTCACTTTCAGTGAATAATCAACAAATAAAAAGTATCACTATTGTTTAATGAAATGTCATGGAGAAAAAAGGAGTGATATTCTTAAAAAACATAACTATCTGAATCTTACTGGGGGCGTTCCTGGGAATCTGGGTGGACCACACTGCTTTTTGTCTTAGACTCAGGGCACAGTCTTAGAGAAGGAAAATGAATAAAGGTCAAGGAGAAGGAAAATGAGTAAAGGTCAAGGAGTTTAAGTCAGACTTAAAGTGCAAAAGTGGAAATACACCATGGTGAAAATCACATTGAAATCTCCCAAGATGTGCAGCATAATACTCAAAGTTATGAATCAAGATCTATTTAAATTTTTTTAAACTTCTGTTAGCCCCTATAATTGCCTTACATGTGTTAGCATGGAAATATTAACCAAGGTTTGGTTCCTGGAGAATTCCCAGTGTGATATGAATATATATTGGGAAACATGGGCAGGGCGTAATGCCTGTAGTTATGTCAGAGTTTTACTTATATAAGTAAAGACCCGAATTAGCATCAGAGAATAAATGTTCATTATATTAAATTGAAAATCTATCACCTTGGAGGCCACTATCTCTGGTTTGGTTCTAATTAAATATGTTCTTGCACTGGGCTTAACAACTCTTGCTGAATTTTCTGATCAATCCAAACAATAGATTAAACAATTGCATAGGGAAAAAGCCTAATTTGTTTCTAGCATTTAATGAACAAGGATATGGGTGATTAAATAAATTTCTCACATTTTAGTGAGTTGCTTGGTTACATTCCGATGCCCTTGCCATGGCCTAAATATTATCGTGGGCCAATCACAGATGAGCAGGTCTATACCTTCTGGTTCCACACAGGGCATCTTACAGCCCATAGAAAAGGGTTTCCTTTGTGTGTGTGTATACAGTCGCTCATAAAAGAGTGACTCTTTTAAGAAATTATGGAATTACTATTTCAAAGGAATCCTAAAACCCATTCATTTATTCACCAATTTATTGACAGCCTGCTACATGAAAGACAATGTGGTAGATCCTGGGTTCTATGGAAGCAAATGAGATAAATACAGTTTTTGCCTTTAAAGAGTTTTCAATATATTTAAAAGGATGAACAGTGAAGAAGTATAGGAAACTCAGGATAGGGTCCTATGAGAGTGTATAGCAACTAAAAATAGACCTTATTCTTGGTTGGGAAATCAGGAAATAATTCTACAAGTTGACACTTGAAAGATGACTAGGAAACTACTATGGGAAATATGGGAAAAGATTTCTAAGCAGAGAGAAAAGCAAGATACATAGTGTGATGTGTATTCCAAGAATTAAATAGGCGAGTGCGATTGGCTGGCACAAAGAATGAGGGATAGAACGAAATGAAGAGCTAAGATGCTTACAATGTAAAGAAAATAGAGTAAAAGAAAATGCAGTAACTGAGGATTTCTTATATATCATATGATGAATATGTAATAAATAACAAACATAGATATACTTGTTGACCAGAATGGTTATGCATTATTATTTAATTGACACTTTGAAATATGAGACTACCAGTAACTTAATGTGTTAGATCTCAGATCTTCATGGTTTAAATTCCTAGCCCCTACAAGTGAAAACAATCCTTTACTTAAAAGAATTTGCTTTGATCATATTTTCTAATATCCTTCCAGCTATTTCCATCCAGTCAGAATTTCTGTTGCACGTTTTGAAAGTGTAACTGAACACTTCAACAAGTAGCTAAAAAAATATATAGTGATACAGCGAGCAGGGAAGAAATAAATCTAAGTCACTTTCACCCATCCAGTCACCCACTGGACACTGGAATATGAATTATAGGTAGAAAAGCAGAAGAAATATAGGTGGCACCATCGGGTGTTAAAAAAGAAATATGAAGGCAACAGAATAACTGGTCTTAGGACTCTTTTATAATTATCAGCTCCTTTCCCTCTTCCAATTTTTCCCTTTCCTTCTCCCTGTCAATCCTGCAGGGCAACTACATTACAGTCACAAATAAACATGTAACCAAAGGCAGGCTAAGTAGAATTGCAGGTAAGATCAAGGAGTAATACATTATGTAAGTTCCAGAAAGGCATTATCCCCCCATTATCTCAGTGGCAAACCGTTTTCCTTTGGAATAATTATAAGCTAGCGTTCGTCATCATGCGCACTGTTTGCTGGGCATGCCAAGGCAGAGTGCTGAGCAGAACCCTTACTCTGTGGGCCAGGAGAGGTAGCAGAGTGTCAATGAGGCAATAGAGCACACTTTGGGGAGGGAGGGGCCGTGGGGATTAGAGCTGAAAGAAGATTACAGCGGAAAGCAGAATCTTTTTCACTCAAGTGGGGTGACAGGTCTGGGGCAAACTGCTAAATGTGAGACGCAGGGATTGTATGATTATAAGTGCTTTGGAAAAGTGTGTTGCGCTAGCTATCACCAAGGAACGTATTATAGTTACCCTTCCGCAGTCAGCGACTGTAAAACTTGATAACATTTATGAAGCACCTCCTTTTAAGCATTAGAAACTGATGGTATAAGGATATGATCCTTCAGAGAAGGAAAACATAAGAGGTATGTGCTGCACTGTCACCCCAGCTTTTTGCCTGGAGCACTTTTCAAAGTTTGACCCACGGAAGCGGAGCTGGAACAGAGAGCAGCAGACTTTCTGGGAAGAGGAAGCAGAGATCAGATGTCAGCGTTGCTGAGGTGTCTGGGTTTATGGGACAAGGTACTAAAGTTGAGCTAGCTCTGCAGGAGAAAGCTTGGGAGTCTGCAAAGGCGTTTCCTTGAGTCTTTGGCCAAATACTAAGCTGTATATATGGAGAGTGAGACTCCATGAGGCCTGGAAGGAAGAAAACAAAAATAAAAAGCCCACAAGAACTCTTCAGAGGAATCTGAGCTGAATAAAGAGCTCATAAGACAAACCGTGCTGGGGAGGCAGAATGGAGAGATCTTGGGGAACATTTCAAATATTCAAGTGAGACTCCAGAAAGACCATATTTTGTGAGTAGGCTACTTCAGTCTTAGGGTAAGAGTTACTTTAGACTTGACCTTACAAAGCTTAAAACAAAAGCTTCCTTGTTTTAAAGTTATCTATAAGACAATTTTATTTTGACAAAAAAGTTATAAATAGTTTGTGTATATTTCTCACTAGTTAAATCACGTTACAGTTAATTATCTAATGTAGATAGTCCTTTCCTGTATGATTTCACTAAAAAACAAAATAAACGCCTTATTTTCAATAGATAAAAGACAATTTATATCACATCATAGACAACCATTTTAGTAAAAATGAAAATCAAGGACACGTTTTGTTGAGCTCTTCAACAGAATTATCCTTCAATCCTGATTTCTCTATATGATTAAATAATACATGTTCAATTTTTTCAGTTTTCATATAAACCATTAAAAAGTCATCAGTAAATACGTTAACTGCTAGAATAAAACTCAACATTCTCTAATAGGAGAAACAGACTCTCAACAAAGTAGCATCCACAAGTCAATCATATGATGAAAAATAACAGACATACAAAGAAGCAAGAAAATATGATCTATAACTAAAAGAAAAATACAGTTGACAGAAACAAACACAGAGATGACAAAGATGTTGAAATAGCTGTTATAACAATTTCAATAATTTAAAGGAAAAGATGTACATAATGGACAAAGAATTGGGGGATGCCATTAGAGATACAGACACAATAACAAAGAACGAAATGCAAATTTTAAAACTACAAGCAATGTATGAGTTCAAAAATTACTAGGTAGGCTTAACAGAAGTTTGGACATTGAAGAAAAGATCAGGTAACTTGAAGACTGATCAATAGACGCTATTGAAATTGCAACACTGAGTGAAAAAGAAAGAAAAGCTTCAGTAACTTGTGGAACAATGTCAAGTAGTGGTCCACAATTATGTAACTGGAGTCCCAGAAGGAGATGAGAGGGAAGTTGAGAAACAAAAATTATGTGAAGATATGATTTCCAAAATGTCTCCAAATTTAATGAAAAATATCCTCAATATCTCCTGAACAGGATTGAAGAAGAAAGGGCACTCATGTACATCAAAGTCAAGTTGCTGGAAATCAAAAGTAAAGGGAATTGCTTCAAAAATAATAAAATATCTAGGAATACATCTAACCAAGGAGGTAAAAGATCTGTACATGGACAACTATAAAATACTGATGGAAGAGATTGAAGACAAAAATAAATGGAAAGATAGACCATGTTTATGAATTGGAAGAACTCGTATTATTAAAATGTTTATACTAGGGCTTCCCTGGTGGCGCAGTGGTTGAGAGTCTGCCTGCCGATGCAGGGGACACGGGTTCATGCCCCGGTCCTGGAAGATCCCACATGCCGTGGAGTGGCTAGGCCCGTGAGCCATGGCCACTGAGCCTGTGCGTCCGGAACCTGTGATCTGCAACGGGAGAGACCACAACAGTGAGAGGCCCGCGTACCACAAAAAAAAAAAAAAGTTTATACTACTGAAAGTAATCTACAAATTCAATGCAATCCCTATGAAAATTCCAGTGACAGTTTTCACAGAAATAGAACAACAATTCTAAAATTCATATAGAACCACAAAAGATCTGAAAAGCTAAAGTAATTCTGAGCAAAAAGCAGAAAGCTGGAGGCAACGTGATCTCTGATTTCAATTTATATTGCAAAGCAATGGTAATCAAAACAGTATGGTACTGGCATAAAAACAGACACATAGATCTATGGAACAGAATAGACAGCCCAGAAAAGGACACATACATATATATGGTCAGTTAATTTACAATGAAGGAGTCAAGAATATATAATGGGGAAAGGACATACTCTTCAGTAAATAGTGTTGGGAAAACTGGACAGCCACATCCAAAAGAGTAAAACTGTACTACTACCTTACACCATACACAAAAATCAACTCAAAATTTATCAAGGACTTGAATATAAAACCTGAAACCATAAAAATCCTAGAAGAAAACATAAGAAAAAAACTCCTTGACATTGGTCTGGGTGATTCCTTTTTTTTTTTTTTTTGATTTGACAACACAAGCAAAAAAAAACAAAAACAAAAATAAACAAGTGGGACTACATCAAAGCAAAAGGTTTCTGCAAAAGAAACCATCAACCAAATGCAAAGACAACCTACAGAATGTGAGGCAATTTGCAAATTATATATCTGGTTAGGGACTACTGTCCAAAATACATAAACTCATACAACTCCATAGCACAATGCATAATAACTTCATTAAAACATGGTAAAGACCGCAAGTGTACATTTTTCCAAAGAAGACATGCAAATGACCAACAGGTACATGAAAAGGTGCTCAGCATCACTAATCATCAGGGAAATGCAAACCAAAACCATAATGAGATATCACCTCATACCTGTTATGATGGCTTTTAGCCTAAAGTCAAACTGTGCCAAGGATATGGAAAAAATGGAACGCTTACATGGTTGATGTTAATTGGTAAGTTGGTGCAGCCATTATGGAAAACAGTATGGAGGTTCCTCAAATAGTTAAAAATGAAACAATTTATGTGGTCCAACAATCTCACATCTGAAATGAAACGAAAGAAATGAAATCTGGATCTCAAAGGGATATCTGCACTCCCATGTTTATTGCAGCATTATTTACAATATCCAATCTATGGAAACAACCTAAATAGTTATCACAAATGAATAAAGAAAATATGGTGTATGTGTAGAATGGAATACTATTCAGCCATACAAAAGAAGGGAATTTTGCCACTTACCACACCAGAGATGAACCTGGAAGAAATTGTGCTAGGTGAAATAAGCCAGAAACAGAAGTACTGCATGATTTTAGTTGTATTTGGAATCTAAAAGAATTGAACTTATAATAATGAGAAGGGTAGAATGGTGTTATCAGGAGCTGAGCCATGGGAGAAATGGGGAGATATTGGCCAAAGAGTACCAACTTTCAGTTATAAGACAAATTGTTCTGTTGATCTAGTGTACAGATGATGGCTATAGTCAACAGCAATTTATTGTATACTTGAAGTTTAATAAGAGAGTAGACGTAATATGTTCTCAACAGAAACACAAAGGTAACTATGTGAGGTGATGAATATGCTAATTAAATTGATTGTGATGATCACCTCACATTTAATATGTGTACCAAAACATCACCTTGTACATGTTAAATATATACAATTTTCCTTTGTCAATCATACCACAATAAAGCTGGAAAACATTACATATAAAGACACTCGGATTAAAACCAAAAGGATGGAAAATAGATATAACATGTACCCTAGTAAGAAAACAACTGGAGTAGCTTTAGTAATATCAGATAAAAGTGAGTGCAAGGAAATAACTATTACCAGATACAAAGAGTGACATTTTATAGTGGTAAAATTTTATTATGAAGTCATAAAGTACATTGAAGAAAGGCTAAGAAGTACTTCAAGGATACAAGAGAAAAAATAGAGTATTTTGTTTCTTTTTTCATTTCAATAACCACAATCATTTCTTAAAGTACCTATATCTATAATTGCATATCAGTTTTAGTAACTACCATGGCTTTATGATTATGGCAAACCTCTTGGTTATCTGCATAAGATCATTCTCTGTTCTTCCTTGCTTCAGAACTCTGATTTTGTTTGCAGAGTAATGTGGCTCATCCCAGAGGACAGATTATGGTTAGTCTATGTCAATCATAGCAATACCTTTCCATTTTTCTAATGATGGGAAGAGATATGGGCCTTGGGTTTAATGTGATTAATGAAATCACCTCAGTGTCTACACATATATCATAGTTTATTTTTATGAAGTAAACACAGAAAATAAATTAAAGCAGTTATAATTTGTAAGTTAGTGAGTTAATTTAGGTTAGTTATTTAGTAAGTTATTTCAGCTGGTAATTTAAATGCTGTAAAATAGATGTATGCCTGTGTTATAGTAACACTGAGGAGAGGCATCTGATTTAGTCTTTCTGAGACTGAGAGGGGGAAATCCTTAAAGTATTGTTTCCAGTGACACTTTATCAATACCTTCATTTTGTAGAAAATTATTTAGTGGAAAATGCCCAAAATTTGCACTAGATCGTTACTATCCCATAGAACAGTGTCTGTGATGATGAAAATGTTCTACACTTACACATGAGGCTAATAAGCATTTTAATTGTGGCTAGTGTGACTGAAAACCTAAAATTTTAACTCTAATTAATGTAATTTATATAGCAATGTGAGGCTAGTAACTACCATGCTAACAGTGAAGTTCTAGAAGAGGAAAAGAGCATGGAAAAGGACATATAAGTTTGAGCTTTATTGATCTAAATGTATGCAATAAGATGCTTTGGGAAAAGAGGGTCATTCTTCAAGTTATAGAAGATCATAAAGCTAAGCAAGAGAGTTTGAACTTTCAAATTCTAAAGGCAATGGGCTCATGAAAATCTTTTGAGAAAGGAAGGCTAAAGGCTAATTTACATTTCAAACACCATTATGACAGCAGATGTGACAGGGATTGAAGGGGAAGACCAGAGACAGTCACCAGTTAGAAGATTGACCCATGTGATGCCTTAGGAGGGTAGGGACCAAAGCAGAGGTAGAGAAAGAGATGGAGAGACAGAAATTCCCCCTCTGCACACACACATGGAGAGAGAGAGAGAACAGCATATATTCAATTGTTATGTGAAAGGCAAAACTGACCAGAGTAGTGAAGATACTGAATGTGACTTGTCATGGAGGACATTACTCAGGGTGACCAGGTTTGGTTCAGAGGAAGATGTGTTTAATTTTGCCTAGTTGAGGTTGGGATGGATCTGAACGTTGAAAGAGCTGACGTCTTACAACATTGATGAGCACACCTCGGTCTTCTTGGCTGGCTCTGAGAAGGGTTGGAGCACCCCAGGCTCATTCTCACTCTTCTCCCCGCATTTTCCAATCTGTGATCTTAGCTACCTCATGGCTTCACAGGTTACCTCCATCCTGATAACTCCACTGATCTTCAAACTCACATGTTTGCTGCCTACTTGACATTCTAACTGGATGTATAATATGCACTTCCCCTTTAATATGGAAAATAAAATTCTTGATGACTAACACTCACCATATCCCTCCAGGAAACAGCATTTCCCCAGGTGCTCAGACTCAAAACCTGGGGCTCATCCTTGATTCCTTCCATTTCTTAAGCCCCTGTATCCAAGTTATTAGCAAGACATTTCAGCTCTGTTCAAAAATATCTTCAGTACTTGCTCATTTTTCTACATCCTCACTGATACATCCCAATTCCAAGAAACACCAGTTCTTTTTCCTTTTTCTAAAAATTTATTTTATTGAAGTTTAGTTGATTTACAATGTTGTGTTGATTTCTACTGTACAGCAAAGCAATTCAGTTATACTTGTATATATATTCATTTTCATATTCTTTTCCATTATGGTTTATCACAAGACATTGAATATAGTTTTCCTGTGCTATACAGTGGGTCCTTGTTGTTTATCTATTTTATATACAGTCATGTGCATCCGCTAATCCCAAACTCCTAATTTATATCTCCCCCTTTCCCCTTTAGTAGCCATAAGTTTGGTCTCTGTGTCTGTTAGTCTATTTCTGATTTGTAGATAAGTTCATTTGTATCATGTTTCAGATTCCACATATAAGTGATATCACAGGATATTTGTCTTTGTCCGACTTACTTCACTTAGCACGATAATCTCTAGGTCCACTCATGTTGCTGCAAATGGCATTATTTCATTCTTTTGTATGGCTGAGTAATATTCCATTGTATGTATATGTATCACATCTTCTTTATCCATTCCTCTGTCAATGGACAGTTAGGTGGCTTCCATGTCTTGGTTATTGTAAATAGTGCTGCAATGAACATTGAGATGCACGTATTGTTTTGAATTAGACTTTTCTCCAGATATATGCCCAGGAGTGGGATTACTGGATCATATGGTAGTTCTATTTTTAGTTTTTTAAGGAACGTCCATACTGTTCTCCATAGCAGCTGTACAAATTTACATTCCCACCTATAGTGTAGGAGGGTACCCTTTTCTCCACACCCTCTCCAGCATTTGTTATTTGTAGACTTTTTTTTTTTTTTTTTTGTGGTACGCAAGCCTCTCACTGTTGTGGCCTCTCCCGTTGTGGAGCACAGGCTCTGGACGCGCAGGCTCAGCGGCCATGGCTCACAGGCCCAGCCGCTCCGCGGCATGTGGGATCTTCCCGGACCGGGGCACGAACCCGTGTCCCCTGCATCGACAGGCGGACTCTCAACCACTGCGCCACCAGGGAAGCCTTTCCCTTCTTTTTTTAATTAATTAGTTAATTTATGGCTGCGTTGGGTCTTTGTTACTGCTTACGGGCTTTCTCTAGTTGTGGAGAGTGGGGGCTACTGTTTGTTGCGATGCACGGGCTTCTCATTGCGGTGGCTTCTCTTTTTGCGGAGAAGAGGCTCTAGGCGTGCGGGCTTCAGTAGTTGTGGCTCGCGGGCTCTAGAGTGCAGGTTCAGTAGTTGCAGCTCACGGACTTAGTTGCTCCACAGCATGTGAGTTCTTCCTGGACCAGGGCTTGAACCCGTGTCCCCTGCATTGGCAGGCGGATTCTTAACCACTGCGCCACCAGGGAAGTCCCTCAAAGTTCCCTTCTTCATCTTTCTTTTAAATATCATTAAATTAGGTGGTAGTGATCATTCAAGTACCTATTTTTCTGTTCCAGGAAAGAGCAAGTCTTGTCCCAGTGTAAATCAATACAACTAACTTAGCTCTTGGAGGGCAGTCCTCTTTGCCTTGTTTTAAAGTCTTAAGGAAGCTTTACTATCAACTCTATGAGCTACAAATACTGATCTAGAGGGTCATTGAAGAGACAGATTTGGAATTCAGGACAGGGAAGTAATGAAAAGAAGGCTTTGGGAATTATTGATATACCTAGGTCAGTTGGTCCCAAACTTGTGCCATTACCAGAATCATCTTGAGTAGTTTTTAAAAATATAAAGATCCCAGAATCCTTTCACCAGATATTGCAATTCAGTGGATCTGGGTCAGGAACTGAGAATTTATATTTTTATATCTTCAGTAGGGGTTTCTAATAAAATAATACAGGTGTGGAAACCACTTTTGGACATGGTATTGGAACTCGTGAATGTGTACTGAGTGCGGACTGAATTCAGAATCCTGTAGAATTCAAACATTTGTCAGGAGATGAATCAACGTTTTCCAAATATGTAGACCTGGGTGTGAAGGCAAAGAGAGAAAACTGACGGTGGACAAAGGGATACTTCAAGATCCAGGGACAGCCGGCTATTATTACTTTAGACTGGGAGGGGGATGTTTACACATTAAGGGGATTTGGGTTTGGAGAGAGAGAGAGAGCAGGGGAGAGGTATTCACTGTACAGGAGAAAGAATGAAGAATTTATACAAAAGTCTGGAGGTAGTTAAAGACTAACTGGGGCATAACTGTATTTATTCAGGGGCTACCATGGGGCAGCAAATATAGTTACTATTTTCCTTTACAGAAACTCTGCAAGGTGTTATTATTCCCATTAACTAATGAGAAGCTGGATATTTAAAATCCTTAAATAAATTACCCATGTTCAAGCAGCTAATAAATAGTATGGATAGAAATTAGATGCAGATTTGCCTCACTTTTCCTTTCCCTGCCCTTTCACTGCTGAACAATGTTTAGAATTAAGAGAATGAGGGAAGTTAATGAATATTTGGGAAGAGGGACTCTTCTTCAGAAACTCAAGAGAAAGAAGAATGCATAAGAATGAGGAAAACTCTACAGGGTAGGGTCAGGGAGGTTGGGAATTTAAGGAAAACAGCAAAACTTTTGCATAGCCATCAGGGAGAGTTAAGCAAGAGACTTGACCAAATATAAGTAAAGGCATAGTTTGCCAGTATTCTGAGGCACATTTCTAGAAAAACAATCCAAATTTTGAATGATTTTTCAAGTACTTCTGTAGTTAAATATGAATACACATTTCTAAATGCAATTAGTCCCATATTTTCCGTTATTTGAAAATACAGTCCTTGAACAGTGAGCCCAAAGAGATATACATGATCTTAAAAAGTAGATTCTTTCCTTAAAATGGAATAAATTTAAGTAAGCCAAATCACACTTTACAATCATTGGAGAAGCTGATTATGTAGCAATATTTTCTTGGGCATCACTTCATAAAGCAAAAGAAAAAAAGTCTTATAATCTAAGTAATCAACATTTAATGCATTTTTATAAATATGGATTTTTCTATAGTGAGCATGTATTTCTTTTGAAGCAGCTCGTACCTGCCATGGAAAATGTTACCTAAAAGGAAGCTTTTTAACTATAGATTTTTGAGTGTGTTTACATATTGATTTTTCATTCATATTTGTAGTATACGGAAGCAAAGAAAATAATATAAAATTATATATGTATATATTTGACCTCTGAAATGTCATGAAAATGGCATTTTTGATAGAAAAATTGCAGCACATATTTTTGGATATAATTTTCATTCAACCACATGAAAGCTGTAGAAATCTATTCCACTTGAAAATTAATTATTCTTGTCTTCAATATTGCCTTTGACAAGGTAAGAAACAGTTGGATTCATTCTAATTTGCTTCAAGTAGCGGTAATTAGAGAGGGTGTGAGGAACAGCTCTCCATTCAATTCTCTCCAATTACTATTAGGCATATAATAAACCTCTTAGAAAAGCAAATTCTCTGAGTTCATTAACCCTTATCCCCCTCTGGACCTATAATGTAACATGTTTCTCTCTCTGTCTCTCTCTCTTCCAGTTCATTTAAAGAGAAATATATTACTGAGGAGCCATTAGAGATTTTTATGGGAGACCATTTTTGAAGGCTTTTTAAGGTTAAAATGTGGAGCTAACTAGAATTCTCCGAAGATATTCACAAGTTTTGTTATCATGTCATATCTACCCCATCCTGTGTTAGTAGAGTGGCATTCTGTATACATATTCATTCTTGAGGAATTTAATTTGGTTTCTGTTCAGTGGTCAAGCCTATTGAGATGAGCTTGAACTGGATTATTCTCCCTACCACTTTGGTGATCAGTTTTGGGCTGTGTGCATATGTGAGGAGTGTGTCTTGCATTATTGGCATAACCTGCATTATTGTCATGGGCTCAATCTAATCACACAAGCCTTTAAAAGCAGAGGACACTCTTCAGCTGGCAGAAGAAGGCAGAGGAGAGATACAGCGGAGAGGGGTTCTAAGCATAAAAGGGATTATTTGTTTATTTATTTATTTAGACTGCACCGGGTCTTAGTTGTGGCAGGCAGGATCATTTAGTTGTGGCATGTGGGATCTAGTTCTCTGACCAGGGATCGAACCCAGGCCCGCTACATTGAGAGTGTGGAGTCTTACCCACTGGACCACCAGGGAAGCCCCATTTTTAAAAAAAATTTTATTGGAGTACAGTTGGCTTACAGTGTTGCATTAGTTTCAATTGTATAGCAAAATAAATCAGTTATACATATACATATATAAACTCTTTTCTTCTTTTAGATTCTTTTCCCATATAGGCCATTACAGAGTATTGAGTAGAGTTCCCTGTGCTATACAACAGGTTCTTATTAGTTATCTATTTTATGTATAGTAGTGTGTATATGTCAATTCCAATCTCCCAATTTATCCCTCCTCCCCATATCCCCTGATAACCATAAGTTTGTTTCCTACATCTGTGACTCTACTTCTGTTTCATAAATACGTTCATTTGTACCCTTTTCTTTAGATTCCACATATGAGCAATATCATATGATATTTGTCTTTCTGTGTTTGACTTAACTCAGTATGACAATCTCTAGGTCCATCCATGTTGCTGCAAATGGCATTATTTTGTTCTTTTTTATGGCTGAGTAATATTCCATTGTATATATGTACCACATCTTCTTTATCCATCCTCTGCTGATGGACATTTAGGTTGTTGCTTCCATGTCCTAGCTCTTGTAAATAGTACTGCTATGAACATTGGGGTGCATGTATATTTTCAAATTATGGTTTTCTCTGGATATATGCCCAGGAGTGGGGTTACTGGATTATATAGTAGTTCTATTTTTAGTTTTTTAAGAAACCTCCATACTGTTCTCCATAGTGGCTGCACCAACTTACATTCCCACCAACAGTGTAAGAGGGTTCCCTTTTCTCCACACCCTCTTCAGCATTTATTGTTTGTAGACTTTTTGATGATGGCCATTCTGACTGGTCTGAGGTGATACCTTATTGTAGTTTTGATTTGCATTTCTCTAATAATTAGTGATGTTGAGCATGTTTTCACATGCTTTCTGGCCATCTGTATATCTTCTTTGAAAAAATGTCTATTTAGAGCTTCTGCCCATTTTTTATTGGGTTCTTGTTTTTTTGATATTGAGCTGCATGAGCTGTTTGTATATTTTGGAGATTAATCCCTTGTCGATTGCTTCATTCGCAAATATTTTCTCTCATTCTGAGGATTGTCTTTTTGTTTTGTTTATGGTTTCCTTCGCTATGCAAAAGCTTTTAAGTTTAATTACATCCCATTTGTTTATTTTTGTTTTTATTTTCATTACTCTAGGAGGTGGATCAAAAAATATCTTGATGCGATTTATGCCAAAGAGTGTTCTGCCTATGTATTTGACACATTGTTGCTGGCTCACTTGTGGGAGAGGATGGGGGAGAAGTGTCTTCCAGGAGCTGAGGTGGGCCTTGAACTGAAAGTCAGAAATAAACTAGGACCTCAGTCCCACAACCACAAGAATTGGATTTTGCCAACAACCTGAAGGATCCAGGGAAGGGATTCTCCTGTGGATCCTCTCCATAAGAACCCAGCTGGAAAGCACTCTGATTCTAGACTGGTGATCCCAGATCAGGGGATCCCACTGAGCCAACCCAGACCCTGACCTACAGATTGTGATAAAATCAACGTGTGGTGTTTAAAGCTACTTAATCTGTGCAATTTGTGTAGCAAAAATAGAAAATTAATACAGTAGTTAATATCCTTAATAATTTTGAAGTCAAGTTTGGCTGATTTTATATAAACAAAATGATGATAGTGATTCCTTGAAGCAAAACTTTCCCTTAACCACATCAAAATTTGATTTCGTTTTTCTGTTTCATGTTTACTAAACTAATCTAAACGTTTACCTGTGATCAACATTAGCTATGGGCGACATCTGCCAGTCTTCAGTTTGTGGGGAAGTAATCTCACTTATATTATCTCAAGTTGTTATAAAACTTGAGGAATGGGGATGGAGTACCTTGCTGTCTCATGATCAGAGCAGGTTTCATAAATAAATACCAAAATGTGGTTAAATGTGTGCTTTGTTTAATGTTGGGACATCTGGGTTCTTCAGTGACTGACTCACAACAGCTAGTGTCCTTGAGCAAATTCCTGATCTCTCAGGATGTCAGTGGCATTATCTGTAAAAGAGGAGAATTCATGAAAACGCTCTGCACGACCTTTGCCAGCCCTGAGAGTCCATGGTTCTTTCTGGAAACAGGGCAACAAGGGACAGCTGGGGGCCGGCAATGGGACATGGAAAGGGGGTGACTGTCCTGAATTCACTTTTCTCAGAGAGCTATCAAAGGATGAAAAGAGGGGCTTCCCTGGTGGCGCAGCAGTTGAGAGTCCGCCTGCCGATGCAGGGGACACGGGTTCGTGCCCCGGTACGGGAAGATCCCACATGCCGCGGAGCGGCTGGGCCCGTGAGCCATGGCCGCTGAGCCTGCGCGTCCGGAGCCTGTGCTCCGCTACGGGAGAGGCCCGCGTACCGCAAAAAAAAAAAAAAAAAAGGATGAAAAGAATAACAACAAAGTGTTTTCCCCTTCTACCTCCAGATGTTTTCCATCTGGGATTAGGTTTTAATTCCCTTGGACTAGCCAGGTGCTCATCAACTATCCTGTTGTCTGTCCTGAACTACACATCCCTCCATATGCTGTTTATTCCACCTTTGTGATTTGAAAAATGCTTAACATTTGCTTAAAAGAACCAAAGCAGATGCAAGTTTTGATATTTCCTTCTGTTAGTTATACCTTATTCCCAAATCAGTGAAATTTGTCCTTTATTTTTCTATCTCAACATTGTTTTTAAAATCTTTTGGGAAAAAAAAAGAAAGGAAAAAGAGCAAACAAAAGAACATTTGCATTTACTGGCGGCTCCAGCATGCCGGAACCCCTCATCCTTTTTCATGCTGCTCAAGTGTTTGGTTGACATCTGTCCTCCTGTCTCCTTGACTAACCTGTGAGCTCATTGTGTGGCAAAGACTTTATTCCTTCAACAATTTGGGGTATACACTAGTTAGTTAAATATTCGTTTCATACCTAAATGTGAAACCCAGTAAATATTTGCAATAAACAAGGTTCTCATAAAAACACACAACTGGTATATTGACAACATAATTTTCATCGAAAAATCAATGTAGTTTCTTTCTTTCTTTTTTCTTTTTTTTTTGTTAAAGTTCCACTTTGTAGACAACAATATTGCCAGCTTTCTACTGCATTGGAGCAATAAGTTGGGATTTTCCCAAGACATAGATCAAGAAAATTATGTATCATTGCAGACCATTTATTTTTATGGAAAATATTCACTACTCACATGGATTTTATATTAGTATATTTTAGCTACTACTTGAGTAGTTTGCAATTAGATGAACATTGAGCACATTTGTATAACTGGATGAAACAGAAGAAGCAACATAACAATGAACACATCTGAGTTTCACCTACCTCTTATCCTCTGTGAAATCTCAAAAGTCATTTAGAGGAAGATATCAAGATGTCCATGACACCACAAAGGAGATCATCCATTTCAACACAATCAAACCACTCTTCAAATGCCTTCGTGTTTGAGAAATAAAGTTGATGAAAAGAAAGTCTTTCCCGCAACTATAAAACCAGAACAAGCCTTCTCCCACTTCCAAGGTTAATGAAATACTACTGCTGGTAGGGGACTATAAAGAGGCTTAAGGTCAAAACAATCAAAAGAATCGCTTATGATTAATTTAATTGCTTTCCCTGTAGCTACTTGGCATAATAATATTTTTCTTAAAATGTGTGAAATATTATTGCCTAACAGTATCATTCTTAGGAGGCTCTGCACACTTTTTTTTTTTTAATAAGGAGCAATTTCCCTTTAATTAGTGCTAAGAAGAATTACCTACATTTTAGAATTGATTCATGATGAATCAGTCATATTTTCTAAAGACTTTTATTTTGCGTAAAAGGTAAAAAAAAAGTATGAACCTCAGATAATTCCAACTTCATCTGATATGCACCCTCATCAAGTTAGTGAACCTAGCTCTTTTGAATCCATAAAAGTACTCCCACTTCAGTTTCTATTACTTTTCTGCATATTTGAAAATTAATACTTTTTTTTATGGCTACCTACTGCTGAACTAATTTCCTTTCCAATTATGTTTGTCAATTTCATTCTATTTCTATCCCACTGGAGAGTGACTCATTGGGCTGTCATTTAACAAGCTTCATGTCCTTCAGTGCAGTCCCAGTGTGGCTATGTGAACACGGATACAAAAGCACACCCATTTTAAATCTGTATCCTGTTGCAAAGCAATGGTTATTTCTAGAATTCGGAAATTTTGTCACTTTCAAATTCTTGCTCCAGTTGGATTTTGAACGACTAGGCATATTACTAAAAGGGTTGTGGTTTTTGCTTTAGAAATGAAGTCTCCCTACTTGTCTAATTTCTCTGTGGTCCTTTTCTGCTCAACTTCAGTTAATATCATTATATTCTTATATAATTATAATGCAAGCAATCTGACTGCCAGAAGTGACTGTGTCAGCATTTTCATTATAAACATTTAGTCTCAAAGACATGTAATAAATCAACCAAAAAATGATATTCAGTGATATACCTTAGAATGCAAATTCTCACACCAAAAGAAAGTTGTCTGGCTATTCTTATACAGAAATATAAATAACCCTTTACTATGGTTGTTTTAAATACCTCAGGTCAGCTTATGTTTAAGAAAGACAGTGACTTTTATACTATTTCTCATAGGAGACTGTTCTTTTTTTTATTTCTAAAAGGCATCATCAGGTATTTTTGTTATCATAATATACAATTTTCTTTTTGGGGGGCACCCTAAGTCACATTCATAGCTTTCATGTCTTTTCAATAGAATTCACTTGCAAATATTTGGGGAGCATTCTAAATGTAATATATAAAACTACAACTAAAATGTGCTGTAAACCAAAAGTGCAGGTTTGTTTTACGAATTGGTCTTCATGTCACTCATGCAAAATTTTGAACGTATTGTGACTGATATAAATTGCCCCATTTAAACTTCATACGAAATGCTTAAAATTCTCTGATTATTTTTGATATACATTTAACTTAAAACAATGCACAAATCTCAACTGGTTATTACTAGGAGATTTGACAATGGTGTATATCCCATAAACACCCCCATTACAAGATTAAGAACATTTCTACCCCTTCAGCAAGTCTCCTGATGCCCCTTCCCAGTTAATTCTATTCTCTAGTGCCCCTTCAATGACTTTGCTATTAAAGAATTTTTTACTTATTTCTAAGTAATAAAATAAAATTTTATTAAAGAATATTTTTAGTAAAGAATAATTTTGTCACTTTTAAAATTTCATATAAATTTCATATAAATAAAATCATGTAGTGAGCACTCTTTTGTCTCTAGCTTTTCTCACTCAGCAAGTTGTGTTTATCATTCTTTTTCTGTATTAGTGAATATTATCCTTTTCTTTATATAACATGTCCATCTCTGAAGTCAAAATGAATAAAAGCAAAAATAAACAAATGGGACATAATTAAACTTAAAAGCTTATGCACAGCAAAGGAAACCATTGACAAAAGAAAAAGACAACCTACTGAATGGAAGAAAATATTTGTAAATTATTTTAAATTCATACTGTTAATGGTCGGAGAACATAACTGTGTGATTTTGGTCATTTTTTTTTTAATATCTTTATTGGAGTATAAGTGCTTTACAATGGTGTGTTAGTTTCTGCTATATAACAAAGTGAATCAGCTATATGTATACATATATCCCCATATCCCCTCCCTCTTGTGTCTACCTCCCATCCTCCCTATCCACACCTTTAGGTCAACACAAAGCACCAAACTGATGTACCTGTGCTATGTGGCTGCTTCCCACTAGCTAGCTATTTTACGTTTAGTAGTGTACATATGTCAGTGCTACACTCTCACTTTGTCCTAGCTTACCCTTCCCCCTCCCCATGTACTCAAGTCCATTCTCTACATCTATGTCTTTATTCCTGTCCTGCCCCTAGGTTCTTCAGAACCATTTTTTCCCCCTTAGATTCCATATATATATGTTAACATATGGTATTTGTTTTATTCTTTCTGACATATTTCACTCTGTATCACAGACTGTAGGTCCATCCACCTCAATACAAATAACTCAATTTCATTTCTTTTTATGGCTGAGTAATATTGCATTGTATATATGTGCCACATTTTCTTTATTAATTCATCTGTCGATGGACACTTAGGTTGCTTCCATGTCCTGGCTATTGTAAATAGAGCTGCAATGAACATTGTGGTACATGACTCTTTTTGAATTATGGTTTTCTCAGGTTATACGCCCAGTAGTGGGATTGCTGGGTCGTATGGTAGTTCTATTTTTAGTTTTATAAGGAACTTCCATACTGTTCTCCATAGTGGCTGTATCAGATTACATTCTCACCAACAGTGCAAGAGGGTTCCCTTTTCTCCACACCCTCTCCAGCATTTACTGTTTGTAGATTTATTGTTGATGGCCATTCTGACTGGTGTGAGGTGATACCTCACAGTAGTTTTGATTTGCATTCCCCTAATGATTAGTGATGTTGAGCATCCTTACATGTGTTTGTTGGCAATCTGTATATCTCCTTTGGAGAAATGTCTTTTTAGGTCTTCTGCCCATTTTTGGATTGGTTTGTTTGTTTTTTTGGTATTGAGATGCATGAGCTGCTTGTATATTTTGGAGATTAATCCTTTGCAGTTGATTCATTTGCAAATATTTTCTCCCATTCTTTTCATCTCCTTTATGGTTTCCTTTGCTGTGCAAAAGCTTTTAAGTTTCATTAGGTCCCATTTGTTTATTTTTCTTTTTATTTCCATTTCTCTAGGAGGTGGGTCAAAAAGGGATCTTGCTGTGATTTATGTCATAGAATGTCCTGCCTATGTTTTCCCCTAAGAGTTTAATAGTGTCTGGCCTTACATTTCGGTCCTTAATCCATTTTTAGTTTATTTTTGTGTATGGTGTTAGGGAGTGTTCTAATTTCATTCTTCTACATGTAGCTGTCCAGTGTTCCAAGTACCACTTATTGAAGAGGCTGTCTTTTCTCCATTGTATATTCCTGCCTCCTTTATCAAAGATAAGGTGACCATATGTGCATAGGTATATCTCTGGGGTTTATATCCTGTTCCACTGATCTATATTTCTGTTTTTGTGCCAGTTCCATACTGTCTTGATTACTGTAGCTTTGTAGTATAGTCTGAAGTCAGGGAGCCTGATTCCTCCAGCTCCATTTTTCTTTCTCAAGATTGCTTTGGCTGTTCGGGGTATTTTGTGTTTCCATACAAATTGTGGAATTTTTTGTTCTAGTTCTGTGAGAAATGCCATTGGTAACTTGATGGGTACTGCATTGAATCTGTAGATTGCTTTGGGTAGTATAGTCATTTTCACAATGTTGACTCTTCCAATCCAAGAACATGGTATATCTCTCCATCTGTTTGTATCCTCTTTAATTTCGTTCATCAGTGTCTTATAGTTTTCTGCATACAGGTCTTTTGTCTCCTTAGGTAGGCTTATTCCTCAGTATTTTATTCTTTTTGCTGCAATGGTAAATGGGAGTGTTTCCTTAATTACTCTTTCAGATTTTTCATCATTAGTGTATAGGAATGCAAGAGATTTCTGTGCATTATTTTTGTATCTTGCTACTTTGCCAAATTCATTGATTAGCTCTAGTAGTTTTCTGGTAACATCTTTAGGATTCTCTATGTATAGTATCATGTCCTCTGCAAACAGTGACAGCTTTACTTCTTCTTTTCTGATTTGTATTCCTTTTATTTCTTTTTCATTTCTGATTGCTGTGGCTAAATCTTCCAAAACTATGTTGAATAATAGTGGTGAGAGTGGGCAACCTTTTCTTGTTCCTGATCTTAGTGGAAATGGTTTCAGTTTTCCACCATTGAGAATGATGTTGGCTGTGGGTTTGTTATATATGACCTTTACTACATTGAGGTAAGTTCCCTCTATGCCTATTTTCTGGAGCGTTTTTATCATAAATTGGTGTTGAATTTTGTCAAAAGCTTTTTGTGCATCCATTGAGATTATCATATGGTTTTTATCCTTCAGTTTGTTAATATGGTGTATCACATTGATTGATTTGTGTATTTTGAAGAATCCTTGCATTCCTGAGATAAACCCCACTTGATCATGGTGTATGATCCATTTAATGTGCTGTTGGATTCTGGTTGCTAGTATTTTGTTCAAGATTTTTGCATCTACGTTCATCAGTGATATTGGACTATAGTTTACTTTTTTTGTAACATCTTTGTCTGATTTTGGTATCAGAATGATAATGGCCTCGTAGAAAGAGTTTGGGAGTGTTCCCCTCTCTGTTATATTTTGGAAGACTTTGAGAAGAATAGGTGTTAGTTCTTCTCTAAATGTTTGATATAATTTGCCTGTGAATCCATCTGGTCCTGGGCTTTTGTTTGTTGGAAGATTTTTAATCACAGTTTTAATTTCAGTGCTTGTGATTGGTCTGTTCATATTTTCTATTTCTTCCTGGTTCAGTCTCGGAAGGTTGTGCTTTTCTAAGAATTTGTCCATTTCTTCCAGGTTGTCCATTTTATTGGCATACAGTTGCTTGTAGTAATCTCTCATGATCCTTTGTATTTCTGCAGTGTCAGCTGTTACTTCTTCTTTTTCATTTATAATTCTGTTGATTTGAGTGTTCTCCCTTTCTTTCTTGATGAGTCTGGCTAACAGTTTAGCAATTTTGTTTATCTTCCCAAAGAACCAGCTTTTATTTTTATTGATCTTTGCTATCATTTCCTCCATTTCTTTTTCATTTGTTTCTGATCTGATCTTTATGATTTCTTTCCTTCTGCTAACTTTGGGGTTTTTTGGTTCTTCTTTCTCTAACTGCTTTAGGTGCTAAGTTAGATTGTTAATTTGAGATTTTTCTTGTTTCTTGAGGTAGGATTGTATTGCTATAAACTTCTCTCTTAGAACTGCTTTTGCTGCATCCCATAGGTTTTGGGCCATCCTGTTTCCATTGTCATTTCTTTCCAGGTATCTTTTGATTTCCTGTTTGATTTCTTCAGTGATCTCTTGGTTATTTAGTAGTGTATTGTTTAGCCTTCATGTGTTTGTCTTTTTTACAGTTCTTTTTCCTGTAATTGATATCTAGTCTCATACTGTTGTAGTCAGAAAAAGTCCTTTATACGATTTCAATTTTCTTAAATTTACCGAGGCTTGATTTGTGACCCAAGATATGAACTATCCTGGAGAATGTTCCATGAGCACTTGAGAAGATAATGTATTCTGTTGTTTTTGCATGGAATGTCCTATAAATATCAATTAAGTCCATCTTGTTTAACGTATCATTTAAAGCTTGTGTTTCCTTATTTATTTTCATTTTGGTTGATCTATCCATTGGTGAAAGTAGGGTGTTATATTATTGTGTTAGTGTCAACTTCCCTTTTTATGGCTGTTAGCATATGCCTTATGTATTGAGGTACTCCTATGTTGGGTGCATAAGTATTTTACAATTGTTATTTCTTCTTCTTGGATTGATCCCTTCATCATTATATAGTGTCCTTCTTTGTCTCTAGTAATAGTCTTTATTTTAAAGTCTATTTTGTCTGATATGAGAATTGCTAATCCAGCTTTCTTTTGATTTTGATGTGCATGGAATATCTTTTTCCATCCTTCATTTTAGTTTGTATGTGTCCCTAGGTTTGAAGTGGGTATCTTGTTGACAGCATATATACGGGTTTGTTTTTGTATCCATTCAGCCAGTCTATGTCTTTCAGTTGGAGCATTTTATCCATTTACATTTAAGGTAATTATCGATATGTATGTTCCTATTACCATTTTTTTTTTTTTTTTTTTTTTTGTGGTACACGGGCCTCTCACTGCTGTGGCCTCTCCTGTTGTGGAGCACAGGCTCCGGATGTGCAGGCTCAGCGGCCATGGCTCACGGGCCCAGCCGCTCCGTGGCGTGTGGGATCTTCCCAGACCGGGGCACGAACCCATGTCCCCTGCATCGGCAGGCGGACTCTCAACCACTGCGCCACCAGGGAAGCCCCCTATTATCATTTTCTTAATTGTTTTGGGTTTGTTATTGTAGGTCTTTTGCTTCTCTTGTGCGTCGTCCCTAGAGAAATTCCTTTAGCATCTGTTGTAAAGCTGGTCTAGAGGTGTTGAATTCTCTTAACTTTTGCTTGTCTGTTAAGGGTTTAATTTCTCTGCCGAATCTGAATGAAATCCTTGCTGGGTAGAGTAATCTTGGTTGTAGGTTTTTCCCTTTCATCACTTTTTTTTTTTTTTTTTTTTTTTGCGGTACGCGGGCCTCTCACTGTTGTGGCCTCTCCCGTTGCGGAGCACAGGCTCCGGACGCGCAGGCCCAGCGGCCACGGCCCACGGGCCCAGCCGCTCCACGGCACGTGGGATCCTCCCGGACCGGGGCACGAACCCGTGTCCACTGCATCGGCAGGCGGACTCTCAACCACCGCGCCACCAGGGAAGCCCTCCCTTTCATCACTTTTAATGTGCCCTACCACTCCCTTCTGGATTGCGGGGTTTCTGCTGAAAGATCAGCTTTTAACGTCATGGGGATTCTCTTGTGTGTTATTTGTTGCTTTTCCCTTGCTGCTTTTAGTGTTTTTTCTTTGTATTTAATTTTTGAATAGTTTGATTAATATGTATCTTGGCGTGTTTCTCCTTGGGTTTATCCTGTATTGGACTCTCTGCACTTCCTGGACTTGATTACCTATTTCCTTTTCCATGTTAGGGAAGTTCTCAACTATAATTTCTTCAAATACTTTCTCAGTCCCTTTCTTTTTTTCCCTTCCTCTGGGACCCCTATAATACGAATGTTGGTGCATTTAATGTTGTCCCAAAAGTCTCAGAGACTGCCCTCAATTCTTTTCATTCTTTTTTTCTTTATTCTGCTCTGCACTATTTATTTCCACTATTTTATCTTGCAGGTCACTTATGCATTCTTCTGCCTCAGTTGTTCTGCTATTGATTTCTTCTAGAGAATTTTTAATTTAATTTATTGTGCTGTTCATCATTGTTTGTTTGCTCTTAAGTTCTTCTAGGTCCTTGTTAAACATTTCTTGTATTCTCTCCATTCTATTTCCAAGATTTTGAGTCATCTTTACTATCATTACTCTGAATTCTTTTTCAGGTAGACTGCCTATTTCCTCTTCATTTGTTTGGTCTGGTGGGTTTTTACTTTGATCCTTCATCTGCTGTATATTTCTCGGTCTTCTTACTTTGTTTAAATGACTGTGTTTGGGGTCTCCTTTTCACAGGCTGCAGGTTCATAGTTTCCTGATTTTTTTGGTGTCTGCCCCCAGTGGGTAAGTTTGGTTCAGTGGGTTGTGTAGGCTTCCTGGTGGAGGGGACTGGTGCCTGTGTTCTGGTGGATGAGGCTGGATCTTGTCTTTCTGGTGGGCAGGACCGCAGGCAGTGGTGTGTTTTCTGGTGTCTGTGAACTTAGTATGATTTTAGGCAGCCTCTCTGCTAATGGATGGGGTTGTGTTCCTGTCTTGCTAGTTGTTTGGCATGGGGTGTCCAGCACTGGAGCTTGCTGGTCGTTGAGTGGAGCTGGGTCTTAGCGTTGAGATGGAGATCTCTGGGAGAGCTCTCACCGATTGATATTATGTGGGCCCAGGAGGTCGCTGGTGGTCCAACGCCCTGAACTCGGCTCTCCCACCTGCAGAGGCTCAGGCCTGAAACCCCACCAGAGAACCAAGACCGTGTCAGCTGACCCTGTCAGCTACACAGCTTCCAAAATGCGTCCTTCTGGCTGGTGTGGTTTGTGCCAATGAGACCAAGTTTGGTTCAGAAACAAAGGAAAGCTTTATTCTTAGATGAAAGAATGGAGAGGTGTGAGCTCAAGCTCTAGAGCACATGCTTTCCCAACAGGCTGTGGGCTGGTCTGCTTTGTAGGGATCTCTGATTTTGGTCCTTTTAATTTTAATTTAAATAATTTTACTGCAATGTGTTTTATGGTCCAATATTGGTAAATATTTTATATAAATTGGAAAGAAATATTTATGCTCCATATTTTGGTTGCTATATTCTACAACTATAAATTAGGTCAACTTGGTTAATAGTATTCAATATTTCTTTATCTTTAGTACATTTTGTCTGGGTATACTATCACCTTCTGAGGGAGATATATGAAAATATTTTACTTTCAACATGGATTCTTTAAAATTTCTCCCTGAAGCTTATTATTAAATTAAATAATAAACTTAATTCATTATTAAGTTTATTATTAAAATAATAAACATTTGTTTTGAGTAAAAGCTTTTAAGAGAGGGTTGTTTAACACTAAACTGCTTTTAAAAGATTGAAAATGATGGCATCGGGCTTCCCTGGTGGCGCAGTGGTTGAGAATCTGCCTGCTAATGCAGGGGACGTGGGTTCGAGCCCTGGTCTGTGAAGATCCCACATGCCGCGGAGCAACTAGGCCCATGAGCCACAACTACTGAGCCTGCGCACCTGGAGCCTGTGCTCCGCAACAAGAGAGGCCGCGATAGTGAGAGGTCTGCGCACCGCGATGAAGAGTGGCCCCCACTTGCCACAACTAGAGAAAGCCCTTGCACAGAAACGAAGACCCAACACAGCAAAAATAAAAGAATAAATAAATAAATAAACTCCTACCTCTGACATCTTCTTTAAAAAAAAAAATGGTGGCATCTTATAAACAAATACATTTGTCAGCTTTTCTACTTTCATTTTATTGCATAATCATTTGTGACTCCATATGATGTTCTGCCTGTCCTCTGCTTGTAAGGCCATTGTTGTTGGTTGGGTTTTTCAACATGCACTCGAAACCCCTTCAGCCTAAGTCCAAAACCCTTTTCCTGCAGAGACTGGGACGCTTAAAACTGCATTTCTTAGGCCCTCTTGTAGCTAGAATTCCCACTGAGACTTAGATTCTGCTACTGGAATCCAAGGTACACTTGGATTTGGAACTGAGTCATGTGTGGAGAGACGCAGGGTGTGAGGAACTATTTTGCTGCTGGGAAACAGTAGAAGTGTTACTGCTCTGGAGTAGACAAGTATAAAGCCAGCCTCCAAATTTAGCAAGCAGCTTCCTGATCCAGTGGTTCTGAAGCCAATAATTTCTAATTCAATAGCTGGCACAGGTGGCTGCTTTCTTGGCAGCAAACTTTGACATTGCAAATTACTCCTGATAACTCATTTTAGTGTCTATAATATCTTTAGCCCTTCTAAAGAATCTGTAACATTTTACTATTTTTAAAAATAACCAGAGTGGATTCTATTCTATTTAACAAGATCCTGACCATTCTAGGCCGTTTAGAATTTCTCTTCTATGCAACTAGTTAGTAGTTAAATGATACTAACAAAATTATACTGAACTGGAATGCCTTGGAGACATTTCTAAAATGCTGACCAGGAGAGGAATAAAAGTGAAAAAGAAAACGAGGGATCTTAAATTTCATGGAAATGATATGAATTCAACATATTGGTTTGTATAGCAATAGATTTATATAGCATTCTATAACAAAGGTAGTAAAAATAGGAAAAAATCAGGAAAGGTGAAATACTACCCTTGTTTTAATTGATGAAACATCTTCCCTTCATTGGGTATCTGAAACAGCTCTTGTATGCCTGAGAGATCACATAATATATTTTACCTGCTAAAATGATACAGAATAAAAACAGAAGGGAGATGCTAAAAGTTAAGGAACTCAAACACAGTTATGGACCAGACAAGTCTGAAAACCAGGCCTGCTGAGTGATTCTCCTGGGAAACTGATGTTCTCTTTACCCAACATTACTGTAAACGCCAGAAATGTGCTATGGTTATTTTTCAGGTTTATTTGCTGGTAGAATCTAGGTCACTAAGAGATGTACAGATTGTTAGGAAATGGGAAGCCATCCCTCTGTGTTTCCTCTTACTTTATATAAAACTCTCTATGAATTGCCATGAACCATGTATGTTGCTCTCTTTTCACCACTCGTGTTACTATCTCATTATGTCACCCCAGCAGATGGATATACAGTAAGTCCCCTACATACGAACAAGTTCTATTCCAAGAGCGTGTTCATAAGTCCAATTTGTTTGAAGTCCAACAAAGTTAGCCTAGGTACCCAATAACACAATCAGCTATATAGTACTGTACTGTAATAGGTTTATAATACTTTTCACACAAAAAATACATAACAAACACAAAAATAACACATTTTTAATCTTACAGCACAGTACCTTGAAAAGTACAGCAGTACAGTGCAACAACTGGCATACAGGGGCTGGCATGGAGTGAACAGGCAAGAATAGTTACTGACTGGAGGAGGGAGAGGAGGTGGGAGATGGTAGCGCTGAAGCATTGTCAACAATAGGAGATGGAGGGAAAGCTGCAATTTCACTCACA
This sequence comes from Pseudorca crassidens, assembly GCF_039906515.1. Taxonomy (NCBI): domain Eukaryota; kingdom Metazoa; phylum Chordata; class Mammalia; order Artiodactyla; family Delphinidae; genus Pseudorca; species Pseudorca crassidens. The sequence continues at coordinate 152,600,636 of NC_090299.1, forward strand.
TCTTACGTGATTGGACATGTGAACTCACGTTCGCATCTTTGAAATTTCACAACTTGAATGTTCGCACGTAGGGGACTTACTGACTTCAAATGGGCAAACTATTAAAATTCTTTCCCAGTTGTAAGATAACAAATTTGAATTTGATATTTCTCAAAATTTATCAATGTTCTCTATGGACTGCCATATTTTCTATATTATTAACTTCTATTAAATATCAGCGTTCTATTTGCACTTTCTGCTTCCTTCTTTGAATACATTTGTACTCAAGCTAAATCATGTTTTGTTGGGGTCATTAACATTTATGGTTATCTTTAATGTTCTAGATTTCTATATAGTCTATAGTTTCTTGAGCTGGCCTTGGTATTTTGCATTTTTCTGTACAACCTATATTAATTTTTAAAGTCTCCAATTCATTGTATTGAGATTATTCAGAAGAATCTCATGATATTTAAATTCTCTACTCTACAGTTGAATGTCATTGTGCATACCTTATTTTATTTATCACTTTGTCTTTTTTTTCCTTAACCAGTTTTGGTTTTATATTTGTCTTTTAAATAAACTTTATTGATCTCTTCTATTGATCTTTGTTACATAATGGATCCTTGATGATCTCTATTCTCAGGAATAAATTCTACAGGGGAGGAAGCTTTGTTATATTAGGTATAAAACCACAGAACCCACAATTCTTTTAAGGAGGCAAGTCATTGATAACTTGCCCTATTTCTTTTGTAATTATTAGACTTCAGTTTCCTACAGCTGTGGTTTAGGTCACTGATTCATTTTCAAAAAAAATTTAGAATTTTGTATCTATTAACTATAATTATGAACATTATTAACTTATTATAAAAGTCCTCTGTATCGTTGTAGTCCCATTTTCATTTCCAATTTTGTTTATATTTTTATTGTGTATCCTAGAGAGTTGTCTGTGTTTCTGGTTTTCAAAAATTAATTCTAGCTTTTATTTACACATTATATTATTTTTTGTATACCACCTCATTAGTTTTTGAGTTAGTTTATAATCTTTTATTTCTCTTTTGTCCTTTCTGTTATTATTATTGTTGTCATTATTATCATATAACCCATTCAAAGATTGTTTGAAACATTTCCAAAATATTTAGATGTTTAGAAGAGTTTAGACTTTAGCGGAGGAATGGGAGGGTTTTCCATGGATTCTCTCAGAAAGATAAGTTTTCATCGCATCCTTTGTTCAGTAACTATTTAAATGGCTTTTACGGAATGTTTGGGTACTACCGGTGTAAACCCCCCCCCCCCCACCAGGCATCTCTGATGAGATGAAAATCCTGTGATTTTACCAGAAGATCTGCCTGGAGGACAGATTGCAATCATATTCAATTATTGGTGAATGTGTTAGATGCACTGGGTTCCCTGACCCTATGAGAGATGATAAGGAATCACAATCTTGCAGGGAAACCCTGAGTCTTTATGTTATCACATTTCCCCAGGTGATTTGGTTGCACAGCCAGACACCCTTCCCACTGCCTCGAAACAGCAAAGTGTTTTGCTTATAATATGTAGACCTTTCTGTGGGATGAATGGAGCTTAACTACTTGGTAATCATATGCAAAATGGAGTTTTGAAAGTTTCATTGCTAATCTAAGGCATTGGATGAAGCCCCAAAAGGTTCAGAGTTTTGATTCATTACATTTTCTGGTAACAAGTATCTGGTAAGTCCTTGTCTAATCACAGAAAGAAAAAATGGAGACTGTGATTAATACATACACACTATTATATAAAATATAATCAACAAGGACCTACTGTATAACACAGGGAACTCTACTTAGTACTCTGTAATAACCAATATGGGAAAAGAACCTGAAGAAGAATACATATATGTGTATGTATAACTGGAATCACTTTGCTCTACACCTGAAACTAACACAACATTGTAAATCAACCCTACTCCAATACAAAATAAAAATTAAAAAAAAAAAAAAAACAGTGCTGCAAGGGACACCTTTGTAACTAAAAAAGAATTATAATAATAAAAAAATAAATAAGAAAAATGGGTTTTGAACATGTTAACGTGAAAACAAAATGCATTTTAAATTTGTGAAGAGAAAACTTTTTCTTTAATATATGTGTTGAATTTTAAATGTCTCCAGTTTCAAGTCCTTTTTTAGAAATGATTTTGGCTTTGTTAGCAGTGTGCCAGTTGTAACTATAGGAGTGTAAGATTTGAAAGACATTTGAGAGAATCATTCATTTTCTGCCAAACTCTTAATAACCCGTGCTATTTTCAGTGGTCGTGATCTCCACCTCAGAGTCCTAGGGAAGTGATGGGTTTATTCTTGAGGGATGGGTGTCACTTTCTGTTGATGATACTGATGAGATTCGACCCAGTGGCCAGTGGCCTTGCTCCTGCTGGCAGAAGTGGCACTGCTGATTAAATGTCCTTCAGAGGCGCCCGTGAATTAAGCCACATTCTGGGACCGCTGATCGTTGCAATTCTCCTTCTTCCACACTGCATCTGTGATGTTGGGGAGCTCAGACACATTTTGTAGTTTCCAATTTCTTTGATGCAGAATTTGGGGAAGAGTATGAGAATCATATATAACACAAATCATACTCACATTTAAAAATCCCAGCTTTCCTCTGTGATCTGGTGGGCATTTATCACGTGTTTGATGAGCTGACGCCTTTTGAACACCCTTCCAATGGGACACCATGAGTCCTGCGTCCCCAAGTCAGAAGGTAGAATGCTGTCTCCCAGCCTTCCTGTGGTCTGTGTGACCTGGGCTCTGTCCATCAAAAGTGCTGTGAGACTTTCTAGGTGGGGAGGTGGGTACCTACTGTGTAGAATATATCCTTTGGTGGGGATTGTAGTAGAGTTTGGGGAACACCTTATTAGTCTCAAGGGGGTGAGCTGCAATACTTGTGCTCAGCAGCAGTGGAGGTGATGACGCTCTCCCTGAAGCAACCCTCACCCTGTGGTGGTTTGCTGGTCTCCAGCTGGGCTTGACTCTCAGCCTCCTTAGAGAGCCTCTGAGCTTCCTGATACCCTTCAGTCACTTATTAAATGTTATTCGGGATGGATTCTCATCTCGGCAGCCAAGAACTCTGAACTTGCACCTTCTCTCACACTTGCTGACCACATTCCAGATATTTTGGGTTTCTTTCTGTCGTTTCAAAAACCACCATTTTGTCCCCACCTCAGGCATTTCATTTATGTTCCTTCTGCCTCAAATACGGATGCCCTCAGAGTCAGCTCTTCCCATGCTTAGGACTCTGATCTAACCAACCTTTCAAAGACATCAGCCTCACCACTCTTTCTTCTCCCATCCTGTGATTCCCATTACCTTCCTTGTTTATTTTATTTTTTTAGTTTATATTTTTAAAACCTCCCTTGTTTAGCTGGTTGGTTTGTGGGTGTTTTTTTCATGTCTTCCTCACAGCTTGAGGACAGGACCCTTTTCTGTTTTGTTTACTGAAGTATTTTCAGAATCTGGAGTACAGCCTGGCAAAGAGTTGACATTCACTCGTTATGAACAAATGAATGAATGAATATGCCTAATGTATTATTTCACTTTCAAGAGCTTGCTGAGGACAGTATTAAGAATCCTAGATTTGTATTTTGGCCTGGTAGAAGAAAGAATTGAGAAACTCAAGGAGAATTGAGCTGGAGGTAGGAAGAGAGAATATCAAGTATACATTCCTAGCTACTATGTACTCAGAACCTCGTAAGGAACTGCAAGGGATAAAAGAAAATCTAAGAAATTTAAGATATCCCTGCCATTTTAATGTTCTGGAATAGTTAGGGAAGAAGGGTTTGTGGAAATGGAAAAGGAAAAGAGAGAATAATGTGAGTGATGTCATCCTGAAGTGGCTGGAAATAAGTTTCCCTAAGAGCTTACACTGCTCTGAGTGAAAAATTTGAAGCCATTCTTTGGGGATAAGTTCTTCATGAAGTGAAGAAATAATGGTTTAGGATTTATGTTCTAAAGTTCATTCCTCTGAAACAGGTGATGAAACACTAATATTTTTTGAGAGAATATTGGTCGCTGTAAGCTTTAATGTGTAAGAGCGGAGTCCTAGTTAATTCCTAATACTGACAAACTTCCAAATTATACCTCTTCAATCACTTTTCTAATTAGTGGGTAGACACCAGGCAGCACATGATCACCCAGATTTTAATTGTCAGGCAGTGCTCTCTCCGGTTCCTCCATATGTTCTAACCAAAAAAAAGAGCAATTATGCCAAGATAGCAACTATAGTTTTGATGATTGAGGCTAATTGGGTAACCGAGCATGATTCAGTTCTATTGCTTATCCAGTCGGAACATAATTACGATTACATTTTCCACTATCCCATAAGCATATTTATTTCTCTTCTCTCCAAAAAATTTTAGTGTGTAATGTAAATAAGTAAATAAAAAAATAAGTAAACAAAGTTTCTCTCTCCAGGGGATGCACAGATTACATTTTAATTCCCTGAAAAGATAGTCAGAAACTATTATGACATGCTGAGTGAATAAGTACTCATATACATACATAATAGAATTCATACAGGATCTCATAATAATAACAAGGGGCATTTATTGAGCTTGTATTATACTCAGGGAACTCTTACCAGGGCTTTACATGTATAAACACACTTAATCCTCACAGCTATCTTATGAGAATACCTTCTTTGTTATTCCCATGTTATTTTTGAGAAAACTAATTTTTTGGAAGGTCAAATGAGAGGCTCAAGTTTAAACAATGAATAAGTGACAGGGCCAGGATTTTCACCCAGAAACACTGCCACCAAGTTTGTGTCCTTAACCACTGGGCAATACTGCCTTGACAGTGGGAACAGTGGGGATTTTGAGTCTGTCCCATTCCGATTTGGGACTTGGAGAATATTCCTCAACCTCTCTCAATTTAAAATCTTCATCCATAATAAATAAGTAAAAAATAAATCAGTAAATAAATGATAATCACAAAACCAGTCCATAATACCTACTGAAAAGGGCTGTCATGTTGTTTGAAAGTATCAATAATATAACATGTCAAAGCACCCAGCATCCTGATCGGGACATACTGTACCCCGGTCATCGGTCCTTACTCATCTTCCTGTGTTAGAAAATTGTATGCCTATACCAGGGGTACCTTGTCTTGCTATTTTCTCCATTTTGCAGCTTGAACGGGAGAGGCTTCTTTGGGGCAGACCCCACCACTCCTGCTGCCAACACACACCAGAGCGGATGTGATTGCTGGGCTAGCACATGCAGTGGGAATTGTTTCCTCCTAGTCTAGAAACCTTCATGGCATCACTGCAAAGTTGTGGTTGGCCTCTCTTACCGTGAATGTTTCCTTCTTTTCCCATTGGCTGATTTCTAAATGTAATATTTTAAAAAAGAGCTTCTTCTGCCTGGTGTAGCTGTTTCTTAATGTTATTGGGTGGAATTATCTGTCTCCAAAAGGCCACGTTTGGGTCTTTCCTTTTTTTTCCCTCCCCCCATCCTCCGTCCTCCTTTTCTTCCTTCTTTCCTTCCTTCCTTCCTTCCTTCCTTCCTTCCTTCTCTCTATTTTTTTCTTGGTGCACAATTTTCTTTTAATTTTTCAGTTTCAGGCTTTTAGATGATAATGCATTTCAAGTATAAAAGCAGACTTCTTAAAGTACTATCATTTTATCATTTTCATGAACGTACAAAAAGCCTTCCCTTGAAGGTCCCTTTAGTTTAACAAATAAAATCATCTGAAACCTCCCCATAGGGACCTTTTTCCTCTTTGATTCATATTATTGGAAACAATCTGCAGAACTGAAAATATTTCTCCAAATCAAGATTCATAATATTCTGAGAAGTGATTCCAAAGCATTCGATTAGAAAACCTTATAGTCTTGGATTATCATTCTTTCCCAGTTATTGGAATTACTACTGATCGCTGTGGCTTACTCCCATTCTTAATACTTAAGTTTAGATCACGTCATTAAAAATACTATTAATAGCTGACCACACCAAGTTACCGAGGAGACCAGAAACTGAGGCCATTTCAATAAACCTAACACTGATAAAGACTGGCCGGTATGGGTTCTGGTGGGACATAAAGTAGTGTGTCTCCTACCTGCTATCATTTCCAGTGAGATGTCTGGGGCTTGAATTGTCTAGACGGAGCAAACTTTTTGTATACAGGTGGAGCCAGTGTGACCAAAGGAGGGATGAGAAACTATGCATGACCCTTTTCTTGTGTTGCTTACATCCCCTTGATCCCATTTCCTTTTTTTTTTTTTTTTAAGTCTTTATTGAATTTGTTACAATACTGCTTCTGTTTTATGCTTTGGTTTTTTGGCGGCCAGGCACGTGGCATCCTAGCTCCCCTACCAGGGATCAAAGCCACATCCCCAGCATTGGAAGACCAAGTCTTAACCACTGGACCACCAGGGAAGTCCCCAGTACCATTTCCTTAACCAACCGAGAGAAATATACTTGGATTAATAAATAAGTTGTTGATCTCCAAATAGGATTAAATAAGTAACTAGTCAAAGATGGCATGTCACGGGTTATTTTGTCGAGAAAACATTATTTCTTACTAGAAGGCTGATAACGTGTACGAAGATAACGTGTAGGAATAAGGAACATTAGAAGCAAGTGGAGCTTTCGGAGCCAAGATACCACACTGTGAGAGGAGACGGCAGAAACAGAAGAGTACAGGTGATACTGGGGTACTGAAGAGGTAGTGGGGCAACAAGAAGTAGGGGAATGTGTTAAAAGGAGAATGAGTTGCATCTATGTCTGAGGTTATTCCTGGACCATCTATGCTCTTTCATACTTTTATTTTTGTACCCTTTGGCCAATGTCACACTATCGGAAGACTATAGGGTAAAATAAGTACTGAAATGAGGTAATTCAAGTCCTCTAACATATTTATCTTGTCATTTGTCTGGTCAAATGTTTTGACTGGTCCTTTGTCTTTTTACTCTTGATTTGTATACATATTCTGGAAAACAGTATTTTGTTACACACATTGCAAATATTTCATTCTTACCCTTGACCTGCCTATTCATTTTTTTAATGACACCTTCAGAGAAGGAGAATATTTACCTTTGAGAAAGTCCAGTTTATCAATTTTGTTCTTTTCTGGTTCTTTTGTTTTTTTATTTAAAAAAAATTTTTTTACAGTAGGTCTTTTTGTTATCCATTTTAAATACAGCAGTGTGTACATGTCAATCGCAAAGTCCCTAACTATCCCTCCCCGTAACCCTTGCCCCTGGTAACCATAAGTTCATTCTCTAAGACTGTGAGTTTGTTTCTGTTTCGTAAATAAGTTCATTTATATCTTTTTTTTTTTAGATTCCACATATAAACAATGTCATATGATATTTGTCTTTGTCTGGCTTACTTCACTTAGTATGATAATCTCTAGGTCCATCCATGTTGCTGCAAATGGCATTATTTTGTTCCTTTTTATGGCTGAGTAGTATTCCATTGTATATATGTACCACATCTTCTTTATCCATTCCTCTGTCGATGGGCATTTAGTTTGCTTCCATGTCCTGGCTATTGTAAATAGTGCTGCAGTGAACATTGGGGTGCATGTATCTTTTTGAATTATGATTTTCTCCAGATATATGCCCAGTAGTGGGATTGCTGGGTCATATGGTAGTTCTATTTTTAATTTTTTAAGGAACCTCCATACTCTTCTCCATAGTGGCTGCACCAATTTACATATTGGCCAAAAAATTCGTTCAAGTTTTTCCATAACATCTTATGGAAGAACTCGAACAGACTTTTTGGCCAGCCCAATATATTCCCAACAACATTGTAAGAGGGTTCTCTTTTCTGGTTCTTTGGTGCTTTTTGTGTGTACCTAAGAAATCTTTGCTTCCCTTAATGGCTTAAATATACTCTCCGTGACATCTTTTTGACATTTTTTAGTTTTAGCTTTTGCATTTAGGCCTACAATCCAAACTGAATCAGGTACTTACTGAAGAAATAAGAAACCATATGTCAACATAACCCTTTTAACAAGAATATGCATAGCAACCTTATTCATAATGACCTTACAACAGAAACCAAATTACTAGGGAAAAAAATGGATAGACAAATCATATTAGATTCACACAATACAATTCTACCAGGCAATAAAAAACAATAAACTACTCACAACTGGGATGAATCTCATAACCATTGTCTTGCATGAAAGAAGCAAAAGAATACATTTCTACGATTCCACGGGTATGAAGCCCGAGAACAAACAGAATTATTTTAGGGTAATGAACATGGTGAACTCTGATCTTGAGGTGGTGATAGTCAGGTTTCTACTGACTCGTAATAAGCAGGAGTTATATCTTGTTTTGGATGGTGGTTACATGGTGCACATAATTGTCAAAACCCATCAAAATGACACTTGAAGTCTGTGTATTTCATTTTACCTGCCTGTACATCAGTAATTATTAAAAATAGTTAGAAGGATGATTAAAGAGATCATGGAATTTTATCTTTCATAAATAATGTGGATGTGCCCCTCAGAGCTGGACTGTCTGCAAACTGTAGCTATGTTCAGTGACCGTAGCAACCTACGTACAAATCACTGGAGCAGCGTTACCTTAACTTGAACTAACACACAAGTAACCACTTAACAACAACCAATATTTCTTTTTTCGTGTGCTTATTTTGTTTTATACACTTTTCAGATATTATTTCAATTAATTGATCATTAGAGGTGAGCAGTCATTTTCATTATCCAGTGAGCATGCTGCTTTTCTTTCCGCCTCTGGCTAAGGAGGTCAGTAATGTGAATCTATGAGTTTAAAAAGGTGAAAATTCATCAAAGCTGATATGTGTATGGAGAGAGGGTAAAAGAGGAAAATATCCCTAAACTAGTAAACTGTTAACACTAGATTGTTGTCATGCCCAAGGCTAGCTCTAGGCAAAAGTTTTAATGAAGGAGTTTATCTTTGTCATCCCATGAATACTTCTTATTATTTTTCTTAACAGAAATCACATCACTTTCACTGTTGTCTGAAACATTGTGTTTCACCACATGGGACTGACTCTCCCTGAAGCTCCTTGAGTCTCCTTCTGTGTCCAGCTCTAGTTTGCTGTGCTTATACGCACGTTGCTTGCACTAAATCATTTCGTCATTTAATGTCAGAGGGGCTGAGATACAGATGCTAATTAACTTCTCTGAAACCAGACAGCTTATAAAGAAAAGATTCAGCTTTAGAGTCAATGCACTGTGGGACCAGAGCCTGCCCCCTTGTGAAACCGCACAGCTCAGATTGGGACTCAAACCCACTGTTTTTTATTTGAGATCCTACACCCGGTCTCAGGACTAAATGAAGCTCAGGTTCTTGATGTCTCATAGCAGAAGGAATTCAGCAAGAGGCAAAGTGATAGGTAAGAAGTGGGTGTATTTAGACAGATACACATTCCATAGACAGAATGTGGTCTGTCACAAAAGGCAAGAGCAGCCTTGGGAGAAACATACCCCACAGACAGAGCATGGGCCATCTCAGAAGGTGAGAGGCCCAGAAATATGGCGTGGCTAGTTTTTTATGGACTGGGTATTTTCATAGGCTAGTGAATGGGAGGATTATTCTATTTTGGAGAAGGGTTGGAGATTTCCAGGAATTGGGCCACTGCCCTCTTTTTGTCCTTTTATGGTTAGAACTGTCCTGGCACCTGTGGATGTGTCATTTAACTAATGTATTACAGTGAGCGTACAGTGAGGCTCCAGGTCCACTGGAAATTCAGTCTTCCACCATCTTGGACCTAGGAGGTTGTAGCCAGTTTATGTCTTATCCTCAAAAACGATGTCATTCTTTTAAAGGTTGTGCCCTGCCCTCTTCCATCCTGTTTCACTTGGTCACAACACCCTGTGCCTTTTCCTTGCCTCCCTTGGTTATATTTTTTGCCTCTACAACGTAGGGGCGTAATATGTAAATTGGCCCTTATTACACTTGCATTTCTACCAAAGTGTTCTCTATGACACTGAGACACCAACCAGCTGGCAGAGAAGGTGGTTTTATTCATCATCCATGCTCTTTAATACAACGTATTCATAGACAACCTTTTTCCCTAACCATTCATTCAACAAGTTTACTAAGCACATACTCTAGACTTGAAACCCAAGTTGACCCTGTGAGTTCAGATCCTACAGAAGGACACACCTGGAAAATAGTCCCAAATTTCAGACGTCTTAGGAGGGATACTACTCTCTAATGCCCCTTTGGTAGTGTTGCTGTTCTCCCGAAATATCTCGGTCTTGTTATCTTAAACATTGGTGCAGTCAACTGTATTCTCCACAAATTAGAATTCCAAGCCACGAAGATTAAAACACAGAGTCACCGATGGATCAGAATAGGATGTGAAATAAAAATGCCCAAGTACTTTCTGCATCTATTCTTATGTGTACTGGTTTCAGCTATAAGCTGCTGTAACAAGCTACCGCAAAATTACTGGCTTAAAAAAAAAAATTATTATCATACAGTTTTGGAGAGCCAAAGTCTGAAATGGGTTTCACTAAGTGAAAACACAGATGTTGGCAGAACTCCCTTCTTTCTGGAGGCGCCAGGGGAGAATTGCTACCTCACATTCTCCAGCTTCTGGAAGCTGCCTGCACTCTTGGCTCATGGGCTCTTCTCCATTTAAAAGCCAGTAGAACAGAACATCTCCAGACTCCCCTCTGACTCTGACCCTCTGCTTCTCTGACTTCATTGGGCCCATGTGGATAATCCAGAATTATCTTTCCATTTTCAGATCCTTCATTGAATCACATCTGCAGAGTCCTTTTTGCCATGGAAGGTAACAATCCTAGGGTCTAGGGATTAGGACATGGTCATCTTGAAAGGGTAGACACTTCCCGGTGACCACATTATAGGAAAATGTTCTTACAGTTTTGCATTCCATAAAAACTCTCTGTACTGGCAACGTAGCTCTCCATAAAACCATGTGTTCAATAGCCAAGATATGTGTTAGTTTCTGAAGTCAGTTACTTTTAGACTCCCCAGAATGTCTCAGGAGGAAAAAACGTTCTTAGCTGGCACAGAAATCACTCCACAGAATGTCTAGATAATAGATACATATTTTTAATAGTCTCTTAGTGTCTTCTTTCCCTCTCCCTTTCCAGCCCTTTTTTTCCTCTCTTTTCCAACCATCTCTCTTTCACACATGCATGCACACACAGCTAAATCTTCTCTACTTATTATTGCCAGCAAATGCACAATGATAAAGAAAAAATCTAGTTCAGAAATATATTTCACTTGGTCTTAAATAGAAAGCACTCAAACAAGAAGAAAAACTATATAAAATGTCCGAGGGATTGCTTGAGGGGTGTGAAACCTCCTTCCCAGGAGAAATAATCTCATGGTTGAAGCTAAATTTGTGGCAGGAATTTGATGGGTTGGCTCCTTCTTCCACTGCCTTTGGGGCAAAATTCGATGAGCTGGGCTTGGCAGATGACTCATAAGGCAGGAATTCACATGGAACTTGCTCCTGAGAGGGGAGGAAAAAAATCTCTCATTAACCGGTGCTTTGGAAAGTTTCCTTGAGCTATAGCCTTGGTAGATGTTGCATTTAGGATCGTTAACTACCTAAGGTAAAAACACGGTCCATGCGAGGTAGTGGTTCCTCCATATGTGGGTTGCAAATGGACTAGCTGTTTACAATGGCTGCATTTGCTTGAGAACAAAGTTAAGTAGTGATGAGTCAACTATGGAAGCCTCTTCCTCTAAAAGTGCAGGACAATTAGAATAACATCAATTTCCAAATTTGAAAATCACTCAAAAATATACATTTATCCAATTCAACAAATTTCCAGGTATATTATTTAGAAGGATGAGCAGACAAAATGATAAATTTAGATTTCCAAACCTAATCCTTAGAAGCTAGGTGACTTTGCTTAATAAGTTATTTAACCTCACTGCATTTCAGTTTCTTTACTTTTAAAGTGGGGATAAAAACTGCTTAGCCTATATTTCAGTGATATAATGAGGATTACTATAACCTGTAAGCATACCTTGGAAAACACCTGGTATCAACTCAGTAATAAAATTCTGTATCAGCTTTATTAAATATTCATACTTGTGAAGTGTTTTTTACCATGTCTGGCACACAAGTTTGTTAATTATTACCAAATATTAATACAAGATATGAAATTGTAACAAATGAAGCTGCAGATTTTTAGTCCTTTTTGTCAACTTTGGAATAATCAATATCCATTTACAGTGGACCATTCAATGAGTTATGCCCCTTAGCAGAGATTATTTTGAAAGTTTAGAATTTCATATATATGAAATTGGAAAGTATATATTCTCTTGTATCCAGCTCCTTTTACTCAGCATCATATTTCTGACTTTTTTCATCCAGCAGAATGTTGCTGATGTTTCATTAGTTTGTCCCTTTTCATAGCTGAGTAGTATTCCATTGCATCACATTTATCTTATGCTTACCTACTTCCCTGTTGATCAACATTTGAGTTTCTTTTAGTTTTTAGCTATTATAAATAAAGTTGCTATGCACATTTGTATATAAGTCTTTGTGTGGCCACAAGTTTTCCTTTCTCTTGGATAAATACCTAGGAGCGAAATTTCTGTGTCATACACAAAGGTATGTTTACATCTATGAGAAACCGCCCAACTGTTTTGTAAAGTGCCTGTATCATATTTCCTCACCAGCAATGTAGGTGTTCTGTATAATTGACAACTTTCATTCTCTCAATTTTTAATTGTAGCCATCTGTGTAAGTGTACAGTTGTATTTCATTGAAGGTTTATCTTACTTTTCCAACTAAGGATGTTAAACATCTTTTCTATGATTATTGACACTTCATGTATCTTAAGAAGTGTCCTTAAAATTTACTAATTTTTAAAATTGCATTACTCATTATTATTGAATTGTAAAAATTCTTTTTATATTCTACATACAAGTGCTTTCTCATATGTACATATACAAATATATATATACACATAAATATATTCTATTTTGTGGTTTGCATTTTTATATCATTAATCATGTCTTTAGAAGGTTCTTTTTTATAAAGTTCAGTTTATTTATTTATTTTCTCCTTTTTTGGTTCATACTTCTCATATCCCATCTAAGAAATCTTTAGTTACCTATTGCTTAAATTTTATTTTCATTTTTTTCTAGAGATTTTATAAGTATAACTTTTACACTTAGCTCTATGGCTTATTTCAAGAAAATTTTCAGGCATGATATGAATGAACATTAGGTTTATATTTTCAGTAGAGATATCCTGTTGTTGAAGCCTCATTTCTTGAAACAATTTCCCTTTCCCTTTGAATTACCTTGACCCACTTGTCAGAAGTCAACTGGTCATATTTATGTTTATTAATGAACTTGCAGTTCTGTCGATCTGTTTGTCTCTTTGTCAAATTTATACAATCTTGATTATTATAGCATTACTATAAGTCTTGAAATAGGTAATGTAATTTTTCCACCTTTGTCTTTACTTGTCAAGATTGCTTTGGCTATTCTAGGTCATTTGCATTTCCATGTGAATTTTATAATTGCAAAATTTACAAGAATATTTGCTTGAATGTTCATTGCATTTGTGTTGCATTTATAGCTCAACTTAGGGTAAATTGACATTTTAACAATATTGAGTTTATTACTCATGATTATGGTTTATCTCTCCATTTACTTAGATGCTCTTTTATTTCCTTCAGCAAAGTTTTGTAGATTTGTACTTACTTTGTTAAATACTCCTAAGCATTTCATGTTTTTGGATGTTATTTTTAATTGAATTGGATTTTTGAATTTTATTTAGATTCTTTTCTTTGCTCTCATATAGCAATTTCTGTATATTGATCTTATACCTTATGGCCTTGATAAATGTATATTCATTATTTTTAGTACTTCTTTCATGGGTATCTTAAGATTTTCTACATGATAAAATCATGTGTTTATGAAAAAGACCATTTTTAATGTCTTTTGGCCTGTCTTATTGCACTGGCGAGGACCTTTTGTATGATCATGACGATCAGTGGCACGTGTGACATCTTAGCCTCGTTTCCAATCTTTGGGGGAAAGTGTTCAGTCTTCCATCATGAAGTACGATGCTAGCTGTAATTTTTCTGTTGATATCATTAATCATGTTGAGGGAAGTGCTTCCTTGTCTAGTTTGCCCTGGGTTTTATCATGAATAATAACTTCTGCAAAACAATTTTTTTTACATTTATTTAGATGATCATGTGCTTTCCCCCACTTTATTTTGTTGTTAGACTGAATGGCATGGATTGATTTTTCTGAATATGTTAAACCAACCTAGCATATCTGGGGTAAACCTGGCATTGTCACTCTACTTTACCCTTTTTATATATGACTAGAATCTATTTGTGAGAAGTTTTAAAAGAATTTTGTGTGTATGTTCAAGAAGGATATTGGCCCACAGTTTTATTTTCTTGTAATATCACATTGGTTTTATTTTTTTATCAGACAGAGAAGGAGAGAAGAAATATTCCTAGAAATAGAAAGAATCCAAGATTGTGCAATATATTATCTTAAAATTACCACATTGTACAAAGCTTTTACATGTCTTTCTCACTAGATTTAACTGACTAACTCAGGAGTAGAATTCTCTTAATCCTCTCACAGCTTAGTTGAATGCCTTGTTACTAATTTGGTAGAATAGATTATAGTTTGGCAAATATAAATTCTTCTTCTATGTAAAGGGTATACTTTCCTGCCCACTGAAAGTGGGATTGATCAGATGATTTGCCTTGATCGATGGGATGCAGAGGAAGTGATGGTACTGTGGTCCAGTTTAAGTGTAGGCCTTAAGAAGAGTTGCCCTTTTCTGCTTACTCATTTGAATGTTTCCAACCCTTGCCTTGGGGGAACATGCCTTAGATGACTGCTGCTACTCCTCCAGCCTAAGCCCAGAATGAGACACAGGGAACAGACCTGAATCTGACTTGCATCTGAAAGCAGAGCTGTCCCAAATAACATGAAGACTGTGAACAAGGAATGAGTCTTGCTTTATGCCACTGATATGTTTGTGGTTGCTTGTGTGCAGAAAAGCTGGCACATACTTACCTACATTGAAAAATGAGCACATATAGAGATAGAGGTTCTGACTTATGGTTACTGCTAAGTAACGTCCATTGGAGCAACTCTCTCCTAGACAATACCTCTAAGCTGAGAAAATATATAAAAAGGATAATTGCATAAAGCACTGGAGAGCAGCCAACAGCAAGCAGATACTGGAGGGTGGGAGGCCAAAACTTGGGATAAAGGAATAGCATATCGTGAATTTTCTGGATTTTTTTAGTGCTTTTGTCTTGAGACTAGACAGCTGTCAGTGCCATGGGGAGTGACTAGAACCCAGATAAGACAACCAGAGGAAAGTGGGAAAGGCAGCTCTCACAGGTGGAGAGTGAAGGGGAATATCTCATGAGAGAGCTAAAAGAGAGATCACCAGATTCTGTGCTTGAAAGCTACCCAAATCTGTGATTGATCCCCAAACTCTACAGGTACAGAGCATTTTATAAGAAGCTCGCCTGGGAGAAACAGGATTGAACTAAAATTTCATACTCTGGGGTTTGAAAATGACTAAATTAACTACTTGCTAATACCAAAAATCTATACTCTTCAGAAGAACAAAAAGGAAACCAGAATCTCTAAAGCATATTATTCATAGGTCTTAGCTAGAATAAGGAAAAATCACTAAACATAGGAAGAAACTGAAAAATCTGATCCAACGTCAAGGGGAAAGGTGATCAGTGGAGATTGACCGAGATGGTGGAAGTAGCAGACAAGAATGATAAAGTAACTGTTATGACTATACTCAAGGACATAAAGTAAATATGATCATAATAAATGAAAATATATGAATGCTCAACAAATAAACAGGCTCTTCTAAAAATAACAAAATGAAAATTTTAGAACTGAAAGTATAATATCTGAATATACCTGTACACACACACACAGACACACTGGCTGGGTTTATCAACAATTTGGAAATACAAAAAGAAAGACTTAGTAAAACTGAAGATAGGTGAGTAGAAAATTTTTTTAAAAGGAAAAAGAAGTTAAAGAGATATAAAAAAGAGCCTAAGGAACTGGTGGGACAAGCCATAAGCTTCAACATTTGTGTAATTAGGATTCCAGAAAAAGGAAAGTGGGAAAAAATATTTTAAAAAAATGATGGCTGAAAAGTTTCCTAATTTGATGAAAGACATAAATATTTATATTCAAGACGTTCAGCAAACTGCAAGTATGGTAATAAAGAAAACCACATCACATTTAAATTATTGAAAATGAAAGATAAAGGGACAATGGTGATAATAACCATAGAAAATCATATATTACACTCAGGGGAACAATTATTTGAAATACCATTGACTGCATCAGAAATAATGAAAACCAGAAGGTAGTGGAAAATAACTTTAAAATACTGAAACAAAAGCCTGTCAATTCAAAATTCTATTTCTAACAAATATATCTTTCAAGAATGAAGGTGCAATAACAATACTTTCAGATCATCTTAGTCTTGATTCTACAACTTTCTTTACCGTAGTGACATGCCTATCACTTTTATTATAATAATTACCACATTCAACTATGTCTTCTGTTGACATTTCAGACCCTACTTATTTCTACTCTTCATGTGGGGGAAACATCCTTAGGAAGACATTTGACTACATCTTACACGTGGGCAATTTAAGAGAGTGGAGCTCTTCTTAACCCATCAGGGAATGATGGGGTCATAAACTCAGTTGACCAACATATGGGAGGGCTCAATATCAGAGTTCACAGAAAGGAGTTACTGTGGATTTCGAAGCTTCCTCTGGATAAAGGCTTCATGTTTGCCTTCTTTTTATTTGTAGTGAGCACTTAGAAAGTCATTTTTATCTTTTTAAGTGTAGTGTATTAACACATTCCACATTCAGGTAGAAGTGATATTTTTAAAAATTTCAGGACTTTTGATTACACCTGTATCTTCTGTGGCATGAATAATTTATTTGCAAGTGATGCCTAGAATAACTTCTCAACCTCAGGACCAATCTATTAGACTATATGGAAAGTGGAGCATTGTACTTTTCAATCCATTGGTGTGACTTCTCAAGGGACAGTAAAATACTGCAGTAAAAATGGCTGTTATGTTTCTGCTTCCTAATCCGTTACTTGCCTTCAGCACTGTCACCTAGATTCTAATTAGGTCTTCGTGGAGGGTTCTGTTCCTTCGAGACAGATCATTTTATTTTCTCCGGCCTGTTAACTATCACCAAGTAGACACGAAGGATGACTTTGTTCTCCTTCTCTCAGACCTACTTTCCTTTCACATCTTAGAAAATAATATTTTTGTTTTTGTCATTTGTTATCTGGTACTGCTGGTAGTTATACGCCTGGGGATGTCTGTGTTATTAATGGGTGTGGTTCATCCTGCTTTCTCATTGCATCCTGTTAACATCACAAATTATTCCTTTAAGAAGAGGAAAGCAATTTCTCCTGTGATGCAGTTTTCTCAGAGTGGCTGGTTTGAGTTTACAGTACTGAAAAAGAGAAATAAATATACATTAATGTAAAAGTTTGTGGGTCTGTTTGACCATATGAAATTGTACACTGAGGCAGAAGTTCATGCAGCCATGACCAGTACTCTCAGAGGTGGTGATATAAGTTTAATATTGTTGACTCTATTCCTAGTTCAACAACTTACTCGACTTCCAAGAGTAACTAAAAAGCTATTTATACAGCTTTATGAAACTGTATTAAATATAATAATACCTAATGTAGTGAATAATACTGAATTCAACTTTCATACTTAAATAATACTGAGTTCAACTTTCATACTTTGTCATAAAGAAGGAAACCTATATATTTGGAAGGTAAATAACAAAAAATTTCACTTGGGCAATTTTATCTGTCATTAATAACATGTGTAGTATGAAAAAGCTAGGTTTATATCACCCAGCTACGTTCTCTTACCACCACCATAACCAAATCAGAATAAAGGATGTTATTACACTTAAAATATTTTATGACATTTTTTTTTAACATCTTTATTGGGGTATAATTGCTTTACAATGGTGTGTTAGTTTCTGCTTTATAACAAAGTGAATCAGTTATACATATACATATGTTCCCATATCTCTTCCCTCTTGCGTCTCCCTCCCTCTCACTCTCCCTATCCCACCCCTCCAGGCTGTCACAAAGCACCGAGCCAATATCCCTGTGCCATGCGGCTGCTTCCCACTAGCTATCTACCTTACTACGTTTGTTAGTGTGTATATGTCCATGACTCTCTCTCGCCCTGTCACAGCTCACCCTTCCCCCTCCCCATAACCTCAAGTCCGTTCTCTAGGAGGTCTGCGTCTTTATTCCTGCCTTACCCCTAGGTTCTTCATGACATTTTTTTATTCTTAAATTCCATATATATGTGTTAGCATACGGTATTTGTCTTTTTCTTTCTGACTTACTTCACTCTGTATGACAGACTCTAGGTCTATCCACCTCATTACAAATAGCTCAATTTCGTTTCTTTTTATGGCTGAGTAATATTCCATTGTATATATGTGCCACATCTTCTTTATCCATTCATCCGATGATGGGCACTTAGGTTGTTTCCATCTCTGGGCTATTGTAAATAGAGCTGCAATGAACATTTTGGTACATGACTCTTTTTGAATTTCGGTTTTCTCAGGGTATATGCCCAGTAGTGGGATTGCTGGGTCGTATGGTAGTTCTATTTGTAGTTTTTTAAGGAACCTCCATACTGTTCTCCATAGTGGCTGAACCAATTCACATTCCCACCAGCAGTGCAGGAGGGTTCCCTTTTCTCCACACCCTCTCCAGCATTTATTGTTTCTAGATTTTTTGATGATGGCCATTCTGACTGGTGTGAGATGATATCTCATTGTAGTTTTGATTTGCATTTCTCTAATGATTAATGATGTTGAGCATTCTTTCATGTGTTTGTTGGCAGTCTGTATATCTTCTTTGGAGAAATGTCTATTTAGGTCTTCTGCCCATTTTTGGATTGGGTTGTTTGTTTTTTTGTTATTGAGCTGCATGAGCTGCTTGTAAATTTTGGAGATTAATCCTTTGTCGGTGACATTTTTTATATCATAAAAGGTGAGGCACATTTTCAAATGGGGAAGTTTCAAGTGAGAGAGACTTGCAGACTTCCTCTAATATTAATACTTATCCATACTTATTTTTAGAAATGATACATGTTTCTTGATAAGTAATCATCTCACTGGGTTTCTGAGGTTACCACTTGCTACGTTTGACTTAGGCTACAATTTCCTGTATAGGCTCCCTTTATGTTAAGCCACATGGAACTGTTAGCTATAATTAAAATTTATTCTGGATGCATCGTCACATAGCAGGCCAGAGGGGTGGGTGTTGTAGAGTCTGCTGCTATCTCTTTTGCCTCTAGGACGTCTGAACCCTAATGTTTTGTCATGGTCGATACAGAATGCTGTTTTCCAGAGTCAAACCCCAGGAAAAATATTTTTACTTCCACTTTCTTTTCTTTTCCTGCTCGCCCTTCTGAATTGAGATCCCCTTTGCAAACTATTTTTATAACTTTCCATTTTTCAAAACATGCAGTCCCTGTGCTGTCAAAATTTTCAAAACCTGGGGTGATAATTTCTACAATCTTCAGAAATCTCTGAAACATTCCCTGAGAAATATGTCACTTGCTCAATCCTGAAACAAAACTCATCTCAAAACAAGTCCCTTGTTAGAGGAATTTGAAAATAAAAGTGATTCACTCCCCTTGACTATTCGCAGCTCTTCCATCCTACAAAATGCCTCAAAAATGTTAAAATTTTAAAAATATGTTAAGATTGGAGCCTCTTTAAAAGTAAGATCTTGAAAACTGAATGGAGATTACGTATTAGTCAGATTATAATGTACTTTCTCAGTATGAATTTGAGTAATTTTTAAAAATATTAATTAAATAGTTTATGTCATTTTCCACTGAAAAAATGTTCTAATCAATCAATCAATTGAATGTTGTTTCATTTTAAGGAGCCAGGATCCTATGACTCACAGGTATTTTATTCTGTCTATCCAGAATGTTAAATATATCCTTAGTCTATTTTGGAATGAAACGCTTCTAGTTTATCTATTTGCTTCTATCACTGAGTCAAAGCAAGAACATTTCTGCTAAGATGAGTGCCAGTCTGCTCCCACGTGCTTCAAAAATTCCACAGCTAACATTCAATTACAGGAAAGTTCCAGTGAAAAAGAAAAGTGACTCCACTCTAAGGGGTAGGAAATACTCTTGGTCACTGACACTTTCTTTCTTAAACTTAAAATTAAAATAACACTGTCTTGCACAGAAAATAAAAATTTTAAAATTTACTAAAAGGCAAAAAAGGGAGAGTCATTCAATTTCATGTAGAACAGAAATAATATCCTGCTGATTCATGTCATACAGTACCTAACCCAATGAAACATGCAAGTTGCTGACAATTTACTGATGTTGGCAATGGTATTCTAACAATTAAACCTTTTTCCATTAGTTCAAAATATTTGCATTATGTTTCTCTCTGAGAAAATGCTATTGCATCATGGCAGTAATGGAAAGAGGTGAGCACAGGTTCTCATTAGAAATAGCTCTGCTCCCATTTAGCTCTAAAATTTTAGTTCAAGTAGCTAAGAGATAAATGACTAAGCGCATCAGACAAGTGATCCTGACAAGCCAATGACCAGGGCAGCCTGTGACTTAGGCCGTCTCTGAGATCCACCCCTTTAGGTAAGACATTTCCCAAGATCGGGATATTTTAGTGGCAGGATAAGTCTAGGCAACTCCCTAATATGAACCGGAGAATCACTAATATTGAAATACTAACTTTGTAATATTGCAAATCCAACATAACTCCTTGGGGTGTATTAGCTTGAACAAATCACATCCTGTTCTTCTATTTCACCTCCTCCCGTTTTTCTTTAAGAATAAGTGGATTGTGAACCCAGAGGGCTGAGATTTTTTGTGTGTGTGTGTGACTCTACTACTAGAAAAATGATAGCTGATAATAGTATTAAATAAATATCTATAAGGGGCTAGCCACTGTGCTAAGTTCTTTAAATACACTGTTATATTTAATCCCCAAAACCATCCTGGTGTGTCCTCAGTGCCTGTCATGAGGTAGGCACTCAATAAACACTCAGTAATGAGCATGCAATTGTGTGAAGGAGAGATTATCACCCTAGTCTACAGATGAAGGCACTGGGTTGAGAAAATGGAGTAACTTGCCCAGTTTTATATCACCATCAAGAAGCAGAGGCAGACTATGGCAAACAGTATGGAGGTTCCTCAAAAAACTAAAAATAGCATTGCCATATGATCTGGCAATTCCACTCCTGGGCATATACCCTGAGAAAACTACAATTCAAAGATACATGCACCCCAGTGTTCACTGCAGCACTATTCACAATGGCCAAGACATGGAAGCAACCTAAATGTGCTCTGTGAGCAAAGAGAGAGCCAGGGACACGCAAACTTTAAGTTTTAAGAAGGTGCTGGTTTTAGGATGTCCAGGCACCCACAGTAGAAATGGGCTTCCTTATGTGTGTAAAGGAAGGCCACCAGAAATCACAAAATAGTTCAGACAGAAGTACTACCATACGCCCTTCGTGATAAAGTCTGGCATTTTGGAGGCAGAGTTCACAGTGGAATCCTGGGAGTGACAAGGTCATTGTAGCACCTGCTACAACAGTGCACCTGTAGCGACCCAGACCAGTCCATACACGCCCAGCTTCTCTTTGACATGGCTACATTCTGTTTCTAACTTTTATCTGTAGGTTTCCCCATTCCTGTCCTAGTTTTAGAGCGATAGGAACATATCAAGGTAGCAGAAGAAGAAGAGAGAGAAAAACCACAACCTTGAACCTATATGCGATCTCCTGGTTTTAACAGTTTTCTTACTGACATTATCCTATTGAGCGTTCACAGAGAAGAAAGGAGAGAAGGAAGGGAAGAGGTTCCCATGGCTCCATTTAACAGATGGCAAGACTTATGGTCCCAGAGGCTAAGTGACTGGTCATTGTCACACAGCTGTTTAGTGAAAGTTGACAGAGTAGACTCCAGGTTCTTAGCAAAGTGAATTTTCCACTGATGTGACAATGACTCTGCAACTTATCTTTCGTCATTTGACTAAGCTACCCCTAGGATATTTTTCTTTTCTAATAGATGTTATATAAACACCATGCCCAGTATTCCACAAATATCATGGCAACAAATAAGAGAAAATTATATAAAATATTGCAGTATGACTCACAAGATTTCCTGATTGCATCTCCAAATGTTTTCCCTAGTCTATTCAAGATACAGGACAAAGTTCCTAAAATGACACTTAAGATTCCTATACATCTTTGAGAATTTGGAGACTGGCCAGACATTCATTTTTACATGGCTGGAACCAATGCTGGCCTTGTGAAGTGGGTCACAGCATGCTCCTGAGATGTCTTAAAGATGCTGAGGACTTTGACATCTGTGACTGGAGCTGGTTCCTGTACAGTGTCTGACTTCAGTGGGCCCTTGCCAGCCTTTGCTTGTGGATTCACACGGCAGTCCAGAGTCCTAAGCAATTACTTGCCTATGCTTCAGAGCCCCGCATGGTTAGTTCCTTTGAATCTTCCTTTATAAATCATTCGCCTTCCTCCTTGTTTGTCTTTAACTGACAATACAGAAATGCAACAATTTCTGTATCTTTCTGCTCAAGAATTATGTCCTCCCCAAATTCCTGTGTTGAAGCCCCTAACCCCCAATGTGATGGTGTTTGGAGATGGGTCATCTGGTAGGTAATTGGGTGTGGATGGGATTATGGGGGTGGGATCTTCATGATGGGCTTAATGACCCAAGAAGAAGAGGCACTACAGAGCTTGCTGTCTTTTTTCTCTGCACCATGGGAGGACACAGCAGGAAGGTGGCCATCTACAAGCCGGGAAGAGGGTCCTCCCCAGAGACCAACAATGCTGTCACCCTGATCTTAGACTCTCAGCCTCCAGAACTGTGAGAAAGGAATTGTCTGTTGTTTAAGCTGCCCATTCTGTGGCATTTTATTATAGCAGCTCAAGCTCACTGAGACAGGGTAGTTACAGCATTGTAACTCCCATCTCACTAGAGACATCGACTATAATTAATGCCTCTATATGCTTCAAGACTGGAGATAGGTTAGACTAAGTTATTTGTTAAGTACTTAACTCTAGTTTAATAGCATGCATTTCCTAGATATAAGAAGAAAATAACACGTGGTGGGTGGAAAATGAGCACATTACTGAGTTGAACATGCAAGAAATTTAGCTGAGAGTCCACAGTCTTTAGTGAGTGTCAAGTTGTAGAAGGAAAACTAACTTTTCTCTAAAAGTGTTTTGGATGTTTCCAAGTTATGTGTTCTCTCTTGGGATAGATGTCCAGTCAGTTAAAAGCCCAACTTCCTCTCCAGCTGTTTTCCTTCTCCTGTGCTTCCTAAGATGGCATCTGAATCTGGGTAGCTCGCTATATCTCATTGCCATTGAGGGAGGGGTCCTTCAGTCTGCTTCGGAGGAGATGCATGCCCTGGTTTTGCATCATCACTGAGGGCCTTGTGTACCTTTGTTGCTAATGTCTCGGCAGGTGGACTGTGGCATCTACTCTGAGTACAGTCAGGGTCTGTTGGTGAGTCCTTGCTGACTTTGCCCCTCTTCAGTTTTCCCTGAGGCTTTACCACCTGCATCGTGGCCCATGCACTGCCCTCACAGACAACCCCACTACAGGCATCTGTCTCTCAATTCCACAAAAGTCCTCCTACAGGGCATACGTCAAACCTGCCTTCATTCTGCTTGGTGTGATGGGATACTGATTAAACCCTTGCAAAGAAGTACCAAGAAAGGGGAGATAATTTGAAATGGTGTGGCTATGACTATTGAAAACACAGTATGATGGTAGCCACACGTAGTTTCATAATGCTGAAATGCACAATGTAAACTCTAGTGCAATGAAGTAAATATTATGTAAAACTTAGGACTTTCCTTGTGGATGTGTGTTTTATTAGATATTAATGAATATTTTCCTTTTACCAAGTGACTGTTACAACAAACCTCAAAACTAAAATAGCATCAGAAACATATGTTTGGGTATCCCCTTGTCACCTGTGTTTCATAAGCCCTAAGCAATTCTAAGGAGGCTCAAACAATCCTTTTCTTTAAAATATCGTAAGCTGAAGTCTTTTATCTTGAGTTAGATTGTTCCACTGGATCTACTTTGCCCTGAAAATTATAAATAAAAATGTCTAGAGTCTTAAAACAATTCTTTATTTAGGAATTTTCCCTAAATATGAAAATAATGATTATAATTGAAATGATATCTACTTTGTTAACATGAGGCCAATGTCTTCAGTTGTGCTTATGTTCTGATTGTCTTCATTTTCTTTTCTTGGTTTCCAGTTCCTTAGATAAACATTACATAAGTTCCCCATCCTAATTATATTTTAAGAGTAATCTTCATTTTCCCTATACCTTTTAATTGGATTTTGATCAATATCATACCCTTTAAAAGTATCTGAATTTAGTAACGACAACAAGACCAGCAAAAATCTTTGCCTCAACAGGAAAATACTAGAGCTGAGGCACAAATCCTGCGACTCTCCTGTCAATCTTTGAAGATGAGGAAGCTACCACTCTGAGATATTAGGTGAACGATCCATTGTCAATCAGATACTAGAAGAAATAGGATTCTTAATTCTAGGTTTCGTAACTCTTGGTCCAGTGCTGTTGCTTTATAATCCTAAGATCAATTTTAAATGTAAACTTAGAGATATTAATAAATCCTTTTCAGAATGATAGTGCAATGTTTCTAGATTTGGAAATTGCCATACATTACAATTCATCCCATTCATTGTGTGTTGAGTGTGTGTTGTATGTCAGAACCTGTGCAAAGCACTTGTCATAGAAGAGCTCATTTACTTCTAAGAGCAACCTGGTAATAGTATCATTGCTGTTATGATTTCTATTCGATAAACAATAGCAGGCTCAGATAGGTAAAGTCACATGTCCACAGTTGCATTGTTTGTGAGTGACACGGCAGAATTTGAACCCAGACTGATGGCTTCCCGAACACAATGAGTAGTGAATTTCCCTTGGGAGGCTGAAATTAGCCACAGCTGCCCCACTTGTTTGTTTTGATGCTAGAAAACTGGGAATTTTGCAATTTATCCTGTTCCTTTTCTATACTGCTTATTAAATAAACAGCACCATAATTGTGACTCATGTCTACCAAATTAAATGATTTTCTGGAATGATTTTTCCATGCCAAACTTCTGGCTCTATGTTGCTTTCCTGCTTTTACTTCCCACTGCCTCTTTTTTCTACCATTCTCTTGTTTTAATATATTTTATCGTGTGCTGTATGTATCGTTACACACATTTTTATGTATACATATATATGTACTGTATGCATCCTTACAAATCTCTTTATAACCTTTTGTGAAACAAAGTAGGGCACAAATAAATAAATGACTCAATCTCAAATCGCTTTACTGAAAATCTAGAATAATGCAGGTTAATTTTTCATGAATATGGCGCAAACTGTGAGCAAACCAGAAACAAATATTGAAAGAGCCCCAGTATATCCAATCACAAGCTCTGAAGGATGGAAAGTGTAAGCAGGGTTTATTGGAAGAGGAACTGGGCAGTCCAGGGTCACTCACAGAGGTTCACTGCAGCAGGATGAGCTAGATAATTACTGTCTCACAACAGCATAAATTAGATAGACATGACTTTTTGATGACTTCTCTGTTTTTTCTTTCATATTATTCCAATAAGAATTTTAATTTTTTAATTGAAGTATAGTTAATTTACAATGTTGTGTTAGTTTCAAGTGTACAGCAAAGTGATTTGGTTTTATCCTTTTTCAGATTCTTTTGCATCATAGGTTATTATAAGGTATTGAGTAGAATTCCCTGGGCTATACATTAGGTCTTTGTTGGTTATCTATTATATATATAGTAGTGTGTATGTGTTAACCCCAGACTTCTAATTTATTTCCCCCCGCTCCCCTGTTTTTTGGACTACAGCAAGTTTTATATCAGAAACCCAAATAAAAAACACTGGTTGACTCAAGTAAACAAATCCATTGAAACTGTTCACTGTGTTGTATACAACGAACTATGCCAAATAAACATTGCATTTTCCTGTTGTGAGAGATCTCGTGTAGGCACTCTCTCAATTTCTGATCTTAATAATTTGGAACCACTGGCAAATATCCTTATAAATATAGAATGGCAGATTAAATTATTACATGGGTGTAACTATGCCAGAATCGTAAAAACACATCCCATGTTTTATTATAAAGAAACAGCCCATGAAATATATTTTACTGCCACCTGCAGATGTTTAAGAAGAAAATGACTTTCCAATATTTTATTTACCAAACGATGCTAAAAATGGTTTTCATCAACTGTATTATTCTATTTAATTTTTTTCTTGCTAAGATCCTATCTAAAACAACAAGGTGAATAATAAACTCTTCATGGTGAGATTAACCTCTCCTGATTCCCATTATGAGATATCCAAAAGTAATTTTATTCTTCATCTGAATAATTGATATATTTTTAGAACATCTGGGTAAATTGGGAAATTCAGCAGTATTCCTTAGGCTAAACTACCTTGTTGCTGTTTGTTTCTTAAATTCTCTAAACCAAAAAGCAAATTTAAGCCCTACGATCCTAGGTTTCTGTGTAGAAATTGCTTTAGTTCAAATTCTATTAAAAATATGTATAGGGCTTCCCTGGTGGCGCAGTGGTTGAGAGTCCGCCTGCCGATGCAGGGGACGCGGGTTCGTGCCCCGGTCTGGGAAGATCCCACATGCCGCGGAGCAGCTGGGCCCGTGAGCCATGGCCGCTGAGCCTGCGCGTCCGGAGCCTGTGCTCCGCAACGGGAGAGGCCACAGCAGGGAGAGGCCCGCGTACCGCAAAAAACAAAAATGTATAAAGGATGACTTTATAACTTTGAAAACATATATTTCAGTTTGAAAACGACATGCTAATTAAATTGAAATTGACTAAGTCAGACACCATTATATATTTGCTAGGACTTCGATTTTTGTCAGGAGAAGAATGAATACGCTTTATTATTCAGATGCCTCCACCATGTTTAAACCCATCGCTGTGGAAAGAGAAACAACCAAAGCAGTTGTCTGTTCCCTCCAGATTTAGCAGAGAATTCAGTAACTTCCAGAGTAGGCAGGATTAGATACTCATTGTCAAATGAGTTGCTCAAAGCCTGAGGCACAATTGCCCAATTCTGTGCTGCAGATTTTTTTTTAAATGTTCTACTTCAGAATCCTAAAATGCAGAAATATGTAAAATATGCAAACATTTTCATTTGCAAGTCACAGTAAGAACATAGGAGATAAACAGATTCTATTTAATACAGTAGCATTACCAGTTGAACTCAACTCACTAAAGACACAATCTTTATTAATAACTTAATCAGAATTTATTATCCCAAACAAATTTCCAAACATAGTACTTATTTCTAATCAGTGAGAAAATGTTGCTAACCTTTTCCCCTTTACTAATTGGACACTCTGCCTTCTCATTTAGATTATGCCAACAGACCACACTAGTCGGTGAGTAAAAACCAACTCTGCAGTTAAACCTTTAGCAGTGCTGGCCCAGGAGCATGCTTAAAAATATTGCATTAGAACTATCTTGACAGTCATAACTTCAGGGCAATTTAGGAGCTACCTTCAGCTCAGCTCCAATCTGAAAATTAGGCTTCTTGCCAAAAAGTTAAATTTTAGAAATTTTACCCACCAGCAGAACATGGGTCAGAAAATGGAGGCAACAGAGAGAGAAAGCACGTATACACACAAAAGGGAGGTTCAGGGCTTCCTTGGTGGCGCAGTGGTTGAGAGTCCACCTGCCGATGCAGGGGACACGGGTTCGTGCCCCGGTCTGGGAAGATCCCACATGCCGCGTAGCGGCTGGGCCCGTGAGCCATGGCCGATGAGCCTGCGTGTCCGGAGTCTGTGCTCCACAACGGGAGAGACCATAGCAGTGAGAGGCCAGCGTACCGCAAAAAAAAAAAAAAAAAAAAAGGGAGGTTCCTGTAGGCTGTTGACCTTAGCCCAATACAAATACCATTTGCAAATATCATGATAGAGTATGATTTTTTTCCCTGACACTCATCACTCTTTTATTTACTCATTTTTAAAGGGACACAAAACAAACTTTTAAAGAACTGTAAAATGCCTAATTTTGAATCTTTCCATTCAAAATATGTGAAATATATCTTGAGAAGCCTTAACGAGTATAGCTTGGTGGGTCTGAATTAACTCTGTACTTTTTAGAACTTTTTGCCCAGGATTAGCTTGAGTTCTAGTTAGGGGAAGAAGGTGTAAATATGCCATTTTTATTCTTTAATCAGTTTCTTGGTAGCAACTATCCCTCCTCCTGCATATGCAATAGGCTGAATTTGTGCAGACACCACATCTGCATCTAGAGGGGCACCAGCCCTGTGCAGGGAGGAGGTAGAAATCAGAGTAAGTAGATGGTCTCCTGGAATGGATGTTCATTTGCAGAAACGGCAGGAACGTGTCTATCCTCTTCTCGCAGCCTCGGGAGGGAACGAGGGGAAAGAGGGCTGTAAATGTGCCCCTGGACACAGGCGCAAGGAGCAAATAAATGCAAAAGGAACTTGTACTCTTCTTGCTTAATTAGTTCCAAATCCCTAGGACATTTATCACATCCCTAGCCATGTGATAAATATAGGACAGTAAAAAGAAAATGCTGGAAAGTTTAGCAGAGCACAGCATCAGCTATTATTAATCTGATGAACTTTTCGCTTGTAACCTTTGAAAGTACAGTTACCATAAAGTGAAGCATGCATGGGGGAAAAATTCCTGTAGAAGACATTTCTAGGATTTTAAACTGTATAAGGATGGGCAACATTAAGCAAAAATTTAAAGCCCTGTTAAATTTTTCATGGTTAAGAATTGTTAATGAACTGTATAACAGTTAGATTGACACACATTGGGTTACTTTTTAAAACACATCAAATATGTGCTCCTGAACATGTTTTGAAAATTGTATTTTTAAGATACTTTGCTATATTGAGGAACTCTACAGAAATCACTTTTTTAAGATACTGGTATTCCTATTCACTTAGTTTCTTTTCAACCTCTAACTCTAATTTTGTTATTTATTTACATAAGGTAAGTGCTTATAACATTTGTATGAGCAAAATATATTCTAACTATACTATTTGCAGTGTTTATGGAAAAATAAAACTTGTTCAAAAATCCCTGGAAGATTTCTGCTTCTGGATGAGATGAAGTATTTGGGACCAGATTTACCATTCTCCCATGAATAGGTACAAAAATAAACATGATAGACGACACATCTGTGCCCAAATATGGGACAACAGACAGCGTGACTGTGATCCCTGAGATAAGGGACAAATGAGGCAGGTCTAGAGTTGCCCCAGCTTTCTGGCTGAACCACAGGCAGGAGGAGAAAACAAAGTGCAACGTAATGGTCTCACTGAGTGAAAGAGACAGAGGACGGAGCTCAGGGAGGGTGATGTGGCTGTAATTTGAGGACATCGTCTCAGAGAGATTGGAGCTCTGCAGAGACAGAGATCCCCCAAATCTATGCAAGGGTCCCCTTGAGCTGGTTGCTAAATACCAAGCAAAACTGTGGGAGGTCAGGTAGAGTGTTCAGGGAACTGTAAAGTGAACAATTCCCAGAGCTCGTTCAGGTCTGTGAGATGTTCAAGTCTGACACAGACTTTGGAGTCCTAATCAAACATCAGGGAATCTCTGAATACACCTAACAAGAGTTACACCTTACTAGTGTGGGAATCCCACTCTTCTAAGAGGTTCCCAATGGTCCACACCTCCTGGGACTCATGCTCTCTTCTCCTTAAGTGTGAGCAGAGCATAGTGACTTGCTTATAATTAGTAAAATACAGCAAAAGTGATGAGATCTAATGTCTGATTAAAAGAAGATACTGTTTTATGTCTTAATGCCTTCTCTCTTGATGGCTTGCACTGGTGGAAGCCAGCTGACATATTGTGAGCTGCACTATGGACAGGACCATGTGGCAAGGAAGTAGGGACATCTCCAGCCTGCAGCTCATGAACCATTAAGTCTTGTGAACAACCACTCAAGTGTTCCAGGAAGAGAGTCAGCATTGCAGTGACTGCAAACCTGGGTGACACCTGATTACAGCCTCAGGAGAGACTAGGAGCCAGGAGAACTCATGCCCAGATTGCTGTCCAACAGGCACTGTGGGATAATAAATGCACGTTTTTGGTGTTTTTTTTTTTAACTTTTGTGCTTTGGGATAATTTGTTATACAGCATTAGATAACTACCTGGAAGTGGGGAGCTACCATAATAAATATCTGAATAAAGATAATTAACACAAGGGCCAAACTAGCCTTAGAGTAAAAGCTATTACAGACTGTTAGCAGAGCTTAAAACACGCCTTCAAAATCTCAAGCTGATTAGCAATAATGTATACATTAGCAGATTAAAGTCCAACTTTCTAAAAGGAAGGCAACGGAAGCTGGCATTCAACAATGTAAAATTCACAGTATCCAACTTCCAATCAAGAATTACTATTGATATATGAGAACAAAGGAAAATGTGACTTGTTAAAGGGAGAAACAGATCCCTAAATAATAACGATAGAATTAATAGACAGGACTTTAAAACAACTATGACAAATATTCTTAAGGATTTAAAGGAAAACATGAACACCCTGAGAGAAATTAAAGCTATGTATGAAAGAACTAAATAGAACATTTAGAGCTTTATATAGTTCATGCACTATATAAACTTAAAATTTTACTGAATGGTTTTAACAGCAGATTGGCTACTGCAGAAAAGATCTATGAATCTGAAGACACAGAAATAAAATTCTTCTGTGACTATACTAGGGAAAAATATAGAAAGACTAAAAAAATATCTAAATAGTGCCTTTGAGATCTGTGATCCTTCCTCAATGTTTTAATTAGCTGTCAGCAAAACAAAAACAGTCTAACATCTGTGTAATTAGAGTCCCAGAAAGAAAGATAGATAAAAGTTAAAAAAATAATGGCCAAAATTTTTCCAAATTTGGTAAATACTAAATATATTCACTTCCAAAAACTCAGTGAGTCCCAACTGGCTAAACATCAATAAACTAAAAATACCTAGGCACATCAAAATCAAATTGTTAAATAACAGCAATGAATGAAAAACCTCTTATACAAGTCAGAGCAAAAGGTAAATTATTTAGAGAGAGACAAAGATAACACAAGCTGAAAATAATGAAATATCACTGTCAAAATGCAAAAAGAAAATTCTATCATCCTAAAATTCTATACTAAGCAGACATGTGTATCAAAAATAAAGGCAAAATACAGATTTTTCAAACAAACCAAAGCAGAGAGAACTTGTCACCAGCTGACTTGCACTACAGGCCGTATTAAAGAAAGTCCTTCAGTTGGCAGGACAGTGGTACCAGATGGAAACTTGGATTTCCTGAAAGTAATGGTGCTGGGAATGGTAAGTATGTGAGTAAATATAATGCTGTGTCAACACAATTCTCTCATTTTTAATTTCTATAAAAGATAAATAACAGAAAATGTACTGTGGAGCTTGTAACATACATGTAACATATGTTATAAATCCTATATATGAAAACCAAAGCACAAAGGATTGGTGGGGAATGTAATTTCATTGTGGTTAAGATTGTTTTTTACATTTTCCCTGAAGTGACATAACATTAACTGAAGACAGAGTGTGATAAGATGCATACAGAAAACCTTAGAACAACCATTAAAAATGAAATATAGGGCTTCCCTGGTGGTGCAGTGGTTGGGAGTCCGCCTGCCGATGCAGGGGACACGGGTTCATGTCCCGGTCCGGGAAGATCCCACATGCCGCGGAGCGGCTGGGCCCGTGAGCCGTAGCCGCTGGGCCTGTGCGTCCAGGGCCTGTGCTCCGCAACGGGAGGGGCCGCGGCGGTGTGAGGCCCGCGTACCGCAAAAAAAAAAAAAAGAAATATAAAGTTACTGCTGTAAGACAATAGAGAAAATAGGAGGAAAAAAAAACAATAAGAAGTCAAGGAAAGAAGAAAAGAGGCGAAATAGTAGAGGTACAAATGCAAAATGAATAATGAAGGAATAGATTTTAACTCAACAATATTCTTAATTAAATTAAAGGAAATGAAATAAAGACTGTAATTAAAAGGGAGAGATTATCCCACTGAACAAAACAGGGAGACCCCATTATATGACCTACAAGAAATGCATTTCAAATGTTAACACAGATAGGTGTTATAATAAATACAAAATAAATATAAATATGTTTTACATAATATACCACTGCTAATAAGAAAATAGGCATAACTACATAAATATCGGAGAAAGGAAACTCTAGGAAAAGGAGTTATACTTGAAAAAAAGATTACAAAATAATAAAGTGGAAAGTTCATTAAGAAGATGTTACAACCTCAAATGTATATGCCCATACTAACAAAAGCCCAAGATGCAGAGAGCAGCTGCTGACCGAACTAAAAAGCAAATAGAAAAAGCCACAATCATACGTGGACAGTTCAGCACTTCTCCCACAGTAGTTGATAAAGACTTGATCAAGAGTATTAAGCAATGTTAGTTACTTGACATTTGTGAGATTTTTTTATTCAGCACCGGCAGAATAAACATTCTTCCCAACAGCATATGGACCGTTCATCAAAATAGACCTTATGCTGGGTTATAAGACATGTCTTAATAAATTAAAAGGACTGAAACTATAAATACCGTAATTTGCATGTAACAGAATTAAATTTTAAATTGACGGCAGAAATGCATCTAGAAAATTTCCAGATACTTGAACATTAATCAGAGCATTTCTACAAAACCACGATCAAGGAAAATTCACAAAGCTTTTAAAAATATTCCTATTTGAATAAAAATAAACATAATATGTCAAAATTTGTGAGATACAGCTCATGCGATGCTTAGAAAGAAATTTAAGGTTTTAAATAATTATATTAGAACAAAGAAAGTCTAAAGTAATTTGTATTAACACCTAAAGAAGTGAGGAAAAGAAAAGAAAACAAATTCAAGGCTAATAGAACACAAGTAAATAATAAGAGAAATCAATATAATCAAAGGATTTTTCCAAAGGTCAGGAGATAATAAACTTCTGTCTAGACTGATAGAAAACAAAAGAGTGAAGACACAAATGATCAAAAGGAGGAATGAAAGAGAGAGCTCCAGATTTTACAGATATTAAGACAATAAGGGGATACTATGAACAATTTTGTGCCCATAAGTTTGACAATTACATAAAATTTAAAAATTATTAGAAAGACACAAATTACCAGAAATGATTCATCGCTAAATACAAGGTAATTAATATATTATGGAAAAATAGTGAAAAATTCAAATCGTTTTTGGTATAAATACCTATGGTTGATTACCATACCCCTGAGTTAATACTTTAAGACTGTATTTATTACTAACTTTCTAGGAAGAATAATGGGTATGCTGTTGTGTACATAGCTGGTGCTTAACATCATTAGTGATTAAGGATTGTAGGATACAACCATTATGGGATTCCAATACACGGCCAGTAATGGTGCCAATGAGAAGCCTGCATACCATGCACTGGAATACGAGGCAGGGAAGAACTGCAGCTCCCACACGTAGCTGGTGGAAGGTGCAAGCCCAACCACTCTGGAAAACAACTTGGCAACATGTGCTCACCACACAATCCAGCTATTCCACTCCTAGGTATTTACCCAGTTGAAATGACAAACATACGCTTGCACATATGTTGCAGCCCAGAATTGGAAACCAGCAGGTGAATAGACGAACTGTTTTATCCATATTAACCCCAACATGGAAACAAGCCAAATATCTATCAGTCATGCACGGATAGACAGACTGTGGTACACGCAGTGGAATACTGCTCATGAATAAAAAGAAGATAAACTACTGATACACACAACCAGCACAAATCTCAAAAACATGCTGAGACACAGAAGGATGACACAAAAGGTGCGTAATTTTGTTTACGTGAAATTCTACCACGTGTAAAACTAATCTATAGTGACAGAGAGAAGGTCATGCTCACCTGGAGCCAGGGTGGCAGGGTGGGGACATTTACTACCTAAAGGCATGAGGGAAGTGGTCTGCATCTTGATTGTGGTGTATCCAGTGTCAAAACCTGTAAATCTGTACACTCAAAATACACGCGTTTTATAAAGATTTCCTCAATGGAATGGAGTAAAACATTTTTTTTTTAAAAAGAAACACATTCTTGGAAGATTTTTCTCAGTATTCAAATGTTTTGATATAACAAAAAATAAGTTATAAACTTTAATACTATGAAATCTACACTCTAGAAATAAAATCACAAAACCTAAATCTATTTGAGTTTACACTATATCAGACGCAAGGACCAGCATGTTTCCTTTGCCATAGTCAAACATCATACAGAAAATTGAAATTTTGATAAATATGAACTTCTCTTCTGCCCAAAAAGAAGCAAGGAAAAAGAAAGGAAAAGGAGAGAAAATGAGCGAAAAAAAAGAAATAAAGTTGTATTATATGGTTACTGTATCTGCCATAGATAATATACTGCTCAAAAATTCCTGAACTGGGAGATAAGAAAAGAGATCATTGCGCAGGTCAGTGGACTGAGGGAAAATATTGATTTTCAGACTACCTGGGACCCATACTTGAAAATACCTGTATCAGGCTCATATATCCCTTTGGGGTAGAGTCTGCAGAGATAGAATCGCTTACTCAGAGGAAGAGGGAGTCACACGCAGCATACTTATTCAGCCTAATAGGGAAATTTGGAGCAGAGCTCTCCACGTGGCTTACACGTGTGATGCAGAGATGGAGGTGATCCACGGAGATTTGAAAATAAACATGGCAACTTCTGTTTCTGTTGTTTTACCTAATTTTTTCAAGTAAGCTTTTCAACGATTAACATGTTGATTGGAGATTCTCATTTATGGCAATTTCAGTACGCTTGGTGTTAAGTGGGTCGCCATGGTAACCACCACTTCCAGAAGGATTATACTTTCCCGTTTCTTGTTTTTCGTTTTTTTTTCTTCCCAGCCTGGGCTCTGTAAGCACTTACCTTTCACTGTGGGGAAACAGTCAATGATTCTGCCATTGCATTATGAGGGGGATAGTTTTTCTAGCCTTAAAAAAAAAAGGAAGGGAATTTTTTTTTCAGATGCAAAGGTTTTCCTTAATACAGCACACCCTCAAAAGCCAAACACAGCCCTTTGAGCCAGGATGCCAGCTGCTGGCTCACACACGGTGGTGACTGTTTGGTGGAAGTGCCTCCCCACCCCCACCCCCACCCCCCCGGGGATTTCTAAGTATTTCCCTGGGGCTTGCTCTGGCATCCCAGCGAGGGACTCTATCTTTTCACCCCGATGAACAAGGAATGGCCTGTACAGGGACTTACTGCACAAGAAAACACGAAGAATGAGCTCATTCTAAAGAATTACAAACTTTTCAGCAAGTCCAAATATATGTTTTAAATGGCAGTGAATTATTAGGTTATGATCTGTACAAATCTCCACAAAATTCCACTTGCTACCTTTGCTTACTTTGAATAGCAATTAGAGCTCTTCAGTGTGTCAGCACCCTGACTTTGGAGTTTCTAGAAAGAAATCAGTTAGTAGAATCAGAAAAAGCACATTTTTGTGTTCCATAGCTGTTTACTTAAATGCACATTGCAGTTTTCAGAAGTGGTTTTTCCCTCGTTGCCTGTATTTGCATAATGTTTATTGCCAAAAAGCTTATTCAAGAGTCATGAAAGTTTGAAGTTTGGGGTGTGTGCTTTAATCAAGGCTGTGGTTTCTGCATCTGGAATTATGTGGTGGTTCTGAAAAGTCTAATTTGGTGTATGGTTTCCTATAACTTTTTACCAGTAAGTTATTTCCAAAAAAAATAAAGAACACAGGTTTTGGAATAACACTACTTTCAATTTGTAGTGTATATGCATTCATGGACTATTTGCTTATTTGAACTGATGTATCCAATTATGTATATGATGGTTACATAATTGGAATATGATTTTTCTGCAGAAGGCTGATGTCATCTTTTCAAGCAGAGGAAGTAAGATATTTGGAACTATGAATAAAGGACATTTTATTCCTGGCTCTTCATTTATTCTCTGGAAATTCTTAGACTCACATACAGTTTCCATTTCCATCTGTAATCCAAAATGCTGGTGGAGCAGTAATATTGTTCATCAGATCTGAAAGAGTTTATCTCACATTATTTTGAATCTCTGAAAATGAAAACACAATTCAGGGTTTTAAATACCCCCTTCTGATTTCCAATCCATCTATTCTTACATATATAGAGAATTCAACCGCTGTTTCCTTTTTAAATATTTTCATTTATTTTTATTTAAAAAGATACAAATCTTACATTACAGTGTATTGATAATAAATGTATAAAATTAGAATTATATACATTTGCCTAAATATATGTCATCCTTTTTTTCCTGAATCTGGAGAATGGAGTAATGCACTCCACAGTTCTCACAGTTTTTCATCAAATTCTCTCCTCTCCACAAGGGAATGGATCTTCTGTTGGTTATGCAGTATTTGAGCTGGTGCCCCGGTCTGCACGGTGTGTCAGAAAGAAAGCTTGATTGACCATATTTTAAGAAGAAATTTTCCTTTTTATAAACGATGCAAAGATTAGTGATTATAAGTAACCATTTTAACCTTTATTTTTACTTTTAGAATCATCAGGTCAATATCTGGTAAATTTTCTTTAATTTCCCTGTTGACTATAACCTTCAGGAAATATTTCAGTAGAGATCGTAGTCATATTCTATAAGGTTTTCATTCTGTACCTGTTTACTTTGTTCAAAATGACCTGGAAAATTAAAAGAAAATTATCATCTATGTGATTTCTTACTTCCAAAAGTAAGAACTATGTTTGAATCCAAAATCCATGAAAACACACACACAGTCTCCACCATTTTTGTCTCATACGGAATTATATTCTGGAGGTACTAAGCCATCCCAAATTTCAACTGCCACATAACGTCCTTCTTACTCTTCATCTAAGTCAATCAATCACCAAATATTTATTCTGTGCACATATATATTCAAAGTTTTAAGCTAGGCTTTGAGAATATACTTAGTTTGACTTTAAGTGAACAAATACAAATTTCTACCAATATATACTTTTCTATAAAAAATGTAATCTCAAAGTAGCAAGTAAAGAGTCTAGGGTGGGAGATTCCTAAAAGATATCTCTGTAAATTACAGTAATTTTCTTTTCTTTTGGAAAAGAGACCAAATCAGAAACTCAACTTTGCAATGAATAGATACAGTTTTTACTTAAATTTTACAATAAGTGGTAAGGAGATATTTCTAACCTCTTTTTACAAATAAAGGATAATGGCAACTTCAATGCTTTGCAATCACTACCGACAACTTCTTTTTACCTAAATGCTCTCATTCATTACGTTTGGAAGTTGAAGCCCATGTTTTTAATTAAAGTTAACTAAAGTTTTATTCATCTATTTCTTTTTTAATTTCCAAAATTATCGTGGATGGGTAGAAAGGGTTTTGATAAGCAGATAATGGAGGATAATAATCTGTTGAAGAAATATACCACTCTGAGCCCTAATACCTTCTCCCAAGTTGCCTCTTCATTGCTTGCTGTTAATTCTCGTGGCTCTCTAGGTGTTCAGTCCTCTTCAATCCTGACACTAAAACAGTTGTTTTATATAAAATAAAAAGGAAAACTGCTTCACAGAACCTGAGAGAGGGTGTGGCTGGTAGTAGGCATCGTACAGCAGTGACAGCAGTTATTGGCAAGTACTGTTATTATTCGAATATCAGCTCCACACTTACGCATACCTTCCCTTCCCTTCTGCTAATGCTCTGTGTGAAACCCAGTTCCTGGGACCAAACTCCCTCTGTTTCTCTCTCAAGAGTGATTTTCCTCTTGGGACCCACATTCTCTGCCATTAACACTTGACTCTGTCACCAAGTGATTCCCAGGTTTTCAGGCACATCTGTGGACACATGAGGCCCTGATGAGAATAGAATTCATTGATTTTGTCTGGGATGGTCTTTTGCTTCATTGTTTTAAAAATTACTAGGGCTTTATCTTCCTATTTTTAGTAGTGATATGTGTTTTCATTAGCGGCTGCAGTCTTCTTTGGCGTATTCTTAGGTAATAGATTATAGTCTTATCTTACAAGGCTTATCTTGACTCTGAAATATATCTGAACTTCATCTTATTACCATCACTTACTAAATAAATCATCTTCCGCAGAATCACCTGGGGAGCTTTTAAAGCTACTGATGCCCCGGCCCCCACTGGAGTTAGGGCTGGATATTTTTTGTGTTTCCCAGGGGATCCCAATATAAAGCCGGCATCAACTACCATTGAAATAACACACTCACTAGTCAGTCTGTCGTGGGCAAGATGCCAACCCCTGGCATGCCATTCACCTTCCTTAGAGCAATCACTTAAGGTCAATAAATCCATATCACATTGATTGATCATTCGCCAAATTGGAATCCCTGTGCAGACCGAAGAGCCAAAGACAAACAAGGCATGGTTTCTAGTGACAGCAGAAAGAATATTCTCAATGTTTCCACAGGAGTAAAGTTTTCTGCCTTCACCCCCCCCCCAAATATACACTCTCACCCAAATTTATTTTTCTGTATTTAATTTTGTGCCTTCTAAGGGCGAGCAACATCATTTCAGATGATTTGTTTATCATCCACTGCGTTAATAATACTGTTTGCATACGGACTATTTTATGGCTGACAAATACAGTTTAAAGGTTTGGGAGGATGAAACCCAGATACCACTGGACTCTGGCCCCATGTGTACTGATTAGATGGTGGAAGCAACTATAGTTGACAGCAGCGTCTTTCCAAAGATAACGTCAGAAATCATTTCCCTAACAGATGAGTAATAAAACAGAGAGCTTCGGTTAGATTCTCTGCCAAATGTTTGCAACACTAAAGCTCTGTGGGTCTAATTTAAGTCATATGCAGTCCAGACCTGACTGTCCCGTGTGGTCATCGCTAGCCACATGTAGATATTTACGTCAATTAAAATTAAATATAACTTAAAAACTCATTTTCTCAGTTGCATCACCAGACTTCAAATGCTCATTAGGCACATGTGGCTGGTGGCCCAATATTGGACAATGCAGAATTACAAAACTTTATAAAACGTTTCCATCATTATAAAATGCTATATTAGACAGTTCTGGTCTAGATAGTGGTTTCTTTTGTTTGTTTGTGTTTTTGCAGTACGCGGGCCTCTCACTGTTGTGGCCTCTCCCGTTGCGGAGCACAGGCTCCAGACGCGCAGGCTCAGCGGCCACGGCTCAGGGGCCCAGCCGCTGCGCGGTATGTGGGATCTTCCCGGACCGGGGCACGAACCCGCGTCCCCTGCATCGGCAGGCGGACTCTCAACTGCTGCGCCACCAGGGAAGTCCCTAGTTAGTTTTTTAAAAGCGCTCAGTAAAATGAGTAGGAGAGCAAGAGGAAGATTCACGTGGAAGACCCGATCATCCATTTCACGTTACACCATATGCAAGAAGTACGGAGTCCATGATAATTCCTGACCTTTTTAATTGCTGTCGTTTATATTCCTTCTGATGGAATTTCCTAGAACATAGCTACTACATGCACTGCATTTAACCATGAAAGAATCACTGAAAAATGGCAAAATCTGCTAACAGGAAGGAGGTACATACCTTTTGAATTGACCTGTGTTATCTACAACTTACTGTTGTTGATTTCAATTTTGTTAAAATTGTCTGCTCCCAAGTTGGCAGAAGGCATAGCTCAGGAGGTGACAAACCACTTCTGCTAGATCCGACTCATAAGGAAGAGGCGATAGTAAACATTTAAAATCTATTTACATCGTGCCTGAGTGTCCAATTAGTCTGTGTGCAGGCATTTGAAATACGGCTGCTCTTTGCTCAGAAGCAGTGCCGTTGTCTACAGAGCCGCTCACAACTGGACGCCGGCTCAGGGCTTGGGCGGTGGTAAATAGTAGGGCATGTCTGATAAAGACTGAGCAATGACTGTCCAATTAGAGCTTCAGTGAGTCACTTCCCATACACATCAGTGGCTGCCCATGAGAGATTCATGGTTGTTTATCTTGTTTTTTTTAACAAATTTCAACCAAAACAAAATCCATGGACATAGGCTGAGCCAAAGGAGACTGAATTTGAAATAAGATGACAGTGATATCTATCAGGTAATCCTTCCAAGTAAAGCACATGCCCACCCTTAGGTTTGTAGGTAGCAGAGGGTTTTAGCTTACCTCTCCCTTTTTATTCAACCACCTTGTGGGGAAGCTGCTGATTGGCGTTGCAAAAATGTACTAAATGCAAAAGCAATGGCTCATCTTCACCCCTAATTCCTGTGATTCTGCCAGCCCACTGAAAATTCCAAGAGACTAAAAACTAGATGAATCACTCTTTCATCTTTGCTCTACAATCAAAGCATGCAGGCAGCAGTGGCATTTTAAAGAAAGGAGGGTGAGTGGGAGGCTGATATCTCACGGAGGGTGAAGCAGTCTTCAGAGGTGCACCTGTCAACAGAATCCATTTTGAACTGTACTTGCAGACACTATATAGATGGTGTAGCCAGTCCCAAGGGAGGTGTGATTCACAGTGGGTGATGGAAAATCATCTCTAAAAAGTATCCGTTCTTCTCTTTGATATGCATTTCGTGCAGGATCCAACCAGCGTGGGCATTTTATAATTGTTGTGCACTCATTACTTAATTATGTTGTGTATTTACAGAGTTTACCAAAGGACTTTATGATGTATTCAGAATGCTTTACAGGGAAGGACATTTTGATTTGTTCTAGTTTATTGTCAGCAAAGAAAAAAATTTACATTACAAATAAATTTCTGTACCTAGTGGGAGGAATAAGCAAACAGAGGCCAAGGCAGAATAGCGTGGGCATCTTTCAAGTTAGCTTTAATTGTGCTATTACAAAAAATAACCTGGATCGACCTTCAAGATGGCAGAGGAGTAAGACGTGGAGATCACCTTCCTTCCCACAAATGCATCAAAACTACATCTACATGTGGAACAACTCCTACAAAACACCTACTGAACGCTGGCAGAAGACCTCAGACCTCCCAAAAGGCAAGAAAGTCCCCACGTACCTGGGTAGGGCAAAAGAAAAAAGAAAAAACAGAGACAAAAGGATAGGGACGGGACCTGCACCAGTAGGAGGGAGCTGTGAAGGAGGAAAGGTTTCCACACACTAGAAGCCCCTTCGCGGGCGGAGACTGCGGGTGGCGGAGGGGGAAAGCTTCGAAGCCGCCGAGGAGAGCGCAGCAACAGGGGTGCGGAGGGCAAAGCGGGGAGATTCCCGCACACAGGATCGGGGCCGACTGGCACTCACCAGCCCGAGAGGCTTGTCTGCTCACCCGCCGGGGCGGGCAGGGCTGGGAGCTGAGGCTCGGGCTTCGGTCGGAGCGCAGGGAGAGGACTGGGGTTGGCGGCGTGAACACAGCCTGCAGGGGGCTAGTGCACCACAGCTAGCCGGGAGGGAGTCCGGGGAAAAGTCTGGACCTGCCGAAGAGGCAAGAGACTTTTTCTTACCTCTTTCTTTCCTGGTGGTGAGGAGAGGGGATTAAGAGCGCCGCTTAAAGGAGCTCCAGAGATGGGCGCAAGCTGCGGCTAAAAGCGCGGACCCCAGAGAAGGGCATGAGATGCTTAGGCTGCTGCTGCCGCCACCAAGAAGCCTGTGTGCGAGCACAGGTCACTCTCCACACCCCCCTTCCCGGGAGCCTGTGCAGCCCGCCACTGCCAGGGTCCCAGGATCCAGGGACAACTCCCCCGGGAGAATGCACGGCACGCCTCAGGCTGGTGCAACGTCATGCCGGCCTCTGCCGCCGCAGGCTCGCCCAGCAACCGTGCCCCTCCCTCCCCCCGGCCTGAGTGAGCCAGAGCCCCCGAATCAGCTGCTCCTTTAACCCCATCCTGTCTGAGCAAAGAACAGACGCCCTCCGGCGACCTACACACAGAGGTGGGGCCAAATGCAAAGGTGAACCCCGGGAGCTGTGCGAACAAAGAGAAAGGGAAATCTCTCCCAGGAGCCTCAGAAGCAGCGGATTATATCTCCACAATCAACTTGATGTGCTTGCATCTGTGGAATACATGAACAGACAACGAATCATCCCAAATTGAGCTGGTGGGCCATGGGAGCAACTGTAGACTTCGGGTTTTCTGTATGCGACTGAGTAGTTTCTGATTTTTATGTGTATCTTAGTATAGTTTTTAACTCTTGTTATCATTGGTGGATTTGTTTATTGGTTTGATTGCTCTCTCCTTTTTTTTTATTACTTAAATTTTTTTTTCATTTTAATAATATTTTTTATTTTAATAATTTTATTTTATTTTTCCCATTCTTTCTTTAATTTTCTCCCTTCTCTTCTGAGCCATGTGGCTGACATGGTCTTGGTACTCCAGCCAGGTGTCAGAGCTGTGCCTCTGAGGTGGGAGAGTCAAGTTCAGAACATTG
The DNA here is from genome assembly GCF_039906515.1 of Pseudorca crassidens. Classification (NCBI taxonomy): domain Eukaryota; kingdom Metazoa; phylum Chordata; class Mammalia; order Artiodactyla; family Delphinidae; genus Pseudorca; species Pseudorca crassidens. Next base: position 152,643,097 of record NC_090299.1, read on the forward strand.
GTCCACCAGAGACCTCCTGGCACCATGTAATATGAACTGGCGAGAGCTCTCCCAGAATTCTCTCTCAATACTATGACCCAGATCCACTCAATGACCACCAAGCTCCAGTGCTGGACACCCCATGCCAAACACATAGCAAGAAAGTAACACAACACCACCCATGAGAAGAGAGGCTGCCTAAAATCATAATAAGGTCAAAGACACCCTACAAAACACCACCACAGGTGGTACTGCCCACCAGAAAGATAAGATCCAGTCTCATCCACCAGAACACAGGCACCAGTCCCCTCCACCAGGAAGTCTACCCAACCCACTAAGCCAATATTACCAACTGGGGAGGACACCAAAAACAATGAGAACTATGAACCTGCAGGCTGCAAAAAGGAGACCAAAAACACAGTAACTTAAACAAAAGGAGGAAACAGAGAAATATGCAGCAGATGAAGAGCAAAGTAAAAACCCACCAGACCAAACAAATGAAGAGGAAATAGGCAGTCTACCTGAAAAAGAATTCAGAGTGATGACAGTAAAGATGATCCAAAATCTTGTAAATAGAATGGAGAGAATACAAGAAATATTTAACAAGGACCTAGAAGAGCTAAAGCGCAAAAAAACAATGATGAACAATACAATAAATGAAATCAAAAAATCTCTACAAGGGATCAATAGCAGAATAACTGAGGCAGAAGAATGGATAAGTGACCTGGAAGATAAAATAGTGGAAATAACTACTGCAGAGCAGAATAAGAAAAAAAATGAAAAGAATCGAGGACAGTCTCAGAGACCTCTGGGACAATATTAATTGCGCCAACATTCGAATTAAAGGGGTCCCAGAAGAAGAAGAGAAAAAGAAAGGGAATGAGAAAATATTTCAAGAGATTATAGTTGAAAACTTCCCTAACACTGAAAAGGAAATAGGTAATCAAGTCCAGGAAGCACAGAGAGTCCCATACAGGTTAAATCCAAGGAGAAACACACCAAGACACATATTAACCAAACTATCAAAAATTAAATACACAGAAAAAATATTAAAAGCAGCAAGGGATAAACAACAAATAACATACAAGGGAATGACCATAAGGTTAACAGCTGATCTTTCAGCAGAAACCCTGCAAGGCAGAAGGGAGTGGCAGGACATACTTAAAGTGATGAAAGGGAAGTACCTACAACCAAGATTACTCTAACCAGCAAGGATCTCATTCAGATTTGACAGAGAAATTAAAAACTTTACAGACAAGCAAAACTAAGAGAATTCAGCACAACCAAACCAGCTTTACAACAAATGCAAAAAGAACTTCTCTAGGCAGGAAACACAAGAGAAGGAAAAGACCTAAAATAACAAACCCAAAACAATTAAGAAAATGGTAATAGGAACATACATATCGATAATTATCTTAAATGTAAATGGATTAAATGCTCCAACCAAAAGACATAGACAGGCTGAATGGATACAAAAACAAGACCCATATAAATGCTATCTACAAGAGACCCACTTTAGACCTAGGGACACTTACAGACAGAAAGTGAGGGGATGGAAAAAGATATTCCACACAAATGGAAATCAAAAGAAAGCTGGAGTAGCAATTCTCATATGAGAAAAAATAAACTTTAAAACAAAGACTATTACAAGAGACAAACAAGAACACTACAAAATGATCAAGGAATCAATCCAAGAAGAAGATATAACAATTGTAAATATTTATGCACCCAACATAGGAGCACCTCAATACATAAGGCAAATACTAACAGCCATAAAAGGGGAAAATGACAGCAACACAATAATAGTAGGAGACTTTAACACCCCACTTTCACCAATGGACAGATCATCCAAAATGAAAATAAATAAGGAAACACAAGCTTTAAATGATACTTTAAACAAGATGGACTTAATTGATATTTATAGGACATTCCATCCAAAAACAACAGAATAAACTCTCTTCTCAAGTGCTCATGGAACATTTTCCAGGATAGATCATATCTTGGGTCACAAATGAAGCTCTGGTAAATTTAAGAAAATTGAAATTGTATCAAGTATCTTTTCTGACCACAATGTTATGAGAATAGGTATCAATTACAGGAAAAAAACTGTAAAAAATGAAAACACATGGAGGCTAAACAATACACTACTTAATAACCAAGAGATCACAGAGAAAATCAAAAAATAACCTAGAGACAAATGACAATGAAAACACAACGACCCAAAACCTATGGAATGCATCAAAAGCAGTCCTAAGAGGGAAGTTTAGAGCAATACAATCCTACCTTAAGAAACAAGAAACATCTCAAATAAACACCCTACCCTTACACCTAAAGCAATTAGAGAAATTAGAACAAAACCCCTCAAAGTTAGCAGAATGAAAGAAATCATAAAGATCATATCAGAAATAAATGAAAAAGAAATGAAGGAAATGATAGCAAAGATCAATAAAATTAAAAGCTGTTTCTTTGAGAAGATAAACAAAATTGATAATCCATTAGTCAGTCTAATCAAGAAATAAAAGAAGACTCAAATCAATAGAATTAGAAATGAAAAAGGAGAAGTAACAACTGACACTGAAGAAATACAAAGGATCATGAGAGATTACTACAAGAAACTATATGCCAATAAAATGGACAACCTGGAAGAAATGGACAAATTCTTAGAAATGCAGAACGTTCCAAGACTGAAGCAGGAAGAAATAGAAAATATGAACAGATCAATCACAAGCAGTGAAATTGAAACTGTGATTAAAAATCTTCCAACAAACAAAAGCCCAGGATCAGATGGCTTCACAGGCAAATTCTATCAAACATTTGAGAAGAGCTAACACCTATCCTTCTCAAATTCTTCCAAAATATAGCAGACGGATGGACACTCCCAAACTCATCCTACGAGGCCACCATGAACATAGATGCAAAACTCCTCAACAAAATACTAGCAAACAGAATCTAACAGCACATTAAAATTATCATACACCATGATCAACTGGGGTTTATCCCAGGAATGCAAGGATTCTTCAGTACATGCAAATCAATCAATGCAATAAACCATATTAACAAATTGAAGGAGAAAAACCATATGATCATCTCAATAGATGCAGAGAATGCTTTTGACAAAATTCAACACCCATTTATGATAAATAAAGTAGGCATAGAGTGAACTTACCTCAACAAAATAAAGGCCATATATGACATACCACAGCCAACATCGTCCTCAATGGTGAAAAACTGAAACCATTTCCACTAAGATCAGGAACAAAACAAAGTTGCCCACTCTCACCACTATTAATCAACATAGTTTTGGAAGTTTTAGCCACAGCAATCAGAGAAGAAAAGAAATAAAAGGAATCCAAATCAGAAAAGAAGAAGTAAAGCTGTCACTGTTTGCAGAGGACATGATACTATACATAGAGAATCCTAAAGACGCTACCAGAAAACTACTAGAGCTAATCAATGAATTTGGTAAAGTTGAAGGATACAAAATTAATGCACAGCAATCTCTTGCATTCCTATATACTAATGATGAAAAATCTAAAAGAGAAGGTAAGAAACACTCCCACTTACCATTGCAACAAAAACAATAAAACACCTAGGAATAAACCTACCTAAGGAGACAAAAGACCTGTATGCAGAAAACTATAAGACACAATTTCTTTCTATGAAAGAAATTAAAGATGATACAAATAGATGGAGAGATATACCATGTTCTTGGATTGGAAGAATCAACATTGTGAAAATGAGTCTACCACCCAAAGCAATCTACAGATTCAGTGCAATCCCTATCAAACTACCACTGGCATTTTTCACAGAACTAGAACAAAAAATGTCACAATTTGTATGGAAACACAAAAGACCCCAAATAACCAAAGTAATTTTGAGAAAGAAAAACGGAGTTGGAGGAATCAGGCTCCCTCACTTCAGAGTATACTACAAATCTTCAGTAATCAAGACAGTATGGTACTGGTACAAAAGCAGAAATATAGATCAATGGAACAGGATAGAAAGCCCAGAGATATACCCATGCATATATGGTCACCTTATCTCTGATAAAGGAGGCAAGAATATACAATGGAGAAAAGATGACCTCTTCAATAAGTGGTGCTGGGAAAACTGGACAGCTACATGTAAAAGAATGAAAATGGAACACTCTCTAACACCATACACAAAAATAAACTCAAAATAGATTAAAGACCTAAATGTAAGGCCAGACACTATCAAACTATTAGAGGAAAACATAGGCAGAACACTCTATGACATAAATCACAGCAAGATCCCTTTTGACCCGCCTCCTAGAGAAATGGAAATAAAAACAAAAATAAACTAATGGGACCTAATGAAACTTAAAAGCTTTTGCACAGAAAAAGAAACCATAAACAAGACGAAGACAACCCATAGAATGGGAGGAGATATTTGCAAATGAAGCAACTGACAAAGGATTAATCTCCAAAATTTACAAGCAGCACATGCAGCTCAATATCAAAAAAACAAACAACCCAATACAAAAATGGGCAGAAGACCTAAATAGACATTTCTGCAAAGAAGATATACAGATTGCCAACAAACACATGAAAGAATGCTCAACATCATTAATCGTTAGAGAAATGCAAATCAAAACTCCAATGCGATATCATCTCACACCAGTCAGAATGGCCATCATCAAAAAATCTACAAACAATAAATGCTGGAGAGGGTGTGGCGAAAAGGGAACCCTCTTGCAATGTTGGTGCGAATGTAAATTGATACAGCCACTATGGAGAACAGTATGAAGGTTCCTTAAAAAACTAAAAATAGAACTACCATATGACCCAGCAATCCCACTACTGGGCATATACCCTGAGAAAGCCATAATTCAAAAAGAGTCATATACAACAATGGTCATTGCAGCTCTATTTACAATAGCCAGAAGATGGAAACAACCTAAGTGTCCATCGATAGGTGAATGGATAAAGAAGATGTGACACATATATACAATGGAATATTACTCAGCCACGAAAGGAAAAGAGATTGAGTTATTTGTACTGAGATGGATGGACCTGGAGTCTGTCATACAGAGTGAATTAAGTCAGAAAGAGAAAAACAAATACCGTATGCTAACACATATATATGAAATCTAAAAAAAAATAAAGGTCATGAAGAACCTACCGGCAAGACGGGAATAAAGACACAGACCTACTAGAGAATGGGCTTGAGGACACGGGCAGGGGGAAGGGTAAGCTGGGACGAAGTGAGAGAGTGGCATAGACATACATACACTACCAAATGTAAAATAGATAGCTAGCGTGAAGCAGTCGCATAGCACAAGGAGATCGGCTCAGCTCGGTGATTTGTGACCAGCTAGAAGGGTGGGATAGGGAGGGTGGGAGGGAGGGAGACGTAAGGGGGAAGAGATATGGAGATATATGTACATGTATAACTGATTTACATTGTTATAAAGCAGAAACTAACACACCATTGTAAAGCAGTTATACTCCAATAAAGATGTTAAAAAAAAAAAAAAAGTCCCGGCGATCTCAATGGCATGTAACAGTGAACACTTAGTTGCATGTACATCACTGTCTGGGGGCGTTGTTTGGTGTCACTATCACCTGAAACCCACGCTGTACGAACAGCGCTATGGGGGGACACTGCTAGGCTGAGGGAAATGGTAACTGAGCATGGGGGCCCATGTGATAGCTTGTAAATCTCCCGTTTGGAAACATGTCAGTTTCTATCACCCGTTTGCCGCAGTCTGTCTTTTGACCAAGCCTGAAGCCAGTGAGGTTGGAAAGTCTAGTCTTCACAGCAAGGGGCCCTGTAAGAGAGCAGAGGTGTTTGAACAGAAAACATCACGCTGGTCAGGGCACAGCTGCTGGAGCCAGACAAACTCGAATTCAAATCCCAGATCAGCAGCTTGCTGTGGGAGAGTACGTGGAGCTCTCTGTATCTCAGTTTTTATTCTGTTTATGGTACTTATTTCATAGTCATTATAATATTTAAACAAGATAATGCCTGTAAAATACTTAGCACAGCGTCCGACACTTTATACACACTCAGAGTTAGCCATTTCTACAGTCAAGTTCTGTTTAAAGGTTTTTTAGCGATTTTGGTTTCTTTAACATTGTAGTAAAAGTCTTTAATATATTTGAAAAACAATTCCTTGCTGGCTAATGGAAACTGATAGAAGTTATTCATTTCAAATACTCAATAGCAATTCACATAATACTTTACTCTTCATATTTTAGCAGAGACAAAGGAACCGGTTTGGAAACGGATACTATGCAATGTCATTTTTGAAACAAAGTCAAGAGATAAAGTCTAATTAATTGTAATAGATTCTAATTCTAAAGTAACTGTGTTCACACAACTGTATTCCACACCTCTATGAGAATTTTGTGATTAAGGCTCCTCTTTCTATTCATCTACTCCTACAAATCTGAGATAACGTTATTTTAAATCTAGACTTTAGTTTCCAATTCATATTCAGTCCGTATAGCACCATATTAATAGTTCTGACTTTTAATAAAACAATATTGAAAAAAAATAATTCCAAAAGAGAGCATATGATAAAAGAATACAGAGTGCACCTAGATGTTTTATTCAAAATCATAGAAGTAGTTCTAGAAATTACTTCAGTTTTGGCAAATGGTAAAATTTTAATGATCGATATTCATAAGGTCTCTGTCTGAATTTAACTAATTCAAACAACTGAAAAGTCTTTGTCTGAAATATTAAAGTTTAGAGTAATAATAAAGACAATGGAGAGTGGGCTATTTTTAAAATCCAAAGAACATTATTCTCACATTTAAAATTCATAAGCAAAATTTTCATAAAACCTGGCATTTCTTTCTGCTGACATTTGAGTTGGAATTTGGTCTCGTGTCAAGGTTACTGGCTAAATGTTTAATGTGAAAAAATCTTTATGGATCACACTAAGACATATACAAAGCTAACGAATAAAACGATCTTTCTTAAAACAAATTTTGATGTCCCTTGAACCTTTTTGCAAACAAAATAGCAATCGAACAGAAAAGAAAGTTTTAGCTTACCTCTTAGAAAAGCAGACATTTCAAAACAGAGCTAATTAGTACACAGAAACAAACAAATAAAAACCAATATGACCGTCTTATTCAGACCAAGACCATTCAGTCACTCAAGCTTTGAGAAAGATACACAAAAATTTACACCTCTTGCTTGGTATTTAAGGTGTTGTGAAGTCACTTCTTCTGCTCTGTAGTATCCCTCTTCTCTATGGCAACACGTCTCTCTTCAATTCTTTCCAGCACCTCAGTTTGAATGGGATCACCTTCCAGAGTTCACTTATGACTCTGATTTTTTTGCATCAACACAGTTGTGTGATGCAGACACCTATGCAAGTGTCCCACAGACTAGTTTTTCCTGCTCCTATGCCCTGCACCTCCTTCCCCTTATCTTTTTCCTGACATCATCCCTGTTCTGTTTTTCCCTCTTATTCTTATCTGCATGTCTCTTTTCTATTTATTTTTGATATGAGAAATGGAGTGAAGGCAGAAAGGCCTATTGGGAGAGGAACAGTGAGATGGAAGAATTACCTGAGTCACAGGAACACATGGGAAGAAAGAATAAGATGATCTTTTCACCCAGCAGCCTGTGTAATCAGCACAGCACCACTTACTCATTCCTTTATTCCGCTTTCCTATACCTCATGGTGGTGGGGAATCTCTAGCATTTACTTTTTAACGTTACTTTCTCCCCCACAAGGTAAAAATAAACAAAATCACAAAAGAGGGATCAAACATCCATGTGTCTGACTTATTGACTATCAAGTTCTATGGTAGGATCTGGCCACACAAACGTGAATAAAGCAAAACCTATAAGAGACCTCTAATTAGCACAAGAAAGGTAAATAGGAACACAGCTACTGTAATGAAAGCACTGACTGTTATAAGGGGAACACAAAAAAGATAATGAGAACACAGAAGAGGAATGACTCCTTCATTTCTAGAGTATGTATATGGCTTTTTGTAATAGTAGATGCAAGGCTTATTGTGCCCTTCTTTGGATGATCTGGTCTTGTAAGCCATTCATTAGTTGTAAAAATAGTTTTCAATTCAGAAATAGAATGATTTCTATCCTCATCGATCCTACATTTTAGTGGAAGAATACAGTCAATAAGCCAGAGAAGTACTTAGATATACAGCATACTAGTTGGTGCTAAGTGCTACAGAAAAAATCAAACAAGGAGAGTGGCTAAGGAAGCATATGTGTGTACAAGGGGGATTCCACTCCAAGCAGAGGAAAGAGCAAGCCTGACCTAGACCAGGAGCAGCAAGGCTGGGTGCCTGGAGCAGAGGGGATGACAGCAGAGCAGTAGGAGACGAGGTCAGAGAGCTCATGGGAACCAGACTAGAAAGAGCCTTGGTGGCCATGGTGAAGAATTTGGCTCTCCCTTTAAGCAAGATGGAAAGTCATGAGAGAATTTGAGCATAGGTTGACGTAATCTGACAACTATCAACAGGATACTTCAGTTTGCTCTGTGGAGGACAGCCTGAAGGGTAGTCCATGGAGGGAGCAAGCAGAGAGCCAGAGGTCATTGCAATAATCCTGATAGGAGATGATGGTATTACCAGAGGTAGGTTCTTGTCTCCTCCCAGAAGGAAGTCAGAGATGAGATGCGGAGGCCAAGAAAGCAAAGCGAGGATTTATTAAGCAAGAGTAGCCTCCCAGGAGGGAGAGTGGGCAGGCTCAGGGGAGCAACGACCCTGTGTTCCTTTGGCAAACTGGTTACATGGGGTGTGACAATGATTGGGTGGAATATTCATTGAGGAGGGAGGGGTTTGAGGTTGCATTTCCTGATTTTCATCCCAGCTCCACCTTCCCAATGGGGGGGAAGGGTTTTTGCTCTTGTTTGGTCTGGATGGGAAGTGTCATGGCATCGGTGCTTGATGGCAACTTCTTTTTTGCAAGGCTAATTTTATTGTAATGAGGGCGTGAGCAAAAGGTTACATTTGGATGCTGGAGATTCCCGCCTTTTGCTGCCTTTCTTTGTCTGCCCCGAGGACCCCTGTTGTCTCAAGATGTATGGTTTCCTACCACCTGACCCATGCTTCCCTCCTCTGCTTCTACCTAGCCACCTGCCTGCTCGAACAATGGTGTCTTGGATCATGGTGGAAACAGTGCAAGTGGGAGCAGATCGTGTGTTCTGAATATATACTAAAGCAATTGATGTTCAATTAAATTACTATTTTGATGATATATTTTTTTCTGTTTGGCACATAAGTGTAGTGATAGTTGATCTAATTAAGTCAATAAACACCGTCAATTTTAGCATTTAGATATTTGAATATTTTTAATGACCAAGCTGGACTGATAATATCTTATAAATCAACCATATTTGATCCCTTCTAGGTATTCATAGGAAGACTGTAATATTCTGACCTCAGAGAGCAGGCGCGAGTAGACAGTAGAGAGGTGAGTGTACCTTGTGATAATTAAATCATCTATCCTTATAACAGATTGCAGTCTACTTTTCTTTTTCAACTTTACTATTTGACTGGATCTTTGTATAGGCTGCCTTCAGTTGCCACTATTTTCATCAACATGACTGCTCTTCCAGAAAATAATTGCCCAGGAAAATAAATGTTGCACAAACAGACAACATCAAGCTATTTGTTCACCAAGACCCTCCACAAAACTCCTTCCTTAAATTTCCATCTGGCTATGCTTACCAATCCTACACTGTTACATCATGATCCTTCCCATTCGAATTAAACACCCACATTCAAAGACCTACTTTAAACACAAAAGCCTCATAAATATCCCAGTTTTTTCACATCTTTCTGAGATACAATATATCTCAATTGAATACAATGTTCTACCTTATTGCAAGAAGCAATAATATCCACTTTGCCTTACTAACAAGTTATTTCAGTGGTACTTTCAGGGGGCCAGCATTCAATAATGTCTTATCTGGTTTTAGTGGGAATGGAACAAAGAAAATCTTTTGAAATTTTTGATTTTCTGACAGACTTTTACAAATAAAACCCATTGTAAAAATTTTTTAAAAAGCTGAGAACACCACTGAGCTATTTGGGCCATTGGTGTCATATAATCTAACAGCTTTCTATAGGACCACTTTAGCTGCTCTTTGGAGAATAGACTGAAGGATGGCATGTAGAAGAAAGAGACTAACAGTAAGATGTGTGGTCTAATGAAGTGAAAGAACGGAGTTGCCACACACTAAGATGAGGAAGAGGGAAGACGGGCAAGTTTGGGGGAAATAGTGGAAGCTCCATCTTAGACCTGTAACATGTAAGACACTGACTTGACACCCAAGTGGAGAAGCTGAGTAGGCAGCTGGATATTGGTGTCTGAGGAAGATACTGGGGTGAATCCAATCTTTGATGTTTTGAGCATATGGTGCTAGTTCTTCTTTTTCTTTTCCTTTTTCCCCCAGTATTTAGATGACTTTATTTTCTTATTTTTTTCCCTCTATTTTATACTTATTATACTTGATTATTATGCACCACAATGTACATAGCAGCACTATTCATAATAGCCAAGACATGGAAGCAACCTAAGGGCTCACTGACAGATGAATGGATAAAGAAGATGTGATATATACACAATGGAATACTACACAGCCATTAAGAAGAGTGAAATAATGCCATTTGCAGCAACATGGATGGACCTGGAGATTATCATGCTAAGTGAAGCAAGTCAGACAGAGAAAGACAAATACCATGTGATATCACTTATATGTGGAAACTAAAAAAATGACACAAATGAACTTATTCACAAAGCAAAAATTCATTCATCAGTTGTGGTTTTTATTGATAGTAGCTGTAGCCACCAGGGTTTTTATGGATATGTGGCTGTAGTGCTTAATGATAGGACAGCTAAGGAGTCAGGCAATGACTTGAGGTGTTTTGGATCCAGATGTTGGGGGTCCCATCTGTGCAGTCCCCTTGTGTCCTGTACTTTGCCCCTCACTCTGCAGTGGCTTTGCCTCTTGGGTCTCTGACCTCTGTCTTCCCTGCCCAGTGAGAACACAGGCTTCTCGGGTTCTAAACTCCTGCAGGAAGAACGTGGAAATGGCCTCAAGGAAAAGAGAGAGCTTATGTGGATTTTACCTCCGCTGCTTCTCTTTTCTCAAGAACAGTACTCTTGGGACCTCTCTGGTGGCACAGTGGTTAAGAATCTGCCTGCCAGTGCAGGGGACATGGGTTTGAGCCCTGGTCTGGGAAGGTCCTACAGGCCACGGAGCAACTAAGCCCGTGTGCCACAACTACTGAGCCTGCATGCCACAACTACTGGAGCGCATGTGCCTAGAGCCCATGCTCTGCAACAAGAAGCCACAGCAATGAGAAGCCCGTGCACAGCAATGAAGACCGAATGCAGCCAAAAATAAATAAATAAATTAATTAATTAAAAATGTACTATTAAATAAAAAGAATAGTAATCTTAGACATTTATTTTATTTTGTCAATACCTTCAGACAATTTTCTCCTATTTTGTCCCATCTTACTAATTGTTTTTGACAAAAAAGATATTCTGCTACCAGCTATTCTATTTGCCTGAATTACAGAAAATTCTTTCTATATAGATGTTTTAAAATGTACTATGAGTAAATTTATCTTTTCCTCTCAGATTTTTTTGTCTTTTTAAGAACATTTAATCTAATTATGCTGTCACAAATACAGTTTACCATTTTTCTCGTACAAATTGTTTAGCCTTGCTTTTTGATTTTCAAATCTATGATTGACCTGGAATTGATTTTTGTACGTTTTCTGTTTGGATATATATATTTTTTCTCACATAGACTACCAGTTTTTTGAGCAAACTATTTCTTAAATAATGTATAGAAATATTTATTTCTACATTCTGCTTAAATATGCGTAGGAAGTAGTATATATTTAATAGGGTTAGTCTTTTAAAATATTCATTTAGATTATGTTTGATGAGACGCTTCTTATGCCAGCCACTGTGCAGACCACAGCAGAGAATACAGTTGCATTTGGGGATGGCTCGTGCTAATTCAGAATACTCAAATTCTAAAGCAGTGCCATGTGGCTGAGATTCACCTCTTCAAAGACATTCTTAATTAATCAAAAAGTCACTTTGGCTGTAGTCACATAATGCCTCTGTATTAGTCAGAATTCTCCAGAGAAACAGAACCGATGGGTAGATATATCACCACCCCTACCCCTGCCCTCACCTTAAGCCCTGCCTCCATCTCCATCTATCCATCTAGAAAGAGAGAAATTTATTACAAGGAATTGGCTCATGTGACTATGGAGATGGGAAATTCCCAAGATCTGCAAGGTAACTTAACAAGCTGGAGAGCCACGATAGCCAGTGGTTTAGTTCCAATCCAAGTCCACGGGCCTGAGACCTAGCAGAGCAGATGGTGTAGTTGCCGTTGGAAGGCTGGCAGGCTCAAGACCTAATAAGAGATGCTGTCTTAGTTTGAGTCTGAATGTAGAAAAAATGCCAATGTCTCAGTTTAAAGGCAGTCAGGCAGGAAAGAATTCTCTTACTCAGGTGAGGGTCAGCCTTTTGTTCCATCAGATGAGGTCCACCCACATTAGGAATAGAAATCTGCTTTACTCAGTCTATCAATTTAAATGTTAATCACCTTAAAAAATACCTTCACAGAAACATCCAGAATACTGTTTGACCCGAAATCTGGGCACCCCTTGGCCCAGTCAAGTTGAAAAAACAAAGCTACACAAAAGAAACCGTCTTAACCTTCTAGTAGAAGTGTACCTTAACCACCAGTCTCAGTAATTTGTTTTCTGCTCACTTTCATTTGTCATAATAAGCAGCAAAGAGTCATTACATAAGTGCCATTCATTCATCTGAAAGCATATTTTGAGCCCCATTGAGTCCCAAGCTTTGCGATAGACACTGGAAAGTTACAAAATACATTGTGACATTAAAGAAGTACTCAGGGGACATGAGTAAACACGACTAGGCCAGGAAGAATCTTGCAAGCAGAAGAAATGGCCCACAAACATCTCTCAGGTAGGCAAAGAATCTGATAAGAAACAGAAAGCAAGTCAATGTGGGAAATCATAGTGTAGATCAAAGTAAAGATTTGAGTGTACATTCTAAGGAAAATGGCGTGCGATCAACAGCTTTTAAGCAGAAGAATAACCTATCTGCTTTTTATTTTTGAAAGATCATTCTGTCCTCTATGTGGAAAATAAACAAGATAGAGACAGTCAAAATCGGAGGAATGCAGTACAGTTATAAGAGATCTAGACAGCAGCAGAGATAGAGAGAATGAAATACACATACAAATAGAGGAAGAATTGACAGCACTTAGCAACTGATTGGATGCAGGGTAGGAGAAAGAAAGGTGTCAATAATGGTTCTTGGGCTTTTGATCTAAAGAATTGCTCAAGGAATTCTACCTGAATTATCATTTGTTGAGATGTGGAGCCCTTCCAGGTAAACAGGTGAGGATGAAAGAGATCATGAAAGTGATAGGATGAGAAAACTCCTACTCACTGTGAGATCCACATATAAGCTCCTTGGAGTAGATATAAATAGATGAGTCTAGCCCTCAATAGAGTGGTGTTGGCAGTGTACATGTATATGGGGCGAGTCATATTCTATGTTATGGGAAAAATGAGGTTACCTAGGAAGGAAGCGTAGAGTGATGAGAAGGGGAGATGGTGATCTGACCTGAGAAATATCAACATGTAATTTCAGATCAAGTAGAATAAACCCTATAGGAGCTCAGAAGAAGCAATCAGGTCCTAGGAAAACCACCTGAATGTGGAACAAAAATGGTGAAATGAAGAGAGTGTTTGAAGCAGGATGGAAAAACAACAGTGATAGTAATGACCACAGCAATGTTAGCAAAATGTTTTATTGACTATGTTCCACACCTGCTTTTATGAACTTCATAGGCATTACCTTATTTAATCCTCACAGAGTCCTGTGAGATTGGTTTCACTATTTCCACTGCTTTGCATATGGTGTGACTGAGCTTCAAGATGTTAATCATTGTACCTCAAGTCACACAGGAAGCCTGGCTGTGCAATTCTCATACCTATGTACTTAGCGGTGCTACCTCTCAAGTGTGAGGAATGGTTACAATATGGAGGAAATTTCCATTTGTTACTGACAAAAACAATAATTGAAGAAAATGGGAGATTTATCTGAAAATATGTGTATGATCATTCCAAGTGTGGTGATATCTAGGGGCTTAAAAATCTCAAAACAATGCAAAACAAAAACCAGAAGTTAGTCCCTTACTTAATTTCAGCTCTGTCCCCCCATGGTAGCATGGTACACAAAGCAGTAAGTTTGAAGAGGGAGGCAAAAGCCAGAAGACAAGTTAACAAAGGTGTCAAACTCAATAAGGAAGTAAAGGAATGACCTGAACTTGAGTTTATTCAGGAATAGCAGAGGAATCATAATTTGGGAAAAGGATGCTGTAGCAACCTACAGGCAACTCCGTGGAGCTGTGAGGTGGGATGTATTTACGGACAAGGAGTTTAAGGGGGGGGTGGTCCGGCCAGAATCCACGCAGGAAATTCATTGGCTTGAGGATGGGGAGACATCCTTGGCAGATGTTCGTGGGTCAGGAGATAAATCTCACCCTTCTGTAAATCAGGCATTTACAGAAAACCAGTCTCTTAGTCCTTAAATTCCATCCTTCTGAGAGCACATGCGTGAGCTTCTCCATTTCACAACCTTTCATTCCATTTTATATTGAAATCCTTTCACAAAGGTCTTATTGAAGCATTTGCCCTTTACTGTTTAATACATTCTCCAGGTTGACACTCTCCTTTCCCTAAGTCCGCAGAAAAGGGTGTGACTCCTGCCTGGTCTCTAAATCAAAAGACTTAGAATTAGTGCTGATGCCATGTGTCAGGTCATGTGCTAACCCATGGACCGAGAGCTGATGCTCAGGACATTATAATTATGTCCTCTGATGAGTCAGATCTTGGCTACGTGTCTTTCCCTAGAATGGAGTGACCCCTGATTCAACTCTGCGTAGACTGGGAAGGGCAGGGGATGTCCTCGCTAAGAGAGCATGTGATAAACCGCCAACCACCTTGTTTCTGCAACGTTAAGTCAGATGGGAATTTAAAAGTATCTGCTATATTTAGCAACAGTGAATTTATTTACGTTCTTAGAGCAGTTTTAGTCAAGCAGCAGATATGGAAGTTTGTCTGGAGGAGATGAACAATTAATGGGAATGTAAAGAAGATGCATGTGTAGACAAAGGAAAATGTATGCTTGACTGAAACAGAGCAGAGAAATCAAACACCTGTGTTAAGTGATAACTCTTCTGTGGGAAATCAATGACCAATAATGAAGATGTGATGATCTGATACCTTGCTGATCATCTCAAACCCCAAATTAAATACCCTGAAACTCTAACTTGAACCATAAACACACCTCTCTAACAACCACACACACACTCACACAATTTTATCAAAAATAATTCTAATTGTTTAATTAAAATGTTTGCTTCAGTGGCTACTGTCATTTTCACTTTCAGTTTCTTTTATATATTAATGTATATTAATTATTCCATACCTCAGTTCTCACATGTGCCCAATCCTTCCCCATCTTCATTCCATCCTCTGTAGTACAGGAGCCTGACAGGTGGCCTTTTCTTATCATAATGAAAGTGCCCAATATTAAGCTTTTGCTTGCTGAGGTATTCACTTCAAAGACCCCAAAGCACATTGGCAGCTACACTGCTAGATAAAGATCCAGGCCACCCCGACAAAGTTTTCTTATTTTAGAGATCTCCATTTGACTTAGATAACTGACCACTTGACTTCTGGTTTTTCCTTCCGCATGCTTTAATTTCCCCCTCTTGTGTTTTCAATTCACCAATAAAGAGTGAACCCAGGCAACCCTATCCTCCTATCCTCCACCCCAATAAAAGTAGAACCCAGCCCCTCTCTTTCTTTCCCACTCTCTCTTCCTGCAGTCTCCCTGTGTGGTCCCAGGCGTGCCATGTACCCTCCAGACTCTGTAAATAATAAGGCTTGTTTTTGTTTTCTTTTGTTTTGTCCCGAAGTTCCCTGATATTTGTAGCTGTGGTGAGTCTGCAATCCTGATAAGAAACAGAACCTTCCAGCACAACATTGACTCCAAAGAGAAATGTCAATAGGACCTCCCGGTGGGCACAGGTGGGTGCCCTCAGTCATTTCTAGTGGATAGCATCACTGTGGATAGGCTGAATGGGACAAAACAATTCCCCCAGCACCCGGTTTTTATTTGTTCCCCTAGAATCTCCCTTCACTGTCATTCTGCTGTTTCCATCACATGTCTCATATGTTGGAGATCTTACTTAGCGGGTCC
This sequence comes from Pseudorca crassidens, assembly GCF_039906515.1. Lineage (NCBI taxonomy): Eukaryota > Metazoa > Chordata > Mammalia > Artiodactyla > Delphinidae > Pseudorca > Pseudorca crassidens. Next base: position 152,659,369 of record NC_090299.1, read on the forward strand.
CTCTTGGTTTTGACTATTGAAATCACTTTAAGAGCAACTCATCCGGTATCTGCTTTCAGGTCAGCACATGAGAAAGCTAATTTTTTGAGATGTCACTTGTCTAAAAATGTCTTTATTCCACCTTTACACTTTATGTATAGTTTGATTGACAATGAAATTCAAGATTGAAGTATTTTGAAGGCTTTACTCTGGTATCTTTCAGCTTCTTGGAAGCCTGAAGACATTTTGCCATTTGAATATTATTCCTTTGCACATGAGCATGGGTCTTTTTTTTCCCCTTAATTTCTGAAATTTAGTACAACTTCTCTTGGTCTTCCATGTGCTAAGATTTCACATGATGTGCCTCTCTGTAGGTCTATTTTTATCCACTCTGCTGGGGTCTCTGTTGGCCATTTCAACCTAGAAGGTTACCTCTCAGTTACATTAAATTTTCTTGAATAATTTTTTGATGATCTCCTTTTCCTTCAATTATTTTTGTTATTCCTCACTCATTCCTAATCGAAACCAACTTTTTCCCAAAATATTTTGGCCAAGTAAGCAATACAAAGTAGGTTGTATGGTTTGTTTTTCATATAACTTTGAGATTCTTACTACAGTGAAGGAGATAGATGATGTTTGCTCTTACTACAAAATAAGTAGACATCTGTATTGCTCTTCCTTGCCCTACAAAGATAGGAATGGAACAACATATCAGCCAGTAACTCTGCAGCGTATTCCACAAATAGCACTAAAAAGATCCTGGAACAAGTGATAAGACAGTTAGGAAAATAAGATAACCTTTCATTGTGAATTTATTGTCAATCCATAGAATCTGGGAGTCATACAAAAGGAACACTGCCTCTCAGCAAATGTGAAAAAAAATCAGTTTAAATCAATTGTCTTAACTGGATGGAATTACCAGGGTTATGTGTAAATTCATTCATTCACTCTATGACCATTGGTTAAATGAGACAGCTCATCTGCTACGATGGATAAAATAATCTATAACTAAAATAATAATAATAATCTATAACTTATCAATATAAAGCCAGACTTCCTCTTCAGAATGTTTTGTGTGTTTGTTGAAGTCTTTCTAGTAAGTAAAACTAAGTCATTATGAATTCAATGCTTCTTTTGATGGAGTTAATTGAAGACGATTCTCCAACTTCCTCTTTCAAGTTACTGAAGCAAAGCATAGTCTTAGGGTTTTGCTACACACATACACATTAGAATATGAGATTGTTGTGTGGTGGTCACCCAGGCAGCCCTTGGTGATATACTCAAATCCAAAATGACTGAGAAATTCCAAAGAAAGATCTGGAAGTCACAAAGGAACTCAAGTATGAAACCACTCTTGTGGCTCCCAGTCAGGAGAACAACGTACAACCTTTGAGATGACAGATTTAAATGCAAATATAGAGAAGATTTCATTGCACATCCTTAGGCAGAAGAAGATCTGGGTCTTTGGATATTCACTAAGGCTGCTTTGGAAACAGAATGCTAAATATTAATACATAACTTAGCCTAATTTGACAGTTTTCCTTCTCTTGTTCTGGAAATGACAGTTTTCTCAGTAGCACTGAGAAGTATATTTTATACTTTATCTGTGTCACATCACATGTCTGCTCAAAACACAGTTGATCAAACAAGTTTCTGATAAATTGTATAATCACTTAAAGCTATCATTTCATTTAATGAATTCACAGCAGCTATTGTCTGCATCTTTTTTAGATCATTTTACAACCTTTATTAATATGCCTGTAACTCATGGTTTAAAATATTACAAATTTCAGTCGGAACTTCAACCATTTTCAGTATGGTCTTTATTACTGAAGTCAAAGAGTATTATTTATGATGTATCTCTCTGTGTGTGTGTGTGTGTGTGTGTGTGTGTGTGTGTGTTAATCACCTGTAATAAAAATTCTTTTTGTAGGTTTCTTTCTAACGTTTAGATGTCAACTTTTATCAATTTCGGCTTCTCATACCCCAATCTGAATTTATTATATCAAGAACAGTAATCTCCAAAATGTCTAGAAAATATGCATAAAGGCAGAAATTTGTTAACAATCAATCATTTTTACTGCTGGCTCTGTTTTTTTGATTATGTCTTCTGATTTAAAGTTATTGTAATCCTGGAATGTTTGTCTGTGGCTCTGGCCATCATCCTAGCTAAAAATACCCAGTGTCACAGCCAGAGAGTGGAGGACTTGATGTCAACAGATTCTGTGATAATGACACATAAGGGGGACATATTAATGCAACCTTCAGCAGCTGGAAGGCAAGTTAAGGGAAAACCCAGTCCCACTGACCAATTTATGAGAAAGAATAAACTGGAAAATGAGGCTAGAAATAATGTTTATATAAAAGTAAGAACTAGGACACGGGTTTTTGTCGGGGTTTTTTTTTAGGGGGGGGGATGTAATACAGTTTATTTACCTATTATTCCCTCAAGGACATCTTGACTGCATCTAAGTTTAGCCAATTATGAATAAAGATGCTCTGAACATACCTGAGGAGATTTATGTGTGGATATAAGTTTTCAGCTCCTTTGTGTAAATACCAGGAGCATGGACTATATAGGACACTAAAAGCATGTTTAGTTCTGTAAGGAGCTGCCAAACTTGCAAAGTAGCTGCAGCAACCACATTAGCAGTGTTTGAGCTCTTACTGCTGCACATCCAAGCCAGGATTTGAGGTTGTCAGTGTTCTGAATTTTGGCCACTCTAATAGGTGTGCAGTGGTATCTTATCGTTGTTTTAATTTGCATTTTCCTGAAGACATACAATGTGGAGTATCTTTTCAAATGTGTATTTTCCATTGGGTGAGGTGTCTCTTAAGGTCTTTGGCCTAATTTATTTTTTTAGCATCTTTATTGGAGTATAATTGCTTTACAATGTTGTGTTAGTTTCTGCTGTATAACAAAGTGCATCAGCTATACGTATACATATATCCCCATATCCCCTCCCTCTTGCGTCTCCCTCCACCCTCCCTATCCCACCCCTCTAGGTGGTCACAAAGCACCGAGCTGATCTCCCTGTGCTATGTGGCTGCTTCCCACTAGCTATCTATTTTACGTTTGGTAGTGTATATATGTCCATGCCACTCTCTCACTTCGTCCCAGCTTACCCTTCCCCCTCCCCGTGTCCTTAAGTCCGTTCTCTACATCTGCGTCTTTATTCCTGTCCTGCCCCCAGGTTCTTCAGAACCACTTTTTTTTAGATTCCATATATATGTGTTAGCATACGGTATTTGTTTTTCTCTTTCTGACTTACTTCACTCTGTATGACAGACTCTAGGTCCATGCACCTCACTACAAATAACTCAGTTTCGTTTCTTTTTATGGCTGAGTAATACTCCATTGTATATATGTGCCACATCTTCTTTATCCATTCATCTGTCAAGGGACGCTTAGGTTGCTTCCATGTCCTGGCTATTGTAAATAGGGCTGCAGTGAACATTGTGGTACATGACTCTTTTTGAATTATGGTTTTCTCAGCGTATATGCCCAGTAGAGGGATTGCTGGGTCATATGGTAGTTCTATTTGTAGTTTTTTTAAGGAACCTCCATACTGTTCTCCACAGTGGCTGTATCAATTTACATTCCCACCAACAGTGCAAGAGGGTTCCCTTTTCTCCACACCCTCTCCAGCATATATTGTTTGTAGATTTTTTCACGATGGCAATTCTGACTGGTGTGAGGTGATACCTCATTGTGGTTTTGATTTGCATTTCTCTAATGATTAGGAACATGTTTTTTTTGGCCCACACTTATTTCATCTAGTTCATATTTGTCCATGTCTTTATTATGATCTGGCTCTGATCAAAGTCAGATCTATCATGGGGACTACTTGACAGTTTTCCCATGACTCATGCAAACATCAGTGATTATTCTTTACCTCCATAACTTCCATGCCATGCTCAGTGGCAAGGTCCTTAGTCCCAGATACACACTGGAGGCCCCTGGGCAGCATTTAAAATAATATGATCATACAGACCTATCCCTAGAGATTCTGATTTAATTAGTCTATTGTTCTTAAGCAGTGATTGTTCTTAAGAATTTTTAAAAACTCTCTAAGGTATTTGTTTTTCTCTTTCTGACTTACTTCACTCTGTATGACAGACACTTTGTTATAAAGCAGAAACTAACACACTATTGTAAAACAATTATACTCCAATGAAGACGCTAAAAAAAAAAAGCTCTCTAAGGGATTATAATATGCGGCCAGAGTTAAGAACCTCTGCTCTGTGTTATGCAACACTGTGGTTTCAGCTGTGTACGTTTTCAGACACTCAAGAACATAAAAATCTAGAATCAAGAATAGAAAGTTTGGAAATAAGCTTAGAATATATTAATGTATTTTTCTCAGACAGGAATCTGTCCTATTACATTTCTGATGGGTAATTATCCAGGATTGGTAAAGTTTCAGTGCTATTACATTTCTGACAACTCCAAACTTTTTTCTTAGTCCAAGCCAAAATGTATTTCCTTTTCACTCAGAATTTCTCTGTATTTCTGTTTTTGAAGAAGCTTTAGGACTGGATAGTTTTACTGAGTGTTTATTCTTATATCTTCATAATTTCCCTGTAAATACTAGTGGATTTGTCCACTAAACATCAGTATTAAATAACTTTAGTGGATACACACTTTGAATTATTTTATTTTTATTTATAACAAAGTCTGCCTGTCCCATTTTTGCAGTTAAACAGGTCTGAGTGTTCTGGTCTTCAAACTCTTGAGGACAGAAAGCTTCCTTTTACCAGGCTTCTGGTTCCAAAGGCTTATAGCTAGTTGTAAGTTGCAGTTTCATTCAACTGAATTGGAAAATCAAAAGCCTATGTTTAAGTTACAACTCTGCCATTAATAAATGAACATGGACCCCAGTGAGTACCCATTATATGCTCACTACACTGGTATCAGCAGAGTATACAGAAGTATAACAATAGAAATAATAATGACAACTTACATTTACATAGTATATTATATAGAACTACACGTTCCTTGCTTTGAAAGAGCTCTAAATGAGTTATAGAGATGTGAATACAAGAAAAAATTGTGAATGACCCAGGGCAACACGTATAATAATTTCTATGGTAAACTATGGGTTCTGTTGGAGTAGAAAGCATAAGGAAATTAATAATGGTAAGTATTTATGAAAGCTTTCAGAAAAGAGGAGAACTTGAAAATGACTCGAACTGTGTCTTGAAATGTTTAGATAGAGAATATGAAGGATAAGTAATGTGTTCTATGTAAGGAAGATGGCGTAAGGAAGTGTGTGTGTGTGTGTGTTTATGTGTATGTGTAGAGACAGGAAGGGAAGAGGATGGGGGTAGAGGGAGAGAGAGAGGGACAGAGGAACCGAGATAGATGAGAGAGGCAAATGCAGACTCTGAATGGAAGGCAGGTGAGTTGACATTAGGAGGAAGTAAAGCTAGGTGGTGTGGAAGCAAATCGCATAGTGATGAAGAGTGCCAGCTCTGAAGTCAGATTGTTACGAGTTTATTTTTTGTGTTGTCATTTTTTAACTGAAATATAATGGACATATAATATTGTGTACCTTTAAAGTGTACAATGCGTTAATTTGATACATTTAAAAATTGTAATATGATGACCACTGTAGCATTAACTTGCACCTCTCTCATGTCACATAATTATCATTTCTTTTCTTATTGGTTTAAATCCCTACTCTACTCTTACTAGCTATGACTGACTGTAGGTAAGTTATTTAATCTCTGTGAACCTTAGTTTCCATATCATTAAAATAAGAACATTACCACCCCTACCATATTCTGCATGGTAACTGAGATAATCCCTGTTAGGTACTCAGCTCAGTGTCTGTGTCAATAAATATTAGCTAAGACTTAAATGAAGATGAACAAAGAAATCATACATTTCATATGGTGGGAAATTAGCTCTCCCTAAGGGTTGCAAATCAGAGAACCATATTTGAGTTTGTTTAGTCCAGCAAAGTAAAGGCAGAGAGAATTTAGAGTTTGAGAGACCATGGAATTGAATATTTCAGTGATTCAGACTTGAAGACATAGAGCACAACACTAGTGGCAGCAGAATTAAAAATGATGAGTGATGAAAATTTTGAAGAAAATTTTGCACCACTATGATAATAAAAGTTCAAGTCATAAAATAGGATAAAGTCTCTGAGTAAGAAAGTGTAGTGGCTGGGCCTTTCGTAAGAGCTTTTGATGGCCCACACTCAGTCTGACCGATGGTTAATGAGTTCCTCTCTGTTGCAGGCCCTCAAAAATCACTTAACCAGGGCATCGTTGATTATTGATATTTTCATCCACTGCTTTCTCCATCTTTCTGTCTTCTGGTTGGCCTTCGCTCCTTCTTTCCATTTTTAGTTTCACATTGGCTGAGTTAACATAGGCATAGTTTCTCTTAAGCAGAGGTGGAAGCTATTATCTTTACATTTTTTATGCGTTTTTTTTTTTTTTTGCATTTTTCTCATTTCATCACTTAATCGAGTGATCTTTTAGAGTGAAAATTAACATGAGGCAAGCTCAGAATTAGACACTTCACTGCTGCTTTTGACATTTGATTCTAGAAGTACATTATCAGACACATTGAAATTCTAAATGGCTTAGTTCTTTATTTTTTAACATCTTTATTGGAGTATAATTGCTTTTCAATGGTGTGTTAGTTTCTGCTGTATAACAAAGTGAATCAGCTATACGTACACATATATCCCCATATCTCCTCCCTCTTGCGTCTCCCACCCACCCTCCCTATCCCATAACTAATGGCTTAGTTCTTACATGAATATATAGATGTCAATTATATGTTCATTTCTTTTCTTTGACTTAAATTTTCTTCTTTGGATAGATATTATCACATTAGTTTCCCCTATAATGGGAAACATGCAGGGAAAAAATTACATGCATAGCTTTTTTTCTCTATGTTCAATAAAATAACTTGCACTCCAGTGATGATTAAGAGGATAGTTGTCCTTTTTTGGAATGCCATAACTAATGGATAGAGGTTCTCTCTTTATCTTCATGCTTTGAGTTTGTGGTCATGTTTGGAAAATATGACCACTGGAGTTCTAGGCTGCAAATGATATTTTCCAGGTGAGCAGCGCCTCCAAAGATATATAATTTCCCCTCACATTTTTATTGTTTGCCTTTTCTATTCAGCATAAGCAATTGTGATCCATGCTTTTATTCCTTTTGCTCAGAAGATATTGGCGACAGAAGTCAAAAGCAGTGAGAGAATCTGCCTTTTCACCGTGTCCTAGGTGAGCCTTCTGGAAGTATGTACTTGATGGTAAATGAATGTTTATGTAGTTACAAGGGGGAGCAAGTAGCAACAAAGATGCCTAGCAGATGGTGTGCTTCAAAGCTTTTGGCGTTGTGGAGCCAACGTGATGGTCGTTTCTTGGGCTCTGGGCCCGGTAGAAAGACCGTGTGATCATTCTATTACTGGAGTGATGAGAATTGCAGCCTGTCTGATTCACAGCTGACTTTTGCCAGCCGGCACCACGCAAGCCTTGCACAGATGCAAATAAGGAGTCGTTATGGAAATGAACCTTCACTCTCATTAACTCACACAAGGTGTTTATGAGGGTCATCACGCCCTTCCTTTGGCACCTAGGTGAGGTCTGCTCCTTCAGAGATGGTGCTAATTCATTATCAGCTGGGATTTTTACTTTATTCACAGATGGCTTTCTGAAACCTCCCAATGTGAGAATGTGAGAAAAACAGACACAGTTTTTTAAAGATTTAGTAAATGACAAATGGGAACCGAATCAATTCTCATGCATAACAGAAAGTGGATCCATTGTATATATACACTCTCCTTGTTATTCAGGACAACTATTATAATGCTATTTAAGTAATTTAGTAGCCAACACATGTATATAGATATAAACCCATTGCATTTATATTTATAACTAGCATTTAAATTTTTTATATTTTGGAGGAAAATACAGTTTGTATTTTGTCTATGTCTGCTTCAGATAGGGATAAACTAACAATCTAATCCTGCTTCAAGTGAAAATACATGTCCAGAGGTTTTAAAAAACTAAACCATAATTAAGTAAACTAAATTGATTAATTGGAATAAATAATCAGCAGTTGACTACCTGCTCATAACTGGTAGAGATTAATTTCTAAACTTCAAAGGGTATGGAAACAGGACCTTTTCAAAAATCAGAAGAAAACGAGGCTACTTTATTTTGAGCAAATATATTTTGAAGGCATAGCTTTCCTTTTGAATTAGATATTCTTGGAAAGGCATGAAAAACATGCGGAGCTGTAAGCACAGTAATAAGTATGATTTAAAATGCTGTTTTTACAAATTTTATTCTCAGGCATTAACTTTGATATTTACAAATGAGAAAATGATAAACGACTTTCATTAGTTTCACAATGCCACCAGGAAGAAAAAGGAGTGTTTTTATTACAGTATTCTTTCCTGCAGATAATAAATTCTTACTTCTTATAAGATGAAGTGCTACAGTTTCTATCTTTAAGAGAAAGAAATGTGTGAGATTCATAGCCTTTTGGTAAAACAAAAACAGCCCCATCAAACGCTGTTTCAAATCCCTGAAAACACTGTATTCTAATCTTTTCTGTATTCATTGTCCTATATTTATTGGTTAACATTTACTTCTAGCATTTTCATAGTGTATGATGTCAGTTATACATTGTTTATTTATAGTATTGATTAGGGGAGTGGAAAGATGAAGTGATGGGAATGGGAATGACAGAATTAATCAGCGTTGTGTACAAGAGCTTATTTGATTCAATCATTAGTCAGTAGTTTAGGATAAAAGTGGGTTAATAAAAGCATAAAAATCATAAAATAGTTTCAAAAGATTCAACAGTGAACATTTCAAAGAGTCTAAAATTTGTGTAGACTTTATAAGATTGTTCATATTTTATTAAGTTAAAAATATATTTGCCAATTTCAACACCTACTAATTATGAATTTTTTGATCACTAGAAAAATATACAAATACAGCTTATTTTTCTCTTAAAAGATAGAAATTAAGTAGATGTGGTTCATTTCTATGAAAGTTATCCTTGTAGGAAAACATTTTTTATACTTCTAGACATAGAAATTGGTATTTTCTATCTAACTCTCCTTCACTAACTAATTCATTCTAGAAGCATATTTTTGGTTCCCTACCATGTACCAGCTTTCAAAAAGACATCATAGTTACCCAGGACACCACGAACTAGTCTTGGGTGGGTCTCATTTACAAAATGCAACTGTATCATTCTACCTGCACTACTATGAATTAACTATTTCCACATCTGAAAATACAGTATATTTTGCAACTTAGTCTATTTTTTAAGAGTTTACAAAGAAATCACACTGTTTGAAGTTAGACATTAACAGCATACGTCAGAGATTTTTTTTTTTTTAGGGTAAAATATTTGGGACTATAATCAATGACCTAAAACCATGGGGCTTCACTATGCATTTGCCTTAGCACTCTGGTGAACTAAAAACAGTTTTCTGAGTTAAACAGGAGTCAGTCTCACATTTGTGCTCTTGGCCCACTTCCATGTGACATGTGAGCCCCCACGCATCTTGTCAAAGAGTCTTCTCAGCCTTCTGCATCTATATTAGGTAATAACAACTGTTCCCCAGAATCTAGACTTTTGCTAAACTGAGAAAGCGTTTCTCTTTAATCATTAAAATATACTGTTTATGTTCTATCTACTATTTTAGGGAAGAAGAACTCACATTTACTTCTATTCGATATCTATCATGTTTTATTGTAAGAAACATAACAGGTAATGTGAGATTCAAATTTGCTCCAGGTCAGTACTTTTCAATGCATAGGTCACAAGCCATTTGTGGGTCAGGAAATTAATTTAATAGTTCCTGGTCAACTTTTAAATAGTGAACGATATTAAAATAAAATAGAAATGTCAGAGTACATCTCATAAGGGTATAGACTGTTTCATTATATGTGTGTTTATATTTCTATGTACTAATGTTTCTTTTACTATAATTCATAAAATACTTTGTTTTATCTTTATATTTTAATCCATAACGACATTGAATGATGTGCCTGGACTCTATAATTCTGGTACCATATAGAAATTATTATTGAATTCTGCTTTGGAACATAGGGCATCATAAAACAACAGCTACATGAATTCTGTTGTGTATTTATTTAATGAATGAAATAGTAGATGCTCTTATTTCCCGAGTACTTGGACCATAATCACTACTTTACAAGAATCCACAGAATCCGTAGATAAATAGAATTTATCTGTTTTCTCAATGCCAGCAATGATTCTTTTGACAAGTTTACTAATTGTCTTTTTTTTTTTTTTCCGTATAGACAGGCAGGAATCTTGGAACAAAATTTGTAGACTCTTTTCTAACAAGTAGACAGGATCTTATGGCTTATATATTATGCATTAACTTAATACTAATTTTATTTATATTTTGAACATTTAATTTTTCTCTGCTCTATTCATTTACTTTTTAAAATGTTGACTTACAGTTAGAAGTTTACAAATTAGGCATGGAATAAATATAGCCATACATAGATACCTTCATAAATCAATCATGAGGAATGAAAATGATGTTTGATTTGTCTCTCATGGAGTCATTATAATAACCAGCTAACAGTGGGACTGATGCTTTCAGGCATGGCCTTGCATACAAGTTATGACAAACTAGATGATCTAAATGTTTTGGCCAGGAACTTATGTTTAGACCCTTAGATTCAATCTTTAAAGGATTAATAAATATCTGATTGTGTAGAATATATTCAACATACAAAAGTATAATCATTTAGTGTTTACAATATGTTTAGTGTAAATATCAAGATTGTAGATTTTGGAACCTGAATCTATGGATTTCCATTGTTTTCTGTCACTTACTAGCTATGTCACCTAGAGCAAGGTAGTAACCCCACTGTTGCTGAATTCTATTCCTAATGTGAGGACCAGAGTAGAATCTCTATTTTAGGGTCACTTAAAGGATTAAACTATTGAATGTTGGCCATGCTGAGAACACTAAACGGATCACTGAAATTGTGTACAAGTTTAGTAATTATTTCCATCCTATCCCTGTCCCCAACCAAAGTTCCTTTCATAAAAACACTTCCTTTAATGCCTTTCTCTTTTCTTTTTCCTTTTCAAGACTCAGGTCCTCCTACTTTTCAATGATATGCCTTTCAAGAAGTTCAGAAAACCCTGCCACTTGGTTCAGTAAATTGATTTCCTTAAACATTCTTTCTAGTTTGGGGAAATTTCACTGGAGCATTCTATACATTAGAGAAAAGAGAGCACCTTAGGAAGTGGGATAAAGAAATGAAAAGAAAGATTTCCAGATGGGAAGAATACGAACTTGTTCTGTGAGTTCTAGCAACACTTTGATTTATGTACTTGTCTTTATCTTTTGCTTTTAAACCAAAGAAATGTCTTATACTTAATAATTCTATTGCTAGGTCTATTTTTTTGCCCAAGATAATTTTTTTGCCCAAGAGGTTTATGTGTGTTTTTCAGTTTTCACTAACACCTATTGAATACTACAGTTCATGCTTTTATGGCATTTCATAGAATGAATATGATTTCTTCTTTAAAAACATACTGTTTCTCCTACACATCTACTTTCACTTTCTCTTCCAATTTTCTCACTCTTCCAATTTTCTTATTGCATTTTCCCTTATATTTAATATCAAGAAAATAAAGAAGTGTTGGGCCTCTCACACATCTCCCCTCTACAATACTGTGAGTGCAGAAGCCAGCCAGTGGGCACAGTTCTCACTCTTTGTAAGGAGAAATCAGGAACCCATGAGAGGAAGTTAATACACTAGCAAGAGACTGAAGCCACAGTACATGAAAGGAACCGTGGGTTAAGGAGGTGCAGGAGAGGCTGGTCCTTTCCTCACACTGTTCCCTTCAGAAAAGCAGAGCTATTTGCATTCCCCTGGATGTGATGCATTCTTTAATTGGAAGCCCACTACCTACTTGTCTGCCTACTTGCCCATCAAGTACCAACACTGTCTTGTCTAAGAAGACTTTCTTTTTATTTTGTATACAATTCTTAAACATTACACTCCGTTTACAGTTACCGCCAACACTTGGCTATCTTCCCCGTGTTGTACATACATCTTTGTAGCTTGTCTCACACCCAGTAATTTGTCCTACCCCTGTACTGCCCCTCCCCCTTCCCTCTCCCCACTGGTGACCACTAGTTTGGCCTCTGTACCTGTGAGTCTGCTTCTTTTTGGTTATATTCACTAGTTTGTTGTATTTTTCAGATGCCACCTGTAAGTGATATCAGACAGTATATTTCTTCTCTGTCTGACACACTTCACTTAGCATAATGCCCTCCAAGTCCACGAGAAGACTTTTGATGCCCTGAGGCAGAGCTAGGCTCACCTTCCTCTGGGCTCCCAGGCAGCCTCCACTGCAGCAATGTTCCCCCGTCTCTAAGGGGTGCTTGGCCTGAAGTCCCATAAGAACAAGTTTCTGTCTTTTCATCACTGTATTCCCAGATCCTACTGAAGTACTTATAATACAGTGGGCGCTGTTGCATTGGCTGAGTCAAGGATTTAAAGACGAGTTGAAGAAATGTGAAGCTTTTTCCCTTTTTGATTAAAGGCAATAAATATTATCGACTGATGCGGAAAAAAAACCATCATCGGTTTTTTCGTGGCCTTTTTACATGAGTCACTCTTTGGAACAACATATAACTATAAATAAAATTAAGAAATTCATTTCTATGTATCAAATTTGAATATAAACTTTGTGACATTCAAATGGAAAATGAACTGGCTTGCACTGAATAAAGCTCATGGGTACTTACTATGCGTGCACTAATTTACTAATGGTTTGTGGCTGATTTAGTTAAAAACCAGATAAAACTGAAAAGTTACTGTATGGATGCCACCATATTTAGTGCAGTCTTTTCTAGTAAATATTCCACAAACTGTTCAGAGAGAGGATCTGAAACAAAGTAGCAAATACATTTGGAAGATGTTGTATACATTACCTTGTCTTAGAGACTCATAACTTACATTAGCTTATTAAATCCTCTGAGAAGCCTTTTTTCTTTTTTGAAGTGTAGTTGATTTACAATGATGTGTTAATTTCAGGTGTACAGCAATGTGATTCAGTTATACATTTATATATAAATACATATATAGTATATATATATGTTTTTTCAGATTATTTTCCATATAAGTTATTACAGAATATTGAATATAGTTCCTTGTGCTATAGAGTAGGTCCTTGTTGTTTATTTACTTTACATATAGTAGTGTGTATCTGTTAATCCCATACTCCTAGTTTATCCCTCCCCCCCTTTCCTTTTTGGTTACCGTAAGTTTGTTTTCTATGTCTGTGAGTCTATATCTGTTTTGTAAATAAGTTCCCTTGTATCATTTTAGCCTCTGGGAAATCTTAAGAAAAGGGACATATAACTTTAAAAATATATTTTCTAAATGTGTTTGACCACGATAACCTCCCAAGGGTTAGTGTTTCTAGGAAAACACTTTTAAGAACAACGAGGTAGTGAACTACTTGTGTCATTTTTATGAACACCCTGAGAAAGAAAAATAAAGAGAAGGTACTTAAGCAGAACATGGTGCTCTCTTGAAAGTTCTATTCTTCATATTAGAAAATATTAAAATTGAACTTTTAACACAAAAACTACCCGTAGGAGCTGTTGCCCTAGAGTTAGGCATCTGGGAAAGTAAATATAAAAACAGGTCTGAAACTATGAGACCAGTAAACGGAGAAATAGGGAGGATGAATCTAACAGTGATTGTTTTCAAGGGGGTAGCCATTAAATAAAATGGAACAGAACTCCAGGAAAAAAGAACCCAGCTTCAAGGGTGCAATCAGCTTGAAGTGAAAAATACACATGCCCGTTACTCAGAATGTTCCTCACCTATGTTTCCAACCAGCAGATTCATTTCTTTACACCTTGAATGATAGGAAGTTGGGAAAGCATATTAGATCACCACAAATTAGAGATGTTTTTAGAGGTTAGAGTCAATGTATCAAGCTATTTTTGAGAACAGATTGATGACCTCTGTTTGTCTGGTCTGCCAGGTGGAAGTCATAAATACTGAATTTTCTCACTGTAGTGTATATTTAAAAAAATAGGATCTCAGCTACCATGGAAGGTTTGCAGTCTCAGTGTGTAGTATTCTAAGGTTACATATTGTTTTGACTGCATTCTGCATCATATGCTAAACCTCTCTAAAGCACAAATGGGAACATATTTCCCTGCAGATATTTTCTAAAAACATAAAGAAGAATTTTGCTTTTATAGATGCTAATACTATATTTTCCAAAAAACTAAAGAGGAACTTTGCTTTTATAGATGCTAATACTAATTGTTGGGAAAGTAGTGTTAAATTCTAACATTTATAAAAAGTAATCACGAGGTAATGAATAGAATAGAATTCGGAAACAATATCAGAGATCTATAGATTATTATTATGGGATTCTAGTATTGAAAACAAAACAAACTTCTAGCACCTTCCAAGAAGAGGAACCAGGATGTCTGGATGTCCTGGAAACTATAGCGAATAATCTATTGTCACTTACTAATAGCTTATCAGGAATAGATAGATTAGGAATTCATTCATTCATTCAAAAACTTTCTTGAGTACGTATGTGATGGTCTTCACGCTAAACAATGAGAATGTAATAGTCAATCTGACAGATATGGTTCTGGAAATCAAGAATCTTACAGTCTAATGGGGAATATAGAGAAGAAGGCAGGAAGATACATTTTGTAGAATATATTCAATGATAATTGTATAAAATATCTTCTATTGGAGGAGGTTATGGTCAGAAAGAGATTCTCAGAGAAACTGATATCTAATTTGCAAACCAAGGTATGAGTAGGTGCCAGAAAGATTCAGACAAGAAGAGAAAATGAATTAAAGCAGAGAAAAGAAAATTGTGTGTGAAGTCTTAAAGAAAAGGGGAATCACAAAGTATAAGAGATGAGAGCATTCAAGACTGAAAGCAGGAGATAGTGTACTAAGTTACTGCAGTATTCTGGTAGAAAGTCGAGCTGGGATAAACTAGGAGAGAGGCAGAAAAGACAGAATGAGTAAATGTGTTGGAAACGTAATAGGTATGAAATAGATAACCTCTATTGAGCACTGTCTGTAGTAAATACTTTTCATTATGGTATTTATTCCTGCCAAATGTCTGTCAAGTAGATACATTTCTTACAAAGAAAACTTGTTTAGAATCGTTTAAGTTTCACAGCAAAATTGAGGGGAAAGTACAGAGATTACCCCCTGCCCTCACCCATGCACGGCCTCCCCCCATATCAGCATCCCTCACCAGATGGTACATTTGTTACAAGTGATGAACCTGCATTGGTACATCATTATCACCCAAAGTCCAAAGTTTACATTCGGGTTCACTTTCGGCATTGTACATTCTTTGGGTTTGGACAAATGTATAATGACATGCATCCATCACTAAAGTATCATACAGAGTATTTTCACTGCCCGAAAAATCCTCTGTGCTCTGCCGGCTCACTCCTCTTTCCACACCAGTCCCTGGCAACCACTGATCTCCTTACTGTCTCCATGGTTTTTCCTTTTCAAAAATGTCATACGGCATAATTATACAATACGTATCATTTTCACTCAGTCACATGCATTTCAACTTTCTCCATGTTTTTCCGTGGCTTGGTAGCTCATTTCTTTTCAGTGCTGAATAATATTCCACTTATTGGACCACTGAATGGACCAATGCTTATCCATTCACCTACTGAAGGACATCTTCCTTGCTCTCCCCAAGTCTTGGCAATTATTAATAAACTCCTATCAATATCCATATGTAGGGTTTTTTGTGGATGTAAGTTTTCATCTCTTTTGGGTAGCTACCAAAGGGCATAATGGCTGGATTTTATATTAAGAGCATGTTTTGTTTTGTAAGAAACTGCCCAGTTGTCTTCTAAAGTATCTGCACCATTTTCATTCCCACCAGCAATGAAAGAGAGTTCCTGTTGCTCCACAGCCTCACCAGCACTTAGTGTTAGCAGTGCTCTGGATTTTGGCCACTGTAATAGGTGTGCGGTGGTATTGTGTTTTAACTTTCATTTATCTGATGGCATATGATGTGGAGCATCTCTTCACATGCTTATTTGCTGTGTGTATATCCTCTTTAGTGGGGTGTCTGTTAAGGTCTTTGGCTCATTTTCTGTATGGGTTGTTTGTTTTCCTTATTGTTGAATTTTAAGACTTCTTTGTACATTTTGAGTAGTAGTCCTTTATCAGATGTGTCTTTTGCAAGTATTTTCTCCCAGACGTGGCTTGTCTTCTCATTCCCTTGACATTGTCTTTTGAGGAGCCTAAGTTTTAATTTTAATGAATACCAGCTTATTTCTTTCATGGATCACAGCTTTGGTGTTGTATCTAAAAGGTCATGACCATACTCATTTTCATTTTGTCTTCTTCTATGTTACATTTTAGGAGTTTTATAATTTAGTATTTTACATTTAGGTTTGTGATCAATTTTGAGTTAGTTTTTGTGAAGAGTGTAATGTCTGTGTCTAGATTAATTTTTTTTTTTTATATGTAGGTGTCCAGTTGTTCCAGCACCATTTGTTGAAAAGACTACTTTGCTCCATTGTATTGCCTTTGCTCCTTTGTCAAAGAGCAGTTGACTACTTTTATGTGGGTCTATTTCTGGGCTCTCCATTCTGTCTCATTGATCTCTCTCCCTGTTCTTTCACCATACCATGTTGTCTTGGTTACTGTAGCTTTATTAGAGGTCTTGACATTGGGTAGCAACAGTCTTTCAATTTTGTGCTTCTCCTTCCATATTGAATTGGGTATTCTGAGTCTTTTGCCTCTCCGTGTAAACTTTAAAATAACTTTGTTATTATCCAAAAAATAATTTGCAGGGGTTTTGCATCAAATCTATAAATTAAGTAGGGAAGAACTGACATTTTGATATTATTGAGTCTTGCTATGCATGAATATGGAATATTTCTCCACTTAGTTTTTCTTTAATTAAGGTATATATATATATATATATATATATATATATATATATATATATATATATATATATATATATATATATATTTTGTGTGTGTGTGTGTGTGTGTGTGGTACACGGGCCTGTCACTGCTGTGGCCTCTCCTGTTGCGGAGCATAGGCTCCGGACACACAGGCTCAGTGGCCATGGCCCACGGGCCCAGCCGCTCCGCGGCATGTGGGATCCTCCCAGACCGGGGCACGAACCCGCGTCCCCTGCATCGGCAGGCGGACTCTCAATCACTGCGCCACCAGGGAAGCCCGAGGTATATATTTTTAAATAAAAAATTTTATTTTAAAATTATTTTTAGAAGAAATTTAAAAATAAGGTATCTAATGCTCAGAGAAACTCAAGGTCACACAACTCTAAGAAGAAGAGGAGGGATTTAAATCCGGACTACCTGATTCTAAAGTCCACTCATTTCTCCACTTTTTTTAGAAGAGAAGGAATGCATTTGATGTAGGGAGTGGCAGCAGATAAGGGCTAAAGTATTGTGCTTAATTTTCTTGTTTGTGTCGCTGGGTAGATAATATCGTTCAATGAGATGGGGACCATGGGGGGAAGAGTAAGTTGGAGAAATACAGTGAGTTTAAGGACAGGTTTTTCATGCATGAAATATTCTTGGGATATACAAGTGTAGATATAATATCTGTGCTATATAGATAGAAGTGTACAAGTGTAAATTTTCATTAGATAGTTGAAATATACATCTGGAGTTCAGAAGAAGGAATGGAGCTGTAAATGTAGATACGGGGACTGTTATTGTAAATAGCAGACAGAAGTCAGCATTTATATCCGTTGGTGAGGTCAGAATACTGGCATCATATTAAAACAGTGACGAGATCAGAAATGTGTCTTGGCTGATCATGGCTAGAAAGAATTGACCTATGTAGCACCTCCAAGGGTCTGTCATTCAGAAACATGCTTTGCAAAACCTAAGAGATGTCCATTCATACATTCATTAATCCATTTATTCATTCATCCATCTGTGACATGAACTAGTGTAATAAGCTAATTCAAATGCACAATTCATTCAGAAATCCTATAAGAGAGGATAGTATGGTAGAAGAATGTAATTACATTATTCTCTGCTTTCAGATCCAAAACACGTGAGTTTAATTCTCTTATGAGAATAGCTCCTTGACAATCATTTGGGGAGCAAACTGACTCAGTGAATCAATATACACTGACACAGAGGCTAGCATTATTCAAAAGGAAACTACGGCTGGTCCATATTGTAGAGGACCAGTTGATGTGGTACCCATAAGCAAAAAACACTTTCCCAAAGAGGGCCATCTCTGAAGGTTACAGGTCGACTCTTCAAAATGCCACACCCCCACAAATATCATGCCAGAGGTAGGCTCTCAGAAAATGCCTGAGCTTCTGTTAAGACAGAGGGAATAAATATGCTGCATTTTGGTTCTCTGTGTGTTTAGACCTTGTTGCTATTGTAGAATTTTCCTATAGCTAATTTCCACGGCTCTCATTTATTTGTCTTTAGCCCTTTGTATGCCCAAAATAAAACAATAATTTAAGAATATCCTAAATTACAAAGGACATCAACCAACTTTCCTGCTACTTGAATGACCATCTTTCTCTACTGACAACTTAGCTTCTTTTGCACATTTAAACTTTATATTATTGAATTACAGAAGAATCTGAATATGCTATTTGACTGCTCTTATCCATCAACAATACTGATGTAATTACTTTTCTTGCTGATATAGATGAAGATTTTACTCAGACTGTAACCACTGGTAACTGCATGCTTAATGTTATTATGCAAACACATATATCACATGTCTTATGTGAGGGCTGAACATATTCATAAGATTATTCTTGAATAAGGTAAACAGACCAAATTGGGATTTCCTGCACATTGTGGGCTTGCTCTTCCAAATTGGCTGGAACCAAATATATTTGTTTATTGAAAGCTACCAAGAATATTTCCTTGAATTAAAAAAGAAACTTCTAAATTGTTCAACAATAACCTTAAATCACTGCAGTTAGTATGAACACATTATTCTGTTTGCTTTGGTAATAGTGTTGGGAAAGATCCCTTACTCAACAGTGCTTCCATGTGGAGGGTTATCTCTTAAAGTGAAACTTCTGGACTCTCTTTACCCTCCCACCCTCTCATCTGTTAGCTGACTGGTGAGGTTGAAAAGAGGAATAGGTTCTGAGTAGCTTAATTCCTCCCTCTTTCTTCTTTCACCTTAAAAACATGCATAAAAGAAACATCCTTCTGTGCTGCATCTCTATGCTTTATGCTTTATAAGAAAAACAGAACAGAAAGCATGTCTCTTGAGTGCAGATGCCCAGAAGAAAAAAACAGGAAGTAGCTGGCTACCCATGACCAGACTAATAATGGGGTACCATCAGGACTTTAAATTAAAATAGGAAATTAATTTTGTCCCAATACTCAAGCCGCATTCTAAGATCTATTTCATTTATAGTGAAGATGACATTTTGTCCCCAATATAATATTTTTTCATTTCTCAATTAATTCAGAAGAGTATATATATACTCTTCTATATATATGTATATATATATGTGTGTGTGTATGTGTGTGTGTGTATATATATATATATAGAGAGAGAGAGAGAGAGAGAGAGAGAGAGATTCTTCAAATTTTACAAGAATAAAACATAAATAAATTCAGTGAGAATATGTGAGCATTTATGATATATTCATAACTTCCCTAAATGCTGTGGAAAAAAATAAAATGTATTTCCTGACCTCAAAGAACTTACAGTTTGGGGGAATAAAAGCCAATATGCATGAAGCATATGGAGATTAAGAGGTTATGAATACAATAAAATTTGGAGAAAAGAGAGGCAGTTTGAGCAATTTTATATAGTTTTATAGGGGTGACTTCAATAACGTAGCATAAATAGAGAGCGGAAGGAATGTCTTCCGGGTTGGAAGAAATTACAGGATCAGAGTTAATGAGCTGGGAAGACTGTAATTGATCATTCTGGAGAGATGGACAGCCCCCGCCTGATTGCAGTGGAATAAAGCTTCACTTCCTGGTCAGAGATGATTATCGAAATAAAGAACTATGTTTGTTAGGAATACGATGTGAAAGCACGGTTTACGTATATTTCGTAATCTCCCGTTGGTTCTGAATCTGATACACTGTTATAATTTGACTGATCATGTCATTATTTAGTTGCATTTTTATTATGTATGGCTAGACAATAAATATTCTGTCTTCACAACACCTCTTCAAGAAGACATTTACCTAGGGCTCTTTTCTAAAATCAGACTAGTCTGAAATCCCATGATGAAAAAATACAATGTACCAAAAATATCATTATCTGTACATCACTACCAATAGACTTAATTGTATGTGTTTCCTTGTAGTGGAAATATATGATAGCACTGAAGAAAGGGAGCACTTTGAGACTGTAATGTTGTTATTTTCAAACTGGAACAAATTCATTCTAATTTGTACACCTTATTGTGTGTTGCACTGAATAGCCTCATTGGGCTTTCACTGAGCTACAATCCTTCTATTTATGTAAATTTTAATTTTGATCTCTTCAGGCAAGAACACGTATAGGATGAAGTGTTATCAGAGGTGACAAGATGGTAATAAATATAAAATTAAGGCAGCCTCCTAATTTTGTAGACAGTTTTCTATTATGCTTACTTGGCTACAGTACTGTAAGCTCATAGCACAAGTGGCAGCTTAGTTAATCAGAAGCATCGTAGAGTAATTTATTATGGCAGAACACCGTGTGAGCTCATTAAACACAGTGACTTCTCATCCCTGTAATCTTACTTACTTCCTTTTATGATTCTCGTCTACCAAATCTGAGGACAATGCAAGAAAACACAGAAAGAACCAAGAGCCGTGCCTAGCATTATACACAGGCATCTAGAAATCTGTTCTCATTAAAAAGTGGCAAACATAAATACTTTAACTAAATTACACTTAAATTAGCTACATTTATAAATCATGAATTGAAACACTATACACTTAATTATCCACAGTTTGAAGATGATGAAACTATAAAACAGACTATATATAACCATAATTTTTACTAAAACTGAATATGATTATGTAAAATATGGAGAATTCACTAAATTGTACAGGGTAATTCTTCACAATATTTGAACAACAACTCACGTATAGGTTATAAAATGTAAGAATATGAATTCTTTTATATTTCATATGTACTTCTTTTTCCAAAAATCATAGTATACTCTTTTATTTAGTTCTACCTTACTCATTCTTTGATCAGGTAGTTTGATTGCTTTACTAAGACTTTAGGATTACAAGCATCTTGCACATTTCTTAAGGCAATCCTATGTAGTTGTGGACATGTACAGGGTTAATTTCAGACAAACCTGGCTCTGAATACTGGCTGTGTTACTTAACTAACTATCCATTGGTAAGTTACTTAGTCTCTATGAAGTCCTAATATTCCTTAACATGAGTATTAAAGGAAGCAATCTCTCAAAGCCATAGCATCTAGAAGGGGTATATCACTTGTCAAACACTTTGCATCTTTGGATATTTATAAATAAATGATAACTGCATAGCTGAATGACAGAAAAATGTTAAGGAATAGTTTTGATTTTTAGTAAAAGAATCAGGAAAAGAGTTGGACAAACAAGTATCAGAATATTATTTTTGTCTCAGTTAAAAGAGATCCAGAATTAGGCATCAGTGTTGGGACATCGAGTAAAAGATAATAAAGATACAAACAACCATTTTCAGGGGCAAAAAATATGCTTTTATTTTAGAAGTTGAAACATTAAAACTGATAAGAGGATGCTATAAAATTATGTCGATACATTTGATAATGTAAATGAAATAGACAATTAAAATAAGCAATACAAGAGTGACTCATAAAAAATAGAAAACTTTAATAGTTCATTATTAAAATATTGATTCAGTAACCAAAGTCTTCTCATCATTAGAACTTAGGATTCATTTTTCTTCAATGGTGATTTCTTTTTTTTTTTTTTTTTTTTTGCGGTACGCGGGCCTCTCACTGTTGTGGCCTCTCCCGTTGCGGAGCACAGGCTCCGGACACGCAGCCTCAGTGACCATGGCTCACAGGCCCAGCCGCTCCGCAGCATGTGGGATCCTCCCGGACCGGGGCACGAACCCGTGTCCCCTGCATTGGCAGGCAGACTCTCAACCACTGCACCACCAGGGAAGCCCAATGGTGATTTCTAACAAAGATTTGAGAAATAGTTTCAATTTAAAAATTGCTATACAGTAGTGTGAAAAAGAGTATTTCCTAATGTATTTTATGAGGGTAGGCTTTTTTATGATAGTAAAATCTGATAATAACTAGGTAAGCATGGAAAACTACAGATTATTCTCTGTAGTAGGCATACATGTAAATACCTTAAACAATGTAAAACTAAATTCATAAATACAGAAATGTTTTATGTCTTATGATGACCAATTTTATTTTATCCAAGTAATATAAGATGGTTTACTATTAGGAAATCAATCATTATATCCATCATATTAACTGATCAAAAAGTAAAGCAAAACTTATGATGATCTTAAGGTAGAAAAAGCTTTTGGTAATATTAAATATTCATAAATGATGAAACTATTAAATTAGAAAAGGAAAGGAAATGCCCCTTCTCTGATAAAGAATATCAGCAAAACCAATTTACAATAAATATCACATTCACTGGGAAAATGTTGAAATCTATCCCTCTGAGATGTGGAGGGAGACAAATATGCCATTTATTGCCACTTGTATCTAATTATATACAGGGGTCTTGGCCAGAGTAGAAAAGAAACAAAGGTGTAGAAAGGAAAGCTCAAAGTTGTTATTCTAAGGTGGTATGATTGTACACGTAAAAAAGAGAACAGAAAATTACAATTTATAAGATAATTTAATAATGTTACTATATACAGAATTAATATATGAAGTATAATGCATCTAGAAATAAATCTGAGATTTTGCATAACTCAAAGAACAGAATTGTGAAACTATATGAAGATACATTTGATAATTCTTAGTAAATTGAAAGATATATCTTGCTCATGGATTGGAAATCTCACTATTATAAAAAATCACATCTCCCCAAATTTATTCACAAATTCAAAACAATCTCACTCAATTCCAATAGGCTTTTTTTTTCTCCAAAGTGGAACATGATAAGTTGATTCAGATATTTATTAAGAAGCACAGAATGCTGAGAATAGGCTTAGTGATCGTGTAGTGGTAAAACAAGTTGGAAAGATAGGCCTTACAATATCGAAGACGTATATTATGGAAAAGACATAAATAAACAAACGGACAAAATTGAAAGTCGCTGCACAAATGAAGGCTCAGGTGGTCAATACACATGATATATTCTCCATTTCATGAATGATCAAAGAACTTACAAATTATAAACACAGTGAGATTCTACAACACACGTGCCCAATGGACAACATTTTTCAAATCAGACATCCTGAGACTTGGTGAGGCTTTGTAGCAAGAGCTGGAGAGTTTCTGGAAAACTCGTACACTATAGATAAGAGACAACTGGTATACCATGTTGAGACACCAACTTGGCACTAAACAGTGAAGTTGCATATGCTCATATTTTACAACTCAACTATTTTATTCCTAGGTAGTAAATCTAGGGGAATTCTTATTGGTATGGACTGAACGTTTGTGTTCCCTCTAAATTCGTGTGTTGAAGTTTCAAATCCCCAATAGGATGATATCCAGAAGTAAGACCTTTGGAGGATAAGTAGGTGGGGAAGCCATCATGAATAGGACCAGTGTCCATGAAAGATGAGGAGACCACAGCTCTCTCTCTCTCTCTGCCATCTGAGGATACAAGGAGGAGATGCTTATCTGCAAATCAGAAGAGGGTTCTCATCAGAGCCTGACCATGCTGACACCTTGATCTCAAACTTCCAGCCTCTAGAACTGTGAGAAATAAATGTCTGTTGTTTAAGGCAACTAGTCTGTGGTGTTTTTGTTATAGCAGCCTGAGCTGACTAAGAGAATTGTATACAATACTCATAGCAGCATTGTGTATTAAAGCCCCAAATTGGAGCAACTCAGATATGTATAAATATTAGAGCAAGTAAGATTGTCATGTAGGCATAAATGGAATACCACAGTGCAAAGAATAAGAACATCTATATGCAACGACTGAATGAATTTCACAAGTAATATTGACTACAAAGAAGGAGATCATAGAAGAATAAGAACTATGTAATTCCATTTACGTAAGATTCAAAAACAGACAAAGCCACACACACACATTGTGTAGTTATGCTAGTTTGTATGCATGTATGTATGTATGTATATACCTGTATAGACATATGTGAAGAAGGGGGTGTATAAAGTAAAACTGTTTGAAGTAGTAACAGAATGATATTTCCTAAGTATGTGTATAGATGTATGTGTATATATGTTTATGTAGTGCATTTATATGTATATATGTGTATGTATGCATTTATTAAAAAAATTTTTTTATTTACAAGTTTTAACACATGTACATTTTTAACATGGGTTGCTGTGCAAAGTTTCATTTAGAAGAGTGATAAGTGCACAAAAGGTGACAATGAAACAGTAGACAAAACGTTTACAAGCCTCCTCCCATGCTGCTACTTACAGGTACTGACTGTCTAAAAGTATAAATATCCAAAGAAAAATTGAAAACGTTGACTTTAAGATTCTTATAAAAGTTAAAGGAAATAAAAAACTAAAGCATGCAGCATTAACACAGGATTTGAGTGGAAAAGAGTTTACCATAGATATGCTCCCTTCCACGAGTTGATTAAAACTCTCAAACAAGATGTAGGATTGTAATTTTTTTTTTCTAGAGTAGTACTGCTCTTTTAAAAATGATCTCCAACCTTCCCCAGCCTAAAAGCTAGTGATTATTTCCATTCCTCTGCTCTCACACATCTTTGAAAAAAAAAAGCAGAAACCCAGGAAACTTCAATATTCTGAAACTTACGATGGGGGTGGAGAGGATATGTCAGTTACCACAATTGCTGCACCCCTTTGGCTGAGCCCTGCAGTTTTCTCCTTCCTACCAATAAAAACCATCTTGTGATGGATACTGTTTAGATCTTAGGATCAGAGCACCTTTAGCTTCCATTGCTCTTTCAAAATGGATGTTTATATGGATTTGTGTCCCTGCTTTTTACAGGCCACATTTATTCTAAATCCAACACAAATGAAGGAACGGTTTGTGTATGTGTGTGTGTGTATATATATATATATATATATATATATATATATATATTTACCTCTAGAGAAAGAGACCTGTGACTTGGAGGTATACACATTGCACTTTTAAGCCGCTACCAGTGTTTTAGTTCTTAAAAATAAGTTCTCAATACATTAAGCATTAACTTTGTTTTTATTCATTAAAATGATTATATATTTTTTGTGGTGGTATAAATTGCATGCATTTAACTGTATGTATATTACAGTGAGTCTGTGTGTTTGTTTTTAAGAAAGAAACCTCCAGGCCTTAGATTGGAGCTTATCTACTTTCTTTTTTTTAGCATAGTTCTAAAGGTCTTCATTTTATTCCATGCCAGCCTATGACAAAAAAGAAACCTTTTTTTTTTTTTTTAAATTTCCAGCATAAGGGCCAGATGATTACATTGTAAAAGTTACAGATGAAGGTACAGAGCTACAGAAATTAAGCAGACACAAGTATGCACATAGTACAGTCTGGGAGTATTTAGTATAGACACAAATAGCCTTATAACATTCAACATTTCCTTCTAGAACAAGTCTTTATACCTGTAAAAATATTAATAATGATCCGTAGTCTTTTAGCAAGGGTTGCATGGTGTTGATCATACAGTGTTTAAGAAGGTCAGGAAACATAATGTATTCTAATAAAACAGCCACGAATATTGTATAATGAAAAGAAAAAGCACAAGAGATTTATAAAGGACACTTGGGTTATTTGAACAATGTAGACTCATGAATATATATACAAGCTTGGATCCCTTAGCACTACTCTCTCTACAGAAAAGGAAATTAAAACCCAGAGATGAGTACTGATTTCCTCAAGGTCCTTGTGCAAATTACTGCAAAGCTACTTTTAGCTATCAAGTCTCAGTTCCCTAAATTTGCACCACCCCTTACCTTATTCCCTCAAATTATGGATAAAGTGTTTGCTATTACATTCATACTTATCATCCTTAAGATACGGAGTAAAGTCAGGAGTAAGAAAATTATGGTAATAATAAGAGGCAATATTAATGAGTTCTTATGCTGTGCTAGCTTCTGTTACAAGCATGGTAGGAATTAATATTTGTAAATATTCATTTAAATTATGAATTTAAATGTAAAGTAAATTCATTTATATTATTTAATATTCATTAAATATTATTAAATATTCATTTAATATTTGTACAAGCTCTATGAATTAGTTCATCAGTTATCTATTGCTACAAAACCGACCACCTGCCAAACCTCTGAAGCTTAGAACTGACATCCGTTTTCTCTGCCAGTGATCTTTCTTGTTTTTAACATCTTTATTGGAGTATAATTGCTTTACAATGGTGTGTTAGTTTCTGCTTTATAACAAAGTGAATCAGTTATACATATACATCTGTTCCCATATCTCTTCCCTCTTGCGTCTCCCTCCCTCCCACCCTCCCTATCCCACCCCTCTAGGTGGTCACAAAGCACCCAGCTGACCTCCCTGTGCTATGCGACTGCTTCCCAGAACTTCAGGGCAGGACAGGAATAAAGACGCAGACGGACTTGAGGACACGGGGAGGGGGAAGGGTAAGCTGGGACGACGTGAGAGAGCGGCATGGACTTATATACTCTGCCCGTGATCTTCTGATGTAACAACTTGAGCTGCTCTCTTGGGACGGCGGTGATTACTTTCATTTATGCTTTGACTGAGGCTGTTTCTGTTAAAACGTCCTCACCTACCTGTGTACCTGGTGGCTGGTGCTGGTTGTGAGCGGGACTTTGTGAGTCCAGGAGGCAACAGGGGACCCTTCACATGGCAGCCGTGTCCCCCAAAGACAGTTTCCAAGGCACAAGATCTTTTTATTCACTTTTGGATGTTGTGGATAATGAAAGCAATGGGGTCCCTAGCACAGGATTCAGCTTTCCTAGAATGCTAAGGGCCAGAACCCTGTTCTTTAGAAAATCAACTTTCTTTAACTTGTTCATTTCTGTGTGTTATAACTATGTCCTTTTGCTCTTTGACTCTAACAAGTGCAATGTTGAATTTATCAAACTGTCTCAATTTTGTTGAGTGAAAATTCTTTAAAAATGTTTTGTTTATAATTAAAAACATTGCTTTGTTTATATTCTTTCATAGAGAAGAAGGAGCAAGCCTATTTCTGTGGCTGTTATGCTGGGCTTACAGTAAAAAGCACATGAGACTTGAGGGAATGACGAAACCCCGGGCAAGCAGGAATCAGGGTAAGGTGCTTCACATCCAGAGCCTTCACTTTCAGAATCTCCTCTCCACCCAAAAGTAGTGTCCAAATCATAGAGGTATTTTGCTTTATTTTACTGAGGATAATTGTCCTCATTTGGTCAAGAAACCCTTCTTTTCTTTTGTAAAGATTTCTGGCACAGAAGTTTAATCCAATCTATAAGAATCAAGATAATTCTCAGCAGAGCTTTTAGTCATTGGACTGAATGAGTGATATGTCAGTTTAATAGATTGACTGTAATCCATCAAGCCACTGTATTTAGGTCCTTTTTAATCCAATTGTCTTTTCAACTCTAATGAACAGGGACAGAGCTATAGGAAGACAGAAGTTGTTTCTGGGGTTCAAGATGGTGGAGTAGAAGGATGTGCGCTCACTCCCTCTTGCGAGAGCACCGGAATCACAACTAACTGCTGAACAATCATTGACAGGAAGACACTGGGACTCACCCAAAAAGATACCCCACATCCAAAGACAAACGAGAAACCACAGTGAGATGGTAGGAGGGGTGCAGTCACAATAAAATCAAACCCCATAACTGCTGGGTGGGTGACTCACAAACTGGAGAACACTTATATCACAGAAGTCCACCCACTGGAGGGAAGGTTCTGAGCCCCACGTCAGGCTTCCCAACTTGGGGTTCCGGCAATGGGAGGAGGAATTCCTAGAGAATCAGACTTTAAAGGCTAACGGGATTTGATTGTAGGACTTCGACAGGACTCGGGGAAACAGAGACTCCACTCTTGGAGGGCACACACAAAGTAGTGTGCGCATCGGGACCCAGGGGAAGGAGCAGTGACCCAGACCTACCTGGGAGACCTACCATAGAAGACTGAACCATACCTACCTGCTAGTGTTAGAGGGTCTCCTGCAGAGGCAGGGGGTAGCTGTGTCTCACTGTGGGGACAAGGACACTGGCAGGAAGTTCTGGGAAGTACTCCTTGGCATGAGCCCTCCCAGAGTCTACCATTAGCCCCACCAAAGAACTGGGTAGGCTCCAGTGTTGGGTGGCCTCAGGCCAAACAACCAACAAGGAGGGAACTGAGCCACACCCATCAGCAGACAAGTAGGTTAAAGTTTTACTGAGCTCTGCCCACCATAGCAACACCCAGCTCTACCCACCACAAGTCCCTCCCATCAGGAAAGTTGCACAAGCCTCATAGATAGCCGAATCCACCAGAGGGCAGACAGCAGAAGCAAGAAGAACTACAATCCTGCAGCCTGTGGAGCAAAAACAACATTCACAGAAAGATAGACAAAATGAAAAAGCAGAGGACTATGTACCAGATGAAGGAACAAGATAAAGCCCCAGAAAAACAATTAAAAGCAGTGGAGATAGGCAATCTTCCAGAAAAGGAATTCAGAATAATGGCAGTGAAGATGATCCAGGACCTCAGAAAAAGAATGGAGGCAAAGAACAAGAAGATACAAGAAATGTTTTTAAAAGACCTAGAAAAGTTAAAGAACAAACACCTAGAAGAATAAAAGAACAAACAAACAGAGATGAACAATACAATAACTGAAATGAAAAATACACTAGCAGGAAAAAATAGCAGAATAACTGTGGCAGAAGAACAGATAAGTGACCTGGAACAGACAGGTGGAATTCACTGTCACAGAACAGAATAAAGAAAAAGGATGGAAAGAAATTAAGACAGCCTAAGAGAACTCTGGGACAACATTAAACACACCAAAATTCGCATTATAGGGTTCCCAGAAGGAGAAGAGAAAGAGAAAGGAGCTGAGAAAATAGTTGAAGAGATTATAGTTGAAAACTTCCCTAACATGAGAAAGGAAATAGTCACCCAAGTCCAGAAAATGCAGAGAATCACAGGCAGGAGAAACCCAAGGAGAAACATGCTGGTACACATAGTAATCAAATTGACAAAAATTAAAAACAAAGAAAAATTATTAAAAGCAATAAGGGAAAAATGAAAAATAACATACAAGGGAACTCCCATGAGGTGAACAGCTGATTTCTCAGCAGAAACTCTACAAGCCAGCAGGGAGTGGCATGATATATTTAAAGTGATTAAACGGAAGAATCTACAACCAAGATTACTCTACCCAGCAAGGATTTCATTCAGATTCAATGGAGAAATCAAAAGCGTTACAGACAAGCAAAAGCTAAGAGAATTCAACACCACCAAAACAGCTCTACAACAAATGCTTAAGGAACTTCTCTAAGTGGGAAACACAAGAGAAGGAAAAGACCTCCAAAAAAAAACTCAAAAGAATTAGGAAAATGGTAATAGGAACATACATATCGATAATTACCTTAAATGTGAATGTATTAAATGCTCCAACCAAAAGACACAAGCTTGCTGAATGGATACAAAAACAAGACCCATATATATGCTGTCTACAAGAGACCTACTTCAGACCTAGGGACACATATAGACTGGAATGAGGGGACAGAAAAAGATATTCCATACAAATGGAAAACAAAAGAAAGCTGGAGTAACAATACTCATATCAGAAGAAATAGACTTTAAAATAAAGACTGTTACAAGAGACAAGTGAGGATGCTATATAATGATCAAGGGATAAATCTAAGAAGTAGATATAACAACTATAAATATATATGCAACCAACATAGGAGCACCTCAATACATAAGGCAAATACTAACAGCTATAAAAGAGGAAATCGACAGTAACACAATAATAGTGGGGGATTTTGACACCTCACTTACACCAATGGACAGATTATCAAGACAGACCATTAATAAGGAAAACAAACATTAAATGACACAATAGACCAGATAGATTTAAATGATATTTATAGGACATTCCATCCAAAAAGAGCAGATTATACTTTCTTCCCAAGTGCACACAGAACATTCTCCAGGATAGATCACATCTTGGGTCACAAATCAAGCCTTGGTAAATTTAAGAAAACTGAAATCATATCAAGCATCTTTTCTGTCCGCAACACTATGAGATTAGAAATCAATTACAGGGAAATAAATGTAAAAAACACAAACACATGGAGGCTAAACAATACGTTACTACATATAATGCTACTCTACGTCACATACATATAATGCTATAAACCTAAAATACAAAATACTCCCACTTCTCTGTCTCCCAAGAAACTTTTATTTTTTTTAATCAAATCTTGACAGGAGATTTTCAAAGTATCTTCAGGCTCTGGTGTTAAAGTTCATCTTGGTACAGGAATTCCCAACATGACAGAACTTTCTTAGTTATAATTTGTTTTGCAAGGTGTGAGAACAGAAGTGATGGCTTGATTCTTAGAAGTGTCAATATGGGAAAATGAAAAAGGTGATTACAGAAGTAAGTTACAACTCCAAAGTGCCAAACACAATGTAATTTTGGGGAAAAATAGACTCTATAAAACTCATGTTTTCCACTATAGTCAGAAAACTTTCCAAATACTGTTTTCTCTTATGAACAGTAGATCAAAATAAATTATTTCAATTTTAACTTTTACCAGAAATGTAATGCAGTCCTATCTGAAGGTAAGATTTACAGTTTTTTTTTTTATACTGTGTAAATTTCCCCTTTAATTTGGAATTCAGACTTGCCTTTTAGGTAAGGGACTACTTTTACCAGGGGATGGGAGTAGGTATGGTACAAACTACTTCAGTGAACCCCTTAAGCTTAACTATGAGTCATGTTCTAGAAAATGTTAAGTGAAAAAAATCTTAACAGTGAGGAAGAGACATAAAAACTTTGAAATCATAACTTTTTTAGAACCCATCAAGAATCAGAGATTGTGAAGCAACCAAGAATTCTGAGTTCCAAGAAAGGACAGGCGTATCCAGGAAAGGTGGTATGTGCAGATCAGCTCACTTCTGTGGCAAAGAACAGAAACAAGAGATGCCAGCCACCATCAAATGCCTAAGAATAAACCAGCTAAAATTCAAGGTCTTGCTAAAGGCCTGGTGTAGCCTATCATGACAGTGGAAACCCACTCAGGGATGGGGTAGCTATTCTTTTTCAGACAAATTAGATTTCAGAGGAAAATTAGAAGGACATCATGACAAAGATTTAAATTCACCAAGAGGACATAACAATCTTAAATGTGTATATACCTAACAATAGAGCTTCAAAATCAGAAAGCAAAAACTAACAGAACTGGGAGGAAAAATAGATAAATCCAAAATTTGATTTAGAGACTTTAACTGTCTATTCTCATAAATGATAGAACAAGTAGGCAGAAAATCAGTAAGAGGGCACAATGTAAGTGATATATATGGGCTACGCCACTCAGCCATGATAGAGTATACATTCCTCCCACGTATACTGGAATATTCATCAGGATAGACCATAATCTAGGCCATTAAAAAACATCAACAAATTAAAACAGTTGAATCATGCAAGAGATATTTTCTCATCACAATACAATTACAGTAGAAATCTAGAACAAAAAGACATCCTCAAATATTTGTCAATGAAGAAACTTAATTCTTTGCAAATCATGGTATCTAACTGCTTGATCAAAGAGGAAAAGTAGAAAATGTTTTGAATTGAATAAAATTGAAAACACAGTATATCAAAATTTGTGGGATAAACTAAGGAAATGATTAGAGGGAAATCTGAGAATTGAATGCTTTTATTAAAAAATATTGAAGGACTTAAACCAATGATCTAATTTTCCACTAAATAATAAGAAAAGCAGAACAAATTAAAGATAAAACAAGCAGAAGAGAGAAAATAATAAATATAGAAATCAAAATGAAAAACAGAAGCAACAGAGAAAAAGAAATGAAATGCAAGATGGCTCTTTGATAAGACAATTAGAACTAGTAATTCTTTTGCCATTCTGGTCAAGAAAAAAGAGAAAACAAATATCTAATATTAATTAATATAAATAACAAAATAACTACAAATCCTGAAGGTAAGAGAAAAATATGCTAATAATTTTGACAATTAGTTGAAATGGAACAATTTCTTGAAAGATACAAACAAACAAAGTCTCAGAAAAAAATGATCTGAATACGTAGTACTACATCTATTCAAAAAATTGAATTTATAATTTAAAACTTTCCTGCAAAGAAAACTCCAAGGGCACACAGCTTGACTGGTATATTCTACCAAACATTTAAGGAGAAAATACTACCAACACTAAACATACAGAAAATGGAAGAAGAAGAAACACTTCCCCACTTATTTTATGATGTGAAAATTACCCTGATGCCAAAAAGCAGACAAAAACATTACAAGAAAAGAAAACTACCCATCAATATCCATTCTGAATATAACTGATAAAATACTACTTTATTAAATCCAGCAGTATATATCCATCATGACTAAGTGGAGTTTACCTTAAATCAAGTTTGTGTCTACATTAAAAACAATCAATTATATTCACTATATCAATAGACTAAAGAAGAAAAATCACAGACCACCATTTTATATATATATATATATATATATATATATATATAAATTCAAAATTCTACCATGATTAAAAATAGTCATAACAACCTCAACAAACTAGGAACTAAAGAAAACTTCCTTGACCTAATAAAGGGCATCTACAAAAAAAAACCATACAGCTAACATTATACTTTATGGTGAAAGAATGATCAATAATAAGGCAAGGATGCCTGCTTTCACCATCTTATTCAATATTGTACTGAAAATCTTAGCCAGTGCATTAAGGCAAGAAAAATTAATAAAATACATATGCATTGTAAAGAAAGAAATAAAACTCCTTCTATTTGCACATGACATGATTGTCTATATCATATCCCAATAAAACTATTAAAAACATATGAGAATTGCTGAATTTAGCAATATGCAATAATCAGTCAATGCAATTTCTATCAAAATATCAACAAGATTTTTTTAAAGATATAGATGAAATTTATATGAAAAGCTAAAAATCTGCAATGATCAATGGTTTAAAAAAAAAGCTAAAGAAACTAAAATAGTATAAAAACACTTTAAAAGAAGAGTAAATTTGGAGGACTCACGTTTCTTGATTTTAAGGCAATATCACTACAGTAATCAAACAAGTGAAGTATTGGCAAAGGATACACACATAGATGGATAGAAGAAAACAGAGAACCAAGAAATAGAGCCACACGAATATACCCAACTTATTTTTCACAGAGGTACAAATGCAATTCATTAAAGAAAGAATAGTCCCTTCAACAAATGGTGCTAGAAAAATTGGACATCGTTAGCCAAAAAGAAAGAGGAAGAGGAGGAGGACCTTGATCTTACACAAATATTGACTCAAAGTGGATCATAGATTTAATATAAAATGTAAAACTTGTAGAAGAGAACATAAAGGAGAAAATCTTAATGAGTTCTCACTGGTGTCACCAAAGGCATGATCCATTAAAAAAAAAAAAAAGATAAATTGGACTTTATCAAAATTGAAAACTTTTTCACAACTTACTATGGGTCTCTATTTTAAGTAAAAATTTAAAAAATATAACCGTATTTCTATAAACCAGCAATGAACAAGTGGAATGTGAAATTCAGGAAAAAGTACCATTTATGATTTGTATTATATAGGTCTGTATAGTGATAAACACTAATGAAAAACACCAAAAAGGATCTAAATAAATGGAGATCAAGCTAGGTCTTGACAAGATAATTCCTAAATTTATGTGAAATAACATAGGAACTAGAATAGCCAAAATTATTTGGAAAAGAACAGATCTGAAGAATGCAACCTACATAATTCCAAGACTTACAGCTAAAATAAACCAGAGGATATCTTATTTGTGGAAAGAAAGTAAGTCAATGAAAGATGCTCAACATCTTAATGATTGGAGAAATGCAAACTTAAACTACAAGGACAAGTCAAACCAAACCAAACCAAACAGAGAGTACCATGTGCTGATAAGTATGTTTATAGCAGCTTTATTCATAAGTGCCCAAAACCAGAAACAACTAAAAGGTTCACCAACTTAGATGTAGATAAACTGATTGTAGAGCACCCATTAAATGGAATACTAGTGAAAAATTAAAAATAATAAAAATTGATGTATTCAATAACATGGATGACTCTAAGATGGACCGTGCTAAATGAAATACTCCAGACTCAAAACCCAGTCACTGTATGACTCCATGTATTTGATATTCTGGAAAAGACTATTTAGACAGTTTGACAGTTGTTACCAGGGGCTGGAAGTGGGAAGATTGGATTTATCACAAAGAGCCCAAGGGAACTCTGTAGGGGGTGAGTGAACTGTTTTCCTATATCTTGATTTTGGTGGTGGTTATATGTTGCACGACTGTTATGAACAACCCGAGAACTGTGAATGGCAGCCCAGGGTGTCATCAGAGGCTGATGCAGAGCGCTTGAGAGTTCTCCACATCCTGTCTCTCTCCGACACAGTAATTGTGTGGGCAGGTGACGAGATGACCAAGCCACAGCGTGGACAAGGTCTGGATTGCTGGTGCCACGTGGAGAACGAGCCTGGAGATCAACTTGACTGAAATTTTCCACGTACGATGAGTGAGAAATAAGGCTTTGTGGTGTTGAACCACTGAGACCGTGAGTCTGTTACCCATCTCACTCATTGTTTATGTGTCTAGTTTATAGCGCTAAACTCTGGGGTCTGCCCATCACACATAACCGCCACCTGCCAATTCTGCACGGGCACATCCACTTTTCCTGCTAGAAACACCCTGAAGAGTCATGACATGCTCCGCTCACCACATCCCCACGGCACTAAATAAAGATGTACAGTAGAATGAACTGGTTTTCAGCCACAAAATTCCCCCATCCACTACTCATTCACTTCCCTCAGTAGAGCCTTCACGTGTAATGTGATGACTTGGGTTGTATTTTTATTACAATCATCTAAGAAATTTTTAATAAAGAATTGAAGCTCTGCCTATTGAAGTTCTGATATTAATGCATAAGGAGGCCATTTGGAGATTTCATGTTTCATCCTGTCCTATGCCTTATCGGAATGAATATTTCTCACCACCAGCTCTCCCTGGTATTGATCTAAAAGGGAAAAAGTGAAATACAAGTTAATAAGGGAAAGTACCAGCCTGGGACTTCCAAACTGCCAAAGAATGGGATTCAGTCCTCTAAAATTGAGGAGAATGGCTTCATTTTTAATCTTTTACTTTAAATCCTGTAATATATGTAAAATCAAAATGCTGGGTTGGAGGAGAATATCTACATTTTCATATATATCCACATATGATAAACCATTTACAGAGACTTCAAATTCCACTGCTTATATGCATTTTTCAGAGATAAATACTTGTTACAAAATACATTGAGCAATTTAATAAGGAAATTCCCATTCAATGCTTATTCTCATTTGATCATTTTACTCAATAAAGACAAACTTTTATAAACTAGTTTGTAGTTTATTTGCAAAATGGAAATATAAAATTAATTCTCTATTTTTATTGGACAGTAGAGTCTAAAGTGTTCAGTGGATTTTTCCCCAGTTCTCTGGCGTGGGATACCTGTGTTTATGTTCCAGGAGGCTAATAAAATCTTTAATTATATGGCACATCTGTGATTTAGTTTTTAATCATACTGCAATACTCAAATATCACTAAATAATAAAGCTACAAAAGACATTATTTTCCGCCTCTGATAATTTATATGTAGAATATTTCTTGTCCTCAAACTGTTCCCTTTGAGACAAGCTTCATTGAGAAATAAAGTGTGATAATGAAGAATCTGTAGAAACCTGTGGAACTTTATAGTCCATAGAATTATAGCAAGAATAAGCTAATTGATCCCTAAAAACTGCCTATTTTATATTTTAAATATCTGTCAACCTTCACTTTTCATCCATCTTCAACCCCACCACAGGAGTTCAGTTATCTAACTATTCATCTTAACTTATTTATCCTTTAGACTGACACTAACTTTTTTCTGCCTCTTTTATCTCCACAAGCCAACGAGAGTAAACACTTTAAAGAGTAAATCTGATCGTGCCACCCCTCCTGGCTGTTGTCTGTTGGTTCTCACCCTTTTCCACACCTATCCGACTGAAAAACCCTGGGTGCCCTTGCCAACAAGGTTCCAGGTATTGCACCCAATCTGACGCAGTCTTGCAGGATGAACAAGGTAAAGCAAGAGTAGGCATATTTTTTATTGCAGAGGCAAAAGATAAACGGGTCTTAGCATGCATGAGTGTCTGTGGTGATTGCCTAGACTTTCTTTTCCCGTCTTGGGGCCAGAAGACAGATGTGACATTGGCACCAGCTTCCTAAACTTTGCTAACCTCTATGTTATGGTGCAACTTTACATTTGTAGCATAGCTGGAGAAGGGCAACTGAAAACTAGTGGTTTGGGGATTTTACTCTTTCAGATTTTCCAACAGATTTATTGGTGTTTATTCCCCTCTATGAAATCTCTTCGGCTTGAAATACATAGACTGTTTTCTATTTTCTGACTTAACTCTGACTAATATGCCTACTACTTAAATTTCTCAGTGGCTTTCTAGTGCTATACGAATGAAGGAAAAACTCCTCTACGTGGTTCTGGTCCAGCCTCATCTTGTACCAGCCACCCATGTTTTGGGATTTTATAGCTGCTTATGTCTTCAAAAAGGCCATGAACTCAGTTCTAGTTTTCTGATATCTGGTAATGATCAGCATGCCTAATCCTTCTGAATGCTGAAATAGATCACTGCTTTTTAACATCCTCATTTACAGCTTACCCTTTACAAATGCCTCTAATGATGCTGCCAGCATTTTCTTTTTAATAGCTCTCTGATAAGAACTAATGATTTCCTAAGTACAAACTTGGCCTTCAAAGTCAAATAGCTGCTGTACATTTTCTCCTACATATGTTGTGGACATATGTTTAGGATGCTTGTTGCTTTCATAAAACACC
Organism: Pseudorca crassidens; assembly: GCF_039906515.1. Classification (NCBI taxonomy): domain Eukaryota; kingdom Metazoa; phylum Chordata; class Mammalia; order Artiodactyla; family Delphinidae; genus Pseudorca; species Pseudorca crassidens. The sequence goes on from NC_090299.1 coordinate 152,696,577, forward strand.
ACTCTCACAAACTGTTATGCATCTAAGTTATCACTTCCCCTCTAAACCGCCTCCAAACATGACCAGTCACAATCTTATCCACTGAGACTTCTTGAAGGTGATTTATTTAAACTTTGCTGATGCTCCCAACCAGATGTATATTCTTCTTGACTTAATTACATATAAAATTTGTCATATGGATGCTATAACCCTTTATTGAGGTTTCTAGGTGGATTCCTCTTGTCAAAAAACCCAGTACAAGGGAAGCTAGTATCCTTTGTCCTGAGAAAATATTCTGATGCAATAACAAAAATGTATAATCTAAAAAAAAAAGTAAGATGTAAAGTAACTTCACTAATCAGATATTTTCAAGATTGTCAAAGGTAAAAATTGGTGGAGAAAATATACCCCAGTCCTTGCAAAAGAACCCCCTCCACAATATATTGGGATCCATGCCTCTCACTTATAAATATTTAATATCTTATCAAGAAAAATCATATGCAGGACTTCTCTGGAGGTCCAGTGGTTAAGACTCTGCTTTCCCAATGCCAGGGGCATGGGTTAGATCCCTGGCCAGGGAACTAAGATCCCTCATGCCACACGGAGAAAAAAAATAATTATATGAAAAGCAATAATTAGTTGAAGGTGCAGCAGGGTACCAGTCTTAAGTAAAGTTCATTGTTATCCCAATGTACTTGACTGACATGTTTTGCATAAGACATTAATACTGGACTTTCCTGGTGGTGCAGTGGTTAAGAATCCACCTGCCAATGCAGGTGACACAGGTTCAAACCCTGCTCCAGAAAGATTCCACATGCTGTGGAGCAACTAAGCTCATGTGCTGCAACTACTGAGCCTGCACTCTAGAGCCCACGAGCCACAACTACTGAAGCCCGTGCACCTAGAGCCTCTGCTCTGCAACAAAAGAAGCCACTGCAATGAGAAGCCCGCGCACCGCAACGAAGAGTAGCCCTGCTCACCACAACTAGAGAAAGCCCGCACACAGCAACCAAGACCCAATGCAGCCTAAATAAATAAATTTATTTAAAAAAGACATTAATACTTGTAAATTGAATTAAAAAGTTTTCAGGTTATATGACATTGTTTTATTCTGAAAATAGCTCTATAAACTATAATATACATATAAATGTAGTATTATATTGTATACAGTGTTATTATACTGTACATAGTATTATTATGTTATATACAGTATACATAATATATAGGAAAAATACCTGAGGTCTAGAATATTTAAATGACTTAAGGTCAAATATTTTTGGGGATTAAGTCAAGTTCTTCTCATTCGTATTTGGTTCACAATGTAGTCTGACAAACTGGTTGACTGAATATAATACCACTGGATAAAGTATTATAAAATTTGAAGTTTTAAAAAATTTCCTTTATGCTTTTTCTATGGCAATGAGAATGGTCCAAATGGCCCATTTCCTAGGAAGACAAATTTGCTACCATCGGGGAACGTAGTCACTGCGATTCAAACGTATGGGTTGAAGCTCTATCAACAGTAAGCATCTACTCTTCAGTTATAAAATGAAATATTTGAGATCCAGGTAGATTCAAACATAAAAGCTTTTAAGAGTGAAAAAAAATCTATTTCTTGAACTACCAGGGAAATAATGAAGCTAAACTCACTAAAATTTCAGTAATGGAATCCAATTCTAGTTGTTCCATGTAATCAGACTCATAAACCAAGTGAAGTACTATCACAAAATGAATAAGTGAATAAACTATGGAATGAATAAGCGACATGGTCTTGAAATTTTCCTACAGTTGGAAAACGACACTTGAACATTTTCGATTTTGTAGTTTTACCAGTGAGGTGGCTGCTTTATTAAGCTTTGCTTCTGGCTGAGTGTGCAAGGGAAAGGAGAGTGGCAGGGGGACAGCTTTTATTTCTGCAGAGACGTTGGCAAAAAGAGAAAGCGGGGGATAGAAAATTACTAGTTAGGTACTGTCCATCCTGTTTGTGAAAAAGTTCTCTTTTTCAAATGAATGGCAGGGAGACTTCTTTTTTTTTCCCCTAAATTTTCTAGCATGTAGTTTCAATGTATTCTGACATTTATTTTAACAAATCTTAAATGTATAAGAGTTTTATGCAAAATCCTTCTGTGTTCAAGTCCCTCTAAATACTGTGTTTATTTCTTTTGCTGTACTTCCTCATGCTGGCATTCAGCTCTGCTCTAGTTTGCATTATGTCCCTTGTTTGAGGCCCCTAGAGTCATTTAAAAGAGATGTTGACTTGTCCTTTTTCTGATACACAGCATTCTTTTAGGTGGCTAACTCCATTTTATGCTGCATAAATTTCTTAATAAAATACCCTTTGTTTTACCACTTATATTTTATGTGCTCTAAGAATGGGCTTATACACTATACAGATGTACAGAATATACAATAATTAGTACAATAAATAATAAAATATTTTTCCTTTACAGCTGATCTAACATCCTTTAAAGAGCTAGCCTTATTGATCCACGGTGGTTATATAGAGTCATGCCTGTATTCTCAGTTAACTGAGAACAAGTGGTTAAAAAGAGACTGTATAGTGATGAAAAATCACGATGGAAAATCGACAGCTGTTTTATGCATTGCGCAGGAGGATGCATAAATTTAATGAAAAAGTAAGATGTACCTTTGTACCTATTGTAGAAGGCAGTTAAACCATAAAACAATGTAAAGTATCTGCAAAGCCTAAACACATTATTTTTAAAATTATCAATCATCACGTTTTACTGTTTTATTTCCCTACAAACATGGAGTTAATGTTTGCTTTTAAAGATGGTCTTCAAAATAAGTATTAGTCTTATGCCTAATACACACAATTCTTAAATAAGAACACACACACACACACACACACACACACACACACACACACTAAACCAAGTGATACAGAGTTCATTCCAAGGAAAATGCCATTTATTTTCTGGAAGTCCGCATTTGGCACAATCAAAAATGATATAAGCATAGACATTTCCATAAATATTGGCCGTTAGGGAAATAGTATTATTTAGAAATGCAAAAATGTACTTTCCCCAGAAGTGTTTTCTGAATATTCAAATGAAAATGTCAAGTACTAAAATAAGAGGAATAAAAGTGTCACGTAGCCAACTTCAGGGAGTAGACACTGAAACCAAGCAGGACTCTGCTGGGTCTTCCCAGGGACAGACCCCCTGTCCCCTACTTCTTGTTTGTAGAAAAGCTTTAGCCTCCTAGGCCTTCCCCAAGTTCAAAAGCGCAAACTTAACCAGAGAAGTGAGAAAATGGAAACAAAGGAAAACAGTCGAGCAGACAAAATAATAAGAGTTTAGCCATAAAACAAAGTCAGGGACCTTTAGTTCTTCCTCAAGCGTTGTAGATAACATCCTGAGCCATGTCCTTGAGCTGTTTTGCAGATACTGAAACTGCCACCAGGTGGAGGATGTTAACTGCATGCTGACCACCAGCTGGTAGACCATAAACCAGTTGGAACAGAAGGTTGATGATACTGACCCCCGAAATACCACTCAGCTACTTCGCCACCGACCAATCAGAAAATGTGCATGAGCTGAGCCTCTCCCTCTCACTGTGTTTAAAAACCCTTCCCTGAAAGCCATCAGGGAGTTCAGGTCTTTTGAGCATGAGGTGCCTGTTCTCCCTTGCTTGGGCCCACATTTCTCTTTGGCTATGTGCTTACTCCACACACTATCATGCATTTCTTTTGTTTAAGTAACGAGAAGTAAGAAGAAGGGAGATAGACATCAGGGCAGAGAGAGGTGGCAGCATGCAGCCTTCTGCCTGCCCACCACCTGGTTTGGTGAGGGTGGATGGTTCCCCGTGGGCTCAGTGGTCAAGAGCAGTAGGTGAGGCTGAGATGCCTAGCTGGTACCCCGCCTAAAAGCACCAAGCAGCAAGAGATGGTGTGCTGGGCTGCCAACGGCAGGGGCTGGAAAAGGGGGAAGAACTTCCACTGGAGTGAATTTCCACGTTAAGGAGCTGTGCCGTGTGGAGGCTTCTTACAGTTCATTCTGAAATAATTCATATTTGGCATTATAGGGAGCTGTCATGTGAGCGCCTGACACGCATGGGGCAATGTGAGGCCGCCAGTGCACAGGAGCATGGGAAACGTACACCATGTATATGGCGGCTCCTGTCCCCTTTATTTCTTCTGTCCCTCCTGATTCTTCTGAACCACAGCAGCTAAGAACGTCTTTTACATGCTGGGTTTCAGCGTACATTTGTGTTTTGAGAAGGGGTGCCATGAATACATTTTCAAAAATATATTAAAAATTACAGAATTCATTTTCTTTAAGCAGCCCAGTCCACAATCATACAGTTCTACACAGCTGGAAATCGTGGAGAGTTGGGAGAGATGTGTAAGAACTCAACAATTTATATAGAGAAAGGTATGGTTGTTAGAGGGATGGACTCACCTCCAGCTTTTTACCCTGTCATAGCCACATGTATGTGGGTTGGTGTGTATATACACACATATATACACACACATATATATATGCAGCACATATGTGCAATATTATATAAACATACAATCTATGTTGGGTTATGATTCAGAGAAGGGATGAATGTTTAGCAAGAATACTAGTTTTATTTTTTTTTGCAAAAATTTTTAAAATTAAGGTTATTGCTTTAAGTGGTGGTGTCAGCTACAAAAGGATAACTGTCTCCATTGCATGAAATGTACAACTTATAAGAATTATAGAGATGAATGAAACAAAAGCTTTCATTTACTAATAAATATACTTTGGCCACATCTTAGTCCTGTCAAAGCTCTTTACAGTTACATTTTCATCTTAGCTCTGTGACAGTATTCTGTGTGTATATTTTGCATATATTGAACATATAAGTAGGGACAGAGATTCATCCTAAAGTAGTCAAAAGATGTCTACAATCAGAGATATAAAATATGAAATTTTACAGTTTGATTAGAGACAGGTCAATGATTCTCTTGTTTTTAAAAAATATGACACAAATGTATTCTATTTTCATATTTGTGCATCTTATTTGAATTGATTTTTGTTCCATATAATATTATAGCAATATGTCAAACATGTGTTGATATAGTCACTTAAAAAGTGTCTAGATATAGCACAGGGACCTCTACTCAATGCTCTGTGGTGACCTAAATGGGAAGGAAATCCAAAAAAGAGGGAATATGTGTATATGTATAGCTGATTCACTTTGCTGTACAGCAGGAACTAACACAACATTGTAAAACAACTATAGTCCAATAAAAATTAATTTTAACCTATAGAATAGAAGAAAATATTTGAAAACCATACATCAGATAAGGAGTGAATTTCCAATATATATATAGGGAACTCCTATAACATGAGCAAAAATCTAATAACCTGATTAAAAATGGGGCTAACAGAAACTGACAAAGCAGTGTAAGCAAGTATACACCAATGAAAAAATAAGTGTTTAAATTTTAACTGACTTTTACAGTTGTTTGAGCACAGGGATATGTCCTCAATAACTAAAAAATAAAAATACATGTTCTCATAGAAAAAAAATTGGGTTAACAACTTGACTAGACATTCTATACAGAAGGCATACCCACGTCCAGAGATATATGAAAATATTTTGAATATCACCAACACTGGAGAGACCACAAATCAAAACCACAATAAGATATCACCTCACACATGTTAGTATGGTTACTATAAAAAACAAAAAAAAAGAATGAAAGAAAAGAAAAAAAATAATTAGTGTTGAAAAGAACATGAAGAAATTAAAACCCTTGTGGACTGTTAATGGGAATAAAAAATTGGGCCATTGCTATGAAAAACAGTATGGAGATATCCTGAAAAATTAAAAATAGAACTACCAAATGATCTAGTAACTCCATCTCTCGGTGTTTATCCAAAAGAAATGAAATCAGGATCTCAAAGAGATATTAGCTCTCCAGTGTTCATTGCAGTAGTGGTCACAATAGCCAGGATGCAGAAATAATCAAAATGTCCATTGACGTATGAATAGATAAAAAATTGTGTTGTATACTAATACATACCATGGACTGTTATTCAGCATTCAAAAAAGAAGGAAAGTCTGACATATGCAACAACATGGCTGAATAGGAGGACATTATGCTAAACGAAATGAGTCAGTCACGGAAGGACAAATAATGTACGACTCCAGTTATATGAGGAATCTAAGACAGACACATATAATCAGAGTTCAATAATGGTTACCAAGGGCTGGGGAGGGGAAAATGGAGTTTCTATCAACCGGTGTAACATCTCAATTATGCAGGATGAATAAGTTCTACATATAAAATTAACACGCAGAAATAAATAGCCTTCACATAGTAACTGGTTAGAAGGTACAACAGAAGAGAAAATCTTCCTTAAAAATAAACAAAACTACAAAATGATTCATCATAATCCTAACCAGAACTGATCAAAACCACTTCCACTTACAGAAAGGTACTTTGCACTTACAGAAAATTGTAAAAGTAATACATTTGTCTTTCCCTCAGCCACTCCCCATGTTACCTATTGCCTGACTATAATACAATTATCAGAACCAGAAAATTAACATTGAAACAATATCATCAGCTAAAGATTCTATTCAGATCTCACCAGCTTCTCCACTGATGTCCTTCTATCTTCCCAAGTCGTCATTCAGGCGTCTCCACTGGGTTTAATCTTTATTTCCCCTGTCTCCTGCATTCTGACATCCCCAAGGCTTTCTTGTCTTTCACAGTCTTGATATCTTTGAAAAGTATTGGTCAGCTATTTTGCTAAACATGCCTCAATTTGTGTTTGTCTCGTGTTTTCTCATGACTGGAGGTTATACATTTTTGACAGGAGTATATGGAATTGGTATTGTATCCTCAGTGTATCATATTTTCAGTTTCATTATATCAGTGTCTTATTTTTGCTGATGTTGACCTGGGTTACCTGACTTTCCCCCCTGTCAAGTTTCTGCCAGCTGTAGGAAAAGTCTCTTTTTCACCGTCAAGTTTTTATCTTTTCCCCTGAACTTAGTGGATATCTTGGAGGAGATTCTGGTTCTTCTCAGATGTGCACTCACTGGTTCTAGCCTTGTTAATGGTGTTGGGAACCTCAATAACCATGTAGAAAAATAAAAAAATTCAGAAAAACACCAAAAATCTTTAGAAAAATAGTCACCAAGCATGAATGAACAATGCTTCTTGTTTCAAACGGATTTTCTCTGGCTCTTCCTGAACACTTTCTGAGGAATCATGGACCTCTTCGATTTCTGAGGAGGAAGGACTCTCTACTATCACAGTCACGGGAAATTCTGATGGACCTGCTGCTTTTTGCATGTTCTGCAGTACGCCACGGCCGGAAACCAGACACACCAGGTGGTAGAGGTTCAGGACCATAACATTCTTTACCAGCAGAGTGTTTCCTTCTATTACTTACAGGTTGCTTTGCGGCCAAGCCAATTCTAATAGTAGCTTTTCCTTTTCGATAACTTCCCAAAATTAGAGTTCTCTTTTTTTGTCTAGCAGCTTTGCATGGTTCCCTCATGATGGAGCAGTTATACACTGGTACTCTGATTTGGCACTCCTTCCATCTGGAGAACTTTTATGATAACTGCTTTCATCACAGAATGATGTTTGTTTACGTAGTTAAGTCTCTCTCTCTCGGAACTAGCCCACTTAGCTCCAGGTTCCTTAGCGCACCCGACGTACTTGCACAGCATTCATGAGCTTTACACGACTGGAAGGTCACATCTTTATTTCTTATTGCAGGAACATAACTTCTGTAAACTTTATTTCTATCACAACCTGTCTCGCCAAGCCATGGCTGGAAGAAGCTCTGGATACAGATCACGGGCAGAGGGTGCTCAAGAACAGCGTCCTGTCCACCCCACGGAGGCAGTCGGCATTGAAGTCCAGCAGGCCCTCCCGCAGGGAAGCGCGAACAGCGGACAGAGGCACCGAGCCCTGCAGCGCGCACTGGTCCTCACGGCGTCAGAAGTCGGCCACGCTGCCGCGGTGCGGCTTCACCGAGTGATCATGGCTGGAGCGCGGCCTCAGGGACGCTGGCTGCGGACATGAAGCCCACACCTGCCAGGGGACCCTGGCTCGCCTCCCGGCCCCTCGGGGGCCGTAGCGTGCACAGGACCCGCGTCGCAGGCAGAAGACGCAGGGCCATGGGCCCCAGCTAGGCGGCCCCTCCATGCCGCGCTCCGGAGCCCCTGCATCGCCGTCTGTTGGTGCCGGCTTCAATGCCCTCCGTGCCGCAGGGCTCTAATTCTACATTTTCTTGATCATACACATTTATTTCATGATATCCAATTGTAGTGGGCTGAAAATATTTGAACACGTGATTGCTATTATATTATGAAGGAAACTCATTCTATTAAGTAGGAATGTGTCTTAAAGTATTTGTATTTGACAATATTGTGATTTAGAGAATTTCTCTGATATCTAATATTCTATTTCTTTTTCACTCTGAAGTTCAGAGAGAAGTTCCCTATTTCACCACCTGCATACGGCCAGGTAGCCATGAAGGAGAAGAGAGCCTTGTTCTCTGGAGAGAAACCATCATAAGAAAGGAGGGAGCACGGGGCTGAAAGAGGGTATTAAGAGAAAAACTGTACAATAACCCATGGGACCACATGGTCCTCCCCTGCCTTCATGGCTGAAATTAAATAAGATCCTGGCCTTTTCCTGGGAGTGGTCAGTATCCAATAGCTAATTTAGAGATACAAAGACTGGACTGCTTACACCCAAATCAAGGTGAATCTGGAGGCCACCTTAGCCTCAGCCCAGACTGTGAATTGCCAGCCCAGGGGATTCTCTGAAGGACAGAGGGGCCCATATGGAGAGTTTTAGAAAGATTCTCTTCTGCTGCAGTCACAGCATCGTTGGAGCTGAAAATTAGGTCCAGCATATTTCATTCTATGGCCTCTTTAAAAAGGAATGCCTAATCCAATGTCATAAAAGTATCTTCCTGTTTTTATTTTCTCTGTTTTATTTCTTTTATTGTTTTACTTAGCACCTTTACATCTCTGATCTCTTTCAAATTAACATGGTAAGAGGTAAGGGTCCTGCCTCATTTTTGTTCCTATGGATTTTCTATTTGACTAGTGCCATTTATCGAAGAGATCATCACATTTCCACTTCACTGTACTGTTTTATTTATGCTTATTAAAAAGTATCAAACACATCTATAAGCCAAGTATCAATATTATCATTTTTTCTTAAATGCGCAAGCTGTGGATCAGGAAGGTGAAGGACACACGTAACCAGTCAGGAGAAAAGAAACCACTCCGAGATCTTTTGGCTGCTGAATCGGTATTTTTCTACCTTGACTGATTGTTGGGATATTCTATTACCTCAACATAAATGTATTTGTTAAACAAATAAATGACTACATCAGTGAGTATGCTACAGATACAAGGAAACTTCTGAATGAAATGAAAAGAAATAGTGTCTCTCACAACTTGTTTCTGCCACAAAATGGGAGCATGTCTTAGAACTGTGTATGCCAGAGGGGTGTGTATGTATGTGTGTGCGTGTGTGTCTCGGAGGACACCGGGAATGAGCTTTTCAAGATAGCCTGGGGAGGTTCTCTTGAGAATAAAGTGCTATTTCATGGCAAATGTTTTATAGAAGTAGAGGCATTGTCCTAGATGACAAGAAAGTAAGAGTATGGGAAAAATATATCTTATGATGAATTGTTCAGAGTACATAAGGAAAAGTTAATGATCTTTCAATTGCAACACAAACACACAGAAAGGTAAAGTCTAGTTAATACATCATTCTGTAACATACAGCCCATAGTGTCACAAAAACTAGATGGAGTATTTAATAGAGAGCTTAAGATCACAAAACTATTTCTTAAAAATGTTTGAACTACACTGAAAGCAAACATTCACTGTACATATTTTACTAGCTAAAATTTTAATAACAGCATGATTTTTTTAAAAAAGCCCTATCATTTCAGTTCTTTGTGTTCTCATACCAGTATATTGATGAGACTTTATACCCAGAGCTGCTAAGGAATCACTTACACTGGATTCCTCAGGAATTGCTGATCTTCATCCCTGGCTTCCTTTGTTCTTGTTTCAAAAACTGTAACAATGTTTTTCTGGCATCTCTTAGTGCTTTCAGACTTTTCATGTTATGCACTGAAAAGATTTTTTCAAAATTCACCTCCAAACCAAGTCTTTAATCCTTTGTCTTTCCTATTTTTTTTTTTTCTATACTCTTCACTGAATGTGGGACTCCTGGTTGAGGTGTGTGGACCTCAAGAACACATCATCAATTTGTGTGGCACTATGGCATCTTTCTCGCTGAGAAGCTGACCCTACACCCAGGGCCTTTGGTAGTATCAGCATTGTTCTCTGCTGTACTGATCAAAGGTCATATTTGACTCTCTCAGAAAGAATCCCCTCTGACTGGATTCTAAGCTGAAACTGCATTCCCTGTCGTACAACTCAACAGCACTCTCTGTGTAACAGTTTATTTGTTATGAGACTCAGATATGTATATTTGACGTTAATTAATGTTTACTGCCCAGTAGAAAGATTTTAAAATTTACAAGCTGTATGCATTAACTTGTTTTTATATTTCCAAATCTCCCATCTCAGTAATACTATTAACAGCAACAATAATGAAAAAATGCGTTCTTTGTAATGTCTCCAAGTCCAGTGGGATGATGTATTTCTGAAGTTTTATGTTATTAAACCAATGCTCGTGATGATTATGTGGTAAGCTCACTTCAATGCCCTAGTTTTTTATTGTCATCTTCTCTGAAGAACCCTAAGCACTAAAGTAGAAATGATCAGGTAGCTGAGGGTGTAGTGAAGAAAGGTAGTTCAGGCTATGGGAATTTTGTCTACCCAGCGGGTTTATAAAGCACACACTCAGGTAATAATGTTATTGGTAAAGCAAATGAAAGTGTCAGAGAGAATATGCAGGGAAGTCATTGTCAACTGGTTTGTGATACTAATGGGAACAATTAAAAGAGAAAAGAACCATTCAAATGAGAATAAACCTAAGTATTCCAAATAAAAATCCAACTAAAGGAGTACTTACTAGAGATAAAACACATTCGGCAGAAATATAACTATACTTCCTGTTCATTCTGAAAAAAAGATGCTAATTGCTAATGCTTACAACTTGGGGCAAGTGACTAGATGGATTCCCAGAATAAACACACAGAGAGAAAGATAAAGTGTTGCATTATATTAAGAAAGTTACCAAAGCATGGTTTACCCTTCAAAGTACTTGCAACCATAGTTTGGTCTCCTAATAACTCCAGACAATAGCTGAGATTAACACAGAGCTAAGGGGGAAGAAAGTCATCCTTTGCATATTGGGGCACTCAAAATTAGCACCAAAAGCTGGGTAGCTTCTTTCTCTCTTTCTTTTTTTCTTCAGAGTGGAAAAATATATTCGATGTCTATCCATAATTACAACTTAAAAATTCAGATTTGACTTTAGTTCAAATTGTCTAAAAACATGTATCTAGATCTTGCTATATCTAAACATATTTTAGGCCAAAATTAAAGACAATTTGAAGGGAAATTAGGGAGATGAAAGATAAAGGAAAGTGGTTTAGCTCGAGAACACCTGAAAACGTGTTGAAGCATCTCTATGGGTATGTAGAAATTTCTCTTCCTAAGAAGGGAGAAGAGTCAGAAGAAAGATGATTTTTCTAGGGAATAATTTGGTTCAAAAATAAGAAATGACCTAGAAGAATGTTTTCTGGGAATAAAAAGCCTACCTATGAAGCAGTATTTGATATTTAGTGAGACAGAACCAGGAAACGTCCTAGAGGTGGTTCACAATTGCCAGAAATTGGCTTTTATATATTTGCCTCCAGAAGTAGATATTTTCTTCTTGTGTGACTTTGTGTAGGTCCCACTCCCCCATCTGAAAGTAGGGCATTTCTATGAAACCTTTTGTAAACCAAAATGGTGTAAAGTGAGGTCGAAATTACCTTAGGAGGGCTCTTGCTAACGGATACACAAAATAAATGGAGTTAAACTCCGGTGCTCACAGACACAGTTCAAAGCTAAGATGGCTGGATGCTGAGATGCTGAGAGGAGCTCTTGGGGAAGGGGTTTGGCGATGCCACTGTCACAGCTTCGGGGGTGTGCTACCTCTGTAATGGCTCAGCTGGCCACAAAACAAATGCTATTATTTTCCCTTTCCATCACTTGTTTTTTTTTTGGAAAAATCAAAAATCCTCTTTGAATTTCTTTCAGTTAGCAAAATAGGAACTAATGTAGGATCTTCATAAAAGTGAAATGGTGTAAAACGAACTTTCGAAAAATGGGGGATACCTGTATTTAGAAATACCAGGTGGCTTGCTCTTAGACGTTATAGCTAATAATGATAACATGAAGGAAGACAGGAGAAATTCCACAATCCTCTCTTGAAGCAGAGCAAGACCCTATGGGGCTTTCGCAGTACAGATCCCTTCAAGTCCTCTGCCTACCTCTTCTCCATGGAATAACTTTAGTCAAAGAATAAGTTTAACCAGAGAACTGAGAAAGTGCAGGAACGGGGAGTTAGTCAACAAGACAAAATAATAATAGTTGAGTCATTCAACAAAGTCCAGGACCTTTAGTTCCTCCTCGGTATTCTGAGCCACATCCTGTGAGCTCTCTTGTAGATATTGAAACCCACCAGATGGAAGAAGTTAACTACATGATGACCAGACTGTAGCCATGACATAAGCTGCTGCAATTCCAAGAACTGGCCTCAAAGAAATGGGAACAAACCGACCCTGGAACTGAAGACTAACTACTTAAAACAATCAAGATGACACTGATCAGATCACTGCATGACCAATTTCAAGATGACGGTCAGAGCTGACTGTGCTGTTTCTGCCGGTAGCCCTCTCCTTCCACCTATACACCCCTGAGACTCCACTTTGAGAGCTCTTGCCCACTGATCGGCAGTAGGGAAATTGGCCTTTGGGCGTGAATCCACCCTCTTCCCCAGTTGCTGGCCTCTGGAATACAGCAACTTTCCTTTCTACCAATACCTGTCTCTTGAGGAGTACTGGCTTTGAGGGGCAAGCTACCAGGCCTGAGTTTCGGTAACACTTTAACTCAGTTTCCAACTCTATGGCATCTGGATACAAATACCTACAACTGACCAAACTGGGGTTCATATAGCTATATACCTAAAAATATTTTAAAACTCTAATAAAGAAAATAATAAATAAAGAGAGAGGCAATAAGACAAATGACTGAAATCTACTGTTCACTGTCACAATTTGATTGGACAATGGGTGGCTTAAGAAGGAAGCTGCACGTGTACATGAGGTGTCACTTGCTCCACCCCCAACACACCTTCAAGCCTCTTACTTCTCAAAAGCAGGATGGGCTCCAGACTGTTACTCCACAAACTCATTGAGAAATTAATGAAATCTAGGAAAGAAAATTTATTCTAATCCTCCTTTGTTACCAATGAGGACATAGGAGTTCCATATAGCATATATCACCTGTAGAAAGTTACACAGCTTGCTACAGGCCAAACATATACTAGAATATTGAATCTTTGCAAATATGTTGGCTTTTTTATACCTTTGCTTTGAAAATGTGTATAAATGACTCTCAGGTCATTGTTGTTATCACCTTGCTTATTCTGTCTCTCCCTTTTAACAACCCTTATGTATTTATCCATGACAAACCTTTTCTTGGGGCTTTCTGCCTGGTGGGAATATAATGAGAAATCATGTCTATAATTAATCGTATTTTCTCTTTACTTATCAAAAAACATAAACTTTAATTGTACATAGTTGTTTTACTAGAGAAGCTCTTAAGGTTTAGATTACTTAAGATTTGGTGTGTATATAAGGACAGCATTTGAAGTTGAAACAGGAAGGTTTATAAAGTCAAATGCAGCTTGTAAAATCACTTTGAATTTCCTTATGTCTATTTTCATACATTGTGTGTTTATGTTAATTGGTTCTTGATAATTTTTATTTATGTCAGGAACCATAACCTGTATATATAGAATCGCAAAATATCTATATTGAATTGTGAAATGTCTAGAGACTCTTAATAGCTCTCAGTGGCTCTGAGATCCTGGATGGGTTGACTTTACCCCTTAGATTTTGCATTTGAAAAATGGGAAAATCGTACCTCCCTTATCAGATTGTGTTAAGTATTTAAAATCTTGAGATATATATATATATATATATATATATATATATAGCACTTAAAATACGGGTGGGCACAGTAAGCTCTACAAAGTGTTTGCTATTGATATTATTATCATCATTAATAACTTTTTAGGCTTTAAGACTGATATTCCAGATTTATTAAAGATTATATTTTCCATTCTTACATTTATTTCCTGTTTCTCTCTCACAGTTAACATATTATTTTGCTATATCATATTCATAGTGTAAGTAATTCTATACCCCACTAGAATAGGGCAGATTCTACATAAAAATGAAATAAATTTCCTAAAAACAAAACTATAGAAGATAGTGGGCCAGAGATTAGCATGGCACTTGGCACATGCAAAAACGAGGAAGCTTAACTGGTGAGATGGGTTGTGGTCTAAAACACATCAAGCCATAACACATAAAACCTACAATAATAATATTGTCTAAACTAGTATAAGTAAGCACTAAAACACAGGAATCTTTTCTGAAAATCTTAGTTCTTCCTTGAAAATTCAGGAATTTATAATAAGGACTAACAACCTTTCTTATATCGTTGTACTTAAGACAAGTATCCATATTGAACTGAGCAATTTACTTCAGGCTGAGAGAAAAGTACAATTCTTAAATTTTACTCTTGTCTCTCATTTATCTTATTGTATATTTTAGTTTTACTGTTGGCTTTAATGTATACTTAAACATAGTCAAAAATGATTGGTTCAATTTCCATGCATCTTAAAAACAAATTTAAATATGTGAATTAAGGAGTGGTATAACTACAAGGATAAGTTGGCACATGTTCTATTACACAGAAGATTCTAACACAATTGTTTCAGTAAATAAGTCAAGCAGACAAAAAAGACTAAAAATTATATACAATTTGATAAACATAATAATAAGCTCAATTTACTAGACATAGTTGATGCATATTTTATATATAATACATATTTTTCTTCAGCAAAGACAAAATATTTTTTCAACATTACATGAACCAGATAGAGAAAAAATTCTAAGAAATTAGTATAACAGAACCATGGACATGGATCACAATGAAATTAAGTTCCTAATAAATAACAATAACAATGACAAAACTAAAATTCCAATGTATTTAGCACTATAAAGAACACAATAATATATGAGTCAAATAAGAAGTGATAGATGAATAATGATGAATACACAACATATCAAATATTTTGTGATTCAGATAAATTAGCAATTGAAGGAAATATGTAACCTTAAGTGTCAGAAAAGAATAAAGGCTAAAATTAAATTGAGCAAGCACTTACCTGAATATGAATCCAAGAAAAGTAGAATAGAGACAATAATTATAATAGCAGAAATTAATAAAATAGAAAGCAAAGAACAAGCAGATCATTAACCGGGACAAAAATTAAGATTTTTTTAAGTTTAGTAAATTTTAAAATTCTAACAAGAATAATCAAGCAAAGACACAGAATGCACATATGACCAACAGTGTGAATTAAAAGTGAGATACAACTAAATAATGAAAAAAATACAAAAACAATAAGGGGATGCTATAAAATACTTTGTCACAATAAATTTTTAAATGTAAACAGATAACTAGACACATATAATTTTAGACGACTCCAGAAAAAAATAAACCCAAAAACATGAACACCACTTCAACGTGAAAAGGATGAACAATAATTTAAATTTTTACAAAAGGTAACACTGGCATCTTTTCAAGGAAGCCATCTTTCCAATTTTACCTTCCCAGAAATGAGAAAAATTCAGCCCATTTTAGTAGGTTTCAACAGGAAAAGATAAAGCAAAAAAAGCTTAAATTTTTTTAAATTTTAACAGGCCAATTTTATTTAGGGACATAGATGAAAAATCATCAAGAAAATATTAGCATACTGTATCTAGAAATTTATTAAAATATACCATGAATGAAATGAAATTATTAGAAGCCTGCAAGTTGGGATCAAACAATCTTAATATATTGTGCTAGACAGTATTATTTTTCCTATCTATTGATTGCCTCAACTTGGAAGACAGTTATACATCCTCATCCCAGCCTTAGACATGTAGTTTGCCTTAGGTAATGAAATGTAAGTTCAGTGACAGGCAGAAACTTCAAGAGGCACCATGGGCTTCCTTATGGTTATTTTTCTTTCCTTCCTAAAACCAGCAATGTTTAAGATAGAAGCTGTTCCACCAGCACAGATCTTGGACTGAAGACAGTGTGGATTAGGACTGCAGCCAACCTGCAATGGGCACTAGCACGAACAAGAAAGCAGCCTTTGTTGTTCTAAGCTACTGAGCTTTGGGGGTTATTTGTTATTGCAGCTTAATCTAACCTATCCTGACTGATTTAGTAACTATATCACATTAACAACTTAGAAATGAAAATTTAAACGAACCACCCAATTTTTCTGTAACAGCTTGCAGTAAAATTCAACACCTATTAATGATAAAAAAATTAACAGTAAAATAAAAGGAAACATCCTTACTTCAACTAGGGGAGCCTAACAAAATCAATAGAAAAAATAATTGTAAAATGTTAGAAACAGTCTATTTAACATTGGGAAGGAGAAAAGTATGCTTATTATATAAATACACAAATAATATATATAATTGTATATGAATATATTACTTATTGTATTGTAGTTCCTAGTCATCACAAAAAGCTAAAGAAATAAAAACAAAATAAGTATTGGAAAAGAAGAAAAATAACTCTCGTTAGTTACAGTGATATATTTGCTTACATAAAAACTCCTAAATAATCTATACAGTATCAGAATTAACATGAGTGTTTAAAATGAGACAAACTACATAAAAACTGACTGTATTTCTACAGACCAGTAGCAAAGAGAAAATCTTTAAATTAAATATATAATGTAAATAGCAAAACATTGTAAAATCATCTAGAAATAATATTTAAGAAATGGTATAAGATATTTTTAACAATAGCTATAGAAGTAACTGAAAACGATTTGAAAAGACCTAAACCGAACAGGGAGAAACACACCATTTTCTTGAGTATCATCAATAGGCCATTTTGTTTCACATTGATATATAAATAAAATGCAATTCTGATTAGAATTCTAACATTATTTGAGTGGGACTTAATAAGACTGATCTAAAATTTATATGACAAAGTAAAGGGCTCAGACTATACAAAATATTCATGGAGAATGGCATATTGGAAAGACATGCTTGCTGTACATGAATGCTTATTACAGAGCTATAATAATTCAGAGTATATGCTATTGACATAAAGATAAAGAAGAGGTAAACTGAACAGAGGGTTGACCATAGAAATATTTCTGCATATGTATGAATACATCATTTGTTAGAGTCATTGTAGCCCAGTGAGAAAAGTTTTCTTTAAGTAGTAGTCTGATTAGTGATTATACTTATCAAAAATAAACACAAAGGATTCATATTTCATACCATGAACAAAATTCACTTTCAGGAAAATTAAACACCTACATGTGAAAAAAAAAACACTCAGGAATTTCATTTAATGATGTACTTAAGGTCCTAGAAAATGTCTGGAACATAATTGGTAATCAATAAATTATTTGAATAAATATGGGATTCTATGAAATCAGAGTAATGAATGATTCCACAAAACACTTGTCTATAATAAACCATAAAGGAAATTCTGATAAGTTAAAGTAAAAATTTCTGTTCATCAAAGACACCATTAAAAATTATCAAAACATAAACCACAAACTGGGAGAAAATATTCTCATCAAAGGTACATTAAAATGTTAGTATTTGGAATATATAAAGGATGCTGACAAATCAGTAAGAAAATAACAGACATCTCAATTTAAAAAAAATTGAAAAGACATGAAAAGGCATATGGTGAAGAGACAATAGAAATCACCAGTAAACATATGGACAGGAGGGAAGATATCTCTATTAGTAGTACTTTTTTTTTTTTTAAGCTGGAGGTGGAAACACGGTTGTCTAACTTCTTAATCAGTATGTTTCATTTATCTTACATATAAACATCTATATGTACATAGATATAATTTTTAAAGTCTGAGATATCATAATGAAAATGATAGTAAAACTAACAAAAATCAGTGTCTGGATTTTAAAAGATACTTATTATAAGCTAATAATAATAGCATTAAAACCAATGATAGCTAAATTTTACTGTGTGCTTTTTATTTAGCCAACACTGACCTGATAATTTTACATATATTTTACATAATTGTACATAATTATTGCATATATGTTAACAGGACATTTCCCGTCTAATAAAATGACATTTTAATAGACCATCAAACCATGAACATAATTTAAGGATTAAGAAATATACCTTGCTCCCGCTTTTTGGAATCAAGATAGAGAAACACGAATGAGAATGGTTGGTGGCAGAAATTACCTTGATGGATTTCAAAGACGTTTCTCCACACATGTTATTCAGTGTGTATCAAATGTCCACGCGTGGGCACATTCATGACCTGAGTGCATTATTATGGTGATGCTTCTGCAAACCGATAATCATTTCTTACCTCCTACTGACTCTCTGTTGTTTTGGTGTTTATTCATTAACAATGAAATGAATTCTCCGAATTCAGCAAAGTGGAAGAACTGGCCACAATCATTCATTTGTCCATTCATTATTGAATGTCTAAAAAGGACCAGAATTTGTTTTAAAACATAACAAGCTCTCCAGGAGCTTACACTTAATTACACTGAGCAATTATTTATTTTTTTACATGTCACCAAGATATTATTCTCCATCCAATATTTCCTCCTATAATGAATTTTGTTGGGATCAATTTTAGACACTGTACAAACATTCCAAGAAGTAAAACTGCAGGGCAAAAATAATTAGGTCAAAAGATTTGCATTTCCACAGCTTCTTTGCCTCACCAGATCTCCGGGTACCGCAGTGTTTTTTCACTTTCAAGGCCCTGGAAATCCACTCATCCACTCATTGCTCTTTGCTGGTCATCTCACATCAAACAGGTGTTCTGTCAATCCCTTCCCTAGCCCTTCTGTAGACACTTCTGCCTGTGTCTCCATGTTTTTTGTTTCAATCACATTTCAGTCTAGATTATTGACCATTTTTTGGTTCTCGCTTAACTTTTTCACTGCCGAATACCGTAAAGTATGTAATAATGACAGTTAAAATGTTTCCAGTTAGGGATCCCAGCAACCAGCAGGGTGAATGAGGTGAATGCCAAAGTCTGTTGCTAGGCAGGTTGAATCCATGCTTTCTGCCTACGAACCCCACTCACAGCTCCTCTGAGCTAGTGTCTCCATTTCTGGGGCCCTGCAAACCAGGCATGCTGAACAGTTTATGTGCACTCTGTATTTTTCCTAACAGATGGCTGGCTGGCTGTTTTTACGTATGAGAAGTAAGTGGAAGTAGCACCCCGAAAGCTCTATAGACAAACAGCACATTGAGCATGTTCCTGCCAAGCACTGTACAGAGTCTTTTAATTCTAATATGGGAGGAGATCCTGTCCCAGGTTTTCTGTGATGAATGCAAACGCAAAGCATAATTATATTCACGGTAAAAATAGGATGATTAGCACAAGAGCTCACGCCTGCTCTTTCATCTTCCGCACTAAGCCGCCTCTGCGTCCTTTGTTGGAGGAATGAGGCTTGCTCGGCTGGGAGGAGTGAACCTCACAAGGTCGTTTTGTTAATTTCTCCAACCGGAACTATCAGAGCCATAGGGATAAATATCAGGTGTCATTCTCACACGTTGGCAAACGTCGCTGGTCATCTGTTATAGTGACTCGCTGGCCTTAGTCAATGTGCAAACTCCCCAGACTGATTAAAGACTTTCCTATGAAACGCTGGGATGGGAGGGAGCTCAAAAGGTCAGAAATGCAGACAGTAAGTTATAACCATAGATGTTCCTTGAAATGAGATTTTTGTTTGGTCTCTTGGGGAATAACAACAGAAGCTAATCTATTCATTGAATTGATTTAAGGGTTACAACAAACCTTTCCCCCCGCAATAATTCCTTGCTTGTTACTAATTCTGATAATGGTGATAGGTATTGAGAAATCCTCTTATAAGCATGTGGTACCCACATTTTCCACAGGCGTATACTATTTTTAAGATAGCACATATTTAGAATGGTTTCCTAAGCAGAGTTTAACGCCCAAGCTATAGGCAATGTTCATATATACAGGTAGACCTTAGCATCAGTGTGTTTGAGTGTGTGTTCTCTGCATTCTCCGTGGGCTGTTTAGTCACGTTCTAAGATGTAAAACTGCAAGCTAATAAATAAAAAGTGAAAATGAGTGAGCTGTTGGCTCTAGTGATGACATTTGTAAAGAAGGCAAGTACTTTTGAAATAATGTGATTTTTTTTTTTAACATCTTTATTGGGGTATAATTGCTTTACAATGGTGTGCTAGTTTCCGCTCTATAACAAAGTGAATCAGTGATATTGTAAGGTTGATTTGAAGGGTAGCAAACCGTGCCATTGTTAATTGTGTCGGTCTGTGACTTAGCTGATGAGGAGAACTGCCACTAGTTATTCTTTTAATAGAATATATTATAAATTAATATTTTGGAGGGAAAAAAGAAAAGAAAACACAGCAGATGCAAGAAATACTGTGATTATACCTCAGTGATTTTTCTTCTTTTTTCATCCGCAAATCTCATCTTCGTTTTGTGTATTTTCTTGCTGACATAAATTGTTGGAGATGGAGGACAGTTTATTAATGAAGAATGATTCTAATAAATAGTTAAAGTGCCAGCCAATCAAGATTTTCCCCCACTAATGATGTGCCGGTGTAAGTAGCAATTGTCAAGAGCCTTCATTGGCCAAGAAGACGCCACACCCGTTGTGAGAACTGGGGACACATGAATAAAACTTTCCATAATGCATGTGAAAATGTGAGCATTGGAACTTCCCATGCCATATCATAGACAAAACAAGCTTTTGAGGTGGGAGGGCTATATTTGACAGTGTTTCTATTTAGTTTAGGCTCCTGTTTTCGTGCCTAATCTCCTCCATGTACCTCTCTGTGTTCCCCACCCCAGGGCATTTGCACATCCTTTTCTTTCTGCCCCCAGCACTCCCCTTTGCCTGCACCGCTTCACTCAGCTCAGAGACTTCACCAGGGGCTCTGGCTGCAAATTGTTTTATCCTTACTGCAAACTGCATATTAAAGTCTTTGTACAGATATTTCTAAATTAACAAGCACACTCTAATTACTGGGGATCTCAAATAATCAAATTAGGAGCTCTGCCTTGAGAAACTTAGGAAATGAGACATCTGAAATGAACTTCCAGTAAGGGTGACTATTTCAGGCTGTTGAAACAATCTTCTCTCTTATGCAGATTTTTGGTTTGTCAGTTTGATTAAAGCACTTTAAAAGGATTCTTCATGTGCAGGGCACCCTCCCAGGCATAAAAGAAAAAGTAGTTAGTCTATTTTCCCAGCCAAAGCCATTACATCATCTCCACTGGAAGCTTCTCTGGAGGAAGAGAGCAAATCAGAGCAGCCATGGCATCTTGTACAATCTCCCCGTGGGGGGACAGATGGTAGCACAAGGATATGGTACCCCTCCCTGCCCCGCCCCAGAGCTCACCTAGAGGGGGCTATAGGATCCTCTTAGTGGAAACTCAGACCCATCCTCTTAATTCTTTATGTAGTATAAAATGAAAGTTAAAAGACAACCTAAGGACTAGGAGAAAATATTTGCAAACGATGCTACCGACAAAGGATTAATTTCCAAAACATACAAACAGCTCATACAGCTTAATATCTAAGAAACAAACAACCCAATCAAAAATGGGCAGAAGACCTAAACAGACATTTCTCCAAAGAAAACGTACAGATGGCCAACAGGCATATGAAAAGATGCTCAACACCATTAATTATTAGAGAAATGCAAATCAAAACTACAATGAGGTATCACCTCACACCGGTCAGAAGGACTATCATCAAAAAATCTACAAACAATAAATGCTGGAGAAGATGTGGAGAAAAAGGGAACCCTCCTACACTGTTGGTTGGAACGTAAATTGGTGCAGCCACTATGGGGAACAGTATGGAGGTTCCTCAAAAAACTAAAAATAGAGTTACCATATGACCCTGCAATCCCACTCCTGGGCATATACACAGACAAAACTCTAATTTGGAAACATACATGCACCCCAGTGTTCACTGCAGCACTATTTACAATAGCCAAGTCATGGAAACAACTTAAATATCCATTTACAGATGAATGGATAAAGAAGATGTGGTCCATATATAAAATAGAATATTACTCATCCATAAAAAAATAAAATAATGCCATTTACAGCAACATGGATGGACCTAGAGATTATTATACTAAGTGAAGTAAGTCAGACAAA
Source organism: Pseudorca crassidens (assembly GCF_039906515.1). Lineage (NCBI taxonomy): Eukaryota > Metazoa > Chordata > Mammalia > Artiodactyla > Delphinidae > Pseudorca > Pseudorca crassidens. The sequence goes on from NC_090299.1 coordinate 152,718,994, forward strand.
GACAAATATCATATGATACCACCTATAAGTAGAATCTAAAAAACAAAAGGTACAAATGAACTTATTTACAAAACAGAAACAGACTCACAGACATAGAAAACTTATGGTTACCAAAGGGAATAGCAGGGGAGGGGGAGGGATAAATTAGGAGTTTGGGATTAACAGATACACACTACTATATTTAAAATAGGTAAACAAAGAGGTCCTATTGTATAACACAGGGAACTATACTCAATATCTTGTAATAGCCTATAGTAGAAAAGAATCTGAAAATTTTATATATATATATATATATATATATAACTTTGCTGTACACCTGAAACTAGCACAACATCATAAATTAACTATACTTCAGTTAAGAAACGGTTAAAAAGAGAAAATTAAATGAAATTGACCCATGATAAAGAATGAAACATGAGGGGGGAAAGAACACAATTTTGCAATCAAAATCTACTACCCATTTTCCAGGAAAAAAAAAACAAACTAATATTAACAGAATTCTGGATAGTAAAAACCCCATTTCTGTCTGTTCACTGTGAAGAGGAAAAAATTAAATGGTGATAATAAATTAATTTAACATAAATATTTCAAAGAAATGAGAATATTATAACTAATTTAAATTTATTTTTATTTCCTTTTTTTTTTTTTACATCTTTATTGGAGTATAATTGCTTTACAATGGTGTGTTAGTTTCTGCTTTATAGCAAAGTGAATCAGTTATACATACACGTATGTTCCCATATCTCTTCCCTCTTGCGTCTCCCTCCCTCCCACCCTCCCTATCCCACCACTCCAGGGGTCACAAAGCACCCAGCTGATCTCCCTGTGCTGTGTGGCTGCTTCCAACTAGCTATCTACCTTACGTTTGGTAAAAATCCTATTTCCTAATATATGAATTGTAAAGAATACTTGCTATATGATATTAATATTTATATATCAATAAATGAAATTATAATGAAAGTGCTTTGGTAAAATAAAATCACAAAGTGGAATTTTTAAAATGTGAGTCATTGGGCTTCCCTGGTGGCGCAGTGGTTGAGAGTCCGCCTGCTGATGCATGGGACACGGGTTCGTGCCCCGGTCCGGGAAGATCCCTCATGCCGCGGAGCGGCTGGGCTCGTGGGCCATGGCCGCTGAGCCTGCAAGTCCGGAGCCTGTGCTCCGCAACGGGAGAGGCCACAACAGTGAGAGGCCCGCGTACCAAAAATAAAAGTAGGTAAATGACCACTATTATTATTAACCGTGGCATAATAGAATAGCAGTCTGGATAACACTGTCTGCTTCTTGACTGTACTTCATTTCCTTGCAGTTACGAACATGCAAAGGTGCCTATTGCTTCCTGGAAAACGTTGTTGCTCTTGAAGAGAAGCTCATAGTCCGGCCTCACCTCGCAGTTCTTAAATGACTGAGTCATGACCTTTCTTGCTCCAGGTCTTTGCTCCTCTTAGTTTCCTTCCTGGATGCCTTTTTCCCACCATCCTCACCCCTCTTTACCTCCTGGGTCCCCTGGAGCACTATCTTAACCCTACCCTAGCACTACAGTCAGGGCCCTGCGTCTGCAGGTTCCACATCTGCAGATTCAACCAACCACTGGCAGAAAATATTCAGAAAAATCATTTCCAGGAAATTACAAAAAGCAAAACTTGAATTTGCCGTACACTGGCCACTGCAGCTCTTTACCTAGCATTGACATTGCATTCGGCATTGTAAGTAATCTAGACATGATTTAAAGTAAATGGAGGCTGTGTGTAGGGTACATGCAAATACTACACCATTTTACATACTTGAGCATCTGGGGATTTTGGTGTCCACAGGGAGCCCTGGAACCAATCCTTCCCAGATACCAAGGGACTATATGTTGAAATCAGCTCTTTGTTAGGTTACGGCTTCCACTAGACCATTAAAAGCTTGAGGGCAGGAATCATGTTTCACTTTTTACTCCTGTGTCCTCTGAATTTACCTCAATAACTTCATATTTTTATTAATTTTTATTGGACTATAGTGACTTTACAATGTTGTGTTAGTGTCTGCTGTACAGTAAAGTGAATCAGCTATATCTATACATATATCCCCTCTTTTTTGGATTTCCTTCCCATTTAGGCCACCACAGATCACTGAACAGAGTTCCCTGTGCTCTACAGTAGGTTCTCGTTAGTTATCTATTTTATACATAGTAGTGTGTATACGTCGATCCCAATCTCCCAGTTCATCTCACGCCCCCTTCCCCTCTTGGTAGCCATACATGTATTCTCTACAGCTGTGAAGCTATTTCTGCTTTACCAATAATAACTTCATATTTCAGATGTTCAATAAATGTTAGGTAAATGAATAATTAGGTTTCAACCGATATAAAGCATTGCTGTCTTTTCTGAGAGAGACACTCTCTTCCACGTCTAGACCAGTGGTTCTCAAGTGTGGCTGTGCATGAGAACCTCTAGGGAGCCTTTAAAACAGAGCGATGCTCAGAACCCCCCATTCTAATTGTCAGAATTCCTGAGGAGTGGTGCCCACACATAAATATTATTTCACACATATATTTTTTTCAGTCATAAATATCTTTAAAAGGTTCCAGGTGATTCTATTGAAATGGCTTAATTGAGAACTCTGGTCTAGAATAATATATTTACTAGTCAGTTCATAAGAATATTTGCAAACAAAAATCTAAAACCCTCTAGATCTAAATCTCTACCCCTGGTGGTATACCTTTAACAGGTTCTGACTAATAACAAGCATTTAAAAGCTTGTGAAGGTTCAGATGTTATTAATCAATTTTCCAGTAATTCTAAGTGGTTTTATTACCCTACCACGGTGGAGGTTATTTTTTGTTTCCGTCAGGTAACGTGGATGAGTTTAGCACAACTGTGCCTGCAGGATTTTATTTAGCTGCAGAATTAGGCTATGAAGATGTCAGTACTTAAATGTCCTAACTTCCATTTGGGTCATGGTAAAAAAGTCCTGGGTGAATAATAAATTTTAAAATTTATGTAAAAATGTCCTCTCTTGAATGTCCTGTATGCATCCAAAGTTCCCAGTTAAGACTAGTCACTGAAACTTCTTACTGGTATTTCTAAGTTCAAATATGTGCTCTTTTTTAGTACTGTTTATTATTTAAGTTTTAGTCCGTATTTGAAGAGTCATTGAAAATGTTACAGCTGGTTATATTCTTTCCACTAATTAGAGTGACGACAATACAGGTAAAGTTGGAGTTTCTTATGCATATAGTTCATGGTTTATAAGAGTCTAAGTCAGAAAGTTCAGCTAGATCATTAGTTATGTTTATGTTATAACAATATACTATGTTATACAAATATTTAACTCAACATAGCTCATTTTCAATCCTTGAGGTTTAAAAAAATTAGAGCTATAGATCTTGATTTTATTCTAAAATAAAATCTCATTTTAAAAGGGATAATTCTCCATGTCATTATTTTGATAGGAAAATATTACTATTAGTATAAATTATTATCATGAATTTTTGAATCCATGTCAGTGCTATTTATAAAAACTTGCATATAGTAAGAAATTAAACCAATGAAGGTATTTTAGTAGCTTGAATTTCCTTTGTATTTGGAATTTCCTCATTTATTGATCAGTATCAAATTTTCCTGTGTTTTCCATACTCAATTGAAAAGTTGAAACTAAATTTAATTTTTTACATGTCACAAAACTTGGAAGGATCATGTAAATAGTTAGTTGTGATAATCTAGTTTATATGTCAAAATGAACTCTTCTAAAGGTAGACCAGAAAAATCTTCTAAAATTGAAAGACAAAATGTAAGTTTGGGACCAATGTCCTGAGAAAACTGGAACAGTGAAAAGAAACGTTAAATGATTTCCACCGGTTTCAGAGCTAAAACTTAATACTTGCTTCCAACTTACATACCACTATTTTATTTATATATGTTTAAAGCATTAAAGAAAGAGAAAAAGAAAAAATATGGGGATTTCAATCAGCCAATATGTCAGCTGTACAAGTTACTTTTTTTTCAATGTTGTCTTCTGGGTTTGAGTACTATTGCTGTTGTTGGAAGGTGACACCTAGGTTTCAAACTGTGCTTGAGTTCAGAGGGAGTGAATACTGGCAATCCTATTCATATTTATATTTAATCCACACTACATAGTCTCTGAATGAATTGTTAGCAAAGGCTGATTGACCAGGCAAGAGTTTGAACAAAAAATTGACACCTTCTGTATTAGAGAATTTTTCTCTATGTAATTTTAACAACTAACAGTGGGTGAAGGTCAGCCTACACACATTTTGCTCCAAGGCTCTGGAATCTGTTCTTGGTACCAAGTTGTATTCCAGAACTACATGACTGAGTTCAGAAAATCTTGAGCACAAGTGAAGGTGTGACTTTGCCGTGTCCTCTAAATATAACATGCATTCCAGCCACCTGGGTACATTGTTAGAACGCAGATTCTGATTCAGTCAGTCTGGAGTGTAGAGGAGATTCTGCAATTCTAAGAAGCTCAAGTAATGTCAGTGTTGCAGTCCATGGACCACCTCTTCAGTAGCAATGAGTAGACTATTATGAGTTTTGCAATTTCCTAGGTCTTTTAGTCCCAATGCTTCATAACACAGATGAACAGGTCTTTTTTTTTTTAAGATGGCAAATTTGTGGGATAGGCAGACAATACTCACACTCTGTGTACACTTTGTTAAAGACATCCATACTTAAGAAGACATCTTGAGAAAATCTTTGAAGTAATGGAGAACTCAGAAGACCATTACTATTTACATATAATTGATGAACTATTAATTCAAAACATAATATGATTACACTCCTTTTAACAAAGACTACAGCTCTGGCTCTACCATCGCAATCTTCAAGACTTTTGGCAATCAACAAGTTCCAAGTTGTAGTTAAAAAAAGCAAGAGGATGCACCCCAGAGGTATTAGAGATGTGATTTAGCCTTTGTAGTTTTTTCTTTTAATCATTGTGCATTTCAGAATAAAGATATTTCAAATGTGGAAATATATCCATGACACAGGGGATGTTTTGCTATATGAATAAAAAAGTAAATACGTTAAAAAAAGAACCAAATTATTTTTAATGTTTTGAAAAAGGGTCAAAACTCTAATATTTGGAAGGTAGATGTGTCTCCCCATAATAACAATTAATAATTCCTTTATTAATTATTTTACAATGTGTGTTCTTCCCTCTGTTTTAACAGATTTGGAAGACGCAGCTCAGCTGACTCATCTGAGGTTCACAGTTCCAGTGTCAAAACAGAGACTGAACTGAGTTCTCAGTGTCTCCAATACCACCATAATTCCTTCCCCATAAATCAGAAAAGAGGAAGTTACTGATATAAAAAAAACAGAGGAGCAATGAAATTCATTGAGTACCTGTCATGCTGTAGCCTCTGTGAGAGCAGAAATCTTTTTCACAGTTATTTACTTTATTGCAGCTTCATATATTATAAACTATCTATAGAGGCAGTTATTATCTGATGAAAAATTATTTAACATTTTCAACTTGTTTTGCTCTAAGCTTCTTAGCCTATAAAATAGGTTTTAAAATATCTACACATAAAGTTCTTTGAGATTCAATTATTTAAAATATTTATCAAAGAATCTGGCACATCATAACCCTTTAATCAATTTGACTATAAAATTACAGTTCTGTTGTTATTATTATTACTATCTAATTCTCACAGCAGTAAATCTGGGTTGCTATAATGCCTATTTTTGTTGATAAGGAGCTGAGGTTCATATTTTACGTAAACTTTCCACGGTTCCCAGAGCATAGTAGGAAAACCAGGTCCAAACTGCCATTCACCTGATTCCAGGCAGGTCCCTGCCATGTGCTGGGCATAAAGCTTAATGAAATAAAACTCCAAACTCTACAACTTGTATGACCTTGATTTAGACCATTTTTCTTTTTTTTTTTTTTCCTAAAAACTTTACATGAAATACAGTATTTCCTTTTTATTTTTTCATTTTTAGGACCTAAATATTTACACAGGTACATGTATTTGATTAAAAAAACAAAGTGCATTTGGAGATAGATTATAAGTGGGTGTCGTCTCAATCTTCTGTGTGGTAGACATATATATGTTGCCATTTGGGGGGAGTTGTACGTATTCTAAAAATGCATTGGGAATCAATCTCAAAATTTTAAAAGTAAATATTTTTGAAGATTTTGTTTTAATGTGTATTCTACAGATTCATTTTTGGAAAGTCAGTAATTTTTAAAAACTACTTGTGCCCTCCTTGAAAATAGGAAGTACTGGAAATTATATGATAACAAAGGTTTCATGTGATTTCTATGTTTATTTTCTATATCAATGATATTAAAGTTGATGAAAATATTTTTATTTGAGTTATTCATTCATCTTTGCTTTGGCTTTCTATAACTTTTAGGTAGTACCAAACAAATAGGTACATTTCTGACAGTGTAATTTAATCCTTTGCAATTTTGCCAGTGAATATTAAGACTTAGAGTAATACTAACATAGTGAGAAGTTGATTTATAATAGGATGAATATGTTCTAAATTTATATTTGTAAGCCAGGATTATATGGCTGACCCTATCACCCAGAAAGATTGAGGAATGCATATAACAATCTCAACAATTCGAAGCAAAAGAAATCTTTGAAATCATTAAGCTCTGTCTCTATTAGCCAGGAGGTGCTGAAAATATCTTCATAATGAATATATAATGAATATATTCAAAATATATTCCTATTCCTAATTTGAAAATATATTCAAATAATCCTGCATAATGTCATGGAGAATGGAAGAATTCTACGTGGCCAGGGCTAAATGTATGTTTTATGATCTTTCCACACATTTTGTTTTCTATGCTTAAGTTCAGTTCTTTGTTTTGTTTTATGCTGTTTCGTTTTGTCTTTATTTCTTATTTACCTTTGTTGAACAAGAGAAACCTCCTCCTAAATTGAGATATGGCAGGACTGGCCTGGGGTTTGAATTTGAACCATAATTATGACTGTTTTTAAGTGTCACAGAAGGAAACACATAATTCAGCAAGGCATTCCCATTGGACAGTATTCCCATGATTTGAGTAGAGTCTGTGGCTCTGAAGAGTTACGATGAATCTTTATTTGAATTTTTATCATCTCAAACTGCATTGGGTCTGCTTCTGTCAGCTGAGTGCCCACTACAGACACAATGGCAGTAGTAGCCAGCCCAGAGTACACTGCACTGTTCCTACTGAAAACATTTTTCAACATAAATAGAAACTGGCGGGTCTTGTATCTGACAAATGCTTCCTGAATTATCATCCTTTTACAAAGACCCTTTCCTGTAGCGCCCTATGGGGAAAATACTTATTGGTAGGATTATTTTATGAGGATGCTCATGTTGAACTTCACACAAACAGTATACGTAATCTAATCTATTTTAGGGTTAGTGTTCCCCAGAGAAAGGAGAACTGATGACAGAGTTAGGTCTGAATATCTGAAGGAAGTGGCACCACCGGCAGGAAATAGGCAGAAGATGAGAAGAGGTAAAGAGCAGGGAGGAAGGAGAGAGAGCTGGGATGAGTTACCACCTCCTTCCCCATTTAACTGCCTCCACAGGACCGCACGTGGATATGGGCAATGGCCACTAGAGGAGTGAAATAACTTTCTGCTGAGTAATATTTCTGGACCAGGACTTGTGCTAAGTGCTTTACATTGATTACATCACTTGATTTTTTTAATGGAATTTATTTTGAGGGAGAGGGTAGTTTTTCCCAGGTTGCTCAGGGCAGAATCATTAATTTGGAGAAAAGAAGACAGATATCGATTGCCCTGAAGGAGGGCACAGTTTGTGATTCCATCCAATTAGAATCACAAGTTCCATGATATAACCTGTTCAGCCACATGTGTTTCAGCTTGGTAGCTCTGAACCTCAGGAGCTGGCCCTGCAGGAGGGAACATTTTTCAACAGGATGGATCTTATACCCTGCACGTATCAAATCATTCTATTCCTGCCTCTGTTCCACCTTCTCTCATTCATTCTGTCTCTCCTCAGTATCGCATTTCCCCTGCCCTTCCCTGCTCTGCTGTCCTGACAATCCATACTTGATGGGTGGGTTGGGTACTTTATGTTTACCGTAAAAATTGTCTCTAGAGTTAAGTACTAGTTATCATGTATTAAAGTATTAACTAAAAGCTTTCAGTATTCTTTTTAGTTAATTCTTATAAAATATTCATGTAGCTATCAAGTCCTCTCAGAAGTGAGAAAGCAAACCAAATCACATGGTTCAAGAATCCTAATAAAACATTAGCTGCAGTGTTCAAACAGATCAAATTAGCAATTCACAAATCCCAAACTTTGTATAAAAGTATAGAATAATGAAACTTAATGTCATTTGTTTGTCTCACTAAAGATTTTTTTAGATTAAAAATATGAATTTCATACATTCTAAAAGCACATGTATTAAAATAAGAAAATTTGAAAGAGACTTAAATCCTTGGGAAATACTGACAGTGTTTCTACCTGTCACAGAAGCTCATTCATTAAAATTATCAACATGACAACATGAATGTAATGGGTTCTGACATCTGGTGCATTGCAGTGAAAAAATATGACTAAGCAGAATGTCTGAACAATCACTCTTAACTATGACCTTTGTATTATAAAAGTGTCATATAAGATAGTAGAAAAGAAAGTTATTATATTTTTCTTCTAGACATATAAACAATTAAATTCTCAGGGTTTTTTTTTTTTCAATTAGTTTCTTAGGCACTCAAAGACTTTTATTGAATGGCAACCATTTAGTATTCACAACTGACAAAACAAAGACTTCAAAATTCTTAGGATTTTATTTCTCTCATTAGCAAAATATAAGGTTTTGAGACGCTCCTTTTTATCTGATAGCATTTCTAAACTTGGTACCCAAATGTACAAAACGTTCTAAGAATGTCTGCTCTGAATACATAGGATTCCTTTGTCAGCAATGATAATAACTATTAATGGTACCAAGCAAAATGAAATTGGTTTCAAGGAGAGATAATTAAATTTGATTATGTTAGCAAATTATTCCTTCATCATTTTGTGTATACGAAATGCAGTTATTTTAAGTCAAATCTACAATGTCACTGAAAAGTGAAACATTTGGAAAACGGACATTTAGTGTCTACTAGAAATCAGACCTTGATACTACAGATTACCTGCAGAAGATGTGTGGAGTTTCTTACAAATGATTGCATGAAAAAGGTATCCATAAAAAGGTACCCTCAAAGCTAGGGTGAGATATTTTCTTAACCTCTTTAATAATCTTGTGCTAATATTTAATTCTTCAAATGATTTTGTCCAAGCAGAAAAAAAATGTAAGTATATTTGTATGTATGCATTTATATTCCTACCAACTCTCTCTTCATACACATGTGCACAAATGCATACACATACATACACACACACAAACTTACATATTGTGTCAAATGCATGACAGGTACTATATTAGCTGGAGGGAACATAAAAAAATACAAATATGAACCTGTATTGTTTTTACATATAACTTCAATTTAAGAAATATCAGATTTATTAAAATGCACGACAAAGGTCTTTGGATGCAACTGAGACAGAGTGGCTGGATCAGTTTTACCTCCCCAAAGTAAGGAGCTATTTAAGCTGAACAAGGTTTAAAAACAATGTTAGTAATGTTGGGACAGCAGCCAATATTGACCTGTAATACTTGAGAAAAGAACAGATAAAATGAGTCCTTTATTTACACAGACTTTATCACTGATGGCATTTTCCAAATCATGGCACAAGGAATGGGACTGAGAGTCTCACTGAGTGGAAGAAAGAGTGACCAGAGTGTGAGGACTCCAAGGCAGCTGGGATGTGGCGGCATGATGCCAGTGAGAAAGGACCCCTAAACAAGCCCTGAAATACTATACAAAAATTCTCCTTGAGCCTTTGGACAACTTCTACACTGTACTGACACATGGTGAGATTCTAAAAGATCTAGCTAAAAAACCCTAGAAGCAGAGATTTCAAGGAGATTTTAGGCACAGCCAGAAAGCACCTTTCTTTCAAATGAGACCTCTAAAAGACTACTCTCTGAGAATTACAGCTGTGCTCTAGTAGAAAAGATGATTCCATAAAGTATGGGGAAAACTAAAATAGACATTGTTTAATGAGGCCTAAAACCAAGATTCAATAGTTGTACACAATTTAACTGCTTGTCCCATGTAGAAGAAGACATCTTAGCCCAGGCCCTCTACAACCTTTCATCTGCAATGTTGGGCATAACAGAAAAATTTTATTAAACGACCTAAGAAGTAAGAAAAGGTGACTGATAATTAAGAGATAAATAAATCAAGAAGGACCCAAAGATGATCTAGCTATCAGAGTAGCAATCAAATACACCAAAATAGCTAAAGAGATAGTTTAAAATGAGTTAAAACACAAAGTATTTCAAAAGAAAATTCATTTCAATAAAAATAACCCAATCAACATTCTAGGACTGATAATACAATGTCTGAAAATAAGAAGAGAACATGTTTCCTAGTTCAGTAGACACAGCAGAAAAAAAAAAGTCAAGGACTCAAAGAGAGGTTAGTATAAAAATATCCAAGATGGGGCTTCCCTGGTGGTGCAGTGGTTGAGGGTCCACCTGCCAATGCAGGGGACCCAGGTTCATGCCCCAGTCCGGGAGGATACCACATGCTGCGGAGCGACTGGGCCCGTGAGCCATGGCCACTGAGCCTGCGCGTCCGGAGCCTGTGTTCCGCAACGGGAGAGGCCACAACAGTGAGAGGCCCGCACACCGCAAAAAAAAAAAAAAAAAAAAAAAAAAAAAAATATATCTATATATATATATATATATATATAGATATATCCAAGATAAAACAGAGAAAGAAAAAAATATAGGTAGATATAAAAGAATTTAGATGTGACCCATGTGGACATGCTTAAAAACAAAATGCATGTAAAGTTGCAACACAAGAAAGAGGAGAAAGATGAAAGTGAGAGGAAATATGAATCTAGGGATACAGTAGGCAAGACTATTCAAAATCTGATGAAAGACATCAAGCCACAGATTGAAGAATCTCAGTGAAACCCAAACTAGTTTACTAAGAACACGTTTTCTTTCCTTTTTTTACTATAATTTTTTTAACATCTTTATTGGAGTATAATTGCTTTATAATGGTGTGTTAGTTTCTGCTGTATAACAAAGTGAATCAGCTATACGTATACATATATCCCCATATCTCCTCCCTCTTGTGTCTCCCTCCCACCATCCCTGTCCCACCCATCTAGGTGGTCACAAAGCACCTAGATGATCTCCTAGTGCTATGCAGCTGCATCCCACTTGCTATCTATTTACATTTTGTAGTGTGTATATGTCCATGCCACTCTCTCAATTCGTCCCAACTTACCCTTCCCACTCCCCATGTCCTCAAGTCCATTCTCTACATCTGCGTCTTTATTCCTGTCCTGCCCCTAGTTCTTCAGAACCAATTTTTTTTCTAGGTTCCATATATATGTGTTACCATACGGTATTTGTTTTCTCTTTCTGACTTACTTCAGTCTCTATGACAGATTCTAGGTCCATCCACCTCACTACAAATAACTCAATTTCATTTCCTTTTATGGCTGAGTAATATTCCATTGTATATATGTCCCACATCTTCTTTATCCATTCATCTGATGATGGACACTTAGGTTGCTTCCATGTGCTGGCTATTGTTAATAGTCCTGCAATGAACATTTTGATACATGTCTGTTTTTGAATTATGGTTTTCTCAGGGTATATGCCCAGTAGCAGGATTGCTGGGTCGTATGGTAGTTCTATTTTTAGTTTTTTAAGGAACCTCCATACTGTTCTCCATAGTGGCTGTATCAATTTACATTCCCACCAACAGTGTAGGAGAGTTCATGTAAATTTTGGAGATTAATCCTTTGTCAGTTGCTTAATTTGTAAATATTTTCTCCCATTCTGAGGGTTGTCTTTTCATCTTGTTTATGGTTTCCTTTGCTGTGCAAAAGCTTTTAAGTTTCATTAGGTCCCATTTGTTTATTTTAGTTTTTATTTCCATCTCTCTAGGAGGTGGGTCAAAAGGGATCTTGCTGTGATTTATGTCATAGAGAGTTCTGCCTATGTCTTTCTCTAAGAGTTTTGTAGTGTCTGGTCTTACATTTAGGTCTTTAATCCATTTTGAGTTTATTTTTGTGTATGGTGTTAGGGAGTGTTCTAGTTTCATCCTTTTACGTGTAGATGTCCAGTTTTCCCAGCACCACTTATTGAAGAGAGTGTCTTTTCTCCATTGTATATCCTTGCTTCCTTTGTCATAGATTAGTTGACCATAGGTGCGTGGGTTTAGTGTTTTTAGTGGTAAGTGGTTTTAGTGGTAAGGCCTAAATCAGTTGCAATTGACTATCATGCACAAGCTAAAATAACCAATGTTGGAATAGTGGAGTTTTTGTTTTGTGTTATTTTGTTTTGCATTTCTTTTTTGCACCATTTTGCTAAGCAATAAATGTTCTTCAGTAAATATAACATTAAGTTAGATGAAAGAGTAAATACCAACTCAATCATTAGTTCAGATAACTAGTCATGTTTTAAAGCCTTATATTAATTCATTGTCACATTAAAATAAAGAGTAGTCCTGAAGGGACAGAAAATCATCACGATTAAGGGAAATTTGGATAAAATGTTAACTGATTAGAAACAGATCCTCTTATATCCTGGTTTTAGTCCCGGTACAATTTTTCAGTCTGAGATGTTTTATTCTTTAGAACTGTTATCCACTGAATATTTTGATTCTCCTCTACATTCTGTATCACCAACATGATGAATATTCCAATTGTGTCTATGTAGATTGCCTCTTCAATACCTGTAGTGAGGAAATCAGCATTCTTTGTTAGCAGAGCTCTGAGTATCCACTTCTATTTTACAGTTAAATGAACTAACATGAATGTTTATGTCACCTGTATGATAATCAGGAAAAATTTATTCATGTATTCTTTTGAACTTTACATTTATTAAGGTTCCTGAAACTGTTCTGGATTTTTAATCAGTTAACTTGTGAGATGTAGGACACTCAAGGTCCTCTGCAATGCAGTCCCTCCCTATCTTGGAAACTGAGTGCATACATTCCACCTCCAAGGAAACTGCATCCCTAGCAAATAAGATCCCACCTTTTTTTTATCACACCAGCAGGAACATAACAATGGGGAGGTGATAGAAGCTCGTCCACCCAGAAGGTAGGCAATAAGGAGGGAAACTGTCTAAAAAGAATTAAAAAACAAAATAATGTCAACCAAAATCAGCCTAATTTTTATCATCAGTATGCACTGGCAATTCTAAATAGTGTCAATAATAGTATTCTCCAGCCCAAAATGTTTCTGTTATGATAAGCTCTAAACAATTGCAGTTATTGCTGTACTGTCCCATATCTCCTGATAGCTTTCTTTGCATGTTGTTTGTAACTAACCATGTTAATTAGATACATACAAGTTCAAGTGAATGAAATATTTTCTCCACATCTCCCATGTACTCTTTTTTATTTAATTTTTAATGGAGTATAGTAGATTTACAATGTTGTGTTAGTTTCAGGTGTACAGCAAAGTGAATCAGGTATACATGTATTCTTTATACTAGAAAACATGCAAAATAACAGGAATTCTATTGAAAGGAGAAACAGACTCTAGAGGCAGGAAATCCTGCTCAATTAATCAAAGTATTATTTTTTAAATCTCACTGTGACAAGAAATATTCTTTGGTACCTCTTATCTATACTTTTCTGGAAATACACAAACATTTTAAAACCTCTATTCCATAAAATATAACTTAGGTTGATAACAAGTAATTACGTAAAGTTCTTCGGGAATCTTTAAATGCTTCTTACTGTTCCATCTTCCAGCTTAAATTTTCATAAATAAATATGTTTTGAATGCATTTTGTTAACTAATTCTCCAGAACCATTTCTTAACTGGATATTCTAAAGAAGTTTGCTTTATTGAAAGAACAGAGAATAGTGGCAGCTAACATAACCATCACTAGCTCTGCATGCATCTACATTTTAAATCAATGCTACTCATCACCCCCCACACAAATAGTAGTGAGTTTTAAGTTTAGAAGCCTTAAGTTAATGAAAAATTATAACAGTTATTTAACAACACTGGCTAATCAGACTAATTAAAGGAGTAAAATTAGGTTCTGAGACTATAAGGAATAAAATCATATTAAGTACCAGTATTTTAAAATGGTAAATAACTGGCATCTTAAGTGAGAAAAATTGTATTGATGTAGAAATGAAGACATATTTTCCAATGTGCTTCCAATATCAGTAAGAAGGGTTAACTTTTGTGAACAATGATTTTATGTCAGAGATGGTTTTAATTGATTTATTTGCATTATCTTCTTTATGTCATGTTAACAACCCTGTGAAGTTGGGAACATTACTCTTCTCATTTTATTGAGCAAATGAAAATGATAAAATGTGAAGAACTACCCTAAGGCAAACAGTGCTAAGTAGTTGATGTGAAATCAGTCAGCTGACTCCAGAGGTAAATATGTTCTGAAATCATTCTGTACCAAATATGACCTCCAAGTTTAACTGCTGAGATTTCTCAGGGTTAATGGAAATTTAGTTTGTTAGTATTTGTATTATAGTTATTTATCATGGGAAAAACAGCCATTCCAAACATTGAATGGAAATCATTCATTATATATATTTCAATACTTCTAACTGTGACACACTGAAATTAGAAATCAAGTTATGTTGGACTTCCAAGTAGCTGAAGACAAGGGCAGTTGCTTAGGTCCACATCTCCCAATATTTTCTACAAAAACAAAACAAAACAACAACAACAAAAAAGCAACAAGTAAAACACACACACACTCTCTCTCTCACACACACACACATGAAAGCCCTCAGCAAAATGTGAAAACAAAGATTGCACAAACTTCAAAAAACTGTGATTTAAAAACAAGAAATCACACCAAATATCAAGCAAACTCTCACATACCTATCTTGCCCCATGCCTTTGCATAAAACAAAGATAGGATAAGAATAATGGCAGAAAGGAAGAGGAAGCTAACAACAGGCCAAGGGTTGATATACCACCACAGATAGAAAAAGTCTACCTTAAGTGTGAAAACACAAAAGTAAGTCCCAGCAGAGCACAGAGGACCAAGAAGAAACTAAAAGGTACCTGTGATTTGAAACACTGGTCTTTGAACCACATAGCTTCTCATAGGGAAGAAAGAAAGAAGTGAGAAGAACTCATTGGCAACTTGGTAGTAAAGGGGTGATGAAGCAAAAAATGAAATTTAAGGTTCATCAAGAAAAAAAGAGAATAAAAAATCAGATAACACAAGTTTCATCATCACCAACAAATGTATCAAACTAAAGAAACTGACTTTACCACACTGACGGAAAAGGGCTTCATTGGACAGAGTCTTGGAAATCATATCAAATTTTTAAAATAAACAGAAAAGAAATTAAATCTCTGCAAAGGTGTAACACATTTTTGAAAAATGAGATACAACACTCTTCAGTTAATGAATACTCCCTTCCTTGCCCCCAAGAAAATAAACATGAAGCAGAATTTTTAAAAGGATAATAAAATAGAATAATTTAAAAAAAAAAAGCAAAAAATTACAGGAAACTGAATTAAATACAATCAAGCAAACATTTGAAGATTAAAAAAGAAAACAAACAAAAATCTTGAGCTAGAAATTCAAAAAATAAAAAGAGAAATGAGTAAGAATTAAGATGTGAAAAAGAACAAAGTGGAATAAAATACAAAATTATCTCAGAAATAATTACTAAAGTACATAGTGACCAAGGGATGTTTAACTCAAATGGAAGCATAATAAGATTGTTGAAAAAAGTCAAGAAAATGACCAAGAGAATGAAATTGAGATAAGGGAAGGGCTAAAATAGGTCAGAGAAAAAGTGGTGGAAATGTTAAGACAAACAAAGAAGGAATAATATTTGTATAACACCAGTCCATGAAGAAAAGTAAAACAATTTAGTGTTTTAAAACTGTAATCCAAGAAAACTTTGCAATAATAAAAGAAGACCTGAATATACCTATTGAAGGGCTGCATTGAGTAAATAAGTAAATTAACCCAAAACTTCAATTTCGACACTTATTCTAGAAAAACGACTTGACTCCAACAGTGAAGAATAAACCTTCAGTGCCTCCGGGCATATGTGTGTGTACATGTGTGTAATTAACAAGAAAAAGATGAGAAAAGTGTAGAATACTATTATATGAGTATTATATGTGGCCACATTATAGAAACATTGCAATTAAAAGTGGAAAAGGGGAGAAGAAAACAACAGAGTAGAAGAATCTCATTGATTGTTGTTATACAGGCAATTGGTGTGAATAAAGGATAAAAAAACCTGACAAACTAAATAGTAAAACATTGAATAATAAAACAGGGGTCTAAAAGCATTAAAATTATGTACATACTACAGTAAAAATACTAGAGTAAAAAACTACTAGTAAAAACCATGTAAATACAGCACAATAGGAACCTTCTTAATTATCAAAAATTAGGTAAGTTAAAAAAATACATGTAGAAAAAGAAACATAGCAAATATAACACAGATAATTATAAAATATCTTGACAGAGTTGAGAACATAGTAACTCACCTACTAAACAAAAAATGTTTTCAATTTAGTTCACAATGTAATACTCAGTATTACTCTGTGCACTAAAAATGTACTTAAAACAAATGGATTCTGAAAGGCTAAAATTAGAAAAGGACAAAGGTAAATGGAGACATAAGAAAGGAGGTATAGTGATTCTGACTAGAAATCAAGCCAAAAAGTACATTAAACCTGACAAAGAAAGGCATATTTTAATGTTAAAAGTCACCATTCAGAAGGAAGATATAACAAAGAAATTACAGGAGAAGTAAAGAGGAAGCTAAAAACACATTAATAATAGGTGATTTTCATATGTCTTTCTCAAAATAAGACAAGTTGGGTGAACAAAAACAAATAAGTATATAGAAGACCAAAGCAACATACTCAATATGGTGGCTTTTACTGATGTCTATCAAACTTTACACCCTGATAATTGAAAAGGTACCTTCCTCTTAAGCACTCATGAGACATTTACAAAATTCATCATATATTGTTATGCACAGAAAATAACTGGATTCCATAAAGTAGTCTTATTAAATAGCAATATCTCATCAAAATAGGATAAAACTAGAAAGTATTAACAAATCTGGAAACCATCAACTGAATCAAAAGCAAAAAGGAAATTAAATTGCCTAATACTAAATGACTAAGGTAAAAAGGAAAGTAAAATAAATTACCTGTATTTATGATATATGTCAAGCCAATGATCAGAAGAAAATTCATAGTACTAAAAACGTTTTTAGTAAAAATTAAGGCATTAAATTAACAATAAAATGTTAGTATTTTATAAAATTTTTAATTAAAATTTTAATTTGTAATAGATTAAATATAATTGTGAGCTTAAAAATAAGAAAGGAATAAGTAAATCAAACAAAAGCAAAATGGAAGAAGTAATTTAAAAAAGAATTTTAAAAACTAATGAAATACAGAAAGAAATATAATAGACCTATTTAATACATTAAAATTCTGTTTTGGGTTTAGTTTTTTTTGTTTTTTAAGTAACCAATGAAACATTACCGTATAATTTCCTCAGGAAAGAAAATGAGAAAGTACAAACACGAAAATGAGTAATGTCAAAAGGGAAATAGTCATTTAAAGAGAAAATATTTTTAAAAATCATAAGAGACTAGTTTGCAATACACTGTGCAAATAACTTTGAATGAATGATTAAATAAGCATCACCATTTGGCAAACACAATAATAATTGTTTTAGGCAAGAACCATGGATGCACACTGAACTTTGTGGGTTAAGTAGAATGAAAAAAGGATATTTACATTGTTTCAAATGTTTCCCCAATACATCCTTTCTAATTACAAAGGGGATAGTGTAACTTCATAGTGGAGAAACTTGGACCACACTCCTTATACAAAGTGATAAAAATTAAATTAACACCCAAAATAAAACAAATCAACATCATGTTGATATGATACACTGAGAAATGTGGGTCATCACTTTTGTTGTAATCTTGTCAAAAGTACATAACTTGAATTTAGTAATGAGGAAAACATCAAACAGGACAGATTGATGGACATTCTCCAAAATGACTGTTCAGAACTTATAAAACTAATATGATCCTGAAAGACAAAGATAAGAAACTATCCTAGATTGGAAGGAGACATAACAACTAAATACAATATTATCCTAGAGTATATTCTGATCCAGAAAAAGAACAATTGGAAGGACAGTTGGTGAATTTTTAATAAATTCTGTAAAAGTAGTTTATAGAGTTGTGTCATTGTTAACTTTTTGGTTTTGATAACTGAATTATGATTATGGAAGACATTAGTATTTGAGGACTGGTGGCGGGTATATGGAGATCCCTTGTAGTAGCTTTTGCAAATTAACTGTGTCTGATTTTATTTCAAAACAAAAAGCTAAAAACTAAAAACATAATGAAAAATGAACTTAAGCAAAGAAAATCTTTGTTAAACTTTAAAAATGTAGAATCTCATAAAAACAGTAAGTTAATTTTGGATTTGGGCAAGCGGTATTTTTCTAGATAAACCAAAGAACTGAACAACTTCACTACCAGGTAAACATAAACATTGATAGGGCAAAGAGCCTACTTTTATTTCTGGAATATAAGTTAAGGGGAAAAATAATTTAAGAATGAGAATTTGTTAATATAGAGATAAATAGAGTATAATAGCTTGACATAAGCATAGCATTCTGTCAGGAGATATAAAAGTAATTCACTTGAGAAAAAAATGAAGAAACTTGATAAATATATTTTAAGTAGCTTTAAATAAAGATTGGATGTTTTGGTTGGTTAACCAGTGGGAATTTAGATCATCCATTTTCATCTACTTATTTTACATTATTATTTAAAAACACATATGTATATGATTTAAATATATCTACATATATAATAGTTTTGCATTATAAAGGACAGAAGTCTTCATTTCTTACCAAAATATCACTTCAGGGTTGTTTTTTTTGTTTTGTTTTTGTATTTTGGTAATTTATGGGAAAAGAATAGATAAATTGAGGGCCTGATAAATAGTTGTAATTACTCAGTTGCCTATGCAAGAAACAGTATAAAGATGAGAAGAAATATTTTCTTGGGGGCAGCTTTATTTAAACTAGTCATTGCGGATTTAAGAAAACTATATAGTTCTAAAACAACAAACAAATTGAACTAACAAGTTAAGTAGCCAACATCTAAAATTTACATATGAAATCTATATTTTAAAAAGGGTTAAGAAAGGGTTATCTCTAGCTGACCAACTACTGTATGCCAGCTTCAAGCTAGTTAATTATACCAGGAAAAAAAACAGGCTTTCTCTTATTTTAGTGACAGCCCACCTGCAGGTGATTGAGTTCGGTTTCTCTTAAGAGTCAAAGAATTTTAAAACCATGCATTATAGTGTGATATTAAAGTTGAGGTACAGCTATTCCACACACATAAAATTCAGTCAGGGGATTTAAAAGGAAATCACTTGAGATAAAATGAAGATGATTTTTAAACAAATCTTGTTTAAGAACCGTGAACTTATAGTAAAATCCTCCGTGCCCAACACAAAGTATGAGCACTCAAGTTTGTCTATAAGGCCAAGCTCTTAAAATTGGCAGAATGTAGATCAAGATTTACTGTGAAATTAAGAGATATCCCCTACATACGGCAAACTTCCTGTGCAGAACAAATGATGACCAGCCATAAAATACATTAAACACATTAGTGATGCTAGTCACATAACCAGGACACCATCTACCTGCCTGTGTAAAAAGACAACAGTAGGTCATCATCATCAGAGGCAATTATCATCGGGATTAAGGCTGAACAACACTTGCCAATGGTGCATCAGAACACATCATATTTTAGCTTGAACATGGAGAACAATATTCATATTTGTCTTAGTGAATGTAGGGCAATGTCAACCCAAATCTTCCGGAAAATTTCCATTTCAATCGACTATTATACAAGCTGAAATAATCTCATGCTAATAAGCCCAATAAAGCCTTGGTCAAATCATATTTTTTACGTCTTTTCAGAAAGACGGGTTTATAAAGGGATGTATTTTTTAAAATTCCTTTCTATCTGAGGATACATTTATAAAAATATATGAGGAAAGAAAGCAGCAATGTTCATAAGCTGTTCTGGGAAAGAACAGTAGTTACCATGGTCATTTTTAAACTTAATTCTGTGTATGGTAAAGCCAAAATAAATTACCCAGAGTTCTTTAGCATTTGTCACTCTTAGTAGGGTAAGCTATCTGTATTTTTCAGCTTGCTTATAGTCTCAGCATCGTTATTAAAAGTGCTTCCTTTTGTTCTCAAAATGCCCCAGTTCGGTTATATGATGTCTGTACTATAACCCACACAACGTGGCATACAGTGACTCATCAGTGTTGGAAAATTACCAACTAACTGACAGACATCCTGAGACTGTTCTCCTTAGCCCACCTGTATGTTTAAGGCAAATGCATGACTTTTCACTTCACATCACTTAAGGAAAAGAAGCCCATTTACTGGAGAAACACAAAGAAGTTATCTCGAGTCCATTGAGAACCTTGTTACTTACATTATGTCAACAAACCAGCAGCCCTGGCATCGCCTGGAAGCTTGCTGGAAACGCAGGTGAGGCCCCATCTTAGACTGGGCTGGTCCCGCATCCTTAACAATTAACAGCGATTCCTGTGCCCAGGTTAATTTAAGAAGCACTGGTTTACGGGGTTCCTGGACAGAAAGCTGCTTGAACCCAAGCTTTCTTCCCCTCTGGATGCGTACGGGCTGCTGACAATGCCAGGTTAACGGCTCCTTCTGGAGCACGTCTGGGCAGTGTTGGTACACCTGTCTCCAAGGCAAAGATGACTGATGGAGGAAGACTTATTTTCCAGGTGAATTCCTAATGAGGACAACATAAAACACCCAACTGCTCGCAATAGCCACAGTGAGTTTCCCAGCTTCTGTGATCACCCCAGCCATCACCCGCGAAGCAAGTAGATAAGAAACCAGCATGAGGAGGTGTATTAGGGTGTATCCCATTGACTTCTTTCCTGGGAAGACCCACCCACTAGTGGGAGTGCTCTAACTTATACTGGACCAAAGCCTTTCTTATTTAGGAAAACATATTTTATGAACCAGATTATACTTTTGGAGGGGTAGATTAACTTCAAAGCCTGTTTTGTTATCGTTCACGATACAATTTGAGCTAGAACCATTATTTAAGTGTGCCATTGGAGTCTATTTCCATCTTCCTCCCCCCGGATGGGTCAGGGAAGGGGTTCTAGGTGTCAAATTCAGTAGATGAGGCATGAAAATTGTTATTGGCAAAGGAAGATTTGCATAAAAAGCCTTAAGCTGGATTCAGACCTTTCTTTCCAATACTCTGAAATAGGTAATCATAGTAAGAGATTTAAGAAAGCCTCTTAATAACAGTAAATCTGCAAGTTGCTGCTGTTGCCAACTTACTTTTTGTATCTTTCCTGTTTTTCAAGCTTCCAATATAGAGAAGCTATCCACCAAAGAGTCTTTAAAATGCCTCTTATGGTCACCACATGGTGAGAAATCATTCAAAAGAGTGGCAGGTCAAAATAAAGGAATTCATGGTCAGAGAGGACAAAACAAGTCTAATCCGATGAGCATGGAAAAGCAGATAATAGAGGATGTCAACCTAGCATTTAAAGAAACATTAGAAAGAAGCAATGCTTTTCTTTGTTTGCTACAAACTCAAAACACGTTAGGAAAAAGTTTAAGCAAAGAGCTTAAGGTAAAACGTAGAAGTTCTACAAAGATGATTCATTTTTTCCAGTGGTAAGAATCATTCCGGTTCCTTAATAAAGAGGACTGGCCACTATTATATAAGTTGTCCACGTGTGTAAAATTGTATGGCGCCAGTAATCTTTTTCAATCTTGTTATTATAGTCATCAAGTCCTGAGTTAGTTATTAATCATTCCTGTATTTAAATATTTGTTTATCATCAAAAGGAAAAAAAGAACTATAAGTAACTTGCCTTTGTGAATCCAGATGTATAAAGCCTACTTCCTTCTGAGGGCTCCATATATTACATTAAATTATTGGAAGCGTTTTATTGTGCAAATTAGAACATTCTACCAATATCAGAGTCCATATTATAGTGCATTATTTCCCAATTAAGACATTATTATTCAGGCTCTTCTGTCCGTTTTTCAAAAGGAAGGTAAAAAAGTACAATCCATGTAAGAAAAAGAAGAGGAAGACATAAATGATGTGAGGATATTGGGAATGAGAAAAGAGACATTTAATGTTTAAAATAATGTAAATATCAAATATCATAACTGTAATATATCTAAATAATGGGCTAAGAGGCTGATTTGTTTTCAAGCCAAAACATTGTCCTAAACTTCAGGTCTCTCATCCTGTCTACTTTGATTCTTTGAAAGGAAGGGTTGATTTCTCTAGAAACAATTCTGTGCTTTAAGGACCAGCCATGCGTTGAAGTAGTGTAGGGTCCCTCTGGTGGAATAGGAGGGGGTATGTTTTTATTAAAGAAAAAAAAAAAAGCAGAAGAACTTAAATTCTAGGTCAACTTGTACTCTGATGTAGGTTACTAACATTTTTGCCGGCAGCATGAGACATAAATAGCAAGCTTGGATGTGAGGGTCAGAGCCTCAGTTAAGAAAACCCTCTTTTGCTGTACTCCTTTTGTCTTTCTCCATTCTTTTATAGTGTCAGACGTCCTGCCCCACTTCCATTCCCTTTCCCGTGTCTTTACTCACAACCATTGATCCCCTGTACATCTCTTTCTTCTCACAGTCATTACCTCTGTCTCCTCTTACGCTTTGTGTTTGAGGCCAGTCCCACATCGGCATCTGTCCTCCAGTCCCAGCTTGTACAACACTCTTAGTCAAAAGTCCATCTTTACAGCCCCCGTAGGGAACTGTATACAGAGGTGCAAAGAATCAATAGGTCCTACACTCCTCAAAGTTTAATCCACTCTTTCGTTTCTACAACATGGTCTGAATTCTATGGAGGGCTAACTAGAAATATGATATAATAAGAAAAGGTCACAGGCAACAGAGATAATGATTTCAGTATCGATTGATGAAACTGCATTCAAACTCTCATTTTAGGGACATGTAATGATTCAATGAAGTTATCAAACAGCATTTAATAAGATAGCTTTTTCTAAACACTGCAATATATCCCTGCATAGCTAAACTGTGAATAACCTTAAAAATGAAGTTAAACACTATTTATCTCCTTTTCTTCATAAAATATTTTTTTAAATCTTTTAAAATTTCTTTAAAGCCAGTTATTATATACTAAACTTTCTGTTTAGTGATTCAAAGGATGCCCCTTTTAAAATCCCTTCTTTCCAAACGTATAATCAGGTATATCAATACATTGATATATTTGTTTTAAAATTCAATATCTTTGGGATTTAATGTGATAAAATGAATGTCAATTTGCTATTTTACAAATATTAAAAGATACAGCTCTGGCTCACGGTCACTCCTCCAACATTTTTTGAGATTTCATCACCCTTTAGATGATTTTTCTAATATCCTGGTTCTTAGCCCTGGGGACTGTTCTACTCCAAAGCTCATTTCCCTCATAACACCTCCACCACTTAGACCCATGTCAAGGTCATTACCAATAACTGCAATAATCTCAGTTTCACAAACCTGACTCCACACAGCTCACTCAATATAGTGCACAAATTCCAGTAATATCTGTCCCACCAGAACATCCAATCCACTTATCCTATTATCTTTTCACATTCACTCACCCAATTTTCACCCTTTCTCTTACTTTCTTAATTTAAATCCATGACCAATAATTCAAATCAATCTTTTGCATTCACCCTCAAATATCCTGGCATTCTCTCTATTCATTAACATTTTCTTGGCAAAACCTCAAATCTAAGTCCAAATTTCCACCTAGACTCTGCTGAATCTGAATATGTGTGTGTGTGTGTGTGTACACACGAAAGAAAAAACAACCATGCCTGCTCTTCTCATTTTGATTTCATGATTATAATGTGGCAATTTTCTCCTAAAGTTGACTGACAATCGTACATTTCCCTAACCCATTTCCTTTCACATGCTCTTAAATATCTATTTCACATCTTTTCCTGTTCCCTAGATCCTCTAAAACCTCCTCTCCATTATCATTCTCAAAAAATGATCTTGCGTCCTATTTCACTGAGAAAATTGAAGTAGTCAGAAGAAACTACCAATGGTAGAAGGAACCACCAAATCTGTATCTATTTGCATGTCTATATCCTGACTTCCCACCTTATTTCCCCCAACTAAGCATAAGTGTGATATTGTGATTTATAAGAAATATATATTTGGGCTTCCTCCTGGTTTATGACTCAGAGTGCCTAAAATCCTGGGAATTTCCTAAATTTATGAGCATAATAAAGCTGAATTTTATTTTTTGAATGTGGTGACTTGTGGAGGTACCCAACGATGGGAGCCTGTTCCTCACGTGCTTCCTCTGCACTCACAGCCTTGGGACTGACAGGAAGAGAGGGAGTTTTGGTTCAGAAGGGCAGGAGCGAATCTGAAGTCAAAAAATTTAGGGATGATGTGGGTAATAATGGGTGTTTTTCTCTAGTTGGATATAGGATATATGCAGAGAAGTACAGTAATAGATATTTGAAAAATTATTTTGTGCCCAGATGGTAAATATCTTTGAATGCTGTGATGATGACTACGCTTTATTCCAGAGGTAACTGGAAGTTCTTGCAAGTTTTTGATTAGATAAAAATAGAGTATGTGGAACTGTACTTAAGGAGTACAGGGAAAAGTGGAGGTAGGTAGATCAAAATAGTTACAAATCAGTAAAGTTACTATTCTTTTTTTTTTTTCCTATCAAGTCTTTTATATCAGCATAATGTTGTAAACTGAATACTTAATTTGTGATGGGGAAACCTCACTCTTATCTCAGCTCTGGCTTTAATCCTCTGGGTGTAATGATCGTGCCAATTTCTCTTCAGTTTTCTTCCTGATTTCTAAAACTTGAAGGAGCTGAAGTAAGATGCTTAAATATCAATATAATACTTTGGGTAAAAGAGGTTAAAACAATCTTAAAAATCTTCCAAGTAATTATTAAGGTTAAAGAGGTTACTTACAGATGTGAAATTCAGAAAGCATGTGTTTTCTTTCTTGAATAAAAATGCATATCCCAGTTTGATGGCCAAAGGAAAATTCTTCCATAATAGATAGTTCATCCTTATGGATGCATGTGAAGGGAAGCAAAATAGGCCACTTTGGCATAGGGATTATTTTGGATTAATGTTATTTAGAAAACAGCAGGAGCGAGAAGGACCCTCTGATGCCCCTTTGTTCCCGATGAAAGCAGGACATAAATGTTCCATGTGAAAGGTACCCTCTGTGCACCAGGAGTAAAGAGACATACTTCTTACCAGAGAAGGGAGTTCAGGGCAGAGAAAGCTGGATGAACAAACCCTGTTACTTTTTCACTAATTAGCCACTCCAAGCTCAAACCCCTTTATTTTTGTCAATTCTTCACAGAGTTATTGATTCTTTGTCTAAAAGATATAAAATCTGCCTCCTCTGGTCATTTATTTGAGTTTCATATTTTTATGAGCTCCCGTACATAAGAAATTAAATTTGGTTTTCTCCTGTTAATCTGTCTTAGGTTAATTTAATTATGAGACCAGCCAAAGAGCCTAGGAAGGACATTTGACATTATGTATGTGGCTGCATTAACCATGAATGCCTGTGTCCTCTGGACATTTGTAAGAATCTCTTTGCGTGTCCACCTAGATCCTGAACCATAAGTTTTGGGCCCAGTTCAACACTTTTGCATAATGTCAACCATTTTGTCACAGCATTTCTACAAATTTACAAACCAATAAGAAAAGAGTAAGCACGTCTTTGCTCCACACCCTTATATTCGTCAAACTTTTGAATTTCTGTCAGTATAGTGGTTAAATGATATTTCATTGTGGTTTTAATTTCTAATCCCCTAATTTCTACTGAGGTCAAGGAATTCTTTTTCTACTTTTTTGTTCTTTTCCTTTGAATTTGCCAGATACACATAGCAATATCTGTTTTGGGCTTTTCAGTGTTTTCCTATAATATTTTGGAATTTTATACATCAAAGTATTATATAGGTTTTGTTAGATTAAATCCTCAGATTTTAAAAAATTTGGGGTGCTGGTATAAATATTGTCTTTAAAAAATTATGTTCTCTATATTCTCCTGGTAGGTGAAAAGTAACTGAACTGATCTTGTACATTGAATGTCTAAAATCTTTGCTAAACTCTCCAATCTTAATTTTTTATCTATACTTTCATCTAGATTTCTACCAAAATCATTATACCTGTGAAAATAATGACAACTTGATTTATTTTCTAATATTTTAATATTTAGTAAGTTCATTCCTTCAATTAAACCTCATTTGGCCATGAAGTATATTTATTTCTCAATAAATTGCTACATTTAGTAGCTAATGTTCTGCTTAGAATTTTTGATCTGTGTTTATCATTGAGTTTTATTTATAAGGCCTTCATCTCAATATTTTTTACTGATTTTGACATCAATGCTACATGAGTCTCATGAAATAAACTGTAGATTCTTCACTTTTCCTTTTCTTTGGACAATGGATTTAATATCACAATTTATTCTCTAAATGTTTTTAGAACCCACTGGTAATGCCTTTTGTGAGTTGGTTTGCACTTGTTGGAAGATTTTTAAACTACTGATTCAATTACTACAATGGTTATCTACTTCAGGTTTCATATTTCTTCTTCAGTTAATTTTGGTAATGGAATTGTCCATTTCATGTAAACTTCAAAATGCATTGACATCAAGTTAATAATATCTTTTTATCACATTTATTTCTCCAGCATCTGGCATTATGTCCTCTTTTCACTCCTAATGGAGTTTGTTTATATTATCACTTATGTTCCCTTGATGAACCCTGCTAGAAGTTGATCCTGTGTATTTTATGCTTAAGAATAAACTTTGGCTAATATGATTCTAAATATTATATGTTTGTTTCATTATTTTTTTCCTGAACTTTTGTTTTTCCTTCCTTTTACTTTCCTATTTTTATTCATTAACTTTCAGCTTTTTTCATATTAAACCTATCCATTTCCTTTCAGCATTACTTTAACTGCATCCCACAAATATTGGAGTGCTTTTGTTATATGTCAGCTCCAAATAAGTCCTAATTTCCATTATGATTTTAAATGCAGTAAGAAATTATTTCCTAGTATATTTTATTTTTTAAATTAGGTGGGATTCATTTTACTTTTATCATTTAATCTGCCTAATTATATTACTGTCAGTGACATCATCTGAAGGAAAGCAGTCTTGAAATTTGTTCAGGTTTACTCAATGTTACAAAATCTATGTCAAAGAAGCTATCAGATTGCTTGAAAATAATAAACATTTTAAAGTTGTTGCAGGTAATGTTTTATATATGTTTTGGCAATGTTTTATATATTTCATGAATTCTATTCTTACGTTGATTATGTACTTCCTTTCTTCTGCTTACTTAATGTATAATTTCTTCTTCATTTTCTATATCTTAAAGAGAAAGTTCAGATCATTAACTCCATACCTTTTTCTTTTCTAATATAGGCATTTAGTGCTCTAAACATCCCTCTGGGAAGTATTTAATTACATTGCACAAATTTTGATTTGTTGTGTTTTCATTTTTATTCTGTTAAAAATACTTCTAATTTTTCTTTCAAAGTTGTCTTTGACCTGTAGGTTATTTAGAAGTATACTTTCCAGTTTCTAAATATTTGGAGGGTTTTTTTTTTTTTTTTTGGTACGCAGGCCTCTCACTGCTGTGGCCTCTCCCGTTGCGGAGCACAGGCTCCGGACGCGCAGGCCCAGCAACCATGGCTCACGGGCCCAGCCGCTCCGCGGCATGTGGGATCCTCCTGGACCGGGGCATGAACCTGCGTCCCCTGCATCGGCAGGCAGACTCCCAACCACTGCACCACCAGGGAAGCCCTGGAGGGTTTTTTTTAAGTTACCTTTCTGTTATTGATTTTTATATCAATTCCTTTGGTGAGAAAAGATACCTTGTATAATTTGAATCCTTTCAACTTGTTTTATGGCAAAAAAATATGCTCTATCTTGTTAAATATCCCATGTTCACTTTAAAAAGATGTGTATTCTGATGTTTTGGAGTGGATTGTTCCATAAATGTCAATTAGGTCAAGTCTGTTTGATAGGGTTGTTCAAGTCTTATAAATCATTCCTGGTTTTCTACATAGATGTTCTTTAAACTCTTAAGAGCAGGGTGCTGAAACCTCAGATTATAATTGTGTCTTCAACTGTTTTTCCCTACGGTTGTATAACATTTGCTTCATTTATTTTGAAACTTTATTTTGCAATTTATAAATTGCATACACCTTTAGGATCGTCATATCTTTTTGATGAATTAATCACTGTTTTTACTAGTTGTCTATTGCTGCAGAACAAATAACTCCAGAATTTAGCAGCTTAAAAAACAAAACTATTTTATCTCATAAGAATGTGTCATAAACCTGGGCATCTCTTAGTTGGCGCCTCCTTCTTAAGATCTCACATGAATTTTCAGTCATATGTTAATATACCTACAGCAGTGGTCTCCTGTGACAACCTGGCTGTGGGTGACGATCCACTTCCAAGCCTTCTCGCCTGGTTACTGGCAGGCCAAGGCCCCTTACTAGATGAGTCTTTGCACAGGAGTGACTTATGAAGAGCGTCTGGTTTCCCCATGGATGATCGAGGAAGAATCTGAAACATAAGCAACCCTCTTTTCAAACCCTGATCACAGAAGCCACGTCACATCACTCTGCCATGTTCTATTTTATGTCAGTAGATACATCCCACACTCCAGGGGAGGTAATTACACAAAGGCCTGAGGATCAGGTGGTGGACATGCTTGGAGACCATCTAAAGGCTACCAAGCTTGGTCTTTTTCTTGAGCACAGCCTAAGTAAACACCCTCAGGGAAGGAAATAGCCAGCCATCATCAGCTTATCTCAGAAGGTCTCTTACTCTCTAGAATTTTAATTCATCCAGCCTTTGTGGTTTCTCCAGACTTCTGATGTCTTCAAAATATTAGCTTTGTAAGAAAAAAATATTATTTTTGTAATGCATCTATGTTTTCTAGTTGTTGCACTGAGATCTGCCCTTACCTCCTAGCTGGAAGTGAGATATTTTATCTTAATATATTCTTCATTCTTAAGGTTCAATTTGGTTCCTTTTCAGAACTCTTTGTTCATTTTTATGGGATATTTTTTCCTTAATTATATTTTCAATTTTCTCATCTTTCAGAAAATATGTTCTGAAAACTCTATTGATAACATCTGCTTTAAAGTGTTGAGGGAAATATATATCTCATGCTTTAATATACCCGCAAAGAAATTCATAATCCTCAGAGGTTAAATATTAAATGAAAGCAGGAATCCATACAGGTTTATATAACCCTAAAGCTGGCTTTTTCTTAAAAGTAGAATCATAATTTATGTTTTAATAATTTACACTGCATTGTATCAATTATAGGCAGAAAATACCTCCAAGAAAAGAGTGTGTAAAAAGTGGATTGAATGAGGGGAAAATGTTTTTCCACTCCTAAGACAATATATTCAGAGGCACAGTGTTTGTCATATGCCATCTATTCTGAGAGGGAACATTCTCATCACCCATGGAACAAGATATTTTGGTTTTGTAATAAAAACCCTCTACACTGTAGCCTCTGTCTACCTATTCCAGTTTTCTAGTCACTTTCTCTGTTGTACTTAATGCTGTAATATCATTGTTTATATTTTTACATACTTCATGTTATTCCATATCCCGATACATTTGCTTGCTGTTTCTTCAGTCTACTATTTCTCTTTCCCTATTTCTCATGGATAATTCATACTGTGTATGTGATTTCTTAACATTTGTTCCAACCTCTCTCTCTAGTATGCCTTCTTGAATTGTGGAAGCCGGAAAATTAAAGTGATATTTCCATAACACTGTCGCCTCTCATGTAAGTCTATTCATCTTATAAGTCTTGAGATCAGAACTTAATAACTAGGGAGAGAAAGAATGGCAGATTATAAGACATTGATTTTGTTACAATACAAAGACAGATGTAGCTTCTGTTTCAGGCAGCTTCCTGACGGTAGCAGAACAGTATGGTTCTAGAGTGAATACTTGTCTGATAATTTCTCAGATCAGCAGATGGCTTCCTGATTATAACAGGTGTAGCAACTCAGTTAACAACCCAGTCCTGCAGTACAGTTTTGGGAAATTTTTCTGGAAGCTTAGACTACAGTCTACTTCATCAGTACTCCCAATGATTAAATATCATTTAATGGTCCATGACAAATCCCCTTCTCTTTGAACAATTTGGAGAGAATTACATTCTTTGAAATAATAACCCCAGTTGGCATACCCATGCTTTAAAAATTGGCTCAGGTAATATCTCATCTCATTCAATATTTCAACACATTATTTTAATACATTTTTTGTAAGTCCTCCACAGAGAGCCATGCTGTGTTAACAGTGTGCATTACTTAAAACATTGTACTGACATTGTATCTTTTCAAGTCTGTTTTCTCCATTTGACTCTAAACTCCTTGAAAGTATACTCCATAATGATAGAGATAGAGTAGGATAATCAAATAATTAGCTCAGAAACCCCATTAGGGGCTTGCAGATAGAAAGGGAACATTAGGGGGCTTTAGGAGATCACAGTAAGTTAATGATCACTCAAGAAAGCATGTTTGTTTAACCACAGCACCAAGCCAGTTTGCGTAGCAACAAAATCATGCAACAGAAGCATGGGACGTGCCTCAACACAATAAAACAATGGTGGCATGAGACCCACATCCTGCCCAGTGAGCTCAGTAAGTTAATGACCCCTAGGACACATAAAAAACAATAATTTATGGAAAGTGACCTTTCAAAGTGAAGGGCCCTCACTGGACTGAGACCTGAAATCATTTTTCCATAGTGCCGTGTCAGTCGTGGCTTGACCATGTAGGGACAAGAAAACTCCCCTGCCCAACCTGGAGGCGGAGCTGATGATGCAAGTGCAATGTCTACTCAAGGATGGGGAAGAAGGTGGTCTTTCCCTCTCCCCACTTTTCCTTTGATGATAAAAACGTAGCCCGCTAAGTACTTGGGGCAGACCAACACTCACCTGCCTGCTTGTAAGCCTCATTAGCGTCCTATTCTAATAAATCACTTCTTATCTATCACTTTGCCTCTCGCTGAACTCTTTCTGTGCTGAGACATAAAGAAACAGAGTTCCTTGGAGGCCCCCGAAACGCCACCTAGTGGTTTCAATTTCAGATCGATATCAAGGAAGTCGTTTAAAATAAACGTACAAGGAACCTCACTGTGGCACAAGGTCCTGATCCATTGACATCGCCTTCACTTCACCTCTGTTTTCATCCCTTATATTTTATTAACTATCAGACACGAACTCCATCCCTCATTTCACTTTATTCCTCAATTTTTTAAAAACTGTATATCTAAACTTACAGGGTAAAACCATTTGAAATAATCATTTCTTGCGGTAAGTTGCTTGCTTATACTTTTAGTAAAAATTCTTCCCTAATATTTAAAGTCATTGTGTTGATAGAAAACCCACTAACTGCAATTATCATCTTAAGTAATAGATTAGTCGATGAATTATTTGTTGTAATTATAAGTCCTAGGCTGTACGTTGCATTATTCACATTTTAGATGAGGAAATTTTGAGGCTTCTGGTGTCTCAGTAATTTTGTCAATACCCAGAAAGAGCTGAAGAGAGAAATCTCAACTAAGTCTGATGACTCCACGATCAGCATTATCAATATGTCAAAACTTCTCATACAGGTGGGCCTCTGGGGTTTCAACATGTGCATCTCAGTGACCACCACAGAGGAAGGGGTGCTCAAATGTGGTGAATTAAGCCTCCCTGTGTCCTAATTCATACAGCTATACTTTTAAAAATCTATTTTATATACGGGGTTTTGACAAAGATTCTCTTCTTGATCAAACTTCAATCAGGCTCCTCTGAACCCTATTTTCAGTGAGGCCTTGACCTTTGGACTTCTGTGTTTGTCCTTGCATCATCCAATTTTAGCAAATGCTAAGTGAGTTTAGTGAGAATCCCCACCCTTGATATCTCATCACCCTGGACACCGTCAAGCCTGTTAGGTCAGTCTAGCCAGGTGGCCCCTCACCCCTGATGTTTCCTCTTAGTGACTTTCCATTCACTGACCGCCTGCCCCCAATTCCTTCACTATAAATTCCCACTGCCCAGGCTGTATTCAGAATTGAGCCCATTTCTACACTTGAGGCAGGAGATAGATGGGCACCAGGCTGATTAGCAAGAGGGAGGAGAAGCTGAACGCTGCCCAGATAAAAGATAAGAGACCACATATTCCTCATTCTCAAAATCAAGGAGACCTTCCCAACTACACATGCACGGAAAGGCTCCTTGGAGGTCCAAAAAGGGAGGGAGCGTCACCCCAAAGTAGGTGACTAAGATGATATTTGTTGGGATTGTAGGTTGAAAAATACTAACTCGAGATTAATAAGGTAGATCTTTTGATTTAAAGTCCAATGTGAAGAATAAACCAAGGATTCAAAGTATCTTAATATGGCTAGCAGTAATCCAATAGTGATTCCACAATTTTTGATCCCGACAACAATGAGAGTAGCAAAGATTTAATAGATTAAAAATAATCTGCTTGCAGGGCTTCTATAAGATTTTTTTATTCTATTGAGAATCGGATGAAAATCCATTGGGACTACATTGCTTTTGGCATGTACTAGTTTAGCCACCATACATATGTTATCTCATTTACAACGCTGGTTGATATCTAGTCATAACTATAATTTGCAGATGAAGAAAATATATCTCATGAATTAAGATATTGCTCTCATAGATTCCATACGCCAAAACCAAGCAAACTCCAACGGGCTTCGGGAAATGTGGAATTAAATTCACCCCATTTTGTCTCACAGAAGATCCGAGATATCTCCTTCTTTCTCCATTTCTCCTCAATTGTCATGGTAAATGGAAGCATCATGTAGTGATTAGACCAAAGGCTCTAGAATCAGACCATATGGGTTCCAGTCCTTGGCCTCCTACAGACTAGAACTGTGACTTTAATGCAGTGATTTAACTGCTTCATGCCTCATTTTCTTTGTCTGTGAAATGGAGAAAATAACAATTCCTAACAAGTAATAGTAGCTGAGACGACTGAGTTCATAGAATTTGCAGAAGTACTGAGATCCGTATAAATTAAAGCTGGAGGTAACAGAGAACCCGATTGATTTATTTTGCTCAGCAAGTGGTTAGAGGGGGATAATGATGCTATCAAAGAACCAGTCTGCCTCTACGCTTTTGCTGGACCATTCTTTGTACGTGACTTCTCTTACCCTTAGAGCAGGATAAACACTGCCCATGCATATGCATGCCTGCATATCTGACTTCATACGCAGGAAGAAGAGGATTAGCCCAGCAGCAAAAGGAGATCCTCTGGAGAAGAATAAAGTTTATATCTCATCGGCAAGAACAGATTTAAATGCATAGCCTAGCTGCAGAGAGGCTGAGTAATAAATTCTTTAGTTTTATAGCTCCTATGGGAGAGAAAGAGAAATTAATTGGTTATATTCAGACTGAGTGTTGAATAAGTCAACTAAATACACTACGGGTACATGATAAGAATGCAATAAATGTTAGTAAATAGAGCCACGTCTTCTCCCTGAACATCTTGCATTAGATTACTAAGCTTACTCATCAGCACTTAGTCCAGAGTTTATTTGCAGTTTTGATTCAGTTGATTAGCTCAGTTTATTTCTGATCCCAATCTAAACTTCCAGGAGAGCAATGCTCAATTCCATGTTGGTCAAACTTCTATTCCTAAACTGGATATCTTCAAATTAGTTTGTGGAATATGGTTCTAATGCTGTTTTTAAAGCAACCATATATGCTGGGATTGGTGTTGATTGGTGGTTGGGGAGAAATGGGTACCTATAATGAAGGATGTGTGTTATGTCTCCCAGAATACATATAAAATTGATGGTAATTTCTGTTGGTGATTTCTAAGATATCAGAGAACAAGTGAAATCTAGCTTACCATGCCTGGTATATCACAAAAGGGATTAGATAAATGGCCATTAGAGTGTTTGTTGATATTATTATTTCTGCATAACCATAAAACATTGTTTCAGACTCTAAGAGATAATATATTACTTATATGTGACAAAATATATTGCTACAAGTGTATTTTGCTTATGTCTAATATGTCAGATGCCCTCGTTCTTTGAAACATCATCTATAGATTTAACTTGTGCAAAATATAGCATGTTAATTGGATGTCTGCCTAAAAATCTATGCTCTCTCAACAGTAAATAATTCATTTACCTTAAAGCATATTATAATTAGTTTTATTGGAGAAATCTGACCACACATTTTAAAAACTAATCTGATATGTAGAAGGAAATTTCCATTTTATTTTATTAGTTTATAATCATAAAAGAATCGATTCATTTTCATATCCTATAGATGGCTTTCTTAAAGTTAATAAAGCGTAATAATTTTTCTAATATATATTGACTATTTCTAACATGTCAAATGCCCTTTCCAATGATATCACTAGAAAGGACATCTGATGTATTAGGAATAGTCAATGAATATTAGCAAAAATTATGATGATTTATTAACTATTTAAGACGATGTTACATGGAATATGAGAGTGAAATTGCATGTATTATACACACATATAAAGTACATATATATATACTTACTAGGTTGTTTTACCTATAGAGTTTCCCATAGTCTGGATGTTACTGATGAATCCACTTGACGTGGCTTCATGTGTTTCTTTTCAAAGAGGTTTTTCTTGTAAATTGGTAGTTAGATTTAGAGTTTTGATCAGATTTGGGGTTGATTTCTTTGCAAGACTTCATCACAGATGCTACTTTAAATTCCATCAGAAAGGACGTAATGAGTAGTTGCCTCTTTCTCTATGGTGTTAGCCCTGATGATCTTTATATCATTTGATCTATTATTTCATTAGAAGTGGAGAAATAGAGACATTCTAATTTTATCATTTCACTTTCATGTATAAGCTAGAATGCGTCTATAAAGAAAACGTCCCCTCATAAATATTTGGTAAATTTGAGGCAGTATTCATGAAGGAAAGACAGGATAAATGCTCACTTCTTCCCCTTATTTGTTAGTTTTCTTTTTTGTGTGTGTGTGTGAGAGCTCAGGCCCCGGATCTCTTTAGTCAGCTGAGGTCAGTACTGCCGGGGTCCCTCCAGTCCCATCCCCCAGCCCCTCCCTCTGGGACCATATCTAATAGAAGAAAGAGCACAGAGGAATTGGCTGAATCAAGGGACCTGGGAGCCTGGGTATGAGTTTGAAGACCGAGAACCTAAGGCGCAATTACATATTATTGGAAACTCTTGTGGGGTGTGTGAGGAGAGGTTAGGAGGCTGAGAGGCTGAGTCGACCTGGTGAGTCCAACCCCAGGACACCACACAGCCCCGCCCCTCCTTGCCTGCCATCAGACAAGGGGTGTCGCAACTCCAGCCAGGACTCTGCACTTCCCCCTCCCTGATTCTCCTCCAGAAGAGCAGGTGGCCCCCCTCTGAGGGCAGCGGCAAGACAACGCACCAAGTCCCCCTGCACTAAGGCGCTACTGGAAGCTCTTCCTGAACAGCAGTGCTGGCTTGGAGCGAACCCGTGCACCGCCAAAGTTGGTCTCGTCCTGCAGCTGAGGGACGCAGGCTTTAAGTCAGCTGCCCTGGCTTTCAATCAATCAGCCCCCCCTTTAAGTCAGGTGACCCGAGTTTAAATCACTGTGTGCCCCTCAAGCCTGCAACTTCGAAAGTTGGGAACTTCACTTTGATCCCAGCAGCTCACATAGCTGAATGCACACTGTAGTCACCCCCAAGCCTGGCTTAGAGGCAGGATATAAGGTAAGGGGATGGGCGTGCACTCATGGTGATGAGAGTGTACTTCATGTACCAGAAGGGTCTAGGCACTCTGGTGTACAGCGAGCAGTGCACGATACAGCAGCTCCCTGGCAAAGCTGGTGATGCACAGGGAGAGCAGGCACACCCAGGCATGCAGAGGTTCCAGGGCGGGAGCTGGGGCACAGCCAGCCGGGAGGGTGTGAAAGTGTAGGATCTGAGCGTTCTTGAGAAAGACAGACACAGAGGATGGATGAGAAGCAAAGACCAGATGAAATATGGATTTGAAAAACACACCCTGCTCTTGAAATTGGGGTGGTGGCACCCCAGATTTGAGTCTTCTTACTCCCCAGTACCTAGTGCTTTGGCATTTGCCCAATTACTTATAAGATTTACTGATAAGATATAGCCCATAGAATACTGCATTTGTAGTGGTTTTGTGTGTTAATGTTTCTATAGTGGAATAACCTTTTCTACAAGAAAAATATATATTTTCTGAGATAAATTAAAACCCCTTTTTAAAGAGTACTATATTGGACTTCCCCGGTGGCTCATTGGTTAAGAATCCACCTGCCAATGCAGGGGACATGGGCTCGAGCCCTGATCCGGGAAGATCCCACGTGCTGTGGAGCAACTAAGCCCATGTGCCACAACTCTGTTAGTTTTCAAAGGAATGACTTGACTGCTTAGAAAAATGATCAGAAAACTTTTCTTACGAAAGGCCAGAGAATAAATATTTTAGGCTTTGCAATCCATACATTCTCAGTTACAACTATTCAACTCTGCTCTTGTAAAGGGAGTGCAGTCACAGACAACATGTCAGCAAATGGGCTGCGATGTTCCACTAAAACCTTATTTACAGATTCAGGCATTGGTGCAGATTAGACCCATGGCCTGTAGTTTAGAACATTTGACTTCAGACCCCTGGAAATAACCAATGAGTTTTGATTTCTTTTGGCTTGTGTTACATACATTAGCAACTCATAGATTTAAAGTTAAACTGTTGCATTCCATTGCAGTTATTACTATTTTTTAACAGTCTTTTTTTCTTTTTAATGAGCAGTTTTAGGTTCACCTCGTAAAGGAGAAGAAAGTACAGAAATCATCCATTTACCCCCACCACTATACATACATAGACACCCCCATTTGGTACCCCAAATGTACCACCCTCACAATAGTGATACATTTGTTACAACTGATGAACCTATACTGACACATCTTTATCACCCAAAATCCGTTGTTTACATTAGAGTTCATTCTTGGTGTTGTACATTCTAGTGGTCTGAACAAATGTATAATGACACATCTTCACCGATATAGCATTATACAGTAAATACTGTACAGTATTATACAGGATTTCCCTATCCTGAATATCCCATGTGCTCTGCCTATTCAATTTTATAAATTTTTTAAGAAAAAATAGTGAAAGAATATTAAAGGATTATTGTTTAAAATGTTACATGGAAACATGAAACTGGCTAAGTTAAAAAAATAGAAGGAATTTTTGCATTTTAGAGACACATGCTAAAACAAATATGAATGAACAACAGTGTTAACTGGAGTTTGCTTCAGACTGACTCTGGGAAGGGATGAGGTGGAGAGGGGTATAGAAAATGCAATATTGATACTTATTGAGGTGGAATAACCACATGATATTTCTTTATACTACTTCCTCTGTCTCAAATTTTCTATAATTAAAAGTTTAAAAAGGAGGAGAATGGGGAAAAAATAAGTTATGCTGGGGATCCTATAGAAAGGAGCTTATTGAAGCATTGTTCGTTTCACATTTCACAGGATGTCTCCGTAGAGCCTGGAATTTCACTTTAGACCAAGGGTTGAATCAAAAAGAATAGGAGAACTGGCCAACATGCCTGTGAGAGTGAGAGAACTTATTTACAAATGTACCACAGCCAAGTTATATTCATGAAAAGTTCCAAATATCTGTCACCTACCCTAGCCATCTGTTTAGTTTCCTCATCCAATATTTTTCACATTAGAATATGGCAGAATTTCTGTTCTAAAAAGTGATGATATGTGATGATAAAATGACTCAGTGTGGATGACTTAGAGTACCTTAAAGAAATGTGGGCATAGATCAGTTGGTAATTACATTTAGTTGATGCTAACACAGGGTCAAAATAACATTGATTTATTCTTCTCTCATGAAATTCAGAGGTAGTCAGTCTAAAGATGTTATAGCTGCTACACCATTTTACAAAGGTCACAAACTCCATCATCTTTTCTGATCCAATCGTCAGGTGCACACACTGAACAGGAAGAAGGAACATTATGGGTAGAAATGTTTTCCAGTTCATCAGCCCCATGTTTATGAAATTTTCTGGAGGTCATAGGCAATTGTCTTTATTTTCCATTGTTTTGGCTTCCCTGATCTGCAAAGCAGCTGAATAGAAAAGGTAGTTTATTAACTCAGCAGATGCCCTCTTGGAGTGATACAGAAGTTCATATATTGAAACAGAGGAGAATGGGCATTGATTGGGTAACTGGGCTCTGAGCCACAGAACCCCAGCTGCACTCTGATGTGGGACACCCCTTTTCTGCTGGCTGCTGCCAACGAACACCGTCAGATAAGGGCAGAGAACAGAGAACTTTCTACTCGTATATCTTTCAAAATCAATATTGATAGAATCTATGGGAGGCAGAGTCAATGTTTTTTTGAAAAGTAACGATAAAGAATTCTTTGAATATTTTAATAATGCCAGAATACGGGGAAATATCTTTATTCAAAGGAATATAAGTTTGACTTCGCAAGTGAGTCTTCGTTAGGTGGATTTGACTCATCATAATGCCTTTTCAGGAAGAATTGTCCAAGAATTCTGTGTATCCTTTCAGGGGAATGTCATTTTCAGTGCCTAGTGGACCCACCAGAAATTGGCTGATTACTTACGGATCCACACTTTTGAATGTCTTTGTACGACCAGGCTACTTAATGATTTTGAAGAGATGGAATTCACGTTGTAGAAGACTGATTACAATGCAAATATTACCTGTCTGTAGCAAGGCAAATGATTCCTGTTCCTGGCAATGCAAATGAAACCTGTCTGGTAGAGAATATAATCTTTTATAGCTCAAATTCTCGTTTAAACTGGTTTTAACATCTGACTGAATTGCTCATTAATCAATGAGTTAAATAAAAACTTTGACAGGTTGTCGTTTTATATTTGAATGACGGTTATCATTTTACCTCTTTGAAAATTTTTTGCATAGTTTCAGAGATCCAATTAGATGTCGAACAGACTCACTTGAGAGAACCAAGTTCAGTGTGTTGGAGAAGGGCAGCCAAT
The DNA here is from genome assembly GCF_039906515.1 of Pseudorca crassidens. NCBI lineage: Eukaryota > Metazoa > Chordata > Mammalia > Artiodactyla > Delphinidae > Pseudorca > Pseudorca crassidens. Next base: position 152,758,245 of record NC_090299.1, read on the forward strand.
GGACCCTTTACACACAGCTCTCTTGGTTCCCAAGTGACAATGGACTTTCTTTCATGATGCTCTGTAGTATTTCTCACCTGTCTACTAATTTTGCAAAATTTTCACAAAATATGTTTAAGTTATTATTTTCCATGCTTGAGCAATTTCCGTATTTTACTGTGAAGTTATTTGTTTTGTTTTCTGCTTTTGCTCTTTCTCCAGGAAGTACAATTGTACACTGTAAAGAGTCCTAGTTGAATTTAAAATCGGTTCCACTTATGTAACACTTTTTGGGGACTAGAGACAAACTTCAAAGGAGAAATATCAATCCTTTTTGTATATCGCAATACTCAAAAGGATAACCAAATACATCATTAGCTTACCTGTTTCCCTGGGAAGATATATTATTTTTGCTAGCAGTTAGAGGAATTATGTCTTGTACCAGGTATGAGAAAATGCTGAGGACAACGTTTCACACAGTTTATTTTCAGTTACACATTGGCTGCATTATGTGTGCAGAAGGAGGGTTGGGGATGGCCTAAAGGAAGTATAATTTTTCTATCTGTGGCTGTATGTTTCAGGCTAGGAGAGGTATGAGCTAAATCAGAGATTTTAAAAAGAAAAAAACTTTTAAAGAGAAAGGTTCTGCAGTGAAACCTTTAACAGTAGCCAATCTCTGAATATTTCATTTATACTCACTCAAACATCTTAAGCCACATTATCATAAGTAATTCATGGACCTTTTTTAAAATATGAAGGAGTTAGAAAGCAACTTTTCACATTTGAAGAAAAGTAAAGAAAATGCATTCTTCTAAGCAGTATGCTTTATTTTGCTTCACAAATGCTAAGTAAGATTACATATAACACAGGACATTACACTTACTGTTTGTTTTTTGTCTTCCTGAAGACAGCTTTTGTGCTGCAGTGGATTGTTGTAAGAAGGTCTTTTTTCTCACCTACTGTGTTTATCCTTGTTATGTTCCTAGCTCTTATTTACCTTGGCTGAGAACCCAGTTGGGGGACACAGGGTGTGCAGGATATATTCTGTGTACACCCCCAGATCTATTTTCCCCTGCTCTGCACTCCCCTTTCTGCCTTGGAGGCTGACCTGTGGACCCAACTAGGAGAAATCAAGAAATCCCTTGATTTCTCACTTCCAGTTGGGTTTAGCCAATGGTTGGCCCAGGAGAAGAATAAAATTGTTACTGAGTCCAAGCTCCTACTGCTTGCCCCACAACAGACTAATACATCAAGAGAACAGTTGTTGGGACAAGGAGTAGTGACTTTATTCAGAAAGCCCGCAGACTGAGGAGCTGATGGACTAGTGTCCCAAAGAACCATCTTCCCAGAGTTAGAAGTCAGGGATCTGTTATACTAAAATGAGAGGGGGCGTGGCTGGTTGGAACAAACTTCCTGGTGTCGGAAGCCTTTCTTCTCACAGCTGTCCACGTAGGTTAGGTCACCATGTTCCTGCAAACCTCCAACAAGACCAATGTTATTCTCTGTTCTGCAACTTTTTATCTCTATATGAATGAAAAATGTTATGCCTTTAAAGGTCAGAGCCTTGGGAATAGCCTATTCTGATGTATTTCAGGCTAAAGGCAACATTCGTAACTTGTAGCAAGAGCAAAGGAGTATAAAGATTACAGTAAAAGGAGCAGATCCAATATGGAGTCAGACTTGTTCTTGCCTGTTACAAAGTTACTAAGTGAGGCTGGTCATTTATTCCCCAGGTTCCCATAAGACACAGACTAACTCTGTTCATTGAGTGGGGTTCTTTATTTCAACTGCCCTTTTCTACTCAATTCTGTTCTCTAATGTATGGTGAACATCCTTTATTCTTGTCATTTGCACCTGGGGTTGCATTTGCTGTGCTGTTATCAGCACCATAGACATGAAGTATCCTTTGTTCTTTCCTTCTGCCCTGCTTATGCCTTCATATGTGTTTCTTCTATTAAATACTCCCAGAGGATTTATATTAGAGTGTGACATCCATTTCTGCCAAACTTGACAAAGAAACAAACAAAAAGGAATCTCTAGTAATGACCTAGATCACTACAGGAAGGTTTGTTCCATCAAGCTTTAGTCAGAGAGCTTGTGAAGCAATAAAATTCTTGGAGATGGAGGGGAGGATGTGGAGATAGAAGGTAGAAAAGCAGTGTCCAGTGCATATTCTCAGGGAACACGAAGCACCATGCACACTTCTACTGCCCAGTGTTATTTTGCCCACCACTCCTCTTCCATATTTACTTTAAGATCTTTTTCTCTTCTAAGTCATAGTCTTTACTGGGAGAGCATATGTCATTTACATACCCCATGAACCATTTTGATGATGTTGACAATGGTGCCTATTTGCTATATTATGGCTCTATCAGATGTTCATAGCTTGCAAATATGATGGTTCTGTACCGAAAAGCTAAGGCTCACAGGCCTTATTAATGTAAAACTGATCCTTTCCTTCCAAATGTATCTGTGTTATTCTATTGTCCTTAGCACTTCCCGACCCCCTGATCTGGGACTAGAGTGTGATATGAAAGTATTTTTCTCCCTTCTGATAAGTGAATTTCTTCTGCTTCTCTAATGTAATTCTTCATTTCCGTTGGTTTAGAATTTTAGACTAGGCATTACCAGAGCTCAAAGCAAAGTAAGCAAACAAATAAATAAAAGCACACACACATATTCAGATATACACATATTTCATACCCATTGTGGCATGACCCTCTAACCATGTTTTACCTTATTTTGATCAAATGAAGAAAAAGGTAAGAGATTTTCAAATAAGAATATCTACAAATAAAGGAGTTTATTTTAGAATAGTTTCCCCATACTTACAGGTAGATGAGTAGGATGAAAAGTAAGTGGAACATTAAAAACATTCATTAATAAGTTTAGAAAAAAAATAAGTTTAGGAAAAATATAATCTCTTTGTAGATTCTGAGAATTTTAAAATTTGACATTCATTTTTGATTTTAAAATACTCAGTTTAAAAATTATGGAAATTCTCAATGTGATAAAAATTTTTCTTGCTAAGACTAATACTGTACTTGATAGTGAAACACATGAAATATCTTTTCTACATCAGAAATAAGAAATAACATCTATAACTTCTATAATTTAGCACTGAACTAAGATACTATCATTACTAATTAAGATACTAAAATTAGCCTACCCAACTAGTCAAGGAAAAGAAATAAAAACATGAAAAGTAAAAATGAGGAGATACCACTATTTTCAGATTATGTGACTATATATTGAGAAAAGACAAGAGAACCAGCTAAAAAACCCTCAGAATAGTCAGCCATTCAGGATATAGTAGAGTATAATATTAACTTACAGAAATCAATAGTAATCAAACATAAAACCTATAGAAAATACAATGAAAAAAAGACTCAACAAAAATAAAATTCCTAGGAATATATGAGAAATATCTGGAGCCATACTAAAAACTTTATAAATCTGTCCTGAAGGAACATAAAAAACTAAACAAACAGAAATAATAGAAAAAAAATCAATAATCTTCCCTAAGTAGGTTAATGACTGTAGGATAATCTCAATTTATATGCTATTTATTAACTACATAAATTAATACCAAATTCATACATAATTTTTTAAAATTAAAATTCTGGAAAAGAAAAGCAATAAAGGGAGCCATTTCCTAATATATTTGACTTAGCAAATAAACTTAAATTATGAAAACTGTGTAGAGACAGATCAATGTAATAGAATGAAGAATTCAGATACTGATTCTAATATAAGAATTCAAGTAAATGTGAAGTGGGCAGACATAATAGTCAACAAGTGTGTTTTGAAATGACTGTGTTGAGCTCTGGGGGATAAAAAAAGCTGGGTTCATACTTGCACAAAGATGAATTCCAAATGTGGTAATGATTTAAATATAAGAATCCATAAAGTAGAAAGGAAAACATGGGTGATTTCTTTCATATACTGAGAGTGGAAGGTCTTTATACATTTGACACAAGTATTCAGAAGTCATAAAAAAGCTTGATAAATTTAAAGACATGAGCATCAAAAGCTACTACATGACAAAAGAAAAAAAACACAGTCTAAACACAAAGACCAACTAGCAAAATACCATGACTAATATCACGTTTAATTACTCCCAAATATATAAAGAACACCTACAAGGAGGTAAGAAAGTCAATAGAAAAGATCAGAAGAGATTAGTCACAGAAAAGGCAATGTGCCCTTAGGAATAAGAAAAGATGCAAAATCTCATTCATAAGAGAAATACACACTAGGACTACAGTCTTATTCCATTTTAATCCATAGACTGACAAAATCCTAAAAGCTTAATAACCCACAATATTGGTAGAGCAGAGCCAAAGAAAGTCCTCTTTCATGATGTGGACTCATATTGTAACTTATGTGCATGTCTGTCCACTAGGTAACTCCAATTTTGCAACAGGGAGGTCTTCGGGGCGGGGGTGGGTTGGAGGAGTGGGGACTGGCATTCTCATGCATTATTGTGGAAGTGTAAAGTGGTATAGCAACTAGACAGGGCGACCTTACAGTTTTCAGAAAAATTTAATATGTGTACATCTTGGTGACAGCAATTCTTTTGGAGTTCTTGTTCACATACATTGGTGCATATGCAAAATCACTGATGCACAAATTTTTGATTGCAGTATTATCTCTATTAGCAAAAGGTTAATGCTAATTAAATAACAACTGAGATTTCTCTACAATGAGATATTAATCAGGCACAAATAAAGGAGTAGAAAGTTCTCTCTGTCTTAATAGGAAAAGATATCCTAATTTTTAAGTGAAAATAAAAAAGCAGAAAAAATGAGTGTAGTGTGCTACCATTTGTATAAAAAGGAGGGGAACAGAATATATAATGTGTACTGTCTCAAATACATGTACACACAGAAAAAAATTAGAGAGAAAAAAGTAAATAAAAAGTAAATATGGGGTGGGGGTTGGTGGTGGGATGAATTGGGAGATTGGGATTGACATATATACACTAATATGTATAAAATGGAGAACTAATAAGAACCTGCTGTATAAAAACATAAATAAAATTAAATTTTAAGAAAAGTAAATAATAATAGTTGTTGACTTGTTGGGTGGAGGTGCTAACCAAGCAGATTGGGACCAAGTGTGGAAAGGTGGCTTAGTCAGTTTGGGCTGTAATAACAGAATACCATGGACTGGGGGCCTTAAACAAACATCTATTTCTCACAGGTCTGGAAGCAGGAAGTCCAAGGTCAGGGCTCTCGGAGAGCTGGTGTCAGGAGAGGGCACCCTTCTTGGTTTGCAGGTCACCCTGTTCTTGCAACCTCACATGGCAGAGAGAGAGAGCTCTGGTCTATTCTTCCATTTATAAGGACACCAACCTTATCTTGGGGGCTCCACCCCCATGACCTCATCAAAACCCAGTTACCTTGCAAAGGTCCCACTTTCAAACACCTCCTCGTTGGGGATTAGTACCTTAACATATGAATTTGGTGGGACACAAATATTCAGTCCATAGGAGAAGAAGACCTTTCACTGTGCACTTTTTAATAGCTTTTGATGATTGAAATTTGTGAACGTTTATTACCTATTCAAAATTTAAAATGAAAGCTTTCTTCAAGATTAACAGAGATGGATGGTATCACATCAAAAATCAAAACTTGAATGAAGAGATGGCAGAAAAAAGAAGCAAGGATTTAAAGAAGTATTCGTGTCATATCCCATTCTTTTGTAAATGAATGCTCCCGTTGAACTTGCTGCCTGCTTTTAGCCACCATTCAAAAGGGTTAGATTTTGTTTGTGGATAGCCATTTTCTCCTTCAAATCTTCATATTTCTTAGAAAACCTGGGATTTTTATTGATATTTTAAATTATCCCAAACCTTCTATTTAAATAATTCCTTAGGTTATGAGAGCCAAATATCAGTCATAGTTTAAAGATACAGATAAGAGGAAAATGCAAATGTGAGTGAATTACAAAAGAAAACACTCCTTCAGAAAGCATCATCTTGAAGGTAACAGGCTGTTGTGCTCTCCGTGAGCTGGAGCCCCAGACGGACAAGCCTGCTGGAGAGGGTCGGTCGTGATAGGATGTAGGAGACGATAGAAAGTTGGTACTTGGGGGGATGTGAACTGAGAGAAAGCACTGCATCATTTGGCCCCATGGCATGTGTTTTGCATATGAGTGTAAGTAGCTCTGTCTGCCATGAATACAGAGAGAATTGTTACTTCCAGATTTGCCATGTTAGTCATGGTTAGTCATGGAAAATCCTCTCTCTTCTAAAATGGGGAATGCTTTGGAATATGCACCACATACAAACTTGAACGTTCACAGTGGGGAAAAAAAAGAGTTTCAGAATAAATAATTCCAGAAGGAATATTTGACCCAGGAGACAACAGGTATGCTCTGTAAATTATTTCTGGAAAAGTTATTGGAATCCCAATGTTTTAATACTCAAGCAAGAGTGTTGGGTTTAAAAACATAAAAATCTAGGTAAGTCAACAAAATCTGAAATGTTTGAAAATAATTCTCTCTGTAGCCATAGCGTCTAAGGGCATGAGAACTCAGACCTTTGCCAGCACATTGTGGAATACATATGTCATTTTATCTATAAAATTTTACCACAAATGTCAAATGATGTCTTGGTTTAAGTCTCACTCAGACAGAACAGATTTTATTAAAAATTAATTAGCCAAATATTTCCATTCTGCTGTTAACCTCCTCCTCCTTCCCACACAAAACAACTTCCAAAGACAGAGAGTCAAGGGTACACATCATTAAGAATAAATCTGTCTATAGGTAGAACATTTTTCTTTGTCATAACCATATCCTTCCAAGGTTTGCCCTTGAGAATCCTTGCTAGTCTGCAATCTCCAGGAATTTCCAGTGAACAATGAAAATCTAGCTTTTATTAGGCATTTTCTCACTGAGGCGATTTCTCCATGTCTATAATAGGATGGCAGGCAAACAAGTCTCACATTCCACAATTCAATACATTCTTCTATGCTCTCTGTTCAAGGTGGTTGAAAAATACACACACCGCTGCTGATTGATCTAAACTTAAATTCATGACTGCTAACTTCCAGGGTCCAGGAGTGCTACTTTCAGTTTCATCATATTTCTCCAGGCTTTTGATACTCTCCCACACCTTTTTTTGCCCTTCATTAGATCATTTCCATCATTATTCAAGTATGCTGTAGCTGCATTTTAAATATCCTCTCATTACCATAGAAGACTTCTCCAGGTATTGCTTAATTTCACTATTCCTTTTACAGCAAGATGTCTTGTAAGAGTTGCCAATGTTTTCTGTCTTCATCTGATCTCTTTCTACTTTCTAAACAAATGCAAAAAGACTTACCCTCCACTGATACTTCTCTCATCAGGTTACTCGTTTTCGACTGCCAAACGCAATGGTAATTTTTGGCCTCCCCACTCTATGTATCAGTCGTCACTTGACAGAGCTCACTACGCTTGTCAAAGTTTTCTTCACTTGTCCTCCCAGATTCACTCTCTCCAAAGCCTGCTCTTACATTACTGTCCTCACTCTCCTTAACTCTACATGTCGGAGAAGACCAGGGCTCAGTCTTGGATTTCTACTCGAGTCAACTCACCCTAAACACAACTTCTGATGCCTCATGGTTTTAGAGTCCATCTATTTCTGAGGACTAAAATTAAGTCAACAGCCTGAACTTCGACCTTAAACTTAAGACACAAACTTCTACAAGACCACTGGCTATCTAAGCAGTATTCAAAATTTCACATGTAAGATGCATGAAACTAACTTCTTGGTTTGCTTCCCCCACCCCCGCCTCACAAAGCAGCTTCTTTCCTGGTCCCGATCTCCATAAAGGGAAACTTTGTTCTGCCACTTGCTCAGACCAAAATTGTTTACAATGCCCTTGATCCATTTTTTGTCACGTGACATATGTACTCCTCTAAAAAAACAGAGCTTAAGAACAGATGCACTGGGCCTCAGCGCCTCTCACTCTTTCCTCCTTCGAATATGATGCTCTTTCTTCCAATAGATACACAATTCACTCTGATGTTGTTACAGCAGGCAGGTAGCTAGGTAGGAGCAGAGAAAGGGGGTCAGGCGCCAGACGGCAGGAAACCACTCATCTTGTAACCAGCAGGGGTCCTCGGGAAGACAAAGGAAAGCAGGAACCTCCAGACTGACAGGAAACCACACATTGTGGGATGATAAGTGTCCCGGACACACGCAAAGAAAGGTGGGGAAAGGCGAGAATCTCCAGCGCCCGAATGTAACCTGTTGCCCTTTATGTTCCCATTACGATGAAATTAGCCTTGCAGATAAGAAGTTCCCATCATGCACCGACGCCATGACACCTCTGATCAAGTCTAAATAAGGACAAAGTCCCTCCTCCCCTCGGGAAGGTGGAGCTGGATGAAAAAACCCAGGGCAGCGGTCCTCACCTCTCTGCCCCCTCTCCGCCTGACAGCATATCCTTGCTTAAATAAATCCTCACCTTACTTTCTTTACCTCCTGCTTCACCTCTGAATTCTTTCTGAGACATGGCAAGAACCTTAAATTCACAGGGAACGATATTTCATTCAGATTGCTGACCATGTACACAATATCAGAGCTCTTTCCTGGATGATCTGTAGATAATTGCATCTGTCTAATCAGCCTTGGTGCCCTTAGACTCCTTGCCTCCTAGTCTCCTAACCTCCCTCCTGCCTTCCCTCCTTCCCTCCTTCCTTCCCTCCTTCCCTCCTTCCTTCCTTCCTTCCTTCCTTCCTTCCCTCCCTCCTTCCTTCCTGCCTTCCCTCCCTCCCTCCCTCTTTTCTTCCTTGCCTCCTTCCTGGAAGCTAGAGAATAAAAATGAAACAACAACAGTCGTGGGCACGATAACTTAAGCCCCAGGAATAATTAGACAATTTGGAGGAGTTGGGGTTTCTCTAGTCATTTGGATTTGGGACTTTGAATCAATCCTACATAAATGTCAAAGTTCAGAGAACACTCCATTAACATAAGAATGGCAGCTATAAAACTTTTGACTTTTCGGTCTAGTTTTCCTCCCAAGATATATACTTGTATGTTGCCTTTTTTCCCCTCCCAATTTGAGTACCTCACATCCTGGGGTTCACCCCACTTTTCTCTCTTCCTCCTGTTTCTTTCTTGTTTTGTCTTTCTTTCAGGCTTGTAATTTTTTCCTCTCCATTAGCCCTGCCACGCATATTGTAGGCAGATTGAAATGAATTGCACTTTCTGATAGCTAGTCTTTGATAGTGTTTCAAGAAGATGAGGTTATAGAAAATGTTTGCCATTGTAAAACCTACATGAAATATCCTTCCCAGAGACCATACATTAGCTATTAACCTTGGCCAGACATCTTGTTTCTGGTCTCCTGGCACACTGACAAGAAACCATGCGTGGTTTTAAAAAAATCACTATCATTAGAAAGAACTCCTATCTTTCTGATAGTAAAAAATGTTAGAAGAGAGATCACCCTATTATCTAGACAAAGTATTCTACAGAATAAAGACACATTCTACCCCAGATTTCTGGCCTTGATTGATATGTTTTCACTCCTTTAACACACTTACAAATAGAAAATTATGGGCCTTTTCTTTTCAAGTCCTTTCTGGATGTTTTTTTCTTTTCTTTATTTCTTTGTTCTGTGGCAATAGAGGCAGAACTGAAGCTGCCGTAGAAGATGCTGCGGGTTAAGTCTCCTGATGCCTTTATAATGCAGCAGGAGTTTACAACTGTACCTCCCATGGGAAATCTATCAAACCACTTACACAAAGGCAGCTTTTACTTTGATAGATTACTGCCTTGTAGTGAGTCAAAGTATAGCTACAAAATAATTTTCTTCATTTGGATAAGTTTATTTAAAGGTGGTGTAATCATTTCAAAGAGACAGACTGTGACCATAATTTCTTCTGCCAAAGAAATGAATCATTTGGGGGTCACCACCTACCACATGCCCCCTGTTACTGCTTAAGAAAGATGTAACTTCCTGACAAAGAAATACTTTTTATAGAAGCAACCTTTTCAAATACTCTAAAAGAATTATCTCTATACCTTACTTTGAGTAATTATACCACCTGAATAATGTATTTCAACCCAAATCAAGTATGATATGCAAAAATACTGAACCCTTAAAACAAAACAAGGGCATCTATAGTGGGTTAGTGTTGCTGTTTTATGTCAATTACCTACTGTTCTAAAACGACACCTATTAAATAATGTTTTATCTGTAACCTTTCTGTGACCCAGACTGGAAAAGAGGTTTTGCCACAAAAGATATCCATTGATTTGCTGAAAGGAAAATTCAGTTGAAGCAAAAGAATGAATTTAAAGACATAACACCCTTTTGCTGAAATCTGTCTAGTGTAACAGGGCTAACTAAGCAAGGCACTAGTTAGTCTTGAAGGGTCTACATTTAAGTTGTGCCCTAACAAGCAAATAGCTCATCTGAGAAGCTGTGTGTGATGGGAAGAAAAGAAGAGATGATGTAGTACAGAGGCATTATCTGGAATAAGCTGATTGGGAATTCACTGTGAGGGAAAACATACTATAGGGAAAGATTTTTGGTTAATCAGCTACATTAAAAGATCAACTGCATTTCTGGGACTTCCCTGGCAGACCAATGGTTAAGACTTCGCCTTCCAATGCAGGGAGTGCGGGTTCAATCCCTGGTCAGGGAAGCAAGATCCCACACACCTTGGGGCCAAAACACATAAAACATAAAAAAACATAAAAAAAAAAAAAACATAAAAAAACAGAAGCAATATTGTAACAAATTCAGTAAAGACTTTAAAAATGGTCCACATCAAAAAAACCCAAAAAACAAAAACAAACAAAGAACAACAACAAAGAAGAACAACTGCATTTCTAATCTCACGGAGTCCCTCACTTTGTTTAGGAGTCTGTTAGTTGTTTAGATCTTGTCTCAGATGTCACAGCTGATCGGATTACTGTGTTTGAAGATATGTCTCTCTTGCTTGATCTTCCAAGCATCCAGAAGGTGCCTTGGGGAAAGCCTGAGCACCATTATACTCTGTCCTTCTGTGTCCAAGTGCTTCTTGGAGAAATGTCCCTGGCTCCCCACTATCTATAAATGCCAAGGTGCCCAGCAAAGTGTCATCCTGGAGATGTGATTAAAGATATTGTAAATTTAAGCAGAGTCCATTTAAAATGAAAATGAGCTTTAAAAATTTCAAAATGAATTCCAGATTTTTATGATAAGTATTTTAGATTTTTCCTCATGGAGTCCTCTTATATAAGTGTATTAATGATAGGAGTATGTTTAAAAGGCAAGAATATACCATTTTCCATGCTTTATAAGGTTTAAAAGCATAATAACTTTTAATTATTAGTATTATATAGTACTTTAAATAGATATAAGACACATCTTTATGTTTTCTTCTAATGCACAAATACCTTTGTGCGAATTAGCCCTCTTGATAATCATAACAGTCTAAAGTAGGCATAAAAATGACCTATAACATACGAGGAAACGTGAGGCTCAGAGGACTTGCGGCTTTCCTAAGCAGGTGAACCAGTTAATAGAAATTAACCCCTCCCTCACCTACCCACAGGGATCAATTAAACTAGAGCCTGTGGGAAACACTGTGAAGGCAGCTTCACAATTCTCCCAGCTTCATGGAGCTCTTCTTACAAGCTGGGCAGTGGCCCCTGGGGTCTAAGCGGCCATCAAGGCTGTTAATAACACTTTTCAGGAAACAGATTGTTGCCAGGGTCTCCATTTTAGTCCACTGTTTCAAAAGAGAAATAATTAGGAGCCTCAGTTAGATCGGGAAGCTCCAGGGAAAAAGCAAGACCTCCTACACAGCATCACACACACATCTGTTCCCTGCTCCACAGTCCTGTTCTCAAACATTTATTTGCCCAAACCTCATCCTAAGGCAAGAATTGCAGCCAAGGATTCCATCATCCTCTTATTTCCTCCTAATATCCACACAGAAGGGAGGACTAGGCTGGAACTCCAGAGACCTGTTTGCTTTGTTGCCTCTTTTATGGATTCGCTCACTACTGGGGACAGTTTACTTATGTTTTCCTTGTATGTAAAATTGATGATCTGAAACTGATAAATGTCCAGAACCTCTCCAATGTCTCCAAACCTATATAAAAAGATAAGAGTATATTAAATGAACGTCAAAATGGGAGGAAAAGTCATAGCAAATGATTAAAGCCATGACATGAAATAATGTCTAATGCTGGGCTTTGCTAAAAGTATCAATTTGGAGTGGAAATGTAAGCATGCAATTTTAGCTGCCTAATGTAATTTCAGTAAAATGACAGAACCACTGATTCAATACCATTACTAAATTAGTTTGTCCTTGAAGTGCAGCACGGCATGCCATTAAATTACATACTTATGAACGACACCCTTAAAAGCATTTGTAGAAAGAATGCTTGCACGGTTTACTTACAAGCCATGTTTCAACCTTATGGCCCAATATCCCTCAACACGTACCCTGTGCCTTGGCTAAAGCAGTGTTTTCACCCAGACAGGCAGGCAGTGACCCACTCCTCATGTGCACCCTTCATCTCTATTATGTTCTCTATTCCCCATCTCTTTCTAAACAGACCCTGCAGCATCAACTCAGGTGTCACCCGCATAGAAGGGTGACAACAGCTACAAGGACTTTCCCCTCCACCCAATCACCCACTTCTGTGGACCTCCCCTTCCAGTCTCAAAGCTACTGGCTGTAGCCCTGATGCTGTAAGTCACCTCCACCCATGTCACCTCCCTGCTGGTCCATAATGGGGTAGCTATGAGTTTGTTTCCTAATGATTTGCCCAGTGGTTTCCGCTGTCTTTCCCTCCCTTCCTCATTCCCAAATTATATGGACTCGATTCTTATCTCACAGTAGTTCTGAACTCTTGACTGGGTGACCTCAGTTTTGAAACCTATCTATCTCTTATCCTCAGAAATTGGCATTTTGACCTGCTAGCTCTACTATTTGGGTTTCAGTTTTTCCTGTTGACCTTTGGCTCAGTTTACCCAAACTTTTTTTAAATTTTTCCTCATTTTTCCATACATTAGTCAGTTGATATGACATATAACCATTATTTACACACTTAATATGAAATTTAATAGGGAAAACATTTTTCCTATATTTACCTCTGTACACACACACACACACACACACACACACACACGTATTAGGGGCGAAATAGCAATAAAATACATTATCATATGATTTATAAACTAACATAGCTACTAATAATCTGGTCAGAAAAATGCCTTAGCTTTTCTTTTTCCTTCTACCAGTCCTCTGTGTTCACACTGCCACTATTTCATTTAAATATTTTAATTAAAAAATAGGAGATAGGGCTTCCTTGGTGGCGCAGTGGTTAAGAATCTGCCTGCCAATGCAGGGGACACGAGTTCAAGCCCTGGTCCAGGAAGATCCCACATGCCGCGGAGCAACTAAGCCCGTGCGCCACAATTACTGAGCCTGCGCTCTAGAGCCCACGAGGCACAACTACTGAGTCCATGAGCGACAACTACTTAGCCCATGTGTCACAACTACTGAGCCAATGTGCCACAACTACTGAAGCCCACACACCTAGAGCTCGTGCTCCATGACAAAAGAAGCCACTGCAATGAGAAGCCTGCACGCCACAACAAAGAGTAGCCCCCGCTCGCCGCAACTAGAGAAAGCCCACGCACAACAACAAACACCCAACACAGCCAAAAATAAAAATAAATAAATAGATTTATTTTAAAAAATAGGAGATAAAAGTCTTATCTTAAAGAATAGTAAAAGAATTCCCGAGATTTTCTTATTTTTACTAAACCGAAGTAGACCCTTTGATTTCTACAAAATCTTTTAAATTCTTTGTTTCTTTCAAACCACCCTTTCTTATTAGTTTTTATTAATTAAAAACTATCAAACTAGTCTAACATAGAATATATACTTTCTAATATTATCTCTCTTGCATTTACATTTTAGGACTAAAAAATATGCTTGTTCTCAATTTAAATAAAATGTTAGGCTAAATTTATAATGTGGAAAAAAACAATTGTTTTCTAACTATAACCTAAAAAATCAGTACATTGTAACAGCTGCTAAAGTCAGTAAAACAGTAGTAATAAATATAATAGTCATGAAACACTATAATGACTTTAATGATGCCTGACTGTTCAAGGGTATCATTTTTTTTTCACAGACCCAACTTTTAAAAAGAGTGATGGTAGTCAAGTAAGGTAGACAGCTGCCAGTCTGACAGTCCAAAGAATAAAAAGCTGAATATTTACTGAGGTAGAGAGATATTAAAAATAGACATCAAAAATAAATATGTTGCAATATATGTTAAAATATTTATCTACTGATTATAATTTAAACAGTTTTAAACTGAATGTGAAATAATCCAATATTTTAGCATCTAATTCTATTTCCTTGTTATATAACCTATGTTCTAGAACCTATGTTCTATTTTTAGTGAACATTTTCTAATAGCTTAGTGGTTTTAGGGGGGTGAATTTCTACAGATATTTTTAGGACTTTAAAAAATCATCAAGAGAGGGCTTCCCTGGTGGCTCAGTGGTTGAGAGTCCACCTGCCGATGCAGGGGACACAGATTCGAGCCTTGGTCCGGGAAGATCCCACATGCTGCGGAGCAGAGCAGCTGGGCCCGTAAGCCATGGCCGCTGAGACTGCGTGTCTGGAGCCTGTGCTCCGCAACGGGAGAGGCCACAGCCTACCGCAAAAAGAAAAAAAAAAATCATCAAGAGAAATTTTTTTTAAAATTATTTTTACTCAGCTTGTCTTCAAAATGTATGCAGTGTCACAGGCTGTGGCATCACACAGTCCTCAGTTCTTCTGGCTTTGCCACTTGCTATTCATGTAATTTCAGGAAAGGTAAACTTCTCAAAGCCGTGTTGCCCTCCTTTATGAATGGTGAATAATAAAGGTACCAGCTCATAGTATAGCTGACGATATTTTTTAAATATATATGTATTTTATTGAAATATAGTTGACTCACACTGTTATGTTAGTTTCAGATGTACAGCAAAGTGATTCAGTTATACACACACACACACACACACACACACATATATATATACTCTTTTTTTACATTCTCTTCCATTAAAGGTTATTACAAGATATTAAGTGTAGTTCCCTGTACTATACATTAGGTCCTCGTAGGTTATCTATTTTATATATAGTAGTGTTTATATATTAAAATAAACTATGTAATGCATTTAACACTGACACAGGATGTACTCAAAAAGCATTAGTGCTATTTTTTAAATTGTCACAATCATCTAATAATTTAATTGTTCCTTCAGTTCTTTATTGGCATGCCATAAGGAAACATAATTCCTTGATGGTACATTAGTAGGTTTAAAGAAGAATGATTTTGAGACCCTGTCAAATGAAAAAGCAAGAGAAATCATCAACAAAGTGAAAAGAAAATCTACTGAATGGGAAAAGTTATTTGCAAGCCATATATCTGCTAAAGGGTTAATATCCAAAATACATAAAGAACTCATACAACTCAGTAGCAAAAAAAAAAAAAAAAAAAAAAAAAAAAGAAAGAAAGAAAGGAAAAACAAATAACCCAATTTAAAATCCCTTTAAAAATGGACAAAGGACCTGAATAGACATTTTTCCAAAGACATACAGATGGCCAACGGGCACATGAAAAGATGCTCAATGTCATCAGTAATTAGGGAAATGCAACTTGATACTACAATGATATGTCATCTCACACCTGTTAGAATGGCTATCATCAAAAAGACAAGAGATAACAAATGCTGGAGAGGGTGTGGAGAAAAGGGAACCCTCTTGCACTGTTGGTGGGAATGTAAATTGGTGCAGCCACTATGGAAAACAGTATGGAGGTTCCTCAAAAAATTAAAAATAGAACTACTGTATGATCCAGCAACTCTACTTCTTGCAATATACCCAAGGAAACAAAAACATTAACTAGAAAAAGACATCTGCACCCACATGTTTACAGCAGCGTTATTTACAATAGCCAAGATATGGAAACAACCTAAGTGCCCATCAATGGATGAATGGGTAAAGAAGTTGTGGTCTGTATGTATGCATGTATTATGTATGTATGTATGTATATTACACAACCATAAAAAAGAGGAAATCCTATCTCTGCAATAACATGGATGGACCTTGCAGGCATTATGGTAAGTGAAATATGTGAGATAGAGGAAGACAAATACTGTATGATCTCACTTGTATGGGGAATCTAATTAAAAAACAAAACAAAACAGAACCAAACACATAGAAAAAGAAATCAGATAGGGAAGGGGAATTGGAGGAAGGTGGTCAAAAGATACTGTTTTCCAACTATAAGAAGAATAAATACTAGATACCTAATGTACAGCATGAGGACTGTAGTTCACACTTCTGTATGATATACAGAAACATTGTTAAGACAGTAGATCCTAAAAGTTCTCATCACAGGAGCACTTTCTTTTCTTTTTTTAAAAAAATAGTACCTATAGGAGACTATGGATTTTAACTAAACCTGTTGTGATAATCACTTCACAGTATATGTAGGTCAAACCATTATGCTGTACATAATTTTACACACATTAATAGTTTATGTCAATTATTTCTCAATAAAACTGGAAAAATAGAGAAGAACAATTTCTGTCTTGTTTGGTGCTTTGCTCAGGGGAGAGGCAAGAACACCCAATGTAGGTTTTTTAATACAGTGTCTAGCAAAAGATCCCTCCTGTTTGTACAACTGCTGGCAATACTGCTATATCTCAAGGACTGACTAACATCTGATCACTTAAATGGTCTCTTAAGTTCTTCCCTCGTTGTTCTTCCTTTTTGCCCTTTCATTGTTTTTTGAATGATGACCTTCCCTGGACCTATCATTTTGGTTAATGACCAAATCACAAATCCATGTGATTTAATGAGCACACAACTGAATCACAAGATCACAGACCTGCAAACCGCTTCAGCAGGTATTTCAATCATCTTCATGCCTGAAAAAGAAGACTACACAAATGATTCAGTGACATTTGCAAAAAATGCATATTTTTACCAGGACAAAAACAAAAAACAGAACCTATGCCTAATTTGAAAAAAAAAATTAGAGAGAGAATATTTTTCTGTGGGTGACTTTAGTGCCTGTACGAGTTGTCCAAAAGATAGGTTAAGTAATTAAGTCAATTTTAGTTTTGCCCTAAATGTTAATTTATTTAAAATTGCTCCAATAAGGTATGAATGCATGCTCATTGTTAGAACAAAATCAGACAATACAGAAAGTACAGTACAAACTCCCCTCTGTGCCAAACCCCTACCGTCACCTGCACCCATCCACACCTGGTCCTGTGATGGCCCTTTGAGAGATAATTATGGAAAACAGCTTTGAATGTTTCCTTCCAGGCTGTGTCCATGCAGGTATGTTACCACGCATATCTGCAGGTATGTTGCTGAGTGCAGAATCTCACATCACAGGAATAGTAGGAGGTAAGAACGGGAGCAGCAACAGAACGCTGACTGTTTCACACACACACGTGGACCCCTCACAACTGCCCTGGAGGTACATGCTATTTTCTAAGGTTCCACACGAGTAGTCAAAGGAAAATCAGGCTAAGAGACATCCTGGAGGCGTGTGATGGAATTCAACCAAGTTCTATTTGATTCCAAGACTTCAGACTTGGCTGTCACGTGGTGCCACTTCTCAACGTCGTTTTCTTTTGGATATTTGATTTTTCTTTTGACAACAGGAAGTTTCTTCTAGATACACACATGCACACACCACACACACACATATACATACATACACACACGCATATGAATCTTAGGATACACAGAAAATGGAAATGCTATCTTTGCAGAGGTAGAGATGAATAATCCAATAACTTTTTGAGATTATCCTTTAAAACAATCTCCAAGAGACCAGAAGGAAAAAATTTTTTTAAGGTCTCAAAATTCAACCCATATGAACTAATGAGATAAACACCTATCTCTACTGATGAAAATGTTGGCCCAGCCAATAATTAACTGTAGGACATTATCTTGGGGTGAGTAGAGAAAATGCATTTGACTTATCATTAAATCCGTGTTTGGTATTTTCAGAGCTTTGAGTGCTTGGTCTGGATAGAAACTCAGTCGCAGCTGATCAGTAAGTACCACTGGCCACTCTCTTAAGAAGAGAAGGAAGCAGGCTGATTCTACTGCTTTTCCTGTCTTGATTCTTGTCATTCACATTCACTCTCCCTCTGAGCAGTGCAGTCTGGCTCTGCGTCTCTGCCTACAGCTTTGGCATTCAGGCTGCTCCTTGGCACTCTCTTATGAAAGGTGGTCGTTAATCTTTCAGAGATGCAAACTGGATCTCCCTCACTGAGCTTGAGCTAAGAAGGGGTACCCTGTCCAGTTCAAGTTTATAGTTGCCGAGCCCTTCCCCTGTATCACCTTGTGCTCAACTCTATTAACAAACAGAACACATCACCATTTGATTAGTTCTCCTGTATGTTTGGAAAGGAAGAACATAGACATTTACCAGGTATGAGGCTTACTTGAATAGTATCAGTAATGTTCTAGATTTTGTGAAAAGTAAGAAAGATTTCCAAAAGGGAGAAACCTAAATACCTAGGACAGATGAATTGAAGAAACATATACTTTCTTAATTTAATCAAGGATATTTTGCCCACCTAATATATACATTCATGATTTCTGAAGGCAGGAGAAACAAGATGGGAAAAGTAAGAGGAAGAGGAAAAGAATCTTTCAGAGAAATTTTAACTACACAATATGAATTTTAAGTATAATTGCAATATATAAGTAGAACGTATACAGTTCTGCCCTACATAGTTTTCAGAGTTATTAGAAATTCCAAGTAATTCCACTAAATACTAGAATACTTACAAATGTACTATCTATGTGAATAATAAAAACTGTGAATCACTGTAATTACTGTTTTTACTTCACAATCATTTGCTGCTGAGAGAAAACAGTTAAGAGTTCTTTTACTGATTGCATTATACATATTTCTGATGATTGGCTGCATATACACAGACTATTCAATAACAATATTTCAGAGTCCTAGTTGATAAATGCTCAGAGTTCGAAGTACAATACATGATTTCTCATAACTAATATACTTTATGCTTAAACTCCTTCTCTGGTGAAATATTTAGTGGATAATTTCTTATTCACTTTTTTTCTTTGAAAAGCACAGAAAATTTGATTTGGAAAAGGTCTTATGGAAATGTCCAGAAGGGACAAATGCACGACATATCAAATGAAGCCCTTGTAGGTAATGCATAATTCATACCAAAAATCAGAGCAGCTTTAGTTAAAAAAATGCAGAGACTTATTTGTTGGTTCGAAATGATAGTTTTTTCTTTTCAGTTCAGTGAACCTTAGAATTATTCCTACAACAATTTAGCACCTTTCTCATCTGTTTCTAATTACAGAGCTCTTTACTAAAAAGTACAGTGAATTGATGTTTAGCACACGCACGTGTGGTCTTTGAAATGTGTACAAATTCTCCCTCATCCACCCAGTACTTCCACACCTGAATACATGAACAGGTGCGCTTTGAGAAGAAAAATAAGCACACGCATTTTCCCAGTGCAGTGACTCGCTTCCCTTCTTTATTTCATTTCACTTACGCCTGAATATATTAAGCATAACATGTTAGAAAATGACATTAACAGTAACCTATTGCTAGACTAGAAGTTGTCCAACTGATCCTTTGATTGATCCTGTGACACATCCGCACGATTAATTAACTTGATCATCCCATGCACGTGTCCCTTCTCTTCCCCATTAGAATAGCTGGAGCATGAAAAACAAACAAACAAATAGAACCATATAGCCTATATATGCCTCATCATTTTCTGACAGCCGAGAAGACCACTTTTTCAGGTGGCTCACATGTAAGCATCTTTCTACTTAGTCCATTTGCTAATTTCACTTTCTTGATGATGCTTACCCTGAGGGCTTTGTCTGAACTTGCCACTCTTCCAACCCCCTCCCCTATCTTGCTTTTCTTTTTCTCTTTGCCCCAGCGATTACTGACATTCTAAAACCTCATAAGAGCAAAGATCTGTGTTTAGCACATTGATGGATCCCAAGCATCTAGAACAGTGACTGACACGTAGCTCACGGTTACTGAACTTTTGCTGAATGAATGAAACTTCATTTTGCCAATGAGAAAACTGAGGCATGAGAAGTTAGTTTACCAGGATTGTGCAGCTCAGAAGACAGTACTTGGTTCCGAGTCTGTCCACACTAGAGTCATTCTCGTGCTCATGGCAATAAACGTTGTCCAGCTTAAGCAGCCTGGCACTCGGCTGCAGCAACTCCCCCCTGGAACGAACATAAGTTTGCATTGTCATGGCACAATGGTAAAAACAGATTGAGTAGAAAAATTAATGAAAGATTCTTTCTTAAAAAAATAAGCTGAGTTACGTACTCGTTGGTGGCTATCGGTGGTGTGCCTAGGAATGTCCCAAGTGGACTGGATCATTTTTAACACCCCTCTGTTATGCACTGATCTGTACCCACCAAAGCATATGTTCAACTCCCAACCCCAGATCCTCAGAATGTGACTGGACATGGACATAAGGCCTTTAAAGAGGTGATTAAAGTCAAATGAGGTCATACGGGTGGGCTCCGTTCCGATATGGCTGGCATCCTTTGCAGAAGAGGAGATTAGGACACAGACACACAGACCGCAGGGCAACCATGTGAGGACACAGTGAGAAGGTAGCCATCTGTAAGCCAAAGAGAGAAGGGCCCTTACAAGAAATTTAATCTGCCAACAGATTGAACTTGGACTTCTAGCTTCCAGATCTCAAGAAAAAAAAAAAAGCCTGTTGTTTAAGCCACCTAGTCCGCAGCATGTGCTCTTATGACAGCCTTAGCAAGCTACGCATGAAATAAAGTAAATAATTATTTATTACTATTATTTAAAAAGTGCAGAGAGAAAATTTCCTTTCTTTTGAAATCTGTGTGTATATTTGTGTGTGTACCAGTAAATAAAATAAATTTTTTGAAAACCAATGAATTAATACTTTTTACTACATTAATGTGCATTTTGAAAGACAGAAGGGAGACATCGTGGAGAAATATTTCTAAAAACAGAGAATTCCACATGGAATTCCACACGGTTCAAAGAACTTTTTACACAAAGACCACAAGGATTGAAGAAAAGTTCTACCTCTTCTTTTTTAGGATCAGGGCACTATTGCTGATTTCTAATCTACTATTTAAATGCAGGGACATTCAAGTGCACAGAGATTGGAGGCATAAGCCAGCCAAAAATAGTTCAATTATTTCAAAACTGTTAGGCGCTTACTCAGAGTAACTGTGTGTGGCCTGTTTTATGTGTAGCTACATTGTTTAAAATTTAGACCAAGAAAAGGTTTTCCTTTGGTGGAGGGAGGACTCTTTTACCACTGATATTGTCTAAATTTGCCAGTGCGTTGTGATGATAAAAGGCCAACTTTTTGGGGTTTTTTTCAACTTTTAATTGATGCTATTATTATCATTATTTTAATTTTCCACAGGGAAGGCAGTTCTGATTGCTGAACTGTCTACCGCAAAGCCCCAAACCCTTTTTAATTATTATTATTATTTTTTTTTTTTTTTGCGGTACGCGGGCCTCTCACTGTTGCGGCCTCTCCCGCTGCGGAGCACAGGCTCCGGACGCGCAGGCCCAGCGGCCATGGCTCACGGGCCCAGCCGCTCTGCGGCATGTGGGATCTTCCCGGACCGGGACACGAACCCGTGTCCCCTGCATCAGCAGGCAGACTCTCAACCACTGCGCCACCAGGGAAGCCCTGGGGACCCTTCCTTCCCTGCCTCTCACTGGACTGGAAAGAGACGTGCTTGTTACACAAAGGCATTCGAATCACAGAGGAGTCCCACACGCTGGGCGACCCTGAAGTCTCAAATTTAGGAAGGGTAGCATGGCCTTTCCCAGTGGAAGGGACAATTCAGTCCAATTCTTAAGACTGGAACAATTCTTAAGACATGCCCACCGCCATGCTGACTGATGAAGTGGAGAAAGAAACTGTCTTGGTACTTGGGGAATCGCTCATAGAGAATAATGGTTCTCTGGGTGGTTGCAGAAGCATGTGACACACACGGAAAGGAAACCCCAAAGAAGGACCTTAAAGAGCTAGAAACACCAGAAGGTGGTGACCACCGAATGGGGCATCTTTGCTTAGGGCAGTCCTAGAACTTTCAGTCCACATTTCACGCCCACGAGAGCTGCGTGTACATATGAGTGGGGAGGGAAGTGTGGCCACAGAAGGGTTTCAGCTTGGTTTCTAGGCTGTCGAATCCGGAAAAAACAAGCATCATCTGATGAAACAGCGTATCTTCCCTCCAACACGCATGCGTGCACGCGCGCGCACGCACACCCGCGCGCACGCAAGCAGCTCTCCCCCTGTTAGTATAAGCAAGTGATCAAGCAGAGTTACTAGTCCCTCCAGGCTGGGTAGGAAAGATAGTTTCAAACTCTCACCAAATGTTTTACTATCAGATCTCAAATCCTACATATCACTTTGGGCAGTCTATTAGTGGGCAAGAAATTTATGTGAGGAGTCTTTCTTCTTTTCAAGAGGAGTAGATATCTCATGACTCACAGATTTCAGTTAATGACTTTCTAACTTCAAATACATCTTTATATTGTGAAAGAAACAGATGGTCTACGTCGAAGGGCCATGCAATACCATTTATGATGAGGATGTGTGCGTTAAATGACAAAAAAGAAAAACTGTAGAAATAAAAAGGTCCTGGTAGAGAGCAAAACGTTTTAACTGCTGCATCTTTTTCAAAATTTTGTTTTGTTTTTACTAAATACTGATTGAAGCCAAAGAGCCTCTCCCCTATAAAGTGCCAACACACAAGATATATTGATGCTAAGGCATACTTGACATAGAAGTTTATCTTACATGGCTTTCATATACCAGGATTTACATAAGTGGGTAAATTCATGCAAAATTTACATCTTTAATGCTTCTTAAAACTAATCTTAGAAAACATCTATCTTTGGTAAAGGCATAGTTTTTCTCTTACATGCAAGTCCAAAGGAATGCTTGTTCTTTTCCTGGAAGTAGAGAGTAAAATCTCAAGAGTTATAGACTTTCAACAAATGTTTTAATACCAGTTGATATTCAGCAACACAGGACAGTGAGTTCCACTTGTTTTAGGAACACCAGTCATTAGAACATAGACTTTGGACAGAAATTTTTGATTGTCAGCTCAAAAATTCTTTCAGTTCTTTCTCTAATCTTGGAGAATTTGCTTATTTTCTCTAATTCACTGTTTCCTGGTAACTAAACAGCTAACTCATATTTTTGATTGGAAAAATATATAAAAGCAATTGTTCATTTCCATAACGATAGTAATAAATGCTAATCATTTCTACTGTTATCAGTGGAGTCCTGTGTTTTAGTGGCGAATTACAATAATGTTTTTTCTAAAATTAAATGCAAATAAACAAGAACATATACTTGAATATGTATGAAATTATCATATGTAAATATATAAATAACAATATATATATTAAAAATACATATATTCTTTTGAGGAGCAAATAGTCCCCTACCATCAATATACTGAAATTGTATCCTTACCTTTCATTTAAAAAATATAGGTTTTCATAACAGGGCACCTTCACAAGGCTTTCACTTACCATTTAGCATTTGTACTTGGCAAATTGTATCAATTCAGTTTAAAAGTATTGCTCATAAACTCCACAGGGCCACATGAACTCTATTTCAGAAATTAGAAATCAGATACCTCTGGGAAGAGTGGCTTGCTGATCTCAAAATGTAACTTATACTGTTAAATACATGTGCAAATCCTGTCTCCAATTTCAACTAAAGATTGTGATTCTGACCATGTCGAAGAAAAGTGTCATAGTTTCAAAAAACCACTATGAAAACATTTTATGCTAATTGAAAAATTATCACATGATTTTAAGGAATGTTGAAGAAGTACATCTTCTTTTATTTATAATAATAGCAATATTATCACTCAGAACAATCCAGTTAACATTTTCTTTATGTACATTGAGGACATTTTCTCAAGTGAAAAGATCTTTTGAGTAAAACACCTGTCTATACCTGAGTTATTTTTCTCTCCTATAGACATATTCTAGAGAATAAAGAAAAGTTCAAGTGAACGTGTCTATTATAGTTTGTTTATCAATAATTCTGACATTATTTGTTATACTACATACATACAGATATATAGATAGATAGATATAATGTTTTGCTTTAAAAAATAAGAATGAGATTAACTTCTTTTATCAAATAATTTTAGATGCTTGTTTTATCAGAAATATTCATTAGTAAATTCAAAATACTAGATATAGGAAACTCACTAAAATACTGTCAACTGTAAATTTGCCCAAAGATCCATTAATAAAGTAAAAAATGTACATAAGTAAATATTTCAACATGTTTTTCTGAAAATGATCAATCTTTTTACTAACCTGGTCTATTGTTTTAGCATCATAAAAACTATCTCATTATTAGAAACAAACCATATTTGCAGGAAAAGACACTGGGCATTCGTGTGATCCTGATGTATTAAAATTATTAAACTTGAATTGCAAATTTTGAAATGCTAAAGCAACACTTTCTAGCTGATGCCGCAAAGATGTAAAGTTCTTCTCTATAAAGTATTTTTAGAAATTCATTTAATACTCTGGCAGAGTTTTTACTGGGATGCTTTGAAGAATGATATAATAACTGGGTTAAGATCTGCATAAATGAAACTCATAACTACCCCGTATACTGCAGCTATGAGTGGGCAAATACCACGGGCTCATCAGATTTCAAACACCAGCAGTTACATTTCCTTCTGAGCTGTAGTTTCTTCAATTCATCATTGGAATTACTATTAAGATTTAATAATAAAAGAATGCAATAAAATTGTCTAGAGTTCACAGTGTACTGGTAATGCACTGATGATTTTAACACTTTGAATAAAAACAGAAGGGCACAGCCTTCTCACATTTTGGGGAGTGGAGCCATTTGGCCTTATAGGATGTCAAAGAGCATATGGTGTATCCAAATTTTCCTTTTTCCCAAATTCTTTGTTTTTTTTGAAGTATAGTTGATTTACAATGCTGCGCCAATCTCTGCTGTACAGAAAAGTGACTCAGTTTTACATGCATACACAGGCTTTTTTAAATATTCTTTTCCATTATGGTTTATCGCAGGAGATTACATATAGTTCCCTGTGCTATACAGTAGGACCTTGCTGTTTATCCATTCTAAATGTAATAGTTTGCATCTACCAACCCCATATTCCCAGTCCATCCCTCTCCCTCCCCACTTCCCCCTTGGGAGCCACAAGTCTGTTCTCTATGTCTGTGAGTCTGTTTCTGTTTTGTAGATAAGTTCAGTTGTGCCATATTTTAGATTCCACATATAGTGATATCCTATGGTATTTGTCTTTCTCTTTCTGACTTACTTCACTTAGTAAGATCATCTCTAGTTGCATCCATGTTGCTGCAAATGACATTATTTTATTCTTTTTTATGGCTGAGTAGTATTCCACTGTATATATGTATCACATCTTCTTTATCTATTCCTCTGTTGATGGACATTTAGGTTGTTTCCATGTTTTGGCTATTGTGAATAGTGCTGCTATGAACATAGGGGGTGCACGTATCTTTTTGCATTGTAGTTTTGTCCGGGTATATGCCCAGGAGTAGGACTGCTGGATCATATGGTAATTCTCTTTTTAGTTTTATGAAGAACTTCCATACTGTTTTCCATAGTGGCTGCACCAACTTACATTCCCATTAACTGTGTAGGAGGTTTCCCTTTTCTCCACACCCTCTCCAGCATTTGTTATTTGTAGATTTTTTTAAAGATGGTTATTCTGACTTGTGTGAGGTGGTACCTCATTGTAGTTTTGATTTGCATTTATCTAATAATTAGTGATGTTGAGCATCTTTTCATGTGCCTACTGGCCATCTGTATGTCTTCTTTGGAGAAATGTCTATTAAGGTCTTCTGCCCATTTTTTGATTGGGTTGTTTTGTTTTTTGTCATTGAGTTGTATGAGCTGTTTGTATATTTTGGAGATTCTGACTTCCCAAATTCTTATTTCATCTTTCCTCCTACTCCCATGTCATGAGCTTAGGGTTGTCAGGTTACATCATCTTTGGAAGGAGCCTTTTTTCTCACCTGGCCCCTCCACCATAGACCCCACTACCACTGAAATTCAGCCCTAGAAAATCAGAGACTGGCACAGTTTTTGCTTCAATACAATATCCTGAGAAGCAGAGGTTCAGGGAACATGCCTGGTTAACAGAGAAACTTGGAGAATCCATTGCACAAATGTGTCCTCAACAAACAAAAACAAATGAATGAGAGTTGCCAGCAATTATGGGTTCCTGGTGTTGTTTTCCTTGTCAGACATGCTGCCTAACCACTAAACCACTAACAACCTAGTACTGATGCTGAAGAAGGGCCCTGAGGAGTGACGACAGGGGAAACATTGACATGAACAAGTATCACCTGCCAGGAAACAGGAAAACAGAATTTCCAGTTTTGCCTCTGCTGTTTGCAAACGTCACCTACATTGCTGATAGAGAATGTCATGCTTGTTCCTGCAAGCCCCATTTCTAGACACAGAGCCAGAAACTGGGTTCAGTATGTCTTGCCTTTGAAATCTCTAGGTACAAATACATGCATAAAGGAAATCACTATAAGAAAATAACACTCTGACAAATGTCAAAAAAATAAAAATAATTTATTTTAACTATAGTCTTCTCACCCTAGAGTCAAATTCTGAACTAAAAGATGAGCCATTCATTGGGCCCTTAGGTTTTGATCTACCTAGGTGAAATCCAGATTTGTGTATAAAAAATGGGTCAATAAAGGTAGCTCTGTGGATATCTGTATCGCCAAGGACCTGCAAACAAATCTTGCCCATATTTAAGAAGTGTGAAGCTCTAGTAAGGTGATACTCTGAAAAGCATGTATATATATTTTTTAACATCTTTATTGGAGTATAATTGCTTTACAATGGTCTGTTAGGTTCTGTTTTATAACAAAGTGAATCAGTTATACATATACATATATGCCCATATCTTTTCCCTCTTGCATCACCCTCCCTCCACCCTCCCTATCCCACCCCTCTAGGTGGTCACAAAGCACCGAGCTGATATCCCTGTGCTATGTGGCTGCTTCCCACTAGCTATCTATTTTACATTTGGTAGTGCATAAACGTACATACCACTCTCTCACTTTGTCCCAGCTTACCCTTAGCGCTCCCCGTGTCCTCAAGTCCATTCTCTAGTAGGTCTGCATCCTATTCCGATCTTGCGCTTAGGTTCCTCATGACCATTTTTTTTTTTTTTAGATTCGATATATATATATGTGTTAGCATGTGGTATTTGTTTTTCTCTTTCTGACTTACTTCACTCTGTATGACAGACTCTAGGTACATCCACCTCAATGCAAATAACTGAGTTTTGTTTCTTTTTATGGCTGAGTAATATTCCATTGGATATATGTGACATATCTTCTTTATCCATTCATCTGTCAATGAACACTTAGGTTGCTTCCATGTCCTGGCTATTGTAAATACAGCTGCAATGAACATTGTGGTACATGACTCTTTTTGAATTATGGTTTTCTTAGGGTATATGCCCAGTAGTGGGATTGTTGGGTCATATGGTGGTTCTATTTTTAGTTTTTTAAGGAACCTCCATACTGTTCTCCATAATGGCTGTATCAAGTTCCATTCCCACCAACAGTAAAAGAGGGTTCCCTTTTCTCAACACCCTCTCCAGCATTTATTGTTTGTAGATTTTTTGATGATGGCCATTCTGACTGGTGTGAGGTGATACCTCATTGTAGTTTTGATTTGCATTTCTCTAATGATTAATGATGTTGAGTATTCTTTCATGTATTTGTTGGTAATCTGTATATCTTCTTTGGAGAAATGTCTATTTAGGTATTCTGCCCATTTTAGGATTGGGTTTTTTGTTTTTTTGATATTGAGCTGCATGAGCAGCTTATAAATTTCAGAGGTTAATCCTTTGTCAGTTGTTTCATTTGGAAATATTTTCTCCCATTCTGAGGGTTGTCTTTTCATCTTTTTTATGGTTTCTTTGGTTGTGCAAAAGCTTTTAAGTTTCATTAGGTCCCATTTGTTTATTTTTGGTTTTATTTCCATTTCTTTAGGAGGTGGGTCAAAAAGGATCTTGCTGTGATTTATGTCATAGAGTGTTCTGCCTATGTTTTCCTCTAAGAGTTTGATAGTTTCTGGCCTTAAATTTAGGTCTTTAATCCATTTTGAGCTTATTTTTGTGTATGGTGTTAGGGAGTGTTCTAATTTCATTCTTTTACATCTAGCTGTCCAGTTTTCCCAGCACCACTTACTGAAGAGGCTGTGTTTTCTCCATTGTATATTCTTGCCTCCTTTATCAAAAATAAGGTGACCATATGTGCGTGTGTTTATCTCTGGGCTTTCTATCCTGTCCCATTCATCTATATTTCTGTTTTTGTGCCAGTACCATACTGTCTTGATTACTGTAGCTTTGTAGTATATTCTGAAGCCAGGGAGCCTGATTCCTTCATCTCCATTTTTCTCTCTCAAGATTGCTTTGGCTCTTCGGGGTCTTTTGTGTTTCCATACAAATTGTGAAATTTTTTGTTCTAGTTCTTTGAAAAATGCCAGTGGTAGTTTGACAGGGATTGCATTGAATCTGTAGATTGCTTTGGGTAGTAGAGTCATTTGCACAATGCTGATTCTTCCAATCCAAGAACATGGTATATCTCTCCATCTATTTGTATCATCTTTAATTTCTTTCATCAGTGTCTTACAGTTTTCTGCACACAGGTCTTTTGTCTCCTTAGGTAGGTTTATTCATAAGTATTTTATTCTTTTGTGGCAATGGTAAATGGAAGTGTTTTCTTAATTTCACTTTCAGATTTTTCATCATTAGTGTATAGGAATGCAAGAGATTTCTGTGCAATAATTTTGTATCCTGCTACTTTACCAAATTCATTGATTAGCTCTAATAGTTTTCTGGTAGCATCTTTAGGATTCTCTATGTATAGTGTCATGTCATCTGCAAGCAGTGACAGCTTTACTTCTTCTTTTCTGATTTGCATTCCTTTTACTTCTTTTTCTTCTCTGATTGTTGTGGCTATAACTTCCAAAACTATGTTGAATAATGGTGGTGAGAGTGGGCTACCGTGTCTTTTCCTGATCTTAGTGGAAATGCTTTCAGTTTTTCACCATTGTGGATGATGTTGGCTGTGCGTTTGTCATATATGACCTTTATTATGTTGAGGTAAATTTCCTCTATGCCTACTTTCTGGAGAGTTTTTATCATAAATAGGTGTTGAATTTTGTCAAAAGCTTTCTCTGCATCTATTGAGATGATCATATGGTTTTTCTCCTTCAATTTGTTAATATGGTGTATCACATTGACGGATTTGCGTGTATTGAAGAATCCTTGCATTCCTGGGATAAGCCCCACTTGATCATGGTGTATGCTCCTTTTAATGTGCTGTTGGATTCTACTTGCTAGTATTTTGTTGAGGATTTTTGTATCTATGTTCATCTGTGATATTGGCCTGTAGTTTTCTTTCTTTGTGACATCTTTGTCTGATTTTGGTATCAGGGTGATGGTGGCCTCATAGAATGAGTTTGGGAGTATTCCACCCTCTGCTATATTTTGAAAAAGTTTGAGAAGGATAAGTGTTAGCTGTACTCTAAATGTTTGCTAGAATTCGCCTGTGAAGCCATCTGGTCCTGGGCTTTTGTTTGTTGGAAGATTTTTAATCTCAGTTTCAATTTCAGTGCTTGTGATTGGTCTGTTCATATTTTCTATTTCTTCCTGATTCAGTCTCAGAATGTTGTGCTTTTCTAAGAATTTGTCCATTTCTTCCAGGTTGTCCATTTTATTGGCATATAGTTGCTTGTAGTAATCTCTCATGATCCTTTTTATTTCTGCAGTGTCAGTTGCTACTTCTCCTTTTTCATTTCTAATTCTGTTGATTTGAGTCTTCTCCCTTTTTTTCTTGATGAGTCTGGCTAGTGGTTTATCAATTTTGTTTATCTTCTCAAAGAACCATCTTTTAGTTTTATTGATCTTTGCTATCATTTCCTTCATTTCTTTTTCATTTATTTCTGATCTGATCTTTATGATTTCTTTCCTTCTGCTATCTTTGGGGTTTTTTTTTTCTTCTTCTTTCTCTAATTGCTTTAGGTGTAAGGTTAGGTTGTTTATTTGAGATGTTTCTTGTTTCCTAAGGTAGGATTATATTGCTATAAACTTCCCTCTTAGAACTGCTTTTGCTACATCCCACAGGTTTTGGGACGTTGTGTTTTCACTGTCATTTGTTTCTAGGTAGTTTTTGATTTCCTCTTTGATTTCTTCAGTGATCTCTTGGTTATTAAGTAGTGTATTGTTTAGCTTCCATGTGTTTGTATATTTTAAAGATGTTTTTCCTGTAATTGATATCTAATCTCATAGCGTTATGGTCAGAAAAGATACTTGATCCAATTTCAATTTTCTTAAATTTACCAAGGCTTGATTTGTGACCCAAGATATGATCTATCCTGGAGAATGTTCCATGAGCACTTGAGAAGAAAGTGTATTCTGTTGTTTTTGGATGGAATGTCCTATAAATATCAATAAACTCCATCTTGTTTAATGTATTATTTAAAACTTGTGTTTCCTTATTTATTTTCATTTTGGATCATCTGTCCATTAGTGAAAGTGGGATGTTAAAGTACCCTACTATGATTGTGTTATTGTCGATTTCCCCTTTTATGGCTGTTAGTATTTGCTTTATGTATTGAGGTGCTCCTATGTTGGGTGCATAAATATTTACAATTGTTATATCTTCTTCTTAGACTGATCCCTTGATCATTACGTAGTGTCCTTCTTTGTCTCTTGTAATAGGCTTTGTTTTAAAGTCTCTTTTGTCTGATATGAGAATTGCTACTCCAGCTGCCTTTTGATTTCCTTTTGCATGGAATATCTTTTTCCATCACCTCACTTTCAGTCTGTAGTGTCCCTAGGTCTGAAGTGGGTCTCCTGTAGACAGCATATATACGGGTGTTGTTTTTGTATCCATTCAGCCAGTCTACGTCTTTTTGTTGGAGCATTTAATCCACTTACATTTAAGGTAATGATCGATATGCATGTTCCTATTACCGTTTTCTTAATTGTTTTAGGTTTGTTCTTGTAGGTATTTTCCTTCTCTTGTGTTTCCTGCCTAGAGAAGTCCTTTAGCATTTGTTGTAAAGCTTGTTTGGTGGTGCTGAATTCTCTTAGCTTTTGCTTGTCTGTAAAGATTTTAATTTCTCCGTCAAATCTGAATGAGATCCTTGGTGGGTAGATTAATCTTGGTGGTACGCTTTTCCCTTTCATCACATCAAATATGTCCTGCCACTCCCTTCTGGCTTGCAGAGTTTCTGCTGAAAAATCAGCTATTAACCTTATGGGGATTCCCTTGTGTGTTATTTGTTGTTTTTCCCTTGCTGCTTTTAATATGTTTTCTTTGTATTTAATTTTTGAAAGTTTGATCAATATGTGTCTTGGCATGTTTCTCCTTGGATTTATCCTGTATGGGACTCTCTGTGCTTCCTGGACTTGATTAACTATTTCCTTTCCCATGTTAGGGAAGTTTTCCACTATAATCTCTTCTAATATTTTCTCAGTCCCTTTCTTTTTCTCTTCTTCTTCTGGGACCCCTACAATTCAAACATTAGTGCATTTAATATTGTCCCAGAGGTCTCTGCAGTAGTTATTTCCACTATTTTATCTGCTCTGCAGTAGTTATTTCCACTATTTTATCTTCCAGGTCATTTATCCATTCTTCTGCCTCAGTTATTCTGCTATTGATCCCTTCTAGAGAATTTTTATTTTCATTTATTGTGTTGCTCATCATTGTTTGTTTGCTCTTTAGTTCTTCTAGGTCCCTGTTAAACGTTTCTTGTATTTTCTCCATTCTATTTCCAAGATTTTGGGTCATCTTTACTGTCATTATTCTGAATTCTTTTTCAGGTAGACTGCCTATTTCCTCTTCATTTTTTAGGTCTGCTGGGTTTTTACCTTGCTCCTTCATCTGCTGTGTGTTTCTCTGTCTTCTCATTTTGCTTAACTTACTGTGTTTTGTTCTCCTTTTCGTAGGCTGCAGGTTCATAGTTCCCATTGTTTTTTGTGTCTGCTCCCAGTGGCTAAGGTTGGTTCAGTGGGTTGTGTAGGCTTCCTGGTGGAGGAGACTAGTGCCTGTGTTCTGGTGGATGAGGCTGGATCTTGCCTTTCTGATGGGCAGGTCCACATCTGGTGGTGTGTTTGGGGACGTCTGTAGCCTTATTATGATTTTAGGTAGTCTTTCTGCTAATGTGTGGTGTTGTGTTCCTGTCTTGCTAGTTGTTTGGCATAGGGTGTCCAGCACTGTAGGTTGCTGGTCATTGCATGGAGCTGGGTCTTGGCATTGCGATGGAGATCTCTGGGAGATTTTCACCATTTTATATCACGTGGAGCTGGGAGGTCTCTTGTGGACCAGTGTCCTGAACTTGGCTCTCCCACCTCAGTCGCACAGCCCTACACTTGGCTGGAGCACCAAGAGCCCATCCTCCACACAGCTCAGAATAAAAGGGAGAAAAAAAAAGAAAGAAAGAAAGAAGAAGATAAAATAAAATAGTTATTAAAATAAAAAAATAAAAAATAATTATTAAGAAAAAAATTTTTTTGAGTAATTAAAAATTAAAAAAAAAAGGACAGACAGAACCCTAGGACAAATGGTAAAAGCAAAGCTATACAGACAAAATCACACACAGAAGCATACACATACACACTCAGAATGCCGTGCATTCTCCCGGGGAAGTTGTCCCTGGATCCCGGGACCCTGGCAGTGGCTGGCTGCACAGGCTCCCCGGAAGGGGGTTGTGGAGAGTGACCTGTGCTTGCACACAGGCTTCTTGGTGGCGGCAGCAGCAGCCTTAGCATCTCATGCCCGTCTCTGGGGTCCACACTGTTAGTCGCGTCTCATGCCGTCTCTGGAGCTCCTTTAAACAGCGCTCTTAATTCCCTCTCCTTGCGCACCAGGAAACAAAGAGGGAAGAAAAAGTCTCTTGCCTCTTCGGCAGGCCCAGACTTTTCCTTGGACTCCCTCCCGGCTAGCCGTGGTGCACTAACCCCCTGCAGGCTGTGTTCACGCCGCCGACCCCAGTCCTCTCCCTGCGCTCCGACCAAAGCCCGAGCCTCAGCTCCCAGCCCCGCCCGCCCTGGCGGGGGAGCAGACAAGCCTCTCGGGCTGGTGAGTGCTAGTCGGCCCCGATCCTCTGTGCGGGAATCTCTCCACTTTGCCCTCCGCATCCCTGTTGCTGTGCTCTCCTCCGCGGCTCCGAAGATTCCCCCCTCCGCCACCCTCAGTCTCCGCCTGCGAAGGGGCTCCTAGTGTGTGGAAACCTTTCCTCCTTCACGGCTCCCTCCCACTGGTGCAGGTCCCGTCCCTATTCTTTTGTCTCTGTTTATTCTTTTTTCTTTTGCCCTACCCAGGTATGTGGGGAGTTTCTTGCCTTTTGGGAGGTCTGAGGTCTTCTGCCAGCATTCAGTAGGTGTTCTGTAGGAGTTGTTCCACGTGTAGATGTATTTCTGGTGTATCTGTGGGGAGGAAGGTGATCTCCGCGTCTTACTCTTCCGCCACCTTGAAGCTCCACCTGCCAACTTTTTCTTACATATTTACTGCTTCAACAGAAAGAAGAGGCCATGAAAGAATAAGAGGAGATGGGGTGATGTGTTTTGTTTTGTTTTGTTTTCAGGTATAAAAAGTTGAATAATAGTTGCAACATGAGACATTATACTGATTGTATGTAATAGCTCTATTGCAGTCCATGTGGGAGCTGTATCAGATTTAAGAAACGGGAAGGTTTGATTTTTAATGCACATCAGCCCTGCTAACTGTTTATTATTAACATAATTCGAATTTAGTAATTCAGTGGGAGTACAGGATATGGAGTATAATTTGCATCAGAAATTAAGACTATTTTCCATATAATTTCAAGGTCAAGTCTGTCTGATGCACCTTTAGGAAAGTGATCTCCCTGGTTGCAGCTTAGAACCACCCACAGCAGGAAGGGGGAGAAGAGGACATTTTTAAAAATATTCCAATGTCTGCATTCCACTTCAATCAACAGATTTTTAAAGTTTCATTCCACGTCTCAATTATATATATATGTATATATTTTTGAAAAATCCCAAGCAATTCTCAAGTGCAGTAAGAATAAAAAAACCTTGATTATTGAATAAACTCCATCCTAGGCAAACTTGGTTCTGTTTGTAGAAAAAGATGGAAACTAAAGGTGTTATGGTTAGGTTTTACTTCATAAGAATAGCTTTACCAGAAATTCTGAAAAGAAAAACACTCAACATTTTTAT
Source organism: Pseudorca crassidens (assembly GCF_039906515.1). Lineage (NCBI taxonomy): Eukaryota > Metazoa > Chordata > Mammalia > Artiodactyla > Delphinidae > Pseudorca > Pseudorca crassidens. The sequence goes on from NC_090299.1 coordinate 152,792,577, forward strand.
CAATATAGCATCTTACAGATGAAAGGTTTGATATCATGGCAAGAGGAAAAGGACAGATTGTTTGGATAAATACGCCCAAGACAGTGAAGGGCTCCTTTACTTTCTGTATCTGAGTCATCCACACGCCTTTTCACATTTGCATATTTGGGCTGCTATGTAATTAAATTCCTCACAGGATGTGAAATAATAAACGCTTATAAAATTGTGGCTTTAAAATCAGATTAGTGTGGTCCCATGTTCATGTTTTCTTCTTTCTTTCTCTCCTTCAGAAATAAATGTCTGGGGACTTTCCTGGTGGTGCAGTGGTTAAGAACCCACCTGCCAGTGCAGGGGACACGGGTTTGATCCCTGGTCCAGGAAGATCCCACATGCTGCAGAGCAACTGAGCCCATGTACCACAGCTACTGAGCCTGCACTCTAGAGCCCACAAGCCACAACTACTGAGACTGTATGTACAACTACTGAAGCCCGTGCACCTAGAGCCCACAACAAGAGAAGCCACTGCAATGAGAAGCCCATGCACTGCAACAAAGACCCAACAGAGCCAAAAATAAAGAAAAAATAAAGAAATTTATTAAAAAGAAAAAGAAATAAATGTCTGATTCTAAAAAATTGACCAAAGTAGGAAGGATTTAGTGTAAAGAGCACACTCATATGTATTAAAGACCCATCGTGTTCTATGCACAGGAATTGTGCTAAAAGCTCCATATTAAGACACAGAGAAAATCTACAGTTTGTATGATTTCATATATGAGATAAAACATCACTTTAATTATTATTTTGTATCACTTAAAAATTCTTCTGATGGCAGCACAAAACACACTGACACTGGATAGGTGAAAGACAAAATGCTTTGTTACTACTTAAAGCTCCAAATGAGAAAAACTGAGCACACAGAGGTTTGTACCTGGGGGCAAGTAACAGCAAGCTGGTCCTGTAGAAGGCAAGCAGAATGGATAAAGAAGATGTGGTACATGTATACAATGGAATATTATTCAGCCATTAACAAGAACGAAATAATGCCATTTGCAGCAACATGGATGGACCTAGAGATTATTATACAAAGTGAAGTAAGTCAGACAGAGAAAGACAAATACCACATGACATTGCTTATATGTGGAACCTAAAAGAATGGTAAAAATGAACCTATTTACAAAATGGAAATAGAGTCACAGATGTAGAAAACAAACTTATGGTCACCAAGGGTGAAAGGGGGGGAGGGATAAATTGGGAGATTGGGATTGCCATATACACACTACTATATATAAAATAGATAACTAATAAGGACCTACTGTACAGCACAGGGAGCTCTTCTCCATAGTCTGTAATGACCTATATAGGAATGGAATCTAAAAAAGAGTGGAGATATATATATATATATATGTGTGTGTGTGCGTGTGTGTGTGTGTGTGTATAACTGATTCTCTTTGCCGTACAGCAGAAACTAACGCAACATTGTAAATCAACTATACTCCACTAAAAATTAATTTTTAAAAAAAGGCAGGCAGAGTGGGGTTTACTAAATTTCAAGATCTCCCTGTGGATTGGCTCATTAGAATAACTTCTTGGGGCTCTAGGGCAATGAGGCTGCCCCTACTTGCATGAGAAAACAAAGGGAATATATTCTCCTAATATTATCTGTTTGTTAAATGCCAAAATAAGAGGAAACTTCTGGAAGTATCAGGGAGTGTATCATATCAGATTTCTGGTTTTGCTCAGTGTTGTGCTATGTTTACTCTTTGGATTGGTGTTAAGTATTTTAGAAAAAAAGAATTCTCATGATGTCTAAAGATTTCTCCTTAAGAGTTAGCTAGTTTAGTCTATATGTCAGAGTCTGTCAGATCCAAAATCCATACAACTCTCTTCAGCTTATTTTAGGTACACTCCTTTCCTTGTTCTTTTTGGCATATTTTAATATTATATTTCAAAGTTGTAAATGACCTCGGAAATCTTATATTTACATGAGGAATTGATTGCATAGATTTCATCATTCATTCATTCATTCAGGTTATATGGCCTCTTAGGTAGCATGTTCAGAGCAGCAGTGTTCAGGGTGTCCGAAAGATCCAAACAAGCCAAATCTCCGTCAAAGGATGGATGAATAAATCGATGTTTATGAAATATTATTCATAATATTTCATTCAGCCAATGAAATATTATTCAGCAATAGAAAATACTGAAGTACTGATGTATGTGACAATATGGACAAACCTCAAAAATATTATGTTAAGTGAAAAAGTTTGATGAAAAAAGATTACATATTATATGGTTCCATTTATGTAAAATGTCCAGAAGAGGAAAATATATACAGACAGAAAGTGGATTAGTGGCTGCCTGGGGCTGGTGTTTGGAATGGAGAGAGAGACTCTAAAAAAGGCAGAAGTTTCTTTTCGAGACAATGGAAATGTTCTAAATTAGATAGTGGTGATAGTTACACAACTCTGTAAATATACTAAAAATCACTGAATTGTATGTTTAAAATAGATGAATTCTATGCTATGTAAAGCAAAGCTGTTAAAAAATTGTGACCTATATCCAGATAAACATAACTGCACAAAACAAATGATAATGATCAAAACTGTAGTAGCAGTAAATTATAATAAACAATAATAAGCAAAACAGGTATGGTATCTACTATCTGGATCTTACAGTCCACTTGACAGGACGCATTTGTATAAAATATTAACATAAATGAACTAAGTTGCCACTGTGATACAGTGTTATGCCCAAGTGCATGCTGTCTTTGAAAATCCATGGAAGGAGCCACAAGCTGAGACCAGGAGATCAAAAAATCAAGACACATTTGTGCTGAGGTTTAAAAACTAGAATATAACTAGGTTGAAAGGGAAAAACTGAGTCTTCCAAGCAGAGGGAAAGAAGTCCTGCCATGTGTATTCTCAAGGCCAGCGGGAAGGACCAAAACAGTTGCCATGAGGAGGTTGAAAGGAAATGGACATGGTGAATGAGGTCAGAGCCAGACCATGGTCCAGAGAAGGTTCATCTCAGATTCAATCTGAAGTCATTGTAGTATTTTAAATAGAGGGGATGACTTTATCAGACTCACGTTTTAAGAAGAGCCTCATGACTGCAATGTAGGAAGTGGATTTCAAAGTTGCCAGAGAGAGCAATGTTTACACAGTGTAATTGCTGTACTTCAGGAGAGAAACACTGTATCCCTTGCTCCAGGGTGGAGAAGAGTCCAGGCGTGCATCAGTTTAGGAAGTAGAATCAGTGGGTCTTGTTGAGGGATGAGACACAGCCTTGATAGAGGGGCAGTAGTCAGAGGGAACCCACAGGTTTCTTGCTTGGGAAGCAGCTAGGGTCGTGATGGCATTTCTTGAGATCTGGGGCTCTGGAAGAGGATGAGTTTGGGTGAGGAGATTATAAATATCCTTTAGTGGTGAATTTGAGGTACCTTAAGGTTCTACTCTCTATGGAGTATCCTGATGGCAAAAACAATTTTGAAACTATTTGAATGAAAGGCTAGCTATTCTAGGTTTTATTTATGTTTGTAGGAGAATTGTATCAACATAGGTTAACTAAAGTCCGTGAGACTCATTGTTAACGATTGTGCTTGCCATTTTTTTTAAGTGAAGAACTTCATGAAGCATTTTAAAAGGACAAATGATAGCAAATTAAAACCAAAGTTGAGTATTGAACCTTGTCTGTGTGATCTGCCAGGTCCTTCTTGTTCTCTTCTACTATGTCCATGTCATCTCTACCAGCTTCACTCTATGCTTCAGAGAAATTAATTGCCAATTCCTGGAATACACCATGTTGCTTCTTATCTGGGCGCCATGCTTTTTTCCTTTCTGACAACGCTCTTCCTAACACCCACCTTTACCTGTGTTGTTGACTTGCGAGCTGTAAGATGAGTACAGGTGTACACTTTGTGGATATGAGTTAGAGCCTGCTCATCAATTCTCCATCCCACATCTTGGATACCCTTTCACCAGGTTGCATTCAGTACACAGTTCTGTGTGTATTTCTATTCGTATTGGTTTCCCGGCTCTGTTGTCACCTTGCCTGTAACTCAGGTTTATATCCTCAATATTTAGCACAATAGCTGTTAGACAGTTGATATTTATCACATTCTTCAAGTGGAATCTCTAAAATAGCCTTCCTCTCCACTACCCAATTCGGAAGAGGTTGAAGGATGAAAGTAAGATAAAGGCTAAGGCCAAAATATTATGTTTATTACCAACAAAGTTCAAATTTTGGGGAGTTTAATTATGCAGGTAGTCGGACCTGCTGATGCCAAAGTCCTGAATTAGACGGACGTACGCACTCCTCAGGAAACACGGCACTGGGTACAGCACGGTAAACCAGCCATGTGAAGAGGTGTAACACAAGCCTGTGTCTACCTTAGCTGAATTTCACTCACGGAATGAAAAGATCTTGAGTGGGAAGAGCCATTCTGTTAACAGGTCTCCACGATCGCGTGCTGTGTAATTGAAAGCAAGACTGTGTCACCTGCCTTGGGAAAAAAGTGAATTCTTACAGGGAGGAGAGGAACAATGTTCCTGGAAAAGAATGATATAAGAATACTACCCCCATTTCATTCCAATAGGTACTATTAATTTAAAATATGTATTAATACGTTAAATATTAATTTCCTAAAATGACTTTCATTCCTTACATAAATTGAATTTCCTCGGTGGTCACTCATGTATAGCAAATGCAACCTTCCTCCAACCGGCTTATGATTAGAATAATTATTCAATTTTAAGCTTCACTGTTTTATTTTGGGTCCTCTCCACCCCCCGCCCCTAACAAATGTATGTGGTCCCTATGGACCAATACGGAATTCTACTAACAAGAAATTAGTTACAAAAGCCTAAAATTATGAACCAGAGCAAACTTAATCATTACTGAGCCACAACTTAGGATGCTGAAGTTTTAGTTCAGATCAGTTAACCCTGAATGAGATTCAGAATTAATTTTTCATATTGCAATATCTTTGAAAGTTTACCAGTCCATGTCTAAAATGCTTTTTTTCCCCCTCTCTGAAAGTTATTCAATCTTCCTAAATTCTCTCAAGCATCAAATTGCCTGTTATTTTTATATTTCTCAGTTAGAAAAAGTAAAAATTTTATTTTAGATTGGAATTGACCAAAACATTTGAGTCAAATCAAGTCAGCTGTGAAGAAAATATGACATTTTTCAATTGTTGTGTCCCACAGTTGGAGAGTATGTCAAAAAAGGGTCTGTGTAAGGCTATTTTCACATTATTCCCAGCATTATTACAAGTTTAACATCCTGTGTGGACGTATGTTCTGAAAAGCTCTCCTTGACTCTTGAAGACAGGAGAAAGATTGCTCAGAAAACCATATGAAGTTAGAGACATTTGTCCATACCTGCTATTTAGGTTCTCAAAACTTCATCTACTACAACACATTTTTTTTTTAACTTTGAATGATGGTGACAAAAAAACAAAAGGCCATCTATTTTCTTAGCTACTGACATCAAAATTTAAAAGTGAGATACACTATGCCATATTAAACTTTTGACTAACTTTAATTTTTATGAAAGTGATAATCTGTAATAAAATTACTAAGGCATTTCTGAGATGGAATTAGAAAACCTTTAAAATGTGGATAGGCTTGAATTCGTGTATCAGTACTCTCATTGCAAAGGACTGCTGAATATGCACATATTCTATTAAATAAAAGTAAATAGCATTTTGAAGCACTTAAAAGTTTATTGTTGGAGAGATTCCACTAAAAAGAGCTCATGGTGCCAAGTGATTTGTGTGAATGTAATTTCTAGGTCTAGGTTTTCAATGTGAAAAGAGCTTTAATTTTTAAATAAAGTATGTAAGGTGCTATTTGGAGACCCCAAGAAAAAAATGAGGAAACCACTGCCACATTAGATAATACCACACCAAAAAAAATTGAATTTGAAGACACTACAGTACTGGCACAAAAACAGGAATACAGAGCAACAGAACAGGATAGAAACCCCAGATATAAACCCACACACATATGGTCACCTTATCTTTGATAGAGGAGGCAAGAATATACAATGGAGAAAAGACAGCCTCTTCAGTAAGTGGTGCTGGGAAAACTGGACAGCTACATGTAAAAGAATGAAATTAGAACACTCCCTAACACCTTACAGAAAAATAAACTTAAAATGGATTAAAGACCTAAATATAAGGCCAGACACTATCAAACTCTTAGAGGAAAACATAGGCAGAACACTCTATGACATAAATCACAGCAAGATACTTTTGACCTACCTCCTAGAATAATGGAAATAAAAAACAAAAATAAACAAATGGGACCTAATGAAACTTAAAAGCTTTTGCACAGCAAAGAAAACCATAAACCAGATGAAAAGACAACCCTCAGAATGGGAGAAAATATTTTCAAGTGAAGCAACTGTTAAAGGATTAATCTCCAAAATATACAAGCAGCTCATGCAGCTCAATATAAAAAAAAAAAAAATCCAAAAAATGGGCAGAAGACCTAAATAGACATTTCTCCAAAGAAGATATACAGATTGCCAACAAAAAAATCAAAGGTACTCAACATCACTAATCATTAGAGAAATGCAAATCAAAAGCACAATGAGGTATCACCTCACACCAGTCAGAATGGCCATCATCAAAAAATCTACAAACCATAAGTGTTAGAGAGGATGTGGAGAAAAGGGAACCCTCTTGCACTGCTGGTGGGAATGTAAATTGATACAGCCACTATGGAGAACAGTATGGAGGTTCCTTAAAAAACTAAAAATAGAACTACCATACGACCCGGCAATCCCACTACTGGGCATATACCCTGAGAAAATCATAATTCAAAAAGAGTCATGTACCACAATATTCATTGCAGTACTATTTACAATAGCCAGGTCATGGAAGCAACCTAAGTGTCCACTGACAAATGAATGGATAAAGAAGATGTGGCACATATATACAGTGGAATATTACTCAGCCACAAAAAGGAACAAAACTCAGTTATTTGCATTGAGGTGGATGGACCTAGAGTCTGTCATACAGAGTGAAGTAAGTCAGAAAGAGAAAAACAAATACCGTATGCTAACACATATATATGAAATCTAAAAAAAAAAAAAATGGTTCTGATGAACCTAGGGGCAGGACAGGATTAAAAATACAGACGTAGAGAATGGACCTGAGGACATGGGGAGGGGGAAGGGTAAGCTGCGACAAAGTGAGAGAGTGGCATGGACATATATACACTACCAAATGTAAAATAGATAGCTAGTGGGAAGCAGCCGCATAGCACAGGGAGATCAGCTCGGTGCTTTGTGACCACCTAGAGAGGTGAGATAGGGAGGGTGGGAGGGAGATGCAAGAGGGAGGAAATATGGGGATATATGTATATGTGTAGCTGATTCACTTTGTTATAAAGCAGAAACTAACACACCATTGTAAAGAAATTATACTCCAATAAAGATGTAAAAAAAATAATAGTGAATGGCCCTATGTAATAATTAATGTCTCATTTGTTCATGCATTGGAAAAAAAATCACAAATGCTTGAAATTTTATCATCATAAATTATTTTTAGCATGAGTCAGTTCTGAAGATTCAATATTTCACTAGATTTGAATGAAATAAGTAATCTCCTGACCTTTAGACTTAATATGATGCGAACATGCAGAATGTAAGGTTCACAAGAAATGATGGCTGGAAGAATAAGTGGATTTTTTTCCATTTAATGAATACTGAAAATTGTTTTGCAAATACCCCAAGTCTTTTCTTAATATGTAAATCTCTCCAATGAAAAACGGTTGCTGTCTGTGTAGGCTGGTGTGTGATGGTGCCTTTTTTTGATAGCAGCATCTGCAACCAACTGCACACTGGCACTCTTTTTTTTCCTCCTACAATGTCCTCTGGTGCTAATTGAGGATTTTTGTGATGAGCTCTGAATGTACGGGAAATGCCTAGTAGGAGTCCAGACATTTGCAGTTGGAATTTGTGGCTAGCTTATTATTCGATATCTATGCTAGCATTTGAGCTTTAATTTTATTGAGTAATGCCCTCTGTACTAGTTTAAACCATTATTTGCCACTTTTAAAAGTGAATGTATATTATAGTTAATCTGAAATATGTGATTTTAGTGTATTTCATTACAGACCCAATAGATGGCTCAAAGTTGAAATACAATAAAAATAGAAGTCAGCAAAATGTCTATTCAGGAAAAAAGGTTCAAGGTCACCACTTTTATTTATGCCGTAATTTCCCTTAGAATTATGAACATATTGCATTTTAAACGATGTACTCTTCATTTTATTTAAAAAGTTCCATTATTATTGAAAGGATAAAATACCTGAACAGAAAGGATTATATTTTTAGAGCTAACAAGTATTATATTTTTCAGAGCTGTCAAGTAATGTAGCCTTTTATAGTAAGCTGTAATGAGTTGCTAGTAAAACAAAGAGCTCCTATATCATTTAAAACCAAAAAGAATGTGCTTCTCTGTAAGAGACAGAATAAGAACAAGGGTTTTACTATTATCAAAGGCAGAAGGTTGTCATGGGAGGGGGGAACTGAGACTGGGATCGAGCAGGGCAGGAAAGATAAAGAAGGGATACATGAAAAATAGAAAAATAGAGTAGGTACATTATGGTTTGTTACATTGGTGCAGATCTACCAGCTCCTGTCTGGCTTCCCTTCCTGCAGTTTATCATAAGCCATGTTTAATAAGCTACAGGATGTTAATAGTACACAAGTTCTCTGTTAATTATAAGTGATCATCAATCAATCAACTGGCAAATCAACAAAGTAATAAATTAATCTCCTACTGCAAGTAAGATATTTGCTATGATAACAGAGACCCATAAATCGACATTGAAGGCATGTGCGAAGAGGGGCTGTCAATCATGTGTCACAAGCAGAGCCTCCCAGAGTGATCACTTTGAACTAGAAACACATTTGGAAACTTTTGTTGTGATGGTAAGGATGCTTAACATGAGCTATATCCTCCTAAAAACATTTTAAGTGCACAAAGCCAGATTGCTAACAATGGGTTCCACGTTGCACAAAGGATCTCTAGAACTTACTCGTCCTGCACAACCGAAACTTTATGTGTCCGACGGTGATGAGGGATTTTTTTTTTAATAAAGTCACTCTACTTGAGAACATCATATGCATTAAAAATAAACACACAAGATCTAAAACCCTCAGCATAATCTTTGAATTTTCCCTTTTTCTCATACCACTCTCTAAAGCCTGCCTGGTTTTATTCTTAAATTTGCCTCAAAATATTACCTCCTCTGGACTCTGGATGCTAGTTTTCCAGCTGAAGTCATCACTTGGTGTTCTATGACAAACTGTCTCTACCCTGACTTCCCTGCCAACGGAGCATTCATGCCAAATCCACACTCTCCACTGAGCATCCTTTCTTTAGCTTCGAGGTAACCAAACACAGGCACCCTTCAGCGTCCATGGGGGATTGGTTCCAGGACCCCCTCTGGATGTCAGTCTGCAGATTCTCTAGTCTCTTTATACAACGGCATAGTATTTGCGTATAAGGGATGCACATCCTCCCGTATACTTTAAATCATTTCTAGATTCCTTATAATACCTAATACAGTGTAAATGTTATGTAAACAGTGGGAAAAGCAAGGTCAATGCTATGTAGGTAGTTGCTGGCATGAGGCAAATTCAAGTTTGCTTTTTGGAACTTTCTGGAATTTTTTAAATATATTTTCAGTCTGCAGCAGGTTGAATCCACAGATGTGGAACCCTAGGATACAAAGGGCGATATAACTCTCTTCCTTAAAAACCCATTGGCTCTAGAAAGGAAGTTCTTCAAGTTGTACCATATTCACCTTTCCAGCACATTTTTCTCGTGTTCTTGGTCTCATTACAGCTGTAGAGAACTTACGTTAAGTTCTTCCCTTCCTATGTTCTTCCTAAACCCCTAGGTTGCTAAGGCTCTAATTCAATGTGTGTGGTTACTCAGGGATTCACACTACAGCTGGTCAAAGTGAGAGGACAAGCAAATATTAATGTTAAATAACGTGTTAACAGTATTAATGAAAAATTCCAAGATGACAATAAACAAAGTTTCAGATTTTTTTCAATCATTCTGTAATTGTATTAAATGTACCTAAATAAACATTTGCCGGAGACGTATTTTCTAGTCTTAACAATATGTTCCTTAAAACCTGGCTTTAAAATCCTGTAAAATGCAAATAAGTTGTGTCTGCTTTGCACGTTGAAAAATTAAATATTTTGTGGAAGAAACAAAAAAAAGAGAAAAGCACATCAACAAAGGAGATGTACATAGTACAAGGCAGATCAAAAGACTAGCTAAGTCCGGTGAAAGTATGCCACCACTGTGTACCATGGAGTTTCAAGAGTTATATCACTAAGTGTAAGACAGTTAAGTCAAAAAAAAAGGCACTTTGATGCACTGCAACAAAAACCCTAACCACCGTGCGGGGCTAACCTCAATGTTTAGAGTAATTTTGAAGTATCTTCAGCCAGAGAATATGGCTCTGTATAAGCAGGAAGAGGTCTATAATAACCAGGTGGCTACCCAGTTCCTTTCTTCACTCACTAGAGAGATGTTCTCTGACCCCAAATAGTAGATATCTCCACGTGAACTTTTGTGGGTTTCCCTCTCACAACAGAGGGGCATTTAGTTTCTAAACTGTCTCTTTTTCACACCCAAACTTATGTTTTCCAGGAAGTCATGTCTTAAAAATCCATAGATTCTGGGGTCATTTACTTAGAGCAATCCTTAACCAGGTACATCCTGTTGAAAACATTCCATAGATAATGACCTTCCTGATGGGGAATATCATTCTCTTTGCCCTGAGGTCCAGTATGTTGACAAGCAGATTAGACTGGGTTACCTGTCTTCTTTTATTCCCCAGGAGCCATTCCCCAGCAGTTGGGATAAAAACAGCCCACAGATCAATAGTTTCACCTCCTTCCTTGCCAACCATCAACTGCTAAAACAAAATTGTGAGAAACGTGTTAGTAGTTTGAATACTGTGAGTTAAAAACTGTGCTATAACTTCATAATCACATTTTAATACATAAATTGGGATTTGGTTTTTGGGTTCAGGTTTAGTGATTCTTTACTCAGTATAAAAGGTATACTGTGGGCAAACATTCACTTTAGTAATCTTTGAATGTTCATTTCAAGGTTCAAAGAGCAAAGGAATAGGTGTATCATTACAGCAGCAACTCACCAATCAATCTGGAATCTGCAGAGTTCCTACAGATTGTGAGATTATGTCCTAACCTACAAAGGTGCCTAAGAATTGAGCTCGTTACCTCTGTGCTTAACCTTGTACATGTGACTCTGCTTTCATTTTTTTTCACTGCTATGGTCTAGATGCACCTGATTCAATACAGCAAAACCTCAGCTGCTCAGCCTGTGAAGGGTGCTTCAAATTCTAAAATAAAATATATCAGAGAGTCCTTAACCACTGCCAACAGAAAAAGAACTTGCACATCTGATTCACTCTGAAAGTAGCTCTTTTTGGGTAAAATACTAAGGCCTATAAAACTCTTCCTTTCCTGGGTAGCAGAGTCAGGAGAAAGACTAAAAATCTGTGCGTGACTGGCCAAAGAGAAGATCCCGTTGATACATGGCAGAAACAAACCATCTGCGTTGATTGGCAATTGCATTCGCTCTCCAGCAGCTACATAGAGCCTGGATGTAGAAACAGGAGTAGATAGAATTGATGTTCAAGCTTCTGCATTGTGCAGTTACAGAGACAGACTAAGAATGTCCACCAGTTCATACAAAAACCTGGGTATTACCCAGCATCACTGAAAAGGATCGAAACAATGAACAGAAGGACTATGGTAAAAGAAGAAAAGATGAATCAGGTTTAAGATGTTCATTTTGCTTTGTCACTAAAAGCTTGTGGTTTTGTCATACACACCCGCATACTCATGTGGACACAAATTTATGTTTATTCTGAGACCAAATATCATTAACTTGTGAGTTTAGTCATTTTCAGTTAATTATTTTACTTTCATTCAAAGTCTTCAGTCATAGGACCCTTTGTAAATTGTTTAAAAATGTACCTGGATGGAATCCTGTCAAAGAGACAGAGAAGCTAAGCTGTAAGGGCACCCAGTGTGCAACGTTGGGACAATTTGCACAGCCAATAAAGTAAAGTAGTATTGAATTAAGTAATGTCTGTTTTTTATGCTCACTGGTGTAGTACTAGTGAGTATGAAATAAATACCCTTGAGTCAATAATGATAGAATCACGTAGTAGAATAATTTAGTGCATGGAGTAGAAGAAGCACATCTCCCATATAAAAGAATTCCAAATAATTTATGTAGCTTCTCCCCGCTCAAGGAGGTGAACGAGCCCAGACATCAATGCTAAAGTCGTGATTGACAGGTCATGCTGATAGAATGTGCCCTTGATATGATGTGTTGAGAATAACAATTTTCCTCTCTGGTCTTTCTCCTCAAAACCTATAACTCCAGTCACATAACATGAGACAAACAGTATGCAGACCTATATTAAGGGTTGCACCACAAAACTACCTGACCAATACTCCTCAAAGACAAGGGAAGTCTGAGAAACTGTCATGGACCAGTGGAGGCCAAAGACACATCCTGAATACATGAAATATTGCATCCTGGATGGTATTCTGGAATAGAAAAAGCACATTAGGGAAAAACTAGTGAAATAAAAATAAACAGTGGTGTTTAGTTAATGGTAATGTACCAATGCCAGTTCCCTAATTGTGGGAAATGTACTAGAGTAATGAAAAATTTAACAAGAGAGGAAACTGAGTGTGGGATTTGGGGAAATGCTCTGCACCGTCTTTGCAACTTTTCTATAAATCTAAAGTTATTCTAGGGCTTCCCTGGCAGTCCAGTGGTTAGGACTCCACCCTTCCACTGCAGGGGGCACGGGTTTGATCCCTGGTTGGGGAACTAAGATCCTGCAAAGCTATTCAGAGGGCCAAAAAAAAAAATTATTTTCAATTTGAAAAATAAAGTTATTCCAAAATAAAAAAGCTACTTTTTAAACATGCATGTACACAGATATACACAAGCCATCTAGACTGCAGAGACCCAAATGATAATCACAGCTGAGATATTCATGCTTTAATAAGCAGTCTTTGTGAGAAACAGCCTTTCAGACTACCTGCTTGCCAAAATTAGGTCTTCTCTTTGTACACTCTGCTTTGCCATGATGGATCATTACACTCTCTTAATTATCTCCTTCCACTCTCAAAATAAAAGCAATCTATTAGCATGTGGGCTCCTTGTTGGAAAGAGACAGGTCTGACATGAACGAAACAAAATGAAAAAGTTGCGTAAATACACTCAGAGAAAGTGATATCGTCTTAAGGATTTTCACTATTATTCTATATGCATGCACTTAAATTTCACCAAAGAATGCAATCCAACCTTGAAGTATCTGAATGTTTTGAAAGCCCATCCCAAACTGCTAAATTTATCAACACAGAATTCTTAGAATAAGCCTCTAACCATATTTCACTCCAGAGCCATTTCTTTTACCTGCACAGTCTTACACTGCAAGCTAATTGAATTTTCAATTTCTACTAAACTTTTATATTTCACTTAATGGTCATTATTCACAAAGATAAACATTTGCTAGAATTTCCTGAGGGATATCATATATACGTAGAAATCAGGAAAGCTACACCTAGGCAGAAGGACAGCAAGACCTCCTAGGTTTGCTCTTCAGCTAAACAGATGCTCCAACAAAGTACCCGTACAGGGATCTTGATTAAAATGTATGCCTTGGCAGAAGTACAAGTATCTTTACAGCACATTCCTTCAGAGTCTTCCAACTATCAATTGAAACTAAAATATTAATCTGAAAAAGACAAAGCCCTACCAACTTTTGGTAGCTAGATTTTTTAAACTAGAGAACTACTTGGAGGAGAGTCTGTAACCATAACGTTTTGACAACACTGGCTTTATCTTTTCTAGCTTTCTTTTCTGTACAGGAAAGCTATTTTATAATTAAAGTAGAAAGCATCCCACGCGTTCTCTTTCCTGGTACCTAAGCATAGTTTCTTTCTTCCTGAGTGTGTAGCATGGTAACGAGGGGAGACCATCAGGAGAGTTCTCCTATTAATGACATGTAGAGTTTAGTGCCATCGCTGTGTGCGTATCTCATGTAGACACACAATTACACTGTGTGGCCACTTTGCTGGATAAGTCAACAGGATAATAGCCAAGGTAAAGCTAAAGGTATCTTAGTATCATGGCACATTTTTAGTTCTCATTTTCATTGATGTATCAATAATAGTCCACAAGGTTTTTGTTTCGTTTTTTGTTTGTTTGTTTTATTGGAGTCTAGTTGCATTACGCTACTTTGTCCATTTCTGCTGTACAGCAAAGTGAATCAGCTATATGTATACATATACCCCCTCTTTTTTGGATTTCCTTCCCTTTTAGGTCACCACAGAGCACTGGGTAGAATTCCCTGTGCTATACAGTAGGTTCCCACTAGTTATTTTATACATAGTAGTGTATATATGTCAATCCCCATCTCCAAATTCATCCCCCCCATCCCCCTTGGTATCCATACGTTTGTCCTCTACATCTGTGTCTCTATTTCTGCTTTGCAAATAAGATCATCTATACCATTTTTCTAGATTCCACATATATGTGTTAATATATGATATTTGTTTTTCTCTTTCTGACTTACTTCACTCTGTGTGACAGTCTCCAGGTCCATCCACATCTCTGCAAATGACCCAATTTCATTTCTTTTTATGGCTGAGTAATATTCCATTGCATATATGTACTGCATCTTTATGCCTTCCTCTGCTGATGGACATTTAGGTTGCTTCCATGTCCAGGCTATTGTAAATAGTGCTGCAATGAACACTGGGGTGCATGTATCTTTTTGAATTATGGTTTGCTCTGTGTATATACCCAGGAGTGGGATTGCTGGGTCATATGGTAGTTCTATTTTTAGTTTTTTAAGGAACCTCCATACTGTTCTCCATAGTGGCTGTATCAATTAACATTCTCATCAAGAGTGCAAGAAGGTTCCCTTTTCTCCACACCCTCTCCAGCAATTTATTGTTTGTAAACATTTTGATGATGGCCATTCTGACTGGTGTGAACTGATACCTCATTACAGTTTTGATTTGCGTTTCTCTAAGAATTAGTGATGTTGAGTATCCTTTCATGTGTTTTTTGGCCATCTGTATGTCTTCTTTGGAGAAATGTCTATTTAGGTCTTCTGCCCATTTTTGGACTGGGTTGTTTGTTTTTTGATATTGAGCTGCATAAGTTGTTTGTATATTTTGGAGTTGAATCCCTTGCCAGTTGCCATTTCTTTTTGTTTCCTTGTGCTTGCATCAATATTATTTTTCAATCTACATGGTCTATTTTATGCAGGAATCTAACATTTGTTCAGAATTGCTTGTGATCTGCAGTTAATGTAAACAACTGCACACCTGGTGTTACTTCAGAGCAAACAAAATCAATTGATTCTCCCGTTTATAAAATAGTTCCTACCTCATTTGCTTGGGAAGCTATGTTCAATATTATTAACTCAGTCAACAGTCCAGTTACTGCCTTTCATCATGACTTTTCCTCCTCATTAAAATTTTTTATAAATATATATATTTTAACCTATCTGATCATCATAGCCTATCTGAACATAATATCAGGAAAATTCACTATTACATATATAGAGAGATAAAAGTATCTTTCTTTTGTCCCAAGGTATTATGACTTTTTAAATTAAAAAATTTTAAATTGAAGTGTAGTTGATTTACAATGTTTCAGGTGTACATCAAAGCGATTCAGTGCATATATATATACATATATATGTATATATATATATTATTTTTTGAATTCTTTTCTATTATAAGTTATTACAAGGTATTGAATATAGTTCCCTGTGTTATGCAGTAGGAACTTGTTGTTTATCTATTTTATACATAGTAGTGTATATCCTAAAACTTAAGGCTTTAAAATCTCCCAGGAACTTTTATATGCATTTTCTTAGTGGTATACTTTGTCTAGAACTCATTCACATTATGAGAGAGCATGAACTAAACAGATCTATTGCTACTAAATTGGTTTGGGTGCTCAGCATCTCACCATAATTATTCCCATGGTCCCTGAAAAGTTCTCACTCTTCCCCAAAACATTTTCTAGGTTTCTACCAAAGTGAGCTTTCTGTAACAGCAATCTCATATTTTTATGGGAATACTGTACACAAAATTTGTTTTTCTTCTGTTAATCTGCATTATGTCTATTTAATTCTTTAAACAGCCAAAGAATCTATATTGGAGGAAGGGAAGTTTTCCACCTCTACAACAGGAAATAATGATTTACAACTAGTAGCTGTTAATATAAAAAGACTCCTTTAAGTTATTCTAAAGTGCTTCACAGCACTTCCTCACTTTATTGGTTAACACATTCACTATACCTAATCTGCTGGAATATCACACAATTAACATGTATTAAATATGAGTTCCTGAGTTTTGGTTCCACTACGTGCTATCCAAAACCCACTACTTCAGGTAATATTCCTAAAAATATTGAAAAAAATGCAAAAACAGCTACCTGGAGACGCTAAAAGAAAAGAAAAGCAAGCAGATTATGCATAGTTGTAAAAACTTGAGAAACAACCTGCATGTAGGTGAGCTTTCCAGTTTTCTTTCACCTTTCAGGACTTTGCCCCAAGTGCAGTGGGAGATGGTGTATGTGCGTGAGTGTGTGTGCACACGCATGCCTGCAATGCATGCCTGCACACACGTGCCTGTGTGTTTGTGAGACTAGTTTCAGAGCAGCATGGATACATGGGCAATAAAACTTCAAGAGAAACCCGTGCTCTTTTTCAGAAAAAGGAGATAAAAGGTCCCCTGCAGGCTACAGAATGTAGGTGGATTCCTTTAGAGGAAAGAGCCAGTGAAGGAGGATCCCCTAATTCTAGGTATGCACCCACAAAAATCTCAGCCTAACCCCAAACTCTTCACACCAAGGACAGTCCCAAATCAACATAGCAAAAGCTTAGAAAACTGACCTGAGACTTAAACAACCAAACATAGAAGGCAAGTCAGAATCTATGATCTCAACATAACCAGTTAGATTTTCTGTTAACACAAAACACCAACATTCTCCAGGAGAGCACAACAGAGAATACACCAAATAACATTCACAGTATCCAGGTACAATTCAAAATTATTCAAGGTACAAAGAACTAGGAAAATGAAACAACCCTCATGGAAAATTAGGATCCATAGATGCTAACCTGGAGATGACCATGATGTTGGAGCTATCAGACAGAGACTTTAAATCAGTTATATAACCATGCTTCATGGGGTAAAGGAAAACGCACTTGAAATGAATGACATATAGGAAATTTCAGCAGGGTGTTTGGAACTATAGAAAGGAACCAAGTGAAAATTTTAAAACTGAAAAATGCAATGTCTTCAATAAAAACTCAATGAATGGGCTGAACACCAGAATGTAAATAACAGTGGAAAGAAATAATTCTCAAACATCTGTTTAATTAGAGTCCCAGAAGAGAGGATTAAGAAACTGAAGCACAGAAGTTTTATGAATATATAATGGCCACAAATGTCCCAAACTGGAGGAAGACAGAAATTTACAGATTGAAAAAACTCAGGAAATCAAAACAGAATAAACTTAAAGAAAAGCCATGGCTTTTAGATGCGTCACAGTCAAACTGCTAACAAACAAATGCAAAGTCTGGAATGCAGCTAAAGAATATTGCACGTTACATACAGAGGAACATTTATTCAAATGACCGCGTATTTCTCATCAGAAACCATGGAGGCCAGAAGAATGAGGAAGAGCGTGTTTAAAATAGTGAAAGAAAACTTCTTTTTCAAAAGAAAAATTAGCAAGCATATCCTTCAGAAATAAAGAAAAATAACTACTTTTTCAGATGAAAAAAAAATATAGAGAATTTGTCCCCAGTGGATCTGTTATTACAAGAAATACTAAAGGAAGTTTTCCTGTCTGAAGGGAAATGATACCAAAAGAAACTTTGTTCTTCAGAAATGAAGGAAGAACAACAGAAATCTAAGTATCAGAATAAAAGATGTTATTTCTTATAAATTAAAAATATGTTGACTATTAAAGTGAAATGGCCTCATGTGGTTACCATTACGTACAGACTCAACACATAACAATTATAACGTAAAAGCCAGTAAAGTGGGAGTTCCCTGGTGGCCTAGCGGTTAAGATCCAGGGCCTTCACTGCTGTGGCCTGGGTTTACCCCTGGATGGGGAACTGAGATCCTGTAAGCTGTGCGGCACAGCCAAAAATAAATATATATTCTTAAGAAAGAAAGGAAATGTATCCCATCAATTACATCAACAGAGTGAAAGATAAACCATACGATTGTAATCTTGAATGACAAAAAAGTGTTTCATAAAAGTTCAGTCATTCCTAATAAGAACAAAGTAATTTAGTATCAAAAACCCAAAAAGTCAGCAATGTGTTGACCTATATGTTTGCAAGTTTCTGTATTTTACATCTATTAGACTGTGAAATTTTAGGTATTCATTTAGCAATTCATAGAGCAACTACTAAAAAAAGTTTGGTGAAATATAGCATAAAAGCCAACAGATTAAAATGAAGCACTAGAATATATTTATACAGTACAAAAGAAGGCAGAAAGTCGGGAGTAGAGAAATAAAAGCAGAGAAGAGAAACAGAACATAGATAAATGTAGTAGACACTAATCCAAATATGGCAAACCCTCTATTAAATGGTAAGGGCCTAAACACCTCAATAAAAGGCAAACCATGACAAATGTCTTTTTCAGAAATGAAGAGCTTACTATAAGATGTCTATACGAGTTGAAAATCATTAGACAGAAATAGGTGTACAACTCCAAGAGGAAGCCCCAGGAGGCCAGAGCACCTGCTTTATTATCTAATACCATAGATTTTTGAAACCAAAGCTCTCCTCACAGATAAAAAGGGACTATGCTTTAAGATAAAAAATAAAGCATCAGTAACATGTGCCTAATAACAGCCTCAACACGTGTTTAGCAAAAATAGAATCAAAGGGAAAAACAGACAATTGCGCAATCACAGTAGGGATTTTTTTGTTGTTTCTTTTTGCGGTACGTGGGCCTCTCACTGTTATGGCCTCTCCCGTTGCGGAGCACAGGCTCCGGACGCGCAGGCCCAGCGGCCATGGCTCACGGGCCCAGCCGCTCCGCGGCATGTGGGATCTTCCCGGACCGGGGCACGAACCCGTGTCCCATGCACCGGCAGGTGGACTCTCAACCACTGCACCACCAGTGAAACCCCACAGTAGGTTTTAATGATTCTCTCTCAGTAACTGATAGAACAACTAGCCAAAAACATCTGTAAAATCATAAAAGATCCGATCAGCACATGAACCACCTTGATCTATAGCCAATAACTTCACAATGTCTATTCTTCTCAAGGGCACATGTGCCTTCACTAAGGCAGATCATATGCTAAGAAACAAAACAAGCTTTTTTAATTTAAGGATTCTCTTCCTACAATAAAATTACATTAGGAATTAATAAAAATAAGAATAAAAAATTAGAAAATATTTAGAGGAAAACACAAAATATCTGTGATATAAACAACACACTGCTAAGTAATTCAGAGGTCAAATATGAAATCACAAGAAAAATTGCAGTCATAATTCAAATACATGTAAAAGTTTGTGGAATGTAGCTATAGCAGTGCTTAACAGGGAACTTATATTGTTAAATGCTTATATTAGAAATAGGAAGGACTAAAAAAATCAACAACCATAACCTAGGTTTTACTTTAAGAACCAGATAAAAACGAACAATGCAAAGCCAAAGTAAGTAGAGGGAAGGAAATTATTTTAAAAAAAGGAGAAACCCAGAAATTAGTAAGCAGCCGTAGAGAAAATTAATAAAGAAGATTAGTTGATTCCTTTAAAAGATTACCAAAATTGAAAAACCCCTAGCTATTTTATAATAAATCAATATCAGGAATGGAAAGGTAATTATTATGACAGATTATACAGTTATTAAACAGATAAGATAATTACAGTTAAACAGAAAATTTTTTTCTTCTTCTTTTCTTTTCTTGGAGTATAATTACTTTACAATGTTGTATTAGTGTCTGCTGTACAATGAAGTGAATCAGCTATACGTATACATAAAATTGGCATCATTTTTATCTCATGATGGTATAGAGACTTCACCCTTTTATAGCCCCTCAACTCTATACACGCGAATGGATGAACTATAAAAAGGTAAAGGCAAAATGACATAGCTGGGTTCAAGTACAAGCTCATCATCTCTTCCAAGCAGAACCAGAACACAGATAGATGCAAAATATAAATTCTTCCAGAAGCAATGTGAGGTTTCTGTCTTTGGGGTCTAGAAGTTGGCAGGAGAGTCTAAATCTTACATAGGAAAGGGATGAAAAGTGTTCCAAACAAGATTCAATTCAAGACTCACTGTTTAAAACCAGTTTTTGAAACATGTTTTTTTTTTGGGGGGGGGGGGCAGGTTGGCTGCTTATTACAGTGTTGAAGAAGATTTCCCATTAAAAAAAATATTTTTTTTCCAAAGCCAAAGGAAAAAAATTTAAAACACATAATTTTGCATTTCTTTCTTATCTTCAGAGATGACTATTTCCATTAATTTTTTGTTTTATTAGGATATTTCCGTTCCTTGAAAGACTAGATTCTAAGAATGTAACTAAGGTTCATTTAAATTTTACTTTTTCTTGTGCTATTGATTATCCTCCTTTGTGGAATCAGTTTAGGCTGATTTTTTCAGCCTAAAACATTTTCTTTATTTTCTTCTGTGATTATAGTACCATCTACAAATATCTATTGTATTTAAATTTGTTTGCATAGATTATTTACTATCATAGTTTATTGAACTAACTCTTGAAGCTGCCTAATGAAGGCAAACTGGGCCCTTTTCATGTGACTGTGAGTTGATTTCAGTGGTCTTCAACTATGAAATTGCAAAGAACATGATACCAATCAATTACTGACTTGTATGTCCGGTAGTAATGGAAATCTCACACATTGGTTGTCTAACATCTCATACATATCTTGCCAATTTTGCTACATTTTTTTACATTTCTAAAGTCTATGACAGATCTCCATTTCACAGAAGCTTTTCATTAACAACCTACACTTTTGAATTATATTGTGATATGGTGAGTTTGATTGTCTTCTTCTAAAACATCCTGTATTATTTTACTACTGCCTTACATCCTTTGCTACCTTATACTGGAGGATATTTACATGTTGGATGGGTTGCAAAAAGTTGTAAGTTCCCACTGGGCCAATCCCACCTTCATGGACTGATTAGATTTTCTCCCATATATTCTGAAAATCAGCCTTAATAATATTTATTGCTATTGTGCATTTATTTGTTGGAGTAACTATTACGTTACATTGTCTTATAGACCATTCACAACCTGACTCCATCATTTTACACTTCATTTAATTACATTTCTATCCTTTCCTAAAATTTTAAACAGAATGTCGGTGGACATTCCATCCGTTGCCTCCTTAGGGATTTGTCTTTCTAATGGTGCCTTCTAAGTAGAGGGCTCTATCCAGCTTATTACAAATAACGCCTGGTTCAATACACTTATTCTGTTCATTTTTCTTTGGTTTCTCAGGCTTAGCTTTAAAAGAATAGCTTTTATCCTACGGCATCATTCCCACGCAGGCATTAAGCCTTCAATGTCTTCAGCAGCTGTTATGCTGCAGAGCTGTTTACTTATTTATTGTTTCTTCTGTTTTTTGCATGGACTTTATTAGTATTTTCTTGTTTTACATTTGCTGTGCCCACATATGTAAAGGTTCCGAATATCCACTTGGGCTTTGTTCATATATTCATTTAATCATGCTTAAGTTAGTTAATTGATTTCGGGTGTATTTCTTCGGAGGGCTGAGGGCTGTAAGTTACATGAGAAACTGGCTACACTTCAAACACCCGCACGAAAAAGGGTTTGGAACCATCTCATTCAGAGCCTTAGACTTTAACCCTTGATCAAATATCTCAGCCTTATTTCCGGTGCTGCTGAAGGAATGATGTCTATCGCTTCCCGGTATAGATTTAGGAGCTGCTGGGTCTCATGACAGCCTGGCTCTTGACAGAGATTTTCCTAAGTGCTCTAATTCTGTCCTGTTCTCTGCCCTGGTTTCTATGACTCCTTTGAGCCTGCTTCTGCTTCAGTATTGTTCCCTAAAATAATTGGTCTATCTGAGCCAGGAGCCCATAGGCCATCATCTGGCCCACAGCTTATTTTTAATACCTAAGAAGCTAAACTCAGGTTAATGAGCAAGAAAAAACTTTTCTTGTTTTAAGCCACTCAGTTTTAGAGAAGTCTGTTGTACATTATAATTTAGCAATAACTGATGATACACACTCATTTTATACCCCTATACAGACATTTAAATAAACAGCAGGTATATGAATATCTAAAATATTTAATGTAAAAAGTAAACTTGTTTTCTGCTTATTCACTTGTTAATTTATCTGATCTGAGTTGTATTAACAATGATATTTGGGGGGGACAACGTATGCTTAAACTACTTCATTTATTTTAAATAAGATGTGTAATAGAAAAACCAAATTGAAGAAGATGTTTTAAAATAAATTTCACTTCATTTCAAAATTTTATCCCAAACTGAAGTGAGCCCATATTTTCAAATGTTGCCTTAATTCTTAATCAATGGTCATTTCCGATAATTTATACTGTAAAATTTTAAAGATACATAGATTTCCTATATCTAAAATCTGCAGATTTTAAATATTTCTATCAAATTTCTTAAGGTATTAAGTAATAATTTCTTAGATATACAATACCAAGATGTTCACCTACTTCAATAAGACTTATTGTTACATTATGAAACATGTCATTACAATCTGTAGAAACTCTGTTCTTCTAAGCTTCCTACTTTTACTGTTGCCCTGTGATTCTAACTGCCATTGAAAAACATACTGAATTTTTTTCTCACATGGGAGTATTAATGTCATTATAAATACCGAACACGATAGACAGCATTTCAAGTCAGTGCGCAAACTGCATTTTTCAGAACCTGGACCCAAACTGATTTCTGGTTTTGCAGAAATACCGACAGCAGATCTCCATAGATCTTTTTCCTTCAATAGGGCATTACACCTCATTTAGCAATAATGGTGTTTATTTTTTATTGAAGTAGAGTTGATTTGCAATGTGTTAGTTTCAGGTGTACAACAAAGTGATTCAGTTGTACACACATATATTTTTTTCAGATTCTTTTCCCTTATAGGTTATTACAAAATATTGAGTATAGTTTTTGATCAACTTCCATATTATTAAATAACACAGAGAATATTCTCTCATTTATTACATTAGCATTTAAGTAACTCACAGGTTTTCTCCTGATGCTAAATGCACTGTTTAATTTAGCTGACCTTTATTTTTATAGTAAAACTTTCTTGATGAAGGAAGTACCAGCTCCTTGATCTGGGTAAGTACCCCAGAATGTTTTCGTGTTATTGCAACAGTACCATCCAAATATACTTCAACATAATGTTTAAATTCCAGACCACTCCTTTTGTAACATAATCCTTCATATTTGTAAATTATTCAGTTGGATTTTTAGGAAATGAAATGAGAAAATAAATTTATAACTCCATATAGCCATCATGTTCAAATTGCACGTATAGAAAAGGAAGTTTTATTTATTTAAAAAAAATGTCTGTTTTTATTATTCCTATACATGGTGTTCACATTTCTCATCTACTGAAATCTAATGTACGGGCCATGGATTGGTGCTCTGCATGAACCGTAATGACCCACCACAAGATAAATACCTACGTCAAGAGTGAGCATTTAGAAACTTTTATAGCTAAGTAACGTGCAGTTACCATCCTCAGCTCACTCAATGAACTATAGGTTATTGAGCAGTCCAGGTATTATGCAATTTGCACGTGAGTCACCAGTGGCAAGAGCTGCATATTCCTTGCTGGCACTAAATAGAAAACTATTACAACGTGTGATCCTTCAGAGTTACACACCAACTATAATCTGAAAATACATAAAGATATGAGAAAATGTATTGTTATTTGATAATTTCTTATCAATAATTTTAATTTTTAACCCAGTCCATTTTTAAGTAATTTATCACCATTACCTGAATTAGGGAAGCAAAATATATGTTATGTTACGTTACTCAACCCAAATTTAATGATGACAAAATAAGTCTCATTGGAATTTAGTGTCAAAAAAAGACAAAATTGTTCTGTCTCTGCCTATTTCTCTCTTTCTGCAATTTCCTTTCCTCCAGTACCCTGTCTGTAAATTCCAGCCACCTCAACGATATCAAACTCAATTTTTATCTTCTCTGCTCAGATTATTGAGCCACTTCTACTCTTGTACTGCAGCCAAGTTCTGGAAAAAATGTCATCACTTCTTTTCCATATTTCCAGACGTTACAGGCCTGCACTTTGTTGTCTGAAATCTAAGAACAGTATTCCTTATATTGACGTACATATTTAACATATAGTCTGTGTTTTCTTCAGATTAAACTTGGATATGAGAATCTAATAGGTGATAATGATGCTCCTATAAAAGAAATTAACATCTCTACTTATATGAGCAATGTAATTATTTTCTTCCCGTTTTACTTAAACCATTTAATTATGAAGGTTAGTAATTTTACCAGAATTGCTTATTTTCTATTGTATGAAAAACACTGTGTAATAACATAAAAATGGAAGTCCTCACAGATTGACTTTTGTTGACTCTACAACATCTATATAATGATTAAATCTATCTGAATCAAGTCCTCTGTTCTTTACACCCATAAAGATCCACTACATAAATTTAATTTCAATTTTATCTGAATTTTATAAAATATATATGATTGTATATATATTGGGATAATATTTCTCAACATGAATATTAATTGATGTGGATAAAAAATGAAAGCAGCTAACAAATTACCCACAATTAAAAATTAAAGGAGTGGAAATTAACATGTAATAGGAAAAACATAATCATATATAAAGGTAATCTGACATGAAAATTACATTTATTCGAGTAAGAAAGCATTCTATACTTATATTTGCAAATTGGAATACCAATTTGTTTTTGCTTAAGTTATATCTGCTCACTTTACAGTTCTATATAATGCTATTTTAAAATGTAGAATTGTTTAAAAAAACTTTAATTTGTCTGAGAAGAGAGTACCTGACTACTACAGGTAGTAAGAATGTTTTTTCCTCTATCAAGTAAAGAATCTACAGTATTACAAGAAAAAACTTAAGCAAACATGAGAATTATTGTGTTACATTAAGAGAGGGAGAAATATAAGGGCAAAGTTGTAATTGCATGCCTGAGAATACACCTAGCAATTTACTGCATGTGCACTTTAATAATACATGACACTGTGATTAGTCTGAAATATTTGATACTTAGTCATTTATTAGAATCATTTAATTTGAATATGTAATGATTAATGGCATTAAAGAATGTTTATCTAAAGTGTATATTACTTTAGGTCATTCTAACACACTTAGTTTGATAAGATCTTTTAATTAACTTATAATTTATATCTATTAAATCAATTCTGAAAGTCTTTTTAGATCCAAATAACTTATAATCATGTAGACATCAATAGATAATCTACACTAGACAAATGGTGTATCAAGACATACTTGTGTTACTGTATGTGTGTGTGTACAAAAAGAAATAAAACCAAGGTATTTATTACCTTGATTTTTGTTAACAATAAATTTGCATGTGAACATTTGATTGTTTTCCAACTGAAGATAAATAAGTTTCCTCTGGCTGGGAGAATTGTATGATTCAGTATATAAAACACTTCGGCACCTATGACTCAGGGCCCAAGGCTCTTTTTAAGAAATGAGCACTCGACATTCTTTTTAACTTAATTTTCAGTGACCTACAATCAACCTAGGTCATGCAACAGTGAAATAAAATATTTAACAGAAAAAAGGTACTATAAATCACTGTAGAGCCCTGTGGATGTGTGACATATTGTGGAATGTTGAAACGGAGCATGAAGTTTTGGTTAAAACAATTGGATTTGTTGAAAGTCTCCAAGGAGCAGTAAGATCAGTGTACACCTTCAGCCCCTTTGTGGGTGAGTGAAGTGTCCTTTCTCACCAGGTAGACCCTGGAGAGAAGGGGAGCACAGTGTGTCCATGATGGAGACCATCAGGCATAGTAGGAATATTGCAGTAAAAGTTCAGCAACTAAGTGAGAGTGTATATGCACCATGTCAACCACTCAGCTCCCAGAAAGGGTAAATCACTGTGAACCTGGAACAGTCTTCCCTGAGGATTTCCACCAGCTGCAGTGAAGCCATGGTTGACCAGTTGTTCTCAGGTGTCTAGCATTCTAATAAACTCCCTAGTGCCTCATTCATAAATATGAACAGAACATCAATTATCACCAGACATTTGAGAAGAATATTTTTCATGAAAGAGACCAAAGCAAACAAATATGAAAAAGCAACTTTAAGAAACAGATTGTGAATGTTAAGGGAAACTAAAAAAAAAAAAACTATCACCAATTAATTGAGAGACAAAGGTAATGATATTCCACCCCTGAAACAAGAACAGAACACAAGACAAATGAATATTTGGAGAGAAAAAGTGCTCTTGGCAGTTAAAAATATGAAAACAGAAATGAGAAATACAAATGAGGAGAAAGACAAATTTGAAAAATCTTCCAGCAAGAGAGCCAAACCAAATTTTCGGTTGGAAAATAGTAAAGAAGTACAATTAGCAGATGAGTTAATTAAAGAAAAAAATCTGAATAATAGTTTTCCAGAAAATGAAAATTACCAACACAATAAATGAAAAATCTCAAATTTGAAAACTAAGGTGTCCAGCACAGTAGATTAAAACACATATTTATTAAGCATATGGTTATAAAATTTCAAAACACTAACATCATCTTGAGAAGAGGAGAAATAGAATCGCGAGGAAGAGTCACCGTGGGTTACATGAAGGGCTGGCACTGTTCTGTTTCTTGACATGAGTGATGGTTTTGATGCCGTTTTCTTCATAACCATCTTTTATCCTGTACATAAATGTTTCTTGCAGTCCAATGCATGTATGATATATCTCAGCAGAAAAAATAGAAACCACATTGTTCTCTTTATCATGTATAGTGTGGATGAGCGTGTTGCAAAACTGGAAGCACACGTGTTATCTGGGAGAGTATCGCACTGATACACAGAGGCATCAAGATGTATGTTTTTCCTTGCATTCTTGTCCATCCATATCAAGCCTCCTCAAGTACTCAAGGGACCCTTCCAGTGACTTATCCTAATCCACACACAGTATGCCATCATTCTCCAGTATTGCCTCTGCTACATCTGTCCATCTTAAAGCGCTTTCTCACTTTTTTATTATAATTCCTACTTGGGTATTTTCTTCTAGGGATGATGTTATTTTTATAAACACACATATGAACACAAAGAGTAGATTTGGGTGGAAAATTTTATGAGGTATAAGTGATGACTCCCATGTTTCTGATTTGGACATCAGTGTAGATATAGGGAACCCAGGAAAAGAATCATGTTTAGAAGAAAAAGAGTGCATTTACCTTGAGACATTAATTCAGTGGTTCTCAACCAAGGGTGATTTTTGTTCCTTCAGGAGACATTTGACAATGTTTGGAAACATTTTGGGCTGGAGCAACAGAGAGGTGTGTTCCTGGTACCCAACGTGTAGGACCCAGGTATACTTCCAAACATCTTACGTCAAAGAATTACTCAAAATGCCCACAGTGCCGAGATTTAGAAATCCTGGTTTAATTTGAGACAACTGTGGAGAAGTCCAGGATGAGAGTTGATACACTTCCCTGAAGTCAGGAGAGGCATCTGGTTTAGGAACATCGTCTGGCTAAGTACCAGAGAAGCTCCTGCGGTATCTAAGCCCTTCCCTAGTTTCACATATTACCCTGTAAATGTTTATTGACAATTCTGTGCGCTAGTCTAGAGTGTGAAATTACTCAACTGATGAATAGATTTTAAGGAAATATTCTGCCCTTCAAATATGTTTTCCCTTTAAGTTTGTTTTGAAATAGCAACCAGTGACAGCTCTTCAGAGAGCTTTGAACAGGATGACATAAAATTGTGAGAAATGCTAGCACAATGCAAGCCATAACTACTGAGCATTTAAGTGAATGATGTTTTGCAAGTCTATGATTATTTTGGACCTGCCATCAAAAACTCCATTCTCCCTGAGAGAAGCGGTTGTTATTTTCAACAGATTCTATTTTCTATTCAGTTGGAAAAGGGGGAAATACTTGTAAACGCTTTAAAGTGATATTCCTGTCAACTCACAGTTATAATATCCTTTGGATGTGATGTTCACTCATGGTAAAATAATTTGATTTGAGTCTTCGAGAGGTAGACAAGAAGAGAGTGTTTATTGCACGCGACACATTCATCTAATTCATTGCACATAATACTGTCGCAAGTCAGACTTTTCATGTCGATTTCTGTAGGTTTTCTCTAGTGAAAACCTACACTCTCATTCCTGTCAGGTGTTTCCTGCTTAGGGGTTCGGCTTGTGGGTGACCGTGAACTTGGCTGTACAACAATGAACAGCTCCTTTCAGACCTCGTTTCCTCATTTGTTTCTCCACCCCACTGTGTAAAAGAGACATGTTTGTTGCCACCGAGAAGCTCAAGCACTTCTGAAAAAAGCATCCGTGCAAGGCAGGTGCACCGTCCTGCTGCTGCCTGCTCCAGCGCCTCGGATACTTTTCTATTAAAGACTCTTTATTAGGGACAAAACAAGAAAAGGTAGAAACACATGGGGGCCTTTTCTTATGAAGGTTCATCTCAGAAAATTCTCTTCCAAGAGCCCTATTTAACAGAGCTCTTGTTATTTTAATCTTTTTATTGGAATAGAGTTAATTTACAGTGTTGTGTTAGTTTCAGGTGTACAGCAAACTGATTCAGTGATATATATATATATATATGTATTTTCCATTATGGTTTATTAAAGAATATGAATATAGTTCCCTATGCTATACAGTCGGTCCTTTTTTATTACCTATTTTATATATAGTAGTGTGCATATGTTAATCCCAAACTCCTCATTTATCCCTCCCCCGCTTTCCCTTTGGTACCTTAAGTTTTTTCTCTACATCTGTGAGTCTGTTTCTGTTTTGTAAATAAGTTCATTTGTATCATATGTTAGATTCCACCTGTAAGTGATATCATATGTCTTTCTCTGTCTGACTTACTTCACTTAGTTCTCAAATATAAAATTAGTAGTATTATCTTATAATAACGTTTCTTACACTCTTTGTAAGATCACAATCTAGAGAATCACTTAAAACTTGATTCTTTTTCTCCATGAATGTGCTACAGAGCTCCAGTGCTTCAGTATACACATATGCATAACATACCAGTGACTTTATTCAAAATTATACACAGATAACACCGTAAGTTACAGTGCACCACCCAAAAAAACTTGATTCTTAACCCCGGGGCTACCTTTCCCTAGTTCGTTTTTGAGTCAGTTATACAAAGCAATGCTTCTAAAATTTTAATGTGCACACGATCAGCCAGGATCTTGTTAAAATACAGATTCTTAACAAGCTCCCAGGTGACGCTGCTGCCGCTGACTCATGGACCACTTTTTTCAAAACAGAGGACGTTTGATCTCACTAAATACGACTGGCCTCGATGCCCACGAATGTAAAAATGGTAGCTGAGAAATATGAAACATGCAATTGGCAACCCTTATATACAAACACTGTATTTATTTGAGTTTGGAAAGAAATATTCTGGAGCAAATGACAGCTGATCGAAGTCATTTTAACCTTCTTTTCTGTCTTGCAGCTTCTGAACAGAAAGAGCAGAACATTAATTTAAACACTGAAGTGGAAAATGACTGAAGGAAAGGTCAAATGGTTGAGTTGATTATTTTCCTAGAATTTTAAATAGAGTATTTTCTGATAACAAACACTCATAATAAAATCTAGTCAACTGCAAATTAGGAGCAATTGCACTATGGAAAAGCTTAGACAGCGTTTATCAAATCTCTGATTTTTATATTAACACAGGTATGTAAAATGTTGAACATGGCTTGATTTTTCCTCCTTGTGTTGTAGACTTAAAAGTCTGGTTTTGTTTTTTTAATTTCTGTTGGAGTGTAGTTGATTTACAATATTGTATTAGTTTCAGGTGCACAGCAAAGTGAATCAGTTATACATATACATATATCCACTCTTTTTTAGGTTCTTTTCCCATATAGGTCATTACAGAGTATTGAGTAGAGTTCCCTGTGCTATACAGTAAGTCCTTATCAGTTATCTATTTTCTATATAATAGTGTGTATATATCAATCTGTTCCCGGTGAATTTAAGGTTCTTTCTTCATTGCAAAAGAATTCGGAGATGAAATGATAAGAATCAGATTTATTTAGAGAGATACACAAACAGAGTGTGGGCCGTCTCAGAAGGCAAGAGGCCCCGAAATATGGCGTGGTCAGTTTTTATGGGCTGTATAATTTCATATGCTAATGAGGGGTAAGATTATTCCAACTATTTTGGGGAAAGGGCCGAGATTTCCAGGAACGGGGCCACCGCCCACTTTTTGACCTTTTATGGTTGGCCTCAGAACCGCCATGGCGCTGGGAGGCGTATCAATTAGCTAATGTGTTACAATGAGCATTTGAGCTCAAGGTCCACTGGAAGTCAAATCTTCCATCATCTTGGACCCAGTTGGTTCTAACTAGTTCTTGTCGTGTACTATGTCTATGTCATTCTTTTAAAGGTTGTGCCCTGCCTCTTTCCCTCCTGTTTCAAATCCCAATCTCCCAATTTACCCCCCTTTCCCTCCCTGGTAACCATGTTTGTTTTCTACATCTGTGACTCCATTTCTGTTTTGTAAATAAGCAGGAATCCTTCCTGCAACGGTTATTAGTGGTAAGCGCCAGCCTCTTCTTTTCCTAACGGTGGATCTTTGCTCCAGCTGCATGACTTTGGTTTCTTCTCTTTAGAGTCACCCAGTTTCAATCCCATGATTCCTTGAAAATCATGGAAAGAGACAGCTGCCCTTTCTTGCTTCCTGCCAGGTCGTGTTAGGCTATTCCATTATGCACTGGCTTTTGCGTAGGAAACCTAGGTGCTGCATATACTCTGCAGGCGTGGTATGGCTCAGGAGTGCTCTGGGGAGCTCAGGGTTTTATTTAGTGAACAATTCTGAACTGCTTCTCCATGACGAATTGTCTCTGCTGGTGCTTGGCTTCTCTTACCCACCTAGTGAAATGTGATGTAGTTTAAAGTAAAGATATATTAAAATGACGGCTCAGTCCCTGTTGAGACAAAGAAAGCCATTTCTGAGACCAGGGATGACCATTTAACTACCTGAGCGATGTGTCACCTTCTGTGTGTGTTCGCTTCCTCCCTGGGAAGAGGCCTGGGTGTTCTCTTCTTGCTTCTTTTGTTTCTCCTTGACTATTCTAGCCGTTGAATCACAGTTGATTTTTATTTTGATGTGTACAAATAGGTAAAAGAATTCGAGTGTTTTTCATTGTGTTCCTTCTCCACACCCCAGATGTTTATTCTGTCATTTTTAGTATGTTTTCAGTATTTTTAAATATGCAGATAAATACGTTAACTAAAATGAGAGGAAACGGGAGACAAGAAAAGAAAGTTTTGTGAAGATACTTTAATGAATTTGAGAGGCTGTATTTGCAAGGCTATATCCTAATGTGTTACTAGATAGATAGATACATAGGTAGATAATTTGTTATATGGGCAAAAAAAATTAACAGAAGCAACATTTGCTATCCTGTTATTAAAATGACAAAAAAAAAAGGAAAAATTTGCAGCTAAAATAAGAGAGACCAAATCTACCCAACACCACAAAAAAAACATTTGGAGTCACCGCTATATGGTAAGCACTGTAGTGAGCTCTGCCAAAGACATGTAAGTTATATAAAAATTTTTTATTTGTTTTGGTGCACAGTTATCTAGTAATTTGCCCAAAGTAAGTTGTTATTGAACATATTTACTTCTCTTTCTGTGTGAAATAATTTCCTGATCCAGCTGCAAGAAAGAATACAATAGAAATGCTCCAAATCTGGGAAAAGGAGGATTAAAGAGATTGACCCAACCTGTGTAAATGAGAAAAAATATTCCAACTTGCTAGGCTATGTTTGTGCTCTGCGTTACACATGTGGATATATTGACGTTTTGGAGCTAGAAAATTCTAAAAGATAACCAACTCAGCGGTTCTCAAAGGGTAGTCCCTAACATAGCAGCAATAGCATCAACTGGGAAACTGTCATAAATGCACATTATCAGGCCTCCACTCAAACACACTGAAACAAACACTCTAGGAGTGGAGCCCAGAAAGTCTTATTTTAATAATAAGCTCCTTGGTGACTGTGATACACATTAAGTTTCTTCTAGCCTAATTCCCTCTTTATCAAAGGAGAACATTAAAATTGAGGAGTTAACAGGATCGTTAGGGAGCCAACATGTCGTAGAACACAAAGCGTAGACCCAGTATACAGTCCCATCCATGGCATAAGTGAAGCCATGAGATAATGACACGGAAAATATGAGATCATGTTTCGTGTCTGTATTATTTCTGCATTTGGGGGTATACAGCATTATTCTAATATCAACAGCAAATCAAAATCTGAACTCGGTCAGGTCGCTTACCAATGACAGTTACTTACCAATGGTGACAAGATGTCAAGCAGACGATTAGGTTCTGGGGCTGATATCTCTCATAATCATTAGAGAGGTTTGTTTTTGCCTTAATCTCACCCTAGCCTGAGTGTGAATTCAGGAAGTCTTAGTTTGCTTGTTGAGAAAGAATTGTAGAAGATATTGGACTGAGAAACAGAAATGGCAAAATTGTCGTTTCTCAGAAAGTAATGAAAGGAGTTAATGTATTTTTTTAGTGTGGAGAAAAGATCAGTGATAAGTGAAAATATAAAATTCTGGTTGCTTTTAAACACATGAAATATGTACATTCTGTGTCTTCAGCTCTCATTCTCCACCCGTTACGTCCCATTTGCCTCCAAAAATACCCAGCTAACACCATCTTAAAAATAAATTTGACTTCTCTAAATCTTCATTTAATCCTCCATACTAACTTCATTCTTTCCTTCACCAAATATTTTACTTTTTATAGCTACAAAATTAATACAGATTAAGAGCTGCAAACTTAGAAAGCAGGGACAAGATCAAAGGTAAATCATTAGTCTTTGTATGAAACACCTGTAGTTAATATGTGCTGTCAGAGAAGGTATGTATGCTCATTTGTTCACCAAAAGGCATAATGTAATAATTGCTTTGAAGCTTTTTAAAA
The DNA here is from genome assembly GCF_039906515.1 of Pseudorca crassidens. Lineage (NCBI taxonomy): Eukaryota > Metazoa > Chordata > Mammalia > Artiodactyla > Delphinidae > Pseudorca > Pseudorca crassidens. Next base: position 152,825,869 of record NC_090299.1, read on the forward strand.
AATTAACAAATCTTGGGCTTCCCTGATGGTGCAGTGGTTGGGAGTCCGCCTGCCGATGCAGGGGACACGGGTTCGTGCCCTGGTCCGGGAAGATCCCACATGCCGCAGAGTGGCTGGCCCTGTGAACCGTGGCCGCTGGGCCTGCGCGTCCGGAGCCTGCGCTCCGCAACGGGAGAGGCCACGATAGTGAGAGGCCCTCGTACAGCAAAAAAAAAAAAAAAAAAAAAAATTCTCATGACTCTGTTTCCTTGGATACAGTCCTTGTCACAGATATACGTGTATGCATGTGTGTGTGCATGTGCATACAAAGGTGTGTATAAACATAGATGTAGGTATACATACAGTGTTGACTCCACTTAGGATCCTTGCTCTAGGGATCCATTTATTTAACAAATATCTTGTGATGGTCACCCACAGATCAAGCCCTGTGATGTGCATTGAGGATATAATGATGCCATTGCTTATTATTTCCCAAATTCGGGATTAACATTCATCAAACAACCACAGAAACAAATATATATTTGAAAATTATGAAAGTGAACTAAGAAGAAAAATTGGGACATTGTACGAGAGATCGTTGAAGGGGATTTCGATTGAGATGCTTCTTTGAAACAGCTACAGTGAAGCTGACACTCCAGGGGTACACTGCAGTTGAACCGTAGATAAAATAATATTTCAGACAGTGGATCTAGCCTGCTTCAAGTTCCTGAGGTAAGGAAGACCATGGCATCTTACAGGAGAATTAAGAAGGACTCTGGGCCTGGAATCTAGCCCTGGGGAGATGGTGCTTGAAAGAAAGCCCAAGGACCCTGCAGCACTTTGTAGGATGCAATTAGGATGTGAAAGTTTTATCTTAAATGCAATGGAAAGGCCTGGAAGAGTTTAGAGTAGAAAAACAGTATGATTTATATGTTAAGAAAATCTTAGTATAATGTAATGATGACTGAAATGAATAAATGGAAGTGAAAACAAATAAATAACTCTTCTAGATGTATGAAATAAGACACACAAGGACTTGGTGATTGAAACTTATTTGTTGGAGACTATTTTGATTTTGGTGTTACATATCACTTCTAGTTCTCTTCAGTTTGGAAGATTTCTCATTAGCTAAAGTCAATAAACTAATAATCTTCATACTTGCAGGAGGAACATGGGAAAATCCTTCATGCCAATCTGGGAAGACACTGCATAGTGATCTTTACAGAAAAAAATTTTGTTGGATATTTGTGTTGCCTTATATTCATCTTGTCTTCAGATTCCTCTGGAAATGAATATTGAGAACAGATACTGAAGATAAGTGAGACTGACATTTGAGGTTAAATTGTCGATCTGCTGCCAATGTAAATATCCATTTACATTTGACACATTAAAAAAGTAAGTACAACTACATTGTCTTACTGGTACTAGTTTTTAAAATATGAGGTATTTCTAAGGGAACCCTCCTACGCTGTTGGTGGGAAAGTAAGTTGATGCAGCCACTATGGAGAACAGTATGGAGGTTCCTTAAAAAACTAAAAATACAGCTACCATATGATCCAGCAATCCCACTCTTGGGCATATATCCAGAGAAAACCATAATTCAAAAAGACACATGCACCCCAATGTTCATCGCAACACTATTTACAATAGCCAGGACATGGAAGCAACCTAAATGCCCATCGACCGAGGAATGGATAAGAAGATGTGGAATGGAATATTACTGAGCCATAAAAAAGAATGAAATAATGCCATTTGCAGCAACATGGATGGACCTAGAGATTATCATACTGAGTGAAGGAAGTCAGACAAAGACAAATATCATATGATATCACTTATGTGTGAAATCTAAAACAGATGGATACAAATGGACTTATTGACAAAACAGAAATAGAATTATAGATGTAGAAAGAAATCTTATGGTAACCAGGGGGAAAAGGGGGAGGGATAAATTGGGAGATTGAGATTGACATATACACAGTACTATATATAAAATAGATAACTAATAAGAACCTACTGTGTAGCACAGGGAACTCTACTCAATACTCTGTAATGGCCTGTATGGGGAAAGGCCTGAATAAGATGGAAATTCACTGAAGGGTTTTGAGCAGGAGATAAATATGATATTTTATTTATACTTGTAAGAGATCCCTCTGTCCAGTCTGGAGACCATGTGTGAAATGCTAGGATTGAGGAAGCGTAAATGGCAGCAGAGTAACCACTGAGGATGCTAAGTCAGTCCTTCAGGGGAGAAATGACGGCTGTTGGGCTGACATGATAGCGCTGAGGAGACAGAGTGAGTTGGATGGGTTTGGAGTATGATTGGAAGGCAGAGTTGGCAGTCCTTGCTGATATTTATATTTAGCTTAGCTTGTCCTGGTGTCACACAAAGCCTCATCTGTTTCTCATCATATAAGCTCACCAGGTAGTCATTAAAGTTGTGATGTCACAGGTGATGAAAGGGATGTTCAGGTAGAGAAGGGATTTGCCCAATATCACACCGGGACAGAATGGCAGAATCAAGGTTCAAACCCAAAGAGCAGTATGTTTGTTTCCATATCAGCACACTCGATAACAATGCACCTCTGAATTTTTCCTAGCTGCTTTGATGAGATTAAAGAATAAAGACCTACAAGACAAGCTCTACACAAAAGCTAGAATTAGCAGGAAAATCTGTCATTAGCCTGCCGGTAAGCCACCAAAAGCACTGGTTCTTTCTACCCAACCCAGAATCTGCTTGAGAATTTCAGTTTGTGGGGAACTTGACGCAGACCGTCACATTTAGCATCTTTTTTTAAAGTGTCAAGATCCACCTTCTGATTTCCTCATTGGTGCAATTAGACACCCACACAAGACCTCATGCTCAGCTATATCACAATCATTAAAATGTTCCAAGATAAAACTGTTTCCTCCCAAGAGAAGATCTCAGCTCCCTGCACAGTGTTTTGAAACTGGAATTGAAATAACTTTTGACTTTGAGTTGGTTTTGCTTTCAGTAGCAGATATGCTTTTAAGAGAATTCCTTCATTTTCCTACAGGGAGTATGGGTTGAAAAGAATTCTATGTGCGCATGACTGAAAGAAATAGAAATTTCTTTCTATTGTTAAGGATTTTAAGGGTATAGGAATAATATCTGATATCTGCCATTGGGTCAATTCTACACTATTAATGTTAGTTTTATTGCCTTTCTATAGAACTTCCTTTCAGTGCCTAAAATAAAAAACAGGAAGGAAGAGTGGTCGGTGAATGCTCTCATTGGTAGATCACCTTGGTCTGGGGAATAGCGATCATGTCAGGTGCAGAGAGCTTGGCCTCTGACAAACCTTCTTTGTTTTCGCATCCTAAGGCACAAGCAGAGGGAGAGGAAACAGCGCTATGACTTCCGAAGCAGCTCGAAGAAGGACACCTCACCTGCAGAAAGCCAATACCTGATTCAATTATCTTAAAAAATAATAATAAAAGAGCCATGTTTAAAAACAATAACAAAAATTTTAAATACCACTTCTTATTATTGGTGTCTTTCTGTCTATTGAATTTCCATTTTCTTCAACAGCTACCTTATAAAAAGATTCGATCCATTCCATTTTAGCTTTGTGAGAAAAAGGCGCTCTGCTCTTTGGACTATAATTCCCCTAAAATATCCCAACCATTTAGCTAGAAAAGCCACAGTCTTCATGACATATGTCCTGAAGAATATTATGTTTACCCAAAAAAAGAGGGTCAAAATATATGCTACACCCTAAAATGTTTAGTGGGGGAGATTTCCTCTGTCATAAGTAAATTTCTATGTAGGCTAAGATTGCTTCATAAGACTACATAAGTAGGCTTCAGATGCCACTTTAGAAGTTTTCAGGATGCAGTAGACTTTCCCTTTCACTATCGCTATTAATTTAAGGAAAATGTAGCACAAAGGAACATTATAATGATTTATGATTCTTTGTGGTGAATGTTGGGTAGAAAAATCACTCAATGAATGAGAAGAGCCCATAGCTACTATTGTGAAATTGTAATTTGGTTTCATGAAATATAAGTAATAGTCTAAAATAAAAGCAAGGAAATTAAGCCTCTAAAGAAATGCCAATCAAAGATGTAGATAATTATTTATATACTATGATACTTGGAGAAATGTTATTAATACCATCAATTTAGAAATCAACTTCAAGCCTAGTGATAGGAAATTATGTAAATGTAGTCATTCATAGGCCCTTAAAATAATGTTTTCACAGACTAGTGATATAAGGAAATGCTCATGTTATAACCCTGATACGATGCAATGCAAAGTAACATAGGTTGTTCCTACCTGAAGCCAAGTGCCGTTATGTACCTTAAAGCATTTTATCATGTAATCGTCACCACTCTGAGAAATGTCATGTTATTATTTTCATTTTTCTGATGTGTTAAGAGTAGGGACATTAAATACATTTCCAACTAATACATAACAGGTGATAGAGCTCTTTTTTGATGTGAACCCAATGCATCTTCTTCCAAAGCCCATGCTCTTAATCATACCTTGTCCCCTTCCTCAGCATTGTCACAAATACCCAGCTTAACTAATGTCAGCTTAATTGAATTTCATTTTTATTGTTTATTACTTTCATACTAATATGAAGGAAACAAAACACTCGGCGCTAGTGTGATTCCATCCACAAACTTTAATAACAAGGTACTCACTGTAATTCTTTTTTTTTGCCCTGGTATCTCATTCACATAAGAAATTCGGGGTTTGCAAAACTCTCCTGTTTCAGTGGCCATGATACCACAGTCAGTACAGGTTTCTTGAACCTTCTAGTTGTGAATTCCTATACTGTACCTTTACACACTTGGTCTTGTTTTTGGTGCCCACTGAATAATGAAAGCATGATATTCAATGTGCACTAATTTTACATATTGTTTGCTTAGGCATCTAAGGGGACTTAACTTTGGGTCTTTCTTTGTGTGACCACCTTTGGCTTATCTGGCTCATCCTGCGTGTCACCTGGTATAGGAATCCCATTAGCTCCATTCTCCCTGATACCCCTGTACCATGGCTCCTTACAGGACACCAGACTCTGCTGATTTTACTCCCACCTCCCGGGCTGCCTCTTCCCTTCTTCTTCACTGGTTCGTCCTCAAATCCTTACTTCTGAGCATCGCAGTGCCCAAGACTCAACACTTAGACTTCTCTGGTGGTATATTATCCACTCCCATGGCTTTCAATGCAATCTTTTAGCCCATAATTCTCAAATTTTATATCTCAACAGAAGTATATACAAGTGCCCACTTGACAGTCTCACTTGTGAGTCTATGCATTTCAAACTTCTATGATCAAAATATTTCTTGATTTTCCACTCTAACCAATAAACAAAATCAAGGAATGAAACAAATAATATTTAAAAAAAAAAACAACACCTGTTCCTGTCCCCTCTCATTTCCAGTCTCAGTAAATAACACCACCATTCAGCTAGTTGCTAAGCTTATACCCTCACATACAATCCATCCCAGTATCCTTGAAGCTTTATTTTCAGAGTTTATCCCTAATTCACTCGCATCTCACAGCACTCCCAGGCATCATGGTTCACCTAGACTCTCAGAATAGCTTCTAATTGAGCTGCTTACTTTTGCTCACACCCCTTTGCGTCTACTGTCAGACTTTCCAAACTCTTATGACCGGCTCAAAGATTCACGAACTCAATGACCGTGTAAGAGGCACTTAATTTCTGCATCTAAGTTTCTTCATTTGATAAATAAGGAAAATAATATAATCACCTCATAGATATGACTTGAGGATGGTATAAGATATTTGAGATAAAATGCTGTGCACATGTTGGCACAGAGTAAGCATCCATTCGTGGTTAGTGATTACTATTTTTGAACCACAGCCAATTTTAATACTGATCTTCCTTGACTTTTGATGGGGTTAAGTCCCTATCAACCCATCCTAAGTTGAAAATATCTCAGGTCAAAAATGCATTTAATACACCTAACCTACCAAACATCATAGTTTAGCCTAGCCTACCTTAAACGTGCTCAGAACACTTACATTAGCCTACGGTTGGGAAAAATCATCTAACACAAAGACTATTTTAAAATAAAGTATTGAATATCTCATGTAACTGATTGGATAGTGTACTGAAAGTGCAAAACAGAATGGTTGTCTGCATACAGAGTGGTTATAAGTGTATCTGTTGTTTACCTTGCTATTGGCTGGCTGGGAGCTGTTGCTGCCCGGCACCATGGGAAAGGATAGTATCATATGTGGCTAGCCCAGGAAAAGATCAAAATGCAAAGTGTGGTTTCTACTGAAGGTGCATGGCTTTCACGCCATGGTAAAGTGAAAAAAAAAAAAATCATGAGTTGGACCAACGTAAGTCGGGGACCTTCTGTACATAAATTCCATCATGTCACTTCCGTGTTCCAAATTCTCTGTTGACACCCATCACAATTTAATAAAATCCAAAGTCCTTAACATGGCCCCAAACCCTGAGAGATTTGGACCATTGGCACACCTGACCCCATTTCTAACTACTGTCTCCCAGCTGGCTGTGTTCAAGCCACTTGTTTTCCCAGTGTCCCCTGAATTTTCTAAGCTATTTCAGCCTTGCTGCATACATCCAGGGACCGCTGCGTGCAACTCATCACCCAGACCTTTGCAAAAGTTTCTCATTGCATTTACATTTTTGCTCAAATTTTACCCAGATTTCAGGGATGACAGTTCTTCTCTGACTACTGTCTCAAAAATAACAGCCCCCGAATACTCGCCATCTCTTTACCTTTTGCTTTATTTTGTTTCATGGACTTATCACCACTTGATACATTTATTTGTCCATTTGTTTAGTTCCACTTCTCCTTAAAAGACAGTAATCTCCATGAAAAAAAAAAGACTGTTTTTATCAAGATTTTTCCTCACCTCTATATTTCCAGCTCCACGGATTGGCCCTAGTATTAACAGGCGTGCAATGAATATTTGGTGAGTGACTACATAGAGTGTGTTATAATTATCTCTTTACACATCTGTCTCCCCCAGAAAACATCAACCTCTCCATTTTCACTGCTTGGTGAATAATGAACACCTGATAAATATTTGTGTGTGAAAACTATTAGTGAATGAATGAACATAATATAGTCAGAAGAGCAGTCCCATGAAAGATACAATTGGTGAAGGCGTGGTGTAGCTGAAATGCCTTATATCTGGAAAACCAAAGAATTAATTTACAGGAAATCAAAACTATCTCTTTTCGTCCCAGGTTATCATTTCTAATAAATATTTTGTTCCTTCTGATTGATTAAGCAGAGGTTAAATAATACAAATATGGATTAATTAGATTCACAGTAGAAGTAGTTGCCACTACCTTTGACACTTAAAAATAGATCCAGTTATGGGCTTCCCTGGTGGCGCAGTGGTTGGGAGTCCGCCTGCTGATGCAGGGGGCGCAGGTTCGTGCCCCGGTCCGGGAAGACCCCACATGCCGCGGAGCGGCTGGGCCCGTGAGCCATGGCTGCTGAGCCTGCGCGTCCGGAGCCTGTGCTCCGCAACGGGAGAGGCCACGACAGTGAGAGGCCTGCGTACCGCAGAAAAAGAAGATGTGGTACATATATACAGTGGAATACGATGCAGCCATGAGAAAGAACAAAATCATGCCATTTACAGCAATGTGGATGGACCTAGAGATTATCATACTAAGTGAAGTAAGCCAGACAAAGACAAATACCATATGATACCATTTATATGTTGAATCTAAAAATAAAATGATAGAAATGAACTTATTTATGAAACAGAAATAGATCCACAGACATAGAAAACAAACTTATGGTTACCAAACTGGAAAGGGAAAAATTAGGAGTTTGGGATTAACATATACACACTAATATATATAAAATAGATAAAAAGCAAGGACCCACTGTATAGCACAGGGAATTATATACAATATTCTGTAATAGCCTAAATGAGAAAAGAACTTGAAAAAGAATAGCTGTAGATGTGTGTGTAACTGAATCACTGTGCTGTACACCTGAAACTAACACAACAATGTAAATCAACTCTACCTCAATTTAAAAATATATATATATATAAAGTAAAAAAAAATAAAATAAAAATTTTAAAAGTAAAAGAAAGTATAGGCTAGAGAAAGCCTGCTGAAGCTGTTGCACAGGACAGAGCTTATTCCAGTGCCTGTACTCCACACCCCAGACTTATCTGGTGTTTCCAGTTTCCAAGATTTGCTGTACACCGTCTCCTCTGCCTGTAACGCTCGTCCCCCATCACCTTCCCTCCTTTGCCCCGCCTCCCACTTACTTATCTTCCAAGTCTCATCTTCCATGTCATCTTCCCCAGGAGGCCTGCCTCAGCCCACTCAGACTGCACAGGCCACCTCATTCCCAGGGAACATTCTCTGCTTCACGACTCAGCTTTTCCTGTGATGAGTGTAAAAAATCTGTCTTATCCATCACACCAGAGGTTCTAAAAGGGCAAGGGCTCTGTGTGTTTGATTCAACACTGTATCTTCAGACTAGGGGAGGGGGTGTTCAATAAATACGTGTTGGATGAATTAATAAATAATTTAAATCCACATCTCAGAAAAATTAGGAACAGAACAAGGAGACAGTGAGGGATTGAGATATAAGAGAGGGACGAGTGAAAGTAAAGACATTTAAAGAAAATCTTGAGCAATTTGCCTTTTCCTATAAAACAGAGGAAACTTCACTGCCAGAAGCACCTTGTATTATTGTGTAGTAGAGAGCCTGTCATGCAATACGTATTCAATAAACATTCATTCAGTAAATATGTATTTAAACGAAGGCACAGACAGTTAACATGAGCCCTCTGGGTCACTGATATAAGGCAATCTAGGTGTGATTTTTTTTTTTTTTTTTTTTTTTTTTTTGCGGTACGCGGGCCTCTCACTGTTGTGGCCTCTCCCGCTGCGGAGCACAGGCTCCGGACGCGCAGGCTCAGCGGCCATGGCTCACGGGCCCAGCCGCTCCGCGGCATGTGGGATCTTCCCGGACCGGGGCACGAACCCGCGTCCCCTGCATCGGCAGGCGGACTCTCAACCACTGCGCCACCAGGGAAGCCCATCTAGGTGTGATTTTTAACACAAGGAATAGCACTTGATTGTGAAAAATGAAAAATTACAATTTCAGGAACGAAAGCATTAAGGACTATTTTGAGATTTTTTTCTGTTGGATTTATGAATGTTCAAAATGCCTTGATTAGTATTTGTATATATTCATAAATGTGAATTGTGTAGAGAAAAAGATCAGCCCTGAAAGCGTTTCTCCTACATTTACAAAAATGGTGAAAAAGTGATATGTGTTTCTTCGACATGTAAGAATGTTCACGTTTACAGTAGTAGCCTGAGGGTCACCTGCAACAAGAAGTGGATTTACCAGAAGGAGGGGCGATTTTTACTGAGAAGATATTAATTTCAGCTTTGAGTCTGTTCAGACTGAAGTGACGCTGGATATTTCTAGCTGTAGTTGAGGTTTAGGGCCAGTTATGTCATTTCTTTTGCCTTTATTTCATTCAGGTACAATGAATATGACAATAATATCAAACTCATATTGTTCCTGTATTAGAAGCCTTGATATATGTAAAATGTTTAAAATAGTGACTGACAGCTAACTGATATTCAATGAATATTAGCCATTATTATTAATAATATCAGTGATATTAATAAGTATACTAGACAGTGGAATTAATAGATCTAGAACTGAGGAAAGAGAGCAGGGCTAGCCACACATATCTGGTTAACTCAGCAGAGATTATGGTTAAATCTATAGGGAAAAATGGGTGTCCCCAGAGGGAGACTATATAATTAGAGTATAATTGAGATAGAAGGGAAAAATCTCCCGGGAATATTTTATATTCATATTGTGGCTGGTAAGGATTTATTCACTGAAGGAGGCTAAGAAGAAATTGAAACAAAACAGTCCTTTTTGAAAGGAAATTATTGTAAAGATGGTTAAACAAAATGAATTTCTTTTGAGTTAGGAATTAGCAGGAATCTAGTCATAAGATATGATTTTTTAAAAAAGAAAACAGCATTATGTAAAAATAACGTGCTCTAAAAACGTTTCTTTGGAGAAAGGGATAATTTATGTTGAATTTTGTTTCCATTTTCTTAGCAATTGTGCTCTGGCTCCAAACTGGGCCAAACAGAAGCTACTGTGATGCCCTCTCTTTATGTGGCAGTTTAGCAATTCTCTGTTATCTCTGGACCGCATCCGTCAGGAGCTTACCCTCGCCTAAGTGATGTATTTCTTTTATTATTTTTTTAACATCTCTATTGGAGTATAATTGCTTTACAATGGTGTGTTAGTTTCTGCTTTATAACAAAGTGAATCAGTTATACATATACATATGTTCTCATATCTCTTCCCTCTTGCGTCTCCCTCCCTCCCACCCTCCCTATCCCACCCCTCTAGGTGGTCACAAAGCACCGAGCTGATCTCCCTGTGCTATGCAGCTGCTTCCCACTAGCAATCTACCTTACGTTTGGTAGTGTATATATGTCCATGCCACTTTCTCACTTTGTCACAGCTTACCCTTCCCCCTCCCCGTGTCCTCAAGTCCATTCTCTAGTAGGTCTGTGCCTTTGTTCCTGTCTTACCCCTAGATTCTTCATGACACTTTTTTTCCCCTTAGATTCCATATATATGTGTTAGCATACAGTGTTTGTCTTTCTCTTTCTGACTTACTTCACTCTGTATGACAGACTCTAGGTCCATCCACCTCACTACAAATAACTCAGTTTCGTTTCTTTTTATGGATGAGTAATATTTCATTGTATATATGTGCCACATCTTCTTTATCCATTCATCCGATGATGGACACTTAGGTTGCTTCCATCTCATCTCACACCGGTCAGAATGGCCATCATCAAAAAATCTAGAAACAATAAATGCTGGAGAGGATGTGGAGAAAAGGGAACCCTCTTGCACTGCTGGTGGGAATGTGAATTGGTACAGCCACTATGGAGAACAGTATGGAGGTTCCTTAAAAAACTACAAGTAGAACTACCATATGACCCAGCAATCCCACTACTGGGCATATACCCTGAGAAAACCATAATTCAAAAAGAGTCATGCACCAAAATGTTCATTGCAGCTCTATTTACAATAAGTGATGTATTTCTGACTACACATCCTATCCTCCCATGAGACTTCACTAAATACCCTCTTCACTTCATATACATCCAGTGATGTATTTCCATGATGTTCGAGTGCCCGCTCTTGGGCACCTGTCTGGCTGTTTGGTGAGTGCAATCCTTAATTCATTTTTATTTTTAGGATACATGTTTATCACATAGCGTTACTGTGTGACCTGTATCTTCGCATGCGAGAGTTACCTGTGCCCCCATAGAGACGTGCTTCCACCTCCTACGAGTTCTGTGACTCTGAGCAAATTACTTTACCTCTCTGTGTCTTTGTGCCTCAGGTTCCTTACCTGTCAAATGAGGATAATACCTGTAGCATGCATGTCCTAGTGTGATGCCTTGAACAGAATATGTGCTTTGTCAGTGTAAGCTATCATGACCTTTATTTTGAAGCAGCGCTAAGTACTCAAAGACGAATAAGACATATTTACTCCCTGCCTTCGGGAAGCTCACGCTATCATACAGGAAGTAGATGTTTAAGCAACCCACTGAAAATATAGCATCGTTGTTGTATTAGAGAAATTTCCACTAAGTACAGCGTTTGCACACAAAAGCACTTAATCAGCTTTACTTGGGGTCCAGTGGGTGTGAGGGGGTCTAGGTTACATGCTACAAGGAAGGGACATCTTCACAGGCTACTTGAGCGATTACTTGGTTTATGCTAAGTTACGTATCAGAATGATTTTTGTCGAGACTTCTTGATAAGGATGGGGAAATAAAAAGGCTAATCACGATCGTGCGGATACCTGGGAATGAGAGCTGGCCAAGTGGAAAAGGCACGTCATCAATACATGAAGGTGAAATAGAAAGTGAAAATAGTAAACTGCGGATGCTTTTCAGCCATTAACGATCAATTTTATGTCTGTGAAAATGTTTTCGTGTTTTGTCATTGTATTGGGAGAGAAAACATGGTAAGAGGAATAATATGGTAATGCATAAATAATGAATGTAAACCTGAAAATTAAACATGAAAATGCATTGAAATGCACACATTACAGTAAAAAGAATACATTTTGATATGCAGAAGTTTTATGTAAACTACAAGCCCAGATATTAGTATTTTGTAATTGTATAGAGCTGAACACTATCTTTATATACATATTAAAAATAAACATTAAAATGCATATTTGACACTGTATACTCAATCTAGGTTTTTAACCAGTCCTTCAAGTTTTTATGTGCAAAATATTTTTACATTTTCTAGAAGCTAATTAATATATAATAATGGCAATTTATGTTTGTATGTATAATTCCACCTTTTTCGAAAATGGTTTTAAGGATAGCCACTAATCAAAGATGAGCATGTGTATTTCCTTACCAATTATTAGACTGAAAAATTGTTCTCCTCGTAGATATTTAAGACATCAAGAAAAATAAATGTAAGTACTTACTTTAAAAATCTATGGCAAAAACATTTCAAATGGTCTTTCTATGAACTGTCATGCTGTATTTCTGGCCAGTTCTAGGCAACTGTCTTACTCAGAGTAAGTTTCGTTTCTGGATACAAACCCAATCACAAGAGTGCATCTTAATTCAAAAGGTAAACTAATAATTACCCTCCCCCAAAAAAGTCCTTCTGGGTTTAGCTTTCTTACTCTTCAGATATTCAGCTGGTTGTCTGAGAACTAAGATCCCATCTGATGAATGGGGACAAAAGGATGGGGGTAAGGAATCAGCCCTGGATTATAATCCTGGCTTTTCCTTTACCAGCTCTGCACAGCTGACTGATGACTTAACTCCTCTGTCCTGAAGATGATCAGCTCTTTGAAACTTATACTGGTAACTAACTATCCTTTGATGTTGGAAACTGTTATTCAGATACTTGGGGTATACACTTTTTTCCTAACTCCAGGAAGCTATTTCCAGATATTGAAGCACAATTTTATTCACCGTAAGTTATTGGTTTTTAGGTGAAGAAAATGCGGAAGAGAGGACACAGTGTAAACATGACTCCAAAATTCTTTCCCATAAAATATTTCGACAACTAATTATGAAGGACGAATACTGGAAGTTAAATTTTGAAGAATCAAATACTTTAAAATAAATTTTAAATAAAAAAAGCAAGCCATAAATTGGGGCTTGATTTAGGTACTTTGATTCATACATCCTACCTAACTAGTTGCTTAATTTTCTTTCGAAAACCCCTTTAAAATATCCATAATAATTCACTCCAATCCACTGTATATTTTTTTGAATTAAAAAAACTCTGAAGGTAAGTTAACAATGTTATAAATAATTAGCAGAATAAATGCTATAGAGGATGTGGGATATCTTTAATACAGACATGAACATACACACACAGAGAAACACAAACAATATTAAACAAAAATGAACAAACACATGCTTATCTCTTGAACACAAAGAGCTGACAGGATAATGCACATAAAACAGACTTGACAGGCTTCTAAGATACAGACTAAGTATAGTTATAAATCCAAGAATGCGTTTTAATTTAAAAAGAACCCCAAATAAAGACGACAAGCTTCACACTGATTGTCCACGCCAAACCTCACTGAGAACTGAGGCACATATTAGCAAGAAGGCTAAAGATTGACGTGCTGTCTGTTATCTCAGAATCACGGAGAACTCAGTGTCACGTGCGACTGCCATTCCTGACTTAGACTTCAGTAAAATTGTTCTGAGAGTTGAGAGAACAAGCCAAGTCTAATTTGGGGAGGGAGGGGCGGTGGGAGGGAGAAAGGCACAGGCAAAGCAAGAGCATATAGTTCAGAACACTACAGATTCAGATTTTTGTAAGTATCTCGAGAACCTTGCAAATCATTTTCCTGAGGCCATTTCCTTGTAAATCTGTAAATATTTACGCAAAAGTGTGTTTAGATATGGGTCAAATATTCAATAGCCTAAAATTGTAACAAGCATGGGGTTTTTTTTTTGGTTTGTTTTTTTTTTGGTAACACAAAATTCTTGAGGAGGAGAAGGTGATTTTTACATGAAAAACCTCTAAATTGCATTATATTATGTCAAAAAGAGAAAGAAATAGAAATCATGCTTACATTCATTTAGAATTGATTTTGGTTCTGATTCTTACCAAATGGACTTTCTTATCTATTAATATTGGCAATATAATGGGTGATAATTAAAATACCATGACCATAACACATAAATTCTTAAATGTAACATATAGTTTTCTTTGGTTTAGGAAATTCAACAAAAGGGCAGATTCCTCCAAAACACCTTCCATCTGAAATAAAATACCCTCAATGAATTTAGGTGTGATTTAATGTAAATGTTAAATAAAATTTTAAAATGATAAGTTGTAATACTCATTTTAAGAGTTTTCATGAATAAATTCTCCATTGGCCAGCTTACCGTTAAGAACCTACCAGCTTGTTTTGAAATATTTTTCTTTAATTTTTGTTGCAGTTTAAATGTCAGGTGCTATTTAGCTACTGACCTAAAAGATTGGGTTGGCCAAAAAGTTCATTCGGTTTTAAGTAAAAAGAAAAGACACATTTTTCATGTTCACCAAGAACTTTATTGAACAACGTGTTCATTAACCAAACAAACTCTTTGGCCAACCCAATATATTGAATGATATTTGAATAAACTCTTATCCAAAGAAATAGATTCTAGAGATATACCTTAGCCCTACAGGTGGCAACAATTTAGAACTACCAAACTGTGGTATTTGTTAATGGATTTAATTTGACTCTTTGAAAACAGAGGTAGAAATATTGATTGGTTGTCAAACAAATTTATGGACAAGCACAGTTTATGAAACCTAAGGTTTTTTTTGAGAGAGGAAAATATTTTGAGCCTATATTTAAAGAGATCATTGGTGACTGTCATCAGATATCTACTCTAAATAAAGTTTGAATGTCTTGTTGGACAGAAATATATAACTCTTAATTGTCAGAGTTATCCATATACTCAGATTATTTCTAAGTGAACGGGATCAAAATCTACACCCTTTAAAGAAAATATAATACTTCATCATCAGAAAAGAGGTTTCCAGTTTAGCCCTTGCCTTCAGTTTCTATTTTTTCAAGATACATTCAATAAATATTTGTTAGACTGAATTAACCGAATTAGTGAATGAACATCATAGGCTAGAACTGCCTTTCTAATGTCTTAAGATGATAAAACAAATTTGGAACTGAATACAAAAACGTTTTTCTGCACCAAGTGGCACCCCAATGCATGAACTTATTTCTTTAGACCACTTTTTAAAGAAGAGACAATGTTTCCTTATGTTTTAAGTGATCATATTACGTTTCCTTTCCTCATCCAGGAAGACAGTCCTAGCATCCACTTCCTCCAGGTGAGAAGACAAGAGACAGAGGGAGACGTGCAACAAGGGCGGGGAAAGCTAGAATTCTGGTTCTGAGTCCCTCCTAACTGCTTAATCCACTGCCCCACATTCCAACTTACAATAAAATGAAATTGGCCCATGAACCTGAAAGGGAAAAAAAAAAGAAAGAAAAATGACCAAATTCATTCAGTGAATTCAGGCATATCCAATGAAGTAACAGTGAGTTTATGCATCTCCACAAAGCAACTTGGTTCTGAAATACAGCAAGTCCCCTATGTAGGAACGAGTTCCGTTCCCAGAGCACGTTCGTAAGTCCAATTTGTTCGTAAGTCCGACAAAGTTAGCCTAGGTACCCAACTAACACAATCGGCTATACAGTACTGTACTGTAATAGGTTTGTAATAGTTTCCACACAAAAAATACATAATAAACAGGCACAAAAAAATAAAGAAAACATTTTTAATGTTACAGTACAGTACCTTGAAAAGTACCAGCTACATCACCGCTGTTTTTACACTTGCTTCCAGACAGCCTGGGCTTGAAATAAAGATACTGTGCTACTGTACTCTATACAGTCCTGTAAAGTACACAAAAGCACAACCACTTGTAGCGTACACACACATGTGACAATGTACACGAGACATGTGAACTAACCTACGTGGCTGGACATGCGAACACACGTTCGCATCTTTGAAAGTTCGCAACTTGAAGGTTCGTATAGAGGGGACTTATTGTATCAAAATTGACTTTTACCTAGTGGGGGAAAAAAGGCAATTAAAAAATAATCTGGAAGTGCTTGTGGGTGGAGTTAAAATAGAGAATCGGCTCGTGTTCATTCTAAAGTGACTTGAAAAAGAATTCTGATGCGCAAACATATTAAAAATAGAGTTCTCACTCTTCCTGCTTCACTGAAGAGCCTCCCTTTTCCTACAGAAACTCTGTAAATTGTGGGGCTCTTTAAGTACATGGAGGAATATAACAAATTTGCAATTGTTGGATCAGAATATGTGGCTGATGCAGAAATAGAGCTGAGCAGGAAATTTTTACTTCATGCCTGAAATTCTTAGTCATTTTTTTGGTTATTAAGAAGACTCTGAGACTGTCAGTCTTGTCTTTGACAAAATGAACTGCATTCTAAGTGCTCTCAAAGCAAAATCTCTCAGGAAAGACAAGTCAGAAATAGATGGGATACCATGGAATAAAAGCCAAAGGGCAAGATGCATGAAATTTTTGAACTGGATACCATTCGAAGTATAACATATGAAAAATTGCAGTTGTACATAAGGGCAGGAAGAGAATGTAAAATGGTGAAGCGAGAAGGAAAGGAATAGAAAGAGGATATAAAACACAGACACAAAATCTTATGATCCAGGGCTTCCCTGGTGGGGCAGTGGTTGAGAGTCCGCCTGCCGATGCAGGGGACAAGGGTTCGTGCCCCGGTCCGGGAAGATCCCACATGCCGCGGAGCGGCTGGGCCCGTGGGCCATGGCCGCTGCGCCTGCGCATCTGGAGCCTGTGCGCCGCAACGGGAGCAGACACAGCAGTGAGAGGTCCGCGTACCGCAAAAAAAAGAAAACAAAAACAAAACAAAAAAATCTTATGATCCAGATTTATTCCAGGCACTTTCCTACGTGCATTGGATATTAGGTCATTTGTGTTAGTCTGTGCTTTGCATATCTTCATTTATACATAAATATGTTTGAACCTTCGTGTACTTAGAGTGCTATATACTATCTATGAGTTGTTCTTGTTTGAAACATAGAAATAGATAATTTATTGATTAGTAGCCAGTAGAATTCCCAGTGTCATGGTCTTACCAAACCAACACATTGAGAGAATGAATACTTCCTTTTAAAAAATTTGATACAACTGTCACAAACCATTTAATACAACCCCAAATTCTCATTCAGAATATCTTGATGATTCATTTATACTTACCCATTTTTCATGTTGGAGCTTAAAAATAAACCAATTTTAAATACTGGAACACTTTACACAAAATTTACTCTACTTTTAAACAGACATTTATATCATTCTGTTTCCTTTAATAAGCTTATTTAGAGTTCATATAAAATTTGTGGAACTTAACCAATAAACTCTCCCAAGTTCATAATATATTACTAATAAACCTTACATCATCAGGTAAAGTTGGCAATATAGAATGTATGCAACTAATTCAATCCGTACACCTACCTATATCATTTGAATTAGAAGAAAATGGAATATTTGCCTGAATTACATGAGGATTTTACACGACAGACTAGCAGGCTCTCAAAGTGCAATAAATAAACTCTTATCCAGCCTAAAACAGGTTTAAAGACCCACACATACATTTTAAGGTAGAAGTGATACTTGAGTTTTGTTTAAATTTACTGGGCTGATAAGGCTAGGATATGATGAGATAGGAAATAGAAAAATGGGAAGAAACCACATTGTATTGTTTTCTAATTCGTTTCAATAAGTGTTTTCTTCAATGGCGTTGTCAAGGTGTTGTATTAAAATCATCCTGTAGGGTTATTATATTGCTAATGCTTCCCTTCATTTGCGCAATCTACTACCATGAGCACCAAAATATTTATAGAATTTGCAAACTCAGGATGGCAGAATAACATGATTACTGTATTTTTAAGCAGATGCATTGGTATACTCTACTTTTAAACATTAAATTATTCAAACGGCAAAACTCTATACAAGAAATGTTAATGTGCAATTGTGAAGAACTAAAATGCCTTAATTTTAGAATATACCTAAATATTAAGATGATCACCTTTGTAAAAAGAGAATCAAAACTGCAAGAGTTTCAGTTTCTCATCAATACTCTCTCTCAGTAAAGCAGGAAGCGAAAACTTTGTTGAAACATGTAAGCTGGGAAATGTGTTACCTTGTGGAATTTTTAAAGCAAGTCACCTTTCTGCTCTTTAATACCGTCATGACAGCAGTTGAGCTGACAACATACAGTGCCAAAGGAGAACTAAAATTAATTAATAGTAATATTTCTACATATGCCCAAAGCACTTAATGACTGTAAGCTTGGAATGTTGAAAATGTTAATCACTTCAGCTTAAAAAAAAGTTATTTTTCCTTTCTTATATTTGTACCGAGCTGATGTATAAACTGAGCAAAGGATGTCCTTGTTGAGTAGAAACACCCGGGTTTGTTTGGGAATACATTCAAGTACCTTTTTTTGGTTTCTCATTGTTAGTAGTTTTAAGAACTATCAAGTAAAAATAAATAAAGATCATGGCCTTTTGTAAGAACATGTTTTATATATGATTGAAGTTTTTACAACACTCCGAAAAAGCCATCTGATGTTAGATTTAAAAATAAAATCAAAAGCATTTTCTGACACAGTACACATGAAAAACTGGAAGTTCCAATATCTTCAATAGAAGTTGTAGAAAGTGTATGTCTCCTCGGAGTCTGACACCCACTTAACACAGCAGAAAATAAGGTACCATATACTGTAAACAAAAAAGTACAGTAAAGGACAGTTGTAAATTTACATAAGAATAGTTCATAAACATTTTGGTCTTTCCATAACAGTTTTTATATAAAATGAATTAAAAAAACCTTTAGACAGCTGTCGTCACTCTGTCTGACCACTTTTCACTTAGATGCACACAGACATGTTTATATAGCAATACACTGATGCACCGTTACATGGATATTATACTATGATTACTGCTTGTAACTGAGATGTGCCTTATCCAATCAACATTATCCATAGTTGAAATACTCTTACATTATGTATTCTTGTCATGTTGTATCTATAAAAACATGAAAATATAACTTTACATTATTTCAAGTATTTACATGAGTTCAAGCTTGACAGAGAAAAATTGATAAGCTACAATTTTTAGAAGAGTAGGCCCAGAGGTACAATAAATAAAGAGCATTTTTTGTTTATAGTCATCTGTTTCATTTTTAAAAACTCATTTGAAGTATAATGTGGAAAACAATTAGTCTGCAATTTGGTCATTCTAGCATTGATGATTGATTTCAACTTAAAATGCACCTCCAACATTCCTGATGAGGAGAAATGCACTAAAATTGTATTGTATGATCTTGGAATTTGTGATTAGGGACAGCTAAATTTAGGCAAGAACGTCATGATACCTCATGGCACCATGGTCCATGCGAGTGGTTGCTATTAGACCCTACATTTCTCTTTCCCTCCTGTGATAGATAATAAATAAGAATGTTTTCCACGCACTGAGTAAAACACCAAGTGCTACACAAAGGCGTACTTGCAGAAATAGCAAGCATTAGCTGAACGTTAGTGATCACTTAAAACCTTAAATTAATTTTATTTTAGAGAGCTTCAGTGGAAATAAATGGTCTTTTATGAAGGGAAAGATAGCTCCTTTAAATTTCTTAACTAGAGAAATATAAGTTCTTTAGTCAAAAGCCACAGAAGTGTGTTTTATCCACACTGGGCATTTTAAAATAGCCATTCCACCTGAGGAATAAGTATAAAAATATATATATTAGGGTTGTTTATATTGATGGTAATGGGAAGAAACTATATCGCAGCTGACTCAAAAGTGCTTAAACTTTTCATAATATGTAAGATTTATGACAGCTCTTACACCTTTAAAAGCCAAAACTCAGGTTTAGTTTACGGAATTTGATCAATGGGCACCTATCTACTTTCAGGGCATCTCTAACTTCATCTACAACTAATACTTCTCTCTGTCAGCTCAAACACTTTAAAACAGAACCTCACATACTCTGATATTTGTTTTTAATATTAGTTTTTAAAATCTATTAGCATTTACCTACAGAGATTAAATGCTTTATGCTAAATATTTCTTTACATACGATAAGACATACTTAAAAACAGGTTCAGATTTTATCTGGGGACAGGTTTATACTTTAAGGACCACCCGGCCTTCTTTAAAAGGGGGCAAATTTCTCTGGGAACCTAACAATTTAATAGTGTCTTTGAACTCCATTGATGACCAAACTGTAGCTAAGCAAAATTAATTGGACCACTTGCAAATAAAACAATAGAAAAGTGTTTATTTCAAATGTCAAGCACTGCCAAGTAATTTTACATTAACACCAAATGTTAAAGAATAGGATACATTAAAGTTTTAATAACAATATTAAATTACTACAAGATTTGAATCTTCTCTTTGTTTTTCTTTCCTTAGCATGTACATATTTGGCTTTGAAAAATACGTAACTGATACCCAAAGCCTTTCTAATTACGTCCCACTCAGTTTAATCGTTGTTGTCTTATTCAACCAATATGGAAGCAAATTTATTGAAAAGCCAGTTTGTTTGTGAAAATACCTAAAAATATTTTTTTAAGTTTAAATGTCTTTTTTTCTTTTTCTTATAAAACATGTCACATCTTGATGCAGTTGATGTCAAGTGTGCTTAAGTCATTATGAATCAAGAGACTAACAATAGTGGCTGCAGAAACGGGTCTGTTGTCTGTACAAAGACGTCAGTGAAATTAGAGTACTTCCATGGTAGCTGTGCATGTCCGCCAAGCTTCGTCTGGAACTGGAGTAGAAAAGGATGTTGTGTCTTTAGGTGACCGTTCCTCACAACTCAAGATGAATTCCACATATTTAAGAATTCTTGGCTGAAAGAAAAGTCTTCAAGATACTGGATGCCTCTCACCACTTTGTCAATAAACACACAAGAAAACCATTGTGTAAGGCACTCAAAAGGTTCTTATCAATCACGAGATATCAGTCACACTGACATTCATTCTCATGCCAGGACTCACGTAAGGGACAGCATGCACTGCTTTTGGAAATTCTGGAGTCATAACACGTCCATTTTCTCCAGTACTTCCTGTAACTGACAGCCTCTCCTCTCTCCTCATGGCATCATTCAAGGTCATCTTAAATGAGAGGTGGGAGGGAAAGAAAGAAAAAGAAAGCATACGTTAAGGTTTTCAAATGTATCCAGAGTAAAGGCGGTGCTGCTTTTGAAAAATTTACTTCTATCTGAAAGCTTGCAGCAAATGAAAGCAAATAGCGCCAGACTGAACTACAAATAAGAAAGCACAATTACAGCGGGGATCTGCCCACATACCCCCAAGCTACCGTGTCATTAAAGAGGAAAATGGACAGTTGGGCTGCCGGTTAGTCACTGACCAGGAACACGGAAGGACAGCAACAGGACATACAGGACGATCCACTGGCCACCTTCCTCATTTAAAAGAGCTTACGGACGCGACAAGAAAGCTAAAACGTGCACCGAGAAGGTTGTATTAGAGCCTCGTTCCTACCCCCTAAATCTTAACACTTTCGATGCCATATACGTTGTAACCTTCCTTATAAGTTGCAAAATTCTGTGAATTCTGCGAGGAAGATGGGTTAATATTCTG